>NC_132911.1:137814263-139155293 GCF_047675955.1 Chlorocebus sabaeus | reverse complement strand
GCAGCTTCAAATGTTTATTATCTCAGCTACAGAAGGCCTGACAGGGAGAGAAAAAAAACATCTCTTCATATATATTCATCAAAATGCTCTCCAACCTTTCAGACCAGGGCTACCTTTGTTAGCCCAAGAGCTCTATTATAATTTGCTGTAAACCTGGCAGTCTCATGTCATTTGCATATGGCCACGTAGGCTCTAAAACATTTTCTGGGCTATCATGACATTCAGAGAGGCAAGGCAAAAAGAACATGCCACTTGGGCCACGGGTGAGCCTTTCTATCTTCATCGATTCTTATGACCCAACTCAGGTATGGGTTAGATGAAGGGGAGAATCATTTGAGGAGCACATACAAGATGTTGGGCAGTGCCCTAGACATTCTGTGTGCGTATCTCATTTGATACACATGACATCCTGGAGAAGTAAGTATCTCTTAGAACAGGCTAGGCTCTGCTGCAGTCATGCATAAACCTAGAAAGCTCAGTGGCTTAACATGATGCACATTTATTCGTCATGCAAATCCAGGCTGCATTGCAATGTGGATGTAGTAGGGGTGCTCTTTCTCTTGGCTGTAGGTAGGTCTTTCCTGGCAGATCTGAGATCAAACTCATCTTGCTACCTCCAGGATTGAATCTGTCCTCTTTACTATGGTCTGGTGCACAGAAGACATTCATAATTTTTCTATTAATGAAACTTTTACCCTGTTTCTTAGCAAGTAATACAATGGACTAATGAAACTAAAGAGAGTACAGCTCCTCCTCACCTAGACTTACATTACAAAACATTCTGCACCGTGAATCAAATTAAAGAATATTATAGTTGAATTCCCTCTTTTTTAATACCTGCAAGAGGAGATTAGAAGTCTCATTTTACCTAAACACACGTATAGTCAATCTGTGAAAAATGACAATACTGATTTCATTCATAACATATTAAGGGGGTGAGAAACAAACACTTTCGAAGCACAAATTGTGAGGTTTACTAAGTTTGGTAAAACTTTTATTATTAGCTATAAACAATTAGGTTTAATGAAGCAATAAATCTGCTCATGAAAAGTATAAGTGATTATTAGAATTGTAGACAAAACATTCCTACTCACAGAAGGCCTAATGGAAAGAAAACAGTAATTACAATGCCAAAAATATTTTTAGGTGTTAAAATTGACACCGGGAAAATGAAACACTTTGCTTAATTTTCGATAGCGTTACATGTTGAGACATGACATGTGTGGCATTTCGATCGACACAAAGCCTTGTTTTTTAGCTCAAACACATCTCGCATTTTCACACTTGGATTTGCAATATGATTTCACAAACGTTGGCCTGGCTCCAGCTGATTGCAAAGTTCTAAGTTACATTTCCCTTCCTCCTGTACAGAGTAGGAAGCGTCATATTACTCAGGAGTTTGGTTATGCTGTTATTGTTATTGTTTTTCTTTTGTAAACATTTTTAAACGTTCCTATTTACCATGTGCTAATTTATGTTTTTAATTTTTAATTGTCCTGGGTACCTAGCAGGTGTATATATTTATGGGGTACCTGAGAAGTTTTGATACAGGTATGCAATGTGACATAGGCCCTTCATGGAGAATGGGGTGTCCATCTCCTCAAGCATTTATCCTTTGAGTTACAAACAATCCAATTACACTCTTTAAGTTATTTTAAAATGTGAAATTAAGTTATTATTGACTTTAGTCACCCTATTGTTCTATTAAATAGTAGGTCTTATTTATTTTTTCTATTTATTTATTTATTTATTTATTTATTTATTTATTGATGCCCATTAACCATCCCCACCTCCCCTGCAGCCTCCCACTACTCTTCTTAGCCTCTGGAAACCATCTTTCTACTGTCTATGTTCATGAACTCTAATTGTTTTGATTTTTAGATCCCACAAACAAGTGAGAGCATGTGATGCTTGTCTTTCTGTGCCTAGCTTATTACGCTTAACATAATGATCTCCAGTTCCATATATGTTGGTGTAAATAACTGGATCTCATTCTTTTTTATGACTGGATAGCTCTCCACTGTGTATGCATACCACATTTCTTTTGTCCTATCATCTCTTAATGGATACTTTTACTGCTTTCAAATCTTAACTATTGTAAACAGTGCAGCAACAAACACACGCGTGTAGCTATTTCTCTGATATACTGATTTCCTTTCTTTTGGGTATATACCCTGTTGTTTTCCTTTTAAATGCAAGTCTAAATACTATGATCTAAAACACTATTGCTTAAAAATATTGACTCTCTTTTTAAGAGGATCAACATGATTGCAGACAGAAAGTGCAACTCAGAACCAACAGAGAACTGTTGATCTCTATTTTCTACAGGCCCATATGATGTCTGACACTAAGCAAACTGTAAAGTGGGAACCAGTTTATATTTCATCTGACTTTTTTTGGACAATCAAGACATTGCCTAACAATGGTTTACAATTTCTGCTTTAATACACTGCCTGTAATATATGCAAGTTTCTGCAAACAAAAGGAACCCCACAAATTTCAGCAGGTCGACAGTCTGTAAGGGCCATCTCTTCAGAGTGCTGAAATCAGCACCATTTGAACAAAGCAGCCTGTCCTTTTAAGAAAAATCCCTCTATAGAAATGCTGTAATTTCCCTGTTACAAAAGAGCCTTTTTCCGAGCACGTAAAGTAGCAGTTTGTTCAGTGTGACCTCTGCTTTCATTCTATCAAGGTTGTATCTGATTACAATGTAAGACAGATGAAGGGGACGCTGTTCTAGGCAAAGAAGAAAAAAAGTTTTAGTCCTGGGTCACTAGCAAAAGTGGCTCGACGCTTTCATTGGCAATGTTGTCAATATTTTCAGGGGTGGTTCTCCTATGTAAGCCTGAAAAGATCTGTCTGGGATATATTTTCAGGTGCTTTGATGTGCTTATTGAAAGTTGACCCACATGGGTAAACCCTGGGCCGTGTGTCTGCTTTACTTCTGAAAAACAAGACAGAGGGACAAGCGGGAGCCTGGGCGGGCATCCGCGTCAGCCCTGCCTCCCCGTGTCTCTAGGTCCTTTGGTTGCCTGAGCCTAAGCTGGCCCACAGTCTATTAAAAGTCATGGCAAAAACCGCAATGACTTTTGCATCAACCTTAATAACTCCTACAGGAGTTGCTGTGATTTCTGAGAAAGCACTGCAGAGCAGGGAGCAATACAAATGCTATTTGTGTATCACTGGAGACAGAAAATCATGATGGCAAAGAGCCCAACAGAGCTGGATTTTAAAATCTGTTTCTACTACTAAGTAATTTTCTGTGTTACTAGCCAATATTCTGCACTGTTACTATTCTGCAAGGTCACTTCTGAGTGACCTTGGACAAATTAATTAGCTCTCTGATCCTCAGTTCCATCCTCTCGGCACAGGCTTGTCAAGAGTTAAATGAGATGATGTACATCATTCTCCGGGCGCACAGCCCAGTACATAGTAAGTGTTCAGGGAATGTCAGGTAGGATTACTCTTCACAGTTATAGTGATTTTAGGAAGGAGATAAGGCCCCGGGAGTTTCTACCTCACTGAGAACCATAGGAGGGAATATAGTTTCGTGTAATTGAAATGGCATGGACACTGGAGCTAGACCTGTATCCTGTTTCCAGTTCAGGGGCTTTGGCTACATCTCTGCCTGACATGGAGTTTCCCAAGTGTTGAAATAGAGATAATAATTTCTACTTCCTAGTGCCTGACCTCTAGGATGATCCATAAACGTTATACAAACGCAAGGATGAAATAACAAATATAAAGCATTTGCCGTGTAGCAGATGCTTTACAAATGTCATTGAGTGCTTGGGGTTGGATTTTCTCCATCTTAGCAGGATACTGTGCTCTGGGAAGCTCTGCCTTGAAAACACATCTCAGTCCCACCCCATGCCTTCATCCAAACCCTCAGCACCTGCTGGGAGCCGCAGACTCCTCTCTGGTGTTCCTATGGCCACTCTTAACACTGCCCTCCACTCTCCATCCAGCAGTCTAGAGGGATCGTTCTAAAAACACGAGCCAAATCATGATGCTCCCCTGCTTGAACCCTGCAATGGCTTCTTTTTGTTCTTGGAATGATAGCTCATGGCTCCTGGCATGGCCTGGTCCCCAGCTGCTTGTCTAGCTTCATCTACTGAGGTTCATTCCAACCTGGCAACATTGTCCATGCTGTTCCTCTAATGCAGCAAGGATTTTGGCTGTTCCCTCTGTCTGAACTTTTCTTTACCTACATCTTTTCTGCTCCCTCTTTCCCTTCATTCTGTTTCCAGTTCACATATCTTCCCTTAAAGAGGCTCCTTAGCCACCAAGTTTCCCCTCCTTGCCCATTCACCATTGACCATTGCCACCATATTGTCTCCATGACAGTTGTCACTCCTAGACATGCTCCTTCTTGTTTACTTTTTAAAACATCTTTCTTATATATCTTCCCCCATGAATTAAACCTCCTTGAGATTAGGTGCTTTGTGTGTGTTATTCACCCTGTATCATTCATGCCTGGTTCAGAACCTGGCATATAGTAGGTGCTCAATCGATGTTGGATTAATGAATATTGATTGCTCTCTATGCGTCGGACACTGGTTAAGGTGTTTGAGATTTAGAGATGAATGACTTCTTTGTTCTCAAAAGAGATACATATTGTAAGAGAGATAAGCATTGGATATTACGGGAGAAAAAGGCATCTAAATAAAGTGGGGGTGATGGTGGAGGTGGCAGAGTCTTCCCCGGGTGACCAATAAGGTCTGAATCTTGAAGATCACACACCAAATTATAATGTCCCCATCCCCACACTGTTGTACCAGGTAGAAATTGGTTACATATGAAAGTACTTTGGAAACAAATGTTTGCTATTAATATAATGGCTGCTAGTAACCTCCATAGAAGGATGTGCATTTGCAGTTTTTCCTCTGAACCTCACATTCTATTTCAGAGTGATGCATTTCTTTTCCCTTCCCATGCAAAGAAAGCCCCAAACTCCAACCTCAAGCCTTTACATTCAGGAGGAGACCATGGGTGGCAAGTTTAAGACAGCAGAGAGGCTGGGTATGGATGCAGCCCTGGGAAATAGCTATTGCTGCTGCTGCTGGTGCTGCAAGAACGGCAATGCTGGCTGCCAGAGCCCTCCAGCCCCTTATAGTGTTGTCAGGGGAGATGCTGGTGAGAGGTTCTCACAGAGAAACACAAGAAGAATTGCTGTTAAAAATATTGTGACAAGGTATATGAAGCACTGAGGGATATTCCCGAGTTTCTCAAGAGTGAGGCAATCGCTCCCACAGTCATAAAAGTGCCTTGGCAAGCAAGGACTGTCAATGTAATAAAAAAGGGGGAAATGTTGTCTAAGCTCATAAAGGAGGAGGGTGATTGTGTAGTTACAGTCCTTCATAAAATCTTCCAACACAGGAGAGGGAAAGAAATTGGGTCAGCAGACGATGCCTCCATCATGCTCACTAACCTAGACAAGATTGGCCAGCTGAAAAACAACAGGACCATGCCATTATTCTAGTGAATAAAGATGGGCCTTGAGGGAGTGAGCTCCCTGTCACTTTAGATTCAGCACAAGACATAGTCCAAGAGTAGAAAACTTAGTGGACTAGGATCAAGAGACCTGGGCTCAGGGCTTATTTTTTTCTGAGTTGTTTAGATAGTTGCTCAATGTATTTATTATTCAGGGTAATTACCCCTAGTTGCTGTAAGAAACAGCTTCATAATTTTTATATCCTAAAACAATAAATATTTACCTCTCATATCACCTGTAGTGTGGATCAGCAGAAGGCTTTGTTCCACATGGTCATTCAGGGACGCAGGTTAATGGGTACTGTCACATACAGTGCAAGATTCTCAAGGGCATCCTGTGTTAACTTCCAGCCTGCAGGTAGGAAAGAGAGAGACGGCATGGAAGATCACACAGAAGATCTTAAAGATCTGGGGACTTATAAACTAAAATTACTAATTATTTCTTTCTCCTCATGTACAATGATGCCACAGAGATAGATATTACACAGTGAAGACTCCCATTCATAAAAGGAGAGAAAAGAAGGCATGTATCAGTCGTTGGACCATAGCTAGGTGGAAATCCTGCAGTGCAGTGCAGACATTGTGAAGCTTTCTTGTCCTAGCAGAGGGTGGATTCCCTAGACTTTTATTCTGTTCTTTCAGTAGAACTACCATGTTCGTTTTCCTCAGTGGCCCTGACTTAACTCTCCAGGAGCTTTTTCCTTGCTTGTTATCTTCCAGGGGTACATGTGAAGCAGCTATTGAGAAGAAGCTCTTCTTGGGGGCTGTATAATGTTTGGAGCTTGCTCTTTGCTTAAGGAATGTTGGAGGTTCAATGGTTTGCTTTAATGGTTTTTAAATTATCACATTGTTAAGGATTATTTTGTCTAGATTTGTGTTTTCTTTAATACAATCCTCCCCAAATCTTAGTCAGCTTCTAAACTTTCTGCTTCCAATCAGTTCCACATGCCAATCACCACACCCAAAGATCTTTCCTGGATGTATTTTTCAAGCTTACCTTATTTCTTTGCTTCCTCCTCCCCATGCCTTTCTCTCTCAACTTCATAGTTCACTGAGACTATCAGAGTTATGTGAACAGACCACATTCTTAATCTTATCTTTGTTGCAAAGTTTGGTTTGTTTTCTTGTTTACCTATTTAGATCAAAGATTTTCTCAATCATATTTTCTGCCATTTGATTCCTGTTTAGAATAAATCAAGTTTTCTGATCCTTCAAGGTCCCATATTTCTGTATCCTATCCCTTTTGTTTTTGCTTATGAACCAGCTAATGGTCCCCTGAGCACAATTTGTTTTTGTAATGCTTTGTCAAACAGCCGATATTAGCCAAACACTCCCAACATTTGATTCTCCACTGGAGGTGGGGCCATTACCACCTTCAAATCTAACTCACATCAGATGTCCTGTTTCTTGGAGCCAAATGCTGTATCAAATGCTGAAACCAGAAGTGTTTCAGGAAAAGATAAATGCCTACAGGTATTCTGAGCAGGAAGGGATTTAATACAGGCAATTAGAATTTTGCTCTGTCATTGGAAATGCTAAGGAAGAAAAGTCAGGATCCACTGCACTCTCATCCAAACTCTCAGTGAGGGAAGACAGATGTAAAAAATGCTGATGCACATTATGTAAGGGGAAATTCTGGAGTAGACTGAGTGTATATAGCTGGACGACCTGGTATAGTCTAGGGGAGGAGAACATATTCTGTTTCCTTTGCTTAGGCTTCTGTAGTATATGAGGGACTAGCATTCCACATTTCCCTGATACCAGGGTACTGTGACCATTGTCCTTCATAAGCTACACTGATTAGATGCTGGACGATAAAAATTATACATGACAACATAGAGTTCTGATAAAAGTGTAGCATCTACATTCAAAACTAATAAGTAGAATGTTTGGTTCTCTATTACTTCTGAGATAAAATCTGAACTTTATATCATGACACATGAGGGTGTTCATGATCTGTCCTCTCACTTCTGAAGTATTTCTCCTTGTTGGGCACCTCTCCCATATTTTATTGCTGTCATACAAAGTAAATTTCTGTTTTATAAACATGGCACATTCTCTCACTTCTCCTTGCCGGGCTGTGCCCATAACCTAGAATGCCCTCACCTTGAGAGCTCTCCTAATCTGAAGAAAAATTTTAAAGGAATATGTTGAACTAAATAAAAATGAAAATACAACTTATCAGAAATTGGTGCAGTAAAAGCAGTGCTGCAAGAGAAATTTATAGCATTATATGCATATATTAGAAAAAAGAGAGATTTAAGATTTAAAAAATCTAAGTTCTCCACCATAAGAAACTAGAGAAAGAAGAACAATTTAAGCTTAAAGCAGAATGAAGTAAATAATAAAAATTAGAACAAAAATCAATAAATTTGAAAGCAGGAAAACAATAGAAAAAATGCTGGTTATTTGAAAATATCAATAAAATCAATAAAACTCTATCCAGGTTAACCAAGTTTTTAGAAAAAGAGAGAAGACACAAATCACCAATATCAGAAAGAAAGAAAAGTCATCACTCCTGATCTGATGCTAAAGGATAACAAATATTATGAATCTTTTCTTGATGATTTAGGTGAAATAGATCAATTTCTTGCAAAGACAGAAACTACCAAAAGAGAAATAGATAGTCTGACTAGGCCTATATTTATCTATTAGATAATTTGAGTCAATAATTAATACACTTTTAAAAAAGAAAGCACCAGGGTTGGATGATTTCACCAGTTACTTCTATAAATGTTTAAGGAAAAAATGATACCAATTATTCACGATATTTTCTAGAAAATAGAAACAGAAAGAAACTTTCTAATTCATTCCATAAGTTTGGTATTGCCCTAATACCAAAACCAGAATAAGAAAGTACAACAAAAGAGAAGTACAGACTAACATCTCTCATGAATATAGATGACAAAATTCTCAACAAAATATTAGCAAATAAAATGCAACAATGGATAAACAGAATTATACACCATGACCACGTGAGATTCCAGCTATGCAAACCTGGCTCTACATTTGAAAATAGTCAATATAATCACTATATCAACAGTTAAAAGAAGAAAAATATGATCACATTAATTGATGCAGAAGAACCTTTTGACAATACACATTCATGATAACACTCTCAACAAACTGGAAATAAAGGGAAATGTTTTCAACTTAATAAGAAACACACAAAACGTCTACAACTAACGTCATACTTAATGAAGTGAAATGATGTTTTCTCCTAAGATCAGGAACCAGGCAAAGATGTTCTCTCTCACCACTTCTACTCAACATCACACCAAAAAATCCTAGCTAGTGCAATAAGACAAAGAAAAACAAACAAAGAAATGAAAACCAAAGGAAAAAGAAAATAAATAAAAAATATATAGCAGTTTGGGCAGAAATAAACAAAACTGTTTTCATTCATAGACAACATGTTTGTGTACATAAAAAATCCTAAAGGATAGCCAAAGTTTCCAAGAAACAATAAGTGATTATAGCAAAGTTGTTGGAAAACAGATGAACACAAGAAGTCAACTGCTTTTTTATATACCAATATTGAACAATTGAACTTTGAAATTTAAAATTAATATGATTTGTAGTAGCATCCCAAAACTAAAATATTTAGGTATAAAACTAACAAAATATGTACCAGACCTCTATGTGGAAAATGACAAAACATTTATGAAAGAAATAAAAAAGTCTACATAAATGGAGAGATATTTTGTGTTCCCAGATTGGAATATTTAATATTGTTAAGTTGTCAGTTCTTCTCAACTTGTTCTATAAATTCGAGTCTAATCAAAATCCAACAAAGTATTTTGTAGACACCAACAAAAGTATTCTAAAGTATGTATGGAAAACTATTGACCAAGTATAGTCAACAAAATAACAAAGAAGAAAAAAATGTTGGAAGATTAATAAAATCCAATTTCAAGACATACTATAGTGTGACAGTAATCAAACAACATGGTAATGGTGAAAGAGATACATTAGTCAACAGAGAGGAATAGAGTCCAGAAATGCACCACACAAATATAGTCAACTGATCTTCAACAAAGGAGTAGAGACAATTCAACGAAGAGAAGACAGTCTTTTCAAACAATGGTGTTGGAAAAATTGAGTATTCATATCCAGTAAATAAAAAAATAAATAAGCCTAGACATATGTTACACCTTTCACTAAAATAAATTCAAAATGGAGAAGAAAATGAAGTATAAATGCAAAACTGTAAAATTTCTAGAGGAAAACATTGGAGAAAATCTACATTTCCTTGGGCTTGTTGATGAGTTCTTAGATACAATACAAAAAGAATAATACATGAACATAAATTGATAAGCTAGACTTTATTAAAATTAAATAATTCTGCTCTGTGTTAGTTATTAAGAGATTCCAAAGCCGAGTCATAGAATGGGAGAAAATACTTACAACTCACTATCTAATAAACGACTTATATCCAAAACATGCAAAGAACTCTATAAGCCACCATTATAAAAACAATGCACTTTTAAACAAGTATGCAATCAATTCATCAACAACCAACCAACCCAGTTAAAACATGGGTAAGGAACTTAAACAGACATTTCTTCAAAGAAAGCATGCAATTGGCTAACAAGCACAAGAAAAGATGTTCAGCATCACTAATCATTAGAAAAACTCAAATCAAAACCACAATGAGATACTATCTCACATCCGTTAGGATGGTTACTAACCATAAAACCAGAAAATAACAAGTGTTGGCAAGGATGTGAAGAAATTGAAAACCTTGTATACTATTGGTGAGAATGTAAAATGGTACAGCCACTACGGAAATCAGGATAATGCTTCCTCACAAATATTAAATATAGAATTACCATATCATCCAACAATTCCACTTCTGGGTATATACTCAAAATATTTAAAAGCAGGCACTCAGGCCGGGCGCGGTGACTCACGCCTGTAATCCCAGCACTTTGGGAGGCCGAGACGGGCGGATCACGAGGTCAGGAGATCGAGACCATTCTGGCTAACACGGTGAAACCCCATCTCTACTAAAAAATACAAAAAATAGCCGGGTGAGGTGGCGAGCGCCTGTAGTCCCAGCTACTCAGGAGACTGAGGCAGGAGAATGACGTAAACCCAGGAGGCAGAGCTTGCAGTGAGCTGAGATCTGGTCACTGCACTCCAGCCCGGGCGACAGAGCGAGACTCCGTCTCAAAAAAAAAAAAAAAAAAAAAAAAGCAGGCACTCCGAGAGGTATTTATCTGCCCACGATCATAGTAGCATTATTTGCAACAGCAAATATGTAGAAGCAACCCAAGTGTTCATGAACAATGAGTGAAAAAGCAAAATGTGCTCTGTACATCTAACAAAATATTATTAAGCCTTTAAAAGCAAGAAAATCCTGACATGTGCTACAACATGAACTTTGAAGACAATATGCTAAGTGAAATGAGCCAGACACAGAGTGACAGATTATTTTACTATTCCACTTATATGAAGTTCATAGAGTAGTCAAATTCATGGAGAAAGCAGAATCATGGTTACTAGACGCTATGGTGAGGAGAGCGTGGGGAGTTATTGTGAAATGAGTACACAGTTTTAGTTTTAGAAGATTAAAAATGTACTAGAGATGGATGTTGGTGATGGTTGCACAATTTTACGAATGTACTTAATGCCAGTGAACTGTCCGCTTAAAATAATTGAATTGTAATTTTATGTTACATATATTTTGCCACAATAAAAAGCAAAAGATCTAAACATACACCTCATCAAAAAAGATACACAAATGGCAATGAAGCATATGAAAGGATGCTTAACATCATTGACCATTGGTGAATTACACATTCAAACAATGGAGAGCTCTACATGTCTATTTAAAATCCAAAAACACTGGCAATACCAATTGCTGGCAAAGGTGTGGAGCAACAAGAAGGCTCACTCACTGCCAGTGAGAATACAAAATGATACGGCCACTGTGGCAGTTTCTTATAAAGTGAAGATCAGTCTCACCTTACCATTTGTTCTAGCAATTGTGCTTCTAGGAAAATAACCCAATTGATCTGGAAACATATATCCACATTAAAAACCTGCACATGAAACTTTGTAGCAGCTTTATTCATGATTGACAAAAGCTAGAAACAGTCAACTTGCTCTTCAATAGAACGACATTTGTTGATGAATAAGCAAACTGTGATACAACCATACAATGGAATATGATTTAGTGATAAAAAGAAATGGAGCATCAAGGCATGAATGACATGGAGGAAGCTTAAATGTATATTGTGAATGAAGCCAGCCCGAAAGGCTATATACTCTATGATTCCAATTACTCGACATTCTGGGAAAGGAAACTCTACAGAGAAGGGTAAAGAATCAGTGATTGCCTGGGGTTTTGGAAGGTAGGAAAAAGGGAGGGTTGCATAGGTAAAGCAGAGAGTTTTTTTAGGGTGGTGTAACTATTCTTAATGATGAATATATGACACTACGCTTTCATCAAAACGCATAGAACTTAACACACAAAAAGTGAACGTTAATATATGCAAGTAACAGGAGGTCAGTAGATGACAGGATGGAAGGAAGAATGTGACAAAACAGTTTAACTGTATCACAAATACATGAGACAACCTCACTGAAGGAGACAGGGAAAAAAGTTAGTGACCTAATATGCTTTAAAAATAAGTGGAATCTGTTAAGACAAAAGGCAAAACAACTACACATAAACATCATACTCTAGTTGTAATTTTGTAGTTTGTAATTCTAGTTGTAAAGTTGCTTTCTATGAGGTTACAGGTCCACAATTCCAATACCACCATCATGAATACTGGAATGCAACAATTAAGTAAATGACTGGTGAGCAGAGGGAGTCAAGTTTTTCCCTGTTGATGTAGGAGGTTACAGATTAATAGAACTGGAGGCTAGAATGATGCGGTGATGAATAAAGTTGGAGACATCCATGTGAACTCATGTCTAGTTTAATATAGACACAGGTGGCTATATTAGAAATATTTATGGATATATGTATATAGATTGGTCAGTATACATACACATACACACATATATATTATATATACATGTATATACACATATATTCCTTCTTTTGTCAGTTGAGAGGTTCTAGAAGCAATAACACTCTGGTTGCAACAGCATACCTAGTGCCCAGATCTTGGTTGCTAATACCATTCTCCAACAAAAGGAATCAGAGCTCCTTGGAGAAACAGCTGATTCACAACTGGGCAGTGAATATACAATATAAACTTTGCAAAGACAAAAAGCAAGAAAGTGTTAAAAAAGAGTTCATAATGATGAGGATCTATCAAAGGGACACAGGAACCCATGGAAAGAGTTCCCAGTGACCAAAGCTGGAAGAATTTAAGCAAAGGAAGGAGGGGAGGAAGCGAGGGAGGAAAAGAGAGAGGGAGGGAGGAAGAAACTACTGGATTATAACCCAAAGTATAAAGTAAATATTAATGAGTCCATACTGATAAAAATAAATGATTAAATAAATAAACAAATAAATAAATAGGGGGAGAACAGAAAAACCTTCAGTGCAGGAGAATTCTAAGTAATTTATATTGATATTCCGCCCTCAAGGAAGTGGAGCATAACACCCTACTTCTGAAGCGTAGACTACACATAGTGACTTTCTTTCAAAGAGTATAATAAGAAAGTATGGAAAAAGAGTGACCAGAGTGGAAAAAGTTGGCAAATACTACCTTAGCAAGGTGATCACGATCAGCATTGACAGCGATAAGTCATGTTCAAAGTATATAGCCCTGACATATGATGAAAACGGCAGTTTATCTCTGTAGTCTTCCTCCTCAAAACCAGTAATACCAGCCTAATCATGAGGAAAATATCAGACAAGTCCCAGCTGGAGGACAAAATGCCTGACCAGTACTCTTCAAAACTGTCATGGTCATTACAAACAGGGAAAGTCTAAGAATCTGTCCTGCCAAGCGGAGCATAAAGAGACATGACAACTAAAATGTGGCTGGGGTAAGATGTGAAGGGGATGCTGGAAGATAAAAAGGTCATTAAGTAAACACTAAGGAAATTGAATGAACTATGGACTTTAGTTAATAATAATGTGTTATTGCAAAATACTTTCTTCAACAAATGCTTGTGTGCAAGGCTATCGGACAAGGACTAGTGCTCTACTTAGAGTAAGTGGCCCTTGAAAAGACCTGGTGGATTCCCTTGTGATTCTTGAAGCACAACTTGAAGTTTCTGGACCATATGATTTCTATATTCCCTTGGAGCATAGCAGATTACAGAATTGTCATGGTAGAAGGTATTCCAACCTGCCAGTTTACCTCTCAAAAAGAATTTCCAGGCCGGGCTTGGTGGCTCACATCTGTAATACTAGCACTGTGGGAGGTCAAGTTGGGCAGATTGCCTGAGCTCAGGAATTCGAGACCAACCTGGGCAACACAGTGAAACCCCGTCTCTACTAAAATACAAAAGAAATTAGTTGGGCAGGGCAGCATGCTCCTGTAGTCTCAGCTACTCGGGAGGCTGAAGCAGGAGAATTGCTCGAACTCGGGAGGCGGGGGTTGCAGTGAGCCGAGATCACACCACTGCACTCTCGCCTGGGCGACAGAGAAAGACTCCATCTCTCAAAAAAAAAAAAAAAAAGGATTTCTCCTGGTCTATGGGAAAACGAGAAAAAAAGGGCAAAATAGGGACAATTCTAGTGAATGGCACCCCCAATACTGGAGTTGTGCAGTGCACAACCTGTACAAACATACATAGCAGCTATGAATGGGATGTGCATCCATGTAAAGTCCTCACTTTGCTATCTTGCAGGGAATATCCTTTAACTCATATTGAATTCTTTCTCTTTTATGGGGGGTTTGGAGGAAATGCTGACATATTCTTTCTTTGGGATATTATATGGTCGAGATTTTCTTAGTATTTGTTTCTTTGTGTGTGTTCTCACCTTACAAAACACAAACTTGGGAACCTTATGAATATTCTTTGAAATTGTACTGATCCGTCAGATTCCAAAGTCTGGGAACCCCCGACCTAGTGCCGCCTCCTGTGGCGGTGTGTAGGACTTCTTGTTCCCTTCAGCCTCTCAAGGGGAGGGCGCTCAAGCTGCAGCAGCCATGCCACTGCCAGCTCCTGTGAATGGCATGGATGGTGCATTCTCCTCTTTAAGTTGGCCCCAAACTAGCCTGGTTCTTCGGTAACAATCAGTGAGGAGGAGGTATATATTTATAGTAAAATGGTCTTTGACCTGAGAGGTGGAGAGTCTTGATTAGGATTCCAGGTTTGCCACTAAGCACCTCACTTAACTGGCCCTCTGTTTACAAATCAATAAAATAGGAAAAATAAGACCAGCTTCTGCTCACTTGCATGGGTATGGTGATGTTCAAATAAACTAATAGATGTAAGTGCTCATTGAATGTAAAACATCCTAGGTATGTAAGTTAGGACCGAATTGTCAAAAATAACAATAATAATAATGTTCTGATCATTACCACTGGGGTCCTTTCTGTGGGCTCCAGGGTCGACTGCTGCCAGAGGCCCCTGGAGAGCATCTGTCTACTGGCTGTGATCCCACTAGGGTCCTCTGAGGTCGTATCTGCCTCTGAGACCCACTCAATGCCCTTGTCTTTCCTTCTGCAAAGTCAAATGTTAATATGCTGAGCTCCTTTGTGCTTCTTGTTAATAGAAGTCCTTGTCTTTCAGCAGTGGCCTTGCCTGCTGTCATCAGGAAGGGACATGTAGGGACATTTTGCATTACTCCAAGTGACAAGCTGGAAGCATATCCCCCCTCACTAGCCTTGAGTTCACTTTCTGGCAAGAATAGCTGAAAGCATAAGCTTAAAGACTTACCCCCCACAGCTCCATCCTCCAATTGCATGGTCCTGTAACACAGTAAGTGTGCTCCACAAATAAATGAACAAATAATGATGATGAAGATGATGATAAAGAACACATACCAGGTCCAAAGCACTGCTGTAAGACAGTGTATTAACTTATATGTACAAACTTATTCAATTCTTAACTCAATTCTGTAAGGCAGGCACAACATTATTCTCATTTTACAGATGAGGAAACGAGACATGATGAGATCCGAATTCACACAGCTAAGAAGCTTTAGAGCTGAGATCTTAACCCAAGCAATCTCTGGATTCAAAACCCGAGCACTTAGCCATTAAGCTACATTATGTTGCCTTAAAAACGAAGGGCAAGGATACGAAATGGACCAATCACGTGTTGGGTTTCTGTCTGCCCTCCACCAGTTTCTTCTCTCAATCCTTCTGGTCTTGCCTCACCAAACATCTCGCAGGACGCCAACAAGCTTACTCCTTGGCACTCTGGTTCTTTGTGATGGCAGTGGCAGCCTGTCTGGAGTGACCTCTGTGAAGACTCCAGTTGTAGTAGGGAAGGCACAGCCAGGGCTGCACACTCCATGGAGCTGGTGGAAGCCTGGAACAGGTGAGAGCCACACCCTCTTCCAAGTTGAAGGGTCAAGAGTCCCTACCCTCCCAGTCACAGCTGCAGGCACCCAGGTGCAGCTGCAGACCCAGGCATCCCTGTGCTCCCAGTGGCCCAGGAACCTCACCTCCCCCAGCAAGCTTGTAAGCGCCTACTCTCACTGCCTGAACTCTTTCCGCTCTGGTGCTTGTTCTAATTTTGGAGCAAAGCTGAGGCTGAGCCCAAGCACTGTCATGACCCAGTTGGGTGTGCGTGCGCTCAGGGCAGTGCAGACACGCCAGCCCCCTGCTGTCTCAGCTCTCTCTGGACTTTGGCACTGACGAGCATGAGAGGGGTCTGAGTGGGGCTGAGGGCAGTTTGGTGCAGGCCTGCAGGTGCCTCTCTGTATGGACAGCCTGGGCTCCATGGGCAGCAGGTTGATGGTGGCGGGAAGCAGACAGCCTTCTAGGCAGAAAGGAGTGGGTCCCCAGTGAAGCCCCACTTTCAAGCCAGGGACAGCCTGACACCTGTGGGCTGAGTTGTCAGTTCCACAGACTGGAGTGAGAACTTATGGTGCTATTTTCTGGCCTGCCCATGGCTGCTCATGGGCCAATCAACATGCACTTCCTCTCTTCTGAAGCCCACAATAACCCTGGACTCAGCCAGCCTTGGACAGATGATAGGACCACCTGTAGAGAGGAGTTACCCATGGTGGGTCTCCTCCCTGCTTAGAACTATACACTTACCAGGACGACCTGCCAGCAGATAGGAGCTACCCACTCCAGGTCTCCTCTCTGCTGAGGGCTGCAGAGAAGTCAAGATGACCTGCCTGTGGATAGAAGCTACCCACTCCAGGTATCCTTTCTGTTGAGGGCTGCAGACTCCACTGGATGACCTGCCTGTGGAAAAGAGCTAAGCATCTCTGCACCTTGCTCACCCTCCAATTGTCCATGTACCTCATTCTTCCTGGATGTGGGACAAGAACTTAGGACCTGCCAAATGGCAGGACTGAAAGAGCTATAATACAAATAGGGCTGAAACATGCCTCCCTGCTCACCACGTTGCAGGCAACAAGAAGGAGAGAAGAGCTGTGGCCCTTTTGGGAACCCAGACCAAGGGTCTCCCCAAGCCAGAGCTGTGACACCCACTTTGGGGCTCTGCAGTTCCTGATGTCTTCAAACTTTTGGGTGCCACCACATTCCCTGGAGCCTGAAGTGTAAGCCATTTTTGGTATCCCTGGTCCAGCCGCAGCCTTGCATGGAACCAGCACCTGTGCTGGTGCCTGGAGCTGCCTGCCCCACCACAGTAGCCAGTGCACCTGGCTGTGCACAGTAGCTGGACCCTGCACTCGCTTGCTCCTGCAACCCTTGCTGCTCTGTGTCCTTGGCATGTGTGGGATCTGGGGTGGTAGCACAAGCTGAGCAAGGCCTGCCAGACTTGAGCCCAATGGGCCTGAGCAAAACTTGGGCAAAGACACCACTGGTCACAGAGGCTTCCAGCTGGAAGAGCAACACCACAGGGATCCTGTGATGTTTTCATGTGGTTTTTCTTTTGTCTGGAAAACACATAGTCTAATTCACTTGGCTAAGTTCTAACCATCCTCATGACTCAGCTCAAAGGTCCCTTCCTCCAGGCAGTCTTCCCCGAACATTCTCCCTCTCTGGGTTCCCATAGCCCACTGAGCTGTGGGTCTCACAGTCTTCATCACACTGACCTGTCTTTGTTTGCTTACATGCCTATTTTCTTCATGGCTAGACCCTGGCACTACCTTCCATGTGTTCAAATCCTGGCTGTACCACTTATAGCTGTGTGACCTCAAGGAGTTTACCTAAACTTCGTTGCCTTGGTTGCTTTATCTATAAAATGGGACTGATAATGTATTAATTGAATTTGTTTCTGGAAAGTACTTATAGTAATGTCTGGCACATAGGAAGGGTTTTACATCTACTTGCCACTAAACCTCAAACACTGTTAGAGCTGAGACCACATCTTATTTGTGAATGGCCAGAGCTGGCAGAGGATCTGGCAAGTAGTAGATGTTGAACACACATTGGTGGACTAAATAAATACATGTGGGTAAACATCTCTTGAGGGAAGAACCAAGGACTCAAAGACAACCCAAGGACCAAGAAAGTCTCCTTGCTGAGGATAAGATAGGAGGTACAGAGTAAAAGAAGTCCTGGTGGAATCCAAGGCAAGTAGAATTGGGGTGGGGAGAGTAGAGGGTGGCACTATGGAAGAAAGTAATGATAATAGCACAGATTCTTATAAGTATAATCTTATAAGTATAATCATGGAGGCAGACAGGAATGGATGTGGCTGTGAAGACCAACATGGCATGGCAGAGAAGGCACTGGACTGGGTTGAGAAGGCTGACTGGGGGCTATAGGCAAGCTAATGACCTTCTCTGTGCCTTAGTCCCACATGGTTCCATTCTGCCTAGTGGGGGGCCAGAATTGGCAATTGTTATGGATTTCATGTTTTCCCCCCAAATTCATATGTTGAAGCCTAAATTCCCATTGTGATGGTATTAGGAGGTAGGGCCTTTATGAAGTGATTGGGTTATGAGGGTGGAACCCTCATGAATGGAATCAGTGCCTTGATAAGAAGAGACACCAGAGACTTTGATAGCTCTCTCTCTCTCTCTCTCTTTCTGCATACACACACTGAGGAAAGACCAAGTAAGCCCACAGTGAGAAGGCAGCTGTC
Source organism: Chlorocebus sabaeus (assembly GCF_047675955.1). Taxonomy (NCBI): domain Eukaryota; kingdom Metazoa; phylum Chordata; class Mammalia; order Primates; family Cercopithecidae; genus Chlorocebus; species Chlorocebus sabaeus. Next base: position 139,136,705 of record NC_132911.1, on the reverse strand, counting down.
TGCAAGCCTGGAAGGCAGCCCTCACCAGAACCTGACCATGCTGGCACCCTGAACTCGCGCTTCCAGCTTCCCGAATCATGAAAAAAGTAAATCTCTACCATGTAAGTCACCCAGTCTATGATATTTTGTTAGGGCAGGCTGAGCTAACTAGGTCAGCAGCACAGCCTCTTTTGTGTTTTTCTGTAATCTGCTGTTTTTCTCTAAACAGTGCATCTTCAATATACCTGTGCCTTGACTTGTGTATCAGTGCATTTGTTTTACCTTCTTTGTAGTATTCCATTGCACCACAAGACCACAAGGCACTGATGTATTTCCTCATAGAAGGACAGTTAGAGAGCTTCTCATGCGTGTGTTCTCACAAAACCTATAGCCATAAACTTCTATGTGTGTGTCTTCTATGTCTATATTGGAACATTTTTTCCAGGAAGTATACTAACAAGTGGATGGCCAGGAATTGCTTATGCATATGCTTTATAAGAGATTGTTAATGGCTGTCTAAGTTGTCCAAATTTATAGTCCCAAGCTGGCCAGTTTTTAAAATATCTTTGAATGCTGATGTTCGGTGAATTCATGATTCCCCTCATCCCTACCCCCACCCTTGCCATAACTGTCTTTCATTCTCCTGGAAGACAAGCATCCAGGAACCTTGGGAGGATGCAACCATACATTCAGAGTGACTTCTATTTACAAGAGCCCAGAGAAGAACATTGTTTGGGAAGAACAGTCATGACCACCACAAAGAACTTTGTTTCTATCTCTGCCATGTTTCCCAAATGAGAAAAAGACTAACCAATGATAATAGCAAAATGAGGGCCAAGATAGGCAACCATGGTGTGCTCTGAGTATCCATAGTAGCAAGGTTCTTTAACAATCACTGGTATTTTTTCCTTGGTCAAAGACACAGGAAGGGTGGAAACCCTGGAAATGTAAGGATCAGAAGCTCTGTAAAAAGTGGAATTCAAGATTAGAAGCCCCATGTTATCCGTTGGGGTTTCATTTGCTAAGGCTTCCCCAGCCTTCCTGTAGTTTTCCTAGAGATGAGCTGACTTTGGGACAAGCTCAGGCTTCTGGTCAGGCTACCTCACACACTGCTACAGATCATGGACTGAATCATTGTCTCAGAAAATGATGAGCTGACCCTAAAATTCACAAAGATATGCAATGTTCCCAGAATAGCCAAAACAATCTTGAAAAGAAACAAAGTTGAAGGACTTATACTTTGACTTTAAAACTTACCATGAATCTATAGTAGTTAAGACCGTGTGGTCCTTCCTAGCATGAGGATAGAGACAGATCAATGGAATAGAATTGAGAATATGTCAATAAGCTTACATATCTGTGGTCAATTACTTTTTGACAAGAATGCCAAGATAATTCAATAGGGGAAATAATAGTCTTTTCAAAAAATGAATGATGCAGGGATAACTAAATATCTATACACAAAATAATAAATTTTAATTCCTACCTCACATCATATATAAAAATTAACTCAAAATGCATCATAGACTGAATATGAATCACAGATCAAAATGTAAAACTATAAAACTTTTAGATGAAGACATAAGTGCGAATCTTTGTGATCTTGGATTAGGCAACGGTTTTTGAATATGGTACCAAAAGCACAGTGAAAAAAGAAAAAACTCAGTAAATTATATTTCATAAAAACTTTTGTGCAAAGGACACTGTCAAGAAGGTTAAAAAATAACCCATAGGAAGGAATAAGATATTTGCAAGTCACAGGTTTGGTAAGGGACTAATATCCAGAATACATAACGTACTCTTACAACTCAACAACTGAGAGACAAATAGCCCAGTTAAAAAATGGGCAAATGATTTAAGTAGACATTTTTTTTTTCAAAGAAAATATACAGATGGTCAACAAGCATGTGAAAAGATGCTTAACATCAGTAGCCACTAGGGAAATGTAAATCAAAACCACAGCAATAGCACCCCACACCCACTAGGATGGCTAAATAGGCAGACAATAACAAGTACTAGCGAGAATCTAGGGAAATTGGAACTCCCTCATTGCTAGTGGGAATGTGAAGTGGGGCACCCACTTTGGAAAACAGTTTGGTAGTTCTTCAAATTGTTAAGTATACAATTACCATATAACCTAACAATTCTATTTCTAGGTATATACTCAAAAGAATTTAGAATAAGTCTTCTAATAAAAACTTGTGCATAAATGTTCACAAGAATATTGTTCATAATAGCCAAAAGGTTGAAACAACCCAATTGATAAACAAACGTGGTATATCCATAAAAAGCAATATTTTCCATCCGTAAAAAGGAATAAATTACTGGTACATGATACAACATGAACGATCCTTAAACTTATATTGCTAATTGAAAGAATCCAGACACAAAGGCTACATAGTACATAATTCAATTTATATAAAATATCCAGAATAAACAAATCTGGAAAACAGACTAGTGGTTGTCAGAGGAAGAGGATAGGGGTAGAAATCAGGACTGACCACTAATAGTACCAGGTTTCTTCTGGGGTGATGTAAATGTTCCAGATTTAAATAATGGTGATGGTTGTGCAGCTCCTTGAATACATGGTCTGTGAATTGTATCTTAATAATAATGATAATGAAAGCTATTGTCAGGCAGAGGCTCCTGACTCCTTGATTTGATGAACTTGTGATGAATCAAAATGATTTTAGGACCAACATGGTTTGCCAATAATTTTATTCTACTAAATAGAATATTAAAAGAATAACTTACTATTACTACCGTCATTTTTAAAAGGAAAAGTATTTTCACATCAGAAAGTGGAAAGGACATTGTCTTAAAGTTATTTAAATTGACTAAGCTTTCTGAAAAACTTTCTACATTCATTTATTCATCCCCAAGATGCTGATATTTAGTATACATAAAAACTTTACACTTAGTATACAGCAAGCACAATGCCTGGCTTTGGGCAGGGCTGACAGTCAGCTGGAACCCACCAGTAGAGCGTGCTGACCACGATGGTGATGCCACATCATTGGGACCTGCCATACCATGCCTGTTGGGATATATTGTGAAAATCACACTTCACACTAGACATTCAGAAATGAAAACAAACATGGTCTTTTCTTCATGAAAAATGCAGACTGCTAGGGAGATAGCTATTAATATAAATATATAATTAAACGTTCTGACAAGTCCTCAGAAAGACAAGGATTGGAATTGAATATACTAAATGGAGGAGGCGACGGGAAAGGGCTCTCAGGCACTTTTCTTATTTCTTCATTTCACCTTGGACTGGTGGAAACATCACAGATCTGCATTGGTCTGGATCTGGGAAACACTGGAATAGGTCAAAGGGCTCCAGGAAAAATGTGTGAAGTGCCAAGTGTTAGATGAGAATGCAGGAGGAGGACCGAGGATGATTGCAATAAAACGCAGAGTTATCTCTTTGTCCTGTGCTGCCTACCTGGGGAATCTTTCAGAGAAGCCAATCTGGTGGGAACAGTTGGACAAGGAGGTGCGATCTGGAGCTTGTTACATTCCTTGTCACTCTCCCAGGGATGCCAAGAGCCCTTGCCTAACAGCCACCGCTGCTCTCCAGTCAGCCCATCTTCTCGGCAGGTGACATGTTCCTCCAGCTGACAGTGGGAGAAAGAAGGAGGGAAGGGAAAATTAATGGAGAGCCTTCAGTGTCAGGCACCCTGCTCGTGCTTTAGATTTGCTGTCTGCCCCTCTTGACAACATTCACCTGAGCTCCCCTTTGATGGTGATGGAGAGTAGGCTGCGCCTGGGCTAGAGTTGAAAAGGGGATTTGGTTTCTTGGAGCTGAGGCCTTGGGCTAAGGTTTTTTACTGAGTCGAGATGAAAGCTAAGAGCTGCAACTGTGAACCAAGGCTGAGTCTGTGAGAAAGGCTGAAGTCTCAATGTTGGTTAAGCATAGAGCGACACCATTTTCTTTCAGGCAGAAGTGTCATAAGCTGAATTAAGAGGTAGAAGTGGATGGGCCTTGTCCCTGTTTTAGACATAATTAATTTAATCCACTATCCAGTAATTCTTATAGGTCTGATAAATTCAGTAAAATAACTGATGGACACTGCACAAAAACATACAAGTTGGTAATTTGTTCAAATTAACGAGACAATTGTTAGGCCAGGGGGTTGGCAAACTATGGCCCTTGGACCAGATCCAACCCACAGCCTGTTTTGTAAATTTTGTTGGAACCCTGACACACCCATTCATCTGTGTATCATTTACGGCTGCTTTCATATTACAACAGAAGAATTGAATAGTTGTGACAGAGACCATATGGCTGGCAAAGCCTAAAATGTTTGCTATTTGGCTGCTCGCAGTACAAGTTTGCCAACACCTGCCCTAGGTCTTTGATACACTTAATTTTATCTACTTAGGTAGGTTGCGTTCATTCATTGCATGAATTTATGCTGCACATGGCAATTGAAAGCTTAGTACGAAATGTACCAGTGGCTGGGAAGAGAAAGCTAGAAGATCCAGCTCCTGCCATCAGAGAGCTCTGTATCCAGTAAAGAGATGCAGATTATTGCTATGTAGGTGGTAGTTACTATGGAAATAATAAGCAGAATGGGCTGCTAGCCCAGGTGGGGTGGGGGCTGGAGGTTGGGTTGGAAATCAGTCAATTCCAAGCAATCTCAGGGTGCTTTCTGATGTCCAGGGATGATGCACTGGGGGAAGATTGGGGCTGCCTTCAGGAGAAGGTCAGGCCAGATGTGAGAAACACCCCCAATAGCTGTGGGTGGTGAGCTTGATTACGCCAGGAAGAACTTAGGAGTGCATGGCCTCAGCAGAAATGGCTCAGCTTACATGAGGTCTGTACACCAGGGAAGGGTCTCAGACGGCTCCTTGCTGCTGAGGGGTACCCAGGTCTTACTGCATCTTTCTGTCTGAGGTTCTGGATGTTTGTAGTGATGACTTGGGCGTGATAGCTCTTACCTGCCTCTTAGATCCTGGAGGGGCCTGGGAGGTTGCATCGACACTCAGAGAGGTCTTAATTTCCCTCTGCTCTCCTCTTGTCCTCTGCCAGGACGCACACATCTCCTCAATCCTTTTCTGCACTGTCATTTCTCACCCAGGTGGTTCATTTCAACAGATATTATTATCCGATGTTTTCCAAACTTCCCTGTTAACAAGAATCACCTGGAGCTCTTACACTACCTAACAGACTAGTACAAAGTGGCAGACTGCTGGGACCCCAGCTGAGACCTCCTGGTAATCTGCAAATTTAACAAAGCCTCCAGGTGACTTTTATTCAGGGAGTGTGAAGAACACTAGGCTCTTAACAGTGTTTGGGACTGTGCGTGCTTTTAACTGGACCCCAGCTGGTCTGACCCCAGCTTTACTACTTTCTTACTCTTCAACTTTGTGTAGATTAGGGGACCAAGTTATGCATTAGCTTTTCCTCTGTGGAAAGAAGATAAGTACAATGATTCTCCCTTAGGCTCATTTTGAACATAAAATGAGGTGTTAATGGAGCACCTAGCAAAGTATGAGGCATGGACTAAGCCCTTGGTTAAATGTTAGTGTTTAGACATTTGCTAACAAGCTGAGGAATAACTGGAAAAGAACTCTGCTAAGCGTTGGGTAGTGAGAAGTAAATAAGATGAATGTTTCCCTCCACACTGTCCTTTGATCTTTCCAAACCTCTCATCTGACTTTTCCCTGCTTAAAGACCTCCCGTGGCTCTGGCCTAGCTCAACCCTACAGTCTCATTTCCTCCCTGGCCTCTCTTAGAATGTCTTAGCATTTTCCTGCCTGCATGCATTGTTTTCTTGCCTCCTGACCTTCCTCCAGCTGTTCCTTCTGCCTGGGATACGTGCATCTCCTTCCATTGACCTACTCCACAGTTAGTTCCTTGTCAGGTGTTAAGGCTCAGCTTGGTTGTTTCCTTCCCCAGGCTAACACCCTTGATTCCAAGACCAGGTTAGATGCTACACATCTACAGGGGCGCCATAGGCAGAGAACATGTCAGATGCAAAGGCAGGCAGTTGGAATGAGTCAGGAAGGCCAGCAGAGCGGCCAGTTTAGGAAGGAGTTCACATGCCAGGCGGTGGTGTACATTGCTGGAAAGAAGACACTTTCAGGGAAGAAATGGAAACCTCCAGTGTGAGTTCCTAGAAATGGAAGATACTTAATGGGGGTGCCCATCAGGGGTCTTTGATGTCAAAGAGAAACACACTGGACAGCTGTTAAAGGTGGAAAGATGGGTTTTATTTAAATAACTGCAGTAGGAGAGACAGACTCTACTATAAACTGAGCTCAAGTCCAACTAAGACAAAGGTGACTGAGCTTTGTAAAGGGAGAACACAAGAGAACAAAGAGCAGCTATGGAAAGTAAAAAAAAAAAAAAAAAAAGGGGGGGAATCGGCTGGGTATGGTGGCTCATGCCTGCAATCCCAGTACTTTGGGAGGCTGAGGAGGTGGATCACCTGGGGTCAGGAGTTCGAGACCAGTCTGGCCAAAATAGTGAAACCCCATCTCTACTAAAAATACAAAAATTAGCTGGGCGTGGTGGTAGGTGCCTGTAATTCCAGCTACTCAGGAGGCTGAGGCAGGACAATCACCTGAAACCCAGAAGTGGAGGTTGCAGTGAGCCGAGATCATGCCACTGCAATTCAGCATGGGCCACAGAGTAAGACTCTTGTCTCAAAAAAAAAAAAAAAAAAAAGAAAAGAAAAAAGAAAAAGGGTGGGGGGTAAATAGAGGATTGTAGAAGGAGGGTTAGTGGAAGAAATACTGGAAATGGTATGGCAATGTGCTTTGGGACAACGTACGTACATCTTGTGGTTTGGCTGCCTTGCATTTTCTTGAGTAAAGACTTGGCATGGCCAAGAAACCTTGGTTTCCATTGAAACCTTTAAGACACGGTTTAGGTTTAGTGCATGTGGAAGCCAGCCTGGAATTTAGTTGAGTCTCTCAGCACAATGCTCAGGCAAGTCCTTTGTGCCACAGAGGAGTTCACAGTTCAACCTGAAAGTTCTCCTCTGTATTCTTTAGAGGTCTAGAACTGAGAACAGAGCCACTGGGAGAAAGTGCAGTTTGGCTTCTCCCTGCTGGCAGGATCAGAAACTAAGGGGAGGCTGGGCAAGCTTATTTAGAGAGAGAGAGAGAGAGACCTAGAGTAAGAGTATGCAGGCAGCAACCAGCAGGAGCTGGAAGCTCTAAGCTGGGCATCAATTGAAGTGAGGTTGGAGGAGTATTGGATCCTGCCACTTCTTACAGCATGTGATTTCTCCTCACTTGCCCCCAGCCCTGAGGTTCCCTGTGACTAGTAGTTCCTGGAATAACACAGTAAGTCTGTAGAAACAAACAAGCCCCACTCAGAGTGGCTTACAACAACAAAGTTTGTTTCTCACTCTTGAAGTCTGTCCCTCCTGGGTCAGTTCAGACCTTGTTCTGGCTGCTGCTCTCTTACTTTCATCTTTGCTCTGGGACCAGGATGAAGGGACAGTCATTCCTGGGCAGCAGGAAAGGAGCAGGTGCCAAGGCCCAGGAGGTTCAGAAAGCAGTGGTGGACATCACTTGCATCCTTGTCCTACTGCCCACAGCCAAGCTCATGGCCAAGCCTGATGCCCTTGCAACAGGAGGTTTTTACATTGGTTTTACATACTATGCAACTGTTTCCAGCTACCACAATTCTAGGTCAGATATTATAGCTCTGCTGCGGTCCACATGGGAGCAAGTTTTGAGGTTGATAGCCGTATTACCATGTGGCTCATTTGCATGACCCTGTGTTCAATGACAGATGTGGCACCTAAAACTGTGGTGTCAATCGGATACAGGAAATAAATCTTATATGCTATTAGAGAATCACAGACCTCTGGATGTAGGAGGGCCTGAGGTGTATAGTGTATAGTCAATTCCTTGATGTTTTCTTCCTTTTACCTTCCACTTCTTTCTCTCCTTTTTCTTGTCCTTCTCTTTCTTTTTCGTCTTCCTCCCCCCTTATATCCTTATCTCCATCTTCCTTTACTCCTCTCTCTTCTTCACTTGTCTTCCTCTTCTCCCCCTCCTCCCTTTTTTCCTTCAGAAATGAGGTCCAAATAAGTTAAATGCCTTGCATAAGGTTAGCTTTGGCAACTAGTGTTGCTACATCTCAGTCTAGAATTTTTGCACTGTTTTGCAGAGCTGCAATTTGAAGAACATCAAGCAAAATCATTTACAAAGCAAAGACCTCTTTGGCAAAACACAAACAAAACAAAACAAAACCAAAAACAACCCTCACAAAAATGAAATATTTAAAAAACCTGTCTAGCTAATATTTTTAAGTTGCATGTCAATCTATAGTTTGATTTCAAGAGAAGCTCACCTGGGTAAGTCTGTACTTGATGCTCAAAGGGAAAGAGTTTGCTTCACTTTTGAAGCCCATGCTGTGATTGGCAACCTCCCCCTGGTTGGGATGTTCTACAGGCAGCCCCTCCACGTGATTAAAGTATTAAGCATGTGTGATGTTTGCTAAAGGTAATTTGTGTCGCAGTAGCAGTTATTGTAAAACAATCACAATTTCAGTGGGATCCAGGAAAAAAACAATCCAAGAAGCAATGCTTTTAGTGAGTTCACTAATTGTGTGTATGTTTTAGGAGCTGACAATCAAAGAACAAAATGACAACCTTCTCTAACCTCTAAATGCCCTTCCTTTCAATTAAGTCACTCCTGTTGTTCTTAGCAAAACTCAGGAGAGATTATTTTAGAATAGGTGCAGCGATGTGGTGAGCAGTGGATAACAATCAATTCATGCTGCCTAACAGTTCTCTGTTGAGAGAGGCTTCCTAGAGGGAGGAGAAAGGGCTCTGAAATCGGGCAGATGTGGCACCACCATTGACATGACTTTGGGCACCTCTCTTGGCCTCAATGCTCTTACCTCATCGGGATAAGAATCCTACCTCAGAGGGCTCTTGGGAGAAAGCAAAAGGGATCATTCATCAAAGGTTTAGCACACCATCGGCCACTATGTGGTCAATACACAGAAATGAGCATCCATGTTTCATCCTAACAGCTGCCCTGTGCTAGCCCCACCACACTTGCCTGTCACAGGCATCTTTTCTTATTCATAACAATCATGCAAGAAAGGGAGGGTGGAAGGAAGATGTGCAGAAAAATAAGATCCACATCAGAGGTGGTAGTATCTCATGAAAATACACAATAAACAGTTTCCTACTCTAAAGTACAAACTAATTTGACTTGTTGAATCTCGGGGAATGGCCTTAAATGTCTCCTAGTTTAACCATGATTGGATGCACAAAACCCCTCCATGACATCAGGAGAAGTGATTGTAACATCAGCTTGAATGCTCTTAGGGATCCAGAAATTGCTCAAGCAGTTTGTCTTGTTGTTGAACATTTTTGACCATTAGAAAGCTTTTCTATATAATCACCCAAGGTTTGTCATTCCACACTTTCTATCCTTGGCTTTTGGGCTTACTCAGAAAAGACTCTAAGTCATTTTTGGGATGAGTTTACATAGCTAGATAGCTAAATAATAGATCAATTTAACAAAACAGTAGTTTGTCCTTTTACTTTTGAATTTTAATATTTTGTACTGCATCTAAAGTGCATTTAAAGCCTAGAGTCCATTTATTTCTTTTAATAGCTAATAGTTATACTGTGGTAAGCAGTAGCTTGGCACTGTGCTTACCTGAATGGGCTCTGGAGTCATATAACCTAGGTTCAAATCCCAGCTCTACCACTGGCTGTGTGGTCATAGGGTGATACATCACCTCTCTTAGCCTCCTCTTCTCCATCTATGGAACGGAGATGATAATAATAGCTACCTTAATCCAGGTGCAATGGCTTACACCTGTAATCCTAGCACTTTGGAGGCCAAAGCAACCAGACCACTTGAGCCCAGGTGTTCAAGATCAGCCTGTGCAACATGGCAAAAACCCATCTCTACAAAAAAAATACAATATTTAGCTGGGCATAGTGGCACGTGCCTATAGTTCCAGCTACTTGGGAGGCTAATTGGGAGAATTGCTTGAGCCTGGGAGGTTGAGGCTGCAGTGAGCCATGATTGTGCCCCTGCACCCCAGCCTGGGTGCCAAAGCAAGACCCTGTCTCAAAAAAAAAAAATCTACCTGGGAGGGCTGTTGTAAAGATAATGACTTAATATATGTATAATGCTCACAATGCATTAGTACTATAGTAAGTACTTAATCTATGTACAGTCCTCTCCCTGAACACCTGCTACATGGTGGAGAGAGTGTTAGGGGCTTTAATGGAGGCTTACAAGTAACCTCAGAATAGCTTGCATAATAGCTATTAATAAACTCTAGTTATTTCAATGATCTATTGCTATGTAACCACCCCAAAACACAGAGGCTTTATCGAGCTGGTAAATATCTTTAGGCATCTGTTATACAAATGAAGAAATTGGAACTCAGTCACTGAATTTACTGAGCTGGTAAGTATCTTATCTGTAGGTAAGTATCTATTAGTTTATTTAAAGTTAAATCAATTTATGTGTGCTAAGGTGTGGCGAAGCTTTAGACAGAAACAGAATGGCATCTGTCTCACGTAAGGGACTTTCTTTGGGTTTCCACAGAGAAGCAAGCCACTAAAGGGTGAATTTTAAAGCCAAATACCATAGCAGGCACTGGAGCTGAATCTCATGGGCTAGCTCTGGAAAATGATACAGAACATACGCTTCTGCATTATTTTACTCTAGGGGAGAGGGACCTGGGATATTTATGCACCAAACCCCAATAATCACTGGGCAGAACAGCCTTCTGAAGTCCTAGAAAAATCCATCTGCCCACATATTGGCAGTTGGAATTTGCCATATGTGCCACAAGACATTTAGCAGGACACAGACGGCACCCACTACAATCCCCTTGGACTTATTTTGAGTCCTGTTGGAGACAGAGTTGAAAGCAGTCTCTGAGTAAGTCTGACTTTGTGAGACTCTGGGCTGATGCAGAATTACCATGGAGCCCCAGTGTCAAAGGCAGTAGTATTTCCTCTACTTCTGCACAGAAGGCAGAACATTGGAAGGGTTGGGATCCTCAGCACCCAACCCTCGCTGTGGACATTCAAGCCTTAGGAGCATCAATGGGAATTCTCTGAATGTCTTTGCCGGCCTTATACAAGGACAAGTGGGAGACAAAGAACATGGCAAACTCTAGTTATTTCAATGATCTAGTGTGATGTAACCACCCCAAAACACAGAGGCTTAAAACAACTATTTCATTACCTCTCTACATTCCATGGTATGACTGAACTCAACAGGATGGTCCTTCTCCATGGTGCCAGCTGGGGCTGCCGTCACAAGAGGGCTCAACCAGTCTAGAATATCCAAGACAGCCAACTCACATATTTAGCAGGGGGTGTGGCTGTCAGCCAGGAACTCAGTGGGGACTGATGATTGGAGGGCCTAGGTTCCCTTCCATGTGACCTTGCATGTGGCTTGGGCTTCTCACAACATAGTGGCTGGGTTCCAAGAGAGAATATTCCAGGAGATAGGAGGGAAGTGGGGGTATTGTAATGCCCAGCATGGGAAGTAAGGCAGCATCACTTCCACCACATTCTAATGGTCAAACCGAGTCACACTGCAAGCTCAGATTTAATTTTGAAGGGGATTTACACAAGGGCAAAATTATTAAGAGGCAGTGATCACTGTGGGCCCTATTTGGAGACTTACTATTATACTGGATAATGAATGTGTCTGGCAGACTGGTTTGGGAAAAAATATATCTTTTACATGGGAAATAATTTTCATGTAGGAGTTGGGAATGAGGCCCTGGAATCCTATGAGCATGAAGGCGGGTACAATTGAACCAGTGGACATTTAGACATGTCTCCAATAGGCAGGATTATATATTTCTTCTTATTCTTTTTGCTCTGCTTGACATACAGTGAAAATGAATGTTTGTCGAGAAACGGAATTGATTACAGGAACATTTCTCCAAGTCACTTTCTAGCCTAAGAAGAAACACATTTCTCAAACACTCTCTGGATACTAAGCATTCTATATCCATTATTTCATTTAATTCTCATTCTGTGAGGCAGGTACTATTTAATCCCCATTTGACAGGTGATATGTTGAGGCTCAGAGAGCCTGGCCAGCTGACTTGTTCAAGGTCACACAAGCAAAAATGTCTCAGGGAAGACCTGAATGAACATTCACTGCTCCCAGGTTCCAGGACACTTTCCAGTCTGACATTTTTCCCTTTAGCAGACAGTGGGACAGATGCAAAATTGCTTTTGTTGGAGGAGTAAAAATTATCTAATAAAAATCACTCTTAGAATGGAAATATGTAAGACTGCCAACTTCTCTCTGATTGCAGGTGTAGTGGGAATGAGGACATGAAAGAGTTAGAAAGGCATGAAGTGCCAAGATGTGTCAGTTAACTGTGAGATTCAGGGAATTGTGGCTCTGTCACTTTCTGGTGTTGTTGAATGAATGAATAAAGAATGAATGAATGAATGAAATCCACAGAGGCCAAAGGGATATCAGTTTCTACCTCTTTGGGACTGTCCTTTCCCCCACCACCCTTCCCCTCATTACAGGGTACCCCAACTCTGCACACTCACACCACACTGCAGGGAGACATCCCCCTCCCCACATTATAGGGTGCCCTGACTCTGCACACCCGTACCAGACTGTAGGGAAATACCCCTGCTGAGTCATCAGCCTTTTGCTTGTCTGGCTCTCCTAGCTTCATGTGGGTAGTGAGCTTGGCTATTTGTGCGTTTATCCCCCAGCACCTGACCTGGATCTTGGGAAATAATAGGTGCTCAACACATAGTTGTTGAGTAAGTGATGAATGCTCCATCTACAATACATCAAACTGGCTTAGAAGTTTTTTCATGGATACCCCCCCAGATCAAATAAAAACTAAAATAAAAAAAAATTTTTTTAAGGAAAAACATATGTGGCTCTTTCTCCCAGGGACAGATCGCTTCTCAAATGAATAAAGTTTTCATCTAACTTTACCCAGTGCATGGAAATGAACCCAAAAGCTAATTTTAAGTCTGGCCTATATGCCTTCCCAAAATTAGTGCATTCTGCTAAGAAGTAAGTTTGTGGCCCAACTGGAATAATCTTGTAGAATTTCACAGCATGCTTTTCTGCTTGATGACTTTTTAAAATTTTGTTTTCGTCTTCTTCTTCCAGCCTATTTTCTCTTTGCCTCAGTTTTTAAAATGTATTTTTATTTTTTGTCTTGCTGTGTTATGTGTAAGAACTTCCTCAAATTATTTTCCTAACAAGGTTGGGTTTAAGCAAACACACACCAACATGTCCTTCTGAATTCACAATATCAAGCTTTAAAATGTTGTCAGCTTTTCTTTTTGTTTCCTCTCAATACCCCATGGAAATGCTAACCTACTGATAAAGATTCTTTGGCCAAACATTAGTCAGGCTTTTGAATCTTCTCCTAGGCCTATCTGTTCACTTCCTTGTAAAATCCAGTTTTAGCAGAGAACCCTGTTTAATTAAGCAAGAATATACCACACCAACCCCAGTCCTTGATATGTGATCATCCTCAATATCTGATCAGGTTCCTTATCCTCCTCCATCCCCCAGGTGATACCTGAAAACTCTGACCTGTCTTCAGTAAGAATCCAGTTTAGCCAGAATCCCTGTACCCCAATGTTTCCTTTTAGTAATTTTTTATCCACTGGCCCCTACAGTGTTCCTTTGCTATAAATTCCCACTTGCTTATGCTGTATTCAGAGTTGAGCCACTGCAAGATCCCTCGCTGCAAGATTCCACTGCGGTGGCCCCTTTATCGATGGCGAAGGTCCTGAATAAAGTCTACCTTACCATGCTTTAACACGTGTTATTGAATAATGTTTTTCTGTACTACTCTTATCATTCCAGATGGTTCTTTATATCAGGGATTGCCACTGTAGATTTTAAAATCTTCTGACAATATCCTCCATGAATTGGCTTATGACAACACCAGAAAATGTCAACAGGAGGTCAGTGTTCCCAACTTCTAAGGCTTCTTGTTCCAGATACCTGAAGGAATTATTGAGCTATGGATGTAAAATAAGGGACTAAGAGTCTTTTATTCTCAATAATTTGATAATATATTGGAATTTTCTATGAAACTGAAATATAGTGTCATTTTTGCTTTTTAAAAATTTTTGTGTAACCAAAGTAATAAGCATCATTTATAAACGTTAAACATTTAAATTTTTTTAAGAGATGGTATCTTGCTCTGTCACCAAGGCTGGAGCAAGCAGAGTGGCATGATCATAGCTCACTGCAGTCTCAAACTCCTGGGCTCAAGTGATCCTCTATCCTTAGCCTCCCAAGTAGCTGGAGCTATAGGCACATGCTACCATGCTTGGCCAATTTTTATTATTATTAATTTTTTTTTTGAGAGAGAGAGGGTCTCCATTTATTGCCCCGACTGGTCTCAAAGTCCTGGTTCCAAGCAGTCTTCCTACCTTGGCCTCCCAAAGTGCTGGGATTATGGGAGATTTATTTTTATTCTTTCCTCTGCAACTGCAGTCTTAAACTCCCTATCATGGAATAAAGGGATTGTATATCCCATAATCAAACAACATTACTGTTAGTTCGTCAGATTTAAGGTGAATGGAGGAAAATTCTTACTTGTCAGAAGAGCTTCTCCACCCTGGAATCTCTTTCTTTCCCTCTGTATTAAAGACTTTAGTCCATTTAATCCCCGTGTCACACCCCTACCCTCCCGACCCTCTGAGGTATTCAGCTTCTGGCATGGACTGTCATTTATTTAGCAAGTTGTGAGTGGCCTGGGGGTCTCCAAACTCCCAGGTTTAGGAGGGGCTGCCCAGCCCCTGGTCTGGGTCTGGGTTGCTGAATTAAAGGCAATGAGATTCCCAGCACCAAAATAAACCTTCTGCAGCATCATTCATTTTTATGCCAAAAGTTTTCTGTCTCCTTTTGTTCTAATAAACTTTGTACATGCCAAACAGGAAATGTGGAAAGGAAGAGAAAAGAAAAAGAATCCATATTTAAAATTCAATTTCCGTATCTTCTGGATTTTGTATGTTATTATGAGATTTTTAATTAAAATCTCAGCTCAGATTCAATTTCTCTAGTAAACAGGGTAAAAGGAGATGGAAAGGGTGAAAAATACGACTTAAGTTTATGAAGATGTGGGTTTCATTATTCCTTTTTCAACTAAAAGATGGTAACAGCTGACATCAGATAGCTCTGGAGGAATTTTCTGGCTTCCTGTGTTTCAGGTGACTTAAAAGGAGAGATCAGCCTGGTAATGAATTGAGTTGGACGGTTAAATACTTCGAAGGGAAAAGAAGAAAATCCAATCCCTGCAGCTCCTGTGGCCCCACTGGAGGGATGGAGGAGTTCCTTCCTGCCCCATCCCTTCTTTGCAGAGTCCTTTCCTCCTGTATGTTTGAGAGTCCCTGGGTGTTTTCCCACTGTAGCTCTATCTCATTCCCAACTGGGGTGAGCATCTCCCACTCACTGGTGTTGTGATGGCATCTCTATAGGACACTGCAGTTCCAGAAGCACCCTCATTGCTCATCTCTATAGGACACTGCAGTTCTGGAAGTACCCTCATCATTCGTCTCTATAGGACACTGCAATTTCAGAAGCACCCTCATTGCTTGTCTCTATAGGACACTGCAGTTCCAGAAACACCCTCATTGCTTGTCTCCATAGGACACTGCAGGTCCAGACACACCCTTATTGCTCGTCTCTATAGGACACTGCAGTTCCGGACGCACCCTCATGGCTTGTCCCTGTAGGACACTGCAGTTTCGGAGGCACCCTCATTGCTCATCTCTATAGGACACTGCAGTTCCAGACACACCCTCATCGCTTGTGTCTATAGGACACTGCAGTCCCAGATGCACCCTCGTTGCTTAGTCAGTGCCTGTTGGGGAGAAGGGAGGATGTTCTTCTTTCTGCCACCATCCCAAGTCTGTGATTCTGAGAGGTTTAGCAGAACCTGCCTGCAGGCTTGCGCATAACACAAAGGAATGGCAATTCAGAGGCATTTACACCGGATAAAGCCACTTTCATATTCTGCTGTCAGAGCCTCTCCCCAGGGACTGGTCCTGTATTTAGTGCCTTATGACCACTCCTGGCCCATGTCACTAAGCAGAAGTCAGGTTTTTCCCACATTATCTCAGTGAGACACTGAGAACATCTCTGTCCCTCCATGGGGTCAAGTTCTTTTTTCCTGCTATAAGATCTGCCTGCAGACATATCTGCCTGTTTTCAGATTTGCTCTTTCTAGAGAAAGCCCACTGCCACTTGGAAACCCCGCATCCCCCTCCTCATGTGGGTTGGCTTCGTACTGCATCTTCCAGCAGGATAGTTCCATCAGAATCTAGTTGTCCCAAAGCAGTACAAGGCTCCTAGCTGGTGATCTTTATCTTGGAATTGCTTGACTCTATACCATATATAGGGCATCAGCAACCTAATATGGGTAAATTGCAGATTCTGTTATACCTGGAGCTGCTGGTCAGGCACTCGTGCCATTCCTGCATCTTCAGGGGCTCAGTTCCTTATGTACATGAAGAAAAGATTACACACAGACACACACACCCCACTAGGAACAAATTAGAAAATTCAATTCTAAATGCCATATAGAGAAGAACATTCTCTCTAGGAAACACACATCGTAGACTTTCAGCTCTGCCCTCAATACAAGTGGCTTTTCATACAAATGCAGTTAGCTGCTAGGATCCAGAGCATCTTAAACTCTTCACTTGAGAGGGGACCTTTGCTCTATGTACGCATAGCTATGAGCAGCAAGGAAGGGCAAGTTTGAAGGACGATGCTCCTCTTTTCCCATCTGCAAGGTAGTTTTCCTACAGCAAAGAATGGTCTGCTCCAAAGGTGAATTCAATTGTTAACTTTTTGTAAAAAATAATTTACCAAAGCTTTGAAATGAGAGAATTGCTTAGGATAATGATTTATTCAAAGCTCAATATATAGATACCTCTTGTCCCTACCCCCATATCATAGTCTCTGCAAAATGGAACCTCCTCCCAAGCACTGGCCTATAGGTCTGAGTTCAAGCATGAGAAGTAGGATGAGATCAGGAGGAGGCTGCACTTCCCCCTTTGTTTATGATGCTCAGAGGCTATGGCTTCCTCTCTCTCTTTGTATGGAGAAGTGAATGCTCTTAAGATTTTCCCCCAGAACTGGAACCCCCTGAAACTTCTCTCCAAGAGGAAGTTCATGAAATCATAACCCTTACGTATCTACAAGAATAAATCAGGAACAATGTCAAATTCTGGGCGAATTACAGTGTTAATATTACCATCAAAACATAAAGAATGCAGAGATGATCTTCCCTACCATCTATCTCACATTCAATCCACTGGTAAGATCTCTGGAAAGAAAGCATATGGATTGTACGCCAGCCTATGGAGCCCTCATTGAAACTGGGAGTCAGCAGTGACCACACTTGTGAGGACTGCAATGCCTCGTTTATTGCCTGGCTCAGAAACTCCTAGTTTGAAGTGGTATAACAGTTCCAGATTATTTAGTAAGATTTCTTATTAGGCCATGTGATCCAGCAGACTCAGTGGTACTAGACATTTCCAGGGCATATAATTTGAAGTCTCTCGGAAGCCCCAGTTCAAGAATCATAGCTCAGACCACTAAGGTTCTTGAGCAAGACCATGCCTCCTGTGTCAGGAACTGTTTGCCATTTGAAAAAGCAGTTCCTGATGTGCTACTAGGACCTACTAGAGGTTGAGAAACTAACCACAGGACTTAAATGACCATGTGAGTGGAGCTGCCCATCAGGAAGCAGGATTGTCAAATTCAGAAAGCCTTAAGGTAAGCAGGAGTAGTAGCACCCCTTCATCATGCAACAGAAATGGTGAATTTGAAAGTGCGCCTGTAATGTGTGGCAGATGGGGGAGAAAATAGAAATCAATTATGGCTTCAGACCCAGCATTAGCAGTGGGGCCTTTAGCTTGTTCAGCTAAGGTTGGTGTACAAAGACTTTTCCTAAGATCGTAGCTGACTATCACCTTGCAGGCTCAGTCATGGGCTGGATTTAACATAGTAAACAAACAGATCTGAGTGCTGTATGAGGTGGACTGTACCGGACAGTGCTCAGGTCTTGACCCACATTCTCTCGGCCTCTCCTTTCGGCTTTGACGGTAGTGTACAGTTTCCTGCAAGCTTCTACTTACTTCAGACTGATAACTCATATCCCAAGAATGCACAGTATTTCTTCCATTTGCTACTTCAGGATCTCTCTGGTGCTGCACATATTGGAAAAAACTCACTGACAGGCACGATGGCACAAACAGGATATAGATGCACCTACGTAAGCTTTTCTCCCACTCTGCCTCAGGGGTACAATTCCTGGAGGTAGTCTGAATGCTCCTCCTGGGGCCGCAGACAAATCCGATCTGTTTCCCACAGTGGTGCCCACATCTACACGTCCTTGTCAGGTTTTCCTCCTTTCTCACTCCTGTGTTTCCTCCCACATGATTGCCTTCCAAAAATTTACCTCAACAGGGTCCTTGTCTTGGTTCTCCCTTCTGTGGGAACTTAAGCTAAGATGTATAATAAGTAATAAATGGATGACATAATTGATGAGGAGAAAGACACAGCTAACACTCTATACCTAGACAGTGGGAAGCTCCCTAACAGAAGCAGCAGAGTTCTGGAGTCTTGCAGAGGGAGCAATGGTGCAGCTGTGCTAGGAAAGCAGGGAGTTGTCATGGAGGAGCCGCCATCTGCACCGGACCCTGAAGAGTGAGTGAGACCAGCAGGGTGGGAGAAGGGAGGCTCTTTGAGTTGAATAAAGGCATAGAGGGGTCGGGAGCAGTAGCTCACGCCTGTAACACTTTCTGCACGTTATTTCTTGAATTCTCACATGAACTCCACAAGGAGGATTTTATTAAACAGCACTTCAGGAAGCCCAGGCGGGTAGATCACATGAGGCCAGGAGTTCAAGACCAACCTGGCCAACATGGCAAAACCTCATCTCTACTAAAAATACAAAAATTAGTGGGGCATAGTGGTGCATGCCTGTAATCCCAGCTACTCGGGAGGCTGAGGGAGGAGAATCACTTGCAACCAGGAGGCGGAGATTACAGTGAACCGAGATTGCACCATTGCACTCTAGCCTGGGTGACAGAGACAGATTGTTTTGACCCTGTCTCAAAAACAAACAAACAAACAACAACAAAAAAAACCCCAAAAAACAAAGGCATAGAATAGAGGGCAAAAATATGGGATCTTAGTACCACTCAGTACTCTTCTGATTACAAGTGACCAAAAAAGAAAAAAATAAAGTTAGATAAAGAGGGAAAAAATTATCTCATAAAATCCAAAATATATGGTTTACTAACCAAGCCAGAGAAACTGCTCCAGGATAGGTTGAACAAAAGACTCCAATGGTAAGAGTGTCCCTCAATTTACAGCCTAAACTACAGATTCACTTAATTCTTCCTACGGGCCAAATTCCAAAAATTTCAAGGAAGGGACTCTGACTCTCATTGGGCTGTCTTGATATATATGTTTATATTTGAACACATCAGCTATGGCCAGAGGACTTGGTCCAAGTTGCATCAACACAGTTCTTATAATCCCTGCTGGAATAAGTGAGCCACTTCCTAGGAAAGGGGTTCTGGGCAGATGATCTGAAGGTATTCATCTCACCTTACCTGAGGGGTGATTAGAAGTTACCAGTGAGCTGCAGTGCAGGATATGAGGGGGTGAAATTGAGTGGAAACATGAATGGAAAAGAAGACAGTGATGGACTCTGAATGCCACAGGAAGCAATGTGGGTTCCATCTCCAAGTCATTAAAATTTTGATGTAGGACTGTGTCATGATTTGCTATATGTTGTAAAAGTGTAGACCAAATGGGTACATTTTATGAGAGAGGGAGACCACATAGGTGGTTACTATTATTGTCCACATTAAAAGTGGTAAGGGTTTGAATTAAGGTAAACGCTCAGGGAACTGAAAGAACGAGATATTTCTGAGTCACAGGAGTGAGGGGAGATGTAGCGGGTTACATTGATTACCCGAATTAATGACATTCCTGTATCCACACACTTTGTTTGCAATGTGACTTTATATAGCTCTTCCAATAAGCAGAAATGGAGTTTGTTTTCTCACTCCTTGTATCTGGTTGCTTTCATGACTTACTGTGGCTAATATGATGTGATCTTTGACCATTCCAAATCTAAACCTCAAGAGGCCACATGTGCTGTTTCTTGCTTTCTTGGAACTACCACTGCCCTGTGAACCAGCCCAGGCTAGCCTGCTGGATGGTAGAAGACACAGGGGGAGAGCTCTAGCTGGAAGAAAGACAGAGCTGCTTCACCAGCCTGAAGTTGACCACAGACACATGAAGGAGCCTGGCCCAGATCAGAAGAACCACCCAACTTAGCCCAGCCTAAATTGCTGATCCACAGCAACATATGCTACATGAATAACAGTTGTGTTAAGCCACTAAATTTGGGGGTAACTATGCAGCAATAAGCTAAATGATATAGTTGACTTCATTTTTCAGATGAGGAAACTGAGACTTCTAAAACAATATATATCCAACCCCTCCTGGTAAAACAACCAGGGCTCAACTCAGGATTCCTCTTTTTGTACAGTGTGCTCTTCTTATTGTATCTTTGGTGGAAACCCAACAGGATTGATGTTAATAATCATGACTGTCCTTTACTGAACCCATGCCAGTCTCTAACCCTGACACTTGCTACGTGTTATACTTTAATTCTCACATGAACTCCATAAGGAGGGTTTTATTAAACCCATTTTAAAAACTGAGTATAAAGATAGGAAAAAGTTTACAAAATAAAATGTAGAGTGTCTGGGACTCAAACCCAGGTCTGCGTGTCCGCAGAATCCTGCATTTTCTGCTTTTAATCCAGAAAGTCTATTTTCAAAAATTTTACTAGACAGAGTTTCATCATTACTGAGAACCATATGGCACTGTTGATTTTTCTCCTACTAAGTTCCATTGTTACATTGCATATTTTGTATTTCAGACTTGTATATTTCTATCATAATGTGCTTACTGGGTACCAGATACTTTGATTAGTGTTTTTTCCTGAATGGTCCTTTTTGATTTCCATGAAAGATATAAATACTATTATTGACCAAAATTAGCAGAAGAGAAAACTGAAGTTCAGTGTCTTTAAGTCACTCATCTAAAGTCGTTTCTGACTCTAAACCATGTCTCTTTATCTGCTATGTTTACTGTCCCCTTTAGAAGCTGTTCATGTTGAAAGGAGTCCAGAAGTGGAGTCTCTGGGAATAAGAGCTAAAGATAAGAACACATGTAGCCTTACTGAGTACGTGAAATATGCGGCTATAATGTATCCTGTTTTCATATGACAAATGGTGCTTTCTATTTCACTATTTTGTCATTCTTGATTCTATTAAGAACTTTGCTTTCATCTCCCTCTTTCTATTTTTCCCAAGTCCCATTGTTTGAGTCTAAATCAGGTCTGAGCAAGAAGAGTTAGAGGGCACCTAGAACATTTTCTTTTAATGTAGACAGTTGTAGTTGGAGGTGACATCTACTAGAACAAAAAACTATTTTCTGGATGGTGCATTTGTTGTTATTGTTCAAAGAGAATTACAAAATTGTGAGAATAAGGCGTCTGGTTATTTCACCTTGTTGACAAGTTTTCAAGCATGATTGATGGCTCTAGCTCTGACCCCAACATACACATGTGCTAATACTATAAATTCTCTTTTAGTTCATAATCTTGATTAAATTTCTAACATTGCTGATAGACTTGGTGAACAAACACCAAGCACAACAGCCTGGTGAGGGGAGCGAGTCCGGGGAAGCAAACTGAGTTAACATAAGTGAATTAGGCAGATGTCTCAAGACTCTCTCATGGACCCATCACAATTATAAGATGTAACATGGATTAGGGACCCCCCAGAGGCCTCAGAAGAATTAAGAGGCAGGTGGAGCTGCACATTTCAAGGAGTGTGAGTTGGGAGTTCTCTCTCCAATGTGTTTCCTATTCTCTCCAGCTCTCATTCCTTCCTACACCAAGCATCCATGAACATCCACCTTGTCTCTGATACTGTCCTGAGCATGGAGGTGCAGGTTTGGGACAGCCACTGTCTGTCTCTAATGGGAGAAAGGCCCCAAAGCAAAGACTAGCCCAAATTCCATGATAGGGGCACAATCAAGATGCTGGCAGGGAAACTAGGGCAGCTTCTCTTGGGTGATGAGGACTGTGCCTCGGGAAATAAGCAGGACTGACCAAGGAAGAGAGTTCCAGGTGGAAGGGACAGTGTGCAATGGCATGGGATACACAAGTGTCTAGCGGCTTTCAGGGTTTTGAGACTAGCAGGAAAGGGGGCCAGTGAGACTGAGAGACAGAGAGTAGGAGCCAGGTCATGCTTGTGAGACATCAGAAGGAATGTGGACTTTTAAAAAAGTTTTACCTTCCTTATTCCACAGAATAACATATCTTCCTTTAACACTGTTGAAAATTGCAAGATAAGTTCTGAATTGTTACCAAAATAGTGAAACAATAGTGTGAAGCATGGTTTTGTGTTCTCAGACATGTTTAAAAAAACTACTTGTTAGAGGCCACGGAGAACCTTTGAGGGTTTTAAGCTGGTGCAGATGTGCACACAGGAGCTCTCTGAACTGAGTAGAAGGAAGTGCCTGCCTTTGGTGTCCAGCCCAGGAAGATCATAGTAATTATGGCCACAAAAGAAACAGAAAAGGGAGAGGCTGGTCTGGTGAGGCCTGAGGCAGAGATGATACCTGAGCAGAGGCCACCACCCATTAAAGTCTGACCTAAGCTCAACTCCATTCTTTAGCTTTTCAGGAACTCCATCCTAAAAGTTTACACAGAGCTCATACATTCTTAGGGGGACTGATGCTTTCTGAACCAATCATAGTGATAGATAAATAGAGACCAATTGATTCAGTTATAATGAGAAAGCATGCTTCCTGTTCAGAAGCCTAAATTACAAGGAGATTTGTGGATCTTGGCCTTTGTATTTTCTCTACATGAGGAAGATCACAGGAAATAGAATTATTCTCAGGAATTTCCTTGTTGAGCTTTATTCATCTTCCCAACTAATGTTCGTTCAACTAGACACTCTGTATGATGTGGGGTGTGTATGTGTGTGTGTGTGCCCGCATAGGTAAGGAGAATAGCACTTACCTTACAACAATGGCTAAGAGAACAGCTGCCCTGAAGCTGCTTATGGTCTAATGGGGCAGATGAATAGAAACATTCATATAAATTTTTGAGCATAAGAAAGAAATATTATGAGACAAGCAGGATCTGAGCAGACCAAAGCAGAACACAATACCTCCTTTCATTTTCTAGGAATTGCCTTTCTTTTGGAGTTGGTCGTATCTGATTCCCAGTACAGCCCTTGGCAGGAAGTCGTGGTATTTTCAAATGAAGTCATTAATAAAAATCAATTACTGAGGAATTTCCGATGAAGTCGATAACAGGAGAACTACTTATGCTAGATGACTAAGCATGTTCTGTAGTGTGGGGGGCCTATAATAGTCTCCCAGGGCTACCATAACAGAAAACTACAGACTAGGTGGCTTAAACCATAGAAAATTATGTTATTACAGTTCTGGGGGCTAGAATTCTAAGATCAAAGTATTGGTTTGCTTGGTTTCTTCAGGGTCATCTCTCCTGGGCTTGGGGCTGACCATCTTCTCCCTGTGTCCTCACGTGACCTTTCCTTTGTATGTCACTGTGTCCAAAGTTCCTCTTCTTATAAGGACACCGGTCATATTGGCTTAGGGTTCATACTTATGCCCTCATTTAACCTTAATTACCTCTTTAAAGACCTTATCTCCAAATACGATTACAATCTGAGGCACTGGGGGTTAGGACTTCAACACAGGAATTTTGGAGAGACACAATATAGTCCATTGCAGGCCATATGGCATGTTTGTTGAAGTTGAGATGGCAAAATGTGTAACAGGATTACTGCTGTGTCTGAACTAGAATCAGGATGTTCCTGAAAAGACAAGTTTACAGGATAATATAAATCCAACTATAAAAGGAACAACTCAGGGTGTCTTAATCAACAGACAGGTATCTGGACAGTGGGCTTGTTTAATGCTGTGGCACCCTGCAGTGTTCTCCCACAGTCTGGGAACCAGGGCACTGGTTGTGGAAGGAGGTTCAGCCTCAAAGCCAGCAAGTTCCCAACATTGACTTGACAATCTCTTTTAGTCTTTTTACTTTTTAGCCAACTGTTGTACTTGTAAGATACCCGTGATTTCAGTATAGTCAGTCATGTCATCCACCTTGACAACAAAGAGAATATCTATCAACGCAGCCTGAGATCACACACATGCCTTTGCCAGTTGAGTTGTTTTCCCTCCTGATTAAACATGCAATAAACTAAAATCTAGAGTTGTCTCCCCATGTACTTTTGCTGAGTTATATCTCCCCTGGGCTTACTTAATTGTGGGGCTCCCAATCAAGACCTTACATTTGCCTCAACTGAGTTCATATTGTTATATATGGACCATGACTTGAAAATGATGCTCTACTAAAAAAATACAAAAAAAAACAGCCGGGCGAGGTGGCGGGCGCCTGTAGTCCCAGCTACTTCGGAGGCTGAGGCAGGAGAATGGCGTAAACCCAGGAGGCGGAGCTTGCAGTGAGCTGAGATCCGGCCACCACACTCCAGCCCGGGCGACAGAGCGAGACTCCATCTCAAAAAAAAAAAAGAAAAAAAAAAAGAAAATGATGTTCTTCATCGATTCCAAGCTGTATGACCTTGCCCAAGTCATTTAAATATTCTAGAATTTGGCTTTCTAACATGAACATTAAGGTTAAAAGACTTTCTTCTCAATGTTGTAGAGGGGATTAAATGAGATTATGTAAATGACAATGACTGCTATTATTGTATATTGTCAACGTCATAATGCAATAAGGTAACTGAGGGTCTCAAGTTCAGGTGAACAGTCAGGAAGGAGGAGATCTAGGAGCGGAGAACAGATTTACAAAGGGCCCTGTTCTAGTACTAGACATGCAATCTCTAGAGACTTACTGTGCACTCTGCCTGGACTTTGAAGTGATCTGCACTCTTGTCTAAACCTATCACAGCTAGCTGGGCTTAGCCTCTCTTAACCTTGCTTGAATTGAATCTTCTCTCCTTCCTTTATCCATTACTCTGTTATATCTTGATTGCATGCCAGGCCACCTACTCTCCTAGAATGTCAATTTTGTCACTCAAATTACTTGATACTCTTCCAAGCTTTATGTCATCTGCAAATTTAATTTCTATCATCTATGTTTTCGTGAAAGTTGGCCCGGGTACAGTAACTTTTATTCTCTTTCTAACTATACTGTCACTAATCCCTGGGTTTTCACTAACCCCTAATTCCTCCTCCATATCTGCCTTCGGTCTGTTCCAATGGCTACCAGGTCTCTCCTTGGGAAGTCTGAGGTTTTGGGTTTGGAGTTGGGGACAAATGTTGTGTGCACAGGGTCAAGTTGTCTGACCATATGTAGGCAGTTGTAATTTGGGGTTGTTTGCATAGCTTTGTCCGGCTTTGCAGAGATGTTCCAGGGGGAAAAAAACAAAAAAAAACAAAAACAAAAACAAAACAAGACAAAACAAAAATGAGATTTGTGATTTTGTGTGAATTATGGGGAAAATAATAATATCAAAACTTATTCTACATTTTAAGGTATCAGAACTAGAATTTTATTATTCTACATTTAAAAATATAACACTGGTTATAATCAAAGTGAGGTAAAGGAAACACAATGAAGATTTTGTGTGTGGGATACAAGGGTGGGCTTCACAGAGGTGGCTGAGATGTGTCTTTAAGGCTTACCCTCAATGTCAATGAATGCCTATATTGTCCGTAAGAATCTATCCATCTGTACATTCACCCTCCAATGTAGTTTAGTGACCGTGTTGGGTCGCTTACTCCATTACATCGCCTACAGTGAGCCTGCCGCAATGGAACTCTCCCACCAGAAGATATGACTCTCACACAGCTCTGTGGATGCAGCAGCAGACTGAGTGTGACTGTGGGTGATCATATTCTTCATTGACCTTGGATCCATGGCCATAGAACCACTTTTGGTCAACCTAGCGGAGCTAAGTTATTCCAGTCAGCCCTGAGCAGTTTCACAAGAGTGGGCTCATTTAGGTAGGACACCTGTTCTTTTCTTTTATCCATATTTTCCTTTCTACCAAAATCTACTATGTAGGGGCATTGGGCTAGATAATCTTCTGGCATTTACAGCATCTCTGAGAGGACACACTGTAGTTTCTTCTTTCTATGTCCCTTGGTAGTTGACAGGGTTATTTCGTTCCCCTGTAACTTCCAGCTCTTGGCCCTAGTTCTGCCACCTGAGAAACTGGAGTAGAGAGAGGCTTCTACATTCTGCCACCTGAGCAATTGAAGTAGAGATGTTCTTCTATATGGCCATTCCTCTTCAGAATGTGAAGTCACATTTCATATTCTACTCATATCCTTCCTGTGAAGATCCTTCTAAGCTCTTACCCCTTCCTCTCCTCCCTCCATCTTCCTTTCTTTCATCTTTTTGCCATTTGTTCCTTGAACATTTATTTAAAAGGCTTTGTTCCAGAAGCTCAGACTGCAATGTCAAATAAAATGTCATAAAATCAGAAGCTCCATGAGGGCAGGAGCCATATCTAGCTTTATCTCCACTGTATCCCCAGTGCCTAACACAGTGCCCAACCCATATGGGGGCTTAGTCAATTTCTGTTCATGGTAGTCAGGCAGGAAGGCAGGCAACCACTTCCCTCAAGGAACTTGCTATACGTTAGTGGAATAGACCATTTCTATTCAATGCGGTAAATCTAAAAAAGGAGCGTGTATATGGGACAGTGATATACCATGGAAATAATACCTAAATCAACCAGGAAAATCAGAGAAGAAGGCTTACAGAGGAGATTCTCCTAGGATTGTTAATCCTTGGACAACAAGGAGGTGCTGACAGTATAGACAGATAGATAATAGAAGCGACTGTACCAGGGCTGACTTTCATGAAGACATAGATAATAGAAGTCAAATTTGCAGATGACATGAAGCTTGGAAGAATATCAAGTAATTAAGTGTTTGTCAGAGGGAAAAGTGGGATTTCAGCAACAAAAGTAGCATGTGCAACAGCACAGAGGCTAGTGAACACACCAAATAATGAGGACACCACTAGCACGTCAGTGTCTACTGAGCCTGGCTATGTGTGACCATGTTCCATGTGCTTCTAGTATGAGAGATTAAAGAATGCTGTCACCACATGTGTTTCCCAGTTCCAAAAAGAGGAGAAGCTCAAGAAAATCCAAGCTGTATTCCCACCTAGACTTTGATCTGTTAATGACTTGTTTCTTATTCTTGTATTTTATAAGGCACAGTCAACCACACAGCTACTGTGTAATGCATCATAAAATAGCAAGTGAAAAAATAATTACATGTTCCTGAAATTGCTTGGTGGTTATCCTTGAAATATCAAATCATTCCAATGAATTACTTGGTAATGTAACTTTTCTTTTTTAATTTCATGATAATGTTCCAATTTACTAGTCACAAAACTCCCTGACATCACTGTCATCTCAGCAGGGTGGATATTTTAAACAGTTTTGACAACATAATTATGGTTATTAGGTGGGTATTTGTTTCTCATCAACTAAATAATAACACCTTGTCCCAAGAATCTGGGTTTCTTAGAAGAATCTCAAAGTGCTTTACTAACAAGCATTATTTTTCTAAAGGGGAGGTTCGAAGGCCCCCAGTTGGATTCACGTCCCAGGTTGTACATAAAGTCAGCATGGTTAAAGGATACCCTGGTCCAGAGATGCAGCTCAGGAGGAGAAGTGGTAAGATTGCAGCAGCTTTGCCACACCAAAGGGCCTGGTAGCTGATTGTACAGCCTCCAAATCAGAGGGTCTCACAGCTTGATATATCCCCTTCCAAGAAGGTCGGGAATTTGGGCCTCCACTATCTCTAGTGGAGATAGTATGCTTATAAAGAGTGATGGAAAGTTAACTCTTTTCTGACTGAGACCAGTTCTCAGTCACATTGTAAGAACTCATTAGAAGGGGTGGTGGATGTGGGCTCTGGATTGGATGGTTTGCATGGGAAAGGCCCCCTTGCAGGTAAGTCACTTGCTGCCTCCAGAAATTGAGAAGTCCTGGGAGGGGCAGTCTCTGCGGGGTCAGTAAGTTCTCAGTACTGAGTCCACTACAACAGCTAGGTAAGTCCCTGTAAGTCTTCTGTGCCACCAGGCCCGAGGTTGGAAGTTTATACTCAATGTATTTCTTTGTAGTAAAACAACAACAATGAAAAACGCTTATGTAAAATGCATAGTTTCATTAGCAATTAAAGTAACATTAAATAAAAACCACTTCTAATTTTCTGAACTTCTATTGAATAAACAACAGCAAACAAATGTTATCAGGGATAGAGAGAAACGTGAATTTTACATTGCTTGATCTTTCTGGAAAAGGCACTAGGCAACGACACCTATAAAATGATTTTTTGACTTGTAAACTAATTTGGATTACTTCAAATGAAATTAAATAAATGATGGTCTGAGTACATTGGCTGGAACTTCGCAGGCCAGCAAGGAAGCTATGTCTTTTTTTGCTTTGGGTAATACCTTAGACCAGTCATTCTAGAAAAATGGGGCCTGAGGCACATCTGGTATGTTAACATTTACTTGGATATAAAATACTAGGATGGTAAGGGGTAGTTGTTTTACAATGTAGGTTTGATTATTATTCAGGTATAGTGAGGCCAACAGATCAGAAAATGACTGTGGTTAAAAAGACTGTTACAGGTCCCAAGAGAAGGGCACAGGCCATGCTGCGTAGGGCCACACAGGGAAGCAGCAGGGGTGGTCATGAAGTTGGTGGTGGGGGAAGGTTGGGGGACAAACACCTTCACTGTGGATTCTGTGGGAAGGAATGGAATGGGTGAAGCAAGGTAAACAGGTTTAGGATGGGCTGATTTGAATAATTTCAGCAGGCTCTGGAGTATACAGACTCTCTAGTAGTCTGATACCGGGCCCTAGGGTAATTAGGGCAAGGTGAATGAATAACAGCCTGAATGGTAAGAACTCATTAGAAGGGGTGGTGGGTGTGGGCTCTGGATTGGATGGTTTGCATGGGAAAGGCCCCCTTGCAGGTAAGTCACTTGCTTCCTCTAAGAATTGAGAAGTCCTGCCTCCGGAGAGGCAGCCTGGACACTGTGTCTTAGAATGGTCTACTGTGGTGGGAAGGAAGAGATCTCTCTACAGGCACATTCCCATTGTTTCCTATAGCTCCCTGGGCAGGGTTTGACCACTGGGTGTACATATCTCTAGGTCACATCACAGAGGCGCCAACAGGCAGAGAGCAAGAGACTGCAGGCAGGAAGCCGAAGAGGCCTGCTCCAGGTCTAGAAACCCAGGGATGAAGCCCAGATGGAAAAGAAGCTGCTCCAGGTGGAATTCTGCCCTCATCCCTAATTCATGCATTGAGGTCCTGACCTCCAGTACCTCAGAATGTGACCTTATCTGGAGATAGTGTCTCTAAAAAGGCAATGAAGCCAAAGTGAGGTTATATGGGTGGGTGCTCACCCGATATGACTGGTGTCCTTATAAGGAGACTTGGACACAGGTGAGTATAGGGGAAAGACCACCTGAAGACACAGGGAACTGATGGCCACCTACAAGCTAAGCAGAAATGCTTCTGAGAAAACCTACCCTCCTGACATGTGGGTCACAAACTTCTGGCCTCCAAGATGGTGAGAAAATAAATTTCTGTTGTTTAGGTCACCTCTATCTGTAGGACTTTGTTTGGGCAGCCTGAGCAAACTAATATAGAGCCATTTGTACAAAGTTGCTCACAAGCCATGCAGTTTACAGTCGCCGACTTTGAAGACGATGACCATAGAGCCAAGTCTGATATCTCAAGATAATGAACTCATAGACAGCTGTCAAAATACAAATTCTCTAGAGCAACCACACAATTGCATGCATTGAATGATGGCGAGTAAAGCGAGCAGAAGGGAAAATAGAATGTAGTCTGATTACAACTAGGTCACATAAATGTAAATTTGTATGTTTATAAAGAGTGATGGAAAGTTAACTGTTTTCTGACAGAATCGTTTTAATTAGACTGTATAGTACAAGTAAATAAATCTATATTATTTTTAATGTTTTCCTTTGATCCTTTTCTTCTTGTAGCTTACATGAGAGAAAACAATGCTTAAGTCATACAAGCTTGCTGGGCCTGTTTGCTTATGTGAAAAAATGAAAGCCTCGGTGTGTTAAGAAGGATTCTGAGGCTCTGTCTGGACAATGCAGGTTAGAAATGTCCTGTGTGTGGCACGTGACGGGGTAATGGCAGCGCACACCTGCCCTGGGTGATCTCCAAGGGCCTGTTCAGGTTTCACTCTGAGAAGACTTCAGGATAACATTGGTGAGTCCTTGCAGGTTGGAGTAAAATGGATTTCTCCGCTGCTTATTGGCCATGTAAATAAATAGCAAAGGTGTTTTTAAGTGTGTTTCACAGCAATGCCTGTACCCTTGTTCTAAGGTGTGTCTGGTCCTGGTTCTTGGATAAGCTACATTGACAGCCTCAGTAAATAACTGGCAGCCTTTTCATTAACTGGAATTTGTTTCTCATTTGGATTTAGATTTTTCCTCTCTCTGGGATTAGGATCTCTCTTGTCACCAGGTTTCTACTGTCTCCTGATTGATCTTATGCGGCTTAGTTGATGTTTTCTAAACTAAAGTCGATAGTGTAACAAACAAACAGCTCTGAAACCTCTCACCCAACTCCCACTTAAACATGTTTCCCGAGTTATCTAAAAAATAAGTCAATATTATCATTTCTGCATTCTTTGCAGTTTGCAAAGCGCTTTCCTGTGCATTGATCCTCACATATCAACCTCCAAGAAAGGCAGGCAGAGGCAAGTCATTATTCCTGATTTATGGAGGGGTTTTGTGGTTCTTCTGGGGTCACACAAATACCCTTTTAACCTGGGCATGGGTCTGGCTGGCTCCAACTTTGGGCTCTTTACAGAACACAGCACTATGTCTCAGGAAGTCGCTTCTAAGTAGGATGGTACCGGCTGACTCAGCCCAGTATTCTCCCCGCTGTGTTCCTTACGAAGTTTAGAATCAGCCTGGGTCATACTCCATTGAACAGGCTTTGGCCTCATGTCTCCCTCAGCCTTCCCTCATTGATTCGGAATCAGACGGGCATCTCCAAGGGGATTGCTTACGCTCCATGCCCTCAGACTCCAGGAGCCTGGGGACTAGGGGTTTCCCAGGATACAGGACTTTTCACTACTAAAACCAGGAAAGCCCTGGGCAGAGAGAGACAAGTTGGTCACCCTGCCAAAGAA
The DNA here is from genome assembly GCF_047675955.1 of Chlorocebus sabaeus. Classification (NCBI taxonomy): domain Eukaryota; kingdom Metazoa; phylum Chordata; class Mammalia; order Primates; family Cercopithecidae; genus Chlorocebus; species Chlorocebus sabaeus. The sequence goes on along the minus strand of NC_132911.1, from coordinate 139,105,430 downwards.
GGACTATAGCATCTCATCCTTGAGAAGTGGGAAGAGAGGATGGAGATGGGATGGGACCAAGGGCACTCTCATTGCAGGTTACAGTGTGGCCAACTCCGTGGGAGGAGTATCTGGAGTTCAGTTAGAGACCACTGAGTCCAACCCTCTTGTTTTGTTAGAGGCCCCTGAGACTCTAAAAGAAGGGCTTTCCCCAGGGTGAACCAGCTTATGATGGCAGACAGAGCATCCAACACAGGGCTCCTGAGACCCACTCTGGGCCTCTCCTTGTAACCATAGAAGCTTTGGTATCATGTTGTCGTTTGCTTACACGGCCTCTTTAAGTCCCCCACCCCTGTGAGACAGGTACTGCTTTCTCATTCACACTCAACTCATGAGGCAACCAAGACACGGAGAGCTGAGATAATTTGCCCGAGGTCACACTGCTTATAAGTGTCAGAGACTGGACTCTTAGTCTAGGGCTCATTCTGTTATCGTCTCAATAGCCACAGTCTATACAATGCAGAATTTACTTTTTGCAAAGTCTTATATTATATGACTTACATTATTTCATGTAATCCTATTAACAACCTTGAGGTTAAAGAACTATCTGGCATGACTGAGAAATAAATAAATGGATGTTGTTTTAAACCATTCAATTGTGTGTGGTTTGTCATACAGCAAAACCTAATACTGGGCATTATCTCATTTGTTTCTAATAATAACTCGCTGCTGGTTGTTATTAGACTCGTTTGATAAATGAAGCCTCTAAACTTATTAGTGTTAAAGTGATTACTGATGCAGTATGTCACAGAGCTGGCAAGTGACAGTGTTGGAATCAGAACCCACGTTCATGTTACTCCAGAGCTAGTACTTTTAACCACTGCAATCTGCTAATACGAAAAACAACAACAAAACAAAACAAAACAAAAAAACAAAAAAAAGGTTTCCAAAGATGTCCACATCCTAATCTCTAGAACATGTGAGTATGTTATTATACCTTACATGGCAACAGGGAATTAAGGTTCTAGACAGAATTAAGGTTACTAATCAGCCTGCCTTTCACTAGGGAAATTATCCTAGATTATCAGAGCAGGTTCAATGTAGCCATGAGAGTACTGACAAGTGGCAGAAAGAGGCAGGACAGGAGGATCAGAGCGGGTGCGGCTGCACTAGAAGGGCATAGAGAGCTGCAGCAGGGTTGCTGGGCTTGACTGTGGGATTTGGGTTCCCTCTAGAAGCTGGAAAAGGCAGGGAAACAGATTGTCCCCTAAAGCTTCTGGAAAGGAACTCAACTCTGCTGACACCCTGATTTTAGCCCAGTTAAGCTCACATCAGACTTCTAACCTCCAGGTTTGAGTGTTTTTGTTTTGTTTTGTTTTGTTTTGTTTTGCTTTTGAGACAGTGTCTTGCTCGGTCGGCCAGGCTGGAGTGTGGTGGCACGATCTTGGCTCACTGCAACCTCCATCTCCCGGGCTCAAGCAATTCTCCTGCCTCAGCCTCCCGAGTAGCTGGGATTACAGGTATGCGCCACCACGCCTGGCTAGTTTTTGTATTTTTAGTAGAGACGGGGTTTCACCATGTTGGCCAGGCTGGCCTTGAACTCCTGACCTTGTGATCTGCCTGCCTTGGCCTCCCAAAGTGCTGGGATTCCAGGCTTGAGCCACCGCGTCCAGCCAAGTTTGAGTGGTTTTAAGTCTCTGAGTGTGTGGTCACTTGTTACAGCAGCAACAGGAAATGGACATGACTGCAGTGTGGCACACACCTGCCACTTGCCTGCTCTCCCAGGGTCTCAGCCCTGTTCATGCTGCAGCTCCCATGGTGCCACTCACATAGTGGGGGCTCAAAAAAGTACTAGAGTACTAATTATGGCCATTTATTGAGCACACCCTGTGTTCCAGGCTCCAAGCTACGTGTTTTACAAAAATACTTCATCTAACTGCCATAATCACACTATGACTATTCATTTCACTATGTGAGGATTGAGGCATAGAGAGGTTGAGGTCACACAGCTGGAAGTAGCATAGCTAAGATTTGAACCCAGGCCTGCTAGCTCCAAAGCCTTCCCCTTTTCACTCTGCCATGCTGTCAGCAACACTGCAGTTTGTCGAATTAAAGTGGGAAAGGATTTGAAAATCCTATAAGGAGAATGTTTCATTAACTTGGAGAAATGGCACCTAGGGAACCAATGTCCCATCATTAACACCTCCTTCTCCTTCTTTTCCTCCAATTCCCATGAATTTATTTCCCCCTCTGTCATCCTTCCACATACATTTACTGAACACCTGTCCTGGGATAGAAAGATAAATAAGACACAGCCCCTGTTCCGAGTTCACATTTAGCAGAGGAATTAAGACACAGACACATACAGCATCCTTGAGAGGCAGATATGACCACTGCCAGGTGAGGAGATGGGAGAAGCAGAATGGAGAGCTTCCTCCTGTTCGGTTTTGGAATCAATAGGAGGAGAGAAATGAAATTTGAGTTCTGGCCCAGCTCTGTTGTGGCGGTGTAGCTTTGATGATACCAAAAAATATCATAGTAGCTAACAATCTCCCTGTGTGCCAGGCAGTGTTCTAAGTCCTCTTGTAACTTCATTAAATCTCTTTGCCTCTCTGAACTCAATTAATAAAAAAAAATTTGAATATTAATTGTATAAGAAACAGTGAGCAAGACAGACGCAATTCGTCGAACAGGTAAGACAAGCATGATGAATGTCACCAAACTGCTCTGTGAATCCTGAATCAGGAAAGCTGATCTCGCCTGGGATCAGCAAAGACTCTTTAAGATGTTCAAATATACTGAGACCTGAGGATCCATGGGGTCAGCTAGAGGCTGCATGGGGCGTGGAGTTAGCAGTAGCCACAGAAGATCAGGCAGATAGAAGGCCTAGAAACAAAAGGAAATGGCGCATTGAAGGACAGAAAGAAGTTCTGTTTCTCAGGGGCTTAGAAAGTAGACATTTGCGAAATGGAGCTAATCACCCTCCCCATGGAGCTATAGGATGATTATCTGAGATAGTGTGTGAAAGAAAGAAACACAAACTTTTCTGACAACCTATACACACTATTGTTTTAGCATTTATTGAGCACAATTTTTATCATCATTTTCTTCTCCCCATCTAGATTGAAAGCTCCTAGAGGATGTACTAATTAGGATAAAAGCATCAGCTGCTATAACAAACAGACCTGATGGCATATGTTTTAAAGAACCATATCTCTGTTTCTCTCTCACATAGCAGTTCTGAGATGAGCAGCCCATGCATACAGGCAGCCCTTGCCCCCAGGTCATTCAGGCACCCAGATTCCTTTCATTCTATGACTCTTTTTCTCCTAGCACATTGGCATCATCTGAATGACGGAAGTTGAATTACCAGGGGTCAACTAGTGGGAAGTAGCCAGGCACTGACCTTGGGGCAGAATTTGATTGCTAAGAAATCAGTAGTAGGGAAGTAGGGAAAAGAGACAGGGAAGGAAAGACAGGCAATACAGGTTGTGTTATCTATTCATCTACCACTATGCATAACACAGTTATCCCTCTGGGGAACTCTGGAAGTCATGTTAAACATACACACCTCACAGTTATCTCATACAAGTGCCGAGGGAGCTGGGGCATTGATACACCAGCTCCTGTCAGTCATTTGTTGGGAATGACTCCCAGAGGCATGCTAATTCCTTGGTGCTTTTCCTGCCATGCCAGCAGAAAAATGGGCTCTGGGAGCAAGGAAGATCCCTTTGGAAAAGAGATGCAGATGCTGGCAGTTGGAAGGGAGGCTGACATGAACAGAAAAGATAAGGGGGATGAGATATGGGTGTGGCGCTAACAACATCTGCTAGAGTGGGCAACTAGCAATGCTTGCCACAAAAGAAAAGCCAAAACTGTTGCCCATGTTTACACCCCAAGCATCAGCCTACATCAAAATGAAGGCTCAATAAATGTTTAGAGAATGAATGAGTAAATGAGTGATCGATGAGTATATTAATATGTCCTGTAATGATTTTCTATGGTGGAAGAAAACATTTATCTACATTTATGTCTACAGCTATAGCCATAGCTATTTATATTATGTCTACATGTATCTATCTACATAAATAGGTAGACGAATAGATGAATGGATGGATGGATGGATGGATGGATGGATGAATGGATGGATGGATGGACAGGTAGGTAGATGGATAGATGAATGGGTAGGCAGGTAGGTGGATGGATGAATGGATAGATGGATCGATGGGCAGGTGGGTAGACAGATGGGTGAATGGTTGGATGGATAGATAGGCAGATAGATAGACGGATGAAGAGATGGACAGATGACAGAGAGAGAGAGATGTGCACACATGTGCATCCCTGGAATTGTGCCAGGTATTCTACATCTATTACTTAATTTAATTTTCACAACAGCATGGTGGAAAGTGAATTTACCTGCATTTATTGATGTGGAACTTGAGAAAATGAAAGGCTAAGTCACTTGCCCAAGGTCACACGGCTAGTTAGGAAACTGCAGAACAACCATGGAACACAGCTTCATTGAATAATCAAGCATAGGCCCCTGTGGCTGCATCTTCCTTTTCCCCTTCTGCATTAGCCAGTGCATCAAGCTGATTTGAATTTTGAGGAATTCTCTTTGAAAGTCTTCACACATGGTATTTTTACAGAGACTTGGTGGAAAGGTTCTCACAATTGACCTGTCAACCTTGATAGATAGAGAGTATTTGCTAAAATCCCAGCTGAAAGCAAGAAAAATAAAATTTAAAAAGGAAAAAAAAAATTGGTATTTTATGTGCCTTCTAAAATTTCTAAGCAGGGATCTAATTAAAACAGGTTAACGACACAACTCTGGCTCAAGAATGCAATATGAAAATTGCCTCTACCTGAATGAATCAAGAATAAACCAAGGAAATGAAGATTTATGACAGAGAGAGAAAGGGAAAAATAGAAACTGTTAAAAGAAAGGGGTCCATGTTGGAGCGTTATTTGAAGCCATGGGTGTCTGCTGGCAGATTCATCTTAAAAGGTTTTGAGACTTAAAAAAAAAAAAATAGCACTATGTTTCCCTAAAGGTTGAAAGAGCAATAAAAGATAAAGCAATTTCTATTTGATAAAATAAAACTGCAAGACCCATTTCACACAAGACTCAGAGAAAGAAGTATCTGGTTTGTCACATAGTCCTGTTGGGTGTGTGTTGGAAATTGAATGCTCTTCTTAACCCAGGAGCATCTTTCCCTGGCTGAAGCAGGTGGGGACGTACCAGCTATGAAAGGAGCAGCATGGCAAGGGGATTCACCAAGGGTGTGTGTTCACACAACCCCGACCTACAGGCCATGCAAGAAGATCCCCAGAGGCTAACTAGCATATACTGTTCAGCTTCTATTTTCCATACGCTGTGCTAGATGCTTTCAAATGCATCGCTCGATGTACTCATATCAGCAATCCTAACAGGAAGCATCATTTTCCCAGTTTTAAGGAAACTGAAGCTCATAGAGGTTCAGGTTGTAGTAGACCCAGTGAAATCCAGGTCTAATCCCTGGAGCCTGTGATTCTTACCATACATGGCAAATGGGACTTTGAAAATGTAATTACAGATTTTGAGATGGGGAGATTATCCTGGATTATTTGGGTGGGTCCCAAATGTAATCATAAGTGTTCTTATAAGACAGAATCAGAAGAAAGTGTGACCACAGAAGCAGCAGCCAATGGAACAACTGAAGCAAGATGGTACACTGCCAACTTAGAAGGTAGCAGAAGGGGCCAAGAGCCAAGGAATGTAAGGAATTAAGTTCTAGAGCTGGAAAAAGCAAATAAACAGATTTTTTCCCTGGCCTTCAGAAGGTGAGCAACCCTGCTGACACCTTGATCTCAGCCCAGTAAATGGTTTCACATTTTTGACCTCTAGAAATACAAGAAATAAAATGTGTGTTCTCTTAAGCCACCAAATTTGTGCTAATTTTTCACAACAGACTTTGGAAACTAATGAAAATGTCTTACTCAATGAAACACAGCCAGGAAATGGAAGAACTGGGACTTGAACCCAGGTCTTTCGACTCCAAAGCTAGTATTATTTCTATGGTAACCTGCTACTTCTTGCTGTGTGGTCTATCCCACTGTTACTGGTACTCCTCAGATGTCTATATAGCCTCTACCACCTCACAGTGATTCCCAAAATGTGACTGTATGTCAGATCTCCTGGGCCCTTTGAAATAAGGTGTGGAGTCCTGGATCCTAAAGAAGAAAGAAGGGCCCTAAAATTTCTTATTTTTAAAATCCAATTTGGGAATCATCCCTCTAGCACTTTGATTTTTTTGTTTGTTTGTTCTGATTTGTTTATTTTCAAGATGGAGTTTTGCTCGTCGCCCAGGCTGGAGTGCAGTGGTGCGATCTCAGCTCACTGCAACCTCCGCCTCTCGGTTTCAAGTGATTCTCCCGCCTCAGCCTCCTAAGTAGCTGGCACTACAGACATGTGTCACCATACCCTGCTAATTTTGTGTTTTTAGTAGAGATAGTGTTTCACCATGTTGTCCAGGCTGGTCTGGAACTCCTGACCTCAGGTAATCTGCCCACCTTGGCCTCCCAAAGTGCTAGGATTACAGGCATGAGCCACCGCGCCCAACTGCACTCTAGCACTTTTAATTTCTAAAATGTATTCTATATACACGTTAATAGAAACTATAAGGTCAGCATTGTATCTTCCTTTTGAACACATGAACACTTCAAGAAGACACAGATTTTGGGGAGGCTACTCTGTGGGAGGCACTTGTACCTAACACAGCGTCTACCTTCACAGCACTTGCTGTATTAGTTTCCGGGGGCTGCTGTAACAAAGCACTACAAACCGGGTGGCTTAAAACAACAGAAAGACTCTGCCTTTGAGGGACCAGAAAGATGCGCCCTTGGCCAGATCTTTGGTTATGCAAATATACCTTAGAGACTACAGTGAAAAACACATCTCTCTGAAATGCTTTGGCCCGGTGCTGTGGCTCAAGCCTGTAATCCCAGCACTTTGGGAGGCCTAGACGGGCGGATCACGAGGTCAGGAGATTGAGACCATCCTGGCTAACATGGTGAAACCCCATCTCTACTAAAAAAATACAAAAACTAGCCGGGCGAGGTGGCGGGCGCCTGTACTCCCAGCTACTCAGGAGGCTGAGGCAGGAGAATGACATAAACCTGGGAGGCAGAGCTTGCAGTGAGCTGAGATCCGGCCACTGCACTCCAGCCTGGGCGACAGAGCCAGACTCCGTCTCAAAAAAAAAAAAAAAAAAAAAAGAAATGCTCTGGTCCCAAGGCAAACTGCTGTATATAATAATGGAAAATGTTGTCTGTATATCATGCTCAGCTGCATTTTATTTTGTACCCTTGAGAGAGTTTTTATTTTCTGATAAATAAGAATTGAAATTGTAAAACAAAACAAAACAAACGACAACAAAAACCCGGGAATTTATTGGTTCACAGTTCTGAAGGTGAGAAGTCTGAAATCAAGGGGTTAGGAGAGCTGTGCTCCCTCTGACACCTATAAGGGAAAAGAATCCCTCCCTGCGTCTTCCTGTTTCCAGTACTTGCCAACAATCCCTGTGATTCCTTGGATTTTAGATGCATCCCTCCAACTTCCACCTCTGCTGTCTATGGCCAACTTTTTCCTATATGTCTCCATGTTTCTTCTTCATTTCTTATAAGGCCACTAGTCACATAGGTTAAAGCCCCACCCTACTCCATTATTACCTCATCCTAATTTAAGTAATTACCTCTGCAATGACCCTATTTCCAAATAAAGTGGCACTCGAAAGTACTGGGAGTTCAGACTTCACTGTATCTTTTTTGGGGACTCAGTTCAATCCCTAACACTTGCCAAGGCCATTTAGCTAGTAAATGTCAGTGATGGGCTCAAATATAGATCTGGCTCTTTTCCATTCTCCAAACTTCATGGAGTCTGCGTATGAGTAAGTGGGTACTTACTTACCAAAATGGGAATCACGGATCACAGCTTTTCTATGCCTTCCTAAGTCCTTCCAGCAACTTCTTGGTGCCTGGAAGTCTCCCAGGTACCTTCACTTGGGAGCTCTGTTTTGCTCCACTGAGCTCAAATCAGAGGGAGCTCACATGTTCAACCATTTTGTCCCTATTCCAAGTGGTTTAGCCACTTTATTTCCATTCTATTCGGCATGAAATTATTCTCCAATGTGCAGAAGAGGAGGCTTTATACTGAAATGAATAAGTTTCTATCTAGAAGCTGTTATGTCTATTGGCATTTTGGATAATCTCTGCTTTGAATCAACCATTTCTACCCTTGACTCAATTTTTTTTTTCCTTTTGTGTTTTTGGCATTTTTCTTGTTAATTTGTAAGAGCTCTTTCTATTAACCTTTATCTATCATAAGAGTTGTAAATATTTCTCCCAATCTATCATTTGTCTTTTAACTTTGATTTACACTTTCTTGACATACAAAAGAATTTAATTATTCTGTGGTCTATGTACATTCTTTTCCTTCCTTATAACTTCTGGGGCTGCTGTAACAAAGCACCACAAACTAAGTGGTTTAAAACTTTCTTAGAAAATTCTCTCTGACTCCTTTATGATATGAATACATATGTCATCCTTAATTTCTAATTTTTGTTGTTGCCTTTAATTCTTTATACCATTACGCCTATATGGAATTGGCAAATGACTAGAATATCGGTGACTCTACTAACTGCATTAATTGTGCTGAAGTCTGTTTAGTCTGTACAGTTCTACATAATTTCTGGATTTCAGTGAATGGATTCTTACCTCAGTGAATCCACAATATTGAACACACAGATGTTCCTGTAATTCTGGGTAAATTGAAGTGAAATGTGCTTGTACAGAAGAGAAGGATAATCCTCATTCTTCCCTTTTCTGCTCATGCTTCCCTTTGTCAGAGCTTGGGATGAACTGTTTGACAAATCTAAACATACACACACACACACACACACACACACACACACACACACACACACACATATGCATATCCATGTACATGCAGAGATTGCTGTGTCTTCACCAAAACTCACATGCCTGTTATAGGGGCAAAGATATAATACCTTTTCCTCATACAGGTCATGCCTGACAAACAAAACACAGTGTAGCAACAGAAAAGCATCACAAATTTATTTAACAAAGTTTTGTGTGACGCAGGAGCCTCCAGAAGTGAAGATCCAAAGAGCCAGGGAAAAATGATGTATTTTTATGCTAAATCTTAAGAAAGAAGTGGACAGTTGTGGAGAAACATGATCAGATAAGAAGGGTCTGATCTAATGTTAATGCACTTGGGAGGAGAGCCTAGCAAGGCCTGCTTGTTTAGATTATTTTTGGCCTCTTTGTGTAGCATTCCTTCCTCCTGTGTATTAGTCTGTTTTCATGCTGTTGATAAAGACATACTTGAGACTGTGTAATTTATAAAGAAAAAGAGGTTTAATGGACTCACAGTTCCACGTGGCTGGGGTGGCCTCACAATCATGGTGGAAGGTGAAAGGCACATCTTACATGGCAGCAGACGAGAGAATAACAGAGATTCTGCAGGGAAACTCCCCTTTATAAAACCATCAGATCTCATGAGACTTATTCACTATGATGAGAATAGTATGGGGGAAACTGTCCCCACGATTCCATTACCTCCCACCACATCCCCCTGAAAACACATGGGAATTATGGGAGCTACAATTAAAGATGAGATTTGGGTGGGGACACAGCCAAACCATATCACCCTGGGTATGGAGCAGGACCCCCTACAATGAGGATCATATGACCCATTTTCAGGGGAGGTAGCTCAGAGGGTGAGCTTCTAGGCTTGTGCTGGGGGACAGGAGGAATTCTGGTTTCTGATTCTCCTTGGGGAAAACAGGGGTGTGGAAGAAAGAAAGGAGGGTGGGAAGATCAGAGAGACCTTGTACCTGAGGCACTCCCAATAGCCTTCAGTTCAAAGTATTTAGCATGTCACAGTGCCATACTTTGGGGTATCATTTTCTGCACCCCTGACACGGCTAAAGGATGGAAGATAAACTCATGAGGAGTGTGGTGACTGCCACATTGGTGAAATTGTGTGAAATCAGGTGTCTAATCATCTGGGGCATGTCTGGACATGCCCTCCAAACTACAGGTCAAGTTATTGCACTTTGAGCTTCTTACAGATAAAAGATGGGCACAGCGTTTAGTGGGCCTCTTCAGATTTGGAAGGCAGCATGGACCATGTTTGGGAGCATTGCTCCAACAGTTTATTGGATGCCTTGGAAGTCTGCCAGTTTTGACTGGAGCCAAAAGAAAGAGGGCTCTGCAATAGGTTCAGGCTACAGCAAGTTTCTCTGCTATGAAGCCATGTAATATGGCAGATCTTATGATATCAGACCCATCCAAGGTAAATAAGGACACTGTGAGGAGAGCCTGACAAACTCAACAGGGTAATCTCAGAGTAGACATCTAGGTTTCTGGATCAAAGATGTGTTTCTATCATAGAGAATTATACATTCTTCAAAAAGCAGATCCTGCTATGTTACTGGATCTCAATAAAGGATGAATATCTGATCATGGGACATCAAATAACCCTGCAGGTGGAGCTGCTCAGCAGGAGCTGGGTATTGTCAGATCTACCAGGTCATGAAGGTGGGCAGGTGCACAACAATCATTCTATGATGAAAATGGCTCATGCTGGTCAAGTTCAGGCAAGTCTGGAGGGCACAGATAAATTGCACAGATAGCTGACCCAGATCCTCTGTTGCAACAGAATCTCTCCCACCACTCACACCTGTGCTGTCCTATAGGGCTTCCTATGACCAGTAAAGGAGTAGGAAAATCCCAGTCCTAATTATTCCATGGGCCACCTAGATTTGCTACTGTGCTGACCACAGTCTGCTGTCACACTCAGTCCCACTCAGGAGTGTCCGTGAAGGTGGGGAGGGGACATCTCAGCATGCCTCCACTTTGTGTAGAGGTAGAATTGGTCTGAGGAAAGGCTACACACAGGGGTGAATGGCGTCACTGGTTGGATGAAATCTAAAGACATATGATTGGAGGATTGAAAACCAAGAAGTCCAGGGAAGAAGCATGTAGATAGACCCACGGAGTGGACATGAAGAGCCTCAGTCATGTTGGCCTGTCACTATCACTCCCTGTAAATCTCTTGGGAAATTTTTTTACCTCCCAAACCTACAACTGTTGGCCCTGATGGACTAAAGGTCATATTTCCTAGGACAAGGGTGTTTTTTCCAAGTAACACATTAAGAATCCTACTAAGCCTAAGGTTATTGTTGCTTCGTGGTTATGTTGGACTCTTCATGCTGGTGGACCAGAAATACAAAAAATAAAAATAAAAGCAGAGAGGTCCTGTACTTGCAAAGGTAAATCACTGATTATCAGGAAGAGCTGGGGCTGCTGGTTACAATAGGGGAAGAGAGGAGTAAGTGTGGAGTTCAACAGATTCACTGGGCTGCTTCTTGGTGCTTCCATGCCCAGTGGTCATAACTGTAAATGGGCAGTGCATCAGCCATGATGTAACAAGGACATTGCCACATTGTCATACTGTCAGGAGCTCCTAATCCTCAATGATGAAGCTCTCAGTCCCCCACTGAAAAAACAACTTACACCAGCAGAAGTACCTGCTAAGGCAGAGGACAATCCTGAATGAATGGTAGAGGAGGGAGATAAGGAATATCCAGTATCCCTTGCAGACCCAGTGAGAATAAAAAGTGTTCTTAATGGGTGGAAAGAGTGGATCTGAGTGGTGCAAAGGGTGAACTGTAGCAGCCGCTCGTATATCCTTAGCACGGAGGTCACCACAGCCCTATGGATGAACCTTCCTACTCTAACATCCGTGTCCATCTCTGCCTGAAAGCATTTTCTGGTTACAGGAGCTTGCTAGGCTGAAACTCAGTTGTAAATACCAGGAGGTAACCACGCTACACCCCACGACAAGTAACCATCAAGTTATGGTGAGCAGGAGTCAGTGAGGAGTACATTGTGAAGTCTCCCAGAGGGTCTTCAGTAGGCTGAGCCCCAGAAGCTAACCTCAATAATGCCCTCAATTACACACCCTTTGCTTCCTTTCCTCCATCCCTTCACTGTCCTTCCACATAAATGTCATGTATCAAATCCTCACCTTAGGGTGCACTTTTGGGGGAATCCCAGCTGAGATACCTAGTCACTAGGCAATAAATCCTGGTTCTTCTCTTATACATGTTAGAGACATTTATTCTAAGCTCATTTATGATTTAGAAAGAAAGAAAAGTTGATTACATTTCAGATGCTACAAAATTCCAAACAATAATGAGTATCAGAGAGACTAAGAGAACAGAGAAGAATGGGAGCTTTTGGAAGCAAATGAGATGAGATTTAATATAGATAAGTGTAAGATAATGCAGGTGGAAAAGTCCTAATCAGCATTAATTTAAAGTGGGAGCCTGCAATTTGTGAAAAAATCAGGCCAAGGAAAAGCTGGGACTAATAATGTATAATCAATTATGAATCAAGAAATGTGCTGCTTATTAGAAAAACAAAGTTCACTATCTTACAGGGTATAGATTAAAATACAATCAGACATGGTCATATCATTCCAGGGTCCTTCTTAAGGCAGCTAGAAACCAAGACCAGGGCAGTTAAAGTAGATGAGGAATGAGACATGGGACACAACAGACTCTGGGCGGGTGGCGGGTGGTTCCAGACTTATGGGTTTGAGATTAAAAGCTATAGAGTGGCCCAGCATCACACGGGGCAGGATGATTAAGATCAGAGGTCAGTGGCTTTCAGCCAGGCAGGTGGGCAGGGAAGCAGGCATGGCATTGGTCTTGGAGACCGTGGTTCTGTGGTGGCTCTGATTTCACATTGGACACTTTACTGAGTGTCAGTGCAGAAATGAATTCCAGGGAGATGTGGAGCCCTCCTTCCCCAAGGGTACACAGGTAAGTGAAGGCACATCACATAAGGAAGGCAACGCATGGGTGTCCTGGGTGGTGTGCAAAATTGCTTCTCACTCTGCCACAGGTCAGTTGGGATTCTGTTTGGCTGAAAGTAAGAGAAAGCTGGACACAGTGGCTTACACAAGTATATATCTTGTTTCTGTTGTATAAAGAGAAATCTGGAAGTTGCCTGTTGCTCGTATTGGTTCAACTGCTTGTCAATATCAGAATGAAAGTCTCTGATCATATCTTGGTCTTTCCTTCACGATCACAGGATGGCTGCCATAATGTGAGGTGCTGTACTCTGTGTGAGTCAGGAAGAAGGGGGAGGAAAGGGAAAACAGGGTTGCCATGGACTAATTTCTTTCATTAGATTAAAAAAAGGCATATGCTGAGTAGAAGGAATTTCATGAACAAATGCACAGGAATGGGTAATAGAATGATATGTGTAGCAATTACTGTTAGCCACCTACCCGATATATATCTTCTTTTTCTTCTTTGATGATCAAAGCCCACTGTCATTTGGAAGCAACATGATCAGCTGAAATGAGATCCTTGGTTTCTCAGCATCCATTGCAGCTGGGCACAGCCAGGTCACAGGTATTGATCTAAAAAATTAATCAGAAATTTCTCCTCTGGTAATAATTGTTTTCTCATTAAAAATAAATAAGCACATGGCATCATCTTTTTCCCTCTCCTACCCCTTCTTCCTGACTTGAACAGAGCACGTCACCCCACATGCAGCAGCCATCCTGCGATCACGAAGAAAAGACCAAGACAAGCTCAGAGACACCATCATCGATCAGCTTTCGAATTCGGTGTCACTTGTTGATAAGGGTTTCCCTGACCACCTTCAAGTAGACTCTACCCCGCTTTTCTTTATCTCTTCCTTTGTTTACTTCCTTCATTGAATTTATTTCAACCAGCAATAGTTTTTATTTTTCAGTGTACTATTTTTGTTAATATTTTTGTAACTTTCATTAAAAAATTAGCAAATCCTTGAAATTAGGCATGGGTCTAGGCACAGAGTAGCTGCTCAATAAATATTAAATACTTGAATACATTTCCTAGAAGACAAGAGCTCTCATTTCTAAGCTCGTCTTTTTCTGGGTTAGTGCCTTATCCAGAGGCCAGGCTTTGAGAGCTGCCTCTGCCATTTCGCAGCTGTAAGACCTTGATCAAATCATACCCTCTCTCTTTGGGTTTCAGATTTCTATCTAGTCACTGAGGTGGTGGGACTTGAGCATCTCCAAGATCCGTTTTAATTACTGATCTCTAATATTGCTAGGTTTTTCTTCTGATTGTAGAGTTTTTAAGAGTTTTATGATCAAGATCCTTCAGCAGTACTACATTTTATGTCACAATTCATTATGTATCAGGAACTGTATTCTCTTACATTAAAAAAAAAGGCCAGCTTGTTTTCAGGACCTGTGATAGGATTGTTACCTGAAGTTTGAACAACTCCCCTAAGCTACGGTATTTTGTCCCAAGTAATCCCCTATTAAAACATACTTTCCTTGTGAAAATATTTTATTAATGATACATATAATAATATGACATTAGCATATTATAACATAATATATACTATGATATATAATAATAAAATACAATAATAAATTCAACATGTAGACGGCTCTTTAGAGCACACAAAATACCATCACATGGAGTATCCTATTTATTCATTGGATTAACTCTCTCATGGGAGTAAACCATTTTTCAAATGAGAAAGCGAGCTCACTAGGCAATTAGTATGTATAAGATTACTCTGCAATCTAGTGCCAGAACCAGGGCTCAAACCAGGATTTTAAACTCCTCAATAAATTTCAATTAAGGATGCGGACTATTTAGATGAATCAATTCCATAACTCTAGTTGTCGAATCTCTCCGCTGTAGCACCACTGTAACTCAGCTCATTTCACTATAAGCTCTGGACGTCCAAACAGAGACCTCGAAGGTTAAGGAACATGTGCAGACCCATTCCAGAAGATGGAAGAGACCCGAGAAAACCTTGATGAAAAGATGGCAAACTAGGCTCTGTTCCATGGCCTTCAGGAGGTTATTTGGCTTCTTTGAGTCTCAGTATTCTGTGTACACTGGGGATGATTCTAATTGCTACCAACTGCAGGGGCTTATGAAAATGCTTGCAGAGATTCTTGGGCAGTTTGAGCTCTCAGATTTTTACATGCACCTTCCCTCTACCAGGGATGTCTGCCCTTCTGCTTGGTACAAACTAGACATCCTTTAGGCCCAATTCACATTCCTCATAGCAAGAATGCATCAGTCCTTTCCTGTGCTCCTGCTGAATGTAATTCTCACTTTGATTCTGGCTCTTTCCATGTTCCATTAATATATGCTTCCCATATGTAACAGTGCCTGACATATAGTGGGTGGTCATTAATTTATTTACAAAGCAAGCATTTACTGGACTTTGTGTTCTACGCCTTGGCTACGCTCTAAATAGTTATCGAAAAGCAAGTTGAATTGCCCGGGATGATATCAGTAAGCCTCATCATCTGCCAGTTTTGTGGGAGGAATCAGAACACACATTCAATGGGGAAAGTGTTGCATAATGGGAGTTCTCCTAGTGGTTTAATAACTTTTGATGGGACCCGTATGAATTGTAGCATCTGTGGGAAATGTTACCCATCCCAGCACATCATAACGTAAGGAATGAGCTATGGCTACAAGAATGACTATGGGTAGAATTTCATAGTCAGGTGGGCTGAAGACAGTCCAATTCTCAGTAGGATCATTGAAAGGGCAGATTTTTAATTTGTGTGCTGGTGAAGACCTGCAAAATGTGGAAATTGTTACTTTGATGCTTTATCTCCAGAAGCTGGGGCCAGATTGTGGGGAGCAAGCAGGGTTGTTTAGGAGATTCTATATCTCCTAAAGGGACAAGAGTGAGGGTTCTGGAGTCAGTATGGCCTGGGCTGGTCCATTCTCCTCCCTCGTCACTCCCCCAATGTTCACCAAGTGCCTACTCAGTGCTGGTTAAAAAATACCAAGCCCTTGAGCCTACTTGCTTCTAGTAGATAGAGAGTAACTGGGCATACAAATAGGCTTTCTTCACTGGAGTGATCAGAGAAGTCCTCTCTGAGGCAGTGGCCTTTGGGCCAATGCCTGAATGATGGGAAGAAGGGAACTATACACACACCTTGAGGAATAGCATTTTGAGATGAACCAATAGCTGAGGGCATAAGCCTGGTGTGTTTGAAGAACAGCAAGGAGACCAGTGTCACTGGAGCAGATGGAGACAGAGAGAGAATGAAAAAAATGTCAACTTTCACACTAGTGTGTAGACAGACCCAGCTATATGACTCATAGTGCCCAGTGCAAAATGAAAATGCAGGGCCCTTTGTTCAAATATTATTAAGAACTTCAGGACAGTGACAGCACAGCATTAAACCAAGGGGCCCTTATGAGCATAGCTATACAGATCGCACCCTGCAAAGCTGACTGTGTATAGGGCTGGGTAAGCCAGTACTTACCATGCAGTCTCCTTGGTAAGAAGCCACTGCGGGGTAGAAATCGGGGGGTACAATGAGTAATTTCACTTAAATCACTGACTGCTCTGGAGGAGTGAGTTGGAGGGGCTGCAGTAGGGAGGGATGGAAGCAGGGAGACCAGCTTGGAGGGTGTTGCTGTCCTCTGAGGAAGAGGCAATGGTGGCTTGGAATGGGATCTAGCAGTGGGGCAGTGAGTGGCCAGATCCATATCATTATTTGGAGGTAGAGACATCAGGACTTGCTGATGGATGGGAAGGAGCTTGAGGAACAGAGAAAACCTAAGGCATCTTCTAAGCTTTTGGTCTGGGTTGTTGGGTGGATGCTGATGCCATTTGCTGAAACTGGAAAGACTTGGGGAGAAACAGTTTGTGAAAGAAAACACTCCTGGAATCCATATTAAATTCAACATGTGTATTAGACATCCCAGTGAGGATGGTAGGTAGGCAGTGTGGAGCAGAGGGAGTGGGAAGGACCAGAGATACAATTTGTTACAGTGTATGAGTGGCATAAACAGGCACTATTCAGTAAGGAATGTATAAACACACAGACACACAAAGCTATGCTGCTGTGTTGAGTTCCAGCTCTGCCACTTACCAGTCATGTGCCCTTGGACACATTTCTTCACCTCTTTGCAGACATACCATGAAAACAAGCACATGCATCCCCTCCCCTGTGGCAGTTGTGGAGATTAAACGGGATGATACATAATTAAACGGGACAGTATATAATGCCTAGCACAGTGCCTGGCAAGTGGAAAGGACTCTATTCATTGTTGTTATTATCAATATTAATGCGAATCAGTTTATCTGCAAAATGAGATCAGCTGTCCTGAGGATATTAGGCTTATGAAAGTTTAGTATTCAAACAGAATAAATTAAGCTATGCAGATAGGCAGGAAGTATTTAGGACTCTCTTCTTCCTTGTCCCTATTTGACTTCATTTAAAGGCAGAATAGGTTTAGAGGACCAGACACTTGCATAAGAACGTTCTTTTGTTTTCTCTTTTATCTTCCACAAAATTGCTATAGAACACCTCTGTTGCACTTCCTCATTTTGTTTGTAAATAGCCTTTTAAGGTCCTGGCTAAAAATCCAGTCTACCTGGTATATAAAAGTAAATAAAATAATATCCTTAAAAGCCAGAGGCAATCTTGGATCTATTAAGTAAGAGATGGCCAGAAATATCTGGAGTTTGATGTGGAGGTGCTGATCATGTTTTAAATCTCAAAGATGAAACCCAAGAAAGTGAGATATGGTGAACCAGGAGGAGAGGCCAAACCTCACTCCTTAGAAGAGGGTGGAGACCTCCTGTCTTAGCCAGCTGAGGACCAGTGGCTTCACTACCTCCTGTCTTAGCCAGCTGAGGACCACTCCTCCCACTACCCAGGCTCTGACAGCCACATATGCAAGCATCTGGTCATCTTTAATTGCCTAAATTATAAAATTACACTAAAAAGTAAAGCAAATGATAAACAAAGATTCTCCAATCAGATATTTTCTTCATATACTACTAAAAGGTAAAATAAATAAACGTAAATAAAATGGAAGCCCCTCCATTTAGCTCTTATCTTTGGCGGTAATCAGGTTCTAAAACTTGTGCCCCTCCTATTGAACCGTGGCTTCATGTTTTTACTATACATGTGTGGTTCTGGAAGCAATACATAGTTTTGTGTATGTTAAAACATTTGCATATATATTTTTATAGTTTTATCCTTATGGATCTTGCAATTTGCTTTTCTCATTCAATATCATGTTGATAAATATATGTCTAGTTCATTAATGGCTAAGTATTGCATTTCACAACTGTATCAGTTTATTCATTTCTCTATTGATAAATAGATTTATTTTCCTTTCTTAGTCTTCCCTCCCCTCCCCTCCCCTCCTCTTCCCTCTTCTCCCCTCCCTTTTCTTCCCTCTCTCCCCCAACTTTTCTTCTTTTTCACTTGTTACAGACAATGCTGGCTTGACCACCCTGGGCATGAGCTTGGACACACCTGTGGTGTTCCCCCAGGGCACTGCTAGCACTGGAGTTTCAGGACAGTGGAGCAGGATTATTTCAGCATCACCAGATATCATCTTTCTGCTTTCCTAGGTGGTTTCCTAGTTTGTGTCACTGCCAGTGATGTATAAAAGTTACTTTTTCTCCACAGTCTCACAAATATTAGCTCTTTATTAGTCTGCTAAGTGAGAAAAGTAGATTCTTGTTGCTTTAATATTATTTCTCTGATGTCTAGTAGGATGTACTTCTTTTCAGATGCACAATTGTTTATGTCACCCTGGCTGGGTTCTTATTTCATGCAGCCAAACGTCAGCCCTAACAGAGGCGGCATTTTGGACCAGTGTTAACTAGCGTTCCAGGAATTGCCTTGTGAGCTCAAAAAGAGAGAAAGGGGAGATGAAGATAAGAGGAGTGGGTGCCTTGAAGGACAAACTTAATCAGCTCCACAATTTTGCCCAGGGATGCTAAGAAATCTTACAATCCCATGTCATAGTTAATTGTTCAAAAGCAAACCTAACAAAACTATGCTCTCCAAGTTTGGATCTGTTTTACTTCTGACATGTGGATCCTTCCCACCACTCACCTCCAGGTGATAAACTTGGAGGAACTCTCTGAGCTCGAGCATCTTGCCCAAGACTTCTAGAGAGTCAGTCTGGACTTAACAGAAACCTTTATGCAGTTCAATCCTGAAGAGATTTATTCGTTGCCTGCTATGAACAATTCACTGTGTTCTCCATCAGGAAAGACTCATTCCCTTCACGAGCCAATTAGCAAAGTGATGAAAGAAAGGAACAGATGTGTTTGGCCCACCTCTCTCTCCTCCAGAGCTCAGAAACTTAAGAAGTGACAGTTTCTTTTCAGATCCCCAGCCAGAGTTGACCCTATAGCCCTGAGTCACCAGGAAAGGTCCCAGACTCTTCAGCCTTCTGTCTCCAACACCTGGCCATGTCATTTCCTGGGAGCCCCCTCAGGTGTCATCCTGCCTGTCTCTGCATCATCAGAGGAGCTCCTGCCATCAACTTCAACCACATTTGAGTGTTAAAAAAACACAGATGGCATTGTGGTTCCAAGCTAATTGCAGCATATTTATCTGATAAGCAATTCTCATTATGTGCTCGTCAAACGATTATGGAAACAAGTAGTGGCTCCATCCTTGTGCCTGTCAGGTCTGGTTAATAAAAAATGAAAAAAAAAAAAAAGAGAGGAAAATTGCTAAGCTAAGAGTGGTCTTGGGATCAGAAGGCAGGAGGTAAAAATAAAACAGCACTTCTAGGCAATTAGTTAGGATGGCTCTGGGCCCAACTCACTGTGCCTGACCAGAAAAGATTTATCTCTACCTGGGGCTTGAGGATTCCCAAACCCAGGAGGAGGAGCAGAGAAGAGCTGACTGTCCAGTATCTGGCCTTTCTTCTCCTTGCACTTGACTTCCCTGCCACTGTAGTGTAGCGAACTTCCCCAGATAGACTTTGCTTTTGTGCCTTGGGACATTGTACATGCTGTTGCAAGGCTTTTGTTCTGGCTCCCATAGCTTCTTGGACTTCTCCAACATAGGACTCAATCTAGTCTAGGTTTTAAGAACGTAGACAGAAGACAGACCACACAGGTTCAATCCCAGGTGCAACGGCAAGACCACCACTGATTAGCTGTTGCCTTACACTGATGACCTGAACCTTCTGAGTCTCGGTTTGAACAATAATAAGATAAGAAAGGATGGTAGTATTTGTTTTTGCACAGCCCTTGTGAGGTTGCAATGAAATGCTGCACGTAGGGCCCTTGGCACGGTGCCTAGCTTCACATAAGCTTTCAATCTATGTTGGTTCCATCACAGCCACAGCTGTGGAACCCTTTCCTCACTGCCTGCTCATTGCTTACCTTCTTTTCTGGCTGATAAGCTCCATGAAAGCAGAGACACTCTGCTCACAGACTGTCCCAACACAGAGCACATAATAGTTCACTTAATGAACTTGTGTTGAATAAGGAAACCGGTGAAAATCGCCCCTGAGAACTGGAGACACCCTGAGATTGAGAGGATGAAGCCATGAGTGACCTGCGATTCTCAAGAGGGGAAGGATGGCAGGTGGGGAGCGGAATATATAGTTTATAAAATCATACTAAATATTATCATTTAACTTTACATTTATGAAGTTAACATAATTTGGAAGGACAGTACAAGCGACAGCAAAAGCAAATCTGGATAAAGTTTTGTGATTGGTGGGGCAAGGGTTAAAAAATCATAAATTCTATCCACTTTCTTACTTTATAGGTGAGGATACTGAGACTAGGAGAGGCAACCACATTGAGCATTTCATGGCTAGTAACCGCTGGCTCCAAAACCCATTGGTTATTCATTCATCCAACAACTATTTAGCCACATACGCTGCAGTTTCTGTCCTCAGGAAGCCCCCATGCTATACAGTTGAGACCACAACTACATCACTCCATCAGAGGGAGTGGGTATAGCGGTTCCTGGAGGGCAGCTCTGCCATCTGAACATGAAGGGTGAGTAGCCTCTGTCCACTGGTAGAGGAAGGAGAGCACAGCAGCAGAGATTCTCTGCACAGGCATGGAATCCTCAAGCAGTTGGTATGTTTGTTGAGTGAGACTCCTACAGCATTTCCTGGTGCCCACACTCTCTGAATTGTTCTGTACATGCTGTGTTTGATGCCAAGTTAGGCCAGAAGTCCTGTGAGGGCTGGGCCAGGCTTTCTATTCCTGTTTCCCTCACTGGGATGGACTAGTGCTCACACTGCTGGTGCCTGACACCTGCTGACAGACAGAAGGTCCTAGCTCTGCCTAAGGCTTTACTGTCATCTAGTAAAGGGGGTAGGCAGGGACTGCCAGGGACAGCCTACCATGGTTCAGACAATGGATTTCAACCTTACAGAATCAGAGCTTCTATCTCCTTTGTTGTTTATTATTTTTATTTTAATATTGTCCATCCCAGCTCATTCTAAAAAGGACTTGAGACATCAATGCTTTCCCCCTAGGATCCCACCTCAGCAGGTCAGATGATGGGATCAAAGCTTGGACCACCATTACGGATGCAGATGGTTGATGCTATATTATCCTCCCTGCAATTTACCCTCATGGCCTAAGCCATCCCTGATATCCGCCTCCAGCCCCTCTGAGTGTGGGACCTTGGCTTTGAGCTCTTTGGTTTCCTTTTACACCTCCTTTCCGTTTTATCCCCCAACTCCTTTTCTCTAGTCCTACCCCTTTTCTCATCCACCATCTCTGTCTGTGTTCTGAAAGGTCTCTCTCTGTTTAGCTTACCTTCAGATTAAAAATTGTCCTTCTGGGCTTCATGTCCATCCTCCTCTCCATTTAAGGCTGAGGTTTCTCCAGGCACATAGCAGTCCTGAAACTTTAAGGAAGCTTTGTAGTCCACTTCTGGATTCCCATCATCAATTTTATAGGTTGTGATTAACTGGTGAAGCTTTCATCTATTTATTTATTCATTAAATACTTCTCAATGATATTGTTAGTTCTTCTCCAGATGGAAGCTTAGAAAACAAAGGTATTACTAATAATCAGGAGATTAAAATCTCTGGACAAGCAGAAAGTTCAGTGAGCATAACAGAAAAATCAGAGGAAGAACTAATATCTAAATAGTTCTAAAGTGCTATCATCGTCTAGATAAAGAAAATGTGGCACATACACATCGTGGAATACTATGAAATACTAAAAAGAATGAGATCATGTCCTTTGCAAGGACGTGGATGAAGCTGGAAGCCATCATTCTCAGCAAACTAACACAGGAACAGACAACCAAACACCGCATGTTCTCACTCCTAAGTGAGAGTTGAACCATGAGAACACATGGACACAGGGAGGGGAACATCATACACCAGGGCCTGTCGGGTGGTAGGGACAAGGGAAGGGAGAGTATTAGGACAAATACCTAATGCATATGGGGCTTAAAATCTAGATGATGGGTTGATAGGTACAGCAAACCACCATGGCACATGTATACCTACGTAACAAACCTGCATGTTCTGCACGTGTATCTCAGAACTTAAAGTAAAATAAAAATAAATAAATTAAATGGTATCCTCCATGTAATTTAGTTATTAATACAATCAAAATCTTATGGAAGCAGCACCTGATCTTTGGAGAGGATAAGTGACTCTTCCAGGATCAACAGCTACTCTTTAGTTAGCAGGGGTGGGAACCCCATACCTGTGCAATTTTTCCATTAGAAGAGGTGTCTACAGTTGGAAAGGCAAGGGCCACTCATGGGCTAGAAGCAACTCATGTTGTCTTTTGAAATGGCAAAGCCACATAGGAGTGAAAATAAACTATTTCCCTTTTGGCCTTTCCTTTTGCAGTAGGTAGAGTTCAGCGTAAACCACTACTTACAATCCTCTAACAATTTCTCGCCCTTGTGTATTGATCTGACAAGGCTCTGAAGTACTTTGCCTCCCAAGGGCTCCAGGAACTGTTCTGAGTGTATCGATAAATGATGAAGCTGGCATCAGCCAGTCACAAACAGACTGGGAAAGGCAGGGAAATTCGCAGGCAAAGAAGGAGAGAATGGGTGGAGATAGTCCTGAGAGTAGGGGGTTCCTGGCTGCATCCCCTCCCTGACAGCCCCCAAGGAATTCTGAGCCAGTGAGGCTGTTTGTCCTTCCGTTGTTCGTACTTATGAAAAAATGCTTCCTAGCTGCAGGAGAAGGAGTCCCAATCCCCTTGGGTGGGAGGTACCAGAGTCTGGTGGTCCTGTCTGGAAGGGTCTCTGTTTTGGGGAACCTGGCACCGTCAAGTACCTAGATTCCCCAAGATTCCTGGCCCCTAGGATCCTGGTTTCCTTCTGTGGCACTGCAGCTCCATCCCGTTCTGCTTCCTCTGTCCCCTCCCAGCACCTACCCTCCTTAGTCCTGCTCTCTCTCAAGGTGGCACAGAGCGTTGGCCTCCATCACTGTCCTATCCCTGCCACATTCAATGGCAGGACTACGGGCCCTCCTGGTCCCAGGGGTCTCATTTCCTGATGGAGAAACTGATGAAGGGGAAGGAAGAGCGCTCCAGAAGAACCCGCCTGTGATGCTCTCCCCTATCAACTCTAGTTCCCTCTTTCCATCCTTTTAAAAGTCCTCATTCTATGCCTGAAGGCAAAATTAGGGTTTACTGCTAGGGAAGGACAGGGAGCTCCAAGCTTGTCAATGCACCAGGTACCGTGCTGGGTCCTGTACCTGAGATTCTCAGATTTTCAGATAGGATCCTCAGAAAGATGCACAATAGCCCTTGTACCGTGCCCTTTCTATGATGAGGACGGAAGAAGAGGTGAGGCAAACCAGGTGTCACAGCTCGTGAATGACGATGATCAGTGTTCCAGTCCCCGTCTACCTGGGACTCAGCCTCTTTCCAAGTATCCATCCAATCCCCTCTTATCCCATATCTGGAGCTTTCCAATGAGGGGATCCCCCACCTCTGAAGGGTAGCATTTGGGGACACCTTCCCCAAACTGGTCCATAGCATCCCACACCTTCTATTATCTATCTGCACAAGGTGCTGGGGCTTGGCTAAGAGGCTGCAGGGCATGGGGAGCCCAGCAGGACCCTGAACTGTTAATGGATTGTACAGAGTTATTGTCTACTATTAAGAAAAGCAATTAGCCAGGAGGCAGTGCCTAGACAAGGCTGCAATTCACGACATGGGTAGACTGCTTTGTATTTGTCTTCAGACCTCATTTGTCCAATGTGAGCAATTGGTACTGCGAAGCATTTCCATGTTTGTGGAGCTGCACACCCGCTCTGGTCCTGGGCTTCTCCAAAGCACAAAGGGCCTCACTCACCTCTCCTAAGCCTGTGTGCATACCTGGGGTCACAACACAGAAAGCATGCAGGGTGGACCGGGGATGAACTGACAGTTTCTGACATTTTCTGACAAAAGACTTCTTGGAGCTACTTCTTACTTGATGACGTGCTTCATGAGTCCATGAGGCAGTGAAGTTCTGGGTCTGGGAAGACCTCTGTCAGCCCCTTGCTCACTCATTGCCTTTGGATGCATCTGTAAAATAGTGATAATAATTAGGGAATCAGAGAGAATAGATGTACAATACCCAATACAGAGTAGCTTATAAATAATAATAGTAATTATTATTACTATTACTAGTATTTCATCTTGTAGTGGCCCAATTATCAGCCGAGACCTAGCACACACCCTAGGAGGACAGCTGCTGAGAGGAGACAGGTGCATCCCTAGGGGAAGAGGCCCCGAGGAGGCATCGGACACCAGTGCGCTCCAGGGGAGCTCAGCTGGGCAGAAGCCAATGTGAGAAGTTACTTGAAGTACAGGCCCCCATCACAAGTCTGGGGTTCAGGGTCAAGAGTCTGCTCCAGGGAAGAGCGGGCAGAGCTGCAGAATACTCCAGCAACCCACAGCAGCAGAGTTTACTTAATCTTTACCTGCGAACACCAATCCTGAGCACTCCCTTCATGCCAATTTCCCCTTCAGCCCCAGACTCACCCCCTCAGTTAGGCACTGTTATGTTCCCAGCATGCAACTGGGGATCTGAAGCTCAGAGATGCCAAGTGACTTACCCCAGGTCACACAGATTGGAAGCAGAAGATTGAGGATGCCCACCCAGGCTTGCTGGGAGAGCAGATCAGCATTTCCACATGACAGGATCCCTTGAGGCTTGGAGATATGATTTCTCAACTCGCAGTCTTCTTTCTTATCCTAAAAGTAGCCAGCAGTTCAGCAAAATAAGGTCAGCATGTGAAACCCAAAACCATGAGCTTAATAACTCTTGGGTGGTCAGAACTGTGCCAGGTGCTGAGGGTCAGGCAACAACAGAGACTTATCCAGGTGCTCATGGTGTGAGTATCTGAGGCTGGTTTGCAGCAAATAATCAGGAGAGATTTATGGCTGCCTTGCCCCTCACCCACAATCTTTGCTAGCCTTCCCCTGGGGCCACCACCAATAATAACATTTAAAACTAAATAAAAGTTGCAGCTGGGAGTGGTGGCTCATGCCTATAATCCCAACACTTTGGGAGGCTGAGACGGGCGGATCACAGGGTCAAGAGATCGAGACCATCCTGGCCAACAGGGTGAAACCCTGTCTCTACTAAAAATACAAAAATTAGTTGGGTGTGGTGGCACACGCCTGTAACTCAGGAGGCTGAGGCAGGAGAATCGCTTGAACCCAGGAGGCAGAGGTTGCAGTGAGCTGAGATCATGCCACTGCACTCCAGCCTGGGCAACAGAGCGAGACTCCATCTCAAAAAAAAAACAAAAACAAAAAAAAAAAACAAAACAAAATTGCATGAGGACAAGGCTCTTAGACCCACTTTCCTTTCAGATGTAAGTCCCTCCTCATGGCCCTTGTCTAAGTTGAGTTCCCCTAGACAGACCTTGACACAATGATATGATGCAAGTAGGTTTTTTTTCTTTTTGGAAGTGAATTCAAGAAAGTGGTCATGGGGAGGGGACCAAAGAAAGCTCTCATGGTGCATCCGCTAGCAGGGCACTGCTGTGGGCAACCGAAACCCAATCCCATGGGGACTTCTGGGAGACTGGGCAGAACATGTCTCAGGTGTTCTACCCAAGGGGCAAGGAAGCTGGGGTACTTATCCACCAACACCGATTCACATGGGTCAAAGGCCTCTCCTGGAATTCTTCACACTCCATACTTCTAGCCTGCCTTCTGCACAGGCGGACCATGCTCTGAGGCCAGAGGAATCCCTCAGGCAGAGAATCCCACCCCCTTGGAACAAAAAGTTTCCAATGGGGAAGACAAGTGCTAATAGTATGTGGACAGGCCCCAAAGGTGTCTGTTACTGTCTCTTCTGTAGAAATGTTGGAGCTGCCATGGTGGGCTGCAGAGAAGAAGGGTCCAGGGAGCCCTGGGTCATATCAGAGTTCCATTGTTAAGAGATGTGTGACCTTGGATGAGTTACTTTACTTGTCTCATCTTTAATTGCTTCATCCAGAAATGGAGTATAAAAGTACCTACATACTTAGGGTATTGAGAAGATTGAGTAAGATACTCTATATCAAGTGTCTGACTTCTGGAAAGCACTTAATAAATGATAGCTATCAATATCATTATTCTTAATCACAAGCCAGATCATGTCATATAAGCCATAAATCACCTAAAAATTTGGAAAAGTGAGAGAATGATGTAGCGTGGGGGATTATTCTGGATGGGTGTCAAATGGAAGTTGGGACTGGCATTGAGCTTTGAGAAGTTACAGGATATTTTTAAAAGTATAAAATGAACATATCAACATTACCAAAAAAATTTGGAAGCACAGAGTAGAACATCCTATCCACCCACATCCCAACATTCTTCTTTACAGGCCTGGTATTGTTTGCATGTTCCTGACGACTGTGATGCTGAGCATCTTCTCATAGACTTATGGGCCATTTGTATATCTTTGGAGAAATGTCGACTTATGTCCTTTACTCGTTTTTAATTGGGTTGTCCTTTTCGTATTGAGCTGTAAGAGCTCTTTATATGTTTGGTTTAATGTTAATTTGCTTCTGTAAATTAATAGTGACATTGGACATTTTCCAAGCATCTATTTACTGGTTATAATTAGTAAAGGAATTTAGATGGAAGCATGGTAGGGAGGATATCTTAGGCAGCAACGAGAACAAAGATGAACGTGCCCAGGTGGATATCATAAAAAGATAATTGTTCTATGATACTTTAATTTTTTTCATTTAACACTTTTGTTGCATATCTTTCCCGTTCCAAAAACTACATCATGTCACAAAATAGTGCGCATGATAAAAATAGCCTCTGTCTTCACAAATCACACAGCCGAGAGGGGCTGAGAGAGATTTATAAAGTTAAAAAAATACTTATGGATTGGTCTATGTGCCTGACGTCCTGGAAACAAAAAGGATGCAGAGTTAGGCAGCACTGCAGAGGGACCTAGTTCAGCTAGTTCAGAGAGTGATTCACGCTGGGTTTCCCAGAAGTCGACACAGAGAAGAGCTTGTGAGTGAGCCATGTGTTATGAAGTCTTCTCAGGACAACCCGGTGAGTGGGGAAGTGGGATGGTGGGTAGAATGGAGAGGGGAAGGAAACAAGCAAGTGAGTGAATTTGAGCCAAATCCTTGTCAATCAACAGGGTAGCTCTGGACATAGCATAGGACAGAGTTTTCCCAATCAGATGAGGGTGCTGAAGCAGGTACACTTCAGCACCCTTCAGCCCTGGGAACATATATCCCCAAGCCCTTGCATCCTTGCATTCAGACAAGTTGACTTCTGGGAACCAGAGAACAGACAGGCTGAAGAGGTTCAGGTGCCGGCTGATGAAAGTGAATACACCCAGGAAGCCAGTGTGCCAAAGATTGCCAAGAATCTGATCTAAGGAAATGGGAGCCTAAGGGTGGAACGCTGAGTGCATCTGCAACAGATGGGCAGATCAGGGAAGGCTCTTCAGAAGAAGTGACATTAAGGATGATGAGGAGCAGAGGAAGAGTCTAACAGGCAGAGGAAGGCAGGTAGGTGAAGGCCATCAAGTGGAAAGGGATCAGGTTTCTCCAGAAACTGAGAGAACCATGGAGGGTGGTAGATTGGAAAGAGGCCTTAGTAAGTTTTGCTCAAGGTTTCTCGTTTTACCAAGGGAAAACAGAAGAGAAGAGGGAGGCTCAGAGAGACCGAGTAACTTGCCCGATGTCACACAGCTAGCGATGTAACAGAGAGCTCAGGGCAGACCTCAATTCTGACATGCATGACCAGTTGTGGGGAATGCAAGATGCATACAAGACCCTCTGCCTAAGGGTTGTGGGGAACTGGAGAGGCAACTCAGGGAGAGCAGAGAAACAGCATGGGCAAGAACACCCAGACCACACCCCCCACGCCACCCCAGTGCACCCCCATGCTTGCTATGATTCTTTCTTAGAGCAGAAAAGCTTCTCAAGTATATGGATGCAACTGAACAGACACAGTTATAAATAAAGTGACAGATACCATAGCAACAGGGGAAGCAAAGTGAAATACATCATTTTATTGTAAAGGGCAAAACCTACGCTATATGTACAAGCGAGCGTCTCCTTCTTCTTTCCATTGCTTTTCTGCACAAACATTTCAGACTTCAGATGCAACAGGCCTGCCTCCTCAGCCAAGGCAATTCTGCTACAGAATGTATACCTATCTTTATACGTGTCTCTATTTGTGTTCAGTTATATAAAGTGTTCCTAAAGCTCTGTCTATAGAGATATGCTTTATGTTATTGACGTGTATATTTTATATCTGCAAAACACTGAGATGTAAGATATAGGTTCTGTGGCAGATTATATTTTCCAAAGATGACAACAACAGTATTTTTAAGAGAAGCCAGCCCCCATGTAAAACGTCCATTTGCCCTGAGGCCATCATACTAGAGAGGCCAAAGATGGTACTCCAATCAAGAGTCTCAGCTGAGCCCAGGCTTCCAGCCACCCATGCCAAGGTGTCTGACTCAGGAGTGAAATGACATTGGATGCTCCAACCAGCGCATCCATCAGCCAAGCACTTCTGAGTAACCCCAGCAATGCTACAGAGAGCAAAGAATCAGCCAAGTCCTGGCCCAAATTTGGGACCCATTGACTTTGTGAGACGTAACAAAGTGGTTATTGCTTGAAGCCACTAAGTTTTGGGGGAGTTACTTATACCACACTAGATAACTGGAATGGGTACCCCATAAATATCAAGACAGCTGCCATGTGCTAAGTATCTAGCATGTGCCATAGTCTATGCTGAGACTTGACATGTACCATCTCATCTGATCCTCAAGTCAACAGCAAAAGATGAGAACAGCAAGAGCAATCTCCACTTTTCAGATGAGGAGATGGAGGCTGAGAGGGTTCAGGAACTTGTCCATGGTCATGAGCAAGAACTGAGTGGCATCGAGGTCCCCTGGCTACAGCCCTCCTTCCTTACCACTGAGCAGACTGCCTCATTGCTGAGGTTTGATTTCTGGGTCCTCTTAGTCTTTTTTATGTGGGCCTACTTACACTTTTTTATTTTTTCAGAGAAACAGGATGCTATTATGCATATTGTTGTGTAACTTGCCATTTTCAGTTAACATATTTCCGAGTCAATACATATAGATCTATATTATCATTGTAAATGGTCATAGTGCAGTGCATCAGATGGATTTACTCTAATGCATTTAACCAGTCCTCCTAGAGATGGATATCTAGGTTGTTTAAAGCATTTTTTAACTGTTACAAATAATGTTTTAGAGAACTGCTTTGCACATATATCTTTGTGTACTGCTGTAATTATTTTCCTAGAACAAATTCCTACACATCAATAAATTGAGTTCTGTAAAGATTGTGCTTAAATGCCTACAGTAGTATATATGAGCTCCTGTTTGCCCACGCCCTGGACAACATGGGAGTTTCTTCATTGTTTTTAATTTCACTGCCACCTTTTCAATATTGGTTGAAAGTCCTGTGGAAGTTACTTTGGAGGTTAGAGTATAGACCTCATCCTTGCCTCTATGAAACATCAAGAAAGGCCCTGGAATGGAGTAGCATAAGCCCTGTGTCAGACAGTGCCAGGGCTGAATCTTCAACTCTGCTACCTGCTATTATTGTAACCATGGACAGGTCACATGACTTTTCTGAGTCAGTTTCTTTGTCTATAAAATGGGGATAAAAATAGAACTTCCTCATAGGATTCATGTAGCATAGCACAAACAAAGCATGTAGTCTTGTACCTGACATATTGATAAATTATCATGGGATATCTTTCTGTGTAAGGGGAATGCCTCTCAGCATATCAGATCACAGAACGTCTGGAGTGCTGGAAGGAGGAAAGTAGTCTTGGGGTGTGGAAGCACGTGAGGCAAGCAGCACTAGCTCATCCCCAGAGTTCCACTTTTCCCGACGTTCCTCCACAATCTCTGATATTATCCCTGATACTCACTAAGTTACTGTTGAGGTCTGAGACAGCAGAATCCATAACATCACTTCAGTTCACAACAGCTGGCAAATTGGGAGATTTAAAAATAAAGTTTTATTATGGAAAAGCAGGATTGAAGAATGCACATTAGCTATGTGAACATACCTGGGCTTCTTAATCTATCTCCCTTTGAACTGAACATGAAAATTCCAAGTTGCAAGAGCAGCATTTGACCTGGCAGGGTTCCCCAACAGAGGAACAAGATGCCCACTGCCTCCACCCAGTCTCCCCAATTAGATAAATCTCTCTTCTGTCTTGGGCAGAAAACTGAGTACTTGGAGAACAGCTGGAAGTGCATGTTTGATCCAAAAGGGGAATGCTTTTCCCTCGAACAGTTACTGAAGACTCCTTGCCCTCCAGGTCCATTAAGATGATCAGACAGGGTTGCAGCTAAATATGCCCTCTCTCATGCATTCCCTGCAGCCATGGCATGTGCCTCTGATGGTCCACTTTCTTCTTGTTTCTAAACTCATTTCAAAATTGATTGGCTGAACTTTTAACATATTTAATTTAGAAAAGGTTCCTCCATCAGGCCAACAGGTGGCCCAAGTCTTGACGTAATTTTTGATCACTTTCCAGTATTCCTATAATGATCACCTCTTCCCTACACCCCAATTCCATAAATTATTTTGATTTTCACCCTCAGGGCACATTTATCAACACCATTTCCCCCTGAGCTTACTTAATACTACCAGCTGCCTCAGTTTACCTCTCTCGGACCTGTGTAACCACTTGGCATGGCGATCCTGGAGTCCAAGAAATTTCTCCAATTGTGATCTGTACCTGGAGCTTTGGGAATTATATTCTAAACATTTTATTGAACCTAGAGTCCTTTTCTAAGAGTCACTCTGGTTTTCTCTCTCAGTTCTTGACACTTTCTCTTTTTATTAGATTTATTTGGTCCTTACTGCTTTCTATGACCTAGTAACAACAAAACCATTTATTTCCCACTGGCTCCATCTTTAAGAATGCTGGGCCCAGGTACATCTTTGCCTCCTTTCACACCTGTCCAGCTTGTCCTCTGGGACTTAACCTTCTTGGCTATCTAGACTTGACCCGGATCTCAAACACTACAAAAATCCCCTGCATTTTCCCAGGGTTTTCATCACCCTCATTTTTCTTTCCTGCTTGACAATAAAGAAAAACAATCATCCTCATTTTTCTTTCCTGCTTGACAATAAATCTGGTGTTTATTATCAAACAGTTGAATTATTCTATGATTTTAGAAGGAAAGGGTCCTACACAGAACTTTTTAGTATCTTTATTGTCTATCAGATTTGTGAAACTGTTATTACATTGTCTTCTAACTCAACCTGAGACATTGACATTAACCCTATGCCTTACGGGGCTCTGCTCCTCCTTTCGTCAAGGATAAATCCATCACTGGCTAGTGGGTGGAGCAACAATCCGGGACTCTGAAATCCAAATCACAGCCTGGGCTGATGTACCCGTGTGAGGGTGCAACTGCTTTGCAGAACATGCGTGGGGCAGCTGATTCACTTAGCCTCGGCATTTCCATTTTAAGGTCTAATCCTCATCTATTAGTGCTTCTGTTGTCCACGTGGAATTTTGTAGCTTTTCCAATTTTAAGTCCTGGCTTAGAGTTCTTGCTGAGAAACATGGTAAAAGAACCATATATATATATTTCCTCCCACTGCTGACTAAAAAGCCCATAAACTGAAGCTCTGCCTGCACTGAGCTAGACCTTCCCTGAGCCTAAAAGACTCTTCTTCCTGTAAGTTGATGTTTGCCTCAGTGGTACTCACTCTAGTCAGAATCAGCTGGCAAGACTCCAGGATCAAGGTTCACCAATAGTCTGTGGCTGGTGTCATTTAACAGTCACACACAAAACCATAGTAGAAAATGCTGCAAACCACAGGTGAAAATCGTGTAAGATCAAGGTTTTCTGAAGCACCAAAGCCTTCCACCTCGGCTGTGCTAGAAATGGTGTCTCTCTGCACTATTTGGGGTTTCAAATGATAATTCCAATGACTATCTCTGAAGCTTCCACACAAATATTTAACATGTGAAACTCTAAGAAGGATGACAGGTAATACCTGTATATCCTTCAAATTTGGAGTAGATCAGGAGATGACATGCAAGAGTCAGAGAAATGAAAATAAAAATATCGGGTCTGTAAATGAACAGGTTGGTTTGGAATCTGTGGCTGGGACAAACTGAGTTTCCTCTCTTTCCACTCCCACCAAATTTAACTTGGCCAGGCTAGCCTTCAGGCCTTCCCACTGCAGGGGCAGAGAGTCAGGTACTCTTCTTAATTAATCACGTAGATTTGCAGAAAATATGGGTGTCCTGAGGCTGCCAAGAAACTCAGTGGACTTGACCCATCTCACTCATTGGATCCTTGACTTTCTCTCCTGAGTTTCCTCAAGGTAGAGGTGGAGGTTGAGGTTTAGAGAAATGCCTAAAGTAGAACTCAAAGAATGGCGGTAAATGTTCCTCCACCACCAGTCCCAAGGCACTGCTGTCCTGTCTTCAATGCTCTAGTTTATGCCTGGCTAGAACTCCACTTCTGTGCTCAGAGCACAGCTGAGCCACAGTGGAATCTTCCAAACCTCCAATAAATGGTAAGTTGAGCAAGAGATAAAGACACAGAAACCGTCCAGGAAACATATAAAAACTTTCTGGCATACACAGTCTGGACTTCTGCTCAAGTGATAGCTAGCACACAGGCAGGGCTCCTTTATCCTGCTGCATTCTGCCAGAGGGGTGCCTACACCCTAGCTCCTAAAAATTGGTGCATCTTCCTGGAAGAACCAAGAAGATGGTGAAGCATCATCCAGTACAGGGTAAGAAATCCAGAGCTCAGAAATAGGTGGAAGGACTCAAGTAGGGTCTCATCAGGATGAAAATAGGGGTGGGATATGAGTGGGAGGAGAGTTTTAGAACAATGACTCAAGTTTCTGCTATAGCAGAAAGTATACTTTCATTGACTAGGATGGCATAGGCATGGGTTTATTAGACTCTTCCAGAGAATTTTTGTTTGATAGTTGAGGCAGAGGTGGAGTAAGCTGGTCAAGGTCACAGTGGCTGAGCTAGGATTTGAACACTTGTCTCCTGACTCCAAAACTCTTGTTCATTAGTAGTAGGAGGCACTTTTGGCCAAATCTGGCAAAGCCCCACTTGACCCTTCCTTTGCACAGAGAGGTGCCAGGGACAGCCCTGGTCTCCTGTAATGCTTCATCATTGACTTACAAATCTTCTTCCGCCAGACCTTGGGTGGCATACACATGTTCTTAAAGAACACATGCATGTACACACAAATACTCCCCCATGTTTGGAGTTGGAAAGAACCCTTCTGGCATAAACTAAAAAGGAATAAACAAATATATGACGTGTAACATCATCAGTAATAGAAAAACAAATTCTGATTTGTTTCTGGATTGAAGGAGAACAAAATCTTAGAACAGAACTCAAAACCTCTTGAAGAAAATGTCACAAAAACAGCATCCACCCACAGCTTGCTGCTTCCACTCTCCCTCCTTGTCAGCTCTGGCCAGATGGCATCTCTCTTGGCTCCCCTTGCCACAGCTTTCAGGCCTTGTTTTCCATTCTCTGTCAAACCCACCACTTAGTGTCCTGCAGTGTCCTCTGCCCTGGTCCTGGGAGACTGCGAGTTTTCAACCTCGACGTTGCTCTCCCCACGATGTTCCTGTGACTGACCCTGCTAATTATTCATGTCTTAAGTTTAACTAGTATACCCTCAGAGTGGACATCACTTCCTGCCCAGAAACATGCTATGTCATAGTATTCTGCAGATTTGTGTGTGTACATTGGGGAGGGGGTGGTGGTAATGTACACAAAAGAAATAATAATTCCCAGGAGCCAGTGCAATCCTCTGTGTCAGGTAATTTTCCATTACTGACGCTGTCACTGAAATGGTGTGCAAGGGGCTGTCAGAAATGATTTTCAGGGGCACCCTTATGAACAGTCTGTTACTCACAATGTACCGACATAGATATGGAGCTGGATGAACGTTTGTGCTCTATTAATGGATTCATTTCCACCTAGAAAGAGGCTTCGTGTGGTGTGCCCCAACTGTGATCCAGCTAGAGGCTTAGAAGACGTACTTAGTTTTGACCCGATGTTGGGAGGAGGCAATGATATGTTTGAGATTGTAGCAAAACTCTAAAGGAAACTATGGTGATTGGCTCACACTGGTAAGAGTGCATTTAACAAGGGTAATAAGGGTAACCCAATGTGCTAAATGAACACAGGCACAAAAAACCAATGACACAAGTAGGGGGTAGGGAGAACTTGGTTTAACAGCAATCCATATGCAAAGTATTTGAAAAGTTTCAAAATTGTAGAGTTTGGAAAAAAGTTATTCGAAAATTTTTACCAATGTACATCTCCACCAGCTTCAGAACTTCTGACTTAGTAATCTACTCTTAGAATACACTTCTAAGTAAATCATAGGTTTTTTAGAGATGTATATATAAAAGTATTAAATTAGTGCAGCATTGAAGTAGTAGAAAATGGAAATAACCTTAATTTTCACTAATGCAAATATTCAATGGAATATTGTGCATTTATTAAATGTCATATTTACAAAGAACATTTAATGACATAACATGATCTTTTCACTTTACAATGCTGTCTTTCCAACTAATGTTGTGCCTCTAATGGCAATATTTTAGACTTCATGGAGCAACTGTAGGGAAAGTTAGGTAGTAAATCACATCGGTCAAGAAATCACTTTCTTTACCTCTGTATGAGATCATTCCCTAAACTCTCCTCGTGTCCCTGAAGGAAGTTAGGACAAGGAAAGGCATGTGGGAATAAACGGAGTCTTGGATCAAGCCTCAGCCACCTGAGTAGGGTACCCTGTCTCATCTAAACATTCAGCCAACCATATCATTTCTATGGTCAGTGACCTCCAGTGGGAAAGATGCTCAGAGACATCATCTTTAATATTTATTCCTCAATTTTCCACAGTATGGAAATTACTTTAAAAGCTAGTAGTTTGCCAGATATTATTATTTGCAGCTTACAGTTTGCATCAATCAAATGATGTACCTGTCACTCTCTCTCCAACCCCCACCAATACCAGTGCAAACCACAGCTTCCACTTTTTCCTCCTGGTCTCTTCTGTGCTCACCTGCAGGCCTACTTATGGGAAAGGAGTTTAAGATGAAAAACTCCAATAGTGTCCTCTGATGCAATTCCATGACACCTAGATATATGTTATTAAAGAAGGCATTGATCCACTAATGACAAAACACCAATGAATTTCTGGAGCAGAGTCTATAAAGACATGTATTCAGTCCTAGGATCATGTTGACAGTGAAAAAAAAATCAAGACAATTTCACAACAAAAGAGAGAACTTTAGAGTTATCTGTTTTGAGGTTGGTTAAAGAACTATTGAGGAATGGTGAGAGCAGAGGTTTTGGATAAAACTAGAACTTATTTGAATCCAATCTCTACCACTCATCAACTGTGTAACCTTAGACAAGAGCTTGATTGGCCTTTTCCTTAAAGTTTTTAGTGTCATGTAAATAATGACAGTGTCTACCTTCTAGTGCTTTTGGCAGAAACAAATGAAGTCATACATATAAATGTTTAGTGTCATGGCCAACCTTGCCAGTGCTTAATAACTAGGAAACATTTTATTGTTATAAAGGAAATTAAAGGACCTTTAGAATCAACTAGACTTGGGTTCAAATCCTTATTCTGTTAATTAGTTTTGTTTCAGTGTGTGCAACCTACTGGATCTCTTGAACTTCGGTTCTGTAACCTAGAAAATGTGAGTAAAATACCTATTTTTTTGTAGTTCTTCTAAGGATAAACTGTGGTACATATTCAGTATATATTTATTATCTGCCTTTCGGTGTTATTCTAATGAGAATTCAGGTACTGTGCTATCCTATGTGAATTCTGCTCTCAGACCAGAACCCTTTGCTTTTCTAGGGTGCCCTTGGTTTAAATTAGACCCCATTTTATTGACCCAGAATTCTGTTTTTAAGAGTGCCTGCCTATACTTGTTTTTATTGTTTGGAACAAAGTTCCAAGATAGAGTATAGTAGGAGCATTTAGGTGAATTTCCTTTAGGGTAGGAAAGAGAAAGATAGTCTAGATAGAAAATTAATAATTTATTTATTTAGAAACTCATTCAGGACATTGATTAGGTAAAGCTGAAATGAGGTAAATTATGTACTCCCTAAACCTTTTTCGTTCAGCCCAATTTTTGTAATTTTCTCACTTCTGTTTTCCCAAGAGACACAGGTATTCTAACATGGGAAACACGTATGTACAAGATATCATTACATTGTTACATACCCAGGTTACACATGACTTGACTCAGAGACAAAGACTTAGACAACAGAGATAGGCAGTAGGCTGAGACAGAGAATCATTAGCACATTTTTTTCAATTTTAGTCATACATAAAAACTAGATTGACCACCTATTTATTTCTAAGATACAACCTCTGCCTTTAGTAAACTCTTGTGGTTAAGAGCCATCACAGAGTAGGGTCAGACAGGAGGGTCTCTGCCTGCAAAATCAGGATCTATGGCAGGAAAGACACCAGAGGGGCTTCTTTTTTTTTCAGCACCGAGGAGAGCTCCATGGTGCCTCAGAAGGTTTTATTGTGAGGATCTGGTTAGATGCTCCTGAGGAGACAGTAACTCATTTCAGGCTTAAAAGCTTTGGTCCTGTACGACTGGTGGATTTTATTCTTTTTAGAATCTATGCTATATCTTCTGATAGAGTCTTGCAAGATTTTACATTTAATTCACCTTCTTTGCCAGGTTGTGTCTAAGCCAAGAATAATTGTCCCCTTCAACAATCTGGGACTGTGGCTGGCATAGAGGGAAAGGCAGAGGGATCAGCTCAACAAACACCTAGAGTGTGAGGCTACTTTATATCACGTTGATAGTAGGTCAAAATCCCTTACATCTGCAATAATGTTTTAAATTAAGCCTTAGAGACAGGTAACATATTAGTTTATATTACATTGACATCATCATTCAGTTTAAGATTCCATTCCAGTTTATTTTTCCTCTTGTTCCTCAATCTCTTCATTCCTCTTGAACAGTTACAGTTACCCACCTTAATGTGTGATACTTATTCCTTAATTATGCTTCTATCCTTGTGAAAAATGTATAGCATTTTGAGTGTACATATTTTAAGTGTATAAATTGTATTGTGTTATAAATCTTGTTTTTCCTTTTATTAAACTGACTACTTCTCTACTGTGTTCTTAAGACCATCCATGTTATTGTAAGCCCATCAAGTTCATTGCTTACTACCGATTATAATTTTGAAGGATGTATCCACTATATTAGTCCATGTCCTTAGTAATACACACTTAAGTTAGATTCAGCTTCCCATTAGCACAACACTGCCAAAATATTGATAGGTCATGTGGCAAACGCATGTCAAATCTTAATATTTCAAGGTTGCTAAGTCATTATTAGGTTATGACAACTGAAAGTGTTGCTCTGAACTCGCAACATCCAAGCCCATCTTAATATATGCAAGAGATGGGGATGGAATGTGGATTGACAGTCCAGTAGGAAAATACAGATTTCGATGGAGGGGCCTCCATTCTGCCATAGTCGCAACCTTCATTTTCACTTTCTGCTATCCCTTGGCTATAGAGCTATTGCCACTGGAATGCCCAACTTGAACCATCCCTCTTCTGAGGAACAACATTTTTATGCCATCTCATTCATCACATTTACCAGTTTTGTGTCTCATCAGAGCCTCAATTACTGGTAAAAACTAAGAAATTATTAACTTCTTATTTATTCATCTCACAAACTTTTATTCAATATCAACCATGTTGAGCTCAGTGTGGGGGCTATAAGATGAATCAGGCATGGTCCCTTTCCTGCATGATCTGTGTGGTTTTGTTTACATAAGCCAAGTAAATAGAGACAAGAATAGAAGTGTGAACAAGCACAGCAGGGCATAAAGTAAGGGAAGAGATAGCAGAAAAGGTGACATTTAGGAAGGCAACCACAAGCCTCTGGTTTTCCCCCAGGAGATTCCAAATAATTGGGGGTGATGCCCATGTTAGTCTTGTTCAACAATGTGCTCCTGGTGCTGGGTACAGGCCGTGGCATTTAGTAGATGGCCAGTAAATACTTGATTAATAAATAGGTGAGATAAATCTTTGAAGACGATGTGGTGTTTACAAGCCAGGACAGAGAAAACAAGGAAAGGCAGAGGCCACTGCAGGCAGAAAGAACCATACTTTTAAAAGCATAAGAAAGCCCTGCAGCCCTGAAGTATTTGGAAACCTAAAAATGAGATGCAAAGAAGGTAGAAACTGATGAACAATGAAGCTGAGGTGATGACTCTGTGGGTCCAGTCTCAGAGGGGTCTGTTTGCTATGTTAAAGTGGTTCTATTTTATCCTGAAGACAATGGTTATCTACAGAGAGATTTTAACCGAGAAAGAGAAATGATCAGAGAGATATGGAAGCAGAAAGATGTTTCTTGGGTAGAAAACAGGCCAAACTCAAGACAGAAAAAATATTTGGGGAGGGTCTTGTGATAGGAACTTGATTAAAAGACGAGAGTCTTAGCTGAGCTGCAGTGGGATTTGCGGACTGTTAAGGATTGACGAGACTTTGTCCTCATGTGGTATTGAGAGATCAGGAGGGGACTTTCAGTCATTTAGTAAATATTTGATAAGTGTCTGTTCTGGTGCTGAGAACAGAGCTATCACCCTACAGACAAGGCTCCTCTTCTCATGGAGATTACTATCTCATCCAGGCTCTGGTCAGTAAATGGTAGTAGTCTGTTAAGCTCTGTGACATGGAAGACACAGAAACATATGGGAACAATTAGCAGGACACCCAGTCCAGTTTCTGTGTGGATAGACTTCCTATACAAAGCAGAACTAAACGCGAGGCCTGAAAGATAGGAAAAATTAGCTGGGAGAAAAAGCATTATGAGAAAGGAAAATGTACCCACATTTAGAGATGAGAAAGGGTATGCAGAGCATTTGAGAAACAGAAAGACGTTTACTATGCTGAGAGCAGCCGGTGTGAGGAGGGGCTAGTGAGAGCTGAGCCTTTCAGAGGCACCTGTGGTTGTTCCTGAAGGGTCTTCTTTGAAGGCAGGCTGAGAAACTTGGGCTTGATCCTAGGAACAGTGGGAAGCCATAGGAATGTCTCTAAGAAAGGAAGGTAGTAATCAGATTTGCATTCCAGAGCTACCACTCTACTCCCGTGAGAACAGTGGATGGAAGGGACTCAAGCCTGGGA
The DNA here is from genome assembly GCF_047675955.1 of Chlorocebus sabaeus. NCBI lineage: Eukaryota > Metazoa > Chordata > Mammalia > Primates > Cercopithecidae > Chlorocebus > Chlorocebus sabaeus. The sequence goes on along the minus strand of NC_132911.1, from coordinate 139,065,910 downwards.
CATCCCTGGGAGACTGGGGTAGTGCTCTGGGTGGCAGAGGACACTGATCTGGGTTAGGATCATGACAACAGAATGCACAGGAATGGAGGGACATTTCTGCTGTGGCATCCATAGGGGCTAGTAATCCATTTGTTATAGGGAGAAAGGGAAAGGAATCAAGGGTGAGAGCCAAGTTTTGACAAGTCACTGGATGAATAGTGGTGACTTTCTCTGAAAGGGCATGCTGGAGGAAGCCCAGGTTCTGCTGAGTGTGAATATGCTTGCGTGTGTGTGTGTGTGTGTGTGTGTGTGTGTGTATAACAGAGACACCACAGTGTTTAGTTTGGCACATTTGAATTTGAGGCAATTGGATAGCCTGAATCAGGAGCTTAAGCTTGGGACCAGAGACACAGATTTGTGAGCCACTGGGATAATGACATAGATGGACCCGTGAAAGTGGATGAAGCCAACTAGCATAGAGTAAGAATGCAGAAATCAGCAACTAGAGAGTTGGAGATGGACTGACTCAGGGCTGAACCCATCCAGCATTCTGGAATTCCTGGCCTCTGACTTTGCCTTTAAATCGTTGTATTCTTGAAACAGCCAGTAGATCTCTGGCCCCCAACCTTGAAAACAGTGAGGTAAAAGGGACAGGAGAAAGAAAAGAGGGTATAAATGGTGAGGAAAATTATATTTTACAGCTTTCCAAGGAAAGAGATTTGAGATTTGCGTCACCTTTTAAAGGTGTAATGGCAAGTACTGCCAGATCCAAGGTTCACATCAAAGTTTCAAATGCTCCAATCCAGAGCACTCCACTCCCATATGTTTTTAGCTCTGGTCACTTCCTAGAGATTTAGGGTTGGGAGAGAAGAGTTTGAGGAGGAATGGCTCAAAAGATACACATAGGCAAGTGGTGCCCAATGCAGGTCTGGGAAGAAAGTTTCTGAGAAAAGTTTACATCTTGGCTCCACTTCTTGCTTTTTCAGTATGACTCAATTTTGGTGAGAAATGCGTGTTTTGGCTGCTCCTCAAGAACAAAGCCTGTTGTTGATGAGGACTTGGGACAGCGTGCTCTCCTTCCCGCCAAAGACCGCTGTCCTGTCTTCCCAAATCCGTCTGCTCTGGCACAGGAAGGAACACTAAGCCCAACACGTATGTGTCAGATACGCGGCACTGTGTCTGCAGCAGCCCAGCCATCTGCAGGAGGCCGGATCTGCCAGCTTGTCACCAGGCAGGGAAATCCATTTCACACTCAGTGAAAATTTTCACATCCTCCCCCACTTACCAGTTGGAAGTTCTTTCTCTGATTAAGCATTCTGGGGGTTTATGACCAATGCAGCCCTATTTTTCAAGTGAGAGTTAAGATCTCATGTTTCACAAAGTTGTCCCTTTGTGTGACCCTTGAGTACTTACTGAGGACAATGCACATAGGTTGAGGTGAGAAAGAAATTTTATCAGGTAGGAGTTTTTTTTAAAAACCAGGAGGAGTTTTAAATTTAATTGTGTCTGGTTCCACTCTCAGATATTCTGGTGTAATTGGTAGGGGCTGTGGCCTAGGCATCAGAATTTTTTAAATTCTGCCCCTTCCCCAACTCAGGCAATTCTAACGTACCAGAAAATTAGAAAGCCACTAATTGAGAAAGGGCTTCTCAAACTTTAGTTTGCATCGGTGTCACCTGGGCATCTGATTTAAATAAAGATTCTGACTCAGTGGGCCTGGGGTCAGCCTGAGAGTCTTAATTTCTAATAAGCTCCCAGGTGATGCTGATATAGTTGGTCCGCAGACCACACTTTGTGTGGCAAGGCTATTAAGTAGAATATCCTTCAAACCGGAATATAGGCCTCCTCCTTGTTTGCTCAGAGAATGAATTCAAGGCTCAGCTTAAGTACCCTTTGCTTCTCAAAGACCTCCTTAGCTTCTTTTGCCATCCCCTTCCCCTCAGTAGAAGTGACCACTCCCTTCATTTGCCTTTGCTTGAACTGGCACAAATATCTCCTGCAGCCCTTAGTCTCTGCTCCTCCCAGACTCTGAGCCTCTTGAAGTCCAGATGTGTTCCAGATTCCTTCTGAGTCCCTTTGCAGTCAATGCTCACAACTCTCGAATGAATGGGTATGACTCACCTGCTCTACCTACCCAGCCTCATTTCTTTTCATAACTGTTACGGTTATTTATTGCCTGTCTTCCCACACTAGAATGCAAGTCCCAAAAGGAAAATAATTTTTATTTTTTTGTTCCCTGTTCTATCTGCAGTGGCCTGGAACATAGTAGATGTTCAATAAATATTTATTGAATGAATGAATGAGCATTAGACAGGCACTGAATCCAATTTAATGTAATATCTAACCACAGATGATCAGGCACTTGTCGTTTATTGGGCTGGCGAAGATGGCAAGTGTAATGGGAGTGGAAAATTAGGTGGGAGGCAGGTGCAAGAGAGAGGGGAGACAAATCTATAGGAAGCTGCCAGGCAACATCAAGAAGTCTAAGCTCACTTGTGCATTTTGAGAGCTGTTCACATGTTTTAGGGCCAGTTAGGGTCTAACACCCAGGTCAAGGACTGGCTAGAGGGAGATCTTCATCCTCAGGGTCTGAGGAACAGTTCAGATTCCTCAAGTAAAGACTTTGAGTGTGAAGCAGAGGGGAAGTGGCAAGTTGTCTCTAACACAATGTCATAGAAGCCATCACTAATTCATTCATTCACTTCTTTTTTTTTTTTTTTTTTTTTTTTTTTTTTTGAGACAGAGTCTTGCTCTGTATCCCGGGCTGGACTGCAGTGGCCGGGTCTCAGCTCACTGCAAGCTCCGCCTCCCGGGTTTACGCCATTCTCCTGCCTCAGCCTCCGGAGTAGCTGGGACTACAGGCGCCCGCCACCTCGCCCGGCTAGTTTTTTGTATTTTTAGTAGAGACGGGGTTTCACCGTGTTAGCCAGGATGGTCTTGATCTCCTGACCTCGTGATCCGCCCGTCTCGGCCTCCCAAAGTGCTGGGATTACAGGCTTGAGCCACCGCGCCCGGCCTCATTCATTCACTTCTTTATCCTTTCCATTAATATTTGTTGATCTCACTGGGGAACAAGACTGTGTCTTGTCTGCCGACATTCAGCTGCTAGGAGAACACCTGACTGTTCTACATCGTTGGCCCTGTCTTGCCACATGGCTGTTGTGGTGGTTTTATATAATCACACTTTGCATTAGTTATTCATAAAGAGAGAATTTTTGAATGTCCCTTTAGTTTCATTCTTTCTATTCCAATCTCAAAATTCACAGGAGAGAGGGTTAGATCTCTCTGGGATCAACAAGCTGTGGCTGGGACTTAAGGTTATATGATATAGACATGGCCACTGGGCTTCCATCTAGTATGCAGTGGTGGAGGAGAATATTTGTGAGATACATAGTTAACCACAGCATGGGAAATTCTCAGTCCATTCTCTCAAGGAGCTTTGAGCCTGGTGGGAAATTAATAAAGTAGAACTTACAATAAACCATGATGTGCCAGCCTGAGCAACATGAAGAAATCCCATCTCTACAAAAAATACAAAAATTAGCTGGGCATGGTGGTACATACCTGAGGTCCCAGCTACTCAGGAGGCTGAGGTGGGAGGATCATTTGAGCCCAGGAGGTCGAGGCTGCAGTGAGCCATAATTGTACCACTGTACTCCAGCCTGAACAACAGAGAGATACCCTGTCTCAAATAAAGCAAAACAAAACAAAACATATTTATAGCCTTATATTAAACTTATATAAATTGCACTGACCTGTTTTGTGTATTCTAGGGCCATTTTCCAATTCACTGGTACTAGGATATTTCAAAGAAGCCCTGATAGATATGAGGGGTATCACCAAAATGTTCCAACTACTGAGCTTTATTCTTCCCATGGAGCCACACTGTGGAAGGAAGGATGAGTTTACTGAAGATTTCTGTCAGACTGGGAGTGTGAAGTAGGGTTGTTATAACCAGATGGACACTGAATTCAAATATAAACATAGTATCAATGACTGTTATCTACTCTTGAGTTCCCTAGAAAAAAGAGCCACAGATGAGGATTAAGTATTAATGCTTTGTTCGGAAGTTGTACATTCAGGGCAGTAACACTGAGGACAAGGACAGAAAGGTAGAAGGAAGAATAGAAGCAATGCAAAACATGCAGTAGCATAATGACCATTGCATTTAATGATCTGTATGGAGGTGCAGCAGGTTGCTTAGCAGGGCATCTGCTCCACCTGTTGGTTATCTTGGGATGATGGGTGATATGGTTTACCTCTGTGTCCCCACACAAATCTCAACTTGAATTGGAATCCCCACTTATTGAAGGAGGGGGGTGATTGGATCATGGGCATATTTTTCCCCATGCTGTTCTCATGATGGTGAGTGAGTTCTTGTGAAATCTGATGGTTTTATAAGTGTTTGGAAGTTCCTCCTTCATTCTTCTCTCTCACCCGCTGCCACGTAAGATGTGCTTGCTTCTCCTTCACCTTCCACCATAATTATAAGTTTCCTGAGGCCTCCTCAGCCATGCAGAACTGTGAGTCAATTAAACCTTTTTTCTTTATAAATTACTCAGTCTCATGTATTTCTTTACTGCAACGTGAAAACAAATTAATACATTAAATTGGTATTGAGAGTGGGATGTTGCTATAAAAAATATAAAAATGTGGAAGTGAGTTTAGAACTGGGTAATGGCAGAAGTTGGAACCATTTGGAGGACTCAGAAGAATAAAGGAAAATGTGGGAAAGTTTGGAACTTCCTAGAGACTTGTTCAATGGTTTTGACCGAAATGCTGATGGGGACAAGGACAATGAAGTCCAGGCTGAGGTGGCCTCAGATGGAGACAAAGAACCTTTTGGGAACTAGATTAAAGGTAACTTTTGCTATGATTTAGTAAAGAGACTAGTGGCATTTTGCCCCTGCCCTGGAGATCTGTGGAACTTTGAGCATGATAGAGATTATCTGAAATCGGAACTTTTGTTTAAAGTTGAAGCAGAGCATAAAAGTTTGGAAAAATTACAGCCTGACCATGTGGTACAAAAGAAAAAACCAGTTTCCAAAAAGAAATTCAGGCTGACTGCAGAAATTTGCATAAGTAATGAGGAGCCTAATGGTAGCCACCAAGACAGTGGGGAAAATGGGGAAAATATCCCCAGGGCACATCAGAGATCATCACAGCAGCCCCTCTTATCACAGGTCTGGAGGCCTAGGAGAGAAAAATGATTTTGTGGGCCAGGCCCAGGGCCCCTCTGCTCTGTGCAGTCTCAGAACTTGGTGCCCTGCATCCCATATGCTCCACCTCCAGCCATGGCTTAAAGGGGCCATGGTACAGCACAGGCCATTGCTTCAGAGGGTGTAAGCTCCAAGTCTTAGCAGCCTGCAAGTGATGTTGGGCCTGTGGATGCACAGAAGACAAGAGCTGAGCTTTGGGAGCCTCTGCCTAGATTTCAGAACATGTATGGAAATGCCTAGTTGTCTAGGCAGAAGTCTGCTGCAGGGGCAGAGCTCTCATGGTGAATCTCTACTAGGGCAATGCCGACAGGAAATGTGGGGTTGTAACCCCCACATAGAGTCCCCACTGGGACCCTGCCTGGTGGAGCTGTGAGAAGAGGGTCACTGTCTTCCAGAACCCAGAATGGTAGATCTACTGACAGTTTACACTGTGTGCCTGGAAAAGCCACAGGCACTCAATGTCAGCCTGAGAAAGAGCTGCCCAGGGTTGTGGGAGCCCACCGCTTGCATCAGCATGCCCTGGATGTGAGACATGAAGTCAAAGAAGATCATTTCAGAGCTTTAATATTTAATGACTGCCCTGCTGGATTTTGGGCTTGCATGGGACCCTTTATTTTGAACTAATTTATCCTGTTTTGAATAGGGGCATTTATCCAATGCCTGTACCCCCAATGTATCTTGGAAGTAACCAACTTGCTTTTAATTTTACAGGCTCCTAGCTGGAAGGGACTTGCCTTGTCTCAGATGAGACTTTGGACTGTGGACTTTTGAGTTAATGCTCAAATGAGTTGAGACTTTGTGGGACTGTTGAGAAGGCATGATTAGTTTTGAAATGATATGGTTTGGCTCTGTTTTTCCACCTAAATCTCATCTTGAACTGTAATTCCCATGTGTTGAGGGAGGGAGGTAATTGGATCATGGGGGTGGTTTCCCTCAGACTGTTCTCATGGTAGTCAATGAGTTCTCATGAGACTGATGGTTTTATAAGAGTCTGGAAGTTCCTCCTTCGTTCTTCTCTCTTGCCTGCCACCATATAAGACATGCTTGCTTCTCCTTTGCTTTCTGCCATGATTGTAAGTTTCATGAGGCCTCCTCAGCTATGCATAACTGTGAGTCAATTAAGCCTCTTTCTCTTATAAAATATCCAGTCTCAAGTATTTCTTTATAGCAGTGTAAAGTGAACTAATACAATGGGCTTTGTAGGAGAAGTCCCACTGTGGAGCAGCTTATTGCAAGGAGGATACAGGGATAGTTTATTAGCTATGCTTCCCCTGTTTTTTACCTCTGTATGGCAGATGGACTTGACAGCAATAACTTTACTTGAGCAAACAAACAAACCAACCATGAGAATGACCCTGTATGGCAGATGCAACTGAATGTGTGTTTGGAGTTCTGAGCTAGGCAATCCAGGAGTGGCCAACTCATATATCCAATGTTTATCTATGAGGAACATCTGAACCCCTGGCCCCTCCCATGGAACCTGGGCAGTACAGGGGATTGAGGCCCTTTGTTTTGGGTTAAATGAAGGTTGCCAGGTGGAGGTCGTTAGGGAAAGTTGCTAAGTGAAAATGCTATATAAACTGCATGTTTTTTGTAGGCAGGTGTGGTTCTCCTGCCCAGCTCACCACCGCTGGACTTCTTTGCATGTCTGTTTCCTACTAGTAAAACCCTGTCTATATGCTAACTCTAGGTCTCTTCTTCACCCTCCTGAACCTGGTGCCACCCCTATTGGAGTTAATAGGGTCCAGTGCAACAACCTCCTACCGGGTTAGAATTCCCACAGTATCAGTGAATGGATAATTTAAAAAAACTGTCCCAGAAAATATAAAACATATTAGCACAAATTATTTAAGTTTAATATAAGGCTATATTCATCATGGCTTTTGGTAAGTTCTAGTTTAATAATGTCTTACTAGACTGAAAGCTCCTAGATGCAAAGGAGCAAGGATTTCTCATTCTTTGGATGACTGTATAACTCACAAATATGCCTCCCAATCCCATTACTGGATGAAAGCCCCAGAAGCTAACTAACCCGCCCTTCTGAGTTGTAGTGCCTGGCTTCTTTAGTGGCTGTTCAAAATGACAGATCCCTCATCCTAAGGGATGGTGTCATTTCATCCAGTGTAGAAATGATGGAAGGAACCAGAATCAGAACCCCATGAGTGCAACTGATCCGACTGGCGGTGTGGGAATGGCCAAAGCAGAGGTGGGGGTCTGTGCTCTCAGTAACGAGTTGACCCTGGGAACTACAGTATAGCCCAAGAGGCATGTAGCCAAGGACAGTGAAAGTGGTGCATGAGATCTGATTCAGTACAGATGTTTATAAATCTTAGAGAGATTGCAGTTCCATTTCTTTTTTTTAAATTATTTTTATTTTTATTATTATACTTTAAGTTCTAAGGTACATGTGCATAACCTGCAGGTTTGTTACATATGTATACTTGTGCCATGTTGGTGTGCTGCATCCATCAACTCGTCAGCACCCATCAACTCGTCATTTACATCAGGTATAACTCCCAGTACAATCCCTCTCCCCTCCGCCCTCCCCATGATAGGCCCCAGTGTGTGATGTTCCCCTTCCCGAGTCCAAGTGATCTCATTGTTCAGTTCCCACCTATGAGTGAGAACATGCGGTGTTTGGTTTTCTGTTCTTGTGATAGTTTGCTAAGAATGATGGTTTCCAGCTGCATCCATGTCCCTACAAAGGACACAAACTCATCCTTTTTATGGCTGCACAGTATTCCATGGTGGATATGTGCCACATTTTCTTAATCCAGTCTGTCACTATTTGGGTTGATTCCAAGTCTTTGCTATTGTGAATAGTGCTGCAATGAACATACGTGTGCATGTGTCTTTATAGCAGAATGATTTATAATCCTTTGGGTATATACCCAGTAATGGGATGGCTGGGTCATATGGTACTTCTAGTTGTAGATCCTTGAGGAATCGCCATACTGTTTTCCATAATGGTTGAACTAGTTTACAATGCCACCAACAGTGTAAAAGTGTTCCTATTTCTCCACATCCTCTCCAGCACTTGTTGTTTCCTGACTTTTTAATGATTGCCATTCTAACTGGTGTGAGATGGTATCTCATTGTGGTTTTGATTTGTATTTCTCTGATGGCCAGTGACGATGAGCATTTTTTCATGTATCTGTTGGCTGTAGGCATGTCTTCTTTTGAGAAATGTCTGTTCATATCCTTAGCCCACTTTTTGATGGGGTTGTTTGTTTCTTTCTTGTAAATTTGTTTGAATTTTTGTAGGTTCTGGATATTAGCCCTTTGTCAGATGAGTAGATTGCAAAAATTTTCTCCCATTCTGTAGGTTGCCTGTTCACTCTGATGGTAGTTTCTTTTGCTGTGCAGAAGCTCTCTAGTTTAATTAGATCCCATTTGTCAATTTTGGCTTTTGTTGCCGTTGCTTTTGGTGTTTTAAACATGAAGTCCTTGCCCATGCCTATGTCCTGAATGGTATTACCTAGGTTTTCTTCTAGGGTTTTCATGGTATTAGGTCTAACATTTAAATCTCTAATCCATCTTGAATTAATTTTCATGTAAGGAGTAAGGAAAGGATCCAGTTTCAGCTTTCTACTTATGCCTAGTCAATTTTCCCAGCACCTGCAGTTCCATTTCTTCACTTCATGAAGAATCAAATCTCAAAAAAGTATGGCTTGTCCAAGGTCCTGAACCTTATCAATGTCACAACTGGGATATGAATATAAGGTTTCGTGAGTGTGAGTTTCATGGTTTTTTTTCCCCATTAAACCAAGGGCTCTGATTACATGATGGATGAGATCTATTGTATTTCAGCAAAATAAATACCTATTATCATGTAGTAGAAGACAGTAGGACTTTATGGATAAGAGCCTGTGCTGGGAGAGGTGGGGTGGGTATAAACTAAGATTAAATTCAGGCTCTGCCACTTACTTGCTTTGTAATTTTGGTGTTACTCAATCTTTGAGTTTATATTTTCTTATTGATAAGAGAGTACAATAATAGTACCAATTTCTGTGGGTTATTAAGAGTTCTGTAAAGCCTCAGACACCATCCCTGGCACATAGCAGACACTCAAGATATCTAAAAATAACTGTAGTTTAGTGATATTCTAATACTGTTTTCTCTGACTCAGTGACAGACTTCAATGCCTCTGTAGACCTCAAGCTCCATTGCATGTATCCCTACGCTCACCATCCATCCATCTGTGTATTTTGATAAATGTTCAGTGATAGGGAAAACATTTGCTTTGTTTTATTAAGCAAATGAGTCTGCTGATGTTCTTTGTTCTATTGTTAAACACAAAGAGACATGTATTAAAAAGCCCTCTCTCCTTGATTAGTGAAAAATGTAAGCTCCGAGATCAATCAGGAAAAACAGGTTTTCAATGTCAAAGATACAGATACAATTCTATCCTTTTCTGTATTTTCCCGTCAGCCTTAGCATACATATATGCTAAGGATAAATAAATATATATGTGCATGAATAATACATATATCTTCCTCTTTGTTTATAATATATAATACATTATATAATACATATAATAATATATATAATATAAATATATATATATCCCTCTTTGTTTATAATATATAATACATTATATAATACATATAATAATATATATAATATAAAAATATATATATCCCTCTTTGTTTATAATATATAATACATTATATAATACATATAATAATATATATAATATAAATATATATATATCCCTCTTTGTTTATAATATATAATACATTATATAATACATATAATAATACATATAATATAAATATATATATCCCTCTTTGTTTATAATATATAATACATTATATAATACATATAATAATATATATAATATAAATATATATATCCCTCTTTGTTTATAATATATAATACATTATATAATACATATAATAATACATATAATATAAATATATATATATCCCTCTTTGTTTATAATATATAATACATTATATAATACATATAATAATACATATAATATAAATATATATATTCCTCTTTGTTTATAATATATAATACATTATATAATACATATAATAATATATATAATATAAATATATATATATCCCTCTTTGTTTATAATATATAATACATTATATAATACATATAATAATACAAATAATATAAATATATATATATCCCTCTTTGTTTATAATAAACCAGAATTGATCAGAAATGAATTGTGTGGCTCTTGGAAGAATCTGTCTGGAACTTCTGGACAGAATGGGAGGAGTGAGGAAGCAGAGAAAGGAAAGAGGATTAACTCCTCAGGCAGATCCAGGGTAGTGCCTTGTGGTGAGATGATATTGAGTAGATGGTTCCACAGAGACCTGCCAACAATAGGATTGGAGGTAATCGGGATGGACACAGCTTAGCCGGACAATCATTCTGTATTTCTCCCTGGTCTGAAATTGCTCCCTGAGATGTGCTTTCTAGTTATTTGTCCAGATTTCTATGATCTTAGCTGATTGTTCCTGGGTAGAAAATAGCTTGACTTTCCCAAGTTCTGACAACCCTTAATTCAGCCTTGTTAATTCTTTTGTAGCCTGTATGGATTCCAGAGGGAGTTACACTTATCTGGCTGTTTGATTTGGTCACTGATGTCCCCAGGATGGCCAGAGAAGCTGTACTTGAGGAATTCTAATGCTGCAGAATTGCCACAGGCAGAGACTTTTGCTTCTCATGGGTGCTTAGACTTTGAAAACATCAAAACCATACTGACTATATCCCCAAGGGATAGGCCATCCAGGCTGTTTTGCCCACCAGAGCTGGTGGCCTTGGGATGAAGCAGGCAGAAGAGCATCAGTCAGGCCTTGTTGGGACAGTATTTTGCAACTTCCAGTAGTTATGAGTAGTGGCTGTTCAGTTGCCCTCCTCCTCTTTCTCACTATTCACACTTGTCTTCATACATCTCCTTAAAAATCCTAGAATCTTCATTTGCCAAGAAAGTGACTATTTGATCATCTTGACTAATGAGACAAAGAAACTGCACACTTGCCCTTGCTCCATCACTAACTAGTGAGAAAGCCTGGCTGAGTCCTCATGCATCTCTGTGTTTCTTAGCTCATCTCTACAGTAGAAGGGATGTGGAAGTGTGGTTACAAGCACAGACTCTGGATGCTCTGGGTGCATGCCCAGCTCTGCCCTTTAGTAGCAAAATGACCTCTGTTAGTTTCAGTTTTCTGATCTGTAAAATGATCACAGTGGTACCTACCTCATAAAGCTGTTGTGAAGATTAAATGCATTTTTTGTGTAAAGTACTTACAACAGTGTCTGGTGCATGGTAATGCAATGTAAACATTTGTTATTTTTAAAAACTGAGGAGCTCTTTTTAAGGTTGCTCCAGATTTAAAGGCCAAGTTTTCACCTTAGCAAGTATTTTTGGCTGCACACCCAGCACTTATTTCTTTATTTTCCCTTTTCCAAAGCCCAAAATATTCTTTGGGGAAATACCTTCGAATACTCTCACTGTATAACAATGGAGTGTGATTATAGATTGCACTGGCTCTACTCTAATGCCAAGCAAATAGCTTATGAAGCAAACTTATTAAAAATAAATTACACAAAAGTATTTAGCCAACGCATTCTTAACAAATTTGAAAAAAATTCGCCCCTGCACTCCTTTATCAGGTTGTTTCCAATGTGCATTGTAAGCTGTGCCATATCAGAAAACGTCCCCCTTTGTTCCCATCAATAGCTTCACTTCGTTATGGTTTCAGTAAAACAAACAAACCATGAAACCAAAGTCTGGACACACAGGCTTTCTGAAGGGTATAATGATGATCTCTTTTATTCATAAAACAATTTACAAAGATATTCCATATTCATTCACTGATTTTATTCTCACAGCAAACTTCAGGAGTCCGATTTTTACAAGAACAAATTAAGCCACTGGGAGATAAACTGAGTTCCTGGAAGCTAGTGATCCATTTCCCTGGAGGGGAGTGGTGAGGCCAGAATTTGCATCCACATCTCCTGACTCAGAGGATTGCTCTCTTCATTTGGAAACACTCGTTTCACTGGGTTTTTTGAAAACTCACCTCTGGTTCTCCTCTTATTCCATGGCTGCTCCTCTCCAGCCCCATAGCTGGATGCTATTCTTTTTTCTAATCTCCGAATGTTAAGGGTTCAGAACTCTGTTCTTTCTCTTCTTCCATTAGGATGTGCTTGCCACTGTCCTTAGATAAGCTCCTTCAGTTCTATGGCTTGTATACTGCCTACCTACCTGCTGACATTATTATTGGCTGATGTATTTATTGATGGTATATTCATTAGAATATCAATTCCAAGGTGATAAAATTTTAATGGTTCAATTCTGTATTACCAGAGTCTAAAACAGTGCCTAGAAGTAGTAGCACTCAATACATGTGTGACTAGAGTGTGAATGCATACTGTCAAATGCAAAGCACTTGCTTCAAAATATATTGTTTTTGACACTAGTAGTGTAGACCAAGGCTTCTCAACCACAACATGGTTGGCATTTGGGGCTGGCTGATTGTTAGTGGGGGATGCCCTGTGCTTTGCAGGATGTTTAGCAGCATCCCTGGCTTCTACCTACAATATGCCAGTAGAAACATCAGTTGCAAAATATCTCCAAAGATTGCTAAACACACCTGGGAGGGAAAACATCACCCAGAATTGAGAATTTTTAGGCTAGAGAAAAGATCAATTTGCTAGAAATAAAAGATCAGGGTTTCCGTTTCACTTGTGTGATGAGTTATTTACATTTCTGAGCCTCAGTTTCTCCATATACGTATCAGTGGTTAGAATACCTAGCCCACAATGCATTTGTGAAAATTAAATAAATTAGTGCATCCAAAAATAACCAGCATGGTGTCCAGTTAATGTTTGTTTTCCTCTTAGCTCTGGGACTGATCTGCCTCCTGTGAGATGGCCTCGTTATTGATTTCAAGCCCCACTTCTTCTCCTGGTTTTGTCTCACTACTTTTGGCTGTTTCCAAGGTCTTAGGACTGCCCTCTTTGTTGCCAGTACCTGGGTCTTCTTGTCTGTCTATTTTTTGACCATCCTCTTCTAACCTCTGGATATGTCTCCATTCTGAATATTTCATCTGGTTCTAGAAGTGCAGATCCATCTCAACTATTTTCTCCAAGGCTTTTTTTATACTTCAGCCATTCCTATCCTTCCTCGTTTCCAGCCACCTGAACTTAAACAGGGTCATCCTTATGCCAGCAAGTCACACTGCATCAACAGCTGTGGGGATGGGACAGAAATCGATGTGCCTGGGATTAATTAATGGTCTTCAACATATGCAAAAACATTACCTCTCTGAGCTCTGGACTGCTCATCTCATAAATTGGAAGGTAAGATTAGTTAGTTGTTAGGTTGGAATTACCTTTCTCCACTGGCCATGCACACATACCTACTTACCTTCTTAGAACCAAATAATCTCAAAATCCCCTTCCCATTTTAACATTTTATGCCTAGATTTTAAACATGGGAGTAAAAAACCAGTTAAAGGAGATACGGCTTCCCACTCAGAATTATGGTTTCCTCCTCTTCCACTATTTGGTTGCTTCCTGGGGATAGTGTGACCTAACGAATAGGGTATACGTTTGGGGGTCAGGCTGGGGGCAGAACCCCTCCTCTGCCACTCACTAGCACTTGCAGTGTGAACTTGGGTAGGTTAGTCAGCCTCTCTGAGTCCTCAATGTTCTTCTGTTTTCCACCAGAAGTAACTCTTATGAGGGTTTACATGAAAATGTATGGGAAGCACCAATCAACAGTATCTGGACAAGATAGGCCTTCATTAAATGTCTTGTTCTCCTCCCTCCACCCTGCAATCTAGTACCTCTTTTGGATCCTTATACTGCTTAGTATAAAACTGTGAAACTGTCAGCTCCTTCTGGGCAAAGATTCTGTTTTATTTGACATTTACATATAATCTATTCTATTATATTGTGTTTACATAGTTATGACTCAATTAAGCATCCATTGGATTAAACAGACTTAATTTGACATGTTAGAGGAAGGAAATAAACATACTTAAAATATAGTTGAAAACAATGAAAATGTAGTTGAAAATAATAATACAGAAAAATCAGAATCCTAGAGAAAAAATTAGCCCAGGAGTGCAATACATGGTGTTTTCCACTGGGCCTTTGCTTGAGTGAGCACTGATTTGGAATAAAGACAGAGCTCGGTTTGGAGTTGGACTGATCTAATATCTAGCAGAGTATTTAGCAAACAATAAATGCTCCCATACAAGCTACTTAATGCAGCTTGTTTAATGTATTAATGTGTTTGAGTCCTAATTATATCACTTAGGAGCAATTATATACTTCTCTGAGACTTGTTTTTTTAAATCTGTAAAATAGGAATAGTAATGAAGATGAAATGGAAGATGTAAACAAAGAAAGTGTCTGGGTCCCTGGAACACACTTTTTGTGTTATTAATCATAGATATGATTGTTCCAGGGCTTCTTTTTTACCTTAAGCTAACTGACATTGGTGTTTGTGAACATAGTTAATAAATACTTATGGATGTTAACAATCACATCACATCACACATTGGTCAACCTTTCAGACAAGCTGGAAGAAATGGTGGTTGTGGAATCAACAGTTGGGTATAAATCCAACCAGTTCTAATGCCTATAAGCAGTGCAATGTTGGGAAAGTCACCTTTCTTTTCTGATCCTTTGTGTCTATCTGTATATGGAGAAATTATGATCTAGGATCTCTTCCATTTCTAAACATCTCCAAGTAGGACTAATTGACCTTAAAGGTCTGTTTCATTCTTAAGAGTATCTGATTAGAAGATTAAGTTCTATTTTCTTGATTAATGACCAATGAAAAGAAAGTTAACCGTGTATGTTTGGGGGGAGGGATGTGTTTATTGATTGAGAATGGTAAGGGAAGTGGAGTAACATGCTGATTATCTACTGCACCAAGTATATGTGAATCCCTCTTCCTATATTTTATATATTCCCCACAGAAACCCTGTGAGTATAGTGTTCTCAGCTCTGCTCTCCCAACAAGGAAACTAAGATTGAGTGAGACAACTTTTATAAAGTCAGAGAATATAAAACTCTTTTATTTCCTTCCGTGCTGCCTCTTCCTCAACCCAGACTCGTATCGGCTAGGGCCTGGATTATTCACTCAACTGGAGTGGCTGATCTCTGGGCCTCCCCACCTGTGACTCTCCAGTCCAGTATCTGTGCTACTGCAAATCAGATCATTTCATGTTCCTTCAGGAACCTGGACCAACTCTCAGGGAAAAGTTCAGGCTTCTTAGGACAGCTTACAAGATCCCATGTCATCTGGCTCCTCCTACCTCTGCAGCCACATCTTTGCATTCAGTAAATGTAGCTTTCAGTCTACATTTATTAAGCACCTTCTCCATTCCGGACACTTTGCTAGGCTGCCTCCATAATAGTAAGATGTGTTCTTGCCCTTTCTTACATTGTAGTATGGTAGATATACCTTAATCAACGAATCTCACAGATTAGTCATCTATCATCTGTCTCTTTATATCTAAATATAATCTATCTGTCTATTATCTATCGATCTACCTAATAATATCTAACATTTACTAAGCACTAATGATCAAGACACTATTCTAATCACTTTAAGTGATATTTTTCATTTAGGCCTTCCAACAAGTCTATGAAATAGACACTTTTATTTTCATGTTCCACATGAGAAAACTACCTTATAGAGAGTTTAAGTGACTTGCCCGAGGTCACACAGCTAGAAGTGTCAGGGCCAAATCTGTGCCTGGAAAGTGGGCCTGCACTCTTAATCTCCATGCACTACTTCTCAGTTGTGTGGTTAGAAATGGTAATAGGTACCATATAAGAAAGGCATGAGCTATTAGCATTATACCTGATGGGGGGCTTAGAAGGGACTGTGGCATTTGAGGAAGTATATTTGAGTGGTGGTCTTCGTGACCAGCCACCTTCATTTCCTCTGCCCCAGTATGCACACTGGCCTCCAACAGTGGTCTCACTGCAATCTCTAAACATAAATTGTGAAGATTTCATGGACATTTATCACTTCCCTAATAATACTCTTATAATTTTTTATGCCTGTCTTTACTTTAATCTCTTAATTATGTTATCTTCATAAGCTGAGAATGTACATCACCTCAGGACCACTATTGCACAAATTGATTGTAAAACATGTGTGTTTGAACAATATGAAATCAGTGCACCTTAAAAAAGAACATAATAACAGCGATTTTCAGGGAACAAGGGAAGAAAACCATAAGGTCTCACTGCCTTTGGGGTCAGGCAGAATAGAGCCATATTTTTCTTCTTGCAGAAAGCCTATAAATGGATATGCAAGTAGGAGAGATATCACTGAATTCTTTTCCCAGCAAGGAATAACCCTGGGGAAGGAATGCATTCCTGTGGGGAGGTCTATAGATGGCCACTCTGGGAGTGTCTGTCTTATGCAGTTGAGATAAGGACTGAAATACACCCTGGTCTCCTGCAGTACCCTCAGGCTTACTAGGATTGGGAAATTCCAGCCTGGTAGATTCTAGTCAGACCGGTCCTCTGCTCTTGAACCCTGTTACCTGTTAAGATGTTTATCAAGACAATACATGCACAGTGGGACATAGACTTTCATCAGTAATTCTAATTTTGCCTTTGCCTTGTAATCTTATCGCACTTTGAAGCATGTGATCCTTGTGAGCTACTCCCTGTTCGTACACCCCCTCCCCTTTTAAAATCTCTAATAAAAACTTGCTGATTTTGTGTCTCAGGGTCATCATCATGGTCCTACCAATATGTGATGTCACTCCCAGAGACCCAGATGTAAAATTTCCCTCTTTGTACTCTTTTTCTTTATTTCTCAGACAAGCCGACACTTAGGGAAAATAGAAAAGAACCTATGTTGAAATATTGGGGACTGGTTCCCCTGACACTTTATATAGAGTTTAAAACACTGTCTATGTACATACTAGATATAGGTGCTCAATAAATAATTAATTCTATATATAAATAAATTCAGGAAGAAATCCACAATGGATACTATAGAAAGATTGATGGAGACCAAAAAGACTCAATTATACAACTCTTAAGTTTCCTTGCAACCATACATTCTATTAGATGTTCCAAGCTCTGTAAATTCTGTAGTTACAGAAGGCAGCCTATAAGCCAAACTCCCCTTTACTTAGCACATCTCCTGTGACAGTGGGCAGCTCTGACACCTCTCAAGACTTGCATAGAATCCCTGATTTTGGCTAAGACTCTTTGTTACCCTGGTCTTCGAAAATGTTAGAATCTCTGATTTTTAGCTGAGCTCATGGCCACTCAAAAGAGTGTCTGCATTTTCCACTCTTTCACCCAGGTGTAGTCAATAGGAAGTTAGCAGCTGTGCTATGTGATAGTTCCACTTCTGTCTTTAAAGATGGAGGCCATTCCCCTTACTTACCCTCCCCTATCCCTGTTCTGTTGGCTGGAATATCCGTTGATCCATGTGGTGAAATATCTACTCAGATAAGAGCCCTGCCCAAGGGACAGTGGAGGAATGAGACAGAAGCAGCTGGAGTCTCTGGCAGTTTGGAATTCCTACCAGCCTTGAAATGCTCACCTCCAGAACTATAGGGAACAGAAACAGAAATGGTTCTCAATCTTTTTTAAGACACTGTTGTTTGGGGTCTCTGTTACATGCAACCATATCTAACCTTGACCAGTACATTGGCCTTCCTTTTATAGAAACACAGATTGTCAGAGGCATATGAGACTTTAAAGTTAGCCTAATGCAATGCTTCTTAACCTTTTTTGGAGTAAAAAAACATTTTAAAATTTGAAAGCTAACTATCCTACAATAAGATAAGATGGACATCCATAGGGGTCATGGCCCTTGTAGTTAAGCATCCCTGAGTTGGTTGCAAACCCTCATTTTAACTACAAAGAAGCTAAGGTTCAGAAGGATTCTGAAATTTGTTGAGGGTCATGTGGGAAATTGGAAACAGATCAAAGACCAGGAGAACCCAGGCTCTCTTACTTCCAAGCTTTGCTTTGTCCTCCTGGAGACACTACCTGACTTCAGAGCAGATTCCTAGTCCTACAGGCAATGCCCCAGGAAGAGCCATCTGATGGGATTTTGAAGATATTTTGGATATCTATGTAAATATTGATGACTTAGCCTCCTTCATTTACTCATGCATTTATTTATTCATCCATCCATGTATTTAAGAAGTAATTATTGGACATCTTCCAGGGCCAAGCACAGGACTGTGCACTGTTATGATATGGTGAACAAACAGATTTTACTCCTGTCATCGTAGAGCACACATCCAATGAATGAGTCAGACACCAAACAAGTCAAATCATAAATCTATTCACAATAATAAATTAGGGTAAATACTAAAGGAAATGAATGGAGTGGTAGCAGTGAATGATGAGATCTATTGGAATCAAGGAAGACCACTTTGTGGAGGTGAAATTTAAATCGAGATGCATGATAAGAGGGAAACAGACATGTAAAGAGTAGGGGAAAGGGTGTTTCAGGCTAAGGGAACAACTATGCAAAGATCCCTAGAAGAAAAGAACTAGAATATTAAAGAGCTGGGAGAAAGTTCAGCACAGTGGGGTTAAGTAACTAGAGATGAGGTTGAGGTATATACAGACCAGCAGGAGAGCAAGCAGGCCCAAGTGGACGCCTGATGACCCCTTAACAATTTTGAGTTTTTGTCTTAACTACAATGAGAAATCATTGGAAGCTTTTCAGCCTTCTTTTCAGAGAGACATGTGATGTGGTTCTGGGTTTGTAAAACACCACTGTAGTTGCAATGTGAAAATGAATTGGGTTGGTGGATGAGAGTAGATGCAGGGAGAGCATTTAAGAGGCTATAGGCCGGGCATGGTGGCTCATGCCTGTAATCCCAGCACCTTGGGAGGCTGAGGCAGGCAGATCACTTAAGGTCAGGAGTTCAAGACCATCCTGGGCAACACGGTGAAACCCTGTCTCTACTAAAAATACAAAAAAGTTAACTGGGCATTGTGGTGCATGTCTGTAATCACAGCTACTTGAGAGGCTGAGCCATGAGAATTGCTTGAACCTGGTGAACCTGGTGAATCTGGGAGGCAGAGGTTGCAGTGAGCCAAGATCATGCCACTGCACTCCAGTCTGGTGACAGAGTAGGACTCTTGCTTCCAAAAAAAAAAAAAAAAAAAAAAAAAAGAGGCTATGGTTGTAACCCAGGTTGCTGCTGATGGGGTTGTGTGGATGGATTTGAAATGTGATTTGGGTGCAGAATGTACTTTGGCTTGGTGGGGACTGATTCTAGCATGTGAGGAAGAGAGACAGAAGCGATGAGAACTCACAGGTCTCTTTCAAATCTTGAAGGATTCCTCTCTGGGATTCTCTATCAAAGAGAGCCCCGATTTATTCCAATGTTGTTGGAAGAGCTTTTTTGAAAGCTACAGACCTGCTTGCAGACCTTTATAGAGATGTAGAAACAAAATGTTGTACTGCAGATTGCTTTGGTAAGCCAGATTCTACTCCTAAGGAAGAATGGAAGCTATATCTTCAGAATAAGGCCACAGAGGATTTCATTCACTTGTGTCTGATAAGATTGCCACAAATAGCTCACTGATTTGATTTGGAGGAAAACAAGATATGTGCTGCAGTGTTTAACTTATGCTTATATGAATTGAGTGGAAAGGTAGGTATTTAGACTTTAATTCAAAAAGATTTTAGAAAACACTTCCATTTAATTACTCATAATTATGTCTCTATGGCAATAACTTAGTGTTTCAGTACCTGAGATAAATAACAGTTGATTATGCATTTGTCTTTAAGCAACACAAGGGCGCATGTGGTATAGAGTCTCTGTCATTACCTCTTTTTCATTTCAGGAAAGCTGAGTCCTTTCCTGACTGAGTCCAGGGCTCCCAAGTTTGCTGGAAAATTAAAGCTCCCTCCACCCTCCCTGCCTCTCCAGCAAGGTAGATGGGGAAACAGACATTGAGAACATCTAGTACAAATATGTAATATGTTAATTTATGTTAATTTTCACAACCTGCATAGATTTTATCTTGCCTTTACTTTGGACAAAAAAACACTCAGAAGTTAAAAGACCTGTGACAGGGTCCCCAACCAGTATGTGGGGGAAAGTAGGATTGCTAAAATCTATGCTTTTTATCATAGCACTCTCGTGTTGATTTTCAGGTTTAACTCACTTCTCAAGTGTTTCTCAGTCCTAAAAGGAAAAGAATACTCAACTATTTCCAGAAAGTCAAATATTCTCAGCAACACTTAGTTCTTAGATAGCTCTAATAGCTTTGTGCCAGTACATAGTAGATTTGTTGGCCGCAATTTTTAATCCTTTGCTCATGCCCTTTCTTATGTAACTTTAAAGATCCCCCTGCTGGAAACAGTGTGCATTTCCCTACTCCTGACTTTAGGCTCATCTATGTTATCTGCTTTGGCCAATGGGGTGGTACCCTTCACAAAGCAAGAAGACTTGACATGCACTGCGTGGTTATATTGCCCGTCTTGCATTTTTGCTATTACCTGAGAGGAGCTTCCTCAGAGTGGACACTGCCCCTCAGCCTGGGTTCCAGAATAAGCCCAGGTGGCATAGACCTGAGTCTAACTTGCAGCAAGAAACCCAGCCCAGCTGACCCTGACCCTGAAGTGGAGCTGTCCAGCCAAGATCAACCCATTCTCAATTGACCTACAGACCCATGAGCAAGAGAATAAGTGGTTGCTACATGGACTTAAGTTTGGAGGTGGTTTCTTATACACTAATCTTGGGTCAATAACTGATTGATATACCTTATGACAGTTGCCTTTACTTTCTGGGTGTTTTGCTTTGTAAAATGTTTGTAACCAGCAAGCACTGCTTGAGGCCTGCCTACGTGAAAATCAATGTGAACTTCAAACAGTGCCCATGAAAATTTCAAAGAAGATTAAAGCACAGAGTTTCTTTAACAGAGCTCATAGTCTAATGGGGAAAGAAAAGGAAAAACATACTAAACACACGAGGTACATATAGCAGTGATGGGAAAAGCTACAAAATGTAGGTTGATTATTGAACTTACTAGATTCAGGTGCCTAAATTAGAAGGTGCCATTTTCAAAAGCCAGATTTACAGGCAGACTGTAAGAGTGTTTAGGCAGACTACCTGGCCAGGAGAGTCATACTAGACATTCTCTAGAACTATACTAATTTATATGTGGTTCAGTATAACATTAATGAAAATGAAACCTATTCTAGATCCTCTTCTAAGAACTTTCTAACATTAGCAGCTTAGTCCCTTCAGGGTAAATATAGTTACATTTCATTTAGTAGATTAAGAAATTGAGGCTTCAAGAGAATAAGTAACTTGTCCCAGATCACACATCTAATGAGCTGTGGTTCAAGGTTAAAAAATTATTGTGGCAGCCAGTCTCCCAAGATGGTGCTGGTCCCTGCTTCTCTTGAAATAGTGATGCTGGAACACTCTCCTGCCACTTGCGCCAGGGGAGGGCTGTGTGGCCAGCACAATACTGCAGAAGTGATGGCATGTCACTGCCAAGATTAGTATGTAAAAGACACTGCAGCTTCCATTGTGGTTTCATGTTTTCTCTTGGGCTACTTGCTCTGGGGAAAGCCAGCTGCCATGTCGCATGGACTCGTGGCAGTCTGTGGAGAGGGCTAAAGCCTCCTGTAGACATCCAGGGAAGGACTGAGACAGGTCAACAACCATGGGGCAAACTTGGAAGAAGACCCTCCTGCCTTCAGATGACTGCAACCCTGGCAGACAGCCCGACTGTTTACACTCCCAAACTCCTGATCACAGAAAATGAAAGAATAAAATTTGGTGTTTCAAGGCACTTAGTTTTGTGATTACTTTTATGCAGAAATCGATAATGAATACAAATGGTCATGGTTTCCAAAGCCCGTAGGGTGCAATACTGCCTTAACAATTTGTAATAATAGCATTTAAATATAATTATACATATTTGTCACTTTTATAGTTTATAAACAGCTTGCTCACTTAGGTTCATTTAATAGAAGAGTCCATTCTTTTTTTCTCCACGATGCACTGCCTCATTTCAGGATAGGAAAATTTCCAGGTGTTAACTTTTGCCTGATATTCAGCATAGCATGGTAGAACAAATGTGGCCCTTGGAGTCTAACAGACTGGATTATCTTAACTGAGATAAATTTATACATAGGGAAACAGATTTTAAAAGGTATTGTTTAATGAGTTGTGTCAAATACATACCCCCCTATAAAAAATACCAATAAAAATAAAGGATGTTTTAATCATCCTAGAAAGTTATCTCATGGTTCTTCTCATGTAATCCTCACTGCCCTAAAGGCAACCAGAGTTCTGATTTCAATCACTATAGATTAGTTTTGCCTGTCCTGGAACTTCATATAAATGAATCATGGAGTTTGTGCTCTGTCTAGCTACTTCATTCAGTACAATGCTCTTAAGATTCATTCATGTTGCTGTGGATATCAGTACTTCATAGCATTTATTGCTAATTAGCATTTCGTTGAATTAATATATTACATGCTTATACATTCTCCTATTGGTAGACATTTGGGCTGTTTCTAGATTAGGGATATTAAATTTAGCTTTATAACCATTCTTAGACAAGTCTTTTTGTAGAAATGTCTAGGACTGATGTACATTTAACTTTGTGAGAAATTCCAAAGAGTTCTCCAAAGTCTGTCATTACATTTCCACGGCATGTATGAGGGTTTCCGTTGTTTCTCATTCTAATCGCATTTTCTTTCTTTTTTTTTTTTTAATTTTAGCCATTCTAGTAGGTATGTAGTGGTATTTTATTGTGATTTTAATTTGCATTTTCCTAATGACTAAAAACAGTGCGCTTTTTCTACAACCTCATTGACCATTCATATATCTTTTATGAAGTGTCTACTGAAGTCATTGGCCTATTTTTATGACATCTTTTTTTCCTTTTTTTGAGACAGAATCTCACCCTTGTTGCCCAAGCTGGAGTGCAATGGCACGATCTCGGCTCACTGCAACCTCTGCCTCCCGGGTTCAAGTGATTCTCCTGCCTCAGCCTCCTGAGTAGCTGGGATTACAAGCATGCACCACCATGCCTGGCTAATTTTGTATTTTTAGTAAAGACGGGGTTTCTCCATGTTGGTAAGGCTGGTCTCAAACTCCTGACCTCAGGTAATCTGTCCACCTTGGCCTCCCAAAGTGCTAGGATTACAGGCATGAGCCACCATGCCCAGCTGACATCATTTTTTAAATCATTAATTTGCAGAGATTATTTTATATTATTAATATGAGTCTTTTGTAAGATATAGGTCCTGTGAATAATTTCTCCAAGTCTATGATTTGCCCTTTCATCTTATTAACAGGTGTGTGTGTGTGTGTGTGTGTGTGTGTGTGTGTCTAAGAGTCTTCAATTTCGATAAAGTTCAGTTTATCAGTTTTTTTCTTTTGGGTTATTTTTGTAGTGTTTCTAAGAAATCTTTCTATCTAGAGCTTGAAAATATTCTTTCTTATCTTAAAGAAGATTAATAAGACTAGCTTTTCCATGTATGCCCATGATCCATCTTAAATTAATTTTCATGTTTGATTAGGAAAGTGTTAGAATTTCTATTTTCCTTCTATTTCTTGAAAGGAATTTTCTTACCCTGTTAAATTGCTAGCATGATTTTTTAAAAAATCAATTGATCCAAATGTCTAGATTTATTTGTAGATTCCCTCATTCTGTTCTATTAATTTAATTGTCTATCCTTATGCCAATACTACGCTGTATTTGTTGTTGTAGCTTTACAGTAAATCTAGAAATCAGACAGTATGAGTTTTCCAAGACCATTTTGTTTTTCAGGTCCTTTGCTTTTCCATATGCATTTTAGAATAAATTTTCAATTTTTAAAGGGCTTGTGTGACTTTTGTTACATTATGCTTTTCAAGGAATTGGTCCGTATCTCAATTTTATCTAAGTTATTGAGTTTATTAGTAAAACTATGCTTATAATATTTTTTGTCCTCTCTTTGGTGTCTTTAAGATCAGTACTGTCATACCATCTTCTACTACAGGGTTTCTTTTTATTTACCTTGCTTTATGTTTGCTGAAATTCTTAGATCTATAAGCTGATGTTTTTATAAAATTTGGGACAGTCTGGAAATTGTCTTGAAATATTTTTCCTGCATATTCTCTCCTTTGGAGGCTTCAGCTATGCATAAGCTAGGCACTTGATATTATCCCATGCGCCAATGAAGTGCTTTTCCTGTTTTCAAGCTTTCCTCCCATCTATTCTTCAATTTAGATTATTTCTATTGATTTTATCTCAAGTTTATTGATCGTTTCTTTTGTCATCTCTAATATGCTGTTAAGTCATTATACACATTTAATTATTAGAATTTGCAGTTTTAGAATTTTTCAAATCCTTCCTTTGTAAAATTGGTTTTCTACTTTGTTGAAGCCTGGTTTGTCTTAATTTTTTGTTTGCCCTTATCCTAAGGACTGATCCTGAATCGAGAGCTGGGTCCTTACTCCTATAGTTTGGCCCTTCTGAAGTTGGTCCTTGAGGTCTCAACTGGATGCTCGAGGTGCTCAGTGAGGTCTCTACTCTGGCTGGGCTGAAACTCCAATGTATCTCAACTCCCCATGACCTCAGCAACTTCCCTTGGGTTTTCTGCTTTCAGCAGCTGTTCTCTGTTAGGCTTTGTGTAGTCTTGCCCTGGTGCCCATGCAGTGGGAACCCCCAAACATATGTCTCACCTGTGTGCCTCTTACAGCTCCTACCTCTTGGGTACTCTTTTGAGCAAACATGATCTTTGCTTCCTTGGATTAGCAATACTCTTTTACTTGGGCCCCACTTCTCTGTGTTGAAGTTGAGAGAGTGCTCTGAAGCAGAAAACCAGGATAAATATGAGGCTCATCTTGTGTGATTCTCTCCTTCAGGATGATAGTCCTGTGCTGCTTGACGTCCAATGCCTGAAAACATTTGCTTCACACAATTTGTATAGGTTCATCACTGTTTGGGTCAGGAAGGGAAATTTGTATCAGTCATTTCATGGTGACCAGAGCCGGGCTAACTTTTGATCCCTTGACCTAACATTGTCTTACTGTGTACCTTGGGGAAGTTAATTCATCTTCTGTGTTCTCAACTTGTTTATATACAAATGGAGATTATAATACTTAGACTATAAGCTCTGTGATAATGGCTGCCTTGCCTATGTTGCTCATTTCTGTATTTCCACTGCTTAACAAAATGCCTAGCATGTAGAACGCATTCAACAAGTGTTCATTATTTCACTATATTAATGTTTTAATTTATTCATTCACTCAAGTAATGTTGCTAAGTGAATATCTATTTTACAGAGATGTTGCAAAGAACATATTAAGTGAGAACGTTTGTGTAACATGTCTAATATGAAACTTGTAGTAAAGATGCAGGACATTATAGATATTTTTGCTGAATATAGTTATATTTCCAGATCCTAGGGTCTACAGATGTGCCATTTAAGAAAAAAATAGTAATATTTTAGGAAAAAAATATATAGACATGCCTCCTGTTAGAACATCACTGAATAGTCTATGAATGTCACTCTTGACTTAAAAGGATATGAGGTCAGCTCATCCTCAAGGTTGATCCTGCCCTGGAGCATTTGTGAGTCCTGTGCTTGCAGTGTATTAGACAGAGCATTGACTGGCTGGCTGGTTGGTTGACCAAGTGGGTATTAGGGCTTTTGTCCGGGGGGGGTGAACAGGATGGCTGAGTTTATTTGGCTGAATCTCTGCAGTAGTCCCCAAGGATGGGTGTCATTGCCTGCATTAATGAGTCTCTGCACTCAAATAGCTTGTAAACAAGCCATGATTTCTGGCCCAGGAAGAACTACAGCCACAGTGGGGAGGGTGGGAGGGCATGGAGCAGGAGGAAGCCAGATTTATGAAGCTCCAGGGGGGTATTCATGCCTCTGTTCTCTGGAAATGCAATGGCCACCTGATTAAACAGTCTGTTTTATGCATTCTGCTTTGCTTCCAAAGTGCTTCTCACATCATCTGTGACCTCATTTGATCCTCACCCCTCAATGGGTAAAAGGAAGAACTGTGTGTCACCATTTTACAAATAAGAAACAGAACCCAGAAGAGATCACGTGACTTGGCCAAGGCCACACAGCTGGGAAGAATGAAATCCTGGTTTGGGATCCTTGTGGCAGAGGGAAAGCAGTTTTCCATTATCTAGAAACAATGATTTTCCCTCCCTTTACCCAAAAGGTGGTCATTTCAGAGTACACTGTTGAAAATTGAGGAAGATACTTAAAAATACAGCAGGACTTTCTGCCTCTACACAGAATCTTAGTACTTCAGAGCTCAGTGGAGCCTTAGATATCAACAGGTCTGGCTGCCTTAGTCTGTGGATGCTGAAACAGAATCTCAGGATGTGAGCGACTCACTGAAGCTCATCAGTCAGTTCTTAGTACAACTGGTCCAGGGGCTCACATACCCTGATGTGCCATTACTGATTTTGCCCTCACACCATGCTGTTTTCGTAGAAGCCTCTCTGGCCTCTGGATTCACAGAATCAAAGAGAACAAGACAATGATGCTTTGGGGTTTGAGTAGATCTCAGGCCCTGACTCCACTAAGAGGCCGTGGATCAGTTTGACAGGTCACCATCAAAGAGACCCTTTATGAAGGAGGTGCTTTTAGACACCCTATGAGCACCACAGTTGTGCTAGTTTCTCTAACCTTAAGTCAAGTCAGGCTGTATTGATCAGAACTAGTTGGGAAATGAATTACTGAGGCTGATCTATAAAGAAATTCAATCTGGAGATGGTGCAAACTAGTGTCAGGATTCCTTATTAGGCACTCCACACCACAAGCTAAATAAAGCAAACAAACAGACACGCACACAAAGGGCAAACTTTTTCATGGGCTGAAAATGACATTGTGGTTGGGGAATATGGGTCCATCTAATGCCATGGTAATTGACCATTTTTTAATAACCAACAAATCGATTGCTCTCTAAAATGCTTCCAAGAAATGACAATAAGAACTGTCTGTATTAACAAAGAAGGAGGCAAATGAAATTAAGCCCCTAGCACTGCTTTTTCAGTAGCCTTAAGACGAGAGTACGATTCTGTCAGCTACTGCAGTCTACAAATAATACAAAATGGTTACCTCATTTAATTAGGAGAAGGAAAGTGTGTGGGGAGACAGGGAATCTTCTGAGTGAGGAAAAGCCGGCAGAGAGATCGAACCCTCAATTTCAAAAATTGCTTAGCAAAAGCAATTTCAATGGCTGCCTTTGTTATAAAAGATTAAAGGTAGTTATGTCCCAGTGTACCTCACTTAAAGCAATCAATATGTTCCTGAATAGTTATGCGCAAATCAAATTTTTGTAAATCAAATCCATTTTAAGTGCCATCAGAGAGCTTACTGTTTCAAGGAACCCCTTTGGTGAATCCCTTCGTAAGGTCTAAAACCATCCCCTAATTTATTGGATTGGTTGGCTTAAATCTTTATGATGATGATAAATCAGGTCAATAGAATTTTGTCCCTCTCTCCCATATTTGGGAGAAAGGGCTTATAAGTGGAAATGAGATGAGACAATGAACACACTGTAACAACAAACCGTACCTCCCATTATAGGTTAACAAATAGCGAAATCTCAGCATTTACTTCTTGTATCTTCTACGTTTGAAGCTGTAACATTGAGCACTGATGACATGTATTTAACATTGGGACAATGAGATTCTAAAATGGAATCAAAGTAACACTTAGAGCTTTAAGAATTATCTAGTCCAAACTTCACAGCAGAGGTTTCTCTTTGCAACATTTCAGAATGATGACTATTCGGGCTCTGCTTAGACACTGCTTGAATGTGCTGTGACATTCATTTATAAACTTATTCATTAAATATTCACTGAGCATTAACTATATGGGGAACTTGGTTCTGGAGGAATGAGGAGAAAACTAAACACAGCGTTTACCTTTTACAGAATTTAATCTACCTAGGAGAACAGGCATAAAATGGTAACACAAATAATTGGTACATTCAGGTTGTGATAAACATTATGAAGACTAGATGTAGGATGCTATAAAAGTTGTATGGAAAATTGACCTGTTGCAGTTGTGTTTAATCTAAGATCTACAGGATGAAAAGGGGCTGAGACAAAGAGGAGCGATTGGAGGACAGTGTGTGTCAGATTGACACAATTCACCTTGAATTTTGAAAAGATCACTTTGCCTGCTATCAGAAAAATTGGCAAGAGCGAGACAAGAATGGAAACTGGTAACTCTGCAGTTGGGATGAAAGGTGCTGGTGGCTTGGGCCAAGGAGCTAGCAGTGGAGATGGAGAGAATCAGATCACAAACAATTATCAGAAGTAGAATCAATAGGACTGGGTGATTAGATATAGGGGTGGGGGTAAGGAAAAACAGACAGGCATGACCTCTGAATTTCTGGATTGGGAAAATGGAGAAATCTTGATGCTATCTACTAAAACTGAGAGCACTGGAGAAAGAGCAGATTGGGAAGAGAAGATTTGGTGCATGCAATTAATTCTGGGCATGTCGATCCAGGGGTGATATCGATGGATATGTTTAGTAACTGAGTTTGGGACTTGATGACTTTCACTGATACAGCAGACTATGGTCATCCTGCAAGAATGCCAGCACACAGTAGCCCTCCAGCACTGGCTGGGGGTTCAAGGATACAGCTTCAATTTCTAGGGGAACAAAGTCCTAGGGGGACTTACGTATCAGGCCAGGAACCAAAACTATAACTGAAATATTGGGTCAAATGACCTAGACTGGGACTGAGTGATAAGAATGGAAGCCTGGGTCATAGGAATGCAGCAGAAGGCTAGTTATTACTGTTCTGATGCCATATCTCTGATGTTTCTTGAATCATTGAGAGTAACCAGGAGATTTTTTTTTTTAGAGATGGTGCCTTACTGCCCAGGTACTCCAGGCATGTGTCATCACGCCCAGCTAATTTTTATTTTTTATCTTTTTGTAGAGACTGGGTCTTGCTATCTTGCCCAGGCTTGTCTCAAAGTCCTGGACTCAAGTGGTCACCCTACCTTGACCTCCCAAAGTTCTGGGATTACAGGTGTGAGCCACCATGCCCAGCCATCAGAAGGCTCTTTTGACTTTTGATGCCAACTAGAATTGTGGTAGAAAGCAATGTAGTATCAATTTCAGTGCTCATGTGTAAACTTCTGCAAATGTTTAAACCCCAAGCCCATTTGACCAACACAAGGAGGAAGGCACCATACCAGGCCAGTGCAGCAGTTGACAGAACTTCCCACTAATGCAATATTAGGCAGCTAGTGACTGTTTCTGAAGAGATGAGAGAGGTGAGCTGGGGTTGAGTTCTGTCTTTTTAACATCTCCCAAATTCACACATGTTTATGCCCTGGTATGTCTTCCGTTAGCCTTAATCTCCTTCCTATGGGTTCTTGATATGCCAAGGTCTAAGTCAAAGACCCCTCAGAAAGGAACATATTAGTCCATCTCTCACAGTTGCATACGACAGAATTCCATCTAAAGATGGCTTACGCTGTTTGTTGGTGTATGAGGATTCTCCAGAGAGACAGAACCAATAGGATTTATGTACATATAAAGTGGAGTTTATTGGGGAGAACTGGCTCACATTATTACACAGGTGAAGCCCCACAACAGGCCATCTGCAAGCTGGGAAATGAGAAAATCCAGTAACGTGGCTTAGTCCTAGTCCGAATGCCTCAAAACAAGGGAGGCCAATAGTGCAGCCACTAATCTGAGGGTGAAGACAAGAGAGCTCCCAAAAGGCTTCTAGAGCAAGTCCCATAATCTGAAGGCCAAACAATCTGGAGTCTGATGTCCACAGGCAGGAGGAGAAAAAGCCTCTCACTGGGGACAGAGAGGAGACTCTGCAAGCTGAATGTTCCCTTTTTGCTGGCTGCTTTGTTCTAGCCATGCTCCATGCAGGCAGCTGATTAGACGATGCCCACCCACACTAAGGGCAGGTTCTCCTCTTTCAGTCCACTGACTCACACGTCAATCTCCTTTGGAACCACCCTCACAGACATACTCAGAACAATGCTCCACCAGCCACTGAGGCATCCCTCACTCCTGTGAAGCTGACACCTAATGTTACCCATCACATTTGGGATTAGTCATAGGCTCACCTGCACAAGCTTGGCAAGTGAGAGTCAGTCCTGGGACTGAATCAGTTGGAAAAAAGTGCTTGGCTTCCTTCAGATTGCCAACATGATGGACCCAACCTGGTGCTGTCCACGGGCACGTTTGCTATCACATCGGGAGGAGCCACATGACAGTGAAGAATGTGGACAAATGCAGAGACCTGGATATGGGGGTGAAGGAAAGGATAAGGAGTCCATGGAGAGAGACCCATACCTGACCACATCCTCAAAGTCCTTGATTTGACTCTTTCGGAAGTAAATCTACTCTCAATTTTCAGTTTATGTAGGCCCATGTGTTCTATTTTGGGGGCTGGAGATTTTGTCACTTGAAACTGAAAAACTCTGGCCAGTTCTGAACATGTGATTTGATTATCCTCACTTTAGTTCTGTGAAATGCTTGTCTGATTCCAGAGGTGGGGTTGTGAGCACATGGTCACACTGATGCCTGGAGGTGCAGAGGATGTGTGACTATGATTGGCATTCCCAGCAGAATGACATGAGATAGGAGAAAGACGTTGCGAGAGAAAAGGTGCTGCTCTCAGAATTCTGGCAATAAAGGAGTATTGACCAGGCACCCTTACCTAATCAGGGTATCCTCTATCTGCAGGAATGAGGACTTCCTAAACAGTGCGCTTCCTTCCTTGAGATTGGAGCACCATGATTCTGCAGGCTTTCTAGATCAAAGGGAACACAGGATACTACTCCCAAATTAAAGATTTTCCAGGTGCCAAAAGGCCCTGTTTGGGGCATATAAAATATGAGACAAATCATGTAGGTAGATTGGAAACATCTAAGGCAGATTTTTGTGCTAGTGCTCTGATTTCCGGAAAGAAGGACCCCAGTATATTTGCATATCCCCATTCAAAGTTCCACAACAACCTGAGCTGAGCCACAAAACCAGAGATCTGCTAGATAAATATCTGAGTTTTGCTAGACCTTCTCAGAACCCTTTGATTGGAGGCAGGATTGACTCTGGAGGCTGGCACCTGGGCTACCTTCATGTTTAGGGTGAGGGAAGTGGTCTGGTGACCGTTGCTACGGGGAAGAGAAGGAAGACAGGCTGGAAGCCAGGTAACACTTGGTAGAGCAAACAGGGAATCAGCATCTTACAGTCCAAAAACAGTTCATCTAATGCACTGGGGATCCCATCGGACTAGTGACCTGCCCCACTGCTGTCCTTCTTTGTATATTGTTAATCATGAAGAATGCAAAAGATAATATTCATTGTAGAGAAGCCGACACTAAAGTCAAGTTCTCCAATGTGTCGTGTCTCCCTTCCTTTCTGCCACTTGTCTTTTATCACATCTAACCAGAGCTATTTCTGTCTATGGGGAGTTAGCAGGAAGATCACATATTGTACAGAGAGCAGGGTGTTAAATTTATGCAAAGAGAAGAAATGTGTTATGGCAAAAATTATTTATTGCATGGCGTCTCCCTTGAGGGTTAGTCTCTTGTTAGAGCTTTAAGGACAGCAGCTCTATATTTGTCACATGGCAGAGCCGCACTCCTGCCTGCCTCCCGCTGTCAGTGCCAAGAGCATTTATGTAAAGTCGTGATGCAAACTTGCCACCTTTAAGAGGCACGATCTGGTCCAACAAAGTGCCTTGCCTCATAGCCATTTGTGTTTTGAGAAGAGTGAGACTTCAGCCAGAGAGAAGGAGGAAAAGCAAGAACAGAGCAGTGTTAAATATCTTGAAATTGGGCCGTATCATGGCAAAGCAAATTCATAGAACAGTGGGACTTTTTATTAGGCTCTGAGGATTTTAGAAGGTGGCATGCCGTAGTGTAGCATCAGGAGTCCATCAGACCTAAGACTGAGTCCTGTTTCTGCCATTTACTCACCGTGGGTCTCAGAAAGAGTTAGCTGGCAGCTCTGAGCCTTGGTCTTCTTGACTGGGAAATGGGAACACTGTACCCGTTTGCACTGTGTTGTGAGGAGAAAGTGAAATGAAGTGTATGCTCAGTGGTAGGTGTTAAAATAATATTAGTTTTCTCCTTCCTTTTATAAAATTAAATATCGGTCCAGTGTTTCTCCAAGAAGATCTATTCTCTAAATCATAGTGGTGGCTTTCCCTAGGACAGGGATGACAAATGCTTGGTATATAGAAGCATACCTTCCTTCTTCCTTCTTTTTATCAGACATTGCTTCTGGGTTATGCCGCTGGATTATCCCTCTACATCCTCCTTAACACAGGGCTCAAGTTGGTCACTTACAAAATATCAGTTTATATATAAAACAAAATGTTTTTTACATCTGTGACCCAGATCATGTCCATAAATTGCTCTGTTGGTGACTGCACTCAGAATGTACAGACAGTTTTAATGTACATTAAATGCATAGAGGGCCTCCAGGTGCTTGGAGGACACTGCACTTCTGAAAGATGTGTCAACATATTCTTATTCTTGATTCAATTGTTGTATCACAGAATTTCCGTCTCACTTTTGGACATTTATGTCCTACAGCATATGCTCTTAGAAGGAGAAAGGCGGCAACTCATCTCAGGCTTCTCCTACATATCTGGGGAACAGAGCTACACAAGGAGACGGTGCTTTGGAGGTTAGGAGCTAAGCTCTATAGACAGCCTATAACTCTGAAGTTTCAGAAAGCCTCTGCTATGTACCAGCTGTGTGACTTTGGTTAAATTAATATAGTTCACTGAGCCTCTGTGTACCCATCCGAACATTTGTACAATGGGAATAGTAACACCTATCCCCAGGACTGTTGTGAGGGTTATAAGAGATGATGCCAGAAAAGGACAAAGCATAGCCACAGGCATATTCACCAGAAGTCATTATGGTTATTAATATTCATATTAACAGGAGCATATCCAAGGAAGAAAGATCCCAAGAGGCTCAATATCACGTCATAAAAGAATAGAAGAAGAATTGAAAATGGGAGAAGCTGGGGAAAACAAGGCTGTGGAGCACATGGCAGCTGTCTTCTAATGTTTCTGACACAGAGATTTGACTATGTGATTGACTGTACGGTAGTTCTTAAATATCGGCTGTCCTGTCCTCGGAAGGACCATGCCTTCCCATCCTGAGATAATCACCTGGGCCCTATGACTTGCTTTGACCAAGGAAATGTGAGAGAACATAGTGATTGCCACAATTAAGCTTTAATAACCATGTGTGGTTCCTCTATCCATTTTTTCCTTGGCCACAAAACCAAGATAGAGGCTGGTTCTTCAGTGTGTGTCCTGAAATAAAGAAGATCAAAGAGCAGAGCTTCTACCCACCTAGAGTTGATACATACCTGAGGAAAAAAAAAAAAAAAAGTTTGTTGTAAATCACTGAAATTTAGTGGTCATTTGTCTCTGCACATAAATTAACCAGGTTAAGACATTTTCTTTGTAACCTTACAAGGTATGATTAATACCAATGGGTAGAAGATGAAACACTTTCCTTCAATATTTAAAAAAAAATACTTTCAATAAAAGTCATCTAAAAACAGAGAGGTCTACCTTGGCCAGTAGCAAATTACCTAAAAATTAAAATATTCAAACAAAGTTGAAAAATTGTTGTGATATTGTTCAGGGCTGTGACACACAGTCTTCCAAAAGTCAATAGTTGTTGGTATTTGGGGAGAAATGGGTTCTGGAGTCAAACAGATGTCTTTGTTCCCGACATATCAGAAAGTTTAATATACTAATATTTCCTATGCCTCTACAAAAAGATATGCCATATGTAGTTGTCTTCCAAATTTATTTGATCAGAGAATTCTCCCCACTGCTACTTTTCACCACCCTCAGAAGAACGTCTTTTGATGGGACAAATTTAACAACAGCAATTACAAAACCACACATTTAGAAAATGTTGGCTCAACAGCTTCATGATTGTAATTGGATTTGAGCCAGAGAGAAATGGACTCTTGTTACAAAACTAAGGGTTCCATGAGTTAGTCACAATTTGAGCTCTCAAGGAAGATACCAAAGATTTGCTTGCAGTATAGGAATGCTGGTTAAAATGCAAAACTTTACATTCAGATTGAGTCTATCTGAATCAGACGCCACTGCTTATTGGTTATTTTGCCTTGAGAAAATTCATCTAACCCTTCTTGCTCAGGGCTTATATTCTAAGAACTTTCGTCTTATTCACTCTGGTAAGTTTATAGTCCTATCAGTAAATATCACCTTTACTTGATCTCTTTATTTTCTACTTCTACAAATCCTACTAGTGAAACAATGGATTTTCTTATCCTACCCACTAGATTTCCTTATGGTTCCTTTGTATGTTTCATGTCTTGATTCTCTGTGTGGCATTCTTCAAACTGACCTTCAAATTCATGTATTATCTCTTCAGCTGTGTCTAGTCTGACAGCCAATTGATCCATTGGATATGGAATTTCAGGAACAATTTTTAATATCTAGTCATTTAACTTCCCAATATTTCAAAGTAATCTGGCCTTTTAAAAATATCTAATTGTCCCCTACAGTTTACTTGTTTAATAATTTTTAAAAGTTATTATTTTATCATCCCTTTTGGAGTGTTCTATTGTCCCAACTTCTTGGGAGCATTGGTTCACCTAATGATTGTGATCTTTAACGCACCCTGTGGTGAGTCACTTCCTCATAAGTTTTGTACATTTTTATTGTTAATACATATTTAGTAGGAGCTAATTTTTATGCCTTGTGGGACATTCATGCATTTTAGGGAGTAAATTTGTGTTTTTGAGCACTTTGTTTTGGCTCCAAATGTACCATAAAGCAGAAATTGTTTTTTATATTAATTTGTTAGGTTGAGATTACTGAACTATTCACACTGTGTAGTTCAGTTTCCAAACCCAATTGCAATGAAGGGTTAGGGTTTTTATTTTCCACAGAATCCTGGATGGAGAGAGGCTTTTTTGTGTTTGTTTTTGTTTTTGTAAATTTCCAAGGTTGGCAGTTAGAGTTTTTCTAAGTCTACTTTCTTTAAAATTGTTTATTTTTCTTTTCTAAAACTGATCTTATGATTATGATTATGATTATGATTATGATTATTAAGACAAAGTCACACCCTGTTCCCCAGGCTGGAGTGCAGTGGCTCAATCATAGCTCACTGCAGTCTCAAACTCCCAGGCTCAAGTGATCCTCCTGACTCTGCTGTCCGAGTAGCTGAGACTACAGGTGTGTACCACCATGCCTGGTTAATTTTTTAAATTTTTTGTAGAAAAGGGGTCTCACTATGTTGCCTAAGCTGGTCTCGAACTCCTGAGCTCAAGTGATCCTTCCACCTCAGCCTCCCAAAGTGCTGGGATTATAGGCATGAGCCACCACACCGAGCTTCTAATTCTATGTTCACCAAGAATTCAGGCTTGGTTTTTTTTGTTGTTTTATGTTTGTTTTGTTTTTTACAGTTCCAGTTTTATGCAGCCTAGGTTCCAACTTTCCTCCTATCACAGACTTCAGACAATATCTCCTATGTCTACATGAGATTGAAATCTAGGCCCATAAACACTTGGGCATTTTTCTGAATCCAATACTATTCCCTACCCTTCAGGGGCCCCACTGTAAGATTTTATATTTAACACTTGAGCTTTTGATTCCTTCTTTGTTTCTGGTATTTGCTAATTTTCTTTACTTGAAAACAAAGCTATGTGTATGCATTTTTTGTCTTTTAAATTATAACATTTTATCCACCATTTCTATTTGTATGTTGTATGTAGTTGCAGGAAGAGTTCTGGGTTATTTCAGACTGCCAAGTAACCATCACTAAAACAATGTTTGTATACAATATATGTTTATATATATGTATATCTCTATATATGTGTGTGTATATACAAGTATAAATGTATATATGTGTTTATATGTATGTGTTTGTGCATATATATGTGTGTGTATATATGTATATATGTATATCTGTCTTATCCTCTATAAAATTGATATAATAGCTTCTACTTCAGTGGTCAATGTGGAGATAATGGATCTTATGTATTCAACATAAGGGTAAGTATATATTAAGTGGTCAATAAATGTTGGACATTATTGTTTTTATTGAAATAATATATATAAGCATTTAGAACAGTAATTATAAATATGTTGAAGATCCTAGAAAGGGACAAAATGGGTCTTTCCCTTCAGCTAACAATTCTGGACTTTTTACATAAGGACAGTGACCTCCCGGAAAAAGTCATTCAAGGAGCTTAACATGCCCATTTGTCCTGGGCAACAAGGCTCCAGAGTTTCACATCAGAGGGAAGGAGAACAAAGTTCACTTCATGACCTCTTGTGATGGCCGTGGGCTTAGAGCTCTCCTAAGGCAGACAACCAAGACTTTTCCTTGACCTGTGTCTCAGGATCTCACTCTTTTTTTTTTTTTTTTTTTTTTTCTTCTTCTTTGAAATGGAGTTTCGCTCTTTTTGCCCAGGCTGGAGTACAATGGCATGATCTTGACTCACTGCAACCTCCACCTTCTGGATTCCAGTGATTCTCCTGCCTCAGCCTCCCAAGTAACTGGAATTACAGGCACACGCCACCACACCCGGCTAATTTTGTATTTTTAGTAGAGACGGGGTTTCACCATGTTGGCCAGGCTGCTCTCGAACTCCTGACCTCAGGTGATCTGCACACCTCAACCTCCCAAAGTGCTGGGATTACAGGTGTGAGCCACGATCTCACTCATTTTATGAGGATATGGAAACTTTAGGGTCCAGTGCCCTGTTGGCTCCTCTCACCCACACCACAGAGGACTTGATCAACTTCTTTGGAAAAGGAATGTACGTAGTAATGATGATTGGGGTAACAAGAATAGCTCACATTCATTCAGTCTTTCTTATGTGTCAAGCTATGTTCTAACCCCTTTCCACATGTTATCTCATTTACTCCTCATAAGGAATCTGAGTTAGGGACCATTATTACCATGCCTGTTCACAGTTAAGAAAGCTAAATGTAGTGTTGAAGTATTAGAAATGGTGATAAATGAAAGAATTGGTTTAGCCTTTGTAGCTTAATAATGTCTGCAACATTGGTGGCGTGCAATGAAGAGAAATAGAAATCAATAATGTCAAAGGGCAAGGACTAACCCCAAAGTTGTGTGTTAGTCCAGGCAGCATAGCGGAGGAAAAGGAAAGTGAATTAACCTTAACTGAGCACTTTCTGTGAATAAAACAAGTTACATACAAGCTGTCCACTTACAATGCATTATTTAATTTAATTTCCTTAACAATTCTATGAGGTAGGGTTTGCCATACCCTTTTATAGGTGGGTGAGTTACGAGCACATACAGGTAACTTGTCCCTGATTACCATCTAGTGGATAGTACCCACGTGGGCATGGGTATGGCACACCATTCTATTTATGGCACACATGAATAGAATGATGAGATTCATGTAGACATGTGTTGTTCAGCCTTGTGCTACTGAATAGCACAGCATCTGACATAGATTAGGTTTCTCAGTAAATGTTCGTTGAGTAAATGAATAAATGAGTAGACCCAGGCCACTGAACAAGCCTCTAGAGTCATGTCTTATTGCTCTTGTCTTGGTTGTGAGGATATGGAGGTGATACTGATGATGGAACAGCTGGGTAGAATTGGCCCAGAATGCTCCTCTCTGTTCTACTTTGGAGGTTTTGTAGGCTCAGCTGTTAAAACAGAAAAAAGTTTTAATATAAAGGTCAAGGATTTAAGAGGAAGAAGCTGAATCACTCTGGATTATAGAGGCAAGATGAATTTGAAGGACCTAGTAACGTCTGTTAGAGGTGAGAAAGGATCCAGGGAGACTGGGTGTCATTGGAGGAAATTGGAGAGGGAAAAAAATCCCAGAGATTCTGTGAAGGAGATGGGAATTAGAAAAGAGAAATGTCTAACAGGGGATATATATTTCTTCTTAATTTTGCTGAGGGTTGTGCTATGTAAATTTTTTTCCATTTTGTAATTGTCAATTAATCCACATTGCTCACTAATGCTTTGGTACAAGTGGATTCTTTAGGGGCAATGGAACAGCTGTTGAAGTCTGCAGCCAGGTGGGTAATGAGATAAACTCAGAGACAGTACATGTGGGCAATGGATTTGAAGGATGACAAATGGCTTATACTCCATAATGCTATGTACTAGGGAGAAGTTTGGAGAAATCTCACACTGAGACATAGAGACTTCTACTCTAACTTATACCAAAAAAAGCCAAGTATTGAAGGTTTCCTGATGTTTTCCCAGTCTAAGCATCTTAGTTACTTTATATCTTCAAATCAGAAGTAGCCTGGGATGTGACAGTAAGCAGATCCCAAAGGCAGGAGTAAGAACCGAGAACTCCTTTTCCTTACCACAGTTATGGGTGCCCACAACTTCTTGATATTCCCCAAAAGACTAATATTTCAGGGAAAGTAAAAAATTAAGCTTTGAAAATAATATGTATTCTTAGAATCCAGTTGCCATGTAAAAGGCTTAGTCTAGATTCCTGGCCGATGAAAGAACATCTGGAGAGAAAGATATTTGGTAGAGATGAAGCAAGGCTTTCAACTGCATGTGAGTGAGGCCACTTTAGATACTGTAACCCAGTAGAGCTGACTGAGCTGATACCATGTGGAACACAAAAGAACCATCCCTGCTAAGCCCAGCCTGAACTCCTGACCCATGGAAGAAGCACGAGCAAAAACAAGTTGCTGTTTTAAGCAACTAAAACAAACAAACAAAATTACATAATAATACAACAAATATTGTAAGGCCATGCATGCTTTTTTCCCTAAGCATCTTTTGCTGTTCTGAGTTCCTTCACATGAACTTGTTGTGCCATCATTTGCCTCTTGCTCTTTGATAGGAGAGCTCTGAAAAGCTTACTGAAAATTGAGCATTCTGTTCAACTGGGCCCCAGTTAATCAAGAGTTCATAGGTTCCTCCTAATAATGAGCTTGAGGAAATTGAAATAACAAAAGACCAGCTCCAGAGAGTTGACCTAGATTATGGAATCAGCTTCTGGTTAGGGTCCCTCTTCTCTTTCCTCCAGAGGATAACTAGCTCTCAAACTTGTGAAGTGTCCTTCACACAAGGTTACCATGCAAGAACATTCCTCAAGACACCACAGAGGAAGTGGTCTCCAAGGAAGTCCAATTAAAAACATGTTTGGTTGTAAAAGCAGTCAGGATTTAGTCATTAAGATGCCTGCCAGCACCTATGACTTTGTCTTTCTAATGGATTTTTTATCAGGAAGATTGCCCACAGCATCAAGGACTTCAGGTTATGAATGACTTTCAGGTGCAAATACTTTGAAATGATGGCTCATGCACATTCTGGGTAGAAATTTTAAATCATTATTTAAACTGTTTACACATTTGAAGGCAACCTGTAGAGGTGGTACTAATGTAGTGAGAAGAAGTTAGACTGGCCAAAATTCTTTGACGTAAAAAAACCTGCTTTTCATAGAATTAAAAAGCATGTTTACTACAGAAAGAATTTTTGACATTATTGATTCAAAAATGCCCAGGCGATCTCTGGTAGGTTTTCAAATACAATGTTGAGAAGGGTTCTGAGGCAGCGTCTGTGCTTAGCGGATGAGAATACTTTGACCCAATGACAATGACCATCTTCGCTACAAGAGCACAAATGTTGGAATCTATTCTATGCATCTACCATATTCGATCTTGTACCAATCCTTTAATTTTACAAGTGGGGAAACTGAAGCCCAGTGTGTGGGAAAGACTTGCCAAATGTCACTTGGAGAATTAG
The DNA here is from genome assembly GCF_047675955.1 of Chlorocebus sabaeus. Lineage (NCBI taxonomy): Eukaryota > Metazoa > Chordata > Mammalia > Primates > Cercopithecidae > Chlorocebus > Chlorocebus sabaeus. Next base: position 139,025,972 of record NC_132911.1, on the reverse strand, counting down.
TGGGAGGGCCAGGTCTTGCCTAAAGAACCCTCCTTGATTTGTTTTGCACTATTTTTCCCATTCATGTTTGGCATGGGGTTCAGATTTGGGACCTTGCAGATGCCCATTACTCTGAGATTGATTTCCTTGGCTTTGATTTGCAGCATGTTTTAAGGACCTGGGTTCAGATTGCTCAAGTCCTGGAACTCAGAGAAGACAGCCTATTCTGTCTCTAATCTTGGGTAACATCTTTCTTTGTCAGAACTTCTCTCAGGTTTTTGAAAAGTGAATTCTCTATCTGAGACTTTTTTCCTTCACCTTCAGACTTAATTAATTTTGGAGTCAACCTTTATAATTTCCAGATGAGTACAAGTGCATACGTGCCTATGGTCAGATTCATCTGTACATGAATTTAATATGTCACCTATAGGATTCAAACAGGCTCAAAGACTTAGAAATATTGCAGGTAGAACTGCTTTATTTCAAGTGCTCCGTTTCTTTTCCTTCGAAAGATGGGCTCAACTACTGATTGTCCCACATGGAGGGATTGGACTGAAAAAGTAAGTGTCTGATTTATTAGTATCTGATTTCTCAGGGACTCCAGGCAGTGTTTGGAGAAGGAAATGTTCTTACCGTTTTTCTAGTCTAACCTCTAAACAACCAAGCAGATCCAACTGACATTCTACCTCTGGGCTGTTGACTCACACTCAACCTTTGGGGACCTGCTTCTCATTACAGATGGAAATACTCTTTCTGAGTAGAGAACACCCTCAAGCTCTGACCCCACAACCTTCCTTGGGAAAAGATAATCTCTCCTTTCTCTAAACTCCTCCAGCTTGCCTGGTCTCAGACTCATTTAAACTCTTGCAACATAATGTTTTTCAGTTCTAATGCATACATTAGAGATAGATAGATAGATAGATAGATAAAGAGAGAAGAGTGTGTAGGGGTGTAGCTCTATACAGAGCATTGGAGCTATAAACTTCATGGAGTAAAGTATCCTCAGTCATTCTCTCCTTCATTAGTCTTATTTGAAGCATTTGTAGCACTGGTTTTTGTAGGCATTGTGACAGAGACTCTTAAGACAGTGCCTGCTACAGAGAGTGAATAATACACAGCAGCAGGTCTACACCAAGTAAAGCCAGCAAAGTTCCTCTGGGTAGGGACAGAGAAATATATGCTTACTTTCCTCATTGCTACATATGGGAGGAATCTTAGCATCAACATCTAGATTGACTCAAGACAGCTCTGTTAACAAGAAACTGAGGCACAGGTGTTCTGTTACCTGCCCCAAGTCACACACATGTGATAAACCCAGGACCAGATCCAGTTTGTCTGACTCTCTGCTAGAGAGCTCATTCTACCTGTCCACCATCTTGACCCCTTCTTAGGACTGGAATTTCATTACTGTGCACTGAGAAGTGAACCACAGTTGATCATTTAAAATGAATAGTTAATCATTAAGATCATACAACAGAAGGGTTGATGTTAATGTAGAATTAATAACTGTATTAGTGATTAAGAGTATGAGTTAAATATTTATGGTGATGAAAAATGATTATAGTAATGAGTGGATGTCAGCAGACAGAACCGCATTCCCTGAAGTGTCCCACCAGACCTTTCACAGTAAAGGAGTTCTGGGTCAAATACATTTGGGAAATATTCTAAGCCCCCTTGGGAATTCACAACAGTCATGAACTTATTAAAGGCTGTGAGAAATTCTGCAGCAATCTATTTTTTCTATATTTTTATATAGATAATCCCCTCCCAAACCATCTTGGGGTGTATCACTTGTCAAAATTCAGTGAATGTGTTTGTAAAACAAACTTTGTAATAAATAATAGGCAACAAGTTGTGAGCCCATACTAAATATACATGCCAAAATAATCCAGGGCTTTCAGGGATCCGTAGCTATGGGTTTTAAACTACGTTGTTGAGGTCCTAAAAAGAACATCACTGAGGGAGAGGGGAAGAGTGAGCAGCCTGGGCTGTCAGCTCTTTCATCTGCTTCATCCACAAAGGTGCAGCTTTTCTCTGCTTTGGACATTTATCTATGTCTTCAGCAAATGTTTACTAAACGTCCACCATGTGCCAGCCCTGTTCAAGGCATGTAGGATAAATCAGCTTTATGTAGATGGAGGAAGAGAAGCAATAGAAAATAAACAGGATAAATAAGAAAATTGCATTGTATGTTCACAGATGATAAGTGCTGCAAAAAAGGAGAGAAAAAGAAACAGAATAATGGGGACTAGGAGGGTCAGGGGAGGTGCAGAGAGGCTGCCATGTAAGTAGGGATTGAGGAAATCTTATTAGAAGGTGATGCCTGCACAGAGGATTGGAGGAGGTGAGAGAATTAGCCCTATTCACGTCTGAGAGAAGAGCTTCCTTGGCGGACAGAGCAGCCAGTGCAAAGGCCACAAGGCAAGGCAGAGTACTGAGGAGAGATGTATCAGAGAGGCCAAAGGAGCCAGCTTTCAGGGTAAGAGCATGTTTATATTTTGATGGGAGATCGAGAGCATCGAAAAAGAATGAGGATGTAGAAGACAACAGGGATGGCTTATTTATTGCAACAGGAGATGTGTCAGTCAGAATCTAACCAGCAAAACAGAAATTATTTATTTTTCATAGAGGAAATTTAATGTGGGCATTTAATTACACAGCTGATGGAAGAATTGAGGAAAATGGGACTGCAATGAACAACAGCAGAAGCCACTCCCAACCCCAGGCTGGAGGGATGAAGGGGACAGGCAGTGCAATGGGGCATGGGCTGGGATTGCCTTGCAAAATCAGACTAACAGAGGGTCTTTCTGGAAACAGCTTGAACCAGAAGAACAGCAGCTTCTGCCAGAGACCCCCCCGCTTGAGTCTCCTCTCTCCCTCTAGCCTTTCAATCTCCTTCCAGAGGCTCCCACTGGCCAAACTCTGCCTGGTGAAACAATACCTGCAGGGGTAAATCCTTCTCCGATGGTGCATAATGGTTATTCCAGTTATCTCTGGCTGTGTAACAAACTACCCCAAAATTCTGTGGCTTAAAACCTGTTGCCAGTGAGGCTGTGGATAAAAGGGAATGCTCACACAATGCTGGTGGAATGTAAATTAGTTCAGCCACTGTGGAAAGTAGCCTGTGATATCTCAAAGAACTTAAAACAGAACTACCATTTGACACAGCAATCCCATTGTTGGGAATATACTCCCAAAATAAAAATCATTCTAACATAAAGATATATGCACACATGTGTTCATCTCAGCACTGTTCACAATAGCAAAGACATGGGATCAACATAGATGCCCATCAGTGGTATACTGAATAAAGAAAATGTGGTCCACATACACTGTAAGATACTATACAGCCATTAAAAAGATGAGATCATGGTTTTTGGAGCAATGCAGTTGGAGCTGGAAGCCATTATTCTAAGTGAACTAATGCAGGAACAGAAAACCAAATACTGCATGTTTTCACTTACAAGTGGGAGCTAAACATTGAGTACAGATGGACACACAAAAGGAAACAATAGACACCGGGGCCTATTTGAAGGTAAAGGGAAGGATGAAAGTGAGAATCAAAAAGGGGAGGATGAAGGTGAGGATCAAAAAACTACCTACCGGGTATTATCCTTATTACCTGGGTGATGAAATAATATGTACCACAAATCCCCATGGTGTGCAGTTTATCTATAGAACCAACCTGCCCATGTACCCCTGAAACTAAACGTTAAAGAAAAAACTTAAAAAAAAAAAAAAAAAAAAAAAAAACCTGCTGTATCTGCTCATTATTCTACTACAAGGGTAGGGCTTAATTGCCACTGCTTGTTGGTGCCCCAGCAGGCCTCAGCTAGGATGGCTCACAGGGCCCCCTGGAGGAGCCACCTCTGAGGCAGCTCACTCCTGTGGTTGGTGGATTGCTGCTGAATGTTGGCTGGGAGCTCAGCTAACACTGTTGGCCTGGGGCCCTTGGTTCTCCTCGTCACTGGGTTCCCGAACTTTCCTCCATGATGCCCCTCCCAGTGGCTAGCTTGGACTTTCTCACAGCATGGAGGTCTCAGGGTAGATAGACTTCTCACAGGGCAGTTGGATTCCAGCACGGTGAAGACAGAAATGCCAGGTCTTCCTAAGGCCCATTTCTTTTTTTCTTTTCTTTCTTTTTTTTTTTTTTTTTGAGACGGAGACTCCTTCTGTCGCCTGGGCTAGAATGCAGTGGCCGGATCTCAGCTCACTGCAAACTCCGCCTCCCGGGTCTACGGGCTGCCTCAGCCTCCGGAGTAGCTGGGACTACAGGCGCTCGCCTAGTTTTTTGTATTTTTTTTAGTAGAGACGGGGTTTCACCGTGTTAGCCAGGATGGTCTCGATCTCCTGACCTCGTGATCCGCCCGTCTCGGCCTCCCAAAGTGCTGGGATTACAGGCTTGTGCCACCGCGCCCGGCCAAGGCTCATTTCTATAATTTGCATGGTATATCATCCACTGCGGTCTACAGGCTAAAGTGAGTCAAGGGCTAGCCCAGATTCAGAGGGAAAGTATGATTCACTAGGAAGCCACCAAAGTAACATTTACCACACAAGGGAGGGGCAAGGAAGGAATTTGATGTCAAACAGTTTTAGGGCCGGGACAATCTATTCCTTTCCCTCCTTTACATTCATTTCTATCTGCTTGCAGCCATGAGATGATAACTTTGTTCTCTCATGTTAGGGGGAAGCATGATCTGTTATTAAAAAGAGAATATTCTCCCCTTCTCCCTAGCAAGGGGAGACACAAATTTCCATCGTCACCACATCCTTCTCAAGACCAGGATCTCCCTCCCCCAGGTCCGGATCAGACTCGTTCTGGTCTGGGACCTAGGAACTAAGTTGTACAGTTAGGCAACATCCACTGTCTTCAACAAAATAGTAGGGGAATTAAAAAGAAAAGCATATCCATTGCTTGTTATACACGTAACAAAGATATGCACAGCTACTCAGGTTTCCGTTTCTATAACTAGTCATGAGGTTATGGTTGATACTTGTAATTTCTTTTTTCAGCTCAACCATTCTTGCCCTTAGTCAGCATTTTGGTTTTTATTTGTTTTGGTCTTTTATTTTCTGGGAGTAGGGGATGATGTCAGAGTCTTCAGCAAGCCTTCCTTTATTGGGTTGCTATAGTTTTGCACTGACGTTTACTGTTAGATATGAAAGTTCTAAGAGATGCCCCAGTGAATACCCTGGTAAAAGATGTAACCCGCCCCTCTCCAATTTTGTACCAAACACCCAATGTCCCCTTGGTAATCAGGATCAACAAGGGCCTCACTATATCCATCCAGTATAGTGAGCCCCTTCTTGGCCTGTTGGCTTAGTGGAAAGAGGAGACAACTAACCTGGAGTACTGTCAACTTCCAGGTTAAACTAACCAGTGTTGTGTCCCCTGGGAGAAGTGTCCTCTCCTGGGAATAAAGACTTTTAGACCAGCAGAGACCAAGGTTGAGGGGACATGACAAAAAGACCCTTAAGTAGGTCATATAATTACTAGTGACAGGGCCCATTCCCACCTCCATCCCATGATTCTTAGACTGATGTTTTCTGTATAGTCAAAATAGGATCAATTATTTGTCACTGGATGGAAGCAAATACCTCATCTCTGGGAGAAAGATTAATGCCATCGATGATGACTTGTAAAAACAGGGAGGAAGAGGTAATTTATATCACAACTCCTCATATTTTTACCTGATTTAAGAAGCAGGACCTTCCTCGAGAATAACTTCAGGTTATCATAAACTTAATCATATACCTTAGTAAGACACTTTTGTGAGACCTTCGGAGGATAAACCTCACTTCTATTTCCAAGAATTGAATCATTCAGGGATTAGGCAAGAAAGGAGGTGAGTTTATATATTTGCAACAGTAGGAATGTTTAAACCACTTTTGGAAGGTATGGTTGACACACAAAAACTATAGATATTTAATGTATGCAACTTGATGTGCTTGGAGACGAGTAAGAAACCACGAAGCCATCATCACTACAACACCATAAACTTATCCATCACCTCCAGACGTTTCCTCCACACCTCTTTGTTTTGTTTGTTTTTCCCTTTTGTGGTAAGAACACAATATAAGATCTACCTTCTTAGCAAATTTCTAACTGTACAATACAGTTTTGTCAATCATATGATCTATGTTGTGCAGTAGATCTCTAGAACTTATTTATCTTGCATGGCTGATGCAGGGAACTATTTACGTAGGTGATGGGTGAGATGAGAAGACAAGCAAGTGATCTGAGATAACTCAGAGATGAGAAGAAGCCATTGCTACCCCCAGACTGGCAGACTGAGGGCAGAAATGCTGGATGCTCTGGGCTAGGGTGACTCAGCAGCCATTAGAGCCACTGGGAGACAGAGCAGCGTGGGCTGGAGCACAGGAAGTTCAGGAAAAAGCTGGATCCACCTGGCTTCTCGCTTCCCCTGCCCTTCCACCTCTTGTTGTCCTTCTCTTTGGCTAGATGTACCAGGAAGCCAGCCAAGGTGGGCCCCTGAAAAGCAGTCTCCAGGGATGGCCCCCTCTGTGTAGAGAACATCACAGCAGAATGGCAAAAAAGGAATGTGAGGACTGACAGGTCCAGGAGCAGCTCAGATGGGAAGGCAGACTGGTGGGTGCAGGTGCTCATGTGTGGGTGGGTATGGTTGCAGTGACAGTTGAGGCAGCTAGGATGCAGGGTAGGAGATGCATGGAAGCTTTTTTTTTTTTCCTTTTTTCCGCTAACCTCACTGTTCTGAGTGAAGCAGGGAGCAATGCTGTCCACTGGGAACTAAGAGTAGGGTGAAAGTGCTGGGGCTTGTGGGGTAAAAAGGCGAGGCTAGTTGTCTAGGAGAGGGGAAATGAAAAGTCCAGAAGTTTAGGGCAGTTACCAAGCAGCAGTGAAAAGCCACCTGAGGTGCAAGGCTTAAGGTCATAGATTTAAATGAGACCAGTCAGTGTGGCTGTGGGTTTGTCTCCTACCAGACCCCACTGGGTGCTGGGGATGAATAGAAGGGCAGCTGAATTTTACTAGAGTTAGAGTTTTTCCAAATGAATACAATGGAGAGAGAGAGAGGGAGGGAGGGAGAGAGAGAGAAAAGAGACCTAAAATCATGCAAAAGACATTAATGATTGTGGAATTTCCCTGGGGAAAGGAGGGAGGAGAGGGCATTAATGGGGTAGGGAATGGCTTTAAACACAAGAGTTCCTACTGCCAAAGCACCGCTGCAGCTGGGGCACAGGTAGGAATGAGCTGGACAGTGGTCAGATGCCGGAAGGCACAACATTAAGAACATGGGGGAGCGAAATTCTATGGTATGATGGTGGGTGCGAGAGGCTGAGGTCAGGTATAGGACAAGATCAGAGGAACAGCATTGGGAGGAGAGGCTTTGGGGCTCAAAGGCAGTTTCCAAAACCACCTCTGTTAGATGTCTTTTGTTTCTGTCCCCCATTTCAGTCACTACACCCTAGATTTTGCTTGTTGGAATGAGCCTAATTGTGCTCTCAGGGCACAGGGCTCAGGTGGAGCTGATGCCAGACTCAGGCAACAGGAGATTTGGGCCACGTTGCATGCCTGGCTTCCCCCCAGCCTCTCTGAATGCTCTGCTTCCTCAGGGCCTTTCATGTTCAAGCTGAGTCTTGCTCGGGTCCTTCGAGGCACTCAGCCCTTCTCACAAGGTGCCCTCCTGCACCCCCCTCCTCTAGGAAGGCAGCACCCCATTGGAGCTTCTCCTGGGAGCAAGTAGCCATCTACAGGCAGGTCCACAGGTGGGACCACAGGCAGCTTCTGGCCATGGGCATGGTGAAGGGAGGGTATACATCTTGAAGGGGCCCTGCTGAGGCTGGATGGTGTCTATGATATCAACAAGAGCTGGGCTTTCCTTGATGGATGTCAAGGAATAGGAAAGAAAAAGGTAACATGAAAATTTCTAGACCTTAGGTTTCCACAAAGACATGGTTCTTGAATTCTGTAGTTATTGGATATTGGGTTTCTATTGTAATGCAAGCACATCTAGTGTCTCCTCTCACCTTGCTTTTAAAGTCAGCAATACTTTACAGGATCTTTTTCTGGTGATAAAGGAGCAGTTTTGTAAAAAACAAAAATCAGGTGTCTTCTGCATAGCAGGTACTGTTCTGTACACTGTGGTCCTGAACGAGGCCAACTTCTGCCCTGCTCTCAGGACTTTTAAACTCAGATGTGGGTAGGAGGGGATGAGAATGAAATACAATAAGCAAGTATGCAAATAAATATACAAGAAAAGTTTAGTAAGTGCTATGAACACAATTAGACAGCAATAGATTAGAGACAGCTAATTCTGGGCCTGGTGTCACCACCCAGGCTGAGAAAGCCTCTCTAAACACCCCATCTGAGACCTAAAGAGAAGAAAGAGCCAGGTGAAGACTGAGGGGAACCGCATTGCAGGCAAAAGGAGCAACAAAGTCAAAAACCACCAGAAGGCAATAAACATGGCACGTCCCAGGAAGAGAAAGCCAGGCAAGTGATTGCTGCTGAGTGAGCAAGTGATGAGTTGAGCTCTGGAGGAAGTTGGCCAGGCCATGCAAGACCTTGTCAGACAAAGTGATGGTTTATGCTTCATTTGGTCAGCAGCAGGGTTGAGGGCTAACCAGGGGTGCAGGAAGAGGCATGAGGGTACTCAGGCTCATTTCCTTGGGTCTTCCAGATTCTGAGTCTCATTTCTTTACTTTCCGTCTTGCTAAGTAACACCAGAGAATGAATCAGCTTCTCCACCAAGTAATTACTGCACTTTGAGTTTTGAATCTCCAAGAAATGAGCTCAGGGCTCAGGGGACTGTGGGGACAAACCAGCATTCCACTGCATTTCCCTGCACAGGGGATGTGCATGGTAAAGTGGTCTCTTGGCAAGTACTTCCATAAAAATAAGAAGAATCTCCAACTCCATTTTTACAAACCTGTGCCGTTCACAAAATATTTTATCATTAATTCCTGCACCTGACCTTTATGTGATCCCTCTGAGTGGCGTGAACATGCATTTCATTCCTCTTTGACCTTGAATAAGTCATGGGTGTTCTCTGGGCTTCCATTCCATCAACTGTAATTTGAGAATTACAGCCCAGTTGCAAAATTATCTATATAGTATCTGGTATACAGAAGGAACAAAACAAGTATTTGTTGACTCAAAAAACTCTTAAAATTGAAGTATTCTCTGAATCCAAACCTTGGTATCACTAGTGTGTGATTATAGTATATGTTTATTAATTCTGACATTTCCTTTTTTCAATAATAAAAAATGTAAATGGATTACGTGTTTGACGTTTCCTCCAATTTTCTAAGTCAAACTTCATAATTTGGACAGAATTTGAAGGAGATTTGCAACTGCAAGGAGCAGGGTAACATTTGCAGTATGTGAAACTAATTGCCTTCGGTTTGCTTTGCTTTTTCTTGCTCTGAAAACTGGCCTCTGTTTAGCAGATCTTTGCTAACATCAAAATTGCTTGCATTTTCCTGGGGCTGGGTGACCAAACCTCTCTAGAGCTTTGAAATGACAAGCTGACAAGCTCCCCTGGGACTTCCACCCAGAGTGTACTGTCCAGAATTTGACATGACCATGACTCTGAGCAGGTAGATTGTGTGTTACTTCAGTGTTGTTTGTTAGCAGTTCAGCAGGCCCCGCACCGGAGAAACCAGTGCTTCCCTGGGATCTCACAGAGTCCCCTCAGCCTACAGAGCCCAGGGACCCCAAGCCTGCAAACATGAACTCATGCCCTCATCCACTATGACCGACCGGACTCCACATCAATTATATTCTACATGTAAAAGGATTTTACATCCCTTCTGTCCCTCCCAGCTCCGGGATTTTGTTTCATAACTAAAGAGGAGCATCCCAAGAGCCCCTGATTTCCTAATTTCTCCTTACCCCTCACTATCACCCAACTAAGTCATCCTTTTATTGCCATCAAAGGGATTTTTCAAAAACATAAATTGGCTGCTCCTGGCTCCTGCCTACCCTCAAGATAGAGTTTACCCTCTGTCATGATGGGCCCCTGTCCACCCCTCCAATCTTCTCTTTTCCCAGTTCCTGGTGCTCTCTAAAGTAGATATTGTGGTCTGTTTGTCTAGTTGTCTTTCTCCCTTCTTCTGAAAAATATCCAATTTCTTTTCAGAGGACCACTCTCCCCCACTCTTAGTCACTGTGATTTAGGTGATACCAACTCCATCTGTGCCTTCAGAGCAGTCACATGACCCAGTCCTGGCCAATCAAAATAGTGCATCCCTCTGGCTGCAGAGATTGGTTCAGAAATGTCAAAGTGCACAAACAAGAGCTAATTAGATATAATTCTACAAACTCTGCCAGTGAAATTGAGTCTTATCTTGAACCTGAGAAAAAGGGAAATGAGTGCAGCTGGAGGCCACAACATGGAGAGACAGTGCTTGAGAGTGAGGCCAGCAGGAAAGAAAGGAGAGCCACAGACTGAGAGAGGCAGATTCTTGCAGCTCTGCTTGTGAACCTGGACCCAACTTATCCCCATGCTTGTCAACTGCATGGGCCAAAACATTACTCCCCTCTGCTCTCAGTGCCATTGGAGCTGGGTTTCTCTCACTGGCACCAGAATGAGTCATAACTCTCTTCTTATGCTTCAGTGCTACTGAGTTCTGGCAACCCCCTGTGGGCTTTGTGCTCATCCATGCCTTTGTCATGCCCATTTCCTGCACAAATAAAGCCTTACAGAGCTTATTCTCAGGTGCCTCTCAAGCATCACCTATGTAAGTTCAGTAGGCATTTATATGTATTTGTTAAAGTTATGAATGCACGAGCAAATGATCTTGTGAGTGAGTGATATTTTCAGAATGTAGGACTGCCTTAGCAGCCCTCTACCTCAGGAGAGATGGCTTGATTGTCTTGCCCAACTATCACTTGGGGTGTGTGTTAATAGAAGTAATATCTGACTATTGAGTGGAAGTTTTCTGTTATCCTGGAACTGGATACTAGAACTCAATGCTGAGGCAGGGAGTGGGGGGCGGGGGGGAGAGAGAGAGAGAGAGAGAGAGAGAGAGAGAACAGTCTATCTATAGAAAACCAAAAATAATGGCAAGGTCAATGAGGAGACAATGCCTCCAACAATTATTGAGACACAGCTGAGCTGGCTGTGCTGCATCCCCTGTCCTCCCATCCCCTCTCCAGCCGATAGAAGTAGAATACTAGCACATCAGGGGAATTTTCCCAGGGAAACATGGTTGGAATTCAGTGTACATAGCAAGAGGTGAGTCTCTGAGTCCCAAAGCCAGAAGAAAGCAACTCCATGAGAATCTCTCATAGGAGTTACAGGTGACTGTAAGAGGGGTGACCCAGTCCTGGTCAATCAAAATAGTGCATCCTAGGCATCATATTCCAAGGTTGGATCTCAGCTTTTGTAGGGACCTGCTGATTTGCTTGGGCAAGTAGGGGATTCATTTGCTGAGGTACCAAATGACTCCTACATCTCAGTAGCTCCCAACAATAGATAATTTCTAGCTCGCACTACAGTTGGCTGCTGGTTGGCAGTGACTTTGATCTAATGCACATCAACAGTAGCTCTACTTCACATGGCTTCTCCTACCAGAAGCTTGCAGATGCAGCTCCCCACTCCTTACATGCAATTCCTCATGAGAGGGAAGCAGAGAGAGTTGTTGAAAATGCATCTCTGAAGCTCCTTTTTGGAAGAACAGAGGCCAGTGAAAGCCAAGCAAGGGGCTTGGCAGCACTGGTTAGAGGCTGTCTTAGTCAGCTCAGGCTGCCATAACAAAATACCACAGACTAGGTGGTTTCAACAGCAGACACTTCTTTTCTCACAGCTCTGAAGGCTGGAATGCCCAAGACCAGAGTTCAGCAGCGTTCAGTTCTAAGTGCAGACTCTCTTCCTGGATTGTAGACGGCTGTTTTCTTGTTGTGTCCTCACATAGTTTTTTCTTAGCATGTGTATGTGTGTGGGGGCAGAGAGAGACCAGACAGAGACAGAGACAGAGAGAGCACTTTGGTCTCTCTTCTTTTTTTTATAAGAATGCTAATCCTATCATCCTCTGAAGGCTCCACCTCCAGAAACCATCTCCGTGGGGGTTAGGGCTTCAAGGAGTACACCAAAAATTGGCCCATTACAGAGGTGTTTTCCTCTCTTCCATCCCTTTTCTATGAGAGGGGACAAAAAAGAGAAAAGAGAAGAGGAATAAAAGTGCACGCCCTCCAGCCTCCCCACATCAAGGCCTTAAGGTACACATAAGCTTGGAGTTGCAGGTCAGGGAAGAAGCAAGGGTAGCATTTGGAAGGAGACTGTCAGCTTCGATTGGACTAGCCAGGCTGGACTTCACTCCTGATGTGGCAGGAGAGTGATGGAATCTTCCTAGGATGCCACCAAGGGACAAGATGGGGAAATTCAGCAAAGCACAAGTCTAGGCAGTGACTGGAGAAAAATAAGTCTGTTTTAGTTATTTGTCTAGGTTAGAATATTCATCAGACTGAAAATGATAATGACATCACCTTCACGTGCTTCACCACTCATGAAGTATGTCCACATGTATGGTCTAGCCTGAGCTGCATGTGTATACAATGTTAGGCAGTTTGTTTCTCTTTATTGCTGAGAATGACTGCATTGCTTATGAACTTATGCATATGGTGCACAAACTATGCACCATAGTTTGTTTACTCATTCACTAGTTGAAGTACATTTGACTTATTTTTAGTTTTTGGTAATTATGGATAAAACTGCCATAAATATTTGTGTACAGCTTTTCTGTAAACACGTGTCTTTCTTTTTCTTGGGTAAATAGGAGTAGGATTGCTGGGTCATATTGTAAATGAAGTTTAATTTATAAAAAATTGCCACACACACTATTTTCCAAAATGCTTATTATTTTGCATCCCACAAACAAGGCATACAATTTTCAGTTGCTTTGTATCCTTGCTAGTCCTTGATATTATCATTTTGAGCCATTCCAATAGGTGTGTATACTATCAATTTCATTTCCATACACAAAATATCTGTGCAAAGTTTATTTATAAGGGCAGCAATTTTAAGAACAGAGAAAAGAAGGAAAAAGTAGAATTTCATTTGGCAATAATTTAGAGGAAAATCAGAAATAAAGCTTTTTCCCTCTGAACAAATGGAAAAACACTTTAGTAATTGCCTAATAAAGACTTATTTTGCCTATATATTTTGTAGTATGCTTGGGTCAGACAGAGGTTTACAGACTGGATGATTACTTAAATCTATTTAAGAAACTTTTTTTTCCTGACCCTTATGGAGATACCAAAATAAGTAGATATTTGGTGTTTTCCCTGAAGAGTTCCCAGTCAAATGGAGAAGGCAGTCATTCCTACAAATGTTGCTACCCAGCATGTCAACAGCCAGGACACAGGTGTGTAACAAGGTTCTTAAGTTTTCCTGGATGAGTAAGAAAATGCTTCACAGAAGAGCTAGAACTTGAGATGAGACTTGATGAATAAACAGAAATTTTTCTGAAGGACAAGAAATAGATGGGTACTATAGGCAGAAGAAATAGCATACACAGGCATCAAGAGATGAGAGAGGCTAGAATTCTTGGGTGGTGCAGACAGTTCGGGCTTTCTGGAGCCTGAAGTTTGAAGATAGCAAACGTAGAAGGTGAGAAAGGGAAGGAAATCAGAAACAAGTGACAAACATCCTTTAATCACATGCTGCATAGCTTGGACTTTAATGTGAAGTTGAAGAGAACCACAAGAAGGGGCGTGGTACAGCCAGATATTCATTCCTCTTAGAAAGGTCATTCCAGCATTACAGTGGAATGTTGGTTGGAGATGAGAAAGAGTAGATGTTAAAAGACAACCTATCAATCTATTGTAACTGTATAGGTGGGAGAGGATGGTGGGCTGGCATGAGGCTGGCATTAGGACCAGAAGGAGAAGCATGGATTCAAGAGAACTTTGGGAAATAGAATTACCCCAACCTTGATGAGTAATTCAGTGTGGAGTGCAAAGGAGAGGGAGGATTTCAAGACTTAGGACTCGACTTAGCCCCAAAGAGGGGGTGTAATCTTGTTGCCTTCACATATGCTGAGTAGGACATGGATGTGAAGCAGACAGGTGGGCTGCTCAGACAGTTGCATATGGAAATTTCTAGGTCAGGAAAGAAGTCTGGTGAAAGACACATGTTGAGAAGTTATCAATAAGAAGGGGGCAGTTGTAGCCACGACATGGAAGAGATCAATGGGGAGGGCTGTGGGTCAAGCAGATCAGAGTTGGGCACAGATTTCTGGAGAGGCACATTTATGGGGCAGGCTGAGCCTGGGCAGACAATGTACCAATGACTGGAAGGATCTTTGCAGACTTGCAGGTTGAGCCATATTCACTCTCAGCCTTTACCTTCATGGCTAAATTGTCATCTCTGTGGCCTGTTATTCTCCAGCTAACATGACCTGGCAGGTGGAAATAATAGTAACAAGAATATAAATACTGATGACGGAGACACTGGGTGGAGCTGCACAACTTATTTAGCAGAGTTTTAGGGTGAGTTGTCTAGTCTTTCTGGGTCCTAGTTTTTGCATGCGCCACAGAGCGGGTAATTACACCTACCGTGCAGAGTGATTTCGAGCACTGAATAAGAGAGACCTTGTGGGTTGTATTAGTCCATTTTCATAGTGCTAGAAAGAACTGCCCAAGATTAGGTAATTTACAAAGGAAAGAGGTTTAACTGACTTACAGTTCAGCATGTCTGGGGAGGCCTCAGGAAGCTTGCAATTATGGCAGAAGGGGAAGAGGAAGTAAGGCACCTTCTTCACAAGGTGGCAGGAAGGAGGAGTGCCGAGTGAAGGGGGAAGAGCCCCTTATAAAACCACCAGATCTTGTGAGAACTCACTATCACGGGGAACAGCATGGAGGAAACTGCCCCCATGATTCAATTATCTCTACCTGGTCTTGACATGTGGGGACTGTGGGGATTACAATTCAAGATGAGATTTGACTGGGAACACAAAGCTTAACCATATCATGGGCAAAACACAGAAACTGTGCTAAGTAAATAATTATCCTTTGGTCTTTTTCCCCACTAGCAGCACCAACCAGAATAAACAGAGGAAGCCCAGATTCTTTTCAGGGAACCCACCTCATCAGATTAAAATAGATTAAAATAATGAATAATGATTAAATAATGAATAATGATTAAAATAATGAATAATTAGATTAAAATCAGATTAAAATAATGAATAATGAATAATGAATAATGAAGACAGGGCAGAAGGGACCAGGGAAGCAGAAAGGGAAGGATGCAAGAAGAAAGGACACAGGGTCTGGCAATTTTCATTGCATGGATCTAATATAACCAGTCTGTCAATTTCTTTAATTACCCTCAATGCTCCCCATGTCAATGTATAATGAACAGGGCTTTGCTGTGGGCTGGAAGGACCAGAATTCGAGTCTCAATCCTGCACTAGTAAGGGTAATGTGCAGCCCTTAAGCAAGTGATTACACTTTCTGACCTCAAGTTTCCATACTTACATCCTTGGATGTCTCTTCCCTCTTAGGTTTCTGTGCAAATTGAATGAGGTAATATATGTTCAAGTGCTTTGCAAAGACAGATAAAAACGTAAGGGATTAATTATAATTTATATTACAATCACCATTACCATTTTGGACTTTGATTCCAATTCCTTCTTCCTTTGTCTTCTGGGATGCTCCCTGCTTTGCCCAGAAAAACTCATTCATTAGGCACTGAGGATAATTCCACTACGGCCAAAAGATATGCAGCTTCCAGATCAGCTAAATTAGAAACGTTTAAATTTTTCATCTATTCCCTTGTCTGCTCTTTGGTCAATAGCTTATTCTGACAACTTCATTACCTCCTAATTACTCTAAGTTCCTTTGCTCATTTTCTGTGTGTGATAAAAAACCTGCCCAAGAAAGAAATTTGACATGCCAAGTCACTTGACTCATGACTGACAACCAAACCATTCACTTGAAGGGGATTTTCTTTTTCTTCATCCAGAATATATTTGCAGAAGCACTTCTGGTGCCTTGCGTGAAGATTGCCAGGCACGTCTCCTTTTCTGCACACTTTACCTTCCACTGCCAGATGTGAGCAATAAGATGTATCTTCTCTCTCAGAAGAGCTGATTTATCCTTTGCCTGTAAATCTTTGAGCAGCCATTCAAGAAGCTATATCAGATGTGCCTTAATCTTTGTATTACTCATTTCTTAAAGGAATTTTAATCTATTGGGCTTTAATTATATGTCCTTAGAAGGTGCCAGCGTTTCCTTAGGAAGACACTTTATTCTTACAGTTTAATCATCACTTTCACTCTCATTTTCTCAAGAGGCTGAACATAGAAAATTGGAGGTAGAGAGAGTTTAGAGGTCACCCAGCCTGCAATGGTGCCGAGCCTGACAGTTCATGCCCATCCCAGGGCTTCCTGTTCCAAACACAGATTTGTTGTTGATTCTAAGCCAAGCCTGGAACTCTGGCAAGTGTGTGTTTATAAAGCCACGCAGAAGATCCTAATGAAGAGCCAGCTGAGGAACCAGGCACCCAGTGCATGGATTTCCACGCTAAGATGGCTTTAGGGCAAAAGGAAAGAGCAGAGAATTTGGAATTTCAGGGACGTGAGCTCAACGACTGCAACCTCTTCACATCAATTGAACATCTTGGGACAAGTTTCTTATCCTTTGTGGCCTTAATTTCTTAACATCATGATATAGAGAAGATTTTTGAGGCTTAATATGAAAAAAACATATATAAGGCACCTAGCATAGGACCAGCCACCTGGTAGGTATATGTTCTCTTTACCTTCCCCAGGATCCCTATTATTTTCAGTATTATACAGTCTAATAAAAATTGTTCTTTTATTCTTACTAATGCTTCCTTGGTTACGCTAATGCAGTCCCTAATGGAATCCTCACAGCAAGAGTATGAAGGTAAGTACTATTATTATCTCCAATTTACAGATGAAAAAATATATATAGTTAAATTACAGGAAATGCCACAACTCAAGTGGTGGTAGTGTTGGAATTTGAACCTGGAGGGCCCGACTCTAAAGTCCAGTCCTTCAAACATTCCCATCTAACATTTCAGGCTTTTATTCAATTCTTTCGATACTTTCAGGACCCGGCTGGATGAGGCAGGCAAGAAACTGAGTACCACATTTAAGGAGGCCCTTACTCTCAATTGCAGGATGGGCACTTGCAGGATGCTGGAAGTGAGGTCCCCCTTAAATTTTTTTTTTTTTTTTTTTTTTTTTGTGTCCTAGGAGCCCTGATCAGGCCCTGGTGGAATCCACTGGGCAAGAGGAAATAGCTGGGGAAATCTTTGAGACACACCAGCTGTCTTTCTTCCGAAGAGCGTGCATAGTGGGGACATTTATTCCCTGAGGTACTAACGGTCCTGAAGGGGCTGAGGGAAAATCAAACCCCTAAGAGTTCTAAGGAACATCCAGGCTTTGGCCTCCACTTCCCTACTCCCCAGGATGAAGCAAACTGGGAGGAGGAGGTAGTCAGGACTGCTGCTGAATGAATTAACTCACATTTCCCCTCTCCACCCTCCCCCACCCCAACACACACACACATACACACACACACACACACACACACACACACACACACACACACGCTGGACCAAGATCTAGCTCTTTTATTTGCTTGGAAATAATGACCCTTCCCCAGCTTATGCTGACTGATTCTCAAAACTGGGGAGAGGATGGAAGGGAAACTGAGGCAAGATAGAACTTCGGCTAGGGACACATTGGTTTAGTTGTGCACAGAAGACAGTGATGAGGGTGAGAGTCAGGACTTGTATTCATTTATTCATTTTTTGAGACACAGTCTCACTCTGTCACCCAGGTTGGAGTGCAATGGTGTGATCTCAGCTCTCTGTAACCTCTGCCTCCCAGGTTCAAGCGAATCTCCTGCCTCAGCCTCCCCAGTACCAGGAATTGCAGGTGAACGCCACCATGCGCAGCTAATTTTTGTATTTTGAGTACAAAATACCTCAAACTCCTGACATCAAGTGATCTGCCCACCTCCCAAAATGCTGGGATTATAGATGTGAGCCATGATACCGAGCCAAGACTTTTAATTTCTTACCTCAGTATGACCAAGAGTTGTCAAAAGCAAGGGGCAGCACTTTGAAACTCCAAAACAACCTTGCAAGAACAGCTCTATTAATAATATTTTACAGATGGTAAAAACTGAGAATCAGAGGAAAGACCTATTTAGAATTGGAAGGTTGGGGTAGAAAAAGTACTACCAGCCAGGTGCGGTGGCTCACGCCTGTAACCCAGCACTTTGGGAGGCCAAGGCGGGCGGATCACAAGGTCAGGAGTTTGAGACCAGCCTGGCCACATGGTGAAACTCCGTCCCTACTAAAAACACAAAAATTAGCCAGGGGTGGTGGTGCATGCCTGTAATCCCAGCTACTCGGGAGACTGAGGCAGGAGAATTTCTTGAAACTGCGAGGCAGAGGTTGCAGTGAGCCAAGGTCATGCCATTGCACTCCAGCCTGGGTGACAAAGCAAGACTTCATAGTGCCAAAAAAAAAAAAAGAAATAAAGAAAGAAGGAAGGAAGGAAGGAAGGAAGGAAGGAAGGAAGGAAGGAGCAAGGAAGGAAGGAAGGAAGGAAAGAAGGAAGGAAGGAAGGAAGGAAGGAAGGAAGGAAGGAAGGAAGGAAGGAAGGAAAGAAGAAAGGAAGGAAGGAAGGAAGGAAGGAAGGAAGGAAGGAAGGAAGGAAGGAAGGAAGGAAGGAAGGAAGGAAGGAAGGAAGGAAGGAAGGAAGGGAGTACTACTATGCACATGTACTTCCATGCTATTTAGTCTTATTTAATTATCACAGGAAACCTGGGAGTTAGGCAGAAATATATTCTTTATACAGATATGGATGAGTACTTTCATTTAAGGAGACTGTCAAACTTGCTCAATGCTTCAGAGGAACCAGATTCAAATCACATTAGTGTTACTCCAAAGCCGTGCTGCTTTTTCCTGTAATAGCATGTAGGTTTTGGCTACTGGCTGATGGTCAGTGACTCCCAGGTGCCTGTGTTGAGGAGAATCCTGAGATGATATTGGGTTGATCAGTGATTTCTGCCATGGGTTGGTGGACAAAGAGGTACACATGCCACAGCCGTCCCTGCACCACAGTGCTCTCCAGGAAGTGAACCTGACCCCACGGATCAGGAAAGCATAGGTCATGAACATGGACAAAGCGTCCTCTGGAAAATAATTAGACACTTTGGTTGTTATTCCACACTGCCCCATTTAATCCTTCCCACAAACTTTGTCTTAGACATTTCTGCAGCTGCTGCATCTACCATCAAAAAAGACATGATGCATTTTGCTAAATTCATGACATTGATGCATTTACCTGAACTGACTGCATAGTGGAAGATATGACAAGGATTTTGTCCCATTTCACAGATGAAGAAACCAAGGCAGAATGTCACAGAGCTAGCCGGTAGTGAAATCATGACTCACACCCAGAACTGTGATCTCCATTTGGTATTCTCGGCATTAAAGCTCTCTGAGAGAGAAGGAAGGAAGGAAGGAGGAAGTGACAGTTGTTGTAGGAGGTAGGTGGTGATGAAAAGAAATCGCCTCAGATCTGTTTGTTCACACTTCCTGCCAAATAGAGGCTGTGTCTCTCAGCACATAAACAAGGAAACAAACTGCCTCTGGCAGGTCCAGGATGGAGATATCAGCTCAGAAGAGGGTCTTACTGAGATCTTATTCTCCTGGAGGGTCACAAGAGGGGTAGAATTCATGGAAATAAAACTTCTGAGTTACTAAGAGAAGCCAGCCTGAGGCATGGGCACGAGGGCTAATTGTCTTTTCAGAGAAGCTGACATCCCTTTAGCTTTATTCTCTCCTCTCTTTTCCCCTCCCTTCTTTTCTCTGCTGCTTCTTGATGTATGATCCTGAGTTTTTAATTATTCAGGGAGAGAAACTTAAAAGTCAGCATCCCTAAGAGGCAGGCAATGCACGGTCAACTTCATACTATGGTGTAAATGACTAATAGAAACAGCTTATCTCTGAAGCTTTTTGTTTTATATTTTGAGAGCAACAACCTGTACAGAGCACTGTGCTGAGCACCTGCCATCCACAAGGAATTTACAGCTACAGGGAGCCTGAGATGGTTACATTCTAGTCCCTATTCTCTCACAGCCCTTTGTATTGAGCTGTGAAAGTCTCACATTTTACAGTCCTCCGTGCCCATTTCTGGGAGATATATAGGTGTGGCCCTCTTCTACCTGGAGCTCACAATCTCTCATGGGAGAGACTGAAGGAAAAATCATCATCGTCCAGTGGGAGAGACAAATTAAATCCAGGGCATACCAAGAGGGTAGGAGGGGTGAGTGAACCTGACCAGAGGAGGCAGGAGGGCTTCAGGGAGAAGTCCCCTGATGGAGATTTTAAAGGACAAGAATAAAATGGATGTAGGCAAAAAAGAAGAAGTAGAACGTCTGAAATTGAGAAAAACCCATGTGAAGATATGAGCCTTTTAAAAATCAGATCACAAAGGTAGTCAGTGACAAACCCAGATCTGTTTAACCCCAATGCCAATTCAGTGGAGACCACTCTCCCTGGAGAGGTAGAAGTGGGAAGATGGTGAGAACTGGAGTGGTATTTCTTAGAGCTTCTTATTGAATGAACTGATGAAAACGGAGAGTTCCCTGATTTCCCTCGCAGGATGTGCAACAGGGGTGTGACTTGCCTGCTTGTTTGCCCTGCAGCTCAAACCCCTAGGAGAAGCATGCTGACAGGCAGGTGCAGAGGCTGAGGTGAGCACTTTTGGGCTCCTGCCCCACCACAACGTCAAGAGGTGGGTGCCTGCGACTCCTGAAGCCCAAGTGGGTGTGTGCTACAAGCTCTTTCAGATTTGCCATCTGCAGACAACTTGTGTGCTGATCAGCTCAGTGGACCCTCTGCCTTATCCCAAGGGCAGAGAGCCAGTGTAACAACCTTCCATAACCCAAATTCCTGCCCAGTGTCCTAAAAGAATTGGATCATACATGAGCTTGAGGGATGAGTGCAAAGTTTTATTGAGTGGTGGAGATGGCTCTCGGCGAGATGGATGGGGAGCTGGAAGTGGAGATGGAGTGGGAAGTTGGTCTTCTCCTGGAGTTGGGTCACCCAGCAACCAGACTGTTCTCTGACCGCCCCCAGCCAAACTCCCCTTGGTGTCCAGTCATCCCTCCTCTTCTTTCTTTCCCTGCTGCATCTTTCCACCATTGCTGGTCTGCTGGTCTGCTCATCTGCTGATTTGCTGGTCTCAATGTTCAGTCATTTGTGTGTGTGCCGACTAAGGTCTCAGGTTCACATGGGGGCAACATGGGGAGAATGGCAGGCCAAAAGCAACTTTCTGGGCACAAAAACAGAAAATGCCTGTCCTCATTTAGGGCAGCGGGTCTTCAGGCTTGAGAGTGGGACCTTTGTTGGGTAAATGCCCTCTTCTACCCGGTATTTCCCTGTCTCCTGTTTGTATCACTATCACCCCACCCCCAACCCAGCCACATGACCCTGGGCAAGGCACATGACTTTCATCTCTGTAAAAACCTTTTTCCCATCAAGGAAAGGAGGCATTTGATCTCTGTGATGCTGATGTGGCTGCATGCTGGGGTGAGTGCAGCAGCGTTAGTTCCCTCGTGGTCTCTGCCATAGAACAAACCACTGCCCAGCCATTGCCCAGTGACTGAGAAGCTCTCTGTGTGGGCAGCAGGGGGCTGGAAGTTTTGAGCTCTTGATATGAGAGACTCAAGCTGTTCTGCAGGGCTCTCTGCTTTCTCGACGGCCAATGTTTTTGAACTTCAGTGTTCACTCATTGCCTTGGGATTGTAGATGGTCATGACAGGATGGGGTCTCCAGGGATCTCTGCACTGACCTCTCCCTGTTGTTAGCATGGAATCCAAGGCATGGGGAGGGAGAGCCCCCAGTCCAGTGCTGAGAAAGGGCCAGAAGCCTTGTCCCCTGATCCCTGTGGCTTGTTTCCCACCACCTCTTACTGTCTTAGGGGAGTCATATACAAAGCTCTTTGGCTGTATGCAACGTCTCTGGAGGCTCATCAAGCACCAGAGAAGAAATGACTTCAGCAACTAATTTTTGTCTGAAAAGAGGAAAACAATAAAGACCTTAAGAGAGAAATAAATTTGGAGGCTTGGTGAAGAAAAAAAATTAAAGAAAAACTGCCAATTGCTGGCAAGAAAAATGAAGAAAGCATGTAAACACTGGAAAGAGTACGTGAGGAAAATGAAACAACAAAATAAAGAGCTATTTATTCCAGAATTCCTGTGACTGACCAGGTGAATCACGTCCTCAAAAACCATCCATAGCTCCCCACTGGCTGGAGGACAGAAGCAGAGACTTGGAATCTTTGAGTTAGGAGCATGTCTAGTTGGTGCATATATGGCTCAATCCACATTGTTTAATTTTAAAATATAGGTTTTTTAAAATTTACTTTTGGTGGGGGCAGGGAGACAGAGTCTCACTCTGTTGCCTAGGCTGGAGTGCAATGGTGCGATCTCAGCTCATTGCAACCTCTGCCTCCTGGGTTCAAGTGATTCTCCTGCCTCAGCCTCCAGAGTAGCTGGGATTACAGGTGCATACCACAATGCCCAGCTACTTTTATATTTTTAGTAGAGACAGGGTTTCACCATGTTAGCCAGTCTGGTCTTGAACTCCCGACCTCAGGTGATTCGCCTGCCGTGGCCTCCCAAAGAGCTGAGATTACAGGTGTGAGCCACCATGCCCAGCCAAAAATATTTTTTTGAGTGCCCAAAGAAATACATATTGTACAAAAATAGAAATACTAGGATTAAGATGGTGAATAGGAGGTAGGACTAGCTTGCAGTTCCCGCTCAGATGCACAGAGCAGCATGTGGAGACTCACATCATGAACTTTTGCTCCAAGAACTACCACAGGGACAAACCAGGAAAGCTGAAAGAATCCACAGAACCTTTGAAGGAACTGGATCACTGCTGCAGTCTCCCTGAGATGCAAAAAAAACTGTGAGTCTGCTTGCTTTCTCAGTGGAGAAACTCATAGTCACCAGCTGTTTGGAAACAGACTCGATGCTGTTAGGGGGGCACAGTGGGAGTGAGACCAGTCTCTGGGACTGCAGGCTGCATGGGAGAGGGGTGAGACCTGTGACTGCCAGCTTTCCCCCACTCTCCTGGCAACCTGTATAAGTCAGCAGACACAGCCATAATTCCCCTGGGAATATAAGTCCACTGGACTTGGAACCACATCCCCATCCCCCAAAGCAGCTGCAGCAAACCCTGTCCAAGGAGAGGCTGAGCTCAGACATGCTTCTCTGCATTTCTACCTGCCCCAGTAGCCAAAGACAAAGGTCATAATCTCCTGGGAGCTCTATGGCCCTGCCCACTGACTGAGAAACCTGAATACTTAACTAGGCGCTGGAGGCAAGTTTGCATCCTCCCTATAGGACCACAACTGGTGTGTCTTTGAAAGCGCCACCTCCTGGCTGGAGGCCTACCAACACAAAAGCAGCACACTCCACAAAAATACAACGAAGAACCCTCACAGAGTCCACTTTACTCCCCTCCTACCTCCACTGGACCATGGCTGCAAGACCTGAAGATGGATCACATCACAGGACTCTTTGCAGACACTTCCCCATACCAGCCTGGAGCCCAGTAGTTCCACTGAGTGGCTAGACCCAGAAAAGCAAAAACAATCACTACAGTTTGGCTCTCAGGAAGCCTCATTCCTAGGGTAAGAGGGAGAACACCACATCAAGGGAGCACTCCACGGGACAAAAGAATCTGAACAGCAACCTTTGAATTCTAGGTCTTACCTCTGACATAGTCTACCTAAATGAGAAGGAACTAAAAAAAAATCTGGTAATATGACAAAACAAGATTCTTTAACACCCTAAAAAGCTCATACCAGCTCATCAGCAATGGATCCAAGCCAAGACGAGTTCTCTGAATTACCAGAAAGAGAATTCAGAAGGTCAATTTTTCAAATATTTTATTTTATTTTAAGTTCCAGGATACATGTGCAGGACTTGCAGCTTTGTTACATAGGTAAATGTGTGCCATGATGGTTCGCTGTACCTATCAACCCTTCACCTAGGTATTAAGCCCTTCATGCATTAGCTATTTATCCTGATGCTCTCCCACCCCCTACTCGCCGGACAAGCCCCAATGTGTGTTGTTTCCCTCTCTGTGTCCATGTGTTCTCATTGTTCAGCTTCCACTTATAAATGAGAACATACAGTGTTTGGTTTTTCTGTTCCTGTGTTAGTTTGCTGAGGATAATGGTTTCCAGCTTCATCCATGTAGAAGATCAGTTATTAAGCTAATCAAAGACCAGAGAAAGGTGAAGTTCAGTTTAAAGAAATCAAAAACATAACACAGGATATAAAAGGAAAATTCTTCAGTGAAATAGATAGCATAAATAAAAACAATCACAACTTCTGGAAATCAAGGACACACTTAGAGAAATGCAAAATGCACTGGAAAGTCTCAGCAATAAAATCAAACAAGTAGAAAAAAATAAAAACACAGAGCTCGAAGACAAGGCTTTCTAATTAGCCTAATCCATCAAAGACAAATAAATTTAAAAAATAAACAATACCTCCAAGAAGTCTGGGACTACATTAAATGTGTTCCTGAGGAAGAAGAGAAATCTAAAAGTTTGGAAAACATACTTGAGGGAATAATCAAGGAAAACTTCCCCGGCCATGCTAGAGATCTAGACATACAAATACAAGAAGCTCAAAGAACACCTGTGAAATTCACCACAAAAAGATAATCACTGAGGCACACAGTCATCAGGTTATCTAAAGTCAAGAGAAAGGAAAGAATCTTAAGAGGTATGAAGCAAAAGCATCAGATAACTTCTAAAGGAAAACCTATCAGATTAAAGCCAATGTCTCAGAAAAAACCCTACAAGCTAGAAGGGATTGGGGTGCTATTTTTAACCTCCTTAAGCAAAACAATGATCAGTCAAGAATTCTGTATCCAGCAAAACTAAGCTTCATAAACGAAGGAGAGATCCAGTCTTTTCCAGACAAACAAATGCTGAGAGAATTTGCCACTACCAAGTCAGCACTATGAGAACTGCTAAAAGGAGTTCTAAATCTTGAAACAAATCCTTGAAATCCTAGAACCTCCTTAAAGCATACATCTCACAGGACCTATATAACAATAACCCAATGGACAATTAACAAGATATTTAGATATACAAGAAATACACAATGAATAGAATAGTACCCCACATTTCAAAATTAACATTGAGTGTATATGGCCTAAATGCTCCACTTAAATGGATATGGCAGAATGGATAAGAATTCACCAACCAAGTTTCTGCTGTCTTCAGGAGACTTACCTAACACAAAAGGATTCACATAAATTTAAGGTAAGGGGGTAAAAAAAGATACTTAACGCAAATGGACACCAAAAGTGAGCAGGAGTAGCTATTCTTATATAAGGCAAAACAAACTTTAAAGCAACAGCAGTTATAAAAGACAAAGAGAGACATAATGATAAAAAGACTAATCCAACAGGAAAATATCACAATTCTAAATATATATGCAACTAACACTAGAGTTCCCAAATTTATAAAACAATTGCTACTAGACCTAAAAAATTCGGTAGATGGCAACACATTAACAGCAGGGGACTTCAATACTTCACTGACAGCACTAGACAAGTCATCCAGATAGAAAGTCAACAACAAAAAAAAGGACTTAAATCATACCCTACAACAAATGGACTTAACAGATATTTACAGAACATTCTACCCAACAACTGCAGAATATACATAGTCATCAGCACATGGAACATTCTCCAAGATGGACCATATGGTAGGCCACAAAACATGTCTCAGTATACTTAAGAAAACTGAAATTATATTAAGTACTCTCTCAGACCACAGCAGAATAAAATTGGAAATCAACTCCAAAAAGAACCCTCAAAACCATGCACATTTAGAAATTAAATAACCTGCTCCTGAATAACCATTGGGTCAACAATGAAATCAAGATGGAAATTAAAAAATTATTTGAACTGAAAGATAATAGTGACACAACCTATCAAAACTTCTGGGATACAGCAAAAGTGGTGCTAAGAGGAAAGTTCATAGCATAAATGCCTACATCAAAAAGTCTGAAAGAGCACAAGTAGACAATGTAAGGTCACACCTCATGAAACTGGAAAAACAAGAACAATCCAAACCCAAACCCAACAGAAGAAAAGAAATAACAAAGGTCAGGGCAGAACTAAATGAAATTGAAACAATAAAAACAATACAAAAGATAAACAAAAAAATGGTTCTTCAAAAAGATTAATAAAATTGATAGACCATTAGTAAGATTAATCAAGAAAAGAAGAGAGGAGATCCAAATAAGCTCAATTAGAAATGAAAAGGGAGATATGAAACTGATACCACAGAAATACAAAAGATATTCAAGGCTACTATAAACACCATTACGTGCATAAACTAGAAAACCTAGGGGAGATGGATAAATTCCTAGAAATACACAACCTTCCTAGATTAAACCAGGAGGATATAGAATCTCTGAACAGACCAATAACAAGCAGCAGGATTGAAATAGTAATATAAAAATTGCCAACAAAAAAAGTCCAGGACCAGATGGATTCACAGCTGAATTCTATCAGACAGTAAAAGAAGAACTGGTACCAATCCTATTGACACTATTCCAAAAGATAAAGAGGAAATCCTCCCTAAATCACTCTATGAAGCCAATATCACCCTAATACCAAAACCAGGGAAGGACACAACAAAAATAGAAAACTATAGACCAATATTCCTGATGAAAATAGAGACAAAATTACTACTGAATTGAATCCAACAGCATATCAAAAAGATAATCCACCATGATCAAGTGGGTTTCATACCAGGAATGAAGGGATAGTTTAACATACGTAAGTCAATAAAACATACGATAAACCAATAAACAGAATTAAAAACAGAAATCCCATGATCATCTCAATAGATGATGAAAAAGTGTTTGACAAAATCCAGCGTCCCTTTATGATTAAAACTCAGCAAAATCAGCACTGAAGGGACATACCTTAAGGTAATGAAAGCCATCTACGACAAACACACAGTCAACATTATACCAAATGGGGAAAAGTTGAAAAAACTCCCTGTGAAAACTGAAACAAAACAAGGATACCCACTTTCAACACTTCTATTCAACAAAGTACAGGAAGTCCTAGTCAAAGCAATCAGAGAAAAGAGAGAAATAAAGAACAACCAAATAAGTAAAGAGGAAGTGAAACTGTCACTGTTTGCTAATGATATGATCATGTACCTAGAAACCCCTAAAGACTCATCCAAAAGCCTCCAAAAACTGGTAAATGAATTCAGCAATGTTTCAGGATACAAAATTAATATACACAGATCAGTAGTTCTGTTATACACCAGCAGCAACGAAGCTAAGAATCAAATCAAGAACTCAACCCCTTTCACAATAGCTTCAACAACAACAAAAAAAGAAAGAAAATACTTGAGAATAAACCTAGCCAAACCTAACCTAATAGACCTCTATAAGGAAAACTACAAAACACTGCTGAAAGAAATCATAGACGACACAAACAAATGGAAACACATCCCAGGCTCATGGATAGGTAGAATCAATATTGTGAAAATGACCATACTGCCAAAAGCAATCTACATATCCAATGCAATTCCCATCAAAATACCACCATCATTCTTCATGGAACTAGAAAAAACAATCCTAAAATTCATATGGAATGAAAAAAGATCCCGCATAGCCAAAGGAAGACTAAGCAAAAAGAGTATATCTGGAGGCACCACATGACCTGACTTCAAACCATACCATAAGGCCATAGTTATCGAAAGAGCATGGTACTAGTATAAAAATAGGTACATAGACCAATGAAACAGAACCCAGGAAAAAGGCCAAATACTTACAGTCAATTGATTTTCAACAAAGAAAACAAAACATAAAGTGGGGAAAGGATACCCTGTTTAACAAATGGTGCTGGGATAATTGGCAAGCCACATGTAGAAGAATGAAATTGAATCCTCATCTCTCACCTTGTACAAAAATCAACTCAAGATGGATCAAAGACTTAGATCTAAGACCTGAAAACATAAAGATTATAGAAGATATCATCTGAAAAACCCTTCTAGACTTTGGCTTAGGTAAAGACTTCATGACCAAGAACCCAAAAGCAAATGCAACAAAAACAAATGTAAACCATTTAATTAAACTGAAAAGCTTCTGCACAGTAAAGAAATAATCAGCAGAGTTAACAGACAATCCACACAGTGGGAGAAAATCTTCACAATCTATACATCCAACAAAGGACTAATATTCAGAATCTATAAAGAACTCAAACAAATCATCAAGAAAAAAAATCAAAAAGTGGTGAAGAACATAAACAGACAATTCTCAAAAGAAGATAATCAAATGGCCAACAGCATATGGAAAAATGCTCAACATCACTAATTATCAGGGAAATAGAAATCAAATCCACAATGCAATACCACCTCACTCCTGCAAGAATGGCCGTCATCAAAAAAAATCAAAAAATAATAGATGTTGGCATGGATGTGGTGAAAAGAGAACACTTTTACACTGCTTATGGGAATGAAAACTAATACAACCGCTATGGAAAACAGTGTGGAGATTCCTTAAAGAACTGAAAGTAGATCTACCATTTGAGCCAGCAATACCACTACTAGGTATCATCTACCCAAAGGAAAAGAAGTCATTATACAAAAAAGATACTGGCACACATAAGTTTATAACAGCACAGTTTGCAATTGCAAAAATATGGAACCAGCCCAAATGCCCATTAATCAATGAGTGATATATATGCATCACATTGTGTGTGTGTGTGTGTGTGTGTGTGTGTGTGTGTATAGCTATACTCAGCCATAAAAAGCAATCAAACAATAGCATTCACAGCAACCTGGATGGAATTGGGGACTCTTATTCTAAATAAGTCAGGAATGGAAAATCAAACATCAAATGTTCTCACTCATATGTGGGAGTTAAGCTATGAGACACCAAGGCATAAGAATGATACATTGGACTTTGGGGACTCGGGGGAAAGGGTGGGGAGTGGCAAAGGAGAAAAGACTACACATTGGGTACAATGTACACTGCTCAGGTGATGGGTGCACCAAAATCTCAGAAATCACCACTAAAGAACTTATTCATGTAACCAAACACCACTTTTTCCCCAAAACCTATTGAAATTAAAAAAAAAAATTTAAAAAACACATACTAGTGAAGGTAAAATTCAAATCTGCCTTCACCATCATCCAATACATCCTCTTCCCCAAAAGTAGCTAGTATTAAGAGTCTGATGTGACTCTTTCTTTAAAAAATTCAATGTATTCACAAATATATTTGAAATGATTTCCAAAGATTGTATTATTCAAATTTATCTCTGATTTATGCAATTATTTTATTTTACTGTTTGAGGCAGGATCTTACTTTGTTGCCCAGGCTGTAGTGCAGTGATTCAATCAGGGCTCACTGCAGCCTCATCCTCCTGGAATCAAGTGGTCCTCTCATCTCAGCCTCCCAAGTAGGTGGGACAACAGGCATTTGCTACCATTCCCAAGTAATTATTTACTTATTTATTTACTTATTTTGTACAGAGAGAGTCTCACTATGTTGCCCAGGTTGGTCTCGAACTCCTGGACTTGAGCAATCCTCAGACCTCGGCCTCCCAAAGTGCTGTAATTATAAGTATGAGCCACCATGCCCAGTCTATTTTGTTTTTTATGTAAGAATATATATTTAGTGGTTCTTCTATCTTAATAAATAGGAGTCTGTCTCATTCTTTGTAAACTGTTACATAAAATAAATGCAACTTACTATAAAAAGGAGGTAGGCAAAATTTATGTGACTCCTTTCCTTTTAATTCATATCTATGTTGTTTTCAACATTTTACCATTACAAATATTGAAATGGTTACTATTATAGATCTAAATTTATGCTTATGCGTGGTTATTTCTATAGGACAGATTCCTATAAATAAAGTTGCATATGCATTTCTAATTTTGATACTCTCACTGACAGTAGGAAAAGAAAAGCTAATTATCACTGAGCACTCACAATGGGCCAGGTGCTATTCTCAGCATTTCCCATGGATTATCATATTTAATTTCACAATAGCTCTATAATATAGGCACTGTTACTGATGAGAAAAAATAGAGCAAAGAGAGGTTCAGTAACTTGCCTAAAGTCACACAGTGCAGGATGCAATCCCAGGTGGTGTGGCTTCATAGCCCATGTTTCTACCAGTTTGAATTTCTTGTCACTTAATGAGAATATCCATTTTCAAGCAATGTAGGCACCACTGGATTTAAATAGCTAGAATTTTATTTATTTTTTACCAATTTAATACAACTTGTATCTTTTTATTTCCACGTATTTGCCCTCGATTGGGATTGAGAATTTTTTCATGTTTATTAGCTTTTTACATAAGTCATATTAATTGTCCTCTTATATTCTATGCCTATTTTTTCCATGAATATTTTTAATAATTGATCACTAGTAGTTTTTGTATATTCTGATTGTTGATCATTTAATATATATATTTCTATATTTTTATTACTCTGTCACTTTTCTTTTAATTTGTTATGTTTTCTTCCACAAAAAGGATATTAAAAATTTTATAATCAAATATGCAAGTCTTTTGTTTATGGTATCAAGAATTTTAAACCTTCTATAGGACAATGTTTCCAACTTAAGGTAAGAAAACTATTTTTTGTACTTATTATAATGCTTTCTAAATTTTGTTTTCAAAACATTTAATAAATCTGTGTGTTATTCTTATATATAATGTGAATTTAAAAGATAACTTTTTCAATGGTTATTAAATTGTCAAAACTATTTCTTAAACTGTTACTTCTTTTCTAATTGATTTGAAGTGAAACTCTTATCACAAATTCTCAAAACCACAGATTGAATTCTGGACTCTCTTTTTTGTTCTTTTAATTGATTTGGTCAGTCTTTAGGTAATGCCAGGTTTTGAGCAAAATTAATTCCTATATCTCTAGAATATAATGATTTTACTGGTGATAAGACAAGTTGATCTTATTGTATTTCTTATTTGAAATACTCTTAGCTATTTCTACTAATTTATACTCTTGGCAAATTTTAGAATCAGGTTGTCAAGTTCTATTTTTAAAAATGGGATTTTGATTATAACCTCTGTTTTGTAGAGCAGGAGACAGATCAGAAAGAGGAAGGCACTTGCTCAAGGTCATGTGTGTAAATAATTTCCTTCTAGGGCAGGCATCCTGTTGACCAGTCATGACCCTAAGGACCTCATCTATATCCCTCTCCTCTGGGACCTCGTATCTTCTCTACCCCTGTCCAATGTGCAAACAGCAATGTGCCCTTCAAGACCTTGCCCAAGCCCCGCTTCCTCCTTGATTCCACTCATGCAGCACATCTGCCCCCAGTCCAGTTTGGTGTCCCTCTTCTGTGCCTCCACAGACCCAACATCCACCCAAACACCACCTTTTCCACCCCATACTGCCATGGCCTGCTGATGCGTCTGCAAGAGTGGGTATAATCTGGAGGTGGGGTCTGGTCTCTTCTCATCTTCTGTTTACTCGTAGCAGTTTGAAACAAAGGAGTCTTGCATTCTGAAACAACTGTGGAGAAGCCTCTGAACCCAGCTGATGGAGGTCAAATTCTACTTTAAATCCATCTGTGGGAGTCATTGGCAGGTAGATAATAATGATACATTTTGAAAACTGAAGGTCCTTTGTAAAATCATGAATTTTGGTACACACTTTTTTGTTCACAAATATTCCAACTTTCTCTTTCCTGGCCTGTGGAAGAATTGCTGTTCCTTGCCCTGTTGAAGTTAGACCTGGCAATATGCTCTGCTTTAACCAACTAAATAGGAGCAAAAATGGAATGTGTCCCTTCCATGTGACACTTTTAAAGGCCAGTGTATGGGCCACAGTTTCTCTTTGCTCTGCCCAAGTGATCATGGAAGCACAAGTCGAGATGGAGCCTCCATTGGCACAGTTCCCTGAGTGACCAGGATAAATAGATCACTCTGCCCACCATGGTGTTCCTATAGCATAAGCGAAGCAGTGTGTTTGCTGTCAAGCCACTTGGGGATTGCTACCAAAGTGTAGTTTAGCCTGTCCCGACAGAAACTGGGTAATCCAACTGGTCAATGCGGATTCTCTTTTATTAGGAAGCTGAGGAGCATTAAGGATCATTCTGGTGCCAACAGCCTCTTGGTTCCTTTAAACACACCTCTTTAAAGATACTTGACTCAGAATTTCTTATACTTTAAACAATTTTTATTTACATTGCTTGTCCTGAAGCCAAAAAGAAGCTCTTTAAAATCAAAGCAGAACATTGTTGATTATAAAGAAGTCTTCAGAGAATGTATCATAGAGAATCATAAATTTGGTTTTACACAAAATGCAAATGGCATTAAATTTACTCTCTGAAGTTCAGCCAGAATGTCTAGTTTATTGATTCCTTAATCCGTCACAGGTATTAGGGGCCCTGCCATATGCCCTACCCAAGGGGTAAGTAGGGGAAGAGGGTAGTCCTGTGTTCAAGGAGATCACATGATAGTTGTTCAAGCAGTTTTTAAACAATGCTGATGGATAAAATGTTAATGCTCTAGGAGAGATTATGTGCAAAGTCATATGGAACACAGAGGAAGGTGAACCAGCCTTATTGAGAGAAATATAGCAGATGTCATAAAACAGGAGGCATTTAAGTTAAATTTTGAAGAATTTGCAGAGGTTCAGTAAAGTGTCCAAGAAGGAGATGCACATTTCACGCAATGAGACCAAAATGTGTAAAAACATGATAGTACATGGTTACACCCTCAAAGCAATGCTAGCCAATGTGTCATGCACACAACCAACTTCCTCTAAGGTCAGGCAGGTAACGTGCATAGGTGAAACAAGACAAGCATACTACACCCAGGGATGATGGGACAGTGATGAACTGGCAGCGTGAGTGCTGTCTGGATGATGAGTAGTCTATTCTCAGCTCCAGGTCATTCCTGCCCAATCTTAGTACAACATTCCCAGACCTTCCCTATTCCCTTTTTTAGAGAAGCCATAAATCCAGATTTCCATGGAAAATCTTCTGATTTATACTTTGTGAATAAAACAAAACTTGTTCACAGGACCAGAGCTGATGCTGAAAATATTCAGCAGTTAGTATGGCAGGAGCCCTGAAAAATCAGATGTACACTGAGCATAATCAACAAGTATGGTCTTTGCAGTGAATCTTGGCTCAAACATTATTTTTTGATGGGACACAGTGGCCGACCCTTAGACACCAGTTTGTGAGCCCTGACCCCAAATAGAAAGAGGAGGAACAAGCAGGAGGAGTGGGAGGGTTGTGAGAAGAAGGATAGAATCTGGCCACAGTGGATTTTAAATATACTATATCGGTTGGCTTTTTCTTTGTAACAAAACACTCCCAAAATGTAATAGCTTAAAGCAACCATTTATTTAGCTCATGATTCTGTAGGGCAGCAGTTGGACTGGGCTGACTCACTCATACATCTGTCATGTCCCATTTAAACCATGGCCCAAAGAGTTAAAGAAGCCAGTAAGTAACAAAAATTCTTGAGTTTAGAGGATGGCAGATTAAACAAAAACAAAAAAAAAAAAGAAAAGAAAGAAAGAAAGAAAAAGAAACAACTTGCCGAAATGCTGAAACTCCCTCCTCCTGTAAGATAACAAAATTAGCTGAAATCAGTTAGAACCAATATAGCCAGCTGAAGTCTGTGCAGAACAAGCTTGCTGACATCCCAGCCTGAAATTCCACCACGTTTCATACTAATTCCCCCCGAATCTGCACAAAACCCATGAGAATCTGCTCATGCCCAAAGACTTTCCATACCTCCTCTTTCCTTCCACCAATCACCTACTAATCTCAGAATCCACCTCCTAAACCTTTCCTTGTCAAATTACAGACTTTAAGCCAGCACAAGAAGACCAATCAGAACTGGATTCCTATCTCCTTGTTAGTCAACTTGCAATAAAAAGCTTTTCTTTTCTCAGAATCTGGTGTCATAGTATTGGCTTCTAGCACATTGACCAGTGAGTCCCTTTTTCTTGGGACTCCACCAGCTGTCACGGCTGGTGGTCTAGAGGGGCCTCAGTTAAGGTACTTGTCTCTTGTCCATATGGTCTCTCATCCTCCAACCAGCTAGTCAAGCTTCGTTAACATGTTACAGGGTTCCAACAGCAGCAAGAGAAAATAATCGCTATTGCGCAGTGCTTTTCAGTTCTCTCTTGTGTCACAATGGCTAACATCCCAGGCAAGCCATGTGGCTGACCCCAGAGGTAGAAGAGGAGATATGGTGGGGGGAAAGGGACAAAGAAATCAAGGAAGGGCAAGAGTCTGTGACCATGTTTGCCTTCTACCACATTTGCTATTAATATTGCACAAAGAGGTTGGGCACGGTGGCTAACACCTGAAATCCCAGCACTTTGGGAGGCCAAGGTGGGCAGATCACCTGAGGTCAGGAGTTCGAGACCAGCCTGACCAAGATGTTAAAACCCCACCTGTACTAAAAATACAGAATTAACTGGGCGTGGTAGCGAGCACCTGTAATCCCAGCTACTCAGGAGGCTGAGGTAGGAGAATTGCTTGAACCTGGGAGGCAGAGGTCACAGTGAGCCGAGATCACACCATTGCACTCCAGCCTGGGCAACAAGAGTGAAATTCTGTCTCCAAAAAAAAAAAAAAAAGGATTGCACAAAGCGTTGAATTATCAAATCAGACTCATAAGAATTAGAAATCTTATTCAGTATCAAACTTTACTAATAGTACAAAAAAGCTATTCTGCTTTTATGCAACATGCAGATCAAGCACGAGAAGTCTTGGACCACCAGTGCTGCATCTTGGGCCCTTTTGCATCACAACAGAATGTGCCCTGATGTACAACACATGGGGCTTCCAAGTGATGCATATTGTTCATCACTGACCCAAGGGGAACTTTTAAGCCTGAAATAAATCCATTTTATACTCTGATAATTAAATACCCCAAACTGACACTTTCTAGCAGGCCATGCCCCAGAAATCTATAAATTTCAGGTTTGTTTACCACACCAATTGATTAAGTATATCCTGCTGAAAGAATTCTATTAATAAGGACTCTTCTTATTATCATTCTATCAGTAAAAACCATCAGAAATTTGAATAGAATATTTCCATATTTGACCAGGATAACTCCTTTTTTTCCCCTAATTTCTCCTTCTCCTCTTCCTCCTGCTTCTCTTCTTTCTCTTCTTACTCCTCCTCCTCCTTTGCTTCCTCTTCCTCTGTCTTTCTTTCTTCTTTCTTTTTCTTTCTTTCCTTCTTTCTCTTCCTCTCTTTTTCTGTCTTCTCTCTTTTCTTTCTTTCTGTCTCTCTTTTTCTTTCTTCTTTCTTTCTTTCTGTCTCTCTTTTTCTTTCTTCTTTCTTTCTTTACTTTTTTCTTCTTCTTTTTCTTCTTCCTCCTCCTTCTTCCTACTCCCCTTCTCATTCTTCTTCATCATCTCTCCTTGAAATTATCCAGCTTAAAAAGGATAGTTAACAGATCAGCTGCTAATCTTTCTCTTCCCAACCATACTTTGGATTTTCACCTTTAATATGAACTTCTGTAACAAAACATCCAAATATTTGGAGCCATTTATTTTCTCCCTTCACCATGTGTATGTGTTTATGCTATGCTTATATACAAGCATGGGGATTACTTATCATTTATGGATAAGGAACTATGCATTTAGATGCCTTTAATTTCTGTGGAGCCAGAATTCTATCTACAGAAAGAATCTTATTTCATGTTTCTGCATAAAGTATCAGGTAACTGTGGAATGGTATTCCCTGGAAGGAGAAATGGGATCTGTTAGAGAAGAAGAAGGTAATTTGTTATTTGAACTAGAACTTCCATAATGGGTTTCAGAAGGGATTCCAAAATATTCTAGGTCCAGTGTACCCTTCTCTTGGAAGTCTCACTTGCATTATCAATACAAATGAACAGGATTATTGCTAATATTTCTTCCAAAACTAACATTTATTTGATGAGGTTTAGGGTAGTTTAATAGGAAGTGCCAAATACATATTTAGGAAGAGTGGAATGAACTTTGACTTAGTTGGATGTTTCTGATGCCCTATGCAGAGCATGTTGTCTCTAGAACTCTTGTGTAAGATTATATCTTGAACATTGGGAACTTACACTCCCTCACTTGGCCTGGAGAATTCTAGAAAGCTACACTGTGATCCAAAGATGACAGGATATCAAGGTCATTTGAAAGGTTCAGGTTCTTCTTTTTTTCAACTGCTTGCTACTTATCCTAGTAAAATGCAAAGATGTGTGGGCACACGATATTCTGAACACATCAAAAATAAAGTGGAAGTGGATGGTCAACCTAAAACAGTAAAAGAATGACTCTATACAGGTTCTGAAGCATCAGGTAAAGAATAGCTACCATGCAAATCAAACAAAAAGAGCCAAAGTCAGTGTTTTACAGAAAGATACAAATGAGTCTATACTTTCCAAAATGGAAGTATTCACTAGTGTACAATAAAGGCCAAAGCTGTAGGATCCTTTGAGATCAATGGGTCAGTGCTTCCTACACAGTGGTATGTGGGGTTGATACATAAGTTTATGATGTTATGGTACACAAATAAACTTTTTATTTTCATAATTGTGTGTTTATTTTAATGAGTGCAATAAATACCTATTTTTTGTTTTGGGGAGTTTTTTCTTTATTTTCACTTTTTTACTAGCCATCATTCAATCTGTCTCCCATTATCACCTTGTTCTCCCTATTGGAGAATCTCCCATTTTGTGTCCTCCTGAGGATCGTTGGCCATCTATGGAAGTCAAATGGACCAGATTTTCATCCTCCTCACACCTGTCACAAGATAGGCAGGGTGCAAGAGTGACTTGAGGTTGGCCAACCAGACACTGTCCCCATGATTTTGAATTCTGAGCAGATAGATGACATGGTGACATGGGTGTCTGACAGCCACATTCATTGCAGTGACACTGGTGTGGCAGTGGTGCTTTGCAAAGACCAGAGTGCTCATGCTACGGGACCACTACAGTGATTTTGCTGTCTGGTCAGCCAGGACAACTTCAATCCCTACTGTCTTCAAGCCTAATCTTCTAGCCTCCTAAAGTTACCTGAGCCCTGAGAATCTCTCCAATAAGATCTCCCTCTGCTTAAGATGGCCAGAAGATTTTCAATTGTTTTCAACCAAGGACCCTCTGACTGACACAGTGTGAATTAGAAAACATGTAATTACCAAATCAAAGCCATGATTTTATGGATATTATTCCTTCATAAATGACAAAGTCTTAAAACAGGGTTGATTTAAATTAACTGGAAAGAAAAGCTTTAAGAGAACCGTGGTGTGTGATTATAAGAAAACAGTGATTATTAGGAAGACAGTGAATTGGCTCAATTCCTTCATTTTACAGAAAATGAATGTGGGTCCCAGGGAGGCTGGGACCAGAAAGTTTCTAACAGACACCAGAAAGTCCCCAGTAGCTCAGCTGCAGACCCTACCCAGCTTCAAGTCCCCTGACTCCATATGGATCTCATAATCTACCCATGAGTGAGGGACAGAGCCCAGCTCCCACACTCAGGGTCCTGCCCCATCACACAGCTGGGATCATCTTGGGTTCTGAATTCACAGAGGCCTAGGTCAGCAGCCAGCACTTTCATCCTTAATAACTTTTTTAAAAAGCATTCTTTTTTCCTGTTTATTTTCTTTTATTTTTTGTCTTCAAACTTGGTATTGATGAGCCTGACAGCACGGAGCACATGTACCACAAATATTCTGTTTTACATTGAGTCATTCACCGCTGAGAAATAACACCCCTCCCCACATAGAAGTTCTAAACAGATTAATTGTGATAGTTTTATTCCTCAAGAAACCGCACACACTAGCCCATCAATAACCCGCTTGAAAGCAATAACCTTCTGTGAAAACACCCAGAACCCCTTGACCTGTGGCTCAGTGAGAGAACTGTTGTTTTTCTGAAGCCATCTCATCAGTATGACTCAGGAGTGCAGTAATTAGTCTGACCAGGGAATAAAGTCCTGTTTCCTCTACATTTAAAAATCAACTCTTGAAATAATTTTCCACAAGAAGCCAACAGAGACCTATCCCTTTATATTAACTACCAACTGAAGCATTCCCAGGCGGCATTTCTCCATCCTGGTCCATGCCAATTACAGCATCGTAACCTAGAATGAAGTGAAAATTGTCCATGTGGGAGGCAGGGCTCCACGGTGGAAAGGAGAAGAGATTGGAGTGACATAATCTTGGGTTCTAACCTTAGCCTTGCGGCTGAGTGGTGCTTGGGGGGACAGTTGGACAGAGAAAGGCATCCCAGGCAGAGGGAAGAACACAAATGGAGCCATGGAACACAAAACCATGTGGGGAGATGAGTAAACTTCAGGAAGGGGGAATGTGTCTGGAGAGCAGGGCATGAGGGGTGTCTGGAGGCAGAAGACTGGGGCTGCAACTGTTACTAAGGAGACAAGATTTTATCTGGGAGGCTGTGTGGGGTATGAAGAGAGCACTGTTGTGCAGTCAGACAGATCTGTGTTGGAGGTCTAACTCTGCTACTTTCCAGCTGTGAAACTGGGATAACAAAGCTTCCTTTGTAGAGTTACTTTGTGACTTAGAGTTATTGCGTGCAAAGATTGTGGCACCACGCCTGGCTCAGAAACATTTTTCTCATAAACAGTTGCTTCCTTGAGGAACTGAGTGGCCATTGAACATATCCATTGTGGTGTTGAAAGGTCTTCCCACCAATGCATGGAGCATAGATTTATGGAAAACACCTCAAAAAGGTAAACAGTTCGAGGTCATTGCACTTTACTGGCTGAGGAAGAGCCTGGGGCAGAGCAGTGGATGGGGGCGCAGTTGGTACAGGGAGGAGGGGCAGATGCAAGAGGTATTTGTTAAGTCAAAGGTACAGGTCCTGGCATTGATTGTATGTGTCAAGGAGAGCGTTGGTTGGGTAGTGGGGTGCGGGTTAGGAGTAGCAAGAGTTCAGGATGACTGCCAGACTTTGCATAAATAATGGGTCCATAGTGCAGCCCCCAGCAAAGATGTAGAATGTGACCAGGTATGATGGCTTGTGCCTATAATCTCAGCATTTTGGGAGGCTGAGGCAGGAGGACTGCTTCATCCTAGGAGTTTAAGACCAGCCTGGGAAACATAGTGAAACCCCATCTCTACCCAAAAAGAAAAAATTAGCCAGACATGGTGGTGCATGCCTGTAGTCCCAGTTACTTGGGAGACTGAGGTGGGAGGATCACTTGAGCCTAGCAGGCAGAGGTTGCAGTGAGCCATTGCACTCCAGCCTGGGTGATATGGTGAGACCCAGTCTCAAAAAAAAAAAAAAGAATGTAGAATGTCAGAAAAGAAGAAACAGTTGTTGTAGGTAGAGGTTGATTCTCAGGTAGAAGCTAAGCCAAAGCCAGAACCAGAGGAAAAATATAATCAAATTCTTGGGTTATTTACCTACATTCATTTGAAAATTCATGTATTTTTTTTAATATACAGAAGCAAAACATCATAATGAAAGAGCACTGAACTTGGATTCCCAAGACCAGGCATGCAACCTGTATCTACCTCCTAACTACTGTGTAATTTGGGGAAAATTGCTAAGCCCGTGTGAGCTTCAGTTTTCGTCTGTAAAGTAGGGATAATGACAATCAGTCCTGCCACCCCTGTCAGCTGAAACACAGCGTGCAACATCCAGGACTTCTCACCCACCACAGGCTTGTCCTCAGGGTCAGGGTTTCGGTCCCTAGTGCACAGACCATTCAAACATGGGGCCCTTCCTGTGGCACCTCTCAACGGTGTGATTCGGAGGGTCGTGGATGCTCCTGTGTGCTGAGAAAGCAGGTGCGGAGTTCCATATTCTTTCTCCTGGATGCCTTCCATGACAGGGCTCGCTGAGAGACTCGGGAGCGGGGACAGCATGCTCCTTTGTGGGAACACACAATACTCCCTGCCATCTGCCTGAGGCAGGGAGAAAAGAAGACAATGTTCTGTCCCCAGCAGGAACTGGCGCTATCCAAAAGAGATGGAATAAGAAGATCTGTTCCATTTCAAGCCCAAGAGAGGGACCACTGAGAGCTGTCCTCAGACCTCATTGAGGCCTGGATGAGAGGGAAGGTGGAAGAAAATTTTAGTAGGAAGGAAATAAATATGGAGGCTTGGGGGAGAGAAGGAAGGGAGGGAGGGAGGGAGACATGGCTGGAGGAAGACAGCAAGGAAGGAAGGAGTGGGAGGAAGGGAGGCAGGAAAGGAAGGAGAAGAGGGAAAGAAGCCTACCATTTCTTGAGCTGATCCAATGCATTAGGTAAGGTCGAGCTTTTTCATGCTTTTTGTCATTTAATTCCCACAACAACTCTTATTTTACAGGTAAGTAAAAGTTATAAGGCTGAGGCTGAGAACAGTCAAGTGCCTTACCCAAGGTTAAATGGATTTTCTGAGCCACAGCCTGTCTTTTCCAGTAAAACATGCCACTTCCCCTTCTGGTCCTCTATGTACTCAGAGTGTGAGTGAAGTCCTGGGGGAACTACAAAGTTAGACACCAGGAAGAGGGCACAGCATCCCACTGGAAACACGAGATACCCCATGCTCTTCTGGACCAGTCTCACCTGTTGGTCTGCTGTACTCAGTTCTGGGCTATGCCAGAGAGGAGAGAGGAGCCCTGATAACCTGACAGCCAGAGCAGGGCAGGCAGGGAGGTGATGGGTTTCCAAATCAAGTCCTATGATTGAAGAGACTGGGAGCACTTGGCTGTAGAAGTGACCACCAGTAAGGACAGGCAGCTGTCTTGAGCCAGTTGCTGTCCTGAAGTGGCGATGGACATGATCGCAGTTCCAGAGGCCGAAGCCCAGAGAGCCGCAACTTTTGTTTCTCATGGAGTTGGGCAACTTTCCTCCAGACCAATAGTTTGGCTTATTTCCTCTTTTTTTTTTTTTTTTTTTTTTTTTTTGAGATGGAGTTTTGATCTTGTCACCCAGGCTGGAGTACAATGGCATGATCTTGGCTCGCCTCCTGGGTTCAAGCAATTATCGAGCCTCAGCCTCCCAAGTAGCTGGAATTACAGGCACCTGTCACCACACCTGGCTAAGTTTTGTATTTTTATTAGAGACAGTGTTTCACCATGTTGGCCAGGCTGGTCTCGAACTCCTGACCTCAGGTGATCCACCCGCCTCGGCCTCCCAAAGTACTGGGTTTACAGGAGTGAGTCACCACACCTGGCCAGAGGACTGCTACTGCTCTTTTTCGAAGTGTTATTCTTTACAAATGTGTACAGTGTTTGTTTAGAGAGACAGATCTCTGAGGGGCATTCAATAACCAGGAGACCCTGGTTCCACTATGCCGAGACCTAGTGAGTCTCTTCTGGACTCAAATGTGTGCAAAACTAAGTCAAGGCAGTCTGGAAACCAGCCATAGTTATTCACACTTGTCCCTCAGTGTGAGAACATTATTAACGCTCTTTCTTCAGTCACATGGGGTAAACTCTCCACCCTCAAGGAGTTCTGATTAGTAAATTGACCTCCATCTCCTTGTATTCTTAGTGATCAAAACCTAGATGGTCTCCAAGGCAAGTACTAGTGGCCCACCCTTAATCCAGTTGCACCTGCTCATGCTCTAGGATACAGCTCAGCTGGCATCTCTTTGAGGCACCATTCTTCGCTCTCTCAGCCAGGTGAGGTTCTCCTTGTTGCTTCCATAACACCATCCCTCAATGTGTTCTCTCCTTGTATTGCAATGATATTTAGATGTGCCTGCCTCCATCACAAGACTGGGAGATACATATTATTACCACCATCGCCCCCAGTTAAGAGGCAAGGCTGTTGGGGCTCAGGGAAATTAAGTCTCTTCCCTAAGGTCTCAGAGCTAGTGTGTAATAGAGCTAAGATTTAAATCTACCTCACCTCGGTTTCACTCCAAAGCTTGTCATGCTTTTTGTTCATTTCAAACTGTTTCTACAACAAATAGATTTCTAAAGTGCCTCTACAGAAAATGTGTTTTCTCTAAAATGAACCCCAAACTGGACACTTGTGAGTGCTCCCAAGGGTCTTGATGGATGGAATAGTCTGCCTTTCAAAGAGAATGATCTTATAATTTACAAGTTTGCCCCTCAATTAACTGAGCACTGTGGCTCTTTATTTAATGTTATTTCTACATAATCTAATTTCGGCTGCAGGTTAATGGACCCATAGGGAGTCACTGCTAGTTCAGTTTCAAACGAATTCAGCAGCATTCCCAGGTTACTGGTTGTTAATGGGATCACCCAGCTGTTTTTACTTCCTCCCAATCCTTCTCGAGGTGACTACAGAGGAGAGGACAAAAACGGACGTGGTGGGACTCGCTTTTAGATCACTGGGACTACTGAGCTCTACCTCTGCCAGCTACCTGGCCACACTGGGTTCCATTCCCTAGAAAACCACCTGGTCATAGCCAGAGCCAGCATGGCCCACACTATTATTCATCCAAACACATTGAGCACCTAGTGTGCCCAAGGCACTATTCTGGTGCAATTGGAGACACCGAGATGGATCAAGTATGGTGTGAAAGAAAAATATAAATTGGTTGGGTTAAATCACTAAAATTACTAAAACTAAACTGCGGTTTCCTTGCATGCATCATCAACATGCTTATCTTCAATTGTTTGTTTGTTTATTCATATAATGTTGACTGAGAATCTGCATGCATCAGATATTTTTCTGAGGATACCTGGGTGATTCCAATCTTGTAGGCTCATGGTCTCATAAGGGATATAGACAAATTAATAGGCAGCAATAGTTCAGAGTGATTGGTCAACAACAGGGAAGTATGAGACACCATGAGAACACAAAGGAACCATTCCTCTTCAGGACAAAGAGGTCAGGCAAATCTTCCTAGAGGATTTTACGGTTCAGTTCTGAGTTTGCCCTGAATATGAACAGAGGCCAGCCAGAACATGAATAGCAGTCTCCCAGAGGTGGGAGAGAAGAAAAATTTTAGTCAAAAGGAACAACATGAGCAGATATGCAGGATGAGAAAAAGTAAGTCATCTTGGGAAAGTATGATGGTGAATATGTTTTGAGTGGAATTCGAGTAAGGATAATAGTGAAGAGGAAGCGGTA
Organism: Chlorocebus sabaeus; assembly: GCF_047675955.1. NCBI lineage: Eukaryota > Metazoa > Chordata > Mammalia > Primates > Cercopithecidae > Chlorocebus > Chlorocebus sabaeus. Next base: position 138,982,904 of record NC_132911.1, on the reverse strand, counting down.
TAGAGAAGAGGAGCATGTATAAAATATAAAGGGGCTTGAAAACCTGGAAAAGGGGATGGATTAGACTTCAACCTGTAGACACCAGAGAGTGGAGGTTCCCAGAGATGCGTGAGGAGCAAATGTGGTCTTTCTGCAAATCACCCAACTGTTCTATGTAGATTTGATTCAGGCCTGGAAAAATTAGAGCCTGGGGCAACTGAACCACAATTGTGGCCAGAACTATTGAGGAAACAATAAAGAGGGAGATAAGAGGGGCCAATCTGAAGGAAAGTTGAGAATAAGTGCCAGCAGAACTTGATAGAAAAGAAACAAGTTCATGTAACTGCAAGCATTAGACTTTTAGAAAACTACAAAGTAGAAAAGCAAATGCAGTTCACTTTAAAGCCCAGATTTCCACATTGTATGAATTAATGACACCTAAATTAATGATGTTTTTCTATATTGGGATACTAGATCAAAGTCATTTTACTCAAGATTTTATAAATGCAATAGTATTTGAAGAAGAAAGAGTTTGGAAGAATAATAGCACAAGATGGCTTTGATTGTAGGCTTTGGGGTGAATCAGGATATGGTAGGTCACAGGACACTTCCCCAGATGATGACAGACAAGGTAATAAGTGGCTTTCACTTTAATGAGGGCCAGAGCTTCATTTTCAAAGGGCTATTAAATTAGGCTTCACTGATGGCATATTTAATTTGCTTTAGAAAGGGAAAAAATGGTTTCTCAAAGGCATGGGGACACAAAGTTCGATGGTCTTTTCCATGATACTCCACTCTTGACATGGCCTTAGAGCTGGCGATTAGCTACAGAAGGCAGAATGCCTTACAGATTTTTTTAAAGCATGAAAAGTCTTCATTTTAGAACAGGTGATGTTTCACGTTTTCTGAAAATCATACCCCAGGTTTTGTGCTCCAAATGTGTGAGCAGAAGTGGAAGAACACACTGTCTGGAGGCAGGCCAGCATGGCTGGAAACACCTGCTTTCCCCCAAGCCAGCTGCACAAGTTTGGGGAAAATAATTCAGTCTTTCTAGTATGTTGCTTTATCTGTGAAATGAGGCTGATGATGATAGCTCACCTTGCAGGGCAACTGTAAAGCTCAGATCAGAGCATTCCTTCCTCAATTCCCTGACACTGAGTTTTGTTTTCTGCACAAGATGAGGAGGATAAATCCTGACTTGCCTGCCTTGCAGGTTGCTGAGAGCTCAAGGGACAATGGAGGTTTAGAGTAAAAAATGTATTTGTGTGAGGTCACAAGACAGACTGGCATCAGAGTAAAAGCTAAGATCAAGGTATTTAAACACTCCATATCCTTTCCATTGTGCCATAATAATTAATGCCCAAGTCCCTGAGACACAATGGGATGTGTTTCCCTGGTGGCAACTCTCTGGCTTTCCCTTTTGTGCCTTTGGCTAGTTCAGGAATAATTGGAAAGTGAGCCCAGAACCCTCATACACAAACCCTAATGTACAATCCTGGATTCTGAATCCCCACCTCTTCTCCAACTGCAAGCTCCCCTTGGTGAATCTCTCTTCCAACCTCTCCCCAGCAGCTTCCTCCTCTGGGCCCATGTTGCTCTAGGCACCTACCCTCACAAGGGCCCTTGTCATACCTGGATCTCAGGGACCCATGTGAACATTGTTTGCTCTCCTTCAGATGAATGCCTGGAGGTCAGGACTACAGATACAAGACTCCTATCCATAATCCCTCCTGACACTCAGCTCCCGGCCAGCACTGCAGGCACTCAATAGAGCTGCCAGAATTAAATATGTTAAAAGAAACTTAACTTCCAGATTGTCCACTTGACTAACTTAAAATATGCTTTATTTGGAAAAGGTAAGAGGGACATAATCAATGATCTCTGCCATGATCCAGGCTGAGCTAATGCTGTGATTTGAAAGGGGACTCCTCCTAGATTGCTTACATCCACATTACCCCAACAGCTCTTCCATTCTTCTGGTGCCCAAATCTGGGTCATCAGGAGAAGGTTGATGAAGAGGAAGCACAGAAAGTAAAGCAAACATTTACAGCTTAACCTTAATTCTTTAAAATATCCTCAGCAATAAGGTTGGGGATGGGGGTGTTTAATGAAGGCTAGCTAGGGGACAAGCATGTTTGTTTTAAAGATTAAATGATAATCTTAATAATTAAATGACAATTAAGTATACGAAGCACACAGTAATTCACTTTAGGATATAGTAGGTGCCCAAATAGATGTTACCCTATCTTACCTTCACTTTTTAGGTACTTTTACCTGGTTATAGCTACCATATTCCCAGAATAATGCAGAGGTCTCTTCCTTTAATTCTTAGTATAAAAAAACCACTCTCCATTCTAAAGCTTTTTTACCTAGAATTCTAGAATTCTCAGACTTAGTTCAATATAGCCATCCTGTTTTTAGAGCTTTAGAGAGAGTACAGACCAGGTGTGAGTCATTCCATCTTGTGACTTAGTGTGTCTTAGAGTCTGAGTCATAAAATCACAAAGGCACAGAACATTTGGATGGGAAACCAAAGGGAGAAAAAATTAAAGTTTCTCTTGGCACATAAATAATCTTGAATCAAATTTGTAACAGAATGTTGAAACTGAAGGCTCATGGTAAGCCTCATGATAAGCACCAGGAGGTAACAGATGAGAGGTTCAAATCCAGGTCTCCACATGTGGAATTTACGAAGGAAATGTCAGAGGACCTCTCCAAGCAGTAGGCTCCTCTTCCTCTTCCTCATTGTTTTTTTTTTTCTTTTCTTTTCCTTTTTCTTTTTTTTTTTTGAAGCAGTCTCACTCTGTCACCCAGGCTAGAGTGCAGTGGTGCAACCTGGACTCACTGCAACCTTCGTCTCCCGGGTTCAAACAATTCTCCTGCCTCAGCATCCCAAGTAGCCGGGATTACAGGCAAGCACCACCACACCTAGCTAATTTTTGTATATTTAGTAGAGACAGGATTTCACCATGTTGGCCAGGCTGGTCTCAAACTCCTGACCTCAAGTGATCTGCCCACCTTGGCCTCCCAAAATGCTGGGATTACAGCTGTGAGCCATCGTACCCAGGCCTCGTTGTGGTTTTAAAGAGTGTTAAGTGAATGAAAGAAGGAAAATTACTGAGATTTCCTCAGAGATGCAATTATATTTATGGGTGTCACCTCAAGTGTAGTGAGTCTTCCATGGGGTCACCCCAATAGCTTTGGAATGTGTTCCCTGCAATTGAGATCTAACTCCTAACCAGGAAATGCAGTGGGTGGAGGAGGGCTGATGTGCCATTTTGGGGGTAAAACCCAGGGCACCTGCTGCTTGGGGATCCACTGTGTTTTGGAGCAAAGAACATGGGAATGTTTTCAGTGAGTCAGTATGAGACAGAGACGGGTTGAGAAAAAGCCAGGATGGGGACATTCCAATTAATAGGGCTGCCCCAAGTAAGGGTAGGATCCGTCATGAAAAACCTGGATTCCTAGAATCTGATAAGGAGGTGAAGCATCCACTCAAGTCAAGCTGCTTCCATCTGGGTTGGGGGAATGTCAGGGGAGTCCCATGGTAGGATTCATGAAGTGCTCGAGAATGCCCTGGCCTCCACCAGGTCCTCGGGTGCTAGGGTCGCTGATGATGGTGGTATCTGCAAGGGACTTGTCCTGTTCTCTTACTTCTTCTCCCTCCCCTCCAATCCTCAAGGAGTCAGAAGGTGCTGAGAAGCTTGGGTTCAGGGGACTATGGAAGCAAAAATTGAGAAACAGAGAAGCGAATCCCCAAATCTCCACCATTCCCTCCATGGGCTTTTAGCCTAAAGATATCTGATGTGGGGAAAGGAGGAAGACTCACTATCAAATCTGGTTGAGATATTGGGCTAATATATTTGAGCACTCAATTACTGAATCAAGGCAGTGGTGGAGACTTAAAATGACTGTAGAACTGCCAGTTACCTGAGTCACCAGACAAGTCATGGACTTGCCTTATTTTCATCCAGGGGCAGGAGAAGGTTGAATACATATTAAAGAGATGGCAGGAGAACACAATAAAGATGCATTTTAATCACTCTGCAAGCTGTGCTTTTTCAACCTGCATTTTATAAAACCTTGTCAAGCATCTCTTTCAAGCTCCAGGGCACAAAAATTACTTAGGAATAAGAAATGGTAAATGGTTATCAGTTGTACAATATCCCTTATCATTCACTTAGAATGTGAGAAACATCCCTTGCATTTTCTCTATTTAGTGAGTGTCCTGTCCCCCATTTTTTAAAGGCATGTGACAGATATTTGTCAGGATCTTTACGGTCGCCTTGTTATCAGCACCCTCATACCCTCCTGTCAGGAACTTTCCCTGTTGCCCTGGGATTCCCATCCAAGAAGGTGTTTAGGAACAGAGTCCTCAGAATTGGGTACAGTAGGATGAGGAAGTTATGGCTTTCCATTGACCACCTTCATCCTGTGCCATTTTAAAGGACTCTGAGCTCTGTAAAATGCTGTAACCTGGATTAGCTAAAACCTCTTGGGTTGCCCCAGTGTATACTTAAGTCTGTTCTCAATACATAAGCATCAAAACACAAACCAACACACTCACAAGCACACACATACACATCCTCCAAACTACCCCCTTTCTGCCACATCATACGTCAACTCCTAAAACCTGGAAGAGAGAGGTAGAGTTCTTCAAAAATATTCTTCCTGAAGGCTATTTAATGTTACAAAGAATAACAATAAATCACATACATCAATGTCCAAATGTCTGAATTTCTTCCTTAAGCATTTTTTTCCTCAAATTTCCCTTTCCTAAAGCAGCTGTCCTCTCTCTCTCTCCTTCCCCTATTGTCTGAAACTCTCACCTCTACTCCATATCTCAACCATTCACATACCCTGTACCTCGATTAGCCGAACAAAGCCCAGTCTTTAATCAGATTCTGAGCAGCTGCCCCTGCTCGGACCCTGGCCCACTGAAATCTCTCAGGCAAGGCCAGGTACATCTGGATGGTGGGTGGGGTAGAAGGTGGGGTGATCATGAGGACCAACCTGACTTAGTTGCTTTTGATGTCTGCCTCTTTCTAGGACACTGGCTTGTCTTTGCCCCTGCAACCCTATTCTAGTACTGGCCAGGGGGCTGATGTTACAGAGTGATAACTTCCAGCTCCCTGTAAAGGAGGCCTTCACATGTGTGGAGGCTCTGAGAGGAAAAGAATGAATGGACAGATTCCCTGGAACTTTGAATTTGCAGGCAAATTAGTTTGTCACAGTACCTGCTCAAGAAATGTCAGCTTCCTCATCTTCCTTTTCTGGAAGCAAAATGTTGCCAATAACTTTACCAATTTAAGAAAATGAGAATTTTCTTAGCTCCTCAAACACTGGCCTTGCTAACAACCCCATGTTTTCTCTTCCATCCATCTTCCATGCCTCACTGAAACACCGAATACACCTGACTGCCCACAATCAAAAGTGTCTGAACATGTGAAAACTCATGAAGGCTGGCAACTTATTTTTAATTTGTACATTGCCTTCAAAAATTACATACACCTTGGCACTCTCAAAAGTCATGCTCCTTTGCCCTCAACTGCAGAATCAGGACTAAATGATAAATTAAAGCCAATGTGTGTGTGTGTGTGTGTGTGTGTGTGTGTGTGTGTGTGTGTGTGTGTGTGTTTCCGTTCTACAAGTGCATCCTAATTTGGGTCTTTATTATGAAGCCAGTGATAGAAATGTCTGTAAACTCTTAAGAAAGCAAAAATTAGAATAAAATAGATTACATTCAAAGATAAATTAAGTTGTATTTTATTACTAATGGCAATCTGAATAAAATGTGAGAAGAGGGCACCCGTCTTTCAAGACTTCAAAGGTAATATAAAAAAGCAAGCAAATAAAACATCCATATCCATTTTAAAGCACCAAGACATTAAGAGTCCTATCATTGTTTCTGACAGCCAGGCCAGGCAAAGGAGAAGGCACACATTTCACAACTGTGGGAATGCTTCGAACAAAACAAAGACAACCTTTCAGAAGAAGAGGCTAAGATTGTGTGAGGAATAGGGAGGATTTTAAAGGGCTAAGCCTAGGGAACAGGCAGGGGGGGCAAGAGCTAGATCTGAAGGGAATTTACAGTGAAGCCACTAGACCCAGATGGCAAATGGGAGTTGGGACCAAGAGAGAGTCCCCAAGGCAATACCATTAGAGGGGTATGGATTGACCCATGCGTGGCAGGCAGGAAACGCATGAGAGTGGTGGCAAATGGGAGACTCAGGTGGCAAATGGGAGTTGGGACCAGGAGAGCGTCCCCAAGTAAATGCCATCAGGGGGGTCTGGGTGGACTCGTGTATGGCAGGCAGGAAAGATACCAGAGGAGGATGAGTTTGGCTACACTCTTTGCCTCCCAAATTTCCCTATTGCTTATTCCAGATTCCTCTTACCTCTTTGGACCTGCAGGCCCAGATCATCAACCTAGGCAGGGCTGGCTGGGATGACCCAGGACTCCCCACGTGGAATGCAATCAAATCAGCTGTGCCTTATAGGACATGGGAATGAAAATTTTACACATTACTGCCAACTCAATCCTGAAACAGTGCTATTCTCCTGTCTCTTGCTCAAGAAACTTTCCTGACTCCCCATTAACCAAAAGTTGAAGTCCAAACTCCATAATTCGACTTTCCATTGATCTGAATCGTATACATCTTTCCGTCCATTTATTCATTCATAAACACCTATCAGTCACCTGTTATATACCAGGCATTAGGAATAAACATTGAATGAAACACAATGTCTACTCTCAAGAAGTTCATGGCCATCCGTCAAATAAATGACAATCTGGCCCAAATTCTTTTCCTGGCATAACTTCCACTACATGTATGTGAACAGTCCATTCTGGGCCAACAGGTGTACTCGTGTTATCCCAATGTGTTGGTTAAAGTTCTGGAGGCAGGTAAATGATGGTTTAAAACCCATTTCTCTTGCTTTCTAGTAAGCTTCTAAATCTTTCTGTACCTTAGTTGCCTTATAAGGTTGAAGTAAGGGTTAAATAATTTAGTGTGGAACTCATACTGAGTGCTCTTACAGAGCAGTTTTTACTGTTACTGTTGTTGCTGTTGTTCATTCTCCTCTCCAAGCCTTGTTTGCAGCCAGCTCTCAGGTGAAAGGGCCTGACCCCCTGCTCTGCCCACACCCTTCCCAGGCCTTGCAAGGCCAGCTTGCTCCTCTAGGAACCACTCCTTCTGCTTGAATCGCTCGTGATACCTAGGACCTGGACTGTTGTCAGGGGATCACAGGTGTGGGACTCCACTTCCTGCACGGAGTGTAAACTCTGAGAAGACAAGGAGAAGTCTTAAAATTATGTAGATCCTCCCATGGGAAACCCAGGATGCTATGACCTATGAAATTTGGGACTTGCTGTGAAATAAACCAGCAAATGTGATGTTTCCTAGAATTACAACCTCACGGTGTTTGTCTGCTTTGGCTCATAAATTCCCTGGAGATAAATCCTGCATGTATGCATTGCCCCACATTTTAGTCTTTCCAGCTCATGTCTTGTCTGAGGCAGAATGGGGAGAATGCAATGGTTTAGAATAAGTACTGATCTGTCATCCCTAGAGGTGAAGAGCACTAATAAAGTAAGAGGTTGTTGTAATTCTTCTACCACAAAGGAACCCATTATTATTATTATTATCTATATGAAAAATTATTTTCATCTTTCTGTCTACAGTACCTAGCGTGGTATAAAGTAAGTTCTTAGTAAATGGTTTTTTTGCATTTCAAATAAATGATTGACTCTCAGCTTTGAGAGTGTTTCTGTCAAACAAATTTTGTTTCTTAAAGAGTAGTAAGTAATTTTTCACTTCCTAAATTAATCACAGATGTGTATAAATCAACAGACAATAAGTGGAAAGCAGAAAACAGCAATAAAACAGTCTATTAAATTGAGCTTCTGTGGCAGACGCAGTTGGTTGCCAACAACAATTCTCCTCCCTCTTCTTTGTCCCTAGCAGACCCCCCTTCTTCCAATGATGGGAATGAAAATACTGGGCCCTTACTCTATAGCTTGCCTATGTGAATCTGTTCGAGCCAATGAGACATAAAGAGAAGTTTCCTGTGTTTGGAGGAGACTTCTAGAAAATATTCCTCTTCACTCCATGATAAAAATATATTTTAAAAACACACACACAAGAAAAGCCAAAGCACTTGTGCCTCCCTTTTGCTTTTGTCGCTGCTATCTTGGGACCATGCATGGCGATATGATTTATACCCCAGGAAAGACAGCTCCGAGACAGGAGAATACTTGAGTCCTTGATGACATTGTCAAGCTGCTCAGTCAATAGTGGCTGAGTCAGTACTGGGACCACCTGCTTCTGGGCAGCTTATTGTTGGAAAAAAAAAAAATGAAAGCAAATAAAACACTATTGTTTAAGTCATGTTTTTTGGCTGTTCTGTTACTGTTAACTGAGAGCATCTTACCTGACAAATTGCATAGTGAGCTGGCTGTGGCTTTTGCTCACCTGTGAGACCATGCTGTGTACACACACCTGCTGCAGAGCTTCGGGCAATGTTCAGAATTGCTCATGAGCGTGCATGAGTACCTGTGCGAGGCCCACAAATTGAGCCCATGCTCTTATTTTCCAGTGAGACAAAGAGGGAGACACGGGCTCTTGTACTGGGCCTGAAGAGACTGAATCCTATCTCGGCTACTTTCTATTAAGTTAGTGAAAAAATAATCACGGTTTTTGCCATTGCTTTGAATGGCAAAGACGGCAACTACTTTTGCACCAACCTAATAGCTGTAAAAATGTATTAGTCAGCTCAGGCTGCCACAACAAAACACCTAGACTGTGTGACTGACACCACAGAGATGTATTTCTCACAGTCCTGAGGGTCAAGATCAAGCTGCCAGCCAATTCACTTCCCCGGTGAGGGCTCTCTTTCTGGCATGCAGACAGATGGCTGCCTTCTTACTATGGCCTCACAAAGTAGAAAGAGGGGAAGCAAGCCGTCTAGTGTCTCTTCTCATAAAGGCCCTCCTCCAATCAAGAGGGCCCCACCCTTACCACTTCATCTAAGCCTATTAATCTCCCAAAGAACTCACCTCCAGAAACCATCAACATATGAAGTAATAGGGCTTCAACACAAGAATCTAGAGGGGCAATTCTCACCTCAAATTGGGAATTTCCCATGGATGATTCAGCTCATGGCAGTGGCCTTGGGCAAATATTTAACAGCCCGAACCCTCAATCTCCTCATCTATAATGTGAAGCATGGTAGCAGGACTTGCCCCCAGCTCACTCCAAAATTGAATGAGATAACACATGTCGGGTGCCAAGCATGGGGTCTGGCACATTGTGAGAGCCCGGTCACTATGCACTATGGTTTCTGTTCTCCACCTGTGGAGATGTGAGGCGGCTGAACAATTTTAGCTGCTTTGCGACTGACCAGTTCTTGTTATCCCTTCGAGGACGGTAAGGAAGACCCACCTGGGCCCACCAGCAAGGGAGCAGTGTGCCTCCTTAGACAGGCTGGAGGATTACCGATAGAAGTGAAATGCGACATACAAACCACCACTGGAAGAGCCTACCCTAATCCAAATCCTCTAATCCTCTTGTTTTCCTGGTATGATTCCTGGACACTAAGAAATGACTCAGAACTCAAGCCATTATTGTATCATGGCCAAGTCCACCCACTCTGTCCTCCTCCACACATTTGTCCCAGCTAATCCTCGTGCCTGGATAACCATTTTCCACTCTCTGGGTAGACTCCTGCTTCCTCCTCAAGGCGCAGCCCGGCCATCCTCTCCTAGAAGCCGCTGTGGACCCTCCTCATTTCCCACTCATCTCTGGGCTGGGCATTCCTTTTCTATTCCATAGACTCTGTTGGACCCTTCACAGAGTTGTTCACATATTTGTTTTGTTTCTCCAATAAAGTGCATCCTCAGAACCAACTGTATTCCTTACATATTTTGTGTAGTAACTAAACCTTGGCTGAATGATAACATATCCATTAAAAAGTAGAATAAACTTAGTAAATAAACATTGTTCTATGCAGTTGTATGCTTGATCTATGAAATAAAGTTACTTCTTTTTGTTCTGTAAGATAAACCCAATGTATTTGTGGCCTCCACCATAATTTTTTTTTTTCTGGAAACCTTTTTTTTTATTGCTGTAAAAGAGAATAGGCTGCTAACACCTTACTTGAGTGGAGTTATGCAAAGAAACAAAACATATGTTTAGAAATTGAAAAAGCATTATTAATAATTCATGAGTTAAAGTAGAAAGCATAATGGGAATTTAGAAGTGAATGATAAAGGCAGGCGTTATGCATTAAAACTTGAGTAATGCAACTTAAAGGATACTTAGAGAGAAATATGTTGTCTTAAATGTATATATTGGAAAAAAAATTAAACCATTAAAAGTTACATATTTAACTCAAAAACTGGGAAAAAATAGAATTAACTGAATGAAACTTAAAGTTAAAATCAAAAAGCAGTTAAATAGAAAACAAGGACATCATAAAGATGTTTATTTTTAAAAAGGTAGTTCACTGATAAAACAGCTCTCTGATAACATGGCTCAAGAAAAAAGAGACGAATCAAACAATACTAAGACCAACAAAGAAAATATAACTGAAGCTTCAGGAAAAATTTTAACAATCATTAAACAATGCTGCAAACAGTATTATGACAATAATTTTGATAACTTGAAGGGAATTCATATTTTTGGAAAAATTAAAATTCATAAAATTGACTCAACAAAAATAGAAATGCTGAATTGACCATTCAGTAAATTAAGTTGGTAGTCAACAATCTGCTCACTCCGAAAAGCAACAGCATAAGATAATTTCACAGGCAGATTTTACCAAACCTTCTTGGAATAGACAATTCCTATCTTATGCAAGCTTTTCTAGAAACTAGAAAAAGGTACACTAGCTGTGGGTAAGGGTCAAAAGCCAAAAAAACCTCTCTTTCCAGATGGACAAATTTGGCTGAGTATTAATTCTGGGCACCCGATAAAGATGGAAAGTCAGCCCCGTTCCAGGCAACATAATGTATGGTTAGGAAAAAACTAGAAAGCTCTATGGTGGGTAAGTTGCATCATTCCTAGGAGGACTGTGGACAGACCATACAGACCTGGTAGGAAGCTAGAGCTTTGACCTTCCTGTGTGCAGCCACTTGGTAATTTGGCACATCCCTCGTGGGGATCTAGAGACTATGTTCATGGAGCGGTTACAGATATACTGGATCTTATTTTAGGTGAGGGATTTAAGACATGATGGCTCTGAAATCCACTTGTGTGGTCTTTTTCCCTTGCACCTGAGCTGTCATTTGTGTGATCTGAGACTAGACAATAGATTGCCATGTGAGCTATTGCAAGGACTATCACCAAAAAGGGATGCCTGCATCCTTCTGTTTATCCTGGTGCCAGGTGTGAACTACTCAGATCTAGAATCTAAACGTCTGGTTGAAACTAAGACCATTGCTGTGGGTATTGTAAGATCTAAGTTATGAGGCTAGTGTAAACAATATCAAACAAATGAGATGAATAGTAGGAAAAATTACTGGCACTATCATTTGAACAAAGACATAAATATCCTAATATTAACCAATGCATTCCAGCAAGGTATTTAAACACACATGCACACACACACACACATACACACACACACCCACACAATAGAAGAATGCTTCGATATTAGAGAAATCCATTAATTAAATTACCACACTGATGGATTCAAGAGTAAAATCATAGGACAAATGCTGTTAACCCACCATTACCACTCTTTTCACACTGAATTCTGACCATTTTTCCAAACAAGTTGCCATATACATCAATGAAAGAGAAAGGAGATCCTAAAAAGAAATCCACCCATATATATCTCAACTTGAAAAATAAAGTGAAATTACTAATCAGTGGGCAAGAAAGGATTATGCAATTAATGGTGTTGAGCAATTGAGTAGCTACGTGTAAATTAATACAATTAGATCGCTACCTCACATTATTACATCCCTTCTTACACACAAGCAAGTTTAAAGCAAAGCTTATAACTTGTAAAAATAATAGAAAAATATTGTGATATCTGAATTGGGTAGGATTTCTTTAAGGAGCCAAAAAAGCCCAGTTGATAGAAAATACCAATGAATATATTTGTATCCCAGGTAAAAATTTTTGTTCAACAAAAACTCCATAAACAAAAGTTAAGGCCGAGCACAGTGGCTTATGCCTGTAATCCTAGCACTTTCTGGGAGCCAAGGCATGCTGATCACCTGAGGTCAGGAGTTCGAGACCAGCCTGGCCAACATGGCAAAACCCTGTCTATACTAAAAATACAAAAATTACCCGGGCATGGTGGCATGTGCCTGTAGTCCCAGCTACATGGGAGGCTGAGGAAGGAGAATCGCTTGAACTGAGGAGACGGAGGTTGCAGTGAGCAGAGCTCACGCCTCTGCATTCCAGCCTGGGTGACAGAGAAAGGCTCCGTCTCAGGAAAAAAAAAAATTGTTAAGGGACATACCAAAAGAGAAAATTTAACCAATGTAATGGGCAAAAGGTTAATGTCCAGAATAAATGAGTAATTTACAAATCACAAAGAAAAAAATAACTAAGAGAAAAAAGTACAAAAAAGGAAAGAATAGGCCAATCTTTGAAAAATAGGTACAATGGCCAATAAATACTAAAAAGAAAAACCTGAAAAGATGCTCAATGTCACCAATTCTATAGAAAATACAAATAAATCCCACAATGAGATACGATTTCATTTTACAGTAGGTGAGAGTATGTATTGGTATAATCCTTTGCAATAAGCGGTAAACTGGTATAAGTACTTTGCAATATGTAGTAAAGTTGAAAATCCAATTAACTAGTTGCCAAGTCTCTATACCTAGAAATACACCACAAAGAATCTCTTACACATGACCACAGGGACACATGTCCAAATACTTTTTGTAAACTTTGTAACAAAAATTACAACCAAAATTCTTACCAATAAAAGAATATTTAAGCTGTATTCTATTTATGCTCATGAAATACTACTTATTAGTTAAAATGAGGAAACTAGGGTTACAGGTATCAGTATTGACAGATGTGGAAAACATGATGTCATTTGAAAAATACTTTGTGACAAAATGCAACATACAGAATATTACCATTTAAGTAAATCTCAAAAACTCATAAGGCAATCTAGGTGGAAATGTGCACATGGAGTGCAATGTTCAAAGTACGCCCAGGAAATTTCATCCTTAATTGCACACTGATAGCGGTATCTGTCCCCAAGGAGCAAGAATGGAATTAGAAGCCTTAAGAAGAGAATCTCAACCCTATCTTTGATGTTTCACATTTTTAAAAAGTTCTAAGCCAAAGAGGACAAAATATTAACCTGTGTTAATTCTGGGTGGTGAGTATATGACTGTCACATCCATATGTGACAGAACCAGTTCTTGACTGCAGAACCAGTTCAATTTTGTCAGTAACAAAATGGTGAGTTGTTTTTCAGTTGCAATGAATCCCCAGGTTGCAAGTCAGTGACCTGAGCATGTCCAGAGGAAGCCAGGGCACTACCCGACCCCCACCAAGCCAGCCACAATGACAAAGTCAACCACATGCAGAGCCTAAGTACTCGGATCAAGGATCAGAGACCAAGTCAAGAAGTGAGGGGTACTCTGCTTTGTTGTAGTATTAACTTAAAAGCCAAGGACCTAGCACTACCTCTGCATGACCCAATCAGAGCACACCTCATTGCATTTTCCTATCACTCATTGTTACTCTCTGCCTATAAAATCTGCCCCCAGACCCCAGCTCCAAGAGATAGATTTGAGTGCTGCCTCCTGTTTCCTGGCCAGTCTGCTTGCAGTCAAGCCTTTCTTTTCTCAAAAGCTGGTGCCACAGTATTCACTTCTATGCATATCATCAGACAGCGAGCCCATTGCTCAGTAACAAATACATTCTATAATGTACTGAATATCGGAAATTTCCTAAAAGAGAAATAATATAATAAAATGCTTATTTCTCCTGTTTCCTATATCTCCCCATGACAACCTGGATGAAGTCCACACATCATAATGAAAGGTTGGAAAAAGGCAACAAGACTCTACATACTGAACCCTGTCTCCTCCTTGCCTCATGCTTAATCCTCAGGCCACAGGGAGCTCTTTGTTGCTGTCTCACATGTACACACATGTGTTCATACCCACATTATGCATGTACACATATATACACAAACACATCCACTCAAACATACAGCCCTACTTCTTGACTTCCAAGACTTTGTCCATGTTATTTCTTCTGTATAAATTATTCTTCTGTCACTATCTGTCAGTTAATTCTTAGTCATCTTCTACAAACACTCTTGGTGGCCACTGTACCTGGAAGCCTCTCTTGGCTCCTGGAGCAGGTTCCTCTTTGCTCCCATAATAACGCATGCCTGTCTCTATGGCTGCACCGATGCATTGTCCTGCTACTATGTTACCAGTCTGTGTTGCCCAGTAGGCTGCTAACCCCTTAAGTGCAGTGGATGAGTCTTATCTGACTTTTATTGTTTTCAGCACCTGGAATAGTGCTGGGCACTTAATGAGTGATATGATTCGTCTGTGTCCCCACCCAAATCCCACCTTGAATTGTAGAAATCCACACATGTCAAGGGTGGGGCCAGCTGGAGATAATTGAATCATGAGGGTGCTTTTCCCTATATTGTTCTCATGGTAGTGAATAAGTTTCACAAGATTTAATGGTTTTTATAAATGAGAGTTCACCTGCACATGCTCTCTCTTGCCTGCCACCATGTAAGATGTTCCTCATTCACCTTCTGCCACGATTGCGAGGCCTACCCAGCCATGTGGAACTGAGTCAACTAAATCTCTTTCCTTTATAAATTACCCAGTCTCAGGTATGTCTTTATTAGCAGTGTGAGAACAGAATACAATGGGCATCCATTAGGTATCCTTGATTGAAGAGTGGACCTGCTACATGTAGACAGCCAGGAAAAGTTTATTCAGTACATAAATACCCCAAGATGCACATTTTTTTCCTGAAGTACATGACAGAGGTCTTACTTTTATACTTGCATTTGGACAATTCTTTCCTGTGGTTCATGGACAGAGTATTGGATTTGTGGAGAGACTGGGTTCCAACCCGCCTTCTCCCCATTACTGACTATAGGAGAAATATGGTTTGGCTTTGTGTCCCTACCCAAATCTCATCTCAAATTGTAATTCCCACATGTCAAGGGAGGGACCTGGTGGGAGGTCACTGGATCATGCAGGCAGTTTCCCCCACGCTGTTCTTGTGATAGGGAGTTATTCTCATGAAATCTGATGGTTTCTCAGGGGCTCTTCCCCCTTCACTTTCTTCACTCTCTCTCTCACCTGCCACTATGTAAGACTTGCCTCTTCCCCTTCCGCCATGATTGTAAGTTTCCTGAGGCCTTTCCAGCCATGCAGAACTGTGAGTCAATTAAACGTTTTTTCTTTATAAACTACCCAGTCTTGGACAGTTTTTCACAGCAGTGTAAAAACAGACTAATACAAAGAGTTTTGCCAACTCAGAATGAGCTTTTTTGGACCTCACAAGGATGGGAGTTGTAATACCACCTTTGAGAGTTATTATGAGGGTTCTAGGAACTAAAATCTGTGCAAGCTTGTTGCACCTGGTAAATGTGTTATAAATCATCAAACTATACCTAGCCGATGTTCAATATAGGCTGATGAATGGAGATGAAGTCTTCATGACAAGGATTCAAGGGGTCTGCAGAGAACCAATTAAAGAGGTGGATTTTGAGTAATTTTGTAGAAAGAAAGATGGTCATACTGGGGAAAAAAAAAAAAAAAAACAGAAAGATTCACAGGCCAAGAAAGGAGGCATTTATATAAGTCTTCTTGGTAGGAGCCAAGGAATTTACACAGATTTAATTGTCTGTTCTTCAGTTCTGAGCACATTTCTAAGCAGTTTTGTCCCTGAGAGAGGGCAGGAGCCAATGAGTGGCTGTGAAGTCTATGCTGAATTCCACGGGTGGCGGGAAGCCACATGCCAAAGCCAGCATGAGACACGTAGGAGATGATACAGAGGTAACAGCGTAATGAGCACAGGTTTGGCAGGTAGCAAGGGAGTTTTATCTCCAAATCTCAGTTCCTTTTTCATGAAATGGAAATAAATTGTCTCATGTCATTGTTGGGGAGGTTTGTGATTTAGTTTAAGTAACTAAATACATTGCCTGGCCCTGGTAAGAGTTTAATAACTGGTATATTGAGATCATTACTACTACTGCCAGCGTTTGGTTTGACAGCATGGTGTGGTTTCCACATACCTGAGTCCCATCTACTTTAAAAATTTTCAACCCCAAACTTAGTCTATGCCAGCACTGGAATTTTTTGAAGCTGAGACACTTCACAACATTTAATATGCGTTTGAATTCTTATGGCACTTTAAAAAAGTTCAGCTGGTAGAGCCCACACAGACCCACCAAGCCAGAGTCTCCAGAGTAGAACCTATTTTCTTTTTCTAATCTTATAACAGAGTCAATGCTAATACATAGCCAAGGATGAGAATCAGGCCTGGGAACCACTGGAATAAGACATTGCTTTTCTAGGTTTCCCTGTTGAAAGGTAAATATCTGGGACAAGTTAATATTAAGGCATAGCCAGCCTTTCATATCTGGAATGAATTCATTGATGGGATTATCAGATATCAGCCAAAGAAACTAAAAGGAGATTCCTGAGGTGTGGTAGAGGGAATGTGGAAACTGGCACATCCTCATCTAAAGGAAGGGATGATTAAAGTGACCATATTTCACAGACTTGTTGATAGATTGAGTTCAGTGAGATACAGTTGCTCAAATATGTGAGTTCTCCTGTCAGAGGATGACTGAGTGAGATATGGATGTCAGGAGGACTGGGAAGAGAGACCAGGCAGCACACCCATCTAGATTGTGGATGGGGCCTGGCCAATTCTCTGCATAGGTGGGAGCTGTGCCCAGAAAGTTCTTGGTGTAGTTACGCTGGGGAGCAGGTAACCATGATGCCGTAGAGCCTGAGTGGTGGAGAAAAGGGCAAAAACAAGCATAGAAATATGAGGCAGCCTATATTTAAAACAGCACCTGCCACCCCCTGCAGCATTAAAACCAAGCCCCTTAACTTGATGAGTGTCTTAGAGTTGCCACAACAAAATACCACAAACTGGGTGTCTTAAAAAAATAGAAATGTGTTTTCTTACAGTCCTGGAGGCCAGAAGTCCAAAATCAAAGTGTTAGTGGGGTCATGCACCTCTGAAGGCCCAGGGAGAAAATACAGTCCATGGCCCGCTCCTGACTTCTGGTGACCGTCGGCAGTTCTTGGTGTTCCTGGGAGATGCATCCCTCTGATTGTTGCCTGTCTTCACATGGTGTCCCTCTGTGTTCATGTCTTCACAGGTTATTCTCATTAGGACACTAGTCATTGCATTAGGGCCTGTCCTAATCCAATACCACCTCATTTTAACTGATTACATCTGCTAAGACCCATTTGCCAACTAAGGCCACCTCCTGAGGTTCTGGGTGCACATGAATTTTTGTGGAATACTATTCAATCTGGCACAATGACGGATGACCATGGAGACCCTCGTGGTGTTTTGTTCTGCTATATATCTGTACTGAAATATTAACCTTTGGGTTTTTCACAGTGTGATAATTGATTATTTACAAGTCTATGTCTGCTGCCAAGTTGTGAGATCTTCAGGGCAGGACCAATTTGAGTGGAGTGTTTTTGTTTGGGTTCTGCTTTCGTCTTCACACCTTTCATTATCCAGGATGTAGCACAAACCCAAGTTTCTGACCGGCATGCAGTAAGTGAATGTGAAATTTAATTGATTCACAGCAATAATTTTTCCAACACTGGTCATTTGGATCTCTACACTGGCATATATTGGAGCCTGGGAGAATATCTGGAGACCTCTGGAGGAAATAAATCAGGCCAGAGCTTAAAAGCTTAGCAACCATCCTTTGCCTTCGAGGCTGGAAATGGGTAACTGGGCTCTGTTGTGTTGCTTGTGCACTCTGTGACTTGGGGCTGGTCATTTCCCTGTTCTCACCTCAGATTCCAACTATAAATGAAGGATTTAGACTACAGTTTTAATCTTTCCTTATTTCCTAAGCTCCCTTATCTTTAAAATCGCAGGCATCATACTTAGTCATAACTAACATTACTAAGAGATAAGCACCAAAGAAATACTCAGGGCAGTAGCCCTGCAGTGCACCTAACAGCTTCCAATTCACCACTGGGGCCTTTCTCCCTTTTAAACAGATGTATCTGCTGCTCCTGAGAAGTCCTTCCTTCCCTGGCTACCTACAGGCAGTGAGCACGTTGCTGAAATTCCTTTGGTGAAGACAGCCTAGGATGCCACGGAGCAACAATAAACACAGTCTTTTCACTCCAACCCTTCATTTAGATCAGCTTTCTCTTTGAATCTCAATTGGCTGCAGCAGGCTCTTGGCTACCTTGCTGAGGAGGTGTTCAGCAAATCATGAAAGGGCAAGGGCTCCCCAGAGAGGCTATTTTCCCTCTTATCGGAACCTTTCAAAACAGCAGGAGAAGTAAAGAATTGCAACTGGGCTTCCAATCAGCTCCTCTCCCGCAGAGAGGAGATGGGGGAAGGGATTCTCACCTTCAGACTCCACAAAATTTTCAGTATTGAGAAACACAGCTTTGCTCCAAAAGAAGCTGGACTTAGATATCACATTCTGCAAGAAGTCTTCCCTCACGCCACCCTCACAACCCACACTGGGCTGCCTGCTCTTCTGTGTCCCTATAATTCCTGAAGCTTCTTTCCACACCGTTCTTGCCCCACTGGGCTAAAGACAGAGGGAACAGGGAGGAGGGAGAGTCCCTACAGTGCTGTGTGAAAGTTACCTTCCTGCATCTCAGACAATTGACTGTCTCAGCCAGCCACCAGCCACTTTAATACATCATCCCTTTTAACTCTCATAAATACACTGTGGCATAGAGCCACCCCATTTCACGAAGGAGCTGAACATTATTATATGGCTTTTGGAGAGTTTGAGTTGTTGGACGAAAGCCGATTTGGGATTCTAATTCAAGTCAGAGAGGCTCTAGTCACCCCATTTGTACATTCCATTTTGTATCTTCTCATGTGTGTGGGTACATCTTTATAATAATGTTCAAGGCCACTCTACGGAGAAGAGTTAACACAGCAGGCCTGAAACTGCTCATCCGTAGAAAGCCCTGCTGTCAAAGCGGTCCTTGGCTGGTGTCTGGGAAGCTGGAAGTTGGGAATGTTCCCACTCTTTCCTAACAGTGCCTCAACTATTTGTGCAAGCATTGTGGTTTACGCTGAACATCTGCTTACTTTCTGGGAGACTTGAATTTGGCACATGTAGGTTTCTCACATGATCAGATCCCATTGAAGACCTTGGACACTGAGCCTCTAACATGCTCCCCTGGTATTATAATATCATTATATTATGTAATATACTATGTAAAGACAAAATCAGATGCATCAGCAATACGGGCACGAACAGTAACTGGTTGCTCCATCGTAGAGCATCCAAGAAACCTATAGAAAGTGTCTAAGAAGTAGCTAGGGGAGGTCGACGGGTAAGACATTTATTCATCAGCTCCCATTCCCCATTGGTCAAAATTACTCCATGGGGTGTTAACTCTCTCTCAGTTCTGGGCTGTATATGCAAAAGTGCCCGAGGTTCCAACAGGTGGTTAGAGAAGTCCAGGAGAAGAGACAGGAGACACGTGACAGATTCCCTGGTGAGGCGCTGCCAGCTCACACCTGCGTGAAGCTGGCTGAAGCCACAGCAGGAGGAGGAGGTGAGGCTGAGGAGATGTATAAAGGGTCCACGGCACCCTTGTAACTAACTCAGTCCCCCGATCCTGTTCTCCAACTGGCATTTGGCACTGCCAAGCCTACCCTACCCAGTTGAGCTCCCATGGGCTTTATTCATTTATTCAGTCATTCAATAAGGGTATGTTGACTGCATACTTTGAGCCAGGCATGGAGTTGATATCTGACCTGCTCTCTCTTCTATTCAGGTTTTACCTTTTCCCACCTCCCTTCTCTCTCTCTCTTTTTTTTTTTTTTTTGGATCTACATCTTTTTTTTATTTTTTTGTCTGTGATAGTCCAGATGTTCTCTTTTTGTCGATGTCACAACTGGCTGGCACTTTCTTTTTTTTTTTTTAATTTTTTAAAATTATTATTATTATACTTTAAGTTCTAGGGTACATGTGCGTAACATGCAGGTTTGTTACATATGTATACTTGTGCCATGTTGCTGTGCTGCACCCATCAACTCGTCAGCACCCATCAACTCATCATTTACATCAGGTATAACTCCCAATGCAATCCCTCCCCCCTCCCTCCTCCCCATGATAGGCCCCGGTGTGTGATGTTCCCCTTCCCGAGTCCAAGTGATCTCATTGTTCAGTTCCCACCTATGAGTGAGAACATGCGGTGTTTGGTTTTCTGTTCTTGTGATAGTTTGCTAAGAATGATGGTTTCCAGCTGCATCCATGTCCCTACAAAGGACACAAACTCATCCTTTTTTATGGCTGCATAGTATTCCATGGTGTATATGTGCCACATTTTTCTTAATCCAATCTGTCCCTGATGGACATTTGGGTTGATTCCAAGTCTTCGCTATTGTGAATAGTGCCGCAAGCTCCAGGGCCCTTCCTACCAGGTTGTGAAAGAATTCCTCATGTTCATCTCTGGCATTGGGAATCTCCCCTTGACCCCAGTCATTTGTCACTAGTATTTATTTAATGCAGGACTCAGAACCTCGCAAGTTCTTTTAAAACCTATTGTGTGTTCTCTAAACTAGTGTTTCCTAAAGCGTGTTCCACATAATGATCACATGCACAGGAAAAAAGAGAGAGAGGGTAGCTTATGATCCAATGAGCTTGGGAAACACTGATGATGTCCACTGAATACTTTGAGAAATGCTACTCCAAATTCAGACAGGAAAAATGGTCAAGCATCATTCATTTAAAAGAAGTATACAAACATCATTTATAGAGAGCAGACGCATGAGAGAACATGGATGTGTAGAAGGTCATATTAATGTGCACAAATACTCACTTTCCCCTTTCACATGGGCAAGTGTGCTTCCTGCTCTGCTAGTGTTGGGCTTTGATCAAAAGGATGTGTGCAGAAGGGACTTTGCCACTTCTGAGCATGAGCTTTTCACGTAGTTTCTTGGTTTTGCTCTTCTGCTCCAGTCTCAGGGATGGGTGTGTCCCATATAGGGGCTTCTCCTTCAGCCTGGATCCAGGAACAAGACTTGTGGAGCAGAGCCCATCAGAACCTCAGCAGCCACGGTCCAACCACAACTTCCAGCATGTGATGTGATCCAGATATCAATGTTTGCTGTAAGCAGCTGAGATCCGGGGTTGTCCCTCAGCAAAGCTTTCTAACACAGTGTGAGTACCTCATCTTCTCCAGTGAAAACACAGTGATTATTATTTTGAACCATGTGTAAAAATGCTTTTTTTTTCTTTTGATACAGAGTTTCACTCTTGTTTCTCAGGCTGGAGTGCAATGGTGCTATCTCGGCTCACCACAACCTCTGCCTCCCAGGTTCAAGTGATTCTCCTGCCTCAGCCTCCCAGGTAGCTGGTTTGGGGGTAAAACTGCTACTTAAGTTTATATCCTAAACAATCAAACGTTTACCTGCAGTGAGAGAAATAATATTGAGTGACCACTTACTATGTAGAAGCTTTGCATCATTCTGTCTTACCTACATAACAAAACCATTTTGGAATAATTTTAATTCTCATTTATAGAAGAAACAGACTCAGACAGAGTTTAACCAGCTGGTCTAACATCACATGAAGGATGACAAGGAGTTGAAGCAGTTCTAGAATTCAGACAAAATCTGTGTCCTTTCCCTTCCATCATGCTAAAGTGGCAATCACCCAAGAATGGAGAAGCTAACAAAGATTGCCTTTGTGAGGACAGCAATGAGCTACATTTGGTACAAAAGGCACATCTCCACTGACACCATTAAATATTTCTCACAAAATAATTTAGTAAAAAAGAGTTCACCTACACCTAAAATCATTGAAAATATTTCTCCCAACCAAAATTTTAAAACTCTTTTCAAATTAAAAAAAAAACAATTGAGTCCTTCCCCAATGATGTAATGTTGAAAGAATGGGTCTTTGAATTCTATCAGACAAGAAAAATAAGGAAGTATCTTGGAGACACTCAATAATCCTTGAAAACGTCTACTCATGGAGACCAATTTTTGCTGACCAATGCCAGCTTTGATTCTGGTCTTTTAAAAGACACCCTGCTGACCATCTACTTAAAGAGATCTTGTCAATCAATAAAAGTTTATTGGAAGCCTTTCCTGTGCCAAACACCATGCTGGGTAGGAAGGTAAAACAAACCAGCACTCATGGTGCCAGCCACTTTAATACATCATCCCTTTTAACTCTCATAAATACACTGTGACATTAGTGCTACCTTATTTCACTAAGGAGCTGAACATTATTATATGGCTTTTGGAGAGTTTGAGTTACTTGATGGAAGCTGATTTGGGATTCTAATTCAAGTCAGAGAGGCTCTAGTCACCCCATTTGTACATTCTGTTTTGTATCTTCTCATGTGTGTAGGTGCATCTTTATAATAACGTTCAAGGCCACTCTACAGAGAAGAGTTAACACAGCAGGCCTGAAACTGCTCATCCGTAGAAAGCCCTTCTGTCAAAGCGGTCCTTGGCTGGTGTCTGGGAAGCTAGAAGTTGGGAATGTTCCCACTCTTTCCTAACTGATGAGGTTGACTCACAGTGCCTCAACTATTTGTCCAAGCATTGTGGTTTACGCTGAACATCTGCTTACTTTCTGGGAGACTGGAATTTGGCACATATAGATATCTCACATGATCAGATCCCATTAAAGACCTTGGACACTGAGCCTCTAACAAGCTTCCCTGGTATTATAATATCATTATATTCTATAGTTATAAATATATTATAGTAGACACTTGGCACATGTTGTCACATTCATTACTGGAAGTATTGTGCATGTTCTGTGTGACTCCACTGGAAGAGGAGCCTTGGAACCTTGCTTCTGGATTCCTCTGGACTTCACCCCTCCACCTTCTCATTTTGCTGATTCTGCTCTACATCCTTTCATTGTAATAAACCATAGCTCTGAGTTGCACTATATGCTAAATCCTGTGATTGAGTTCTCCTCGAGAATCATTAAACCTGGGCGTGGTCTTGGGGACCCCCAACAGTTACCTTACTGCATATTGGACAACTGGATGTCTCCGTCAACCACCAATCATATATTTGGAGGAAATTAAACTGGTTTCAGTGAGATTCTGGATCCAAAAGCCATTTGCTAGTGTGAACGTGCTCCATTCTCCACTTCTGCTGGACAGTGGCCAGCCAAAATGGCATGCATGCTGCTCCCTGTATGTGTCTTGCAGTGACTTCATTTCCTGCAGTGTGAAGTCCAAGCTCCACAACCTGCCCGGAGGTCCTCCGTCACCTGACTCTGTCTTCTTGTCTGTCCGTCAGCCTCACAGGCACCTCCCACTTAACAGCAAGCTGCTGTGGTCCACTGAGCACATAGCTATCTCCACCCTACATGCTTTCACCCCTGCCCTTCCCTGATTCTGAAACATGCTTCCTCCTTCCCTGATTTAAGAATTCACTCGGTTCACAGCCATTTCAAAGTCATGTAACTGTGGTGTTTTACTTAGCCCATGCTGCCATAGCAGAATACCATAGACTGGGTGGCTTAAACAATAGGCATTTATTTCTCCCAGTTTTGGAGGAAAGAAGTATAAGATCAGGGTGCAGCATGGTCGGGCGCCAGTGAGGCCTCTCTTCCTGGCTTGCAGATGGTGGTCTTACTGTAATATGCCCACCTGGCCTATCCTTGTTTCAAGACTTGGGGCAGAGAGAGAGCTGTCCCTTCCTCTTCTTATAAAGACACTAATCCCATCATGGGGGTCCACCTTCATGACCCTATGTAAACCTAATTAGCACCCAAAGGCCCCATCTGCAAACACTATCACACTAGGGGTTTAGGGCTTTAACTCAGGAATTTTGGGTGGACAAATTCAGCCCATAACACATGAACATTTCAGGAGGCATCCCATCTCCCCTCCTGCACTTTCAATACATCTTGGTCACTCTTTAAGTAGATACTGAGTGTTTCCTACACACCAGATATCCTTCTACACCCTGGGGACTTGAAAGAACAAGAGAAATAGTCCCTGCCTTCATGGAGCTTACAGCTTTCAAGTTTTCTTCAGAGGAACCTTCGTCATTTAACTCCCCTTTCTTTGATCTTCCTTTTGCCAATCCTTCTTTGTATCCTTTGATACTACTCCACTCGCAGTAAAAATTTTGTGAACATGCACTCCTGTATATATGCATTACATAATGTGTAATATAAAATATACGTCAAAACATAAGTTTTAAATGGCACATATAAAAAAATGGGAGAACAGAAACCATAAGTGATCTTCCCACACTGAAATGAACCACCTGTGCATGGTACAAATACCATCTTCTTTGGAGGCCACTGATCCATGTGGAGAGGCCCCACCTTTCCTGAGCACCTGAGCCTAGCATTGCTCTGACTCACACTTTGGAATTATCTCTTCACCTGTACGTCTCCCTACCTGGAGAACAGGGTCTCATTTTTTTTCTTTTCTGAGATGGAGTCTTGCTCTCTCACCCAGGCTGGAGTGCATTGGCATGATCTTGGCTCACTGCAAGCTCCACCTCCCAGGTTCAAGTGATTCTCCTGCCTCAGCCTCCTGAGTAGCTGGGATTACAGGTATGCATCACCATGCCTGGCTAATTCTTTTGTATTCGTAGTAGAAACAAGGTTTCACCATGTTAGCCAAGCTGGTTTCAAACTCCTGGCCTCAAGTGATCCATCTGCCTCGGTCTCCCCAAGTACTAGGATTACGGGTCTCATTCATCTCTGTGTGCCTAGTGCTTGGGACAGTACCTGGCACAGAGTTGACTCTCCATAGACTTTTCTGGGAATAAAGACAAATGAAGCATAGATGTTGTTGTTAACAATGATTATGATCGCAACTACAAGATTGGGGGAAATATGAGTCTCTCATTGGACAGGTCTTTCTGGAGTTTGTTGGTTGAACCACCCAAGGTTCTAGGTCTGGATCCCATATACTTATATGAAACTTAATGTAATCAGTTCACCTAAAATCAGTGAGGACTGAATTATGTGACTTCACAAGCATGAAAGTTAAATTGTGTTGAGAACTTCCTAGTTGTCAGGCACCATGCTAAGTGTTTTCATGCTATTTCTTTAATCTTACAAACAACCTCATGAGGCTGTTGTGTCCCACTCTACAGAAAAGAGAACTTGAGTTTTGACAAATGAAGCAATTTTCCCAAGGTCACAGAGCCAGAGGTAGAATGAAGACCAAGATCTAAAGACCATTTTTTTCAACTTTTATTCTAGACTAAGGGAGTATATATGCAAGTTTGTTACCTGAATATATTGCATGATGCTGAGGTTTGGGGTATAAATGATTCCTTCACCCAGGTACTGTAAAGAACTACCTAAGACTGTGTAATTTTGAAGAAAAGAGGTTTAATTGACTCATTTCCACAGGCTTAACAGGAAGCATGACTGGGAGGCCTCAGGAAACTTACAATCATGGCAGAAGGCAAAGGGGAAGCAAGTACATTCCTCACATGGTGGCAGAAAGGAGAGAGTGAAGGGGGAAGTGCCACACACTTATAAACCATCATATCTCATGAGAACTCATTAGCACAAGAACAGCAAGGGGGAAATCCACCCCTAATATCCAATCACCTCCTACCAGGCCCCTCCTACAATTTGACATGAGATTTGGGACACTCAAATCTAAACTATATCATTCCACCCTGGCCACTCCCAAATATCATGCCCTTCTCACATTGCAAAATACAAGTATTCCTTCTCAACAATTCCTCAATCTGAACTCACTTCAGCATTAACTCAAAAGTCCACAATCCAAAGTTTCATATGAGACAAAGTAAGTCCCTTCCACCTATTAGTCTGTGAAATCAAAAACAAGTTGGTTAGTTCCAAGACACCATGAGGGTATAAGCTTTGGGTAAATGCTCCCAATCCAAATGGGAAAAATTAGCCAAAACAAAGGGGCTACAGGCTCCATGCAAGTCTGAAACTCAGCAGGGTAGTCATTAAATCTTAAAGCTCCAAACCAATCTCCTTTGACTCCATGTCTCACATCCAAGGCATGCTAATAGAAGAGATGGACTCCCAAGACCTTGGGCAGCTCAGCCCCTGTGGCCCTCCTGCAGGGTACAGCTTCTATGGCTGCTTTCATGGGCTGGCATTGAGTGCCTGCAGCTTTTCCAGGTGCATGATGCAAGGTGCAAGCTATCAGTGGATCTGTCATTCTGGGTCTGGAGGACGGTGGCCCTCTTTTCAAAGCTCCACTAGGCAGTGTGCCAGTGGGGACTCTGTGGGATCTCCAACTCTACTTCCCCTCTGCACTGCCCTAGTAAAGATTCTCCATAAGGACTCTGCCTCTGCAGCAGACTTCTGCCTGGACATCCAGGCATTTTCATACATCCTCTGAAATTTAGGCAGAGGCCCCCAAACTTTATCTCTTACCTTCTGTGCACCCTCAGGCCCAACACCATGTGGAAACTGGCAAGGCTTAGGGCTTGCACCCTCTGAAGCAATGGCCTGAGCTGTACCTTGGCCCCCTTTAGCCACAGCTGGAGGTGGAGAAGCTCCAGGTACTGAGGCTGCACAGAGCAGCTGGGCTCTGGGCCTGGCCCAATAAAACCATTATTCCCTCCTAGACCTCCAGTCCTGTGATAGGAGGGGCTGTCACAAAGGTCTCTCACATACCCTGGAGACATTTTCCCCATTGTCTCGGCTATTAACATTCAGCAACTCTTTACTGATGTAAACTTCTGCAGCCAGTTGGAATTTCTTCCCTGAAAATGGATTTTTCTTTTCTCCCATGTGGTCAGGCTGCAAATTTTCCAAACTTCTATGCTCTGCTTCCCTTTTAAACATAGGTTCCTATTTTAGACCTTTTCTTTGTGAACACACATGACTATACGCTGTTGGGAGCAGGCAGGCCACATTATGAATGCTTTACTGCTTATAAATTTTTTTCTGCTAGATACCTTAAATTATCTTTCTCAATGTCATAATTCCACAGATCCCTAGACCAGAGGCACACAATGCAGCCAGACTCTTCGTGAAAGCATAGCAAGAGTGACCTTTGCTCCAGTTCCCAATAAGTTCCTCATCTCCATCTAAGACCACCTCAGCCTGAACTTCATTGTCCATGTCACTATCAGCATTTTGGTCAAAACCACCCAACAAGTCTCTAGGGAGTTCCAAACTTCCCCCTCATCTTCCTGTCTTCTTCTGAGCCCTTCCAACTGTTCTAACCTCTGCTCACTACCCAGTTCCTAATTCACTTCCACATTTTCAGGTGTCTTTATAGCAGTGCCCCACTTGAAGTACCAATTTTCTGTATTAGCCCATTTTCACACAGCTATAAAAAAAACTACCTGATACTGAGTAATTTATGAGGAAAAAAGATTTAATTGACTCACAGTTCCACATACTTAACAGGAAACATGACTGGGAAGCCTCAGGAAACTTACAATCATGGTGGAAGGTAAAGAGGAAGCAAGGACCTTTTTCACATGGTGGCAGAAGAGAGAGAGAGAGCAAAGGAGGAAGTTCCACACACTTCTATACCATCACATGGCATGAGAACTCACTCACTACCATGAGAATGACAAAGGGGAGATCCATCCCCATGATCCAATCACCTCCTGCCAGGCCCCTCCTACAATTTGACATGAGATTTGAGTGAGAACTCAAAACCAAACCCTATTATACCCAACAGTTAGTCTTTCCATTCTTGCCACTCTCCTGCCCTCCCCACTCCAGTAGTCCCCAGTGTCTATCGTTGCCATTTTTATGTCCATGAGTACCTGATGTTTAGCTTCCACTTGTAAGTAAGAACAGGTGGTATTTGGTTTTCTGTTCCTGCATTAGTTCATTTAGGATAATGACCTCCAGCTGCATCATGTTGCTGCAAAGGATATGATTTCATTCTTTGTTATGGTTGCATAGTATGTATTCTGCGGCATATATGTACCACATTTTCTTTATCCAATTCATCATTAATGAGCACTTAGGCTGATTCTATGACTTTGCTATTGTGAATAGTACTGCAATGAATATGCAAGTCTTTTTGGTAGAATTATTTGTTTTCTTTTGGATATATATCCAGTAATGGGATTTCTGGGTCGAATGGCAGTTCTATTTTAAATTTTTTGAAAAATCTCCAAACCGCTTTCCACAGTGGTTGAACTAATTTACATTCCCACCAACAGTGTATAAGCATTCCTTTTTCTCCTCAGCCTTGACAACATCATTGTGGTTTTGATTTGCATTTCTCTGATGATTAGTGATGAGCATTTTTTCATGTTCGTTGGCTGCTTGTATGTCTTCTTTTGAGAAGTGTCTGTTCATGTCTTTTGCCCATTTTTAAATGGAATTATTTGGTTTTTGCTTGTTCAATTGTTTAAGTCCCTTATAGATTCTGAATATTAGAATATTAAACTCTTGTTTAATTAGTTTAATGAGGTCCCACTTGTCAAATTTTTGTTTTAGTTGCAATTCGTTTTGAGAATTTAGCCATAAGTTTTTTCCCAAAGCCCATGTCCAGAGTGGCATTTCCTAAGTTCTCTTCCAGGATTCTTATAGTTTGGGGCAAAGGCCACTTTTGTAATCACTACCCTAAACGAATTCATGAAGGACTAATGTATAGCTATATGTCATTACTTTAATTCACATTTGTAGAAGAATTCCTTGATTTAGAACAGTCTTTAAAGCACATATCCATCACTGTCTATTTTCACCTCTGAGAAATAATGGGATAATAGGGCTACTGAGTGTTGTACTATGTGGTGACAGGAAAGCACCTGGATTTCAGGTGTTTGGCTTTGTGATTCCTCAGCTCAAGGTGACCCAGCTGGTAAGAATTAGAACTAGGCATTACACCCAACCCCACTGACTGCCATACCACACTGCTCCACCCCCATGAGAAATTGCATGTTATTATAATTGTAAGCAAATGGACCAAATTCCGTCCTGAAATTGCTCCAGAGACAGGACACTTGGAGATACTTATGCAGTGGCTGACCTTTAGCTAGCATCCTCCAACTGTGACCCAATCAGGCATAATGGGTTTGGAATAGGACTTAAAATTGTTTTCTTTCTTCTGCCTTTCTTTTCTCCCAGCCTTTATCGGTATTTTAGCAGAAGGCTGTTTTTCCTTCTGCACTTATTTATATTTAGCCTGAGCATCCTGTTAATTACAGAGCAGTTACAGAAGAGTTAGGGGCACTATATATAAATTTGCCATTTATGCAAATTGCAAGAGAGAACAAAGAAAAATTAGCTTAATTAGTGTAATTGCTAAAAAAGCAGGAGGCGAGGCAAACACAGTTTTTATCAAAGAAGAGGCGAAGGAAGTCTCAAGGAAATGGTGACCCAAATCACTACAGATTGGAGAGCTCTGACCTTTCACGATTTCAAGACCTTGCTGAAATGTTGAGATGACGTGAGACCATGGAGGGGAGGTACAGAGAGTTCTTCGCATTGAAACACTATGCGGTTCCTCAACAAATGAAATAAAACCCATGAGCTTGGAAAGCTGTTGATGTGTCTGTGAATGTGGGTAACTGAGGTGGAGTGGGAAGCAGAGAACAATAAATGATGCTTCTTGTATCATTTCTCCAGCAAACACATACTCAGAACCTACTAAGTGATGAAGATTGTATAGATGCTGAGAATGTGAAAATGAATAAGATGCCATCACCCCCCTTCTGACTCTGGGAAGACAGAGACATAAAGAGGCAATAAACAAATGACATGATAAGAGCAAAATAGAAGGACCTGGGAGATAAGGTTGCCAGATTTGTCAAATAAAAAGACAGGAACTTTCATTAAATTTTAATTTTAATGAAGTAAAAAAAAAACATGTTACTGTAAGTATGCCCCATGCAATATTTGGGACATGCTTATACTAAAATGTAAAGAAATTCAAATTAACTGGGTGATATGGCTTGGCTGGCTCCTCACCTAAATCTCATCTTGAATTGTAGCTCCCATAATGCCCACATATTGTGGGAGAGACCCTGTGGGATGTAATTGAATCATCATGGTGGGTCTTTCCTGTGCTGTTCTAGTGATAGTGAATAAGTCTCACAAGATCTGATGGTTTTATAAAAGGGCAATTCCCCTGCACACACTCTTGCCTGCTGGCATGTAAGACGTGACTTTGCTCCTCATTTGCCTGAGGAGGATTGTGAGGCCTCCCCCACCATGTGGAACTGTGAGTCCATTAAATCTCTTTCCTTTATAAATTACCCAGTCTTGTGTATATCTTTGTTAGCAGTGTGAGAACAGACTAATACACTGGGAATCCTGTATTTTTTCTGGCAATCATCCTGAGGAAGGACAGAGGAAAGTCCATCCTGTGTCTCCCCAGGATCACAGAAATATCCATGGCTTCCTCTGAAAACAGAAAGATGTCCCCTGGCCAGGGGCATGTCCCTTTAGCCTTGGTGTCAGTCTTACACATAAAAAGGTGGGAAGAGAAAGAGTACTGAGGTGAAATAAAGCTGGGGCCCTCAGGAAACCAGTGAACAGGACAAAGGACTCCTAGGATCACTGGGCTCTGAAGTAACACTGCACCTGTATTTGCTCTAAGTCCCTAGATCTTTGGTAAAACTCACAGACACATAAATGCTTTGGGCATATGAGGTCTTCTGCATTCTATGGAAATCAAGGAGGTCAGCATTCCACATCTGGACAGATTCGCTATGATTTGTTCTAAAAGCTTTGCATATTTAACTCATTGAACCCTCATGACAAGCTACATGAGGTAGTTATAACGTCCCATTTCACAGATGTGGGGACAGGCCCAGAGAACTCAAGTGACTCCAGGAAAGGTGGTTAGTAAGCACTAAAGCTTAGATTTAACCCAGATGTTCTGGCTCCAGAGCCCATGTTCTCATGCGTGTGGTGTGCCACCTGCCACAAGGGATTTGCAGGCCAACACCAAGACAACCAACCAGAAACCCGATCAGTCATTCAATGTAATTTTGCTTAAAGGACAACAAAAAACAAGATAGCCATGTATATCTGATGTATTCTGTGGAAAAATGGAGAGCAGATTGAGTTATGAATTTCCATCTACACGTTTGCCAGTGTGGTTTAGTAAAAGGAAAGGAACTCCGTGTTTGGTTTCTACCTCCCTTCTGGATGGTCAACCACATAAATTGCTCAACCAAGGCTGTGCACGGTAAGGAGCTCAGCCTTCTCCCTGTGGGTCCCACAATAACGACTGCAGTGGTTGTACCCAGTTACCTAGACAGAGCAATACCTGCAATTAGTCACAGCTTGGAGGACTTCTTAACTCAGGAATTTGGGAAAATAAATAATGTATGGAGACAGACTGAACCTGCATTGTGGAATAGAACTATACACAGTTTCTTTTCTTCATATATGGGACAGATAATGAGTTCTGCTCTCTACCTTCCTCAATAAGTAACCTGATAATGATTATCGGCCAGCAAACATAAAAGTCTGCAAAACAATGCTTGAATCTAGCTCCTCATTTCTGTGTGCTTCATACAAGTCTTCTGCTTCTGGCATGTAGGAACTTAAGTATGGTGATATTAGGTTCCCAGTCTTTGTGTTTGCTCCTACACTGGCCAAAATTACAATCTTCACACGCCTGCTCCCCTTCATCACTACAGCACGGAGCAGAATGCTTTCTTGAGTGAGATCAGCCCTCAAAAGCTGTCCTGGATTCAAGAACTGGCAAGAAGGACCATTTTGCCAAGATAGGTTCCCTTTCACTGGTTAATGTCCTATCTTCTCCCTAGGAGGAGAAGTCAGTACTTTTCTGGAGTCTGTTGGGGAAGTTTAAAAAGGAAAAACGCCTCAGAATTGCAGTAAAGTAATGCATGGGGCAGCTTTACTGTAGTTTTTTGACATTTCAAACCTACTTTGACCTGCCTTACCTCTTTTTGTTAGAGATTTCTTGGTTGTAAGAAACAGAAACATATAAATAACAACCCCCCCCTCCCAAATTAAAAAATGTTCAGCTCACATACTCAGGCTGAAAGCTTCATAAGGAACTAGGAGCAACTTTCTATTACTGGGGGTCATATAGTGTCTTGTCTCTAACTTTCTTGGTTGAGGAAGCAGAAGGTTGAAATTGTCACCCTGATTCCTCATGATCTCACAATGCAAGCATCTAATACTGCCTAACTTTGTGGATGTATCGCATAGCTCAAATTATGGTGCGAGAGAGAGAGAGAGAATGCATGTACAAAAGAGAATGCTCAACCCAGTCAGTGGTCGGTGGCTTGCTTTGTCTGGGGTCATTTGTCCACCTTCGTCCAACCAGGTATGACCAGTTAGGAGTGGCTTCCAGTGCCTCCACAAACAGGGGACCCAGAACTGTGGGAAGTAGATGATCCAAGATGGGGACACATGGGGAAGAAACAGTTGGCTTTGCTGCTGCAATTCCTTTTCTTTTTCATCCCTTTGGATAATACCTTTATAATGATTAAAACCTCTATACCATCCTGCTCTTCTTTAGGAAATTGGTTGTCTCAAACCCACTTCACCAATTTACCTTGCATTTCCCTTTGTCACCTTTTTATTGTGGTGACATTTTCTGACATAGTCTGAGGATTTTGTGTCTTATTAATTTGGAATGTTTCTTTGTCTTAGGATGTTTTGCTGACTCCCTTTGTGATTATGACCCTTGAGAGAGTCTGAGTTTCCTCATATTTTCTCACTGGGCATTATTTAATACTGGCATTTTTTTTTTAATCTGGGCGAGAACTCACTCTAGAAGACAAGGATAAATCTTAGCAGGACCTTGGTGCTTCAAAATACGGTGCGCACACACCTGACACTGATTGTTGGGGGCTCCGAATTGCAGGGTCGTAAGTGTCCACAGAACGGAAATTATGCAGACAATCTATGAAAAAATAAAATTAAACACTCCTGCCTTCTAATCACTATCAGCAACTACCCCCATTGTTGATGATAAGATGCCATTTGCAATAATGATGGAAAGGGTCAGAGCAAGTAGGAAATTAGGAAAAGTGTTGGATATAAATTGTGATTTAGGCTGTATAAAATTTGGGAAAGTTTTCTCCTTGAAGGGAAGCTGGGATGGAGATTATGTTTTATCACTGGGGTGACAATATAATTTACTGTCCATGTTGGGACTCATTCGAGAGTGACAGAGCGTACTATTAAGAATTACACTGGAAAAGCAGGTGTAAACCATGTCTGTCCTGGGTAAACCAGAGTGTATGGTCATCTTGTATCCATCACCTATGCCTGATATGGCTGAAAGTACCACGAGCTTTGAGACATTTCCTAATAACTACAAACCAGACTGGTCCTTGGCTTCACTGTCAATACCTGGGAGACCATGGCTGACTGAGGGTGGGGAGAATGGAGGAAACTCATTTCCTGGTAAGACCATTAAGTCCTCTGTAAAGCAACAGCAGCACAGTTTGGTATCATATAATTGCTTCATTGCTGCCAGTGGGTGTTACTGTTTCCTTTATCATAATTTTATTTCCTGTCTATTTTCTGTACTACATTGGATCCTAGGGTGGGGACTTCATTTTTTTGTGTCTATAGATGACTAAAATGTTGATGTGCATGATGACTAGCACAGTGCTTGGCACAGTGTAGGCCCTCAGTAAAATCCTCTACAATGAATATTGTAATGACTTATGGTTTTTCATCTTCAGAATCATCCTGTGAGCCTTTAAAATGTGGAAGACACTCGAGAAAAAATAGGATTTCTTTCCTCCCTTTCTCCATCTTTCCTTCCCTCCCTTCTTTGTTCCTTCCTTCCTTGCTTCCTTGCTTCCTTCCTTCCTTCCTTCCTTCCTTCCTTCTTTTCTTTTCCCTCCAATCATGCCCTCCCTCACTCTGATTTTGCATTCAGTGCTGCAACGTAAGCAAGACCTCTGGGTCTTTGTCTCTGCAGAGCTCATGCAAGCCCTGTATAAGCCAGGGATCATTCTAGCTGTAAGTAGACTGTCTCACATGGACCTTTGGGTCAGATCAGAGGTAAAACACCCTGTCTGTCTTGGGGTTTAGGAACACTAAGAAAATCTCACCATGGCTCAGATACGGCTGTCCCATTGTTCTGAGCAAGCCATGGCTACCAAGAATCCCTGAATGTATTTATGCAACAGAATTTTTTTTCCTTAGATACAAGCTGTTAGAGAAGATGTGCTTAGATAGACAGAGAGAAACATGACTGCACCCTGTAAGGGAGTCCAGGATAGTGCCAGGACTAGAAAAAAACTACCCGAGGATCAAATGAAGGAATGGGGGTGTTTGGACTGGAGAGAAATGATGAGGAGACATGGTCACTGACTTCAAAACCCCAGAGGCGTGGTATCTGGGAAGGTGAGAGCTTAACTGAATGTCTCCAGTGGGCAGCAACAGGGCCGGTGGGCAAAAGCAACAGAGTTTGTTTTGCTATTATACAAGAGTCACACACTTTTAATGGCCATATTAATAATCATTCTTTAATGATTCGTCATTTTCAGAATGTGTTTTAAACCTAATGATGGAGTTCCCAAGCCAGTGGTGGTTGTCTCTGGTGGACACAGGGGACAAATCAGGGAACGTGGTGAATCCAAAGTACCCAATTATATTAAGGTTACTCTTTTATTTCTAATATTTCCTTTTCAATGTAACCAGTTGCTCTGTGTCTTACTCTATTTCCCTGAAAAGCTTCTATCCCTCTCAGGTTTTCTAAATGCTTAGCATGGCCTGGGGCACTGTGGAGGAGAGGAGGCTTGACATCTATCAGAGGTCCCTGCCCTCCAGGGGCTGCAAATTTAGTGAAGCAGAAAGACACAGGCAAAAGAGCACAAGGATGAATTTGAGGATCTTTAACTTCTACTTCCTAATTTTCATTAAGAAGGAACCCCTGTGCTAGAACCTCAGCGAACAGTAACTTAGAGGTCATCTAGTGAGCTTGCCGAAGCTTAATTCATCTTATCTCGTTTGATGATCCTGAGGATATAAGGAGGCAGGATGTCTATTTTCAGATGAGGGCATTAATGTTCTGTGGGGTCTCATCAGCTGAACAGAGTCATCCATCAAAGAAGCCCCAGAGCTGGTCTCCAGGTCCTAAATTCTCTTCCTACCCCAAATCTCAGCTTTGCTGTAGGTGGTCCTGAGTGAAGGGCTGTAAGTAACACACCAATACATTTTAATTTAAGGAAATAAGGCTGACCTCTAGGGATTGAACTGTGAAACCATTGCAAACCAAGCCACCATGAAAACGAAATGCCATCATGGGATGAAAAAGTTCTGCAAATAGGAGAGCACAATGTGGGAGAATTTGGGGAGATACCTAAGTGAGAATGTGCCATATAGAAGTCTTAAAACGAGATGTTGAAAGTCAATTACTGCATTTTGTGGGTGATAACCAAAGGATAATATGTAGCATCAACTTATGCACACTAAGGCACTGGCTCATAGAGCACTTCTCAATATGAAACAGAAGTAGATGGTATTTACAGAATAAGGTTTCTAAAAAGACATCCTGCTCTTACAGTAGGATGAAATTTGCACAGACAGAAAAAGGAGGGATTGGCCAGGTTTGGTGGCTCAGACCTGTAATCCCAGCACTTTGGGAGGCTGAGGCGGGCAGATCACCTGAGGTCAGGAATCTGAGACTAGCCTGGCCAACATGGCGAAACCCCGTCTCTACCAAAAATACAAAAATTAGCCAGGCATGGTGGCCCATGCCTGTAATCCCAGCTACTTGGGAGGCAGAGGCAGGAGAATCACTTGAGCCCCAGAGGTGGAGGTTGCAGTGAGTCGCGATCATACCACTGCACTATAGACTGGGTAACAGAATGAGACTGTGTCTCAAGAAAAAGAAAAAAGAAAAAAAAAGGAGGGATCTGGTAATTTAGTGCAGACTCTAGCAGGAGGTACACCATGACCACATTGTAATTGGACTAAAGGGGATTACTCCTAATTAGCAGATCTAAGAGCTTACAAGACTTTTTGAATAGGAAAGGATGTGCTTCACATTCCAAAGTTACTTCATTAGAAAAAGCAGGGTTGCCCACAAAGGGGAAGTTTAAACCAAGCTTGTTTACATGTTGCATGGCAAGGTGGGATAGGACAACTGTTCCATTTATCTACTGCTGTCCAATAAATTACTACCAAAATCAATGGGTTAATATAACAATTTTATTTTATCTTTCTTGATTTTGTGGGTTGACTGGACTCAGCTGAATGGTTCTCACTTGGGGTCTCCATGTGTGACAGGCAGAGAGTGGCTGGGGCCGTAGCCATTTGAAGGCCCAACACATCTGGATGCCCAACGAGGCTCATTCCCTGGCTGCCAGGTACTGCTGGCTGTCAACTGGGAGTTCAGCTGGGATTCTTTATCAGAATACCTACAAAAGGCTTTCTTACATGCCTTGGGCTTCTCACAGATGGTGGATGTGGATGGATTTGGAAAGGGCAAGTATTGAGAGCAAGAGATGCAAGAGAACCAGGCAGAAGCTTTCAAGGATTCTTACAGCCTAACTCCAGAAGACCCATAAAGTTGTTGTTTCTGTTGATGAAGGCCAGCCTTCTATGTGTGA
Source organism: Chlorocebus sabaeus (assembly GCF_047675955.1). Classification (NCBI taxonomy): domain Eukaryota; kingdom Metazoa; phylum Chordata; class Mammalia; order Primates; family Cercopithecidae; genus Chlorocebus; species Chlorocebus sabaeus. Next base: position 138,946,251 of record NC_132911.1, on the reverse strand, counting down.
GGTAGCAGGTTGCATACCATGCATATAAGGATGAAATGATACCGCACATGCCTTTGGGAAGCTACAGCTAATCAGGAAGGCAGACAAGTGATTACATACCTGGATTAACTAAGTGGGATGTTTTGATCAGCAACTGTCCAGGCCACGATGCGGGTACAAGAGAAAAAAAAGTAGTTTAGAGGAGGAGGGAGTCAAAGTGGGCTTCACAGAGGAAGTGACTGCTTGGATAAAGGAAGAAAGAAGTAGTTGTTTGCTCTGGACAGTGAGTGTGTGTGCTTGTGTATGTGCAGGCATGTGAGTGTGTGCGTGTGTGTGTGCATACACGTATAGCGTAGAGGCATTTGAAAATTCAAGAATGAGAAAACACAATGAGACAAAATAAATAATACAATATATTCTGACAACTAAAAGATCCAATACAGTGAAAAACCCACAGACTGGAACTATAATTGCACAGGATACTACTATAAATCATCTAAAAGGATTTAACAGGTAAGCTTAGAAACAAAATTAAACATTTTGCATTACTTCTTGAATTTTCCATCATGCCATTATGTATTATGAATCTTAGCCAATTTGGTGGGGTGGTGGGAGGGTGAAGAATATGAAGTATTTCTCAAACATTTTAAAAAATTATCTATGCTGGCAGGATGGGCATTGTCCAGGTTGTAATTTGGAAATGTTGGGTTAAAAGCAGGAAGAAGAAGGTAGGATGGCCAGCAAAGAAATTGTACAAATAGGTGAAGGATGTACTAAGAAGATTAGCCATTACCTTCAGGACAATTTAAAATATATATATAGAACACCTATTATGTCCCACACAGTCTTCAAGGCACTAAAGATCTATCAGTGGTGGGGTAGATGGCAAAGTCCTGTCTCTATGTAGTTTACCTTCTCCTGAGAGACACAGATGATAAGCAATATAAAGAAGAATAACAATGTGGTATGTTAGATGGTGTTAAGTGCACAGATAAAAAGTAAGACAGGGAGTGGTCAATGGGAAAGGATGAATTTTACATCAGCCTTGAAGGAAGGCTTTTATAGAGAAGAAGGCATGTGACCAAAGACCCAAAGGGTGGGATCCAGTCCTGAGGATCTGGGGTTATTCTCCAGGCCTAGAGAAGAGTAAAGGCCTGGAAGCTGAGGACTTTGGTGAATTCAAGGAAGAAAAAGGAGATCAGTGTGACCACATGGAGTGATCCACAGGGAGAGTCCTGGAAGAGAAGGTCTGTCCAAGATGGGATCATCTGGTATCCAAACTGTGAGATCCTGAGGTCTTTGGCTTTTGCCCTGAATGAGACCTGGAGCCATGGGAGGGTTTTGAGCACTGAAGTGATTGCTTGACTTATTTATGAAAGGGTCTCTCTTGCTGATCTGTGTGAGATAGATGGAAAGGGACAAAAATAGAACCAAGGGACTAATTAGAAGTCTCTTGCATTGATCCAAGTGAAATATGTTGGTGGCTTGGACCAGAGTGAGAGAGTTAGTGCAAATTGATTGGATTCTGGATATCTTATAAAAGTAAAACAAATAGGATTTTCTAATTGATAGGATGTGCAATGTGAGAAAAAGATAAAAACCAAAGATAACTTCAAGGATTTTGGCTGAGCAACTAAAAGAATGGAGCCCTTTACCTGAGATGGGGGAACTTTCTAGGGGAGCAGATTTGAGGGAGAAGATAAGAAGTTAGGTTTTGAGGCCGGGCGCGGTGGCTCAAGCCTGTAATCCCAGCACTTTGGGAGGCCGAGGCGGGTGGATCACGAGGTCAGGAGATCGAGACCATCCTGGCTAACACCGTGAAACCCCGTCTCTACTAAAAATACAAAAAACTAGCAGGGCGTGGTGGCGGGCGCCTGTAGTCCCAGCTACTCGGAGGCTGAGGCAGGAGAATGGCGTAAAACCCGGGAGGCGGAGCTTGCAGTGAGCCGAGATCGCGCCACTGCACTCCAGCCTGGGTGACACAGCGAGACTCTGTCTCAAAAAAAAAAAAAACAAAAAAACAAAAAAGAAGTTAGGTTTTGAACCAGTTGAGTTTCAAAAGGTTATAGTCATTAAAGGTATTTAAGCAGGGACATTGTGTGCTTGGATTAGCACTCTAGGAAAAACAAAGCCCACCTTGGCAGCCTTAGGAAGGATGAATTAGAGAAGGAGTGTGAATAGCAGGAGTAATAGGAGACACTTCAGAAATCCAGAAAAGAGCTGCTGAGAAGCAAATTTAGACTAATAGGTTGAGAACAGGCAAGTAGGCTTAGATTCAAATAAGTCCAGGACAAGGAAAGTCAAGGAGATAAAATCTGTCAGGTTTCACTGGCGGCCTACAGTAGGGGAGCAGAGGAAGTTACAGCTCTAGATACAGTGCTGAGATTGGCCCTTTTCTTTTAAAAGATTAGAAATACAGAAGATGGAACAGTTTGGTAGAAGGTATTGACTTCTGTGGGAAAATTGCTAAATCTGAACTACCTTGGTAAAGGCTATGTGGGAATGTCCAGAAGCCAGCTGAGCTGGCAGAGGCATTTACTGCCCACTCTATGTCCATGAGCTTTCTTACATTTCCCAGCATCCTTGCAATTAAGCAGGGTCACATGACTAGTTTTTGCTAATGGACTGGGGGGGCAGAAGTGATCGGTGTCCCTTACAGGCCAAAGCATTTGAGGGCTATTACACAACCCTCCAGCTCACAATTTTGCTGCCACAGGGACTAAGGAGGACACATGTTTGGAGATGGCAGAGCATCCACCAGCCTGGGTCTCTGACTGACTTGTGTTAGACATGCATCATGAGTAAGAAATATGGATTTGATACATAACATTGTTGAGATTTGGGGGTTTATTATTGCAGCATAACCTATGCTATTCTTACTAATGCATTTGCATATGTGTCTGAAATTCAGGAGAAAGGAATGGGAACTTTACCAGTATAAATATGGCAGTTAAGTCCAGGAAATGAATGAGATAACTTAGTGAGAGACTACATAGCGAGAACAAAGGAGGCCAGAGGAAGACCCTGAACAGCAACGTTTAAGACAAAAGGTAAAGGGGATCAATGAAGTCTGACAGAGAGCATTCAGACATGTGAAAGAACTCAGTCATGGGAACCAAGGCAAAACATTTTTTTGAAAAAAGGAGGAGAGGTCAGAGTTGCAAAATGCCTTGGGATTTATTCCAATTCAATTAATTTCTATTTGCTTTAATTTAACAAACACATAGACCATCTCTTACAGTTCAGGGGAGTAGAAAGGGGCTTTGGAGAGACCAATGGATAGAACAATCTATGGGCCATTTGATTACCTTCATGTAAAGTTCTTTCTCAGACAAGTGATGGGGGCAGATGTAAGACTGGGACAGGTTGGAAGTAAATGGAAGGTTAGAAGGTGGAGAACAGCTAGTGCGATCCTTTGAGGCCCTTTAAAGTAAAGAGGAAGATAAAGCAGGAGTTTTGAAGTGAAGGGGTAGAAAAGTAAGCTATATACTATACCCTTACTACATGTTAGAGGGTATGTATTGCCTCTAACAATCCAATGAAAGAGAAATTATTTCCCTTTTTCTTCCTGGGAAAAAGTAGAGTGTAGTGGCTAAACTCTGGGACTGATGGCCTTGTTGTGCCATTTATTAGCTATATGTATGGACTTGGGAAAGTTACTTAACCTCTTGTGCCTCAGTTTCTTCATCTGTAAGTTGGAAGAATAATACCTTTCATAACATTTGGTTATGAGAACTGAGTAGAGCAAACCAACTGTCCTACTTGCCCAGGACTGAGGGTTTCCTCAGGATGTAGACATTTCAGTGCTAAATTCAGGATATCTGTAGACAAACTGGCCCACACTGGGCGTTTTATGATTGAGTGGCTTTAAAAATGCTAAGAGCAGTGACTGGTAAACAGTACGTTTTATAAAGAGGTAGCTACTACCATTGCTGGTTCTCCATGTGCCTCAATTTCTTCATGTGTACATTGAAGATACTAGAACTTATGTAATAAGAGTTTTGTGAAGATGAAAAGATGACCCATGCCATGTGCAAAACTAGCACATGGTAAACCCTCAACAAGACTCATTACTGTGATGATGGTGATTATAGTGATAACGAGGAAGAAGAAATAGGCTAAGAGAAGTTAAACACACAACGAATTAGTGAAGGAACTGGAGTATGAAACTAAGTTGGTCTGACTCTAAGGCCAACTTAGATGCTTCTTTTGTGCCACGTTGCAAGCAGGGTCAGGAAAGATTAAACGATGATGGAAATTTGATCCAAGCTTTGCAGGGTGAATTGGGTTTGACTTTTTATTTATAGACATCATCAACAAGCATTTATCAATTTATAGACATCATCAACAAGCATTTATCAAACACTAGTCATGTGCCAGACACTGCACAAGGGAAGTAAAGTGGATGTGAAGCTACAATCCAGCAGTTTGTGGGAACTGCAAGAATGGGAAGCAGAAGGGTACCCTGGACAGACAGAGGGATAAACTTGGTTTAATTCTCTGTCCTATTCCCAGGATTAGAGTGACTATTCACACTTGCAAGGATCCTGGGAGAAGTTAAGCCCATTCTACAAATCCTGAGGGGGAAGTCGACATCTAATTAGGATTTCTTGTTTATTAGGTTTAAATCAAGTAGGATGAGATTTCACACAGTCGTCAAGTCCTGTCTCCATGGTCATGTCAGCCTCACCTTCACTCCAGCCTGGCATTCACAGGTGATGTTCCAATTCCATGCCAACAACTGATAACACTGGCCCAGAGAGGCTTCTGATGAATAAACATTATGTCTATTTTCAGCCTCTTTGCCATAGATTTTGGCAGGTCTTCACTCTGAGATTTGGGGGTAACTTACCTCCGAGCTTTCCTTCAAGAATAAAGATCCTACTGAAATGTTCCTTTAACAAATATAAATAGAAAACAGATCCACAGTGTGATTTGAAACTGATAAACAAGAGGCATCCAGTGAGCTCCCAATTAACTAATCTTTTGATAAATACCTCCTTTAGCAAAATCTTTCTCTTTGTGGAGGCAGCTTCAAGCCAGCAGGAGAGAAGGGGTGGGAGGCTGTGTCCCCAGATGCTGAGTCTGAATGGATCACTAGGGAAGAGTTTATTTAAACAAAAACTCTTTTAAGGATTAATCTGCTTCAGGTAAGCTAGAGGAATAAGAGCAAAGCCAAGTGAATTGACAGTAAAAAAACTAACGGGCAAACATTGGCATTCCTCAGTGGATGTGTGCCAGGAAGTCATGCAAGTGTATGCCAGTCCTCATCATCCCACCACCCAGAGGCCTGAGAATAAACATGCACAGATCATCAGCCCCCCATGTACTGAGATGGATGAGGTCTGGGCCTCCAGACAGAGCTCCTGGTGCCGTAGAACCTCTCACACAACAGAGAATGTCCTTAGAATCTAGTCTCAATGTCTTCCACCAGAGGCTGGGAAGGACCCCAGCAAAGATTTGAATTCCAGATCCTTTCTAATGTGCCCAGGAGTGGAATGATCTGAGATTCAAGTTTGACCCAGTGTTCTTAGATATCATGGGTCAATCCCAAGAAGTCAAGACTGGTTGAAAAATCCTAAGGGCAAGAATATGCCCAAATCTGGGTCAGTTTCCACCCACAAAATGAAATGAAAAAAGGTGACCTGGGCCAGGCAACATGGACCCATTGCCCAGTGGGACTCAGGTACACAGGAATGCTGAGGGAGGGGGCTGCACGGGACTGGGCTGAAGCTGCAGTGCTGAGATGAAGGTATGACAACCTCAAGGTAAACAGTTCTAGTGAGAGCCTCTCTCCTTCAAATGCCCTTCCTTCCTTCAGTCAGGTTCTCATTTACTGTAGTTCTTCATTGTTTTGTTGTTTTGAAGCACCATTATTCAGTCAGTCAACTAATCCACATACACACAGTTAGGAAGTCGGACAATCCTTTAGTTCACTCACTCCGTCACCCACTCTTTCATTCACCTATTCATTTACTCAGTCTATGGTCAACAGCTCAGCCTCTCATACATTGTCCATCATGTACTCTTTCATCCATTCAATTGTGATTGTTATTCAGCCAATTAATTATTCACACGCATTTAGCCCCAGGCAATCATTTGACTCTGACTCATTCATTTATCAAGCTAGTCCTTGCTTCTGTCAGTCAATCGGTGATTACATAATTAGTCATTTTACCCATTCATTTGCACATATATTCAAACATTTAAGGCTAGTGCTAACTCATTTTTTCATTCATGTTTTTATTCATTTATTCATTGGTCTTTCAGTCACTCTGACAGTCAGGCAATCAGTTACCCAGTTAAGCAGTGAACTTGTCCACCAGACCTCGAGGGAACAGCTTCTAATCAATGCTTTTCTTAAATTTAACTTGAATTTGCTTATAGCCCATAAGGCTCAAACTATGAAGTATGGCTCTGTTTCGTCTCTTTGTTAAACCGTAGTAATAATAAACCTTAGCGCCTGATACAAAAGGTATCTGTGCACAAAGTGAGTCATCAAATTCATGTACCATGAGGCCTGAGCAGCAGGTGGGTTGAGGCTCCAATTGACCCATGAAGGAGGTTACACTGAGGGTCTAGACATCCGGGGGCCACTCCATGGGACGAAGCCTAGGATCCATCCCAGAACAGGCACCTAAAAAGGTTTTCAAAATTATGTCTTTCCCTGGATTAAAAAGTGATATATATTCATTGGAAAAAAGAAGAAAAGTTTGAATAAAAAAATAAAAATCAGTCAAAAGTCCACCAGCCAGAATTAACAATTGCTAATATTCTGGTGTATATATTTATATATATATATATTTGTGGACATACTTTTACCAGAAAATAATATATAGTTTTTATTAATTCATTATTCTAAGAGCAATGTATGATTCATATAGAAATTATTGTATTTAAGAGAGTTTGGTTTATTGGAATAGCAGTTAAACTTTGTGATCACAATTACAACGAGTAATTTAGTAATTGATTTAGACTTATTTTAAGTTGAATTTTTACTAGATTTATATACAGTACTTGAATATTTTCAATACTCTGAGAATTACTGTTTATGAGTTTAATGTAATCTATTAGAGTGATAAGACTTGAGCACATGAGAAATTTTGTTAAAGTACTAAAAATAGAATGTATCAAAATTATAAAGACAATTGAAAACCTTAAAGTTTATAAATGGGATATATGTATTAATCAAGGTCTCCTTATAAGTGATTGTTAATTTTTGCTAGACTTTTACAAACAGAATAATAATATTTATAAGCTGAAAGTAAAAGCTTGAGAAACCACACAACTTTATCTTCAAACTTTATAAATTTGATATTAACTTTTCAAACCAAGATAATTTGTGAGTGACCTTTCATGTATAAGTAAGCTCTCCTTGAGGGCATTAAACACTCAGTCTTACGGCTACGTCAACAAAGGGAGTGTACATCCCGTATCTTCCATGTGGACTTCCCCTTCTCAGAAGATACATCGTGGACTGTTTTTTCTTCGTGGGAAGATATGAAAGATGACAACCAAATTTCTGATTTGAGCCTCTAGTGGAGGGTCTTGCCATTCACTGAAAAATGTCATGCTGTGCTGGCGTGTGTGTGTACATATGTGTATATGTGTGTCTTCAATAGAAGTCTAACCCCTAGAGATGGAGAGACAACAACTTATTCACCTTCGTGGCTCTGGAGCCCAGCCCCGTGCCTGGCACACATCAGATGTCCTAGCCAGATGCTCAGGTATGTAAAGAAAGGTCATGGTGGCCAGTGCAGTCAATACGCTGCCCCTCCTCTGCCAGGAGAACTTCTACTCTGGATGTTCCTCCTTACCTGCAAGTTTACCCTTTGTCAGGGTGAAGTCCCAGGGATGGAAAACCCAAAGAGTTCTTGCTCTCCAGTGAGTCTTCCTCAACTTCCAGGGCCTCTTAGTCCAGCCATTGCCTCTTATTATTCCCAGTGTGAGTTTAGACGGGCTGCTGAGGGGCTTGTCACTGTGAGATTCTTGAACTGACACTTAGAGGGTCCAAGGTTACCCACCAGAGATGAAAAAAAAATAAAAGGCAGTGTGAAAAATGCCTAACAGCTGACAACTTGTTCTTTAAAGACCCCAGGCAATGAGCTTGCCTAATCTATTGGGAAAGAAAAAAGAAACTACTTTGAGACAGAAGGGCTGCCTTTTACCCTTGAAAATTCAGTCTCTGAGGCTCTAGGGAGGTGAGGGGTGAGTCAGCTCACAGAGGCTCCAGACAGGCTCGGTGAAAAGCACATGGGAAAAATGTAGACGATTGCAACCTGCAATCCGTCTCCAGAACTCCACGGCTGCCACCACTTTTTCTCTAAAATTTAGCTCAAAGTCTTCACCAAGCTTCTGCAGGAGGCCTCCCTGTCTCCCTTTCTCTGCTGATTGGTTAAGTGGGTGCTTCATATGGATTTAATGTTGTATTCAGACATCACAAAGGGCAAATATATTGCAGAGCAAGAAATCGAAGCCCAGAGGTTAAAGAAATCACTCCCACACTGTCCTGTTGGTGAATGGTCGGGCTGGGGTTTGAAGCCAGAGCGGCTCTGTGTTCAAATTCGAGTTTCCAGTCCCTTCTGTGTATTTCCTCAGACTTCCCTATCCAGGTAGCAGCGTTTTCTCCTAGTGCCCTTTCTCAAGCACACAGAAAGGTGCTCTTTCCAATCCCCAGGAGATTTCTTAGCTTCTTCCTCTGAAGCTCTTCAGCTTTTGTTCTCTGTCTAGGAAAATCTTACTCCTGATTTCAAACCCTCCCCCTAGGTCTTGAGTTTGAATTTCAAAATGCTAATTAAGATTCCCTTATTTTCCATGGATGCAGAAAATGTTTTTCCAAACCTATTTATGTCAGTCCAAGAATAAAAGCTAAGGTCCTTGGTTTTTGTAAAAAGGGCTGGTTGTTGCTCTCTTTTCGTCTCCCCTTCTCCAGAAAAAAAAAAAGGAGAGAGGAAGGACAAACAATATCTCCCCTCCTCCTTGATGTATAAACGTGAGTGACTTCCTGGGCTTGCAGGCAGGTGAGCTGCTGAAAAGAATGCTCTCAAGCGACCTGTAAAGTCTCCCCATAGTACACGTGGTGGTGATTCAGGAAGTGACCATTTGCCTCTTGGACCACCTGCTGGATCCTCCTGTTAGGGTTCCCCCATTGGCCACGGGGTCTACCTGCTTCTCTGCGCTCTGGCCATTTTTCTTGACAAATGGTATTTATTACAGATCATTTTCCTCTTGGCGCTGTTTCAGTCCTCAATTTAGGCTTAATGTTAACATGCCCTTAAGCTATTCTCTTCGGAGGTTGGCAGGGGTGAATTCATTCCCCGTGGGTATGATTGTGAATTCTGATTAATGTAAATGCTATATGACTTCATCATTTTCACACTCAAAACCCTACTCCATGGCACTCTTGAGTCAGAGTTGGAGTCCTGCCAAATGCTGTATGTGGTTGAGGGAGGGCTGGCAGAATGACATAGGCTCACCCCTGGTATCCCTCCCCAACTTACCTCTGTCTCCATGGTCAGACTTAGTATGTGCTTTCACGGTTCCCTTCACATGTTGCATTTGTATTGCCTGTTTTCATCTATAGCAAAATCTATTAATTGTTGAATATAAAAGCATTTTCCTTTTTGATTTTATCCACTATTCACACTCATGTCTACAACTCTCTGTGGCTACAGTTTAGTAACCAGAAAGCTTTAAGTACCAGAACCTCTGATTTTCCTGAACACCTGAGACATTTTCAGGTTATACTCACACATCCATGTGCACATACACTACTAACTCAGTTCTGTCACCCTTTGAGTAGAGTAAAATAATGTGGAAAGCAAACTTGAAGATTCTACTGGAACAATGCAACATTTGGAAATCTTCTCCAATAAAATCTCCTCTTATCTGTACGATCAGAATACATTCTTCAGCTTTGGGAAGACAAAATCACTTCTCATCTGTGCCTAAGCACAGAATTATTCTTAAAGCACTTTTACCCTTCTCTCCTTTCTAGTTTTTATCACAATTCTCCTAGTATTCCAGGCTGGTAACTGTTAATTATATTTAATTTTTCAGCCTCCTCTGTCTCCATTATATGATGAATTACCAAGTTTAATAAATTTTTCTTGCTCAATGTGCCTTCTTTTCTCCCTCCATTCTTCCCATTTATCCATCCATTCATCCATCCATCCAACCAACCAACCATCCATCCATCCAAACCATCCACCTGCTTATTCATCTATTCATCCAGATACTCACCCTTTATCACCTCTTCCATTACTAGCTATAGGACCCTGGATATCCAATGTTTGACCTGAACTTCAAATCATAGGAAAAATAACTTCCATATGGGCTAGGCTAGGTCTCGCCCCAACTTCACCTTCTTTCTCCCAATATGAGAAAAGATGCAATATGTAAAGTTTTTTACTTATATATTATTAATGGTAAGCATTGACAGGTGAGACAAGATCAGCTACTTCTTTCATTTATTTTGAATTTTTTATCCATGCTGTCAATATCATAGCCTGAGTCCAGGGTTAAGAATTTCCACTTCCTCATGAGGCTTCCCTACATAAGCTCTGATAATGGCTGTAAGTTTCAGAGATCCAGAGTGTGGCTCCAGTCACAGTGATTGAGTGGAGTTCCTCAATGAAGAAATGAAGAGAATGGGGTTTTTAACACAGAAATGCTTTTCTGCCATCTTATTGGATTGCTCTTTAGGCTATCACCTCATTCATTCATTCATTCATTCATTCAACAATTTATTGAACACCTAGAATAAACAAGGTGTGCCCATTTGAACTTGGGGTATAGTGATGAAGAAGTTAGAATTCTAACTCTCAAGCAGCTTTTAATCTAGAATGGAAGAAAAGGAAGGAATGAATCTTGATTCTATGATTCCATGATGACTGCTGTGGTTGTTTATGAGAGGACAGAGGGGGACGTGCATCTGAGCTCAATTGTAAAGAAAAAAAATAGCAAAGCATGAGTTTGGTGGAAGAGAAGGAGAAAGAGCATTTCTGGAAAGGGAGGAATAGAATGTGCAAGGTTCAGAAGCTAGCAGAAATATAGCAGATTCAGGGAACTTCAAGGTTTGATATGGAAAAGTGGTAAGAGATGAACTGAAGGAGTTTGTCAAAGACAAGAGTGTGATGATAAGATATTTGAACATTTTCCTGAAGATGATCAGGATCTATTAAAACATTTCGAAGGAGAATTGAGAGAGTTTCTAAGGTCAATGTTGTTAAAACAAGCTTCATTGGCAGTGTGTTATCCCAGATATCAAGACTTTAATAGCACCCATGAATTTTGCGCAGTGTGAGAGAGTCTTGAAGAATCCCAGGTTGGCTAAAGGGGAACATCAGATCAAAAAGTTACACAGAAAGACTCTGCAGAGTTAAAGTCTTGTGTAGGCATGATAAGCATCACTGATCCAACATGGACATTCCTTCTACAAAAATACAATCATGGCTCCTTTGCACCTGACATCCTGCCAGCTGCTTTTGGGGGTGAAAAATGCAACACATGTATAGTCCATGCCTGTAGAGAGCAAACAAGTGGGAAGTTTTATCAAAGCATCAGTATTTCTCCAGATGACCAATCTTGTACCTCTTTCAATTATCTGTCAACTCTCCACCATTCAATTCGTTTTGTCTCTGATTCCAGGTATCTCAGCAGTTGCTGATCACAGCCAGAATCACTTAAGCCCTTGAGCCTTCTCAGATATTCAGCCTTCACAGAGCTCTCTGTTTTTAATAATCTTTCATCTGAAAAGATGTCTCAAAGCACACTCACACACACAAAGGTACTAATGGGGTAATAGTTGGGGATGTTGGGAGGATTTAGAACACATTCTCTGAAGGCTAGGAGCTTCATAACATGGGGGAAAGGATTGCACCAATCCATTTGTAGAGTGTCTCCACCTGGGAACACGACAATCTCCATTTTAGCATCTGGATCATTTATTCAGCTGAGTTCACCTTTCCTTACAGTTGTTTTCTCTTTTCCCTCAAGCTAGTTCACTTTATTTTGATCTAGAGGTCTGTATTAGTCCATTCTCACATTGCTATAAAGAATTACCCAATACTGGGTAGTTTACAAAGAAAAAAGGTTTAATTAGCTCATGGTTCTGCAGGCTATACAGGAAAGGTGATTCTGGCACCTGCTCACCTTGTGGGGAGGCCTCAGGAATCTTACAAACATGATGGAAGGCAAAGGGGAAGCACACCCATCACATGGCCAGAGCAGGAGCAAGAGAGAGGGGCAAGTGCCACACACTTTTAAATGATCAGATCTCACAAGAACTCACTCTCTATCATGAGGACAGTACCAAGGGGGATGGTGCTAAACCATTCAGGAGAAACCAACCCTGTGATTTAATCACTTCCTACCAGGCCCCACCTCCAATGTGAGGGATTACAATTTCACATAAGAATTTGGTGGGGACACAGATCCAAACCATATCAAAGTCTGAACATCTTTGGTTTGTCTTCTTTTGTGATCTTCATTATGTTTCAGAATACAACAATCTTTTTTTATGAATAGTAACTTTTTTTTTTTTGCCCCAAGTTCTGATATTTCTTAGCATTTTCTGGCCTCTGGTGGACAGTATGGAGGTTGAAGTTTTCCATTATGCCTTTCCAATGCCCCTGGAACTAGTAGATGGGGATTCAAGAATGAGTTGAAGGCAAGTGGGAGAGCTGATTAACCTGGGAGTTAGCACATTACAAGACTCAGGAAATGCCAGGGTCAGGAATAACCACAAAAATAATCGATTCCAGTGTCTTCATTTCTCAAATGAGAAAAACAAAGCTAAATGTGTGCTCCACATCACACAGCTGAATACTAAAAGCTACCTAACTCTGGATCCTTATCACACAACCACTTCTGAGCATTTGGACTTATCAGCTCTTACCTGAACTTGCGGCTCCACTCCCTCCTGTATGAGCAATGTTGGAGTCCATCTAGACCATTGCTCTCCAATAAATTCCCTAGGCTACCTCTTACTGTTAGCTATGCTTTATCATATGGCCTCAATCTCCTGAACATAGCCAATTAGACCAGTGATGGCTTAAACTGAAACGTATTTCTCATTCTGAAGTGTGAGATCAGATCTGAGAGAGATTTGAGTATGTCCTCCTTGTGGATGGAACTGTAACTCAGAAATGTGGGAGCAGCCATCATCCACCCAGCACGTAGACCACAAAGCTGGACAGCTGACCTGCAGAGAACAAGATGAAGCGGACAAAGATAGGAGAAGCAGAGACAAAGAGCAGAGAGAGAGAAAGTTGATTCCCTAGTTTCTTGTGATTTTTCACTTCGTCATTGCTATCCCTCTCTGATGCCTCTTTCCAATTTGGCCCTTAGAGTTAACGTACATATACTGAATATTTGTGATGTCCCAGGCACTCTTCTAGGCATTGGGACTACAGTGTGGACAATAAAGTGACAACCCCTGCTCTTGTGAAGCTTACATTCTAGCATGGGCAAGTAGACAATAAACAAGTAAACACATAATTAAATGAGATTATTATTTTGGATAGTGATAGGTACTGTGAACAAATGTTAAAAAGGATGAGAAATAAAAAATGACTGGGACAGGGTTGTGGGTTATTAGATTGCATGGTCAGAGATGACAAGGGCTACCCAGCATGACTGGGCTGATTGTCCCTGTACAACTTTAGCAGACACCATTAGCATAAATTTTGATGTGAATGGTACCCACTGGAGTTGTGCAGTGCACAACATGGACAACTGTAGACAACAGCCCTGGAGAAGGACTCTCTGAGAAAGGAATATTTGTGATAACATCTGGATGACAAGAAGGAGTCAGCCATGTGGAAACATGGGAGACGATCATTCCCAACAGTGGAAACAGATGGTGTAATGGTCCAAAGTTGGGAATCATTTTGTCTGGTACAGTTAAGCTGTGTTGCTCTTCCTCCTAAGATTGTTTGTGGTTGTACGTAGGAAAATCTTGAGCCTCTAATTTACTAGAGAGATAATATTCAATGAAGATTTACTAAGATTTGCTAAATACTTCAAAATGGTTGTGTGCTTAATTGTCACAATACAGCAGAATGATGAAACTTACAGTGGTTGAGTGACTTGCTCAAAATCACAGAGCCAATAAGTGAAATATCTGAGATTTGGAAGCAAATTCATCTCACTCCTGAGCCTGCACTCTACATTAGGGCCAGGTGTCCAGATACAGAGAAGTTCTAAAGAGCTAAGTGAGAATAACGTGTTTGAATGTTTGAAACTCTGGATAAAATGCATTATTTCCTGAAAAACTGTAAATTATCAATACTGATCATGGAAGGAAAAAAATACCCCAATGTACCAACAACCAGAGCTAAAACTGAGGAAGATGTAAAACAAAAATTAAGAAGAGGACCCTAGTTTCTGATGATTTTTCATGAGAATTCTTTCAAACCTTCAGTGAATAGATGCCACCCAAGTTGCCTGAAGTGTTTCAAAGTTTAGAAAAGAATTTAAAGCATCCTAAGTTACCTTTTACAAATATTCCGTAAAACTCCCAACTAATTCCCTGTATCTTTTCCTATCCTCCATTAACATACTCAGAGACATGAGATGTGCATCTAAGAAATAAGAACATATTTGAAACACATTCAGGAAAGAGGAAAGAACTCTTGGAAATTAAACATTTGGCAGTAGAATAAAAATTCAATATATGAAGCGAAGACAAAGTAAATGTAGGAAATAAGTAGAAAAATAAAGATGAAGAAATGAATGAAAAAGAAAACTAGAAGAGCAATGAAGAAGTGTGACATTTCATAAATAGGAATACCATTAAGAAAAAATTGTGAGTAAACCAAAAAAAAAGGAAGACATGAAGGTCCAGAAAAGTAAATCCAGCAAAGAAGAGCAAGGGGGTGGAAGATAGCAAAAGGAGTGTTTCAAGATGTAGGTGGGACTATCTGAAGCATTTGGCTGTGCCCAGAGGAATTGTACAGCTATGTCAGACAACCTGTGAGATGTACATAGAAACCAAAGCAAACAAGGCAATTAAGACAAACATTAGAAGAAAAAGAAAATTTTGGTCAAGATAGAAAATGTAGAAATGTAGTCATAACACACTACCTAACTCAGCTGTGAAATTTCCCATAACAATGTCATGGAGTTGGAAAGAGACCTGGTGATACCACGCATGACTGAGTAAGAGGTGCTGGGAGCTGTGATGGTGAAAGCTGAAGATAGAGGGGTATGATCTTCCAATGTCCCAAAGCAGGGTATGTACACATTCTGTAAACAGCCAAATGGTTAACATTTTAGACTCTGTTGGTCACATGGTCTCTGTTACAACCACTCACCTCTGTCATTATAGCACAAAAGCAGCCATAGACAATAAACAAATAAATATGGCAGCATTCCAATAAAATTTTATTTACAAATGCAGGTTGTGGACTGGATTTGGCCAGTGGATCCCAAGTCCATAATTTGGGACCCTCTGTTCCCAAGCAGTGCTTCTCAAACTTGACTGCATAGTGGAATCACCTGGGGAGCTTTCAAAACTCCTGATGTCCAGGTCAAATCCCAGACCAATCACATCAGTCTTCGGGAACCAGGTATCAGGTGGTTCCACTGTGCAAGTTTGAGATCCATGCAATAGGTCCAACTCATTCAGGAGGGGTAAGAGTCTTAACACCAAACGTAGCTGCTCCATGCCTCTGGCTCCCTGAGGTCATTTGTTTATTCAGCCAACAGACCACTCAGTAATGGGTTTCTACTGAGGTCATAGAAACCCAATCTTTTGAGTATTAGTGTAAAAACTCCCAACTAAACCAGAAAGGACGTCATTAATTCATTTATTCATTTGATAAACACTGACTTAGACCTTCCTCTGCCCCAGTCACTGTGATATGCCTGGGAATACTGAGTTGATTAATGCATTATTTCTAGTGATCAAGAAGGTCCAGACCGACGGGGCATGGTGGCTCACGCCTGTAATCCCAGCACTTTGGGAGGCCGAGGCGGGCGGATCACGAGGTCAGGAGATGGAGACCATCCTGGCTAATGTGGTGAAACCCCATCTCTACTATTAACACAAAAAATTAGCCGGGCGTGGTGGCAGGTGCCTGTAGCCCCAGCTACTGGGGAGGCTGAGGCAGGAGAATGGCGTGAACCTGGGAGGTGGAGCTTGCAGTGAGCTGAGATGGTGCCACTGCACTCCAGCCTGGGCAACAGAGCCAGACTCCATCTCAAAAAAAAAAATAAAAAAGTCGCTTCAGACTAATAAGAGGAATGGATTTAAATGTAATAATAATTACTCCACTTTACTTTTACTGAGTATTCTATGCTAGAAACTGCACTTAGCAATTCATCCGCATTATTTCTTATCTTTTTATCTTCATAAAGCCTTCTGATGTAAGCAGCATTGTGCCCGCTTTACAGATGATGAACCTAGGCTTCAAGAGTAACTGATCGGGCCAGGCACAGCAGTTCACACCTATAATCCCAGCACTTTTGGAGGCCAAGGCAGATGGATCACCTGAGGTTGAGAGTTCGAGACCAGCCTGACCAACATGGAGAAACCTCATCTCTACTAAAAATACAAAATTAGCCAGGTGTGGTGGCGCATACCTGTAATCCCAGCTACTCAGGAGACTGAGGTAGGAGAATCGCTTGAACCCAGGAGGCGGAGGTTGCAGTGAGCTGAGATCCTGCCATTGCACCCCAGCCTGGGTGACAAGAGTGAAACTCCGTCTCAAAAAAAAAGAGTAACTGATCAAAGGTCATACAGCCACTGAGAATGGCAAAATTAGGGATTCAAAGTCAGGTGTTACTAGAAACTCAACTTCTGTGGTCAGTGTTCTGGTAGAGGTGAACCCAGGTAACTGGGTATTTCAATTCTCTATTGCTGTGTATCAATACTCCCCAAAATCGTTGGTTTAAAACAACTATGATTTATTTGTCTACAACTCTGCAGTTTGGACTGGGCTCAGGTGGGCAGGCTAGTCTCCCCAGAGACACTCAAATGGCTGCATTGTTCTGAAGACTCAACTGGGGAGAGATGTTGAAAAAGGATTCACTCACATCTGGCAGTCAATGAAGACTGTCACCTAAGGTCTAACTCTATGTGGTCTCTCGAGCAAGTTTCTTAGGTCACAGCAGCATTCCAAGATCACAAGATCTTATGCACCAGTGCTTCCCAAGCCTCTTCTTGGGCAGAGTTTACTGATGTCCCATTGGTCAAAGCAAGTTCACACAGCCAAGCCCAGAATTAGTGTAGGAGGGTAACCATGCAAGGGTGTGGGTATTGGCAGGTGTGATTTGTTGGGGGACCATCAATACAACAGTCAACAACAGTAACTGAGCCAAGGTTGCAGACAGAGTGAGTGAAGCAAAATTAGAGTTCCATACTAGGGCTTACCTTCCTACAAACCCCAACCCATTGGTGTATGCTCTGCTAGAGGTAAAACCAGGTTCCTAAGAAAGCTCAGGTGAGGAGCTGAGGATGACTTCATGGAAGAAAAAATGCCTTTGGTGAATTTGGAAGAGTGAAAAGTTAGCCAGAAGCCAAGGCCAGCATGGGTCATGGTAAGGAATATTCTGTAGGGTCAGAGGACATTGTGGGAAATGGTGAGAGAGAACACCAAATGGAAGAAGCATGGTTGGATCCTGACGGCCCACTACTGTGAGCATGAATTTTGTTCTCAGATGCACTCAGCACAGGGAAATCGACAGTGTTGTTAAAAACTAAGGGGCTTTTTCAAGTAAGTAATAAATCTGGCAGGAAATTTGATGTACATACTTGGTGATGGCTCCATGCCCTTGAGTTTCCTCAGAGCTGCCATTATCCGTAGAAATAATAGGGACCCCATGAAAACAAAACCCATTAGCTGCATTATATTCCAAGTCAGCAAAGACCAAAAGATGTCTTCTTAGAAAAGAGGAAAAATTCATAGCACATGATGCATGCCACATTGTCAGTATTGCTAAGTCAGTTGAGTCTTTACTTCTGAATCACTTGGGTGTCATTCAAAATATTGTTTTGCAAGACAAAAGAGGTCCAGAAAGTCTAATAATCAGGGAAGCTTCCTCCAATCGCTATATTGTCACTTGCCAACTATGAGAAGAAGTAGAATTGTAAAAGATTTCATCTGAGTTGGAAACTTGGAACTTGACATTTCTGAGTGGGCTGTAGTTTTGGCAAAAGACATTTTTCTGCCCTAAGGATTTTATTATGCCTGATTTTTCTGATTGTTGCCAAGATGTGTTGAACTTATTTTGTTTGCTCCCCAGTGAGAACTTAGATTTACTTAGAAAATTTGATTTGCAGGGTACTGCTGAGCCATTAAGGCCAGCAAGTGGGAGAATAATAATAGTTTATATGTCTACAACACCACATCATTTACAAAGCATTGTCACACACTTTATCTCATTGAAGCTTGGCAGTAAATTTTTGAGAAAAGCAGGATTGGCAAGGTTATCCCCATTTTATGGACAACTAGATCTTTTCCAGGACCCCGGGCTCAGTGAACAACCCTGTCATCTGGTTGAGCAAGCCAGAATCTAAGTGTCCTCCTTAATACCTCTCTCCCTCTCATCAACCCATATCCAAGCCTTGACCATGTTATCTTTGAAGTATGTTTTACATTTATCCACTTCACTCTATTTCTTTAGCCACCATTCTACCTTAAACCATCATTGTCTCTTATCTGAGCATTGTACTACTCCCTTCACCTGGCTCTCAGCTTGGCCCCTTAAAGTGATTTTCCACAAAGCAGTCAAAATGATAATTTTGAAATGCAAAACTGTGTCACCTCTTGGCTTAAAACACTTAATTGACTTCTCATTATGCCTGGGATAAATGCAAATGTGCTTAGTACGGCCTAAAATGCCCCAGGAGATGTAGCTCCCTTTTCTTCTGTACATCTCAATCCTTTTCTTTACTGTCTTGCTCAAGGCATCCTTATCTCATTTCTCCAGACTCCCTCCAGCCACAGCACCTTTGCACAGGATGGTCTCTCTGCATGGAGGTTCTTTCCTGGTGTTTTCACTTAGTCAAGTCCTTCCCCATGCTGTAGAGCTCAATTGTCACTTTCTCATGGAAGCCTTCCCAAATACCCTTAAGTAGGTCAAAACTCCCCATTACACACTCTTGAAGAACAATGACCTCCCAACCTAATCACAGCTGCAAGCGTCATTTTATTGTTGGCACAATTTTTATCTACCTCCCCCATTAGCCTCCAAGTTCTATGTAGTCAGGGTCGAGGTGCCCTGTGAACTGCCTAGAATACAGAATGTGTTCAATAACTAATTGACAAATGAATAAATGGATTGAGAGAGGAATGAATGAATAACTAAAGCTCATCAAGTTTTGTTACTAAAAGCCATTCTGTCAGAACGTGTTTCTGAAGCCTCTAACTCCCCATATCAGGACTTCCCTACCAAGCTCCCAGTGTCCCCACTAGCTGTGAATCTTGCTCTGTAAAATTTTCCTCAGCCTCAGATCCCCTCAAATTCAGACTTTCCCCTTTCATCAAAATTCAAATCCGATCCATGCCTTACTCTTCCTAGACATTGCTCGTATTTAACTGAGAGTGCCAGGGCCTTAACACTTAACACAGAAGTTTTAGATACCTTCAGGATTTTGGAGAAGTTGGGTGCTTTTTAAGCATCTCTCAAAGCATACTGTGGAGCATCTGCTCGCCTGCTGTCCTACACTGACTCAGTGGTTGCAAAATCTCTAATTGTATGGATCAGAACACCACATTTTAGCAATGGGTGCTTTGCTCTTGGGATTTTCTTCTGCACATTAGCCATTTACAGGAGTCATTCTTGGACACGTGGCCTCCCAACTTGTCCCTAGGGCACTGGGTGGGGTTATTGGTAACTGACGTTTCATTGCCAAAGGCATAATCAAAAATCATTTCTATTGGTATATTTGCAACTCTGTTCTTCTGATCAATTACAGTCGTCTCCCTTTATCCTTGGGAGATATGTTCCAAGGTCCCCAGTGGATACCCAAAACAGTGCACAGCACTGAACTCTATATACTAGCTTTTTTCCATCTGATAACTAAAATGGCCACTAAGTGCCTAACAGGCAGATAACATATACTGCGTGGATGTACTGAACAGGGATGATTTAAATCACAGGTGGATAGGGCAGAATGGCAAGAGATTTCATTGTGCTACTCAGAACAGTGAGCAATTTAAAACTCATGAACTGTTCATTTCTGGAATTTTCCATTTATTTTTGGACCACAGTTGATCACAGATAATTGAAACTACAGAAAGCTAAACTGTGGATAAGAGGAGGCTACTGTGTCTCCTGATTCCATTCAACCCTCTCTGCCTGTTGGATTTCCATGCATCCAGCAAAACGCAGCTCAAAGCATTGCCTCCACGTAGGCTCTGCTTGCTCTTATCACATGAAACCAATCTTTCCTTCCTTAGGACTAGTGTTCAATGCTCTGCAGGTTCTATTGTGGTGCCTATTTTGCTGAGCAGTTATCATTTACAGTGATGGCTCCTTAGCATTTTAATTTGCATTGTTTTGATTAACTTAACCCATCATACACTTGCTGGCTTTTAGGTTGCTATTTCTTGAATTGCCTATTCATATCCTTTTTCCATTATTTAGAGAAAAAGTCTTAAGATGCCTAATTTTTTCTTGCTGATATTCAAATTTTAGATACTCAAAATAGTTTGTCAGTTATATGTTTTGAAAATATATTATCTCAGTCTTAGCAGGTTATTTTTCAACTTTGTCTATGGTTTCATTCCCCGAACAGCAACCTTATATTAATACTTGATGTAGTCAAATCCATTTCTTTTTCTTATAGTTCCTTTCAAGGATTTTCAAACAAATTATTCTCCACCTCAAAATCTGGAGGATAAGTTCCTACATTTTCCAATATATTTATAGTTTTGTCCATCATATTTAGGTTTCTATGAAAACAAAGGTTTTCTGTATCATGTGAAGCAGGGTTCTAATTTAATTTGAAAATATATCATGAGTCAATATTCCCAGTATCTTTTATTAAATAATTTATACTTTTAGCACAGTGGTGATCAGAGGCTGAAAGAACTTCAGCTGTGTCATTTTGTATTTCTCAGGAACAGCAAACACCATCAACTAGTCACCCTTTTTCTTAAATATAGTGGCACCCCATTCTCTTGGTTTTCCTTTGACATCACTGGTTATTTCCTCTTAGACTTCTTAGCTGGTTTCCTCTTCTTTTCCTAATCTCTAATATTAGGATGGCCTAGACTTCAATCTTTGGAGAACTTCTCTTCTTTATCTGAACACTATTCATAAGTAATCTCAGCAATCCCTATGACTTTAAATGCTATCTATATACAGATAGCTTCTCAAACTTGTATCTTCAGAAAGAACTTCTCCGCAGAACTCCAGGCTCATAGATCCATTTTCTACTTTACATCTCTTCATAGATGTCTAATAACATCTCTAACTTTACCTGAACCAAATAGAATTCTATTCCTTCCTGCCCCACAAGCTGTTCCTCCCCAGGGCTGCTCCATTTCAGTAAGATCACAGCACTCCTTCCATGTGCTCAATCCAAATTCTACGGCTAATCTTGGATTTGTCCTTTTTCTTCAACTCCTATGTCCAACCAGTTGAAAGTTTCCGTTAACCACCTTTCTAAAAACCTCCTAACCCATATACTTTTGTCCATTTTCACTGATATACCTCTTGTCTAAGTCACGAATACGTCTCTCCTAACAAGTTCCCCTGTTTCTACTCTTGTCTCCTTGTAATAAATCTGGAAATAGCAGCCAATCTGATCAATTATAAATGAGATCATGTCACTTCTCTGCTCAATATCCTACAGGGACTTCTAATAAAGACCTCATCCTCAACCAAGCTTTATTCTGGCTCCTCTGAGCCCTCTTCTTGACTAGGCCATTGGCTTGCCCACCCTGACCTTGGTCTGCTAAGCCCAATTTAGTGAAAATCCTCAACCTTCATATCTGATGAAGTTCCTCATTCTCTACCCTTGATATGTAAGTCCTTGACCTGCCTTTAGCAAGAATCTTCTTAAGATAGTTTAGCAAGAAGTCCCCTACCCTTGATGTCTGATCAAGCTCCTGTTAGTAATTTTCCATCTGATGACCACCTCACTTTTCTCCTTGGCTATAAATTTCTCAGTAATCTTTGTTCTATTTGGAGTTGAGTTCAGTTCAATATTATACAATGTAGAGCTGAATACTGTACATCTACACGTTGAGTCTCAGGTCCCTCCTTTTCCTACTATAGTAGCTTGAGTAAAATCTATCTTGTCATTTTTGACAAGTGTCCAGTGAAATATTTTTCCTTTACACTTCTTATAACACTTAGAATAAAGCCCACGTGTATTAACTTAGATATCAGCTCCTCTTCCTCTCTCCCTCTCTCCCATATGCTCCAGCCACACTGGTCTTCTTTTGCTTCATACATGCACACATCAGATTCTTCTCACCCTGAAGCCTTTGTGCTAGCTCTTCCCATAGCCTGGACCCTCTTACACATGATTTTCACCTAACTGATTCCCTCTTGTTATTTAATTTTTGATCTAAACATCATAGCCCCAAACGAATCCATTCTATTACCCACAATGAAGTCACTGCTTCTGCTCATTCTATTCCATCACTGTTTTAAATTCTGTGCATCAGGGATTGGTATACTTCAGCCCCCAAGCCAAATATTATCCCCACCTGTCTTCGTAAATAAAGTTTTATAACACAGCCTCACCTTTTCAGTCTTTGGCTCCTTTCATGCTGCAGCTGTGAGAAAAGTAGTTGCAACATAGACCCTGTGGCCCCCAGAACCTAAAATATTTACTATCTGGCCTTTCATAGAGGATTTGTTTCCTGCTCTACATTGTCTATATCACTAGCTGATTTTTTAAAAACTACTTTTTTCCTCTTTTTATTAGAAATTAACCTTTATAACACCAGAAACTGTCTTGCTTGTTCACTGCTCTATCCTTTATTCTTTAAAGTGCCTAGTATACTGTAGGCATCCTCCAAATATTTGTGCAGTGAAAAGCTAAAAGACATGGAGCAAAACCATGGTTAGAGCTTTGGCTATTTCTTCTCCCCATCTGACTGTGGTAGACTGCACTGTTGGCCATGAATCTTTAACCCTCCTTGATGAGTGTCTCTTATCCTTTGACTTAGCAGTTCCTCCCACTAATGGGAGCAGAGTATATTTCCCCAATCCTTGATCTGGTTCAGTTAGATGATGTCTTTTGGCCAATAGAATGGGAAATAAGAATCTGTGTTAGGAAGTCTAGGTTCTTGTGTCTCTACCATCACCATGAAAAGAACACACCTAGGCCAACCCTCTGTCCCAGGAGAATGAGAAACTCACAGAGCAGAACAAAACTACTCCAGCAAGATCCAGTCAAAATCAGCCAGCTCACAGCTAATACATAGAAAAGTGAGCTGAATAAGTGCTCCTTATTGACTTCCCACAGAGATTTAGGTTGGCATGTTACACATCAAAATTGTCAAATCAGATTCATGATGCAGTGAACTTGGACAACTGGCATCCTCCTGTCTAAGCATCAGTTTTCTTCTCTGATAAATGGAGATGATAATAATTACTATCCTTGATTCTTCATCACAACAGGTGTGAAAGCCACTCTGCAAAAGACAATACACCAGGCACAGGGGAGGTCTTCCTTGTAATTAATTAGAGAACAACATAAGTGGTCTGTTGTAAAGAGCTACACTGAGTCTAATCAAGTTGTGGGCCGGGGAGTAGCATCAGGGAATCAGTGGCTGTGGCCCTTCTGAGACGTCTTCTGAGTTTGTGGCTTTGTCCTGAGCTACACCCTGCTTTGAACCACTCATGTCAGAGGGGGTGGGGGATGGGCTGGATACTTAGGAACCAACTGTGGGCTATTCACTCAGGAGTAGTAGGGAGAGAAATGGAGCCACAGGGGATGTTCAGAGAAGAGAGACCATGATTGGGAGAGGCAGGGTGGTTCCTAGAGACACTGCCTTGCCTGTCACATCTAACACTTAACTAATTGGACTGAGAAGCACACGGGAAAGGCTTTGGCATTTGATAAATTAATCAGTGAGCACTGCAGCAAATTGCCCACTCACATCATTAATTAGACATCCTGAAATGGCAAGGAGAAGAGATTTTTTAAGTGTTGATTCTGCAGCTTTTATTTTTTTTAATTATTATTATTTATTTATTTATTATTTTTAGTAATTGATGGACCAAGACTTTGATCAGATGTTAGTAGGTGGAGAAGAAAACATCTTCACTGGCAGATTTAGATCCCAGCTGTTGCCAGGCCCCAGAGAAATGGGCAAGGTACACAGCAATTCCCAGGAGACCTGGTGCTGAGCTCAAACGTAATCAAAGGATCAAATTGACATCCGTGAAAGCCACAATCTCAAAGAACTGAGAAACTTTTAATCCAAACATGTCGTATAGGGGGACAACTTCCAATTAGCCATCTTGACCAGTCATCAAGATGTTGCCTATTTTTTTTTAATTTTATTTTTTTAAATTTATTATTATTATACTTTAAGTTGTAGGGTACATGTGCATAACATGCAGGTTTGTTACATATGTATACTTGTGCCATGTTGGTGTGCTGCACCCATCAACTCGTCATTTACATCAGGTATAACTCCCAATGCAATTCTTCCCCCCTCCCCCCTCCCCATGATAGGCCCCGGTGTGTGATGTTCCCCTTCCCGAGTCCAAGTGATCTCATTGTTCAGTTCCCACCTATGAGTGAGAACATGTGGTGTTTGGTTTTCTGTTCTTGTGATAGTTTGCTAAGAATGATGGTTTCCAGCTGCATCCATGTCCCTACAAAGGACACAAACTCATCCTTTTTTATGGCTGCATAGCATTCCATGGTGTATATGTGCCACATTTTCTTAATCCAATCTGTCACTGATGGACATTTGGGTTGATTCCAAGTCTTTGCTATTGTGAATAGTGCTGCAATAAACATACGTGTGCATGTGTCTTTATAGCAGCATAATTTATAATCCTTTGGGTATATACCCAGTAATGGGATGGCTGGGTCATATGGTACATCTAGTTCTAGATCCTTGAGGAATCGCCATACTGTTTTCCATAATAGTTGAACTAGTTTACAATCCCACCAACAGTGTAAAAGTGTTCCTGTTTCTCCACATCCTCTCCAGCACCTGTTGTTTCCTGACTTTTGAATGATCGCCATTCTAACTGGTGTGAGATGGTATCTCATTGTGGTTTTGATTTGCATTTCTCTGATGGCCAGTGATGATGAGCATTTTTTCATGTGTCTGTTGGCTGTATGAATGTCCTCTTTTGAGAAATGTCTGTTCATATCCTAGGTAGTACCATTCAGGACATAGGCATGGGCAAAGACTTCATGTCTAAAACACCAAAAGCAACAGCAGCAAAAGCCAAAATTGACAAATGGGATCTCATTAAACTAAAGAGCTTCTGCACAGCAAAAGAAACTACCATCAGAGTGAACAGGCAACCTACAGAATGGGAGAAAATGTTTGCAATCTACTCATCTGACAAAGGGCTAATATCCAGAACCTACAAAGAACTCAAACAAATTTACAAGAAAAAAACAAACAACCCCATCAAAAAGTGGGCAAAGATTTTGCCTTTTAAAAGGCAGCTAACAATAGAGGAATGAGGTCTGGGGGCCCCCAGGCATTTACTGAGATTTCGGGTTCCGTTAGAGGCTGTTCCTCCTGTCCTCTCACCAGTGCTCCCTTTTGAACAGGTTTTTCACAGCCCCCAAAGAACCTTTAGAGACCCCATATGAAGAAAAACCAAATGCTTTTAAAGTAAGAGGGAGGAAAAAGAGAGAAAGTAAATTGAGAGAAAGAAAAAGAGAGAAAGCCAATTGCTTTCAAAGTAAGAGACGGGAAAAGGAGGAAAAGAGAGGGAGGAAAAAGAGAGGCATGGCAGGCAAGGAGCTGTCTGAGAATCTTTGCTAGTCCCTTGACCCCAGTCCATGGTGAGGAGGGAGCCACCACTTAGCAAGGCCCAGAGGCAGTGTTACAGGGCACGCAAAAGTCAAAGGGAAGTGCTGCTTCTGTGCTTTCAACTACACTCCCAGGCCTGCCATTAAATATGGCAGACTTAGCATTTCCCACTTCAAATGAGCCCAGAAGAGTCCCGGGCCTCCACCCAGCCCCCTCCAACCCGCCTTCGCTCGTCACCTTTAAACTGATGAGAGAGGCAAGGTCAGCAATTTTTAGGTTTTTGACAGGGCCCTATTTACATTGCAGAAAATCAGAATGAAACCTGGGAAGGCCTTGGGGCAGCAATGTCATCCAGACCCACAGGTGTGGGGGTGTCGGGGGGCTGGGCTCCCATCTGCTTTCTTCATCATTGCATTAGGCGATCAGGGTAACTGGCCAGGCTGGGCTGTGAGGACGGAGTTGCACAAGGGAAAAGCTGTAACCAAACAGGCTGCTGTGATCCAGGGTAAAATCTGTAGCATACGGCCTGCTATCTGCTTGCTTAATCTTTAAGACTCAGCCCAGGACCCCTGCTTCCAGAAGCTTTCCCGGTTCCCACTCCCAAGCTTGGGTAAGATGCTGCAAGTCTGCCTTCCCATTGAGTCCCAGGTCTCTCCTTCTCACAGCATCGACCTGAATGTTATTGTCATGGTCTGTTTACTTGCTCGCCTGCCCCATAGGACTCTGAGCTGCCCAAGGGCAAAGACTTGTGTCTTTTTCACCACTATCTGGCATACCTAATGCAGTGTTAAACATAGATGGGGCTGAGCGCTGCAGTCTGGGGTGAAGCACACAGGCTTTGGAGTCTGACAGCCTGGGTTCATATTGTGGTTCCACTATTGATTAGGTGTGTAACCTTGAATAAGTTACCTAAGCTCTCTGAGCTTCACTGTGATCATCATTGCAGTAAGTGAGCTACTGTCTGACTTCTGGAATGGTTATGATAATAAGGAGAAAGGAGATCATGCACACGAGTTCCCACAAGAGAGTTCAGTTCATAGTAAGAGCCCAATAAATTCTTTCCAAAGCTTCCAGCTTGGTATTCATAGCAATAGCCACTTTTTTCTTGCCATCATATTTGATCATGTTCTCTCCTAGTTAATTAAACATTTGATCGTAAGGACAACTGGCATAAACTGGTTTGGGAACAAACACAGCTGATTCCTAATAAGCAAAAAACACACCTGGTAGGAAAAAAAAAGTGACTGTGCATATTTGAAAGTGGCCCACACCCCCTACCTACTGTCCAGTATGTGGCGGGCTTCAGAAAGTAGGCTTTACATATGGGGCTGATGTATTACATCACCCGTAATAGAGCCCCGCTTTTATCTGGCTCATAGGACCCTCTAACTAGTAGTAATAATAATCATCATTATTAATACTAATTACCTTTATTATTATTGTGGTTGTTATTTGTGTTCTGGTTCAAACAAGGCCTCTTAGCAGCCCTGGCTTTCTCCCATTTGGGTTTCTTATTATAATAAAAAGATGAAAAAACATCACGACAGGTTTACCAAAGTTGTGGTCTGTTTTAAGTGTTTACTTTCAATAAATCAACACTTCTAGCATCAAAAACAAATGCAAAGACACGCAACTGCTTTATATAGTATAATTATATAATCTATTTTAAAATATAAATTCTGAGTGCACGCCAGGCCCTGAAGCCTGATGGCAAGTTTTAAAGTTCATGTAAGGAAATCGACTTTTATCTGTTCTGTCAAGCTGTCCCTGTGAATGTTCATTAAGCGCCATTTGGGGAAAAGGATACATTTGAGGCCTTTTGTGACTAGGAGGCTGGAGCCAGATCCCCCCACGCCCCAGACCCTGAGGCTGATCCTCTCTCCGACACTTTGACTGGAGCTCTGTCTCTCTACCTCCGCAAGACACACACACACACACACACACACACACACACACACACGATCCATCTGTGGGATTATGGTTTTACCCGGCTCCATTCCTGTCTTAGAAGCTCATTCTTGCTTTAATATTAAACACAGCAAGCTCAGATACAAGTTGTTCTCCTTTCACGAAATCGAATTAAACTTTCATGAGGGCTCATGAGTTCCTCTGGGCGGCTTTCCCTTCAGCTTCCCCGCAGAAGCCAACAAATTCTCAATTACTTTAACCCTTTCCTCCCAGCTCCAAGTGGGACACTCACTTGGCAGCTGGGGGGCTGCCCCTAAGCACGTCCCTGTCAGCTTTAAGCAAACAGCTGGCTGGTGATGGTGTTTGCAAAGCAAGTATTTACCAGTTTCCACCAGGGGTTTTCCCCAAACAATTTCACTTGAGCTAAGAGCTCTAACTCCTTAAAATAGGCTTCGTCTGCCCAAACCGACTTTCCTTCTTACAGAACTGTCTGTGGGGAGCAAATTAGCTTGTTATAGATTCCAAACATATGCGCTAAATTCTACTCTCGGTTTCTAACATACGGCATTTTTCTCCCTGTGAAATATGAGGTACCGGTGCTGATATCTTTATTACCTATAAAATGTTTCTGTGCTTCTTGGTGCTCCGCTCTCCTAGTCTGCTCCTGACTTTGCAGTCCCAGGCAGTTTCAGGACTAAGAAATGCCAAAACATGAGAAGAAAACCCAGCCCTTTCCCAGCATCACAAACCTGCTATGATACAATGTCACTTTGAAAGTAAAGAAGTTGCCTGTATGCCAAAGCTGGACAAATAATCCTGCTCAAAGAGCAGCAAAGCCCGGATGAGTGTGTGAATGGTTAAACAACAAACCAGTCACAACTGGGTGACTTGATAAGAAGGCACATTTGGGAGGAGTGGAGACTCATGGGAAACAAGCCCTAGGGACAGGTCTATGAACTATTTGGATCAACGGGAAGTGTCACAAAATACACATGGAGTCACGGGCTACAAGAAGAGTAATCACAGACACCGTCAATAGAATTAAATATTCCGCAGAACCCTCCCTAAAGGTAGCAGGCCTCCTTATGCTCCATCACTGCACATATGGGTGCAGTAGCAAGTTAAGAATGGAAATAGCTAGGGATAGTGGCTGGGAAGTCTGCCTCTCTGCGGATAGAAACAATTCTCTGCAAACAGTATAAAACCCAGCAAGGCAAGACCTTCTAAACACACACTGGCTGTCCTGGAACGTGAGGCAAACTGGATCAAGGACATTCATATTCAAGGAAGAAGAATAACAACGAAAGAAGAGGTTCTGGCAGAATTAGAGTAGAGATATGTTTTTTGTTCACATTTGACTAGAAATTTTACCATTTGCTCAATGAAAAAGAATTACAGTTAGCAGTATGTGTGTGTATGTGTGTCTATAGATCGAACTATATCTTTCAAAATGAATTATTTCATACCTTCCAGTTAGAAGAACACTTCCTACTATTTTTTTAAAGTATCCACAAGGGGACCCACTTGAAAATAAAACCAATAAGGCAAAGATCAAATACTTCTTAAGAATCTTATATTGCTTTGTAACTTTTGACTCAGAATCTCCTTTATAGGAATCAACTTCAGAAAATAATCTGAGATGTGGAGTCCAGATCTCTATACAACAATTTATAATGTAATGTAGCTTTTAAAAGACTGGAAATGCCCTAATTGTCCAACAATAGAGCATTTTTTTTTTTTTTTTTTTTTTTTTTTTTTTTTGCTGTATGTATAAGACAGAATGTCATGCTCCCTTCCAAAATGATATTTGAAAAAAAAAATAGAAAAAAAAAACGGTTACCATATAAAGTGAAATGGCAGGATTAAAAATTATACATAGTCTCACTGAAGTAGTATGAATAGGATGTGCGGAAGTGCTCTGTCCATTGCAAAGCCTCTTGCGCATGTCAAGAATCATTCTGACTGATATGATGGTCAGAGCTGAGCCGACGCCTGAGACACATAGGTGGTCATGAAAAGAAAGCCACAGAGTGCGGCAGAGACCTGCACACCCATGTGTGCCCACTCACCCAGCTTCTTCAGGGGTTGGCTCAGTTGTCAGAGGAAGCTCAGCGAAGAGCAGAATCTAGAGGATGCCAGCAGGGCTGGGTTACCTAGGTGGACTAGAGAGTAATTAATGAGGCTGAGAACATCAGGGTAATTAAGAGGCAGGCAGCCCACAGGTGCAGCAGAGTGCTCAGCCCTGGAAAATCAGAGGGCATCCCAAGTGGAAAGGAGCTTGAAGGGAGATGGGAAACAAATTAGGGGCAAAGAGAGGCCAGAAAAGGAAGACCAAGATACTCCAAAGGCAAAATCACACTGTTTAGAATGAAATAATTATTTCTGTTAAATGCTGAAACTCCCACACCCTCCCATACACACACAATGTTTGCATAACCTATGATGATAGAACATGCCATAGCTACTGTTTTTGAATTAGGGATTGTTTGTGAATGGCATGAACACAGTAGCCAGGGGTCACAGCTAACTCAGTAACAGTGTGAATCCAGGTTTAGCTTTCTTGTTAGAATAATTTGCATGTGTCCTTTTTACTAAAGGGAAAGACTGAACTCACCGTGTTCTATACACATTTTTGCCTTGGCTACCAAGAAATGCAGCTAAATTTACAGCTCTATTGAAATCTTGAGATTGCACTGTACATATATTAAAATGGAAATAGGAGTTTTTAATGACTTTGTCTTTACTTAGACAATAGCTTCTTGGGAGGCAGAGACTGACTCCTTTCCCTACTTTTTTTATATTAATAAAATGATCAATGAATGTTGAAAGTTTTGATGAGGAATGAGTATCAACCTATGCTCTTGGTCCGTTTCTGTCTCTTCTCTTAAAATAGTCTAAGTCTTCTGGTTTAGGTAAACCATGTCACCATTTGCTTGTTTTTATGGTGCAAGCTACCTCGTTTAAAAAAAAAATAGGTGATTATAAGTTGTAAATGAATAGATGAGAAAAATGAAAGGAAGGAAGGAATGGAGAGAGGCAGGGAGAGAAGCAGGGAGGGAGGGAGAGAGGGAGGGTGGCTGAGACAAAGGGAGGGAAACCCAAGTTCAGGAGCCAATTCTTTAAGAGAACTGCCTCTATAGGAACCAGAGTAGGCAGTTAGCATAGCAATACTTAGCTTGATTCTGATACATGCCCACTTTTTGTAGTATTGAACATATTTGTTGAATAGGCTAATTCATATTCATTGAAAAAAGTTTGAGAAAAGATAGAATAGTAAAAAGAGTAACAGCTACAACTTATTGCTTACTATGAGCTAGCTACCTTGCCAAGAATTTTATGTTCTTAATCTCCTTTCCTTACAACCCTGAAAGGTAGATATAATAATCCCCATTTTTGAAAATAGAAGCAAAGGCTTGGTGATGATAATTCATTTACCCAAGGTGGCATATCCGGACTGTCAATTCTCTACTCCACCTCTCTTACCAGGACGTCTCTGTTTTCTGAAATGAGGAGGTTGAACACAAAGAGATCCTTTTTCCTCTTTCAGCATACTTCTGCCCCACCCTTGAAGGAATCCATCAAAGATGGTGAAAGACCATATCTCTAAGAGGCAGCAATAGGGGTCCTGAGACCCCCCCATTTCAGATTCAGAAATGGTCATGACTCTATGCTCACTCTTTCCCCGCAGATCATGAACCTTGGTCTGCTTGTTAAGAAGAGGTGAGAGGTGGCCCCTGTTTTGTTAATTCTCCTCTATTCAGTCTTATTGATGACAGGAGGAGGGGGTTTTAAACTCAAGCAGACATCACTATGCACAGATTAGACTTGGTCTCCTTTGTGTTAAACTGGGTAAGTGAAAGGAGAGAAAAAATCTACAGGACCTAGTAAGAGGAATCACCTGAAGAATTCTAAATTTCATTCAGTTTGTCATGTTTTCAACAAGTCATCATAGAGTGTTACTATGACCTCAGTCCAGTGCTCACTATACTTGAGTTGCTTAAACTCAGGTTCTAAAAGCAGATACTAAAACATATGCAAATACAAATTACTTGATCAGGTTCATTTTAAAATTTATCATTCATTCATTTCAATAATTCCTCTGCTCAAAAAAAAGAGGTCAGGGACCTTAGCCAAAGTCCCCCAGTTGAGGGATCAAGGGTGATAAGAGAGAAAGAGAGAAAGGCAAACAGGCATATGACTCTGAGGACCAGCCAGAAGAGAGAGAGGAGGAAGCCCAGAGAGAACTAGACCTCTGAATTCAAGGAAAATAGAGAATCAAGAGGAATGGGGCAGTGAGCAGGGTCAAATGCCACATGGAGTGGGTAAAGTTCCCCTGAACTCAACAGGTAAGGACAAGGAGGAGTGTTTCTGGAAGAAAGAATGTTATGAGCAATGCATTCACAGAGGCAGGTGTGAACCTGGTTTCTGTAGAGTAAAACCTTAACAAATCACAATTATTTGTTGCTAATGTAGAATGGATTGAGTTTGAGGCTGAAAGTCCAAAGAAGCTGCCTCCCAGGCCCAATTCTGAAGCTGACTCACTGTGAGGCTTTGACTAAGGCCCCCTGACCTCTTTGGGCATCTTTTGGATCATCTGTAAAATAAAAGGATTGCATTAGACACTCCTTAATCTCCTCAATGCTTCATCCTCCCATACTTACCACATCCTCGTAGTAACTAATCAATCAATTAATTTAATAAATATTTATTGAGGACTTGCTGTGATTCAGGCTCCACACTTGAATATGGAAATGCAGGGAGAGCACAATGAGAAACAAGCTGGTTTTCCCGAGCATCCAGAGACTTTTACAACAAATATGGGCTGCAATTTAGAGATATCATCTCTTTTGAGTGGAATGTGAAAGAATTTAAGACCTCTGAGTTTAAGATCAAACTAATGATCCCTAGAGACATCATGGCCAAGTCCACTCCAATTTCATCTTTCTGACTTGGGTCACCTGTGGAGCTCTCACCTGCAGGATTAGAGGGGGGCATCTTTGGCTATTGAATGAGGACAGATTTTCTAAGGGGATCAATGGGCTGTAAAACCAGGACAGCTGAGATGTCTTTCGGGCAGAATTCTTAGGCACTTAGAATTAATGCACATTTTTGAGTGTTTGTGACCTTCAAATTTTTGCTTTTATTTTGAATTTAAAGGAAAACGCTTTCATCACATTTTCTCTTCAATTAGCTGAATATCCCTAGGCCTGCTGGCCCTAGGGTCTTCTTTCAAGTTCAGCATGTAGGAGCAGCTGATATGAACCACTTTGCATCCATACCTGTCCTGATTCTCCCAAGAACTGAAAAGGAAAAAAAAAAATCACCTTAATTTTTCCCTTAAAAGTCGTTGCTGGCCGGGCACAGTGGCTCACGCCTCTAATCCCAGCACTTTGGGAGGCCAAGGTGGGTGGATCAGTTGAGGCCAGGAGTTCGAGAACAGCCTGGACAACATAGTGAAACCCGGTCTCTACCACAAATACACAAAATTAGCAGGGAGTGTTGGTGCACGCCTTTAATCCCAGCTACTGGGAAGGCTGAGGCATGAGAATCATTTGAACCCGGGAGGCACAGGTTGCATAGTGCCGTCAAGATCACACCACCACACTCCAGCCTGGGTGACGGCAAGACTCTATCTACAAAAAAAAAAAAAAAAAAAAAAGGGGGGGGGGGGCTATGCTGAATTTTCCTGATTTTTCCTCTCCTTTAGGCTTAGGGATCATCACAAATAATTACTGAATATCCACCCACTACAAGCAGACATGCAGGACTTCTTGCTGGGTCCTTGATGCAGAGTACACAGTGTCCGCTTCACTAAACTTACAGAAGAAAAACATATAAAGAAAATTAATTCTACAGCTAGCCGACTCTGGGGAAATAAACAGGGCAGTCGGATATTGCTGGAACATACAAGTTTTAAGATAATCATATTTTTGTGCAGATTGTTATACGGATCCCCAAATCAATGATCTCTTCTTCGCTATTAACAGAAGTGCATTCAAGCACATGACTGGCTAGTTAGACTATGGTAGAGAAGATATGTGTCATTTTCAACCTATTGCCTTAAGACAGCCTTGTTTACCTTTTCTGTTCTTCTTCCCCACTGGGTGGACATAAGACATGGCAGTGACACCTTTGACGGTGCAGAGGATGTGCTGTAGGAAGTGAAGGAGCCAGAAGATGGAAGGAACCTGGATTCCTGAATGACTCTGTGGAGCAAAGGTGCCATTGAATAGAATGCTTTCCTCAGATTGTTACATGAGAAAGAAAGAAACATCTTTGTCCTTTAAGCCATGTTATTATTGTTCTTCTTGTTACTTTAGCAGAACTTTTTACTGTAACTAACAAAGAGAAACATGAAGCAAGAATCATTAAGATGTAAAAATGAAAATGATCGCTGTAATTTATTGACTTGCAGAGCTTTTTCTAAAACTATAGAGCTGATTTCCTTCCTTCAGTTGCTGGTGCTTTTTAATCAGAGGATCTGAATAGAGTTGGACAAGATTCCCAACCTCTCAAACTCTTATTTTTCTCATTCATAAAATAAAGTTACTATAATTATATTAACATCACAAGATTATTGTTGTGAAAAATATCCAATATATGTTTGCAAATTCTCTGGTACATAGAAGATTTTCAACCTCGCCCACTACTTTGCAGTTTCAAAGGAAAAAAGAAAACCCACAACAATAAATATAATCAAGTTATCTGAGTCGGAATGAAAAGACGATTGTCGTTGCCCACACTTCACCAGCCTTCAGGAAGTTTCTGCAGCAACGTCAAGCACCTCTTCTTTTAAATCGATTCTCTTATGATAACTGTCACAAAGCAAAGTTCCCCAGAGAAGATGCATGTCAAAACACAAAGGAGGTGTGTTCAGGCTCATGGCATTGCTTGTAAGAAAATCCAAGCAGGTTGCCAAACAATGTGAAGATGTCAAGAATGAGAGGAAATGATGACAATTCCTGTTTGAGGAGATGATGTTCCATTGCCAAAAGCAAAACAGAATCATGTGAATGGGAAGAGGAGTGCAGACAAACTGATTCTGGCACTGTTAGAAAGCAGGCCTAGGTTTTATAAAGGCTCTTAAACAAAACGTGACCATGCCCAAGCTCTTGGGGATAGAGGAGAACAGACACACAACAAAATTGTGGCAGGTAGAAGACGTAAGAAAAGAATTTTCTCAGCTACAGAACAAGAATTTGAGATGAAATCCTCTTTTCAACCACAAAAACAAAATTTGGAATCACAATATGGGATTCTTTTCAGCCTAGAAACGTAATTCCCAATGGGAAAGGAGTGCTGGAAGGAAGAGCACTCAGCGAGCCTATAAAAACCCTAACATATTTTGACCATCACAAAAATACACAACAATGACATTCATTTATTTGTTCTAATGTATCTATACTATCCATAATCTTTATTTGCTAAAAATGCTTCAACCATTGCATACTCATAAATTTCAATAAGATGTTCAAAACACTTCTGGCTTTCTTGTGGGTAACTCATATGAAGA
Organism: Chlorocebus sabaeus; assembly: GCF_047675955.1. Classification (NCBI taxonomy): domain Eukaryota; kingdom Metazoa; phylum Chordata; class Mammalia; order Primates; family Cercopithecidae; genus Chlorocebus; species Chlorocebus sabaeus. The sequence goes on along the minus strand of NC_132911.1, from coordinate 138,910,929 downwards.
ACAGCTTCTCTTTACTATCCTCACTACCCTGTCCCAGCTCCCCTATGTTAATGCATAATGCATTTCTTAATTTGTACCTAGAACTTTCTGCCACTGCTACTCAGGTTCCACCAAGGTTCCAGTTATGCAGAGAACTTGGATATGGAAAGTGAACTGAGAAATTTGGAGCTGTCAAAATCCATGGGAAATAATGGTGTTTATTTCTGTCTGAGGAAATAACTTTCCATGCCAAAACCAAAGTGAAACCATCCCTTTATTTCCCAAATTGCCATGATTGAGCTACTATTTTGCAAACTCCCTAATATCCTTTTTCAATAATTGTCATCAATAGGAGGGACTCACAAATCAGAGCTATTGAAGCTTAAATCCTTGAGTTCATAGAAGGAGTAAACTTGAATTTTTAAGGTAAATGATAGAGTAGTTCAGGAATAATTCCTGCATTCAATAGCATAATATAAAAGCATAAATTAGATGCATCCAACTCTGCAAATTTAGCCCCAAAAACATAAAAATGGGCTACCTCCCAAAATGGGGATTTCTCTCCACGGCTCAGTAATCCTCATTTCTTTTGTTGTTGTTGTTTTGTAAGCTGCATTTTTAAATCTTATATTTATATTTGGAAGTGTAGGTCTTTGAAAGACCTACATATTCTATTATATTTCCTTAGTTTCAACACCCATATGGCATTCAAAACTATTAAAATATGAAAAACATACATTTGAAATGAAAGATATAAAACCAGTTATCTACCAAGACCCGCAGCGCAAGCCATGATGTTATGCTCCAGGCCTTTATGAGTGCTGCTCCTCTACTTACAGTTTCTTCCTTTTTCATCTATTTGGCAAATTCCTACTCATCCCTCAAGAGGTAGCCCAACCATCATCTCCCTATTAAGCCTTCCTTCACTCTCCCACTTTAGCTTCTCTAAAGCCTCCTTTGGACCTTGTAAATGCCCCCAGTGGGGATCTGAGCTATGCATAGGTTATCTCCACTAAACTAAAAACCTCATGAGCTCAAGGACCCAGTCTATTTGCTACCATAATTCTAGCATCTAGCATAAAGCATGACACATCAAACCATGACACTCAAACCACGCTTTTTGTAGTGAAGTAGTAACAGTATATCCTTTCATACAAATGGCCTCAGTGTATCCTCATAGGGATGTGAAGTAGAGATTACATCATCCTGCTTTTATAGAGGACACTGAAGCTCAGAGATTTTTAATGGTCAGTCCTAGAAGTAGCTTATGTCATTTCTATACATCCCATTGGACAAAATACAATCACATGATTTCCATTTAACTTCAGTGGAAACAGAGAAATGTAGTCTTCAGTGTGCCAAGGTATAGGAAAATAAAACAGAATTTGGAGAACACCTAGTATTGTCTCTGCCACACTATGTTTACTCCCTTTGCACCATCCCATCCCACCATATGCATACAAAAGCCAGCCAGGAAAGCATAATCTTCCACAGAACTTAGCAACATCCTAGGTATAAGAAGTCCCTGGTCATACTGATGGCCCATATTCCCCAGTGACCATTTATAGGAATCAGACTCCAGCCTAACTACAGTCAGAAATCCTGATGGAGCCATCTCAAGGCAGACCCCAGCGGAAGAAGAACTGCTCAGTAACTAATGAACCATCCTAGAAGGGCAGAAACAGGAGCAGGGAAAACCCTCTCCCTGGCTAATGAGAGGAGAGACATTTGCAAGCTCATTGGGAGTTCGATGAGGATTTGTCCCTTGGAGGTTGAAGGGTTGCACTAATTCATCCCTCATTGTATTAGTCAGGGTTGTCTAGAGGGACAGGACTGATAGGATAAATGTATATATGAAAGGGAGTTTATTAAGGAATATTGACTTATACAATCACAAGGTAAAGTCCCACAATATCCATCTGCAAGCTGAGGAGCAAGGAAGCCAGTTCGAGTCCCAAAACTTCAAAAGTAGGGAAGGCAACAGTACAGCCTTCAGTCTGTGGCCAAAGGCCCAAGAGGCCCTGGAAAACCACTGGTGTAAGTCCAAGGATCCAAAAGCTAAAGAACCTGGAGTCTGATGTTGGAGGGCGGGAAGCATCCAGCACAGGAGAAAGATGAAGGCCAGAAGACTCAGCCAATCTAGTCCTTCCATGTTCTTCTGCCTGCTTTTATCCTGACCGTGCTGGCAGCTGCTTAGATGGTGCCCATCTAGATTGAGGGCAGGTCTGCCTCCCCTAGTCTACTGACTCAAACGTTAATCTCCTTTGGTAACACCCTCACAGACACACCAGGAACAATACTTCGTATCCTTCAATCCAATCAAGTCAGCACTCGATATTAACCATCACACTTAGGTATTTCATTCTCTTTGACTCTCAACCTGCTTATCCAAGTCAAAACAGGCTAAAACAAAATGTCAACGGCTGCCCAGTAGAAGAAAAAGTTGACAAAAGCCCCCTTCTTGACCTCTCACATGAAGTTAGGTCGTCTCCTTTCTGTGGTTGTTAAGCATTTACAACACTTCTCCTGTAACATTATACTGAAATTGCTTGTTTCCATGTGTAGCTCCCTTATGAGATGAAATGTTAGTTACTTCTAATGGGAAGAACATGAACTCTGGGGTATGAAATGTGTACCATAATGATTGATATCCTCCACAAGAAGCTGGCTGTGCAGGCTGTGTAACCTATTTCATCTGTCTAATCTTCAGCTTCACATCCCTAAAACAGTTAACTCCCACTTTACAATTGCTGGAATTGTCACACACAGATTCTCAATTCACCGCAGAGTAGGCAATATTGCATCCAGCATAGGAGATGGAGTCTGGGTCCCACTCTTGAGATTCTGAGTTAATTGGTCTGGGGTGTGCCTGGGCATCTGGAGTTTTAATAACTCCCTCAGATGATTCACGCATTTAGCAAGGGTTAAGAATCACCAGGGTCAAGAGAAGAATGTCAGCCTTCATGCCCAGGGGCTTCATCTAGCCAGATTCCCATCAATTTTTCCACTTAGAGACATGGTGGATGGTCATGAGACTGGACTAAACATTCAGCCTGGCTCTTACAAAAACCCATAATCAGAAAATAAAATTGGAACTTCAAAGTTCCCACTGCTCCTCCAGTTATTAGGTGGAGATCTGAGTAAGATGGGTACTGGATTGAGCAAAATACAGTAGCTTCCTTCCTGTAAAGAGTGAAGCACCATAATGGTTTGAATGGTGATGATGACAAAAAAGGAAAATAAAATGACTCTGTGCAATAAAGCAAGATGAACTTGAGAGCTACACTCTTGATGCAGAGGATAGAATTTATCAGATGCAGAAAACCCAGGAAAGTGGGGACGGAAGAGAATAGTAACCATTGGAAGAGGGGATGCATGGAGATGGTGGAAGGTTGACACCTTAGGGGATCCAGCAAAAAGTTTGCTGTGAATCGGGAATGATTGGTGAAAGTTTAGCATCAGTAAGTGACATTGGATATTTTATTTAAAGTTGACCCCTGTACAGTGTGTTATTGCCATTCACCCCATTTTCCTCCAAACTGTCACTTAAAGTCTTATATGCCGCAAACTTGGAGCATTGGTGGCTTGGAGGAATTAACGTTTACAGCAATAAGTGCCTAGGGTGAGGAGGTGAAGAGATAGATGTCTGTAATTCCCTTTTCTGAAGCCAATGGGGAGGTAGCAGCAAAGCATCAGGGAAAGAAGGTGGCTCTCGTATTCCAGGAGGTGGCCAACCTCAAAGTGAGTGGAGGCCCAGGGTGGAAATGGAGATGAGGAGAGGAGCAAGTACAGCAGAGAAGAGGACTGTAGCACCAATTGGCCAAGGAGAGGAGGAAGCCCACTCATTCACTCACTCAACAAAGCCTTTGGACCACTACTGATGGGCTAGACAGACACTGTGCTAGACATAGAATAAAGATCCTTACTCTTACAGAGTTTACATACCAGAAGGAGCAGACTACCAATAAATAATAAACTGAAAATAAGTATACTTTATGGTAGGTGAGAAAGTGATAGTGCTATGGGAAAACAGTAAAAGTAGACTAGGTGAGGTGGGATTAATCATGCCATGATGGGCAGAGTGGCAGGCAGGTGCAATTTTAAATAGGGCCACCAGGCAGGACTTGAAGACTTGGTGAGGTCTGAGAAAAAGATTGGATGGAGGTGAGGGGCCCACTTGGAGGTCCTTTTTGAGGCCAGCCAGAGATAGAGAGCAGATCAGAGGTCTGAAGCTGGGGATGTGTTCCTGTGTTTGATGAACACAAGGAAGTAAGTGTAGTCAGAGCAGAGTGGGCAGAGAGTGGCCACCACCACTTTTATCCAAATCTATAAGAGAATGATAGTTCTTAAAAAGAGACAGAGCCAGGTTTTTTTAATTACATGGGGAGAAAACTATACATTCAGATGATCTATGCACTAAATAAGAATTAAATGAAATAATGTGTGTGAAGTGCTGGCACAAAGTAGGTTCTCAGTAAATGTGAACTTTCTTCTACCCTTCAGACATTTCACCTGTTATTTGCTAGAAATTTGACAGTGGTGTTCTGTGCCCAAATAAAGCCGTATTACTTCTCTTTGAGTGTTCTGAAGATGCATAATACTTTGAGAAAAAATAACAGCAGCAAAAGCAACAATGACAAACAATAGCTGTGTATCCAAAGCTAATCTGGAGAGCAGGGCCAAGGTGGAGCCTCCCCGTCATATTCCAAATGTTGACTTTGGGAAGCAACTGTGGGACTCAGGCACTGCTTCTCCAGAGCAGGCTGTAACTCTCTCCCCGACGCAGCCATACAGGGATAACTGTAGGAGGGCCTTACACCCAAGTTACCAACTGACAAGAGACAAGAGTGAGAGACAAGCTCACAGCACCTTTCAATGCAGTGGCCAGGTCTACCAGTGAAATGTGGTAGTAACTGAATCATGGAAGCTGGTCTTTCCTGTGCTGTTCTCATGATGGTGAATAAGTCTCAAGAGATCTGAAGGTTTTAAAAAGGAGGAGTTTCCCTGCACAAGCTCTCTTTGCCTGTTGCCATCCATGTAAGATGTTACTTATTCCTCTTTGCCTTCTGCTATGATTGTGAGTCTTCCTCAACCATGTGAAACTGTAAGTCCAATTAAACTTCTTTTGTAAATTGCCCAGTCTCAGGTATGTCTTTATCAGCAGCATGAAAACAGACTAACACAGGCAGATAGCTCTGTCTCTGAATGCTCATATTAGTTACTCTCCCTCCCTTGCAAGGGTAACATTGGAGAGAGAAGAGAGTGACTGGTCATGCTGGTAAGAGATTCCTCTTCCATGTGCCAAAGAAAAAATGTGGTGAGCAAGGCTGAAGAATTAGCCCCCAGCACTGTTTATCCCCCACAGCTTAATAAGATGTCTGGTGGTCTGTTCCAAGATGGCTGATGGAAGAGCTCTGGTCTGCAGCTCCCAGCGTGACTGAGGCAGAAGATGGGGATATCTGCATTTCCAACTGAGGTACTGGTTCATCTCATTTGGACTGGTTGGACAGTGGGTACAGCCCATGAAGGGCAAGCCAAAGCAGGGCAGGGCATTGCCTCACCCAGGCAGTGCAAAGGATCAGGGGATTTCCCTTTCCTAGCCAAGGGAAGCTGTGACAGACTGTACCTGGAAAATCGGAACATTCCCACTCAAATACTGCACTTTGCAAATGGTCTTAGCAAATGGCACACCAGGAAATTATATCCCATTCCTGGCTTGGCGGGTCTCACACCCAAGGACCCTTGTTCACTGCTAGCGTAGCAGTCTGAGATCAACCTGCGAGGGAGCAGCCTGGCAGGGGGAGGGGCGTCCACCACTGCTGAGGCTGGAGTAGGTAAACAAAGCACGGGGAAGCTCAAACTGGGCAGAGCCCACTGCAGTGCAGCAAGGCTTGCTGCCTCTATAAACTCCACCTCTGGGGGCAGGGCATAGCTGAACAAAAGGCAGCAGAAACCTCTGCAGACTTAAACATCCCTGTCTGACAGCTCTAAAGAGAGCAGTGGTTCTCCCAGCACAGTATTTGAGCTCTGAGAATGGACAGACTGCCTCCTCAAGTTGGTTCCTGACCCCTGTGTAGCCTAACTGGGAGACACCTCCCAGTAGGGGGCAACTGACACCTCATACAGGCAGATGCTCTGGGACAAAGCTTCCAGAGGAAGGATCAGGGAGCAATATTTGCTGTTCTGCAATATTTGCTGTTCTGCAGCCTCCACTGGTGATACCCAGGCAAACAGGATCTGGAGTGGACCTTCAGCAAACTCCAACATACCTACAACTGACGGACCTGACTGTTAGAAGGAAAACTAACAAACAGAAAGGAATAGCATCAACATCAACAAAAAGGACATCCACACCAAAACCCCATCTGTAGGTCACCAACATCAAAGACCAAAGGTAGATAAACTCACAAAGATGGGGAGAAACCAGAGCAGAAAAGCTGAAAATTCTAAAAACCAGAATGCCTCTTCTCCTCCAAAGGATCACAGCTCCTCACTGGCAACGGAACAAAGCTGGACAGAGAATGACTTTGATGAGCTGACAGAAGTAGGCTTCAGAAGGTCAGTAATAACAAACTTCTCCGAGCAAAAGGAAGATGTTCGAACCCAACACAAGGAAGCTAAAAACCTTGAAAAAAGAATAGGCAAATGGCTAACTAGAATAAACAGTGTAGAGAAGACCTTAAATGACCTGATGGAGCTGAAAACCATGGCACTAGAACTACATGACACATGCACAAGCTTCAATAGCCGATTTGATCAAGTGGAAGAAAGGGTACCAGTGATTGAAGATCAAATTAATGAAACAAAGTTAGAAGAGGACTTTAGAGAAAAAACAGTAAAAAGAAATGTGAAAAGACCAAATCTACATTTGATTGGTGTACCTGAAAGTGACGGGGAGAATGGATCTAAGGTGGAAAACACTCTTCAAGATATCATCCAGGAGAACCTCCCCAACCTAGCAAGGCAGGCCAACATTCCAATTCAGGAAACACAGAGAATGCCATAAAGATACTCCACAAGAAGAGCAACTCCAGGACACATAATTGTCAGATTCACCAAGGTTGAAATGAAGGAAAAAAAATGTTAAAGGCAGCCAGAGAGAAAGGTCGGGTTACCCACAAAGGGAAGCCCATTAGACTAAGAGCGGATCTCTCAGCAGAAACTCTACAAGCCAGAAGAGAGTGGGGGCCAATATTCAACATTCTTAAAAGAATTTTCAACGCAGAATTTCATATCCAGCCAAACTGAGCTTCACAAGTGAAGGAGAAATAAAATCCTTTACAGACAAGCAAATGCTGAGAGATTTTGTCACCACCAGGCCTGCCTTGCAAGAGCTCTTAAAGGAAACACTAAACATGGAAAGGAACAACTGGTACCAGCCACTGCAAAAACATGCCAAATTATAAAGACCGTCGATGTTAGGAAGAAACTGCATCAATTAATGGGCAAAATAACCAGCTAACATCATGACAGGATCAAATTCACACATAACAATATTAACCTTAAATGTAAATGAGCTAAATGCCCCAATTAAAAGACACAGACTGGCAAATTGGATAAAGAGTCAAGACCCATCAGTGTGCTATACACAGGAGACACATCTCACATGCAAAGACACACATAGGCTCAAAATAAAGGGATGGAGGAAGATCTACCAAGCAAATGGAAAGCAAAAAAAAGCAGGGGTTGCAATCCTAGTCTCTGATAAAACAGACTTTAAACCAACAAAGATCAAAACAGACAAAGAATTACATAATGGTAAAGGGATCAATTCAACAAGAAGAGCTTACCATCCTAAATATATATGCACCCAATACAGGAGCACCCAGATTCATAAAGCAAGTCCTTAGAGACCTACAAAGAGACTTAGACTCCCACACAGTAATAATGGGATACTTTAATAACCCACTCTCAATATTAGACAGATCAACAAGACAGAAAATTAACAAGGATATCCAGGACTTGAACTCAGCTCTGCATCAAGTGAATCAATTAGACATCTACAGAACTCTTCACCCCAAATCAACAGAACATACATTATTCTCAGCACTACATCACACTTATTCCAAAACTGACCATGTAGTTGGAAGTAAGTACTTCTCAGCAAATGTGAAAGAACAGAAATCACAACAAACTGTCTCTCAAATCACAGTGCAATCAAATTAGAACTCAGGATTAAAAAGCTCACTCAAAACCACACAATTACATGGAAACTGAACAACTTGCTCCTGAATGACTACTGGGTAAATAAAGAAATAAAGACAGAAATAAAGATGTTCTTTGAAACCAAAGAGAACAAAGACACAATGTACCAGAATCTCTGGGACACGTTTAAAGCAATGTGTAGAGGGAAAATTTTAGCACCAAATGACCACAAAAGAAAGCAGGAGAGATCTAAAATCGACACCCTAACATCACAATTAAAAGGACTAGAGAAGCAAGAGCAAACAAATTCAAAAGTTAGCAGAAGGCAAGAAATAACTAAGATCAGAGCAGAACTGAAGGAGACAGAGACACAAAAAACCCTTTAAAAAATCAATGAATCCAGGAGCTGGTTTTTTGAAAAGATCAATAAAATTGATAGACCAGTAGCAAGACTAATAAAGAAGAAAAGAGAGAAGAATCAAATAGACACAATGAAAAATGATAAAGGGAATATCACCACTGATCCCACAGATACAAACTACCATCAGAGGATACTATAAACACCTGTACACAAATAAACTAGAACATCTAGGAGAAATGGATGAATTCCCAGACACATACACTCTCCCAAGACTAAACCAGGAAGAAGTGGAATCTCTCAATAGACCAACAACAGACTCTGAAATTGAGGCAATAATTAATAGCCTACCAACCAAAAAAAGTCCAGGACCAGAGGATTTCATAGCCGAATTCTACCAGAGATTAAAAGAGGAGCTGGTACCATTCCTTCTGAAACTATTCCAAGCAATAGAAAAAGAGGGAATCCTCCGTAACTCATTTTATGAGGCCAACATCATCCTGATACCAAAGTCTGGCAGAGACACAACAAAAAAAAGAGAGAATTTTAGACCAATATCCCTGATGAACATCGATGCAAAAATCCTCAATAAAATACTGGCAAACCAAATCCAGCAGCACATCAAAAAGCTTATCCACCACAATCAAGTTGGCTTCATCCCTGGGATGCAAGGCTGGTTCAACATACGCAAATCAATAAATTTAATCCATCACATAAACAGAACCAATGACAAAAATCACATGATCATCTCAAAAGATGCAGAAAAGGCCTTCAACAAAATTCAACATCCCTTCATGCTAAAAACTCTCAATAAACTAGGTATTGATGGAACATATCTCAAAATAATAAGAGCTAGAATTATGACAAATCCACAGCCAATATCATACTGAATGGGCAAAAACTGGAAGCATTCCCTTTGAAAACTGTCACAGGGTTGCCCTCTCTCACTACTCCTATTCAACATAGTGTTGGAAGTTCTGGCTAGGGCAATCAGGCAAGAGAAAGAAATAAAGGGTATTCAATTAGGAAAAGAGGAAATCAAATTGTCCCTGTTTGCAGATGACATGATTGTATATTTAGAAAACCCCACTGTCTCAGCCCAAAATCTCCTTAAGCTGATAAGTACATTCAGCAAAGTCTCAGGATACAAAATCAGTGTGCAAAAATCACAAGCATTCCTATACACCAATAACAGACAAACAGAGAGCCAAATCATGAGTGAACTCCTATTCACAATTGCTATAAAGAGAATAAAATACCTAGGAATCCAACTTACAAGGGATGTGAAGGACGTCTTCAAGGAGAACTACAAGCCACTGCTCAACAAAATGAAACAGGATACAAACAAATGGAAGAACATTTCATGCTCATGGATAGGAAGAATAAATATCGTGAAAATGGCAATAATGCCCAAGGTAATTTATAGATTCAATGCCATCCCCATCAAGCTACCAATGACTTTCTTCACAGAATTGGAAAAACTAAAGTTCATATGGAACCAAAAAAATGCCCACATAGCCAAGACAATCCTAAGCAAAAAGAACAAAGCTGGAGGCATCACACTACCTGACTTCAAACTATACTACAAGGCTACAATAACCAAAACAGCATGGTACTGGTACCAAAACAGATATATAGACAAATGGAACAGAACAGAGCCCTCAGAAATAACACCACATATCTATAACCATCTAATCTTTGATAAACCTGACAAAAGCAAGAAATGGGGGAAGGATTCCCTATTTAATAAATGGTGCAGGGAAAACTGGCTACCCATATGTAGAAAGCTGAAGCTGCATTCCTTCCTTACACCTTGTACAAAAATTAATTCAAGATGGATTAAAGACTTAAATGTTAGACCTGAAATCATAAAAACCCTAGAAGAAAATCTAGGCAATACCATTCAGGACATAGGCATGGGCAAGGACTTCATGACTAAAACACCAAAAGTAATGGCAACAAAAGCCAAAATTGACAAATGGGACCCAATTAAACTAAAGAGCTTCTTCACAGTAAAAGAAACTACCATCAGAGTGAACAGGCAACCTACAGAATGGGAGAAAATTTTTGCAATCTACCCATCTGACAAAGGACTAATATCCAGAATCTACAAAGAGCTTAAACAAATTTTCAAGAAAAAAAAATAACCCCATCAAACAATGGGCAAAGGATATGAACAGATACTTCTCAAAAGAATACATTTATGTAGCCAACAGACACATGAAAAAATGCTCATCATCACTGGTCATCAGAGAACTACAAATCAAAACCACAATGAGATACCACCTTATACCAGTTAGAATGGCGATCATTAAAAAGTCAGGAAACAACAGATGCTGGAGAGGATGTGGAAAAATAGGAACACTTTTACATTGTTGGTGGGAGTGTAAATTAGTTCAACCATTGTGGAAGACAGTGTGGTGATTCCTCAAGGACCTAGAACTAGAAATACCATTTGACCCAGCCATCCCATTACTGGGTATATACACAAAGGATTATAAATCATGCTACCATAAAGACACATGTACACGCATGTTTATTGTGGCACTATTCACAATAGCAAAGGCTTGGAACCAACCCAAATGTCCATCAATGATAGACTGGATTAAGAAAATGTGGCACATATATACCATGGAATACTGTGCAGCCATAAAGAAGGATAAGTTCCTGTCCTTTACAGGGACATGTATGAAGCTGGAAACCATCATTCTGAGCAAACTGTCACAAAGACAGAAAACCAAACACCACATGTTCTCACTCAGAGGTGGGAATTGAACGAGAACACCTGGACACAGGGAGGGGAACATCAGACACCAGGGCCTGTTGTGAGTTAGGGGGTTGGCAGGGAGGGATAGCATTAGGAGAAATGCCCAATTTAAATGACAAGTTAATGGTTGCAACAAACCAACATGGCACATGTATACCTATGTAACAAACCTGCACTTTGTGCACATGTACCCTAGAACTTAAAGTATAATTTAAGAAGATAATAATAAGCAGCAATATTCCCAGCAGCTGGGGAACAGGCACTTCTGTTCCAAAAGGAGGATCTCAAAGAACGAAGGGAATAGGTTTTAAAGGGTGGGATGTGAATGAGTGCTTCCCTCCCGCCTTCTCTTTCTTTCTTTCCTTCCTTCCCTCTTTCTTTTTCTTTTTTTCTTCCTCTCTCTCTTTCTTTTCCTTTCCTTATCTCTTCCTCTAATTTTCTTCTAAACATTTTTAGTTTGAGATGTATATGGAACCTGTAAATGGAAATGGTGGATGGGCAGCTATATGCACAAGGCTGAAATTCACAGCAGAGTTCCTGGTATGTTCCAGATATGTATGTAAATCTGGAACATAGCCAAAAGAACAGAAAAAAAGTATAACTATTATGTATCCTCCATCCACGGTTAACAGATGCTAATACTTTTTTATATAAAAATGCAGAACCACCCCCCCCAATTTCAATGTCCTATTCACTGATTTGATTCAATTGTTTGCAATTCCTCTGGCTTTATCAATAACTATAGATGAATTCACAATTACAATTGCCTGATCCACTCTCATCCTTCCTCACTGATTCCCATTGCCTCTCACCAAGTAACAATATCATAAATAAATTATGAATAATATTTTTGTATCAAGAAACACATTTCTGGAGAGTTAAGAGTGTCAATAAATAAAATGGTAATTTCAGCCACATTGGTCTACAAAACATTTCTGTGCTCTTTAAGAACAAAGAAATTTGGATAAAATTCCTCATCTTGAAAAGTGGCAGTCATTTACCCAATTTAACCAACAAACAAAATGTTTTTGGAGGTGGAACACAAGCAGAGTTAGGAATTGACACATATCCTATGGAAATGCATGAATAATAGCACGGATCTTTCACAACACCCCTAGTTGGAGTGGAATTCATATACTGAAGCATAAGAGCCAATGTGTCTATCTTAAAAGAGAGCTGGAAAGAAAGCAGGCAAAGAAGGAGGGAAGGGAGGAGACCAGCCATTGGCCTCTGACCTTAAGAGGTTCTTAGCCCAAAGAAGATTTAAAAGAGTGTCTAGTAGTTCAAGTCAGAGCTGTAATTGCTTTCTCTACAGAGTTTCACAGGAGCCTAAATTAGTAGAATTTTTTCCCTAAGAGTGAGGAAGTACTGCAGGTATCGTGGAATGTATACAAATCTTGGTGAAACATGACCTAGGTCAGACTTATGTCCTGGCCTCACTACCTGTGTGCACTCGATTAATAACTACAAGCCCCAATTCTCATTCCACATACCAAGGCATATAGATCTCTATTTAATCAACAACACACATAGTTTCTAGCCCAAATTCTTGCCGGAAAATGTAACACTAAAATTTCTATGATCTAATTATCTTCAAAATCCTAGTAACAAAAGGTAATATTTATATAGAATTGCCTAAGACATACAGTTTATCCATTCCTGCAGATTAGGGATTGGCATGCTGTTTTCATAAAGGACCAGATAGTAAATATTTCAGATTTTAAGGACCATTTGTTTTAGCACTTCTCCATTGCAAATACTCAACTCTGTTATTGTGCCTTGAAAGCAGCCATATATGATAAGTTAAAAAAAAGTATGTAGCCACAGTTTATCTTTCCCTGACTTAGACATAACATTTACTGCCTAGTAACATTCAGTTTTACAGTTCTGCTTATAGTAATGGTGAAGTATCTTTTATTAGACCAATCCTCCCACAGATAACTACAACCTCTGTCCGTGTGTGTGTGTGTGTGTGTGTGTGAGAGAGAGAGAGAGAGTGTAAGTGTGTGTGTGTGTGTGTGTGTTGGAGAAAGACAGATTGGTATATGCATACACATCAGCAAAACATATATAAAACAACTACCTGAAGGTATTGGAGAGTGACCAAGAGCAGGCAGAAACTGGACTCTAGATGTGGGAGAAAAATGACACTAGATTTTCCATTTTATAAACTTTTGCCTGAGGGTGAACCCAGTCGGTTCTCCCAGTGGAGTCTAGAATTGAAGATGAAACCTGGAGTCCTGTTGAAGAGGCAGAAGACAAAGTTCAAGACAACCACAGCAGCTGGGAAGTGAGAGAGGGGAAATTACATGAAGGAGATTTTCAGAAAGGGAGAATCCTAAATTCTGCATACAAACTCTTCCCTAATCCTTGGCTGGTGCCTCCACTACACTTAGTTGGAACAGACTTCAAACAGCACAGATAAGGTTAGAAGAATGGAACAGTTATAATAGCTGCTGCCCACCACAAGGGAAACAGACTTTGTACTTTGAGCTGAGCCAAGTGAATTTGCTGCTGAAAGAAAAAAGGAAGGAAGGAGGGAGGGGAGGGAGAGAGGGACGGAAAGACGAAGTCGAGAAGACAGTGGAATAATGTCTTTAAAGGTGAAGTAGAGAGGGTAGTGGCATGAACTTTAAACTCAGAATTCTTTGCCCAACAAAAATATTCTTTGAGAGTATAGACGAAAGAAAAACATTCACAGATCATTTAAAATGCTATCCCTGAAGAAAAGGGAAAATGGATATTGGGAGATACACGGTAGCCGTCCATATCTCTTCCAAGTCAATAAGATTGAGATCCAGAAGTACTAGGGACAAACTCTAGTGTCACATATTAGACACCCAACCCACCAGAGTCCAAAATGTTTTTTCCTTATTGCTTTCTTCTTCCAAACCAGAAAGTTCTAACTTGGGCTTATGAAGGGAGTAAATGGCTTGAATCTTCATCTATTTCTCTGATTTATTATTTTTACCCAAGTTTTTTTCCCCCATTTCTGAAAAGACCTACTTTTTTAAAACGGAAAATACAGGAAAGGACTCATATTTCTTGGTGTTATCCTTCCAAAGAGGTCATGGAAATACTGAGGGGCACTTCCATTAGTATTTGAAAACAGTGGTTCACTATGTAGTAATTAACAGAGCAGCATAGATTTTGAGGTTGCATGCAGAGTTGTGTGCACTTTTATAAATCCTGGCATGAGGAAGCAGAGCAAGGGAAAGAGAAATAAACATACACACCACACACACACACACACACACACACACAGAGAGAGAGAGAGAGAGAAAAGAAGAGAAGAGAAGAGGAGAGGAGAGGAGAGGAGAGGAGAGGAGAGGAGAGGAGAGGAGAGGAGAGAGAGGAGAGGAGAGGAGAGGAGAGGAGAGGAGAGGAGAGGAGAGGAGAGGAGAGGAGAGGAGAGGAGAGGAGAGGAGAGACAGAAAGAGCCAAGCAGACATAAAGACAAACATCAGACACAGAGAGGAACGGGGAGAAGAGAGACAGAGTATATGCGAGGGAGAAAGAGGTCAGAGACAGAGAGAAAGAAAGGAGAGAGAATGAGAGATGGAGTAAGACTGCAATATTAGGTATGGTAATATTGATTACCTGATAAACTGCTTCATCAATGGATATCTGCAAGACCAGGGTGTTGTATTCTTGGCATCAATATCTTCATCAAGACATTAAACAGATATATCTATTACATGACTGTGATCCCATGAAAATCTGTGCTCTCTGACACCTCTTTCATAAACAGCTTACTCCTTCCTTGAACTTTGGTTCTGGTCATCCAGGCTAGGGCTGCTTCATTAAGTGACTGAATTGGCCCCAGCGAAGTAGCCAGCAGTTCACAAAAGAGGTTTCAGTGCTTACTGGCTTTACATGTCCTTAGTCCTGAATTGACTCTAGTCAATTTCTGGGGCCTCTTCCATCTGTCCTGGGCGCAGCCATTCCAGGAATCCCCTGCATATGGGCTGCTCCTGGCCATGGCTGAACCTCACCCTTTGCCTACATTCTCTCTCTCACTACAAACTCTGCTTCTATCCATGAGTCCACTCTGGATGGACTCCTTCAGGCTGCTTCTGCAATTCAGTACCCCATCACCCACCAAAATAGCCCACTAGCCCTGACTCACTTCCAAGCGTAGTAAAAGGACCCAGATACCTCCTGATCTAACACCATCAATTTGATTGTTTACATCCTATAACAACAGGTATTGTGCTTTGCAAGTTAAATAGACACAATTACTGTGATTTTCATACATGTACTTTTACATTATTAGCTGTCCTAGTTCCAACTGAATGTCTTTCTCCCACCACTCTTAAATTCTCTAGGAGTTTACCTTGGATGTATGTTTATCTAGATAACCCATTTCCAATTTCCTACCAATCATAGACAGGGAGTGGTTGACATTTTGAGTGGAGCAGAATTCTAACTCTACAGCCTGACATTAAGTTGACATTGACATTTAAATTAATTGACTTTTACCCTTAAAAAGTCTAGCTGGCCAAGATGTGATCATCTTTCTAAGGATTGTTTTCTTCAGAAGGTGAAGATGAAGAAATAGAGAAACAACTCAATCTGTCACTCATATAACCCAAATACTTATCTTTGACAGAAAAAAAGGGGGGAAGAACAAAAGGGGGGAAGTAGACTAGCATCTGTGCAGAATCTCCTCATTGTTTCTCAACTTTGCCACCAAAGTATTGCTCACATCAGGCGCATACATCCCCAGAGGTTCTGGACGGTGAAAGAGAAATTCCACTGAAGTATTGTTTATCTCTTTTAAAAAGAATGCACTGACAAGTAAAGGTAACTGCTGAACACACATTTATTTCTGTTTCCTTCTCCAAAAATAAAACCCCACTATGAAAGGAAAATAAATCTTGGGGCCCCCAAATCACCAAGCTAATGGGAAAAGTCAAGCTGTGAACTGCTTAGGGCAAACCTGTCTCCCAGTCTATTCAAAGTCACTCCTCTGTTCACTGAGATAAATGCATATCTGATTGCCTCTTTTGGAGGGGCTAATCAGAAACTCAGAAGAATGCAACCACTTATCTCTTATCTATCCATGACCCAGAAGCCCCCTCCCCGCTTTGAGTTGTTCCGGCTTTCTGAAGTGAACCAGCATTCATTTCACATGTGTTGATTGATGTCTCATGTCTCCCTAAAATGAATAAAACCAACCTGTGCCCCGACCACCTTGGCACATGTCGTCAGGCCCTCCTGAGGCTGTGTCCTAGGTGCACATCCTCAACCTTGGCAAAATAAGCTTTCTAAATTAACTAAGACCTGTCTCAGATATATGGGGTTCACACCACTAAGGGGACAGCAAAGATGTAAATCCATATGCAGAAAGAGAATGGGAGAAGAGACACAAGGAAAACAAATGGGAGTTATGAAGCAGATGGGTGAATGGTTATTAAACTAGAAACCTCCACAAAGCTGAATTCTAACCTAGCAATGGTTAAAGTCATACAGCATCCTTAGTAATACCCCAGAACCCAGAATCCATGAACATCTCTGGAATTGAAAGTAAAATTGGAAGGCTCCTGGAATTCTGCTTTAGCATTTGTTTAGGTTTTAGATCCCCATAATGACTGTCCCTCATCCATCCTGACAGAAGACCGAAGGTTTATACAGTCGGGACCGGGAGACAGTTGAGGGCAGGGGTAACTTACTGAGAAAAGAGAGGTTCAGGAGATGTGGGGATACTGAATGCTCCTAGACTGAAGCATCCAGGCGTGAAGGCTCAGGACCAAGGTCAGAAATATCTGGATAATGTAACCAGCTCAAGCAGAAAGACTAAATATTGATATTACAGTTTTCCCTGAAGAAGCAGTCTTAGTCATATAACCCCATGGTAGACCCCAATGTCCACAAGCCCCACCCATGGGCTCCAAACTTTCTCTCGGTTCCTTAGTTCCCTTTCTTATCAATGAGTGAATAGCTAGGAGGTCACCAGATACTTATTTGAGGAAATATTCTAACACAGAAGACAATAATCAGAACTAAACAACTTAGAGAAAACATGAAACAGAAACTATGCAAGGAGAAAAAACAAATGAAATGTTCACAAATATCTCTAGAGACATAAGGAAAAACAATGCTTTCACAAAACAATTGCAAAATGCCATTTTTAGAAAGGAACATTCAGAAAATACAAAAGAACTAATATAAATTAAGAACATGATAGAAGAAAGTAAAAATCCAATAGTCTCAGAAATTGAGACAGTCTCCATTGCTACAGTTCAATCATTATATATAGTTATAGTTAATATATTACAAGTGTTATATATATTACACAAATATATATACATATATATGTTATTTATATTATAGATAGCCCAGGCAGTTCAATATTCAAATAGTAGGCATTCCAGAAAGAGAGATTAGAGAGACTATAGGGGAGAAAATCATATAAGAAATTTATTTTTTAATTTTCTAGAACTCAATGTCTTGGTCTCTGGCTTCAAAGGATGTACCAGGAATCCCACTCATGGGTAAAAAGAAATCCAACCAAGTTGTGTTATCAAAAAAGTTGCAAGAAATAGGAATAAGGGAATAAGGCACAATCATACAAGCTTCCAATAGGGAAAACAAGGTAGTTCATATACAAAAAAATGAGTAATCAGGATTAGTTTATGTTTTTCTGTGGCAATACTGGAACCTAGAAAATGATGGTGGAATGCTTTTAAAATTTTCAAATTGAATTGTGTCCAACTTAGAATTATATATTTTCAATATAGGGTGAAGATAGAATAAAGATATTTGTAGACATTTAAGTTCTCAAAAAATTATCTTTCCTGTATTCTTTTCAGGAAGCTACTGGAAGCTGTGATGATTGACTAACATAAGAGAGTGGATCCAGAAAGAAAAGACATAGATTATGGAAAACAGAACAAGAGAGGCAAATGGGATGGAGAGGGTGGCAGTGAAGGAAGAGCCCCAGTTGGCCTGTAGACATTGGGTATTGGGCCAAAGCATCGGGTACTGGGCCAAAGCATCCAGATAGGCACAGTAGAAGGGTACAGAAGAACAATCCTCAAAACACCACACACAGTCCAAGTTTCAATGGCCAAAATTGATTATCCAACTCCCAAAAGTAGTCTCAAGGAATAACTCTGCCACTGCCTTTTTCAGAACAAAAGGTGCGATGCTGGTTAAATCAGGGTCTGTTTTACTAATACGGTCCCGTAGTGGGTCAGATATCCATGGACTTTAAATGTAGTTGTCATTTCTTAAGTTGGTGAAAAAATCTTCAGGCTACAAATGAGTCATATCATTTAATCCTATAATCACCTTATGAGTTAATGCCAAATGGAAACAGAGCCAGACACTAGTTAAAGGTAGTAAAGACAGATAATAGTACTATTGCAGTAAGGGAGAGAGTTTTCAGTAAAACTGAACTCAAATCTGAATATGACAAAGACAGGTGGAGATTTATAGCCAACAAGCAAAATGAGCAGGGACAGTAGATGGAAAATTGCTAAGAGGAGACTTTCAGGGTAGCGAAATTCTTGCTCAACTGGCCTAACACGGTTCTTGCTAAAGGCAGGTCAAGGGTTTAGACATCAAACATGGCAGACAGGATATGAGATATCTTGATCAGATATGAAGGGTGATCAGATTTTAAGAGTGAGGATTCTCAGTAAACTGACTTCGTAGTGTCCAAGGAGCCTGTCTCAAGTTTGGACAAGGACAGAGTCTTTGCCAATAGGAATTATTTCTGTTGTATAGAGGGGGAAACTGAAATTCATAACAGTAAAACAATTTCACCACAGCTTACAGGGAGGAAGCTACAGTTTAACCTAGAATTGGTATATCATTCTAGAAAAGTATGTTGAAAATGGCATGGAAATACTAAGCAAAACTGAAATTCATTCCTTTGTGGATGAGATGGGATGGAAGAGAAAAGAAACGGTTGTTCTCATTATGTTCTATGCTGACACCTTCCGAGTCCTAGAGTTAGGAGACTTTTCCACTGAGTTTCTCCTCTTGGTTTGGTCACTATTCCTGAGCTAAACTTGCTTTCTCTTTTTTTTGTAGTTTTTTGTTTTTTTTTGTTTTGTTTTGTTTTTTTTGTTTTTTTGTTTTTGAGACAGAGTTTTACTCTGGTTGCCCAGGCTGGAGTCCAATGGCATGATCTCGGCTCACTGCAGCCTCCACCTTCTGGATTCAAGAGATTCTCCTGCTCCAGTCTCCCAAGTAGCTGGGATTACAGGTATGCGCCACCAAGCCTAGCTAATTTTTTGGTATTTTTAGTAGAGATGGGGATTCTCCATGTTGGTCAGGCTGGTATCAAATTCCTGACCTCCGGTGACCCGCTCACCTCGGTCTCCCAAAGTGCTGGGATTACAGGCGTGAGCCACCACGCCCAGCCAAGCCTGCTTTCTTTATGGCCCAGCAAAGGGCACAAGCCATGGAAAATGAGTATCTGCCTGAATCATACTCAGAGGAGGTCTCCTCATCTTCCTCTTTCAAACAAAAGGGCTTATGAAAATAGCTAGAATGATACTTACATTTGAAAGTAGCTAAGCCCAGAGAGTAAGGTGTTAAAGCAATTAACACCCCTATACATTTAGTATCTTTCTCTTTACAGGTACCTATTCATTCATCGTAGGAGATTTGCTGTCATATTCATCACACAGAGGGCACTTTTGGGGAGGGGGGATTGCTCTGTGCTATGAAGAGCTGTTGTTTCTGTTTCTTCCTGGATTTATTCCTTAACTAATGGTCATCAGCACAACTTTTTATATGGGAGAGATATTGAGATAAGATGGGAAAGTGTGATCCTGAACTGAGGTGGCCTTGAAAAAGAAGGGAATTGTACTTATGAAGCACTTACTTCCTATTTTGTTCCTTTTCACACACGCAGAATCTGAGCTCAGGAAACCCAAAATAAGTGACCCAAGGAGGTCGCCTCATTCTTCCCAAGTCTCTGTGGGATTTCAGTTTGTTCTTCTAGAATCCCTGCACTGTAGTTCCGTGACTGGAGTGATTTTCTTTCTCTCCTCCTCAGCAGTAATGAAGTGACTCTCGGGGAGGAGTTAGAGTGTGGCTGGCCTGTTCCCCACGTGCAGCTCACAGGGCATGGGCGAGACTGGCTCTCGTGGGAGTGGCCAGGAGGTTTCTGCCTGCCACTCTCCTGTCCTCATTGCAGAAGCCTTTCCTTTCCTTTCCTTTCTTTAAGAGGCTAGGCCCGTCCTTTCTCCCACCCTTCCTTCTATTCCTCTCCTACTCCTTCCCCTCTTCCTTTCCTCTCTACTCCTTCCCCCCTTCCTTTTTCCCTTGGGCTTCACTTTTTTTTTCTTTTCTTTCCCTTGTGCTTTCTTGCACCCTTTCTTGCTTCCTTGCTGCCTTGCTTTTCCTGCTTACATCCATCTTCCTCACCCATGCTGGCCTCCTTCCCTCTCCCTTTCCCCACTCCTCCACCACTGCCCCTACTGAAACAAGATGCATAGTCCTAGCTACTTGTCCTCAGGAGCAAAGGTACCATTTTAATATCACCACCCTGTTTTCCCTTCGAAAACTGAGAGAGAATAAAGTCCATCTGTCTTCCTGTTCCTATGTGGCCATACGGCAGGCTGTCTGTCTCAGCTGAGAGTGTTAACAGCCAGAGAGAGACATGACGGAAGAATGACAAAGTGCCTTTTACTCCAGAGCGGTCTGTTTCCCACGGTTCATTGGCATCAGAAATGCAGGTCAGCATCACTGAGCTTCATGGTCCTCCTGACGCTTCATTTAGCCGCTTAATACTTGCCACAAGAAGCTTCTGATTCTTTGCTTTTCTGGTAAAATACCTCCCTGTTCTCCCTTGGGGTCTGCAGAATATCTGTGTTCAATTTGGGAGCATTTCTCATGCTTTCGCAGATGAGAGGTCTGTGCTAATATCAAGGCCCTGGAACTGACCCTCCTATGGGCCAGTTATTGTCACCTACCTTGTGGCCCCGGATCCAACAGGAGCAGGGGGTCTCACCAGAGCCAGTGGGTCTGCTAGTGTCCCATGAGCCAGTAAATGTCACCTGCCTCATGGAACTGGATCCACCAGGATCAGGGGTCTCACCACAGTGACTCCCTCTGTGCTGCACTGCACTTTGTACAGTACTGACATATCTATTATCACATTGACTTCTATCAACTTTGTAAAGTAGTGACTAACATTACATCTAATAGAAAATAAAATTCTTAGTAAGAACTTTTCATTGTAAGCAACAAAAAGCCCACTCAAATTAAGTCAAATATGAAACAAAATGTATGCACATGAGAACTGAAAATTTCAGGGGTAATTTGCCTTCAGGAATGATTGAGTCCAGGAGCTTATGTGATGTCACCAGGACTTGCTTGCCTTCTGTTTTTTAAGTCAGGTTTCCTTTGTGTAGGTTTGGCCCCAAGAATCCACATGGTGGTCCAGGTCAGCCTCTATCTCCTCTCATCTTTAGTTCTTGGTAACTAAATAGGAAAAGGTGCATGCTTCCTTCTTGGCAGTTATAATAAATGTTCATTTGTAGACTATGAACCCTGACTTGGCTACTTGTCATTTATAAGCCAATAATTCTGGCCAGTAGAAAGCAGAGTTGAAATTGACCTGGCTGGGTCCATGTCTACACTTGCAGCCAGACGTAGAGTTTACTCATCCCAAGTACATGCACTAAGCCTGGGACAGGAAGGATGCTCCAGAAGGAATTTGGGGAAATGTTACCAAGAGGAAGGCAAATGGAGGCTGGAAAGCAAAACCCATTACTTTTCTCTGTTGAAACTGATGCTCATTCAGATTTATCCAGTTAGAAAGTGGACAGTCAGGATTCAGGAAGAGTGAGGGACTTCATGAGCCTGCAGTGATAGTGCTGATGCCAGAGATGGGGAAGTGAGATAGGAAGGAAAGTGAGCTGGAGGGCCAGAGCAAGGAAGGCATTCTTCCCTGCCAGCACTGAAAGGATGCGCTATATTGGTCTGTTCTCATGCTGCTATAAAGAACCATTTGAGACTGGGTAATTTACAAAGAAGAGAGGTTTAATTGACTTACAGTTCCACATGGCTGGGGAGGCCTTAGGAAACTTACAATCATGGTGGAAGGCACCTCTTCACAGGGCAGCAAGAGACAGAATGAGTGCCAGCAGGGGAAATGCCAGACGCTTATAAAACTGTGATAACTCACTCACTATCACAAGAACAGCAATGGGGGAAACCACCCCCATGATTCAATTACCTCCCACTGGGTCCCCCGCTATGACACCTGGGGATTATGGGGATTCCAATTCAAGATGAGATTTGGGTAGGGACACAGCCAAACCATATCACATGCCCAAAGGGAACTATTCAGAGATAGTTCTGTCCAGGTTACATCTTCATCATGAGGGGTGTATAGGGAGGAAGGAAACAGCAAGGCCATCTCTAAGAGCAGGGCTGAGAGAGTGTATTGGTTTCTTATGGCTGCTGCAGAAAATTATGACACATGCAGTACCTTAAAACAACACAAATGTATTATTGCTATGATTTGAATGTTTGTGTCCTCTCCAAAATCCATGTTGAAACTTAATCCCCAATGCAACAGTATTAATAGGTGGGTTTAGGAATTGATTAGACCAGGAGGGTTCTGCCCTCCTGAATGGGAGTAGCGCCTTATGAAAGGGCCAGGGAGAACTACATTGGCCCCTTTTGCCCTTCTGTTTCTTTCATCACGTGAGGATGCAGCAAGAAGGCACTCACCAGACACTAAATGGAGGTACATTGACCTTGGACTTCCCAGCCCCCAGAACTGTGAGGAAATAAATTTCCGTTGTTTCTCAGTCTCACATATTCTGTTACAGAAGTGCAAATGGACTAAGACGGAAATTCATATTGAGAAGTGAGGTGTTACCATAACAAAACCTAAAAATATAAATGTGACTTTGAAACTAGGTGACGGGTAGAGACTGAAAGAATGTGGAAGGACAGACTAGAAGAAAACCTAGATTGCCATGAATGAACCATACAGGGTGATTCTGGTGAGGGCTCAGAAGAAGAGAGCTGTAGACAGAGCCTCCATCTTAGAGATTATTTAAGTGGTAATGATCAGAAAGTGGGTAGAAACATGGATAGTAAAGGCTATTCTGATAAGGACTTGGATGGAAATAAGGAACGTCTTATTGGAAACTAGAGAATAGGTCATTCCTGTTACAAAGTGACAAGGAACTTTGCTGAATTATGTCCATGTCCTAGGATTTTGTGGAGGGAAAAATTTAAGAGTTATGAACTAAGATATTGGGCACAAGAACTATCTAAGCAAAGCATTGATAGTCTATGGCTTCTTTTGATGGCTAACAGTAAAATGTAAGAAGACAGAAATGAATTAAAGGTGGAATTTATAATTAAAAGGTAAGAAAAACTTAAAAATGTCTCGGCCTGGCCAGAGACATTTTTAAGAATAAAAAGGGGTCTTTGGAAGAAAACACCAAGGGTACAACCAAGTGACTGCTTGATAAGGAGATTAGTAGGGATAGAAGGAAGCCAGATGTTATGCATCAGGACCATGGGAGAATTACCTCAAAGGCATTTCTGAGATTTTCATGGCTGCCCCACTCATCAGAGTCCCAGAATGCCAAGGCCTTGAATGCAGATGGTTCCAAGAGAGAGGCTTAGGGCATCCACAGGACTGTGGGTCTTACTGCCTCCACTTAACTTTCACAGGAGGCCTCAGGAACCCACTGCCCCCAGGCAGAGAACTGCCACAAGGTGGGGCAGAGAGCCCATTAGGGCAATGCTTAGTGAATCTGAGGCAGCCGACCAGTCCCTGAGACCCCAGAACTGTAGAGCCATCAGCATGCAATTCCAGCCTAGGAGAGCTGTAGGGCAGAGACTTCAACCCATGAAAGATGCAGCATGGGCTGCACCCAGGAAAGGAGTGGGTGTGGGACTGCCTGGGGCCTTGAACACCCAACCACCATACCAGTGTGTTCAGAAGGGTAGACACAGAGTCAAAAAATTGTTCTCAATACTTAAATGTTAATGTTGTTTGTCTCGTTGGGTTTTGGATTTCCTTGGGACCAGTTACCCCTTCTTTCTGATTTCTCCCTTTCGAACTGGAAATATCTATCCTATGTCTGTTTCACCATTGTATTTTGAAAGCATAGAACTTATTTTATTTCAAAGGCTTACAACAAAAGGGTAGTTTGCCTCAGGATGAATCATGACGTGAGTCTTATCCATATCTTTTTTTTTTTTTTTTTTTTTTTCCTACGGGGGAATAGAGTCTCGCTCTGTCACCCAGGTTGGAGTGCAGTGGCACAATCTCAACTCACTGCAACCTCTGCCTTCCAGGTTTAAGTGATTCTCTTGGCTCAGCCTCTCGACTAGCTGGGACTGCAGACGTGCACCACCACACTCGGCTAATTTTTTGTATTTTAGTAGACACAGGGTTTCACCATGTTGCCTGGGCTTGTCTCAAACTCCTGACCTCAGGCAATCCACCCACTTTGGCCTCCCAAAGTGCTAGGATTACAGGCATGAGCCACCACGCTTGGCTGAGTCTCATGCATATCTAATTTAGATAATATTTATTTTTATTTTAAAAATTATTTTAATATGATATTTAGATGAGATGTTGGACTTTAAATTTTTGAGTTGATGCTGGAATAAGTTAAAACTGTTGGGGTTATTGGGATAGAATGAATGTATTTTTGTGTGAGAAAGACAAATTTGGGGGCAACAGGAGCAGAATGCTATGGTTTGAATGTTTATGTCCTCTCCAAAATGTATGTTGAAGCCTAATTCCCAATGCAACAGTATTAAGAGGTGGAACCTCTAGGAGGTGATGCCATAAGGGCTCTAACCTCATAGATGGGATTAGTCCCTTCTAAAAGGGCTGGAGAAAATTAGGTAGGCCCCTTTTGCCCTTTCATTTCTTCCACCATGTAAGGACATAACAAGAAGGTCCTCACTAGACACCAAATGCTGGAAACTTGACCTCAGATTTCCTAATCCCCAGGACTGTGAGGAATAAAATTCAGTTGTTTATACGTTACTCATGCCCAGGTACTTTGCTATTGCAGCAAAAATGGACTAAGACAGTTATCTTACAGTTCAGTAGGTTAGAAGTCCACAAGGAGACCCACTGGGCTAAAATCAAGGTGTTGACAGGGCTGCACTCCTTTCTGGAGGCTGCAGAAGGAAATCTGTTTCCTTGCCCTTTCCAGCTTCTAGAGGCCTTTCTCTGGGGTGTTCCTTGCCTTTGACATCTTCCCCAATCTTCGAAGCCAGCAAATGATGGGTTGAGTTCTCCTTACATTGCATCACTATGATCCCCATCTTTTGCCTATTTTTTTCCACTTTTAAGGAGCCTTGTGATGACACTGGGCACACACAAATAATGATGCAGAACAATTTCCTTATGCTAAGGCTAGTGGATTAGTAAACTTAATTCCATCTGCAAGCTAATTCCCCTTTACTGTGTAACCTAACATATTCATATTCACAGGTTCTGGGGTTTAGATGCGGACATCTTTGGGGGACTATTTTTCTGCCTATTAAGGAGAGAGCAGGGGAGGTAGTAAGCCCCACCTTCAGAAATAAAGAAAGCAGCTATCCAGAGGAGATCTGCTTTCTTTAACCATGTCAGAGGAGGTCCCAAGAACCCCAAGCAGCACAGATAGTGACAACTTTCTAAGATTCGAGGACTCTGTCATTTCTACCCTCCTCCCTCACATCATTCAGGGTTTGGATGAAGAGACACAAGTGAAATAGGCAGTAACAATATAAAACGTTGAGAGTTGTGCTGAGGCATATGGATAAGTTCAGGACTACTTTGAATGGGAGCACAGCTTTTGCTTAACAATAGTAAGACCCCACAGTCTGCAGGGCCCTGATTCCTACCAGAGACTCTCATCCGCTGGCTGTGTGTCCTCAGGTAGAGGAATGGGCTCAGATGTGTCTTTTTTTCTTCCGGTTACAGATTGAAGCACCAAAAGTCATTGTTTTCTTCCCCTTCTCCTTCTCCTTCCCCTCCTCTTCCTTTTCCTCCTCTTCCTCACCCTCTACCTTCTTGTTCTCCTACTGCATGATCCTTAGATAACCGAGAAATAAAGTCTACAATTCACCATGACATCTTGACATTCCAGTTAACCTAGCTAGGCTGGTCTTTGGCATAGTGACTTGGGAGCTTGCTCGAGGAGTGGTGCAGGAGACAGGATGGCCTAGAGGAGGCAGTGCAGACTTCTGGATGAGAAACCCCAGCATGGCCTGCTCTCGTTGAGTTTTCTACTGCAAGTCTCTGCACCACTCTGTGCTTCATTATGAAACGGGTTCTCTTCAAAGTCCAGAGGAAACCATGTTTATAAAGCATCCGGAAAAGACCAACTATTTCACCGTACTCCCCCAGAGTTGAAGGGCACTATACAGCTCACATGTTCCAACCACTGCATTTTACAGAGGATGAAATCAGGACCCAGAGAAGCAAAAGGACTTGGCCAAGGTCACACCACTAGGAGGTGACAAGGCCAGCTCCAGTTTCCTTCCCTTCCAGGGCTATGCTCCTCCCGCTCTGCCACACTGACATTTCTGACATTTTTCTTTCCCTTGTTTCAAATGTCCTGGTGCGTGTTTCAATTTAACGGGTAATCAGGCATCGCTGTCTACCGAGGATCCCCTTAGGACCCCGGCTTCATCCAGCCGCCTGTCAGAGAAGCCCAGGAAGCTTTGCCAGGCAGCAGAGTGGGAGGATTTCCCAGAGGGAGCATCAGACTTAATGGCCCCTCCAGCCAGGGTCAAGTCCTCCTGAAGCCATTAACATAAACATAATGACCACGAATCCCAGAGCGGGAGGGCAGAAGGAGGAGGTCGGCACATACAAGAACAAGCCACAGCCAGTGCAAAGAAGGTGGCAGCGAGACCAGAAGGAAAGCATGCAGACCTCCTGAGAATGCCTGTCATTCACTGAGCATTGATCTACCTTAGACTTATCCCTACAACTAAAAATCACAAACTGAAGTTTGGACAGGCGGTTTTTCTACTCCGCTTTCTAACACATCTGCCTCTTTTAGCATACTCCTCCAAATTTTTCCCTTAACAACCTCCAACTTTAACAAGCAAGAGCACAAGATGTCCATTGTACATGAATTACAAGCATGTTTGTGTGTGTAGTTCAGCAAGGCCTGCCCCTCTCTGCATGCAAAGCTCTGGGGAGAAGGGAGCCAATTTGCACAATGTATATGGATGCCTCCTGGGAGAGCTTATTTCAAGACACTTATCCCTTCTTTCCAAAATTCAGAGTTAAAGAAACCGGTTGTGTGAACTCAGTTACTGCTGACCCAGAGCTGTGGAAATACAAAACAGCCCCTGAAATAAAACTGCCATAAGGCAAGAGGGATTTCTGAACAGATGCACTGCTGCTGGCCCTAAGTTAGCAGGAGCGATGGGGATGTGAGCTGGAGTCTGGGGGACTGAGAGCCAAGTATTTGTTTTTTTGCTCAAGCTAGTTTGAATTGGACTTCTGTGGCTCACATCAGGAAGAATTCTGACCAAAGTATTATGAATATCATCTCTCTTGAAAAAATACCAGGGAGTGAAAGGTATCATAAATTATTTCATGGATGAATAAACTAAGGTACAGAAAGCAATGAACTGTCCCACAAAACGTACTGCAAGTCCTACCTCAAATAGAGAACTGCTTTGACCCCATCCTCTTTACTTCAAAAACCTCCTATGCATTGCTGGCTAGACTGCTTTTTCTCCCAACTTCTAAGCCAAGTATTTTTCCAGAGTCTAGATGAAGGATGCGCCTCCTTTCTTATCTCACCACTGAGTTAGCCAGGTCCCACCTGGTCAGAACCCACAGTGTTAAAAACAAATGTACTTGTAAAAACAATGTCTGAACATGGTCTCATTGAAGATTAGTCCCATAGAATATTAAGAGGTGTTAGACAGAAACAAATTCTGGAATCAATTAGTCTGAGAAATTCTGAGTTAAACAATTAAGTGATAAGAGATTTTGGCATCACACTGCACCTGGTTTCAGTCCTTGCTTGGCTATTCAGAGTGATGTGACTTTGTGCACTTTTTAAGCTCTTTGTGACTCGATTTCTTCCTCCATAAAATAGGAATGAGGTTAGTACCTGCCTATGTCAGTCCATGTTGGAAACAAAACAAATAAAACAAAACATTCCAGGTGTTCTAAGCATAAAAGAATTCAATGTAGGGAATTAGGTGATTACAAAAATCCCTGGAAAGGCTGGAGGAGAAAATTCTAGGCTGGGCCTACAAGAGTGACTCCCGGAAATTAACAACAAAAAAAAGGAAAGTGGAACTGACTTGACGCAGACTCTACAAGATCTGAAAAGTGAGAAATCATAAGACCATCCCTTGACCCACCATGGTAGCTACAATTCAGAGATAACGAAGCCACCAGTGCCACTGCTGCAATGGCCTGGCCATTGAGGTCAGTCACGCTGCTATCCCCACTGCAACTGCTGCTGCACCCAAAGCAGGCATCTGGACATTGACATCCCCACAATCATGATCACTGGAGAGCAAAACTAACCAGCACCAAGGGAACATAGCTACAGCCTGACTTCCTCCTTCCCCATCTCACCGCAGCACAGCTCACTGGTGGGACACGTTTTGCCAAACTAGAACTCCATATGCAGAATCCCAACCTCTGCATTTCAGGGAGGCACACAGAAGGAAGGTGGGGTCAGGTGCACTCTGCTCCATGGGCCGTTATGATATTAAATGAGATGATGCAGGCAATGGACTTAGAACAGTACCTGGAATGTCAAGAGAATCATAAATGGATGTTGTTTATGTTGTATTGTTATCTGCTGCAGGACTTCTCAGAGCCTTTATTCTGCCAACATATACAATTTTTTCCCTGGTAGTAAAATTTGTATAACCTGCTATGTCTTCTATTTTGTTTTCTCAGCTTAGAGAAAAATTTTAGATTCAATTATAGCACTTAGAGAGAAATGACTTTCATATTTGTATTATTTTTACCTACCTGAAATTTTCTACTTTTATTTCCACTTCGTCTTTTAAAATTCTTCTTCATGCCTTAGCTTATAGTAAATATGTTCTGGTAAGGTACTTAAAATTCTTTATGGTAGGCAGCCTGGTATAAATAAACACATTTATTAAGTGAGTTAATAAATCAATTGGGTATTCAAGGGCATGACTTGTAATGATGGAAATCCAGAGTGAGGGTAGTATTTTTAGATATAATGTTCTTTCCCAGATCCCTCAAATAATGCCACATGGTTTACTATGGACTTAAACCCAGATGAGTTCTGAATTGTCCTCTAAGTGAGGAAGAAAGAAACTGCTGTTAAACTTAGCTTCCCAATTTTGTCCCTGGGCAACCCCTCTAGATCAGAGCCTCAGTCTCTAGCTTTGTGGGTCATTCTTTTCCTTGTCAGGCAGAGAAAGTCTTTAGTTCTGCTTTGACTTTGGCAAAAACCTCAGCATCTTTTCCTGGGCTTGCAAAATGGCAGAGTGTTTGCTTTCAGATGATCAAAACTTGTCCATTGAGACCGAAATGCTAGGCTGCCTGTCATAGCAGAGAGCCGTGGGTTTCAATGTGCTTTGCGGCTCATTTCTTCATCTCCCACCCTCACAGTAGGTGAGAGCAACCTGAAAGCCCCTTAAAGCCCCAGCACTGCCTGTTTCTTCTGCAAGGTGACATTTCCACAGACTCAAGCATGAAGAAGAGTGGGGGGTGGATTCCTGCTTCACCAATGCTCAACTGCATTTCCTGTCCTCTGTTGTGGGCTCCCCCAGGCAGCTCCCTCTTCTCTCTGCCCTGGGCTCCATGTTTGCTTACAGTTTCGTGGCACTCATTCACCCCAACTGCGTTTTCTGTACTGTGACGTTTTTCTTCTTTACAAACACCAATCAGATGTAAATAATAATGTAATATTTATTCTGGATATTGTACCATCAGTAAATTACTGGATCCCAGAGAAGTAGTCCTTTTTCATATGAGGGTCAAATGAAGAAGGCAACAAGGCCAGGAGAACTTGTTAGCACTCATAACATGCCAAGCACTATGCTAAATGCTTTGGATTTCTTGCCTAACACTCACAAGAATGCTGCAGGCTTTACTATGCTCACGTTAAAGATAAAAACAGTGAGGCTCTCTGACTGCTAAAGAAGGGCCCTGGTGGATCTGGCTTTATAGCGCTCTCTAGCACTCCTCGTTGGGGTCCGTGTGTTTCCTAAACAAAGGAATGAACACACAAGACAACACAAGACAAGACAAACATGGCGGCCGCCTCGAATGGTGCGCTCTGCTTTATTTTATACAGTCGTTTGTGGAATGTTGCCAAGTCACAAGATACATTGTTGTTTTTCTGACCTTTCCCTGACTTTCTGGATTTTCAAGATGTTTACACATAAACAAGCCCCCAGGGTCTGCTGTTTGCAGCTGGCTCCTTTGTCCTCCCTGTTTACAGGGAAGGAACGCCCTGCTTCGTTTGCAAGAGCAGGACTTATCGGAACGTCTGGTTTGCGAGCACGTAGTCCTCTACACTCCTACCTAGAAGGCCTAGTGTAGGTTGGGGGCAGACATTTTCATCAGGGCCCTATGGAGAAGAGAGGCTTTCCTCAAAACTTTTACAATCCAGGTGAGAGCAGAAGGACAAAGCACACGAAGACCCAAATAAAGCCTAATGGGAAAAAGCAAGTGGCAGTAGACTGGGGAGGATGCTTCAGCTGAGGAGAGGGCCACACACAAAGGCATGGAGACTGGAAGCCAGAAGGGGTTTTCCAGCCAACAAAACGATGAGTTTGTTTCTGCCCACACTTGTGTGTATGGAGTAGCAGATTACACTAGAAAAGTAGGTGGACACCAGACTTTGGGGCTTCAAATGAAACCACAAGGAGTGAGGACTTTATCCTTTTGGACAATGTGGAGTCATGGATGGTCTTTGAATGAACTGAGTCTAATAAAAGTCAGAAGACGTGTTGTGTTCAGATCATCCTGATACAGGTTGAAGGCTGGAAATTAGGGATGAGATCCATTTAACGAAATGCTTCAATTAGAAAGTCAATGAAGAAAGTGACCAGTGAAGAATCTATTTCCTCTTCAACTACAAACTGCATAATATTTAAAAGGAACTTGTGAGTGAAAACAGTCCCTTGTTTGTAGATTTATAACAAAGATAGGCTTCAGGTTGGGATTTGCCTCCACACCACCCTCCTCCAAGATTAGGTTTCGTTCCCTTTCTCTGGAGTCCTGCGGCTCTTGAAAAATGAAGCTTAGCTATTTTCTCCAATAATTTGATTAGGAAAATATGATGTTATCTTGCATTGGAGATGAGCTATGTGTGTTACTTCTTTGTATCTTCCATTAGGGAAGCAAATTCTCAGGAACTCCCTAAATAATTGCATATAATGTTCTCAGAAATCTTTCAGATTCCCCACTCCCCAATCAGTCACATCTTTTTCCTGAAGTGGGTCTTTCCACAACTTCACTTTAAAACAGCATTTCACTCCAGAATTACTTCGTTTCTGTGATAAAAAGAATATGTATTTAAAGTCACTGAAGAAGCTGTCTCCATTTCTCCTATGTGGTGGAGCTCTAGTTTAGTGGGACAGAGGATGGAGGAGGAAGGCAGGCTGAATCACCTCCCAAGCCATAAAAATAAGCATGAATCGGGCTTCATTTGGGAGCTGTCAGTTTATGGGTTTAATAATTAACAGAACACTCTGATGTATCATGCTATGGCTTGGTTTCTGTGATCATTCTTGTGTAGTTTTATTCCTCTTGCAGTTTACAGAGAGGTAGACTATAAACTCAGTGAAGATGGGACTTCACCTGGGTTTTTCACAGCTGTATCCAATGCATGGGGCAGAGCCTGCCATTAGAGGATCCTCAACAAACAGATGTTGAGTGAATGAATGAGAGATGCTCAGCAGGGTCAAGAAGGAAGTATTTTCCTCAGTCATGTCTACCCATGAGTTTCACTGCTCTTCTTGCGGTTGGGGTTGGGAACGGAGTGTGGGGAACAGCGGAAGCCAGCACCAGGACTTCAACATGAGGGCTGTGTGTTGCACGTGCATACACACCTGTGTGTGGACATATGCGTAGCTATCTGCTTAATTCCACAGTTGAACAAACTGCTCCCAGTCCTTTAAATGGAATGGTTTAAAATAAAGAGTCCCACACAGGGCTTGGTGTGGAGTAAAAGCTAAATAAATGCTAGCAAATTAAGTTGAGGGAATATGATAAGCTTGATGGCTAAGGTGATTTGATGAATTATTTTGTGTTTTTATATTCCTATATTTAAAAATTTCTACAATTTTTCTTAAAAATTGATGACTAGAGCAAGTAGATTCCTACTGACAATTGCAATCAAGATTCTGGTGCCAAGAAAGGGCAGTCTAGGCCCTTTCCTGACTGTTACGGACTGAATGTTTGTGCCCCCCAACCCTCCCAGACTCCTGTGTTGAAGCCCAGCCCCCTATGTGGTGGTGTTAAGAAAATGGGCCTTTGGGAGGTGATTAAGTTTGCTGATGTCATGTGGATAAAACCCCAAAGATGGTATTAGTGTCTTTATAAGAAGAGGAAGAGATCAGAGCTCTCTCTCTGTGTCCCTCTATGATGTGAGGATACGCTAGGAAGATTCCTGGCTGTCTGAAAGCCAGGAAGCAGGACTTCACCAAATTCCGAATCTGCCAGTACCTTGACCTTGGACTTCCCAGTCTTCAGAACTGTGAGAGATAATGAATGTTTGTTATAGCTGCCTGAGCTAAGACATTGACCCTGGACTTAATAAATACATGAAAGATGTTTGTTTTTATTAGTCCTCAGAAGATTCGAATGAAGTTTGCAATACAAGACCATTACAACCCACAAGAATGGCAAGAATAAAAACAACAAAAAGTAGAAAGTACTGAAGACAGTCAAGCCCTAGGAGTGGCCAAGCATTGCTGGTGGGAATGCATTGGTCTAACTGCTTGGGAAATCTGTTTGGCAGGATCTAGTAGAGGCAAATACATGCACACCCCATGACCCAGCAATTTCACTCCTGAATACGGATCTCTCAGAACGGCATACGTATCTTCTCTCAAACAAACATTCAAGTGTTTATAGTAGCACTATTTGTAATAGCCCCAAATGGGAAACAACCAAAATGCCCATCAATATAGAATAAATTGTGGCATTTTTATATAATAGAATACTACTATTCAGCAATGAGAAGGAGCAACCTACAACCAAATGCAAGTACACTGAAGAATCTCACACACATAGCATTGAACAAAAGAAGCCAGCCCCAAGGTTCTGCCTATTTCTGTTTATGTAATGCACAGAAGCAGGAAAAGCTAACTCAGGCTGTTAGAAATGGGCAGTGGTGGGGCAATGTCTGGCAGGGGGCCCCAGATAACTTCCTTGTGCTGGTATGTTCAGTTTCTCAATCTGGGTCCTGGTTACCTAGGGATATTCAGGTTGCAAAAATTCATTCAACTTGTAAACTTATGACATATGCATCTTTCTATGTGTATATTATATTTCAATAAAACATTTTTTTAAATTCCTGGGACAAAATCATTCTGAGAATGATTATCTCATTCATAGTGAGTTGAATGAGACTTCACTGGCCAAGAGAATGGTTCATTCCTGTCCCAATCTGGCCACAAACTTGCTGTGTGCCCCTAGCCCATTCATATCACCTCTATGCCTCAGCTTCTTCATGGGAACAAGATCTAAAGATGCCTGTAAATGTTCCTTGGAAAAGCCAAAATGAAAGTTAATTATTGGAGGAAGAGGAGGAATATTAGGTAGAAGTAAGAGTCATGGAGGAAAATACAATTTCAGTTTGAAATATCCTCTCCTGGGTGCTGTCCTGGGGCTAGGGAAGTTGAGAAGCCCTTTCTCTCCAAGCAAGCCAATTTCCCCTTCCTCACTTCATCCAGTGACCTCTGCTGTTGCCATGTGGGGCTTGTAAACTATAGTGATATTCTTCTTGGTTCCTTGATCTCCCCAGAGATGCATTCCAAGCCTTTTACTGATGACTGTTCCAACCCCTTAATTATCCTCCTTTCCCCTCAATCCATCCATTAGTTCTCTTGTGAACACTTTCACTCATGCATATTTCTCGTTTCTTATCAGACCTCTGAAGGCTAGAAGTGAATATAGTTCTTGCCAACATTAGCCTCCTGAGGCTTCTAGGACTTCGAGTCAATTAACTCCATGAGGTGTGGTGAGAGTGAAAACTTTGCATCACTCATCCCTGGGAGGTTTGCAGAGCTCAGGAGCGAATCCCAGGAGCTTCTGAATTGCCCTGGCTGTTGGGGCCTGTTCATATTGTTAGTGAATACAAGTCACCTGGAATTTCAGACTCTCCTTTTTCTCATTGAATTTCATAAGAATGTTGCTTTGTGAATTTTAAAGATATGAATTCAGCTGTCTACTGACTCTGTATATAATAATTATGTGTTGAATAAAATAATGAAAGCAATAGCAAATTATATCAACATCAAATATTACAAGTCAGAACCTATGCTATAAATTTAAGATTTCAATAAGTTAAGGTTCCTGACACTCACAGCTGAGCTGTGTTAGTAACAAAACTTTCAGGAAAACAGGTCAGAACTTCCCTCAGCCATCCATGCATCCATCTATCTATCCATCCCCCACACATCTGGAGTGTCTATGATGAGTCATGTGTTGGGATAGACACTGAGGTTGCAGAAATGAATGGGATCCAGCCCCTGGGATAAGGAGCTCATGCTCTGCCAGAGACAGGCATTCACTCCCATACAGCAGAGTGGTGTGAGCTTCACCAGCATGTTCATGGGCCACAGGGAGCTTAGGAAATGTGCAAATTCTGCTTTGACTTGTTTGGAGTTAAGACCAGGGCAGGAGAGGAAGGCAAGGGGAGTATCACAGGACAAGTGACATTACAACTGGGTGCTAGTGTTTGCAGAAATAGTGGCTGGCTGGAGAAGGGTAGAAAGGCACCTCAGACGGAGAGGACCCCCTCAGCAAGCTGTGGAAATGCCTCTGTGCATGGGGCTGGCAGGGAACGATGAGCTGTCTAATCCCAAGCAATCAAACCTGACTTTGAGGGGGGAACATAGAAAAGGGTGTGTGACTGGGATCAAGACTGAGGCCCAGTTGCCAGGGGATGGAGTTTCAACTTCAGGCTGAAGCATCGGAACTTCATTCTGAAAGCTGGGGGTTTGAAACAGGAGATGATGTGGTCTCATGTGCCTCATTGACAGTTTGAACAGGCGGCTGTGTGGGCACAGAGTAGATGTAGGAGAGGCTGAAGACTGAGATCTGGGTAGAGGATTCTTAGAACTGTCTAGGTCAGGTGCAATAGAGACTTAACATATCAGAGGTAGAGGGGAAGGGAAGGAAGACCACACTGCATCATTGCTTATTTAATTAGGATTAATAACATTCATCATCTTATCAAAATTCTTTATAGTGCCAGACAGTTATGCTTCGAAGGAAACAGAATTGAAGACAGGAAGTTCACTGGGACTATGTCTTGGAAAAGCACCAACTTTCTCTCAGATAAAATAAGGTCATCTGGCAACATTCAAACCTTTGTTTAAAATTTTTTTTAATTCTCTAAATGATACTAATTAACAGGAAAGAAAAACGACAGTCTTATTACATCAAGCAGAGCCAAATTTTGGCCTAAGAAGGCCATATGAAGACCCACAGGGAAGAACACCATGGGAAGACGGGCAGAGAGTGGCATGATCCCTGCACAAGCTAATGAAGGCCAAGGCCTACTGGCAACACCAGAATCTGGGAAGAGGTAGGGGACAGATTCTTGCTCACCGCCCTCCAGAAGGAACCAGTCTTGCTGACACCTTGATTTTGGACTTCCACAACTATGAGACAATAATCTGCTGTTGTTTTAAGCCACTCAGTTTGTGGAAGTTTGTTCTGGCAACCACAGGAAATGAACACATGGAAAGCTCATGAACACAAGCTGGGGCTCAGTGGGAGGGGAATTGGGTGCAGGGAGAGGACTCAGGGAAGGGGAGGCAGGAGGATGCCTAGGTTCCCGGCTTGAACAATAGTGGAGTCATTTCACTCACTAAGATTTACAAAAAAAAGAAAAGGAAAAAATCCTTTGGGGGTTTCTTCTGGAGCAGGAAAAGTGACACTTGGCATTTTGTATGTGGAGTCAAGGTCCCCAGAAGGCCAATGAGGGTATCCTGGGCTCAATGAAGTGTGTGAGAGGGCTGAGGTTACTGTGCTTTCAAAATGATGGATGATGTTTTCTTGCCACCACCTACCTCAAATCCTTCTTGGAGCAGGACACTTAGCATCTGCCCTAAATCCCAGTAGGGAACGCGGTCAACACCAAGCTAGGCCAACGGAATTGATTCTCTAGGAAGTCGGAGAAAAGAGACAAACTGTCACTGTCGTACTGCCAGAGTTACATGATAGTTAGTAGCAGTACGATCAGAAGAAAGTTTCCGTGCCAGGTCAATGGTTTGCTCTGAGGTTGGACCAGCATGGGCCATTTTCCCTTCTCGCCACTGTGGCACAAACTAAATTGGTCCCTATTGACTTGCTTTATTCCTGCCTTAGGAGCTCATCTCTGATTTTTAGGTGGGCACAGGCCGCCCAATATTAAGATTACACTTCCCAGGCCCTCTTGCCATGTGGCCAGATGACAAAGTTCTGGCCACAGAGGTGTCCTCTGAAACTTCCCAGAAAGGTCTTCAAAGGAAGAGGGTTATCCTTCTAGGCCCCTCCTCCTTCCCACTGGCTGAAATGCAAACATTATGGCTGGAGCCCAAGAAGCTTCTCTGAACCACGCAGGTACAAGCCAGGCTCGGCAGAGCAGAGGTCAGATAAGGAGCCTGGTCCCTGATGGTCAGGACACTCCACATGAGCCTCCAGTGTCCACCGAGGGACTCACTCACATGGGAAAGAAGTGAGCTCCTGTCTCATTGCCCTTGGCTTTCTCATGTTCCACTGAAGCTAGTCCTGCCCAACATACCTTCTTCCTAGGAAGAAACTAAAAAACTTGAATCTCTTCCTTGACTCATCAGCTCCCCTGGAAAACTGGAGGAAACTGGTTGGTAGAAGCTGAGTGAGAGAATTCAGAAGCAAGATCCTGATGCAGGATGGAATGAGAAAAGAGGAAGGGAGAGGGAGATGACTACCAGCAAAGAGCCCCTTCTACCCTCTATGACATGGACAGAGAGGCAACATGAAGGGAGACATGGGACTCACTGCAGCACCCTGTGGACCTGGACGATCAGCACCCACTGACCACCAACTGATGAGATGCTCGTCTGGCTGCAGAGTGAACCTTCCTGACCTTCCAAAACTAAGGGCATAGGGGAGAGTTGATATTCACAACTCACAGCTCAGACGGGAAACTGCTCTGGAGAGGGAGCATGTGGTGCGTCCTGCTACCTCTGCTTTGAAACTATAAAGAAGTGACTTGTCTGAGGTCACAGAGGAAGCAAATGGCTGCATGGGGACTGGTCTAGAATACAGCACAGTAATCTGGTCCTTGGGCACCCATTCCATCTCTGGTCCATGCTGGGCTGCCCTGCCTGTTGCCAGTTCCTTTTGTCACACCTTCCAGCTTTTGCATACACTGTTTCTCTGCCTGGAATTCCCTCCTTCCCTTCTTTCCCTCTAAACTCGACTGCAGGCAATGGGAGCTGAATAACTGATAGGGCAGAAAAGATGTTGATTCAGATGAGCCAGTAGGATGATTGAGAAAATAGGCTCCAGGCCTGACTTCCAGAAACAACCCCATGGCAGTCCTGGATTAGTCTGAGAAGAGATCACTCCTTCTACCTCCACAATCACCTCTTCCATCACCACCATGGCCATAGGAAGAGATTCCCACCCTGTCATCTTGTGTCTCCTGCCATGGAGTGAAAGTCTAGCAAGGAAGGGTTAGATTGGTCATGTCTCGGTCACATGCCTGGGGCTAGACTTCAAAGGAGCCTTGGAAGGTGACCTCTAGTTTTGACCATGAGAAGGTGAAACTCAAAGTATAGGAATTCTAAAAATACACATTGACTATACCCCTCTCTCTCTCTAGTCTTTCTTCCTGGTGGCATGAGTAATTCCCCAGGAATTGGTTATAAATACCACCTCTTGTGATATTTTTCCTTTGTTCGTCCTTGTTTATGTGGGGCTGTATGCTTGGGTGGACTATCTTAGGTTGGGTTTCACTAAAGCAGTCCCTGAGATGAGGACTTGTGTGCAAGTGATAATTTATGGACGTGATCCCAGGAGAAGAAGAAAGGGACGGGAAAGGGAGAAATTTCAGGCAGAGTCCTAAGGAAGGTAAATTCTGAATTGTCCCAAGCTAAGACAAGGGATATGGGCCTTTCTATTCCCAAAGCCATCAGTCACAGACTAAGGACCACTAATCCTTCCAGCCACCTGAGTCTAGGGAGGCAAAGTGGCTCCAGTAGCCCAAGGGCTGTTCTCCAAGGAAGAGTGTCAGGCTCTGGCTGAGAAAGGGGTGCACAGCGTGGTTTGAAGGGTCTCAGGGCATCTGGGTGAGGGACCAACAGTCTCTGCTACAGTATGCATGAATTAAGACACGTGTTCATTCATTCCTGTGTTAATTCATTCACTCATCAATCTTCTCCACTTGACAGTGGATTCCATAGGAGCAAGCACCATGTCTTTCTCATCTCAGAGACTGCTTTGCAGGTGCCCCATGAACCCCAAAGGACAGGGACAAAAGGGTGATTGCACTGAGGGTCTTGCAGCGCTCCCCCTCCTAGGAATTCCCTCTTTTGCTGAGTCATGTGTTGCAGCCACCAAATTACAATGTGATTATGTTGGAATCTTTAAGCCAAGAGAAAGAGAAAACAATTAATGAATCAATGACTTTAATAGACTTCTAGGCACTCACCCAACTCACTCATTACTGAGAGAAGCAGACCCTGTAAGCAAAGGTACTATTCCCAGAACCAGCTCCCTGCTGAAAAGGAAAAAGAGGAGCCAGGGCCATTGGCCATGAAGAGGTAGCAGAGGCTGGAAATGGTAGGGCTTCGAAAGTCAAATGGCAGAGGAGATACCCAGGACAGGACGCCTGTCCTCCAGGAGCTCAGAAAACCAGGAGGGTGCATTGCTTCTGCCAGGTGACCCTCAGGGACCTTGTCTGGAAAAGGTTTGCTTCTAGGAGAGGCAGTCACAAACACAGATTGGAAAGCAGTGGGGAGGAACACAGTGAAGGCAGAAAGACAGCACAACCCAGAGCAAGCAGTGTAAAGCAGGAGGCCGGGGCTGTGAGCAAATCTCTTTTGTTTTTATTTTTACTGGGGTTGCTATTATTATGAATACTTGTCGCTATTAAGTCCGAGGTCATTTTAATGACTGAGCCTAGCCTATAAACAGCCAAGTATGGAATAAATGCCTCCCAAGTTTTGACTTCTTTTCTTCATTTCCTTCTCTTTACACAAACAAGCCTTGGGAGCAAGGTATTCATTTCTCCAGCTTTTCTCCTCCCGTGACTGCATTGACTCCAGTCAGCTACTCACCCTGTCCCATCCCGGGGGTTCTCGCCCGGCCAATGAGAGTGGTCTCACCTCTTTGCCTGCCTCTCAGGAGTGCTGCATGCTGTGAGACCCAGATGATAACATAAATCAGGAGACTACTATTTACAGAGGTACATAGTGGCAGGGTATGTGCCACTGAATCTCACCAAATTCCTAAAATCACCCTGAAGGTAGATATTACTATTCTCAAATGAAGAAAATTGCCAGGCCAGGCACAGTGGCTCACACTTGTAATCCCAGCACTTTGGGAGGCCTAGGCAGGAAGATCACCTGAAGTCAGGAATTTGAGACCAGCCTGGCCAACATGGCAAAACCCTGTCTCTACTAAAAATACAAAAATTAGCTGGGCATGGTAGCGGGCATGTGTAATCCCAGCTACTCAGCAGGCTGAGGCAGGAGCATCACTTGAGCCCAGGAGGTGGAGGTGGCGGTGAGGTGTGATCGTGCCACTGCCCTCCAGCCTGGGTGACAGAGTAAGATTCAATCTCAAAAAAAAAAAAAAAAAAAAGAGAGATTTAGAAAATGTCTGAGGCCTCCAGATTCATGGAGATTTTTTTTAAGTGACTCCTTAAAATACCTTCTATATTCCCAGTTGCCTCTAAGATACGGCCACAACTTGTCAGCATGAATCCCAGCCCCTGCAATCAAAATCTAGCTTCTGTCTACCTTCCAATATGTTCAATTCAGACCACCCACTGCTTGCCCCAACCCTATATATCTCATTCCCTGGTCATTGAATTTTTTTCTCTCCCTACACACACTCCTGTACTTTCACACTTCTAGGATATTTTTTAACATTATGTCTCTATCTGGAATTTCTAGTCTGAGTTTTACCTTCTCACTTTTCAAGGCCTGCTCGTCATCAGTTAGAGCAATGCTTACTCAAGTTAAATACTTGAATTTAACCCAAGTTAAATACTCAGAATACTCTGTTTCAGTGAAGATTCTGATGTCCTGGTCCTGATTTCATGATCCAGAGTTTCAGAAGTGGGGTTTGGGAATCCACAGTGTGCCCCAGTGATTACAGCACAATTACAGACCTAAGTTCAGTAGACTCTAAGTTCCATGAGGACATGTTCACTTTTATACATAGTGTCTGGCAGAGAGGCTAGGGAAGAAGACCTTGAACATTTGAAAAGCTATTACATTGAGCTGTCAGTGTTCATTAGGCACAAATGTATTTAAGCACAATTGTTGGAGGAAAAGATGGATGAGTTGTGGGCGGATAAATGGATGTAACTAATTGCACAGTACTTCTGCCTCTTCATCCTAGAAAATGTCACTGACCCTCCATGCCCAGGTGGCAACACTGACCCCCAATGACCTTCCTCATGCTCCCAACACCTCCTTGATTGGATCTTGAGAGCTTTCTGCTTCCTTTAGTGGTCTGTGAGCTCCTTGAGGACAGAGAACTTGTGCCTTGTTTTTCTTCTAATCCCAACACTTAACAGAGGTCCTGACTCAGAGTTTATTTCTGAATAAATATTCAGTGAATCAAAGTTGTGATTAATAAACTATTAACTGAACAGATGAACACATAGGTGCATGAGAAGGGATCTGGGTGAAGAGACAGACATGGGGCAGTCAGATGGGAACAGGGATCCTGAGACCTTCAGTGCTGCCTGCATTTGGCAAAAGGAAAACACCTCTCTTCCTGCCCAGTCCCCAGGGCTGGGCACAGAGGAAGCATCCATATGGGGAAGTGAAGACAGAATGTCTCTGGGAATAAACAGATTTAAGAAGAAGATGATGTCCCCAGTGTGCTGGCAGAGGAGGGGTGCTGTTGGCAATGCCCAGCTCCACTCCCAGGCCCAGTGGGGAGCTGTACTTTGGAGAAGTGGAATTCAAGGATGTCAGAAGGCAGAAGGCTGTAGTGGAAAAAGAGGGCATGAACTTTGGAATGATACAGACCTGGATGAGAATGCCAGCTGCTCTACCAACCAGCTCTGTGATTTGGAGCCTCTACTTTCTTAGATGTAAAAATGAGCTCAAGGTGATTTTCCTATGCCCTTCACTCATTTGCCTCTGGTTGGAATGGCTGTGCACCCCAGTTTAGCTCAGGGGAGTCCCAGGGGATGCCTGTTATCCTGGTAAAATTATTAATAGCACCATTTTCAGCCTCAAAAGCACCCCAACTTGCAGAGTAAATTGATATGGACAGCCCACCTTTGACCCCCTCTCCTCCCTTGCATCCTATCTTCAGGTTTTGAAAGTTAGTAACCACCTTTCTTCTGAGGCTTCTCTTCTTCTAGCTAAGCATCCCCCTGTAGGCAGGAAAGCGATGGTTCTGAGCGCAGGCTCACTGTCAATAGATCTGAATCTAGATCCCAGCTCTTCTACTTAGCAACTGAGTCAAGGTTCCCTCAACTGTAAAATGGAGATGATGATTCACTTTTTCCTCTTACAGTCACTAGAGTCACAGGCAAGTTTAAATGAAAGGGCACAAGTCAGACAGCCGGTACAGTGCCTGGTCACAGAAATTAATGTTCAGCCACTCTCTTTCCCCTACTTTCTCCTTCCTTCCTAATACCCCTGAGGAAGGAGATAAACTAGAGAACCCCTTGAGATACCAAATTGAGTGATGTCATGTCTGCCTAAGTCCTGGACATTTTAGAGGAAGTCTTAGCCATAGCTTACAGCAAATTTTAGTACTTTTCCTAAAGGATAGATGCAGTGACAGAAAACAGTTATGCTCTCATAACACACAGTTTCTACCACCAAAACCAGATCTAACTAAAAAGGAGAGAAAAAGAGAGAGTAGACCTTGAGTTGGTAAGGTCCAAAAACACCTTTACTCTCTTTTCTGCTGGACTCACAGGTGGAAGGATTTTAGCCACTTTGTTCTTCACAGCAGTCTATCTAGAATCGAAGCCAACACAGAGAAGAGGGCAGAACAAAGAGATGGAGAAATATGGGCCCTGATAGCGTGACTGGAGATCCTGGATCCAGCCGTGTCTGAAGCCAGCACTTGTACTTTACTATTATGAGAGCTAATATACTTTCTGTTGGCTTATGGGCTTGGTTTTCTGGTCACTTTTACCAAAAACTCATCCAAATTAATAAGCCAAGTTAAGGGGGTGGTCATTAGAGAGCAGGTACAAGCCACTTTGGGGACTATTCTGAACATGTGGGGCATGCATTTTTCTTGCAAGTGACTTTTTCCTACGGATGGCAGTGGGGAAGAGCCAGATATAATTTAAAGACCAGGGACAACAGACAGCAGCAGGTGATATAGGCACATAAAAGACACTGCCTGGGCCATGAAAAATCCAAAAACTATGTTTAAGCGTTTCTATAGTTAAAACTTCAGGAGTAAATCTCAGAAAAGAAATAATCATAAAATGATCATGCTGTTGAATTAGCAGCAGTACTAGTATTAAGCTCCAATTTTCAATACAGGCAGAACAAAAGTGAGTCTGAAAGTGATGCTTCTTTCTGGAACCCCCCCACCCGGCGGGGAATGTGGCAGAAAACAAAGGGCTGCTGACCAGGGCACCCAGATGAGGTAGATTTCTGTAATCCTACAAAAACTGGCTTCCTACCTGCACTGCCCAACCTATACCATAAAACCCCCCAGCAAAGGCCAGTAGCGGGGAAGGGAGGGTGAAAACTGAGCATCCCGGGTCTGGGTCAGACAGACCTTTCTCCAAACCCAGCTCTGACACTTACATGTTACGTAACCTTGGGCATGTTAGTGAACTCTAAGCCTTGACCTCAACCACTTCAAAATGCAGATATCATCTAATTTATTGGATGAGATTATTTATGTAATATTCTTAAGTCAGTTCCTGGACAGTAGTAAGTAATTTATTAGTTATTACTTTCACTGTTAAATATAAAGAAACAGATGATAATTGTTAAATTTTAAAAATCAAGATTGGGCCGGGCATAGTGGCTCACACCTGTAATCCCAGCACTTTCAGAGGCTGAGTCAGATGAATCACTTGAGGTCAGGAGTTCAAGACCAGCCTGGCCAACATGGTGAAACCCTGTCTCTACTAAAAACACAAAAAATTAGTCAGATGTGGTGACATGTGCCTACAGTCCCAGATATTCAGGAGGCTGAAGCATGAGAATCACTTGAACCCAGAAGGTGGAGGTTGCAGTCAGCTAAGATCACTGCACTCTAGCCTGGGTGACAAAGCAAGACTCTGGCTCAAAAAAAAAAAAAAAAAAAAAAAAAAAAATCAAGATT
Source organism: Chlorocebus sabaeus (assembly GCF_047675955.1). NCBI lineage: Eukaryota > Metazoa > Chordata > Mammalia > Primates > Cercopithecidae > Chlorocebus > Chlorocebus sabaeus. Next base: position 138,867,012 of record NC_132911.1, on the reverse strand, counting down.
AACATATTTTAGACAGTTTGATTATTGCAATGGAAAACTAGCAAATAAAACAGGAAAATAAAAGTCTGTGCATTAACAAAGCAACTGGCAATAACAGAGCCTACATAGTAACAATGGATGTCTTTTGTAGGTAGAATCACGGATGGCCTTTTTATGTGTTTCTTTGACACTTTTAAGTTTCAAACATCTTAAGTGATGCTTTTATAATAGATAAAACTGATTTTATTTTAAGAATTGCTATTTTTTCCTCCCTCTTACAGAGATGGGGGCTTGCCTAGGACCTTACTTTTCTATGTAAGTCAATATAGCTTCCCGATTGGACAAATATCTTGCTTTAGGATTTCATGCCAGAGTTGTGGGAAGCACCAGATAATTAATAACGCCACCCGCCATGGCACCTACCCTTCCTAGATCACTGTGATCCCTACAGGGGACTAAGCTGTGTTCAGGCATTGTCTCATTAGAGCTTCACAACAGCTATGAGGCAAGGACTATTACTACCTCCACTTCAAAAACAAGGAAACTGAAACACCAGCAGGGTAAGTAATTTGAGAGTATATTGAACTCACCCCACACCTGTAGTTCCCATCTACAGGACAAGAACACAGAGCAGAGAGGAGGAGAGACAAAGGGAGGCTGAAGACACATTTGAAGAGACTGACACACCTGACAACATGGGCTTGCTGGGCAGGAAGAGAGTTTGCAGATTTTTTTTTTAATAGCAGAAGAGAGACATGATTATGTTGATATTTTTAAAAGCTTCTTCCTGCTGCTGTTTGGAGCCTGAGCAAGAATGGGAGCAAGGAGCTAGGGAGAAAGAAGCCAGAACCCTGGGAGTAAGAGGGGGGAGAGAAGAAGCCCCCCCCCCCAGTGAATGGTATGGCCTTTTGTAAATGTTTGACCCCAAATGCTATACATTTCTACTAGGCTTATGCTCCCCTGGGTACCTCTGCCACAAGCCTCTGGTTCAAAGTGAGCTCACTTTAGAGCTTGACTCTTTTAAACTGCATAGACCCAAATGGGACATTCGTCTGTGTCCTGAATTTCTACAGTGTATATGCTCACAGTTGTACTAATAGCCACACCCAGGTGTGACTATTCTAGAGGTTTGATGGAGATAGAGGAATATGCATCTTAGCAGCCCAAATCCTTCAAAAGTTAACGTTCCACATGCTTAATTCTTAAAAAGAAAGAAAGGAAGAGAAGAAGAAAAAGAGGAAGAGGAAGAGCAAGAAGAAGAAGAGGAGGAGGAGGAGGAGGACGAGGGAGGATGGAGGAGGGAGGAAGGAGAAGGAAGAAAAGAGAAGAGAAAGGAGTAAGTTCAGAAAGAAGAGGAAGGGAAGGACAGGGAGAGAGGGAGAAATCCCCAAGCCTTCCACACAACTCTAACTTCAGGTTCCTGAAGTGTGGCTCCTTTTCCTCCTTATCCTTTCTTCCCTTACCATCCTCCATCTTTCTTCCTTTCTTATTTCAAGAACATAAACCAAATTGTTCCCATTTCCACATGTGAAGCAACCTGTTTCTCTGCAACCCCCAGGTTGGGCTCCCTTTGCATGCCTAAGGCAGAGGCTCACAGCCACATAGCCTCCAGCCTCCCAGGAACTGATGGAGGCTAAGTTCTCTCCTCTTGGGGCCTCATGGATGTTTATTTATTTCTTCTCCTTTAATGCTTGCTGCAGATGCTTATCTTTCAGGTATCAAATTAACTATCACCTCCTCAGAGATGCCTCCTCTGGCCAAGGTGGCCAGTGAGGATCCCTCCATCCTCTAATTCTTTATCACCACATTCTATGAGTTTCCTTTATTGTACTCATCACTGTTTGATATTATGCATTTACTTATTTCTTACCAGTCTTCTCCTTTGAGCCAATGAGTATCAGCCTTGCTTGCACATTGGTATCACTTGGGGAGCTTTAGGCAGCACAGATTCCTGGATACCTTTACAATAACTTAGATGTTTGTTCTCTCCAAATCTCATGTTGAAATTTGATCACCAATGTTGGAGGTGGGATCTAATGGGAGTTGTTTTTGCCCTGGGGGTAGAGCCCTCAAAAATAGATTAATGCCCTCCCTGGTTGAGGGGAGTTCCCTCAAGAGCAGGCTGTCAAAAAGAGCCTGGCACCTCCACACTCTCTCTCTCTTGCTTCCTCCCTTACCATATGATCTCTGCATATGGCAGCTCCCTCTCCCCTCCACCAAGGGTGGAAGCAGCTGAGACCCTCACCAAATGCCCAATCTTGAACATTTCAGCTAGCAGAATTGTGAGCCAAATAGCCTCTCTTCTTTATGAACTACCCAGCCTCAGGCATTCCTTTAGAGCAACACCAACCAAGCTAACACAACTCTCTCTCATCACAATATGCAGTGAGTCTGGGTATCAGGATATTTAAACCTCCCCAGGTGATTCCAATGCATAGCCAAGAACCACTGGACTTTAAGTTTCATGAATCCAAGGATGAAATATAGTTTATTCTCAGATGTACCTCCAGCATCCAGCCAGCACTTATCACTGAGTTCTAAATAATTATTTTTGAATAAATGAATTAATGGATGGATCAGCACCCCTCCCCTGTGCTCACATAACATCCTGGGCATCTCTATCACTGTACTTACCCTATAGCAGTGTAATAGTTTTCACTTCTCTCTCTACCTACAACACCTTGAACTCTGGAAAACAAAAATCTTGACTTTCTTCTCCATATCTGGATGCTTAGAAATGTATCCACTTCATACTTGGTGCCCATTAAAAAATTTTTACTAGATGGATGAATAATTTTAAATCTCACTTTTTTGTCTATAAAATGGGGGTGTCCTTTGCTTCTCTGCTCACAAGGCAGCTGGTGCTTTGTGAATTTCAGCTCCATGACACATAAAGGATTATCTACCTATTGGCAGAAACTTTCAAATTATGAAAGCAGCATGGTGCAAATCAGAAATCATAGCCTGTACCAGAGCAGAGGCAGCAATAGATGATTCCTCCTTCGGTCAGATGTAAAAAACCATTTGTGGGGGCTAATTTTTTTCTCCTGTTCTTCTTTATTAGTATAGCTGTGCTAGCAGCTAAATTTTAAAACACTTGTTTTTCAATCACTTAGCCCTCAGCAGGTCATAAAGGAGAAAAACAGGATCATTAAGGTGGTACATGGATCTGCTCTATCACCACAACCCAGTCTTCATAAAGGCAAGGAACCAAAAGAGAAGGGCCAAAAAAGACATGTATTAGCATGTCCACTATCTTTCTATCTTGCCCTCTTTATTTGCTTCAGGTACACAGCATCTAGTCCAGTTACCATGGTGTATCAGACCACTCTTGCATTGCTATAAAGAAATATATGAGGCTGGGTAATTTATAAAGAAAAAAGTTTAATTGGTTCATGGTTCTGCAGCCTGTATATGAAGCACAGTACCAGCATCTGTTTCTGGTTAGAGCTTCAGAAAGCTTACAATCATGACTAAAGGTGATGAGGGAGAAAACACGTCACATGGCAAGAGCAGGAGTGAGAGAAAGACAGCCATACTCCTTTTTTTATACAATCAGATCTCACATGAACTCAGAGCAAGAACTCACTTATCACCAAGAGAATGGTGCTAAGCCATTCATGAGGGATCTGCCCCCATGCTCCAATCACCTCCCCCCCAGTCCCACCTCCAATACTGAGAATCACATTTTAACATGAGATTTGGAGGAAACAAACATTCAAACCGTATCATTCCACTCCTAGCCCTCCAAATCTCATGTCTTTTTCACATTTCAAAATAAAATCATGCCTTTGCACTAGTCCCCTAAAGTCATAACTTGTTCCAGCCTTAACTCAAAAGTCTCAAGTCCCAAATCCCAGGCCCAACATCTCACCTGGAGATGAATTCCTTCTACCTATGAACCTGTGAGATCAAAACCAAGTTATTTATTCCCAAGATACAATGGTCTGCAGGCATTAGGTAGACATTCCCATCCCCAAAGGGAGAAATTGGCAAACAGAAAGAGCCAATAGGTCTGAAACCAAGCAGGGAAATAATTAGTAAAGTTCCAAAATAATCTTATTTGATTCAATGTTCTGTATCCAGGGCACAGTGGTGCAAGGGGTGGGCTCCCAAGGCCTTGGGCAACTCCACCGTTGTGGCTTTGCAGGGTGCAGCCCCCATGGCTACTCTTATGGGTTAGAGTTGAGTGCCTGTGGCTTTTCCATGCTCAAGATTCAAGCTTCCAATGGATCTACCATTCTGGAGCCTGGAGGGTGGCCGTCCCTTCCTAGAGTTCCACTAGGCAGTGCCCTGTTGGAGACTTAGTAAGGGAGCTCTGACACTATATTTCCCCTCCACACTGCCCTGGTAGAATATCTCTGTGAGGGCGCCACTCCTTTGGAAGTCTTCTACCTGGACATCCAGGCTTTCTGATACATCTTCTGAAATCCAGGGGGAAGATTCCAAGCTTCCTTCATGCTTGCATTCTTCATACCTGCAGACTTAACACCAATGGAAACAGCCAAGGCGTATGTCTTTTTGCCCTCCAGAGCAATGATCTAAGCTCTATGGGGCCCTTTGAGCCACATCTGGAGCTGGAGTCGCCAGGATATGGGGAGCAGTGTCCCAAGGCTGCGTAGGGCAATGGGGCCCTTGGCCTGCCCTTGAAATTATTTAGTCCTGGCCCCCTGGCCCTCTGATAAGAGAGGCTGTCTCCAAGATCTCTGAAATGTCTTTGAGGCCTCTCCCCATTGGATTTTATACCTTGGCTCCCTTTTAGTCATGCTAATCTCTCTATCAAGAAGGTGCTTCACAACCTACCTGGTTTCTTTCTCTACCACAGGGCTAGGCTGCAAATTTCCAAACTTTTATGCTCTGCTTCAGTTTTAAATATAAGTTCCAAATTTAAGTCATTCCTTTGTTCCCACATATGATTGTAGGCTGTTAGAAGCAGCGATACTGATTCTGGAATACTTTGCTCCTTAGAAATGTCTTCCACCAGACACCCTAAGTCATACCCTCTTAAGTTCAAACTTCCATAGATCCCAAAGACATGGACACAATACAGCCAAGCTCTTTGATAAGGTGCGACACTGCTGACCTTTACTGCAGTTCCCAGTAACTTTCTCATTTCCATCTTAGACCTTGTCAGCCTGGCCTTTGCTGACTATATCTCTATTAGCATTTTGGTCACAACCACCTAACAAGTCTCTAAGAAGTTCCAAACTTTCCCTTGACTTCTTATCTTCTTCTGAACCCTCCAAACTCTTTCAACCTCTGCCCAATACCCAGTTCCCAAGCTGCTTCCGCATCTTCAGGTATGTTTATAGCAATGCTCACTGCTTGGTACCAATTTTCTATGTCAATACGTTTCTGGGTTACTATAAAGAAATACCTGAGGCTGGTTAATTTATTTTAACATATAGGTTTAATTGGCTTGTGGTTCTACAGGATGTACATGAATCAGTGCTAACATCTGCTTCTGGTGAGGGCCTCAGGAAGCTTACAATCATGACAGACGGTGATGGGGAAGCCAACATATCACACAATGAGAATGGGAGCAAGAGAGAGAGAGAGAGGAGGTGTCAGGATCCTTTAAAAAAAAAGAAACAGATGTTCATGAACTCAGAGCAAGAACTCACTTATCATCAATGGGATCATACTAAGCTATTCATGAAGGATCTGCTTCCATGATCCAAACAATTCCCATCAGGCTCCACCTCCAACACTAAGAATCCCATTTCAGGATGAGATCTGGAGGGGACAAATATCCAAATCATATCAAGTGGTTATTACAAACATTGATGTGAATGAAGGGCACTGAGGAATTCTCTGGAAGTGTGTCTATATATTGTAAAATATCCCCAGATGAGTGAATGCCTCTGACATAACCAGTGTATCTCCAAAGAGTAACTGGGTGGAAGAAAACTACATCCACATTCTTCCTTTCATTTTCCTAAGTTTTTTTTTTTTTCTAATCAATGTAATACATGTGCATGGCTTAAAAAGTCAAATATTTTTTCTCTTCTTTTTCAAGATGGCTGACTAGTTACATTGGGTTCCAGTTCTCCTCAGAAAAAAAGATAAAAGTTACTCATGCATGGACATGTTCCAAATGGAGAACTGAGGGAAGAGAGTCAGGATCTGCTGGAGTGCCCACAGAAAGAAAAGGAAAGCAGCAAGAGTCTGGCAGAAACAAACCCTTGAGGAACTCAGAGCCCCATGGCAAGGGCAGGCGGGAGTGCTTCTCTGCTCCCTTACCCCTGTGACATTCTGCTGACCACAAAACTGTTCGGGAGCATTTCTGCCCTCATGACCCAGGGAAATGCTATTGGTGGTCATTTGGAAACTTCTCAGGGAAGAGTAGCGGCTTAAATCCTCCTCACATCAGTGGTCAGGAACATGTGGAATGGGGTCATCTCCTACCCTCTCTGTTGTGAAGGCATCAGAGGTTTTCCCCCTTGGGAGTCTGTACATGTGCACTTGGAGAAAGTACTTTTTGTGCTTTTTGCAGTGGCTGTACCCCAGCTGAAAGTGAGTCTATGCTTCTTAGGTTTGCAAGAAGGGTGGGGCCCAATTCACCCTCCCTACACAGAACAATAATGTGCTGGCAATGAAGGACAGATAAACTGCAAAATTATTGACTCTGAACTGGGGTAAGAGGCTATGCCCGGAGTCCACTTTGGTGGTAGCCACCAGGGGGACATATCTGTGGTCTATAGCTGTACTGCAGCTGGAAACAAAGGTCAAAATCTGTTTGAACTTAAGGTCATGAGCCCCACAACAGCAGTGTCAGGTGCCATAAGAAAGCCATAAAAACCCACATAGAGACTTGGCCCATTGAAACCACCCAGAAATGAAGCCAAATGATCATGTAACATACACCACAGTCACACACTTGAGGAAAAAAATTAAAAATATTTAAAAGTCCCACCCAAATGATAGCAAAATCAAACATAAATGACAGCTCCTTCTTGCAAGGATTTAAGCTACTACTCTTCCCAGAGATGTTTCCAAATGAGAAGGAAGGAAGTAGTGCAAGACTTCTGTCAGTAAAAGCATACACAGTGTCTTGACAGCTCCAAACAATTGCACTAGCTCTCTAGCAATGGATCCTAACCAAAATAAAAAGAATGAAATGACAGATGAAGAATTCAAAATGTGAATTGTAAGAAAATTCACTGAAATCCAATAAAAAGTTGAAAATCAACACAAAGAAATTAGGAAAACAATTTGGGGTATGAAAGACAAGCAAGCTATATTTAAGAAAAACAGAACTTGTGAAATTGAAAAATGTACTAAATGAATTTCAAAATACATTTTAAAGATTTAATAATAGACTAGACCAAACAGAAGAAATAATTTCAGAGCTAGAAGACTGATCTTTCCAATTAACCAAGTCAGACAAATAAAGAAGAATTGAAACAAAACAAAACAAAACAAAATATCCTTAAAGAAATATGAGGTTATGTAAAGCAACCAAATGAACTTAGTGGCATTCCTTGGAGAAGAAATATTAAGCAACTTGGAAAACATATTTGAAGGAATAAATCTGAAAAATTTTCCTAATTTTGCTAGAGAGGTCAACATCCAAATACAATAAATTCAGAGAACACCTTCAAGATACTATACAAGATGATTATCACTGTGGCATATAGTCATCAGACTATCCAAGGCCAACAAGAAAAAAAAATCTTAACGACAGCTAGAGAAAAAGGCCAAACCACCTATAAAGGAAATCACATCAGACTAACAGAGGACTTATCTGCAGAAACCTTATGAATCAGAAGAGACTGAGGCATATCCTTAGCCTTTTTAAAGAAAAAAAAAAGCCAGTCAAGCATGTTATATCTTGCCAAACTTAGCTTCATAAATGAAGGAGAAATAAAGGCTTTCACAGACAACTAAATGCTAAGGGAATTTGTCACCACCAGACTAGTACTAGAAGAAATGCTCAAAGGAGTTCTAAACATGAAAACAAAAGGATGACACTTACTATCATAAAAGCGCAAATGAGTACAAAAAATTTTTTTACAGATTCCATAAAGCAATTATACAATTGGACTACAAGGCAACTTATACCTTGTACAAAGCAACTACCTAACAACACTATGATGGGAAAAAATCCTCACATATCGATATTAACCTTGAATGTAAATGACTTAAATGCTCCACTTAAAAGACAAGACTGGCAAATTAGATTAAACAAGCAAGTAAGACTCAACCATGTGCTGCCTTCAAGAGACCCATCCTATGTGTAATGATACCCACAAACTCAAAGTAAAGGGGTGGAGAAAGATTTACCATGCAAATGGAAAAAAAGAGCAAAGGTTGCTATTCATGTATCAAATAGACTAAACCACTAACAGTAAAATAAGACAAAGAACATTGTGATGAGTCATTCAAATAATAATATATTCAACTCAACAAGAAGACTTAACATACATATATATATATATATATATATATATATATGCACCCAACACCAGAATATCCAAATTTATAAAATAAATACTACATGACCTGAGAAAATAGCCATACAATAATAGTGGGGGACTTCAACACTCCACTGACAGCACGAGACAGATCAACAAAGCAGAAAACTAACAAAGAAACTCTGGACTTAAACTGTACTTTTGACCAAATGTACTTCATAGACATCTACAGAACATTCTATGCCAAAACTGCAGAATATATCTTTTTCCCATCTGTACATAGAACATTCTCTGAAATTATTCATATGATCCAGCAATTGCACTGCTGGGTATATAACCAAAAGAAAGAAACTCAACGTATTAAAGAAATAACTGTGTTCTCATATTTGTTGCAACACTGTTTACAATACCTAAGATTTGGAGGAAACCTGAGTGTCCATCAACAGATGAATGGATAAAGAAAATATGGTACCTATACACAATGAACTACTATTCAGCCATAAAAAATAATAAGAGTCATTCATTTGCAGCAACATGAATGGAACTGGAGGTCCATTCAATGCTAAGTAAAATAAGCCAGGCACAGAAAGACAAACATTGCATGTTCTTACTCATTTGTAGGATCTAAGAATAATAACAATAAGATGATCCCCTGGAGATAGAGAGTAGAAAGATGATTACCAGAAGCTAGGAAGGGTAGTAGGGGGCTGGGGAGAAGGTGGATATGATTAATAAGTACAAAAAATAGTTAGAATGAATGAATAAGGCCTAGTATTTGATAGCACAGCAGGGTGACTATAGTCAATAAAAATCTAATTATACCTTTTAAAATAAGTAAAAGTGTATAACTGGATTGTTTGTAACACAAAGGATAAATGCTTAAGGGGATAAATACTCCATCCATGAAGTGATTATTACACATTGCATGTCTGTATCAAAATGTCTCATGTATCCTATAAATAGGTACACCTACTATGTACCCAAAAAATTAAAAATTAAAAAAATAAAAATAAATAAAACTGATTATATGCTTGGTCATAAAGCAAGTCTCAATAAATTCAAGAAAAATCAAAATTACATCAAGCATCTTCTTGGCCCACAGAGGAATAAAATTAGAAATCAATCCAAGAGGAACTTTCAAAACCACACAAGTACAGGGAAACTAAACAACTTGCTCTTGAATGACTTTGAGGTAAAAAACACAATTAATTCAGAAATCAACAAAATTAACAAATGAAAATAAAGACACAACATACCAAAACCTCTGAGACATAACAAAAGCAGTGTTAATAAGAAAATTTATAGCACTAAATACCCATATGAAAGAGATCGAAAGATCTCAAGTTAACAACCAAATGTTACACCTAAAGGAGTTTAAAAAATAACAAACCAAACCCCAAGCTAGCAGGAGAAAAGAAATAACAAATATCAGATCAGAACTACCTGAAATTGAGACCAAAAAACATACAAAGGATCAATGAAACAAAAAGTTGGTTCTTTGAAAAGATAAACAAAATTGATAGACCACTAGCTAAACAAGAAAAAGTTAAAATTCAAATTAGCACAATCAGAATTGATAAAGGTGGCATTACAATAAATATTACAGAAATACAAAAGCTCCTCAGAGGCTACTCTGAATATGTCCATACACACAAACAGGAAAACCTAGAGGAAACTGATAAATTCCTGCAAACATACAACCTCCAAAGATTTAACCAGGAAGAAATTGGAATCCTGAACAGACCAATAATGAGTTAGGAAATTGAAGCAGTAAAAAAAATTCTACCAACCAAAAAAATCCAGGACCAGAAAAAATCACAGCCAAATTCTACACGATGTACAAAGAAGAGCTGGCACCAATCTTTCTGAAGCTATTCCAAAAAATTGATGAAGACAGATTTCTCCACAACTCATTCTACAAAACCAATATCATCTTCAAACCAAAATTTGATAAGGACACAACAAAACAAAGAAGACTACAGGCCAATATCTTTGACAAACATAGACACAAAGATTATCAACAAAATACTAGCTGATACAATGCAACAGCACATCAAAAAAGATATTCATTGTGATCAAGTAGGTTTTATTCTAGAAATACAAGGATTATTGAACAAACACAAATCAAATGTGATTCACCATATAAACAGATTTTAAAACAAAAACCTTACAATCACTTCAATAGAGGGAGAAAAAGCATTTGAAAAAAATCCAATATCCCTTTATGATGAACACTCTCAACAAACTAGAGAACAAAGGAACATACCTCAAAATAAGAGGAGCCATACATAACAAACCCACAGCCAACATCACACAGAATGGGGAAAAGTTGAAAGCCTTCTCCCTAACAATTGAAACAAAACAAAGATGCCCACTCTCACCACTAAGAATTGAAACAAAATAAAGATGCCCACTCTCACCACTCCTATTCAACATAGTACTGGAAGTCCTAGGCAGAGCGATCAGGCAAGAGAAAGAAATAAAAGGCATCCAGATAGGAAAAAAAAGGCACTCAAAGTCTCTCTGTTTGGTGATGACATGACCCTATACTTAGAAAACCCTAAAGATTTCTCAAAAGACTCTGAGACATGATAAATGACTTCAGTGAAATTTCAGGATAGAAAATTAATGCACAAATTAGTTCCTTTTTTATAAACCAACAATGTTTAAGCTGAGAACCAAATAAAGAACATGATCCCATGTATAACTACAATAAACCAAAAATTAAAACCCTATGAATATTCAGAATAGCCAAAACCATCCTAAGCAAAAAGAACAAAACTAGAGAAATCACATTATCTGACTTCAAATTACACTACAGAGCTGTAGTAACCAAAACAGCATGGTACTTTCATAAAAACAGACACATAGACTAATGGAACAGAATTGAAAACCCAGAAACTAATCTGTACATCTACAGTGAACTAATTTTCTTTCTTTCTCTTTCTCTCTTTCTCTCTTTCTCTCTGTGTCTCTGTCTCTGTCTGTCTGTGTCTCTCTCTCTCTCTCTCTCTCTCTCTCTCTCTTTTGAGACAGAGTTTTGCTCTTGTTGCCCAGGCTGGAGTGCAATGGCACAATCTCAGCTCACCGCTACCTCCGCCTCCCAGGTTCAAGCGATTCTCCCATCTCAGCCTCCTGAGTAGCTGTGATTACAGGCATCTGCCACCACGCCCAGTTAATTTTGTATTTTTAGTAAAGATGGGGTTTCTCCATGTTTGTCAGGCTGGCCTGGAACTCCCAACCTCAGGTGATCTGCCCACCTCAAAGTGCTGAGATTACAGGCATGAGCCACCGCAATTTTCAACCAGGGTGTGAAGAACATACACTAGGAAAAAGACAGCCTCTTCAATAAATGGTGCTGGGAAAACTGGATATCCATATGTAGAAGAATGAAACTAGACCACTATCTCTCATGAAAGACAAAACTCAAATCAAAATGAATTAAAAACTTAAATCTAAGACCTCAAGCTGTGAGACAACTACAAGAAAACACTGGGGACACTCTCCAGGACATTGGTCTGGGCAAAAATTTTTTGAGTAATACCCCACAAGTACAGGCACCGGGGCAAAAATGGACAAATAAGATCACATCAATTTAAAAAGCTTCCACACAACAAAGGATACAATCAACAAAGTGAGCAGAAAACCCACAAAATGGGAGAATACATTTGCAAACTACCCATCTGACAAAGGATTAATAAGCAGAATATATAAGGAACTCAAACAACTCTACAGGAAAAAAAAAAATCTAATGATCCAGTAAAAAACTGGGCAAAAGATTTGAGTAACTGTTTATCAAAAGAAGACATACAAATGGCAAACAGGCATATTAAAAGATGCTCAACATCATTTATCATCAGAAGAATGCAAATAAAAACTACAATGAATTATCATCTCACCCCAGTTAAAATGGTGTATTTCCAAAGACAGGCAATAATAAATGCTGGCAAAGATGTGGAGAAAAGAGAACTCTTGTACGCTGTTGGTGGGAATGTAAATTAATACAACTGCTATGGCGAAGAGTTCAGAGGTATCTCAAAAAACTAAAAATTGAGCTACCATATGATCCAGCAGTCCCATTGAGAAGAGAAATCAGTATATCAAAGGGATATCTGCACTCTTATATTTGTTCCAACACTGTTTACAATAGCTAAGATTTGGAAGCAACCTGAGGGTCCATCAGTAGATAAATGAATAAAGAAAATGTGGTACATATACACAATGGGCTACTATTCAGTCATAAAAAACAGTGAAATCCTGTCATTTGCAACAACATGGATAGAACTGGAGGTCATTACCTTAAGTGAAATAAGCCAGGTACAGAAAGAAAAATATTGCATGTTCTCGTTTGTTTGTGGGATCTAAAAATCAAAACAATTGAACTCCTAGACATAGAGAGTAGAAAGATGGTTACTAGAAGCTGAGTAGAGTAGTCAGGGGGTAGGAGGATGGTGGGAATGGTTAATGGGTCCCCCCAAAAATGGAAAGAATTGATAAGACCTACTATTTGATAGCACAATAGGGTGACATAGTCAATAATAACTTAACTGTACATTTTTAAACAACTTAAAGAGTGTAACTGGATTGTTTGTAACTCAAAGGATAAATACTTGGGGGATGGATACGCCATTCTCCATGATGTGCTTATTTCACGTTGCATGCCTGTATCAAAACATCTCATGTACCCCATAAATATATACATCTACTATGTACCCAATAAAATTAAAAATAATAAATAACAATAATGACTTTTAATTTAAAAAACCTATGAATACATTTAACAAAGTAGGTGAAAGACATCTACAAGGAGAATTACAAAACACTAATGAAAGAAATCATAGATGATACAAACAAATGGGAAAACATTACATGATCATGAATAGGCAGAATCAATATTGTTAAAAATGACTGTACAGATCAAAACCATCTACAGATTCAAGGCAATTTCTATCTAATTTGCAATGTCATTTTTCACAGAATTAGAAAAAACGATTCTAAAACTTATACAGAAGCAAAGAAGAGCCCAAATAGATGAAGCAATCCTAAGCAAAAAGAACAAAACCAGAGACATCACATTACCAGACTTCAATCTATACTACAAGGCCAAACCAAAACAGCATGGTACTGGTACAAAAATCAACCATAAGTCAATGAAACAGAACAGAGAATCCAGAAATAAAGCCACACACCTACAACCAATTGATCTTTAACAAAATCAACAAAAATTAACAATGGGGAAAGGACACCCTATTCAATAAATGGTTCTGGGAAAACCAGCTAGCCTTATGCAGAGGAATAAAAGTAGATCTCTACCTCTCACCATATACAAAAATTAACTCAAGACAGATTAAAGACTTACCTGAAACTATAAAAATTGTAGAAGAAAATGTAGAAGAAACTTTTCTGGACATTGGCCTAGGCAAAGAATTCATGACTAAGACCTCAAAAGTAACTGCAAATAAAACCCCAGAAATAGACAAATAGGGCTTAATTAAAGATCTTCTGCACAGCAAAATAAAAATCAACAGAGTAAACAGACAACCCATCTACAGAATGGAAGAAAATATTTGTAAACAAAGCACCCAAGAAAGGACTAATATTCAGAATCTACAAAGAACTTAAGTTAACAAGGAGAAAAACAAATGGCCCCATTAATAAGTGGGCAAAGGACATGAGCGGAAAAACATACAAATGGCAACAAACATGAAAAATGCTCAATATTACTAATTGTCAGAGAAATGTAAATTAAAGCCACAATGAGATACCATCTCACACTAGTCCAGTTGGCATTATTAAAAAGTCAGTAAATAACATATGTTGGCAAAGATGCAGAGAAAAAAGCATGCTTATATACTGTTGGTGGGAATGTAAATCAGTTCAAACTCTATGCAAAACAATATGGAGATTTCTCAAATAATTAAAAATAGAAGTACTATTCAACCCAGAAACCCAACTACTGTCTATCCAAAGGAAATTAACCATTTATCAAAAAGATACTTGCGGTTGTATGTTTATCACAGCACTATTCACAATAGCAAAGTCATGGAATCAGCCTAAGTTGGTCAACAAAGAAAACGTAATATATCTACACCCTGGAACACTATGCAGTCATAAAAAGAATGAAATTATATCCTTCACAGCAACATGGATGGAACTGAAGGCCATTTTCCTAAGTGAAATAACTCAAAAACGGAAAATCAAATACCTCATGTTCTCACTTATAGGCAAAAGTTAAATAATGGGTACACATGGCCATAAAGATGGAAATAATAGACACAGGGGATCCCAAAAACAGGGAGGGTGGAAGAGGAACAAGGGTTGAAAAGCTACATATTGGGTACTATGTTCACTCCTTGGGTGAAGGGTTCACTAGAAGCTCAGAAAACAAAACAAAACAAAAACCAGCATTTTGCAATATATCCATGTGACAAACCTGCACATGTACTCCCTGATAATATTTAATATTACATAATTAAATAATATTAATAATATTTAAAAAATTTTTAAATCAAAATTACTAGATTTCAATCAAGTCATCACTTGACTTCCCCATCTTCTCCTATTCTCAGAAGCAATTTCAGCTTTTAGCTATATGCTCTGTATTTATTCCCATGTTAGATTTTTACATAAAATATTTATAGTCATTTTTGATTTCTTGATTTTAAACATTATCTAAATATATTACATAAATGTGAGTGAACCCTTTAAAGTTCTCACCACACACACCCTTCACTTTTATTCTTTCTTCTTTCTGATTATAATCTTGTCACAATTTTTGGTAGAGTCAGTATTCAATATTTACCTTATTATGATGATATAAGTACATATGTTCATAGCTGAGTCAAGTTACGAAATAATAACAGGGTTTCTTTTTATCTAGCTTTTTAATTTTGTAATTATTTAATTAGATAATTTAATTGTCTAGCTTTTTAATTTGCTGTAAGTACATATGTTCATAGCTGAGTCAAGTTATGAACCTGTAACAGGGTTTCTTTTCTTATCTAGCTTTCTAATTTTTCCAAGAAGTTAGTAACTGCTTCATTTTTAGCTGGTGTTGGGAATTTGCTTATATTCCAAATTTTCTAAAAAATTTTATCTCTAATTTTAATAATATTTTCTCACAAACAGGTACTTCATGAATCTCACTGATTAATTCCTTTCTGGAAGACATCTCTCCTGAAGCCCCCACCTACCTACTTTGGCCTAAACTTATTTACCTCTAGGCCCTCAGCACGCCCTCATCTGAGGACTGCCTTTCAGTTCATTTCAGTGTTGGCTCCCCTATCTCTGGGTTCTGTATCTTCTCTCTTGGTACATTATTCTGATTGAGGACATCCTTCAGTAGCTTCCTCTAAAAAGCTAAATAGAAAAGAAAATGCAGGGCTGGGCACAGTGACTCTCACCTGTAATACCAGCGGTTTGGGAGGCCGAGGCCGGTGGCTCACGAGGTCAACAGATTGAGACCATCCTGGCCAACAGGGTGAAACCCTGTCTCTAGTAAAAATACAAAAAATAAAAATAAAAAAAATTAGCTGGGCGTGGTGGCACGCGCCTATAGTCTCAGCTACTCAGGAGGCTGAGGAAAGAAAATTGCTTGAACTCGGAAGGCAGAGGTTGGAGTGAGCCAATATCGTGCCATTGCACTACAGCCTGGCAACAGAGCAAGACTCCATCTCAAAAAAGAAAAACAAAAAAGGAAATGCAAACAAAACCACCATGAGATATTACCGTATCACTGTCACAATGGCTAACATTATAAAGATAAAAGAGGCCGGGCGCAGTGGCTCACGCCTGTAATTCCAACACTTTGGGAGGCCGAGGCGGGGGGATCATGAGGTCAGGAGATCGAGACCATCCTGGATAACACGGTGAAACCCCATCTCTACTAAAAATACAAAAAACTAGCCGGGCATGGTGGCAGGCGCCTGTAGTCCCAGCTACTTAGGAGGCTGAGGCAGGAGAATGGCGGGAACCCGGGAGGCGGAGCTTGCAGTGAGCCGAGATCGCGCCACTGCACTCCAGCCTGAGAGACAGAGTGAGACACCGTCTCAAAAAAAAAAAAAAAAAAAAAAAAAAAAAAAAAAAAGATAGCTCGTGTTGGTGAAGATGTGGAGAAAAGGGACCTCTTGCACACTGTTGGCAGAAATGTAAATTAGAATAGCCATTCTGGAAAACACTATAGAGGTTCCTCAACAAATTAAAATCCCTGTTCTGGGTATACATCCAAAATAATTGAAATACCTATGTGAAAGAGATATCTGCACTCCCAGTTCATTGCAGCACTATTCACAATAGCCAAGATATGAAAGCAACCGAAATGTTCATCAATGGATGAATGGCTAAAGAAAATGTGATATATACATATATATACAATTAAACACTGTTCAGCCATAAAAAAGAAGAAAATTTTGTCATTTATGACAGCATGGATGAACCTGGAGACATTATGTTAAGTGAAATAAGCCAGGCCCAGAAGGACAAATATTGCATGATCTCACTTACATGTGGAATCTAAAAAACGTGAACTCATAAAAGTAGTGAGTATGATGGTAGTTACTCACAGGCAGGTGAAGGGAATAGAGAAAAGGCAGATGTTGGTCAGAGTACAAAATTTCAGTTACACAGGAGGAATAAGTTTTAGTAATCATTATTATAATTGTAACCATAACAAACAATAATGTATTATATATTTCAAAATTGCTAAACGAGATTTTAAATGTTCTCACCATATACACACAAAAAGATAAGTAGGCAAAGTGATGGTTATGTTAATCAGTTTTATTTACTCTTCCTACAATTTAAACAAATATCAAAATATCACATTGTGTCCCATAAATGTGTACAATTTTTATTTGTCAGTTAAAAATAATTTTCAAAAAGCTAAATGGAAAGTAAAAATGTTGAGGACTTAACATGTCTGAAAATATTTTCATCCTACTCTCATTGTTGATTGGCACATTTCTTTCTCCTCCTTTTCTGTATCACATGTGTACTTTTAGGATCTTTTCTTTCTTTGCTTCATTCTTGAATTTCATGAAAAATTGATGGATCTTGGTGGATACTTGCAGGTTGTAAAACCCCACGTTTTCCTGCCTTGGAAAAATTCTTACGCTAATATTTTTAAACTAAATATTAAATTTTGTGACAACTGTGGATTCCCATACATTTGTAAAAAGGACCAAAGGGAGAGATCCTGTTTATCCTTTAATCATTTTCCTTCAGTGGAAAAACCTTGCAAACCTCTAGTACCACGTCACAGCCAGAATATTGACATGATGCAGCAAAGATCACCACAAAGATCCTTCCTGTTGCCCCTTTATACCACACTCCTTTACAGCTCCCATCTTTTCCTTAGCCCCTGGTAACCACTAATCTATTCTCTATATCTAAAATTTTTTTTCGAGAATGTTAAATAAATGAAATCATATGTAACCTTTTGGAATTGGCTTTTTCATTCAGTATAATTTTCTGGAGATTCACTCAGGTTATTTCATTTATCAGTATTTGTTTCTTTTTAGTAGTAATTTGCTGAGAAGTAATTCTTGGTATAAATGTGCCACAGTTTATTCAATGGAGAATTCTGGGTTAGTAAGATTCTTTGGGAACTTGAAAAAAAAGCCATGCTTTTTTCTGGTTGCCATGATTTCTGATGAGAAATCCATTGTCATTTGAACTGTTTTTCACTATAGGTAAGATGTCATTTTCTTTGGCTGGGTTCAAGATATTTTTTGTCTTTAGTTTTTATGTATTTATTTTTATTTGTTTTATTTTTTATTTTTTTTATTATACTTTAAGTTCTAGGGTACATGTACATAGCGTGCAGGTTTGTTACATATGTATACTTGTGCCATGTTGGTGTGCTGCACCCATCAACTGGTCAGCACCCATCAATTCGTCATTTACATCAGGTATAACTCCCAGTGCAATCCCTCCCCCCTCCCCCCTCCCCATGATAGGCCCCTGTGTGTGATGTTCCCCTTCCCGAGTCCAAGTGATCTCATTGTTCAGTTCCCACCTATGAGTGAGAACATGCGGTGCTTGGTTTTCTGTTCTTGTGATAGTTTGCTAAGAATGATGGTTTCCAGCTGCATCCATGTCCCTACAAAGGACACAAACTCATCCTTTTTTATGGCTGCATAGTATTCCATGGTGTATATGTGCCACATTTTCTTAATCCAGTCTGTCACTGATGGACATTTGGGTTGATTCCAAGTCTTTGCTATTGTGAATAGTGCCGCAATAAACATACGTGTGCATGTGTCTTTATAGCAGCATGATTTATAATCCTTTGGGTATATACCCAGTAATGGGATGGCTGGGTCATATGGTACATCTAGTTCTAGATCCTTGAGGAATCGCCATACTGTTTTCCATAATGGTTGAACTAGTTTACAATCCCAACAACAGTGTAAAAGAGTTCCTATATCTCCACATCCTCTCCAGCACCTGTTGTTTCCTGACTTTTGAATGATCGCCATTCTAACTGGTGTGAGATGGTATCTCATTGTGGTTTTGATTTGCATTTCTCTGATGGCCAGTGATGATGAGCATTTTTTCATGTGTCTGTTGGCTGTATGAATGTCTTCTTTTGAGAAATGTCTGTTCATATCCTTTGCCCACTTTTGGATGGGGTTGTTTGTTTCTTTCTTGTAAATTTGTTTGAGTTCTTTGTAGGTTCTGGATATTAGCCCTTTGTCAGATGAGTAGATTGCAAAAATTTTCTCCCATTCTGTAGGTTGCCTGTTCACTCTGATGGTAGTTTCTTTTGCTGTGCAGAAGCTCTTTAGTTTAATGAGATCCCATTTGTCAACTTTGGCTTTTGCTGCCGTTGCTTTTGGTGTTTTAGACATGAAGTCTTTGCTCATGCCTATGTCCTGAATGGTACTACCTAGGTTTTCCTCTAGGGTTTTTATGGTATTAGGTCCAACATTTAAGTCTCGAATCCATCTTGAATTAATTTTCGTATAAGGAGTAAGGAAAGGATCCAGTTTCAGCTTTCTACTTATGGCTAGCCAATTTTCCCAGCACCATTTATTAAATAGGGAATCTTTTCCCCATTTCTTGTTTCTCTCAGGTTTGTCAAAGATCAGATGGCTGTAGATGTGTGGTATTATTTCTGAGGACTCTATTCTGTTGCATTGGTCTATATCTCTGTTTTGGTACCAGTACCATGCTGTTTTGGTTACTGTAGCCTTGTAGTATAGTTTGAAGTCAGGTAGCGTGATGCCTCCAACTTTGTTCTTCTGACTTAGGATTGTCTTGGAGATGCGGGCTCTTTTTTGGTTCCATATGAACTTTAAAGCAGTTTTTTCCAATTCTGCAAAGAAACTCATTGGTAGCTTGATGGGGATGGCATTGAATCTACAAATAACCTTGGGCAGTATGGCCATTTTCACGATATTGATTCTCCCTATCCATGAGCATGGTATGTTCTTCCATTTGTTTGTGTCCTCTTTGATTTCACTGAGCAGTGGTTTGTAGTTCTCCTTGAAGAGGTCCTTTACATCCCTTGTAAGTTGGATTCCTAGGTATTTTATTCTCTTTGAAGCAATTGTGAATGGAAGTTCATTCATGATTTGGCTCTCTGTTTGTCTGTTACTGGTGTATAAGAATGCTTGTGATTTTTGCACATTAATTTTGTATCCTGAGACTTTGCTGAAGTTGCTTATCAGCTTAAGGAGATTTTGGGCTGAGACAATGGGGTTTTCTAAATATACAATCATGTCATCTGCAAAGAGGGACAATTTCACTTCTTTTCCTAACTGAATACCCTTTATTTCTTTCTCTTGCCTGATTGCCCTAGCCAGAACTTCCAACACTATGTTGAATAGGAGTGGTGAGAGAGGGCATCCCTGTCTTGTGCCAGTTTTCAAAGGGAATTTTTCCAGTTTTTGCCCATTCAGTATGATATTGGCTGTGGGCTTGTCATAAATAGCTCTTATGATTTTGAGGTACGTTCCATCAATACCGAATTTCTTGAGCGTTTTTAGCATGAATGGCTGTTGAATTTTGTCAAAAGCCTTTTCTGCATCTATTGAGATAATCATGTGGTTCTTGTCTTTGGTTCTGTTTATATGCTGGATTATGTTTATTGATTTGCGAATGTTGAACCAGCCTTGCATCCCAGGGATGAAGCCCACTTGATCATGGTGGATAAGCTTTTTGATGTGCTGCTGAATCTGGTTTGCCAGTATTTTATTGAGGATTTTTGCATCGATGTTCATCAGGGATATTGGTCTAAAATTCTCTTTTTTTGTTGTGTCTCTGCCAGGCTTTGGTATCAGGATGATGTTGGCCTCATAAAATGAGTTAGGGAGGATTCCCTCTTTTTCTATTGATTGGAATAGTTTCAGAAGGAATGGTACCAGCTCCTCCTTGTACCTCTGGTAGAATTCAGCTGTGAATCCATCTGGTCCTGGATTTTTTTTGGTTTGTAGGCTATTAATTACCGCCTCAATTTCAGAGCCTGCTATTGGTCTATTCAGGGATTCAACTTCTTCCTGGTTTAGTCTTGGAAGAGTGTAAGTGTCCAGGAAATTATCCATTTCTTCTAGATTTTCTAGTTTATTTGCGTAGAGGTGTTTATAGTATTCTCTGATGGTAGTTTGTATTTCTGTGGGGTCGGTAGTGATATCCCCTTTATCATTTTTAATTGCGTCGATTTGATTCTTCTCTCTTTTCTTCTTTATTAGTCTTGCTAGTGGTCTGTCAATTTTGTTGATCTTTTCAAAAAACCAACTCCTGGATTCATTGATTTTTTGGAGGGTTTTTTGTGTCTCTATCTCCTTCAGTTCTGCTCTGATCTTAGTTATTTCTTGCCTTCTGCTAGCTTTCGAATGTGTTTGCTCTTGCTTCTCTAGTTCTTTTAATTGCGATGTTAGAGTGTCAATTTTAGATCTTTCCTGCTTTCTCTTGTGGGCATTTAGTGCTATAAATTTCCCTCTACACACTGCTTTAAATGTGTCCCAGAGATTCTGGTATGTTGTATCTTTGTTCTCATTGGTTTCAAAGAACATCTTTATTTCTGCCTTCATTTCGTGATGTACCCAGTAGTCATTCAGGAGCATGTTGTTCAGTTTCCATGTAGTTGAGCGGTTTTGATTGAGTTTCTTAGTCCTGAGTTCTAGTTTGATTGCACTGTGGTCTGAGAGACAGTTTGTTATAATTTCTGTTCTTGTACATTTGCTGAGGAGTGCTTTACTTCCAATTATGTGGTCAATTTTGGAGTAAGTGTGATGTGGTGCTGAGAAGAATGTATATTCTGTTGATTTGGGGTGGAGAGTTCTATAGATGTCTATTAGGTCTGCTTGCTGCAGAGATGAGTTCAATTCCTGGATATCCTTGTTAACTTTCTGTCTCGTTGATCTGTCTAATGTTGACAGTGGAGTGTTGAAGTCTCCCATTATTATATTGTATGGGAGTCTAAGTCTCTCTGTAAGTCTCTAAGGACTTGCTTTATGAATCTGGGTGCTCCTGTATTGGGTGCATATATATTTAGGTTAGCTCTTCCTGTTGAATTGATCCTTTTACCATTATGTAATGGCCTTCTTTGTCTCTTTTGATCTTTGATGGTTTAAAGTCTGTTTTATCAGAGACTAGTATTGCAACCCCTGCTTTTTTTGTTCTCCATTTGCTTGGTAAATCTTCCTCCATCCCTTTATTTTGAGCCTATGTGTATCTCTGCATGTGAGATGGGTCTCCTGAATACAGCAGAGTGATGGGTCTTGACTCTTTATCCAGTTTGCCAGTCTGTGTCTTTTAATTGGAGCATTTAGTCCATTTACATTTAAGGTTAATATTGTTATGTGTGAACTTGATCCTGCCATTATGATATTAACTGGTTATTTTGCTTGTTAGTTGATGCAGTTTCTTCCTAGCCTCGACGGTCTTTACATTTTGGCATGTTTTTGCAATGGCTGGTACTGGTTGTTCCTTTCCATGTTTAGTGCTTCCTTCAGAGTCTCTTGTAAGGCAGGCCTAGTGGTGATGAAATCTCTAAGCATTTGCTTATCTGTAAAGGATTTTATTTCTCCTTCACTTATGAAACTTAGTTTGGCTGGATAAGAAATTCTGGGTTTAAAATTCATTTCTTTAAGAATGTTGAATATTGGCCCCCACTCTCTTCTGGCTTGTAGAGTTTCTGCCGAGAGATCTGCTGTTAGTCTGATGGACTTCCCTTTGTGGGTAACCCGACCTTTCTCTCTGGCTGCCCTTAAGATTTTTTCCTTCATTTCAACTTTGGTGAATCTGGCAATTATGTGTCTTGGAGTTGCTCTTCTCGAGGAGTATCTTTGTGGCGTTCTCTGTATTTCCTGGATTTGAATGTTGGCCTGCCCTACTAGGTTGGGGAAGTTCTCCTGGATGATATCCTGAAGAGTGTTTTCCAACTTGGTTTCATTTTCCCCCTCACTTTCAGGCACCCCAATCAGACGTAGATTTGGTCTTTTTACATAATCCCATACTTCTTGCAGGCTTTGTTCATTTCTTTTTCTTCTTTTTTCTTTTGGTTTCTCTTCTCGCTTCATTTCATTCATTTGATCCTCAATTGCTGATACTCTTTCTTCCAGTTGATCGAGTCGGTTACTGAAGCTTGTGCATTTGTCACGTATTTCTCGTGTCATGGTTTTCATCTCTTTCATTTCGTTTATGACCTTCTCTGCATTAATTACTCTAGCCATCAATTCTTCCACTTTTTTTTCAAGATTTTTAGTTTCTTTGCGCTGGGTACGTAATTCCTCCTTTAGCTCTGAGAAGTTTGATGGACTGAAGCCTTCTTCTCTCATCTCGTCAAAGTCATTCTCTGTCCAGCTTTGATCTGTTGCTGGCGATGAGCTGCGCTCCTTTGCCGGGGGAGATGCGCTCTTATTTTTTGAATTTCCAGCTTTTCTACCCTGCTTTTTCCCTATCTTTGTGGTTTTATCTGCCTCTGGTCTTTGATGATGGTGACGTACTGATGGTGTTTTGGTGTAGGTGTCGTTCCTGTTTGATAGTTTTCCTTCTAACAGTCAGGACCCTCAGCTGTAGGTCTGTTGGAGATTGCTTGAGGTCCACTCCAGACCCTGTTTGCCTGGGTGTCAGCAGCAGAGGCTCAGTTGAAAATGCAGAAATCACCGGTCTTCTGTGTCGCTGGCGCTGGGAGTTGGAGACTGGAGCTGTTCCTATTCGGCCATCTTGCTCCGCCCCCTATTTTTATTTATTTTTAAATTGACAGATAACATTGTATGTTTTCACCCTGTACAACACGATGTTTGGAAGTATATATGCATTGTAAAATGGTTAAATCTATCTACTTAACAAATATATTACTCGACATAGTGATCATTTTTGTGGTGAAAGCATATAAAATCTATTGTCTATATTTTTCAAGAATATAACATATCATTATTAATTATAGTTACCTTGCTTTACAACAGATCTCTTGAAATTTGTTCTTACTTTCTAACTGTAATTATATGTGCTCTGATTAACATCTCCTTATCCCCTCTTGTTCAGCCTCTGATAATCACCGTTATACTCTCTACTTCTAGAGATCAACTTTTTTAGATTACACATATGAATGAGATCATGTGCTATCTGTCTTTCTGTGCCTGGCTTATTTCACTTAACATAATGTTCTCCAGGTTAATCAGTGTTGTCACTAACGACAATGTTCCATTGTTATTGTGTGTATATACCACATATTATTTATCCACTCATCCACTGATGGGCATTTAGGTTGCCTCCATGTCTTGGTTTTTATGAATAATGCTGTAATGAACACGAGAGTACAGATGTCTCTTTGACATGCTTATTTCAATTCCTTTGGATGTATACCCAGTAGTGATATTGCTGGATTATACGCTAGTGATATTTTTAATTTTTTGAAAAACTTCCATAATATTTTCTATAATGGCTCTATTTATATTCCCATCAACTGCATGCAAGGATTTCCTTATCTTCACATCCTTGCCACATCACCTTTCATCTTTTCTTTATTAGTCATTCAACCTGGGTTGATGTGAAATATTATGGTGGTTCTGACTTGCATTTTCCTAATGATAAGTGATGTTGAGCATTTTTCATATACCTTTTTGGGCATTTATATATCTTCTTTTGAAAAACATCTATTCATGTCTTTTGTCTTTTTTTCAGGTGGGCTATTTGACTTTTGTTTGTTCTTGTTTGGGAGTTGTTTGAGTTCCTTATATAGTTTGGAAATTAACCCTTTGTGTGATATATAGTTTCAAATATTTTCTTTCATTCTCTAACAATTCCATTTATAATAACTACAAAAGAATAACAAAATACATAGGAACAAATTTAACCAAAAAGGTGAAAGATCTCTACATTAAATATTATAAAACATGAATGAAAGAAATTGAAGAAGACACAAATACATGGAAATGTATCCCATGTTAATGGATTTAGAATAATTAATATTGTTAAAATGTCCACACTATCCAAATAGATCTACAGATTCAATGCAGTTTCTGTAAAAATACCAATGATATTCTTCCCAGAAATAGAAAAATAACTCTAAAATTTCCGTAGAACCACGAAAAGACCTTGAATAGCCAACAAAATCCTGAATAAAAAGAACAAAGCTGGAGGCATCACACCACCTGACTTCAAAATGTACTACAAAGCAATAGTAACCAAAACAGCATGGTATTGACATAAAAAGACACATAGACAAATGGAACAGAAAAGAGAGCTCAGAAATAAATTCATACATTTACAGCCAACTGATTTTTGGCAAAGGTACCAAAAACACATGATAAATGAAGAATGATCCTTTTTATAAATAGTGTTAGGAAAACCAAATATTCACATGCAAAATAATGACATTAAACTCTTATTCCTTACCATATAGAAATATCAACCCAAAATGGATTAAAAACTTAAACATAAGACCTGAAACAATGAAACTACTGGAAGAAAACATAGGGAAAAAGTTTCATGACATTGATCTGGGCAAATATTTTTTTGGCTAAGACCCCTAAAGCACAGGTAATGAAAGCAAAACTAGACAAAAGAGATTACGGTAAACTAAAAGTTTTCTGCGCAGCAAAGGAAACAATCAGCAGAATGTCTTTAGTGTTTAGAAGTTTAATTATGATGTGTCTTGGTATAGATTTGAGTTTATCCTATTTGGGGTTCACACCTGTTCTTGAACCTGGAAGTTAATGTCTCTTGCCAAATTTGGGGAGTTTTTAGCAATTATTTCTTCAAGTACTTTTTCAATACCTTTATCTTTTTGTTCTCCTTCTCTCTCCTTTAGAGACTTTAGTCTCTCCTGTAAGACTGTGATAACTCGATTGTTATATCTTTTTTATGGTTATATAAGTCGCTGAGACTGTTTCTTTTTTTATCAGTATATTTTATCTCTGTTGTTCAGATTAGATAATTTCCATTATTTCATCTTCTGGGTCACTGAGTCTTTTCTCTGTCCCTTTTACTCTGCTGCTGAGACAGTCCACTGAGCTTTTCATCTTGATTATATCTTTTAAGTTCTAAAATTTCCAAGTTTCCATTTGGTTCTTCTTATATCTTCTACGTATTTGCTGAAACTTTTTTTTGTTTGCTGAGGGGTTCTGTCTTTTTAGTCATTTCAAGAGTCCTTCTAATTGTTTATTGTGGCATATTTTATCATAGCTCCTTTAAAATTTTTGTCAGATAATTAAACATCTCTGTCATCTCATCATCATGTTGCTAGCATATATTTTCTATTTTCATTCTGTTTGAGATTTTTCTGGTTCTTGATATGATGACTGATTTTTTATTGAACCCTGGACATTTTCGCTTACATTATGAGATTTTGGATCTTATTTAAACCTTCTGTTTTAGCTGGCTTTTTTGGGCACTGCTCCAGCAGGGGAAGGAGGGAAGTGCCACCCCATTACTGTCGGCTGGAATTTAAAGTCCAGATTCCTGATTCACCCTCATTGACACCCAAGTTGAGGGCTCTTTGCTACCGCTGAATGGACATGGGGTTCCAGAGTGCCATGTGATCTCAACCAACCTCCTAATGGGGATTGCTTCATTGTTGCTGGGCAATGATGAAAGTCTTAACTTTCCATAGGTTTCCTCTGGCACCATCCCAGCAGAAAAAGAGAGGAGAGTCTCATTACAGCTGTCTGGGTCAGAGAATCTAGGCTCCCCACCTGGTCTCCACTGGCATCATGGCGGGCAGGAAGGGGTGAATTTCCAGCTAGAAGGAATGAAAGTCCAGGCTCCTTACTTGGCCTTCTCTGATACCACCTAGCTGGAATGCTGGGGTGTCCCACTATAGCCCCATGAGAGTGGAAGCCCAGGCTCCCAGTTTAGTCTTTTTTGGCATCAGTTGTGTGGCAGAGCCACAGCTTTTTCTGTGATGTTTCGCTGGGGTGAAGCATTCATTGGCTAAAGGGTTTCTGTCTTTCTAGGTGGACTCTTTCTGATCCTTTGGCTAGAGAGAGAAGACTTTTGTTGGGATTTTGTGTGTGTGTCTGTGCCTACTGTCATTTCTGGATTACCAGCCTTTCCAACTCTAAGTATGGGGTATATGAAGCAGAAAAAAAACTTGAGAACTCACCACAGTGTCTTTGCTTGGGTCCTGAGTCCCAACAAATCCCCTAGCTTGTCTGTCCTTTTCTCTCTGCCTTGCAGATTCTTCTCATGTTTGTTTTACAATATCTAGAGTTTTTAGCTGTCACTGGGAGCAATGGGAAAAAGCATATCTACTCCATCTTCCTGGAAGCAGAAATCTTTACCTTTTTAAAAAATACTTTTGTTTCCTCTTTTCATGACTCTAAATCAGATGCTGGGCTCCTCGGACTGATTCTCCAATTTACTCATGTTTCTTCTTCCATTTTTCCATCTCTATTCGATTTCTGTTGAACTTTATAAATTTCCACTTACTCTTCCAGCTCTTCCTTTGAATAACATCTTTCCACAATAATGTTTTTAATTTAAAATTTCTTTTCCTTGCTTTTAGATTTTAAAAAATGTATAGCTTTCTATTCCTGTTTCATGGATGTACTATCTTTTTTTGCTCTTTGGGGAAATTAATTATAGTTATTTTGAAGTTTTCTTCTGCTTCTTGTATCATCTCCTCTTTCTCTGAGTTACTTTTCCCCCCTCATTTTTGGTCTCTCTTATTGAAGGTTTTCTTCAAATGCATGAGAATTCTATCTTGTCTGTTTATATTTAAGAAGAAGGCACTAAAATGCTTTCAGGTTTCTGGGGGTACAGGCAGGGCATGTTAACAGCTGTGTTTCACTCATTGTAGGATGATTGGATGGAGTTTTAGCAGTTTGTTGGGGGAATGAAATATACCAGGATCTGCAAGCATTTTCTTTGGGGTTATTCAGACTCTTCTACCTTCTTAGTGTCCAACAATAAAGGAGGTGAGAGAGTTTGGCTCTTTCAATCCCTTCTCTGCATTTCCTGGTGTCCAGCATCTACAGCCACTTCTGCAGAATAAAGCTTTTTCTAAGGGAGGGGAAAATAGTTACCTGATTGTGTGGGGTAGGGGATGGCATCTGAGGAAAAGCTTGCTGCTTCATAACAGAATTATGAGTCCTCCATTTTCAGTCTCGCTTTTCTCTGTACCTCTTTCCTCCAATCCTGGAGCATGCCTGAGTTTCCTTGCAGGCAATGCAACTATCCTTTATTGACAGGCTCTTAGTACTTGACTTACTTTGTTTTGCTAACTCTTTCGTCAACTTTTAAATGTTCAGACATTTGTTGTCACCTCTCACCTTATGTTACACCTCTTGTTTTTTCCTTTTTGTGGATTCATGCATTTTTCTACTTCTTTACTTTCATTTTAAGGGTTTGAGTAAAGAGAGGAGGTAGATGCCTATTTTAATCTATTGAAAGAAAGCCTCAGGGTTTTTGTTCCCTCCGTGGTCCAAAGGTTGCTGTATTTTGACAGTCTTACAAGTCAGTTTGTTTAATGTGGGCTAACACAAAGTAGTAATTATTTTTATACTCACTTTACAAGATGTGGAATTTCAGGATCAAAGAAGTTTGTGACTTATCCAAGGTCACACAGCTCTTAAGTTTCCCTGACCCCTAAACTTCTGGTCTTCATTGTTCACAAGGCTTTATAGAGGCTACGTTTTCGCATCCTGTGACCCCCAAATTATCAAACTACTTCAAAAAACACCAAATGTAAAATTCATTTTCCTGATATTCCAATAGCTTTCTCCTCTGTACAAGGAAGATACTAATCATAGCTCTGCTATCCTTGCACATGGTTGGCAGGACACAAAATAAATGTGATTTGGGGTGGCTCTTTGTAAAAGTAAGATATGATATGTTAGTGGCTATGGCTTTTTGTTGTTATTATTTTCGTTGTGATTGTTGCTGTTGAGCAATTTTTCTGATCCAGATCTGGTGAGCTTTGGGTGGTAGTAAGTTACTCGAAAGTGGATAAGCTTTTATTGGACAAATAAGAGGACATCAGCAGAATTTAATGAGGAGAATTTGAACTCTGAATTCACACAGGCATGGGTCTAGACCCCCAGCTTTGCCTATTCCTGGGCATGTAACCTTGCGAAAAGTCACATAAACCTCTCTGGGCCTGGGCTTCCTTACCTGCAAATTGGGAAAAGAAATATCTACCTTTCAGAGACACTAGGAGGATTACAGAAAATCCCACATTCCAAGTACCTGGCAAGAGACTGGAAGATGTCTTTTCCTTTCCCTGATTCATTCAGTGAAGTCTCCTGACACCTCCTCAGGCATATCTTGCACATTGGAGATGAGAATAAAACCTCAAAGTCCAAAGGGTCATAAGGTCCAGGGGAGAGGACATTTGCATTTTTTAAAAACTATATTTTTTTCATTAGCTTTTCTAATAAAACCAAAGCCCCAAGAAAAAGTTAAAGAAACTGGCTTTATTTAACCCAACAGAGTGAGGTCTTTGGTGGGTTTCCTAACAGCCTTAAGGTGTGGAAAGGAATATTAGATCAAACATGACCAGCAGCAGTAATATGCATCAAAAATCCACGCACTCAATCACAGCAAAGAAAAAGAAAAAAGAAAAAGAAATAAACCTCAAGCAGACAAAAGAAAAAGAACATTGAGTGCAGGAGTTGTGAGGTAGTGGGTAGGAAGTCACATTATGCTACAGACTGTCCTACCTATCTGTTCTTGGTGTATTCCTACCACTCATTAGTTCACCCCTATCTACCGCTGTCAGGATTGACATTCCCATCATGCTGAACTTACTATTGTCAGAATTTGCAGTGACATTTCATGCCTGCACACCCTTGCACACGCAGCTCTGTCTGCAGTGCTCTTTTCTTTGCCCTGTCTCTTCTGGGCATGGTCTTCCCCATCTTTCAGGCACCCTCTATCACCTCATCTAGTTCTTCAATAATTCCCCGAGGCCCTTAGCTTCTCGCACAGCGCTTTGTGCTCACCTCTATTATAGGACTTACTGCAGTATATTTGACTGCTTGTTTCCCCTACTTGACTGTGGGTTCCCTGGGGGGAAGACCCACATCCTATTTGTTGGTTTCATATTCTCTCAGCATGTTATGCAATTACCTAGTACATAACAGAGACTCAAAACTGCATGTCGAAAGAATAAATGTTTCATGAGTGAAAGAATAAATGAATTCAGCAAACATAGCCATCAAACTCAACAAAGTCATCTTTCTTTTGAATAATTCCTCCAAGACTCTTCTCTCTGGCTTCCTAGATTACAGAAGTTGGGGAGCAGAGAGAATGGAAGGTTTGGTTTAATCATTCAGGTGAGTTATTACCTCCCTTGCAAAGCTTCCCACCATGCAGTGCCCACATTTCCCATCTGCCATGCAGCCCCAGAAAAACCCAGGAGATTCCTGCCTCCACGCCTGCTGACTCTTCTTCCTAGGCAGCTCATTCCCCTCCCCTCTGCCAGGGTGATGCCACATTCTCTATCTAGGTCTTCTTTCCCTGGTGGCCTGAGCACCTCTCACTTCCCTTGTCTACTATTGGCTCAGCCTCCTTGCTCTTCCAGTTACTCAAATCAAATTGATCCTTGAGTGTTCCCAGGTCAAATTCCTTTTCTAACTAATTCAGCCTTTACTGACTTTTCTTGGAGCACCTTGTTGCTAGCTCTACTCTATCTTCCTTGCATAGAGAACCAAAGAACCCTACAATATTAGAACTGAGGAAGGTTTTCTTTAAGAAAAACCATAGGATTTGAAGCCACAGAGAACAGCACTTAATTACTGGTTGTACCACCCCTGAACTCTGTGCTCCCTCAACTGCAGAACAGGGTGTGCAAGCTCAGATTATTGTTCAGCAGCTCCCTTCTCCCACCTGCCTTCATGGAAAGAGAGTATTTCCTGCCCCGTTGATGCGAGGCTGTTCTACATAGTAACTGGAATACAGGCAGACATGGTAGTGTGCCAGTCCCAAGATGAGCTGTTACAGGATCTCCTAGTGGGTTTCCTTTTGTCCTTCAGGGAACTTCACACTTCCACTTTGGAAGAACATGGCGCAGATAGCCACCACTGACTCAGCATGGCCCCAGAGTGGGACACATAAAGAAAACCATCTTCCCTGGGTATCTACTGGTCCTAGGAGGATGAGAGACATATGGAGAAGACCTGAACACACCTGCAGCCTAAAGCCTAGAACCCAGTGCCTAGAATCCAGCACAGCCATGTTATGGCCAAGTCACTTTCAGTACGCAGTGGATTCCTCTCATTGTGTCATTTTAAAGGCAAATGACCCCATATAAGGCCTCACTTTCAGAGATAGGGCTCAGATGTAAGAGACTCTAGACCCAGCTCCCTGACTTCTCTGTTTCTGCTGCTTATCTGTAAAATGTAGACATTGAACAGTGTTGTCAAAAGGATAATATGACTTACTACATGTAAAGCACTTAGAGTGTACGCTTCACCTTGTGAAATATTAAAAACGGAAATTGTTATAATATTAGTATAAGGAGTATTTTACAGATGCTGTAGTTATCTATTGCTGTCTAACAAATTATCCCAAAGCTTAGTGACTGAAAACAGCATACATTTATTATATCCTGGTTTCTGTGGGCCAAAAATCTAAGAGATGCTTAGCTAGGTGGTTCTGGCCCAGGGCCTTTCACAAGAATGGACTTGAGGTGTGAGCCATGGCTACAGTCATCTCAAGACTGGGCTGACTCTCCAGGCTCTCACATGGCTGTTGGTGGGTCAGTTCCTCACTGGCTGTATGAAGTATCCATTACTTTGACATGGGCTTCTCCAATGGGCATCTTGCTTCTCCCAGAACAAAGATCCTAGAGGGGATGCGGGAAGGAAGCAAGCAACCCTGACAGAAGCTACAGTCTCTTTGTAACATAATCTCAGAAGAGACATCCCACCTTTTTACAGAATCTCATTTGTCAGAGGACAGTCACTAACTGCAGCCATGAGGCAGATATCACTGGGGCCATCTTAGAAGCTGCCCACCACATATGATAAGATGCTAACAGTGACTACCACTACCGCTAATAATAATAATAATGGCAAAGAGAAAGAGTACCACTTTGGGTATCAGACAGAATGTGGATTTAAATCCCAACTCTGCCACCTGCCTATCACATGACTTTAGGGCAAGCTACTTCCCCTCTCAAAGGCTTGTTCCTCCTTTGTAAACAGAGAATCATATTGCATATTGCACAGAAACTGAGACATAAGTGAAATAAAGGATATAAAGTGCACATATGGCATTTGGCACAAAGAAAGATGAAAAATAAATGATGGCATCATTATTGTATTTTGTGAGGCTTTTAGCATCAGCTCCATGTAATTGCATTTTCTTGGCATATTTTTTCCTAAAGAATTGGCTTGTCTGAGATAGTGACCAATCTGTTAGATCATGAAACAAATGCTTCATCTGCTCCCAGTTTCTTAGATCCTAGAAGTTTAGATAAAATGCCACTGCCTGTGGTCCTGAGTGCTGCAGAAAACCCTGAAGATGTGCCATCCCAGGTCCTGGGCTCAAAAGCCTCCTGGAAGGCTCTAGGTATACACACCCTCACTCCCCCTCCAGGGAAAGGAGGACTCTATGAGCCCTATGTAGAAACGCAGCCTCCAGCAAGAAGGCTGGGAGGGCAAGGAGGGCTGTTCCCCTGGAGTCCTGGCTATTGTAGCTTTAACATTTTAAAAGATACCGTAGCTATATCTTTCATATTTGTGAAGGCACTTCTCATACTCCAGCAGCCTGAGGCCATTGCAAATTTCGAAGGATGAAGTCAATTTTTTGAGTCAGACATTAGGAGGGACTTTATACTCAGCTCTAAATAAAAATCAAATATTGATTCTTGAGGGAAAAAAATGAAAAGTATTTTTCTTTTACCAAAAAAAAAAAAAAATAGGAGTTTGTATAGAGGTCTCATAACTAGGGGGAGTTTATCTGGTCCCAAGACCTTGGGGTTGGTATTGAGGGGGAACCAGTTCTTGGGATTTTTATCTACTTCCACACCTGCAACAGTAGATGAGCTAGATCCATGTGAAGTGACCACAGGAGCATTAGAAGTTCACCAAAGCCAGGCGTGGTTGCTCATGCCTGGAGTCCTGGCATCTCGGGATTGAGGTGGGAGGATCACTTGAGTTTGAGGCCAACCTCAGCAACATACCAAGACTCAAAATAAGGAAGGAAGGAAGAGAGAGAGAAAGTGAGAGGGAGAGGGAGAGAGAGAAAGAAAAGAAAGAGAAAGAAAGAGAAAGAAAGAAAGAAAGAAAGAAAGAAAGAAAGAAAGAAAGAAAAGAAAGAAAGAAAGAAAGAAAGAAAGAAAGAAAGGAAGGAAGGAAGGAAGGAAGGAAGGAAGGAAGGAAGGAAGGAAGGAAGGAAGGAAGGAAGGAAGGAAGGAAGGAAGGAAGGAAGGAAGGAAGGAAGGGGAGAGAGAGAAAGAAAGAAGGAAGGAAGGAAGGAAGGAAGGAAGGAAGGAAGGAAGGAAGGAAGGAAGGAAGGAAGGAAGGAAGGAAAGAAGGAAGGAAAAGAAAGAAAAGGAAGGGAAGGGAAGGGAAGGGAAGGGAAGGGGAAGGGGAAGGGGACAGGGGAAGGGGAGACTTCCAGAACATTACAGATCTATCTGCCCTGATGTCTGAGTTTCTACCACTTGAGAATCCTTCCTTTGCAGTGACTGAATCAAGAGGCAGAAGGCTAAGTTGTATGTACCGAGCTCAGCTTGTTGGCTGTGCTGCCAGACCTCTCAGGATTGATTTCCTCATCTGGAAAA
This sequence comes from Chlorocebus sabaeus, assembly GCF_047675955.1. Taxonomy (NCBI): domain Eukaryota; kingdom Metazoa; phylum Chordata; class Mammalia; order Primates; family Cercopithecidae; genus Chlorocebus; species Chlorocebus sabaeus. The sequence goes on along the minus strand of NC_132911.1, from coordinate 138,833,436 downwards.
TGGAGTGATAATAATACTCGCATTATAGAACCATTGTGAGGTTTTCAGTCCTTACCTCCTAGCTTAAATTAGATTTTCTCACTCTGTATTAAGAATTGCACCAAGAAAATCATATAAAATCACTTGTACATCTACTATGAAAGTATCATTTAATATATTGTTTAAGTCATTAAATGGCTCTTATATATAGTATCAAGTAATAAATTCTCCTAAGAATGTCATTCCACGAAATAAGATTGTGTTTCTTGAGTAATTGGTATCTTTTCTTTTATCAGATAATAAGAGCATTTCAATTTACCACATTTTCTCTTTTATCTCTACCACCAAAATAAAAAAATAAATAAATCTAAACCAAATTTAAGTAACTCAATACTATTCATTCATTCATTCACTTTTTTATTCATTAAACAAATATTTATCAGGACCCTCTATGCCAAGCCCTGCTCTAGAGGCTGGGAATACAGTCATGGAAGAAAAACTATACACAAGTTCCTGCTTTCTTAGAGTTTACGTTTTTGTGGAAGAAACAGAAAATAAACATATAAATAATAAGCATATATAGTAGGGGAGAAAGGACTAGTGAACTGGAAGACAGGTCAGTAGAACATACTCAGATTATATCATGGAGAAACAAAAGGACAGAAAGCACAAAGAAAACATAAGATACATTTGGCACATGATCAAAAGACTTAACAACAACATCAACAAAGATTTAACAGTAATTAAAATCCCAGGGAAAGATGAGAAAAACAATCAGTTAAAGTCAGTATTTGAAGGGGTCATGACTGAAGATTTTCCACAACTAATGAGGTAATGAAATATCAAGCCCAAGATTCTTGAGCAAAGACCTGAGATAGCTGAGAAAGGAGACAAGGAAATATCTGGGGACAAATGTTCCAGGTACAGAAACAGCGAGTGCAAATGTCCTGAGGCACGGGTTCCAGTGTGGCTGGAGGTGAGAGAATATGAGGGAAAGCAGTAAATGAAGTCAAACAGGTGACAGGGAAGGGTCAAGTCAAATCTTACAGAACCCTTTTAACATCTTTGACTTTTATTTAACATGATACAAGAAGAATGACAAAAGAAATAGAAAAAAAAAAAATCCCTGACCTACCTTTGAAAATGAATTAATTACCATGAAAAGAACCAGTGTCTCATTTCTTGAATAGTATTCTATTGTTGCAGAACAACTGCACAAAGTTAGTGACTTAAAACAACAAACCTTTATTATTTCACAGTTCTGTCGGTCAGAATTCCAGGCAGACTTAGTTGGGCACTCTGCTTAGGGTCTTACAGGACTAAAATCAAGGTATGGTCTAGACTGCGCTCTTATCTGGAGGCTATGGGGAATCATTTGCTTCCAAGTTTATTTAGCTTGTTGGCTGAATTCAATTTTTTGTGACTGGAGGACTGAGGCCCTTGTTGGCTGCCATCTGTGACCACGCTAAGTTCCTATAAGCCACCCACGTTCCTTGGGACATGGTCCCTCTATCTTCACAGCCAGCAATGGCCCATTGAATTGCCCCCTTACTTCAAATCTCTGAATTATTCTTCTGCCATCAGCTGGACAAAACTTTCTGCTTTTAAAGAACTTACCTGATTGGGTAAGGCCCATCCAGTTAATATCTGTATCTTAAGATCAACATTGGTTACATTGGGACATAAATTACACCTGCAAAATCTCTTTACAATACTGCCTAGATTAATGTTTGATTGAATAACCAGGGATCCGTAACTTTGGGGACACAGCTTTAGAATTCTGCCCACATTCCTTCATTGTTATTTTAGAGACAGGCATAGACAGGGTCTCTCTCTGTCACCCAGGCTGGAGTGCAGTGGTACAACCATAGCTCACTGCAGCTGGAACTCCTGGGCTCAAGTGATCCTCCTGTCTCAGCCTCCCAAAATGCTGGGATTACAGGTATGAGCCACTGCACCCGGCCATATTCCTATTTTGCAAATGAGAAAAATGAGACATAAGAAGAATGTGACCTGCCCAAAATCACATTACTAATTATAATTATTATTAATTTGTGTTACTGAATACACTGTTGAGAATAGACTAGGTAGGAGAGGAAGGCAGAAAAACAGAAACAGTTAGAATTCTATTACATGAATCCAAGCCAAAGGAACTGTGGTTTAGATAAGGGTAAAAACAGTGGAGACTGTGAGAAGCAGTTTGTTCTGGATATGTTTTGAAGGCAGAGTCAACAAGATTTGCTGATGGATTAGATGTGGGATCTGAGAGAAGGTGCCAAGTATGACTCCAAGGTTTTTGGTCTGTGTAGCTAGAAGGACTTTTACTGAGAACACATTTACTAAGTTGGGAGGTCTGGAGGATGAGCAGGTTTGTTGGGGGAAGATCTGGTTTTAGACATGTTAAAATAAGATGTCTCTTAGGCATTCAAATGAGATGTCTAGTAGTATATAAATTTGGAGTTTAGAGGAGGTTGTCAGTGGTGAGATGCTTTTTAAAACTCTGAAACTAGCTGAAATCACAAAAAGAATATAAGTATAGTTAAAGAAGAAAAGAAGTTCAGAAACTGAGCTCTGGGCACTTAATGTCTAATGTTTAGAGGTCAAGAAAAGAGAAGGAACCCAAAAAGATGATCAAAAAGGAGCAGCCACTAAAGTAGGGGGAAATTCAGGAATGTGGTGTCCTGGAAGCTAAGTAAAATATATATATATATATACACACACACACACACACATACATATATATATATGTATGTGTATATATATGTGTGTATATATATGAGGAAGGAGTGAGAAACCGTCCATGCAAAATGATACTGACAGGTGAAGTAAGATAATGACTCAGAACTAACCACTGCAGGTATCAACACAGAGCTAATTGGTAGCCTTAAAAAACAATTTGTTGTGGAAGGATGAGGATACTGCCTTACTGCTGTAGATCCAAGATGGAGTGGAGAGAGATATTTTGCAGACTGTGAGTACAGACATCTCTTTCCAGGTGTTTTGCTATAAAACAAGCAGAGAACTCGAGCCTAGATTGTGAACATCTGGAACACAGTGTTTACGTCAGCAAAGCATCACTTCCACCCTAACAACAACAAAAAGCTGAATGAACGGCACCGTTATAACTTTTCTTGAACCCATCAGATAGCTCAGAATATAGGGCTATCAAATAGCCTGAAATCCAAGGAAAAACAGACCTTGAAATTTGGTGCATCTGTAGCAGATCACAGGGAGAAAGAGATCCAGGGTACCATATAAAAGTGGCTAAAAAATTAACAAATAGGTAAAGGTTGAATGTGGGCTAAAATGAAGGTATAAAATGCTGAAAGACACAAACAAGAGGGAGTTTGCACCCACTATTGGGATTTTCTCCATAGGCCTCCACTGAGCAGGCACAAGAAAGTGTGAAGGAAGGCCGGGCACGGTGGCTCACGCCTGTAATTCTAACACTTTGGGAGGCCGAGGCGGGTGGATCACCTGAGGTTGGGAGTTCGAGACCACTCTGGCCAACATGGCAAAACCCTGTCTTTACTAAAAATACAAAAATTACCGGGCGTGTTGGCACATGCCTGTATCCCAGCTACTCAGGGGACTGAGGCAGAAGAATCACTTGAACCCAAAGGCAGAGGTTGCAGTGAGCCAAGATCATGCCACTCCACTCCGACCTGAGCAACAGAGTGAGACTCTGTCTCAAAAAAAAAAAAAAAAGTTTGAAGGGAGTGCAGGAGACAGGAAAGAGCCTCCCAACATGGTGCTGTCCTGGAGGAAGGGGCAGCAGTCCCATGGGAAAGGCACAGAACTCCATGCAGACTGTTATCCTCTATGAACGAAATCCTGAGATGCTGGGGGGTGAGTGCACGGGGAACAGCAAACCCTGTGGCCCCAGCGCACAGGTGAACACTCTTTAGGCCCTGGATTCTCCATCAATGCCATCAGACATCACTCATTGCCAGAAAAGAAGCACAAATCTCTCTAACGTGGGAGAACCACTAAAGACGCAAAGCAGCGTTTGGCTGCCATGGAAAAGGAGGGCAGAGCCAATGAGAAAGCATCAACCCTGAAATCCAAGCAAACAGGGCCTACGAGTGAGACTGAACCTAAGCAATAGAGAACTCCAAACCACCCCCACTCACCAACGGGTTAAGAAACACTAACAACCAACAGTATATCAGCACCGTGGAAAGGGCAAGAACATGGAAGGAAACTCCCCCTACAGCACAGACATCTGAGGATACAGCAAGAACATTGAGAAAAACCCTCCAGCATCCCAGCTGCCATCCTTAGCGTAAGGTAACACTATTTCAATAGAGAAATTTGAAACCATTTGTGCACTGAAGATAACTATAGCAACAACTTGTGACTAGATTGACTCAAACCCACACACCAATAGCTTAGCGAAAGAAGCATGCCTATTTCTAGAGGTAAATAGTATTTACCCCTGTCCCTGCTGTTCTACACAGACTGCCTAGTGTTCAATCAAAACTTAAGAGACACGTACACAAAAAGCACATAAAAACAACCTATTGTAAGGATACAGATTAATGAACAAAACTAGACTCCGAGGTGACCCAGACATTGTAACTGTCAAAGAAAACTGTTAAATTATTTGATTACTATGTCAAAGGCTCTGGGGAAAATATCCCAGATATCATGGACAATATCCATGATAGATAGAGAATTTCAGCCGCAAGAATTAAGCTATAAGAAAGAATCAAATTGAAATGCTAGAAGTAAAAAGAAAACACAATAACAAATATGAAGAACGTCCTTTATAGGCTCATTGGCACATCTGACGTAGCTAAGGAAAAAAATCAGTGAATGTGAAGATAGATGAAGCGATATCACGCAAACAGAAAAAGAAAAAAGAAGTACAAACTAAAGGCATGACAGTTTATCCAAGAGCTGTAGGACAATACCAAATCATCTAACATATATTTAATAAAATTCCTAAAGCACAAGGGTAAGAAAACAAAATATTTAAAATATTTGGAGAGATAACAACTAAGAATTTTTCCAAAACAGTGAAAGACCTCAAACAACGGATTTAACAAGGTCAGAGAACCCCAAAAGGTAAATATTTTTTAGAACCATACTGACAATGTTCAAACTGCTGAAAACCAAAGATGAAGGGGGAAAAAAAACGAACCACATAAACAAGAGGAGATACAAATTACATCAGATTCCTCGTTAGAATCTACGTAACCCAGAAGACACTGGAGTAACACCTTTAAAGTACTAAATGAAAACACAAACAAGAAACTCTCTTCATTTAGAATTAGATACCTAGCAAAAATATTTCTTTCAATAATAAAAGTGAAATATTTTTCTTTATAAAAATAAAAGCTAAGAGAATTAATTATCAGAAGATTTGTGTTACATTTCCCGGCACAGTGGCTGACACCTGTAATTGCAGCACTTTGGGAGGCTGAGGTGGGCAGATCACCTGAGGTCTGGAGTTCGAGACCAGCTTGGCCAACATGGCAAAACACCGTCTCTACTAAAAATACACAGAATTAGCCAGGCGTGGTGGCACATGCCTGTAGTCCCAGCTACTCAGGAGGCTGAGACACAAGAATCGCTTGAACCCAGGAGGCAGAGCTTGCAGTGAGTCAAGATCACACCACTGCACTGGGTAGCAGAGCCAGACTCCGTCTCAAAAAAAAAAAGAAAGGAAAAAAAAGAAGATTTGTGTTATAGTAAATATTAAAGAAAATAAATCAGATAGAGGAATATGGTATCAGATCTAAATCTGGATATGCACAAAGAAATTAAGAGCTTTAGAAATTATTAAAATTTAGGTGAATAAAAGATTTGTTTGTTCTAATTGCTCTAAAAAATGACTGACTCTCTAAGGCAAAATTAGCAACAATGTATTGTGTATTTATAACATAAGTGAAAATGAAATATATGACAAAAATAGCACAAAATATATGGGGGATAAATTGGAAACATACTGTTTTAAGGTTTTGACATTACATGTGAAACAATATATTATTGGAAGCTTTGCTGTGATAAAGTAAAAATACGTGTTGTAAACACTAGGGCAACTAGTAAAACATTTTTAAAGAGGTTTAAATAATAAGCCCATAGAAGATATAAAATGGAAACACACAAAAAAATTCAAGCCATCCAAAGAAAGACAGCAAAAGAAGGCAAAGAAACAAAAACAGATGAAACCAATAGAAAACAACTACTAGATTTAAATTCAACCGTAACAATAATTGTATTAAACATAAACGATCTAACCCTACAAATTAAAAGACAGATGAGGTCAGGTTGATTCTAAAAGCCAGGCCCAACAGCATGCTACAAAAGTCTATAAGAAATTCAATTAAAAATGAACATGCTAAAAGTAAATGGATGAGAAAAAATATACCACATAAATACAAAGGAAAGCTCGCATGTCTATATTAATATCAGGCAAATACCAGATGAATATCTGACAAATATCAGATTATCTCAAAACAAGGAATAAACTCAGAGATAAAAAGGGAAATTAATGCTAAATATTAATAGGTGAATCCTAAATGTGTATACACTAACAGAAGTCTTTTCAAAAGCAGGAAAATATGTCAGTAGCTGGAAAATAATATGGGTTTGAGAGAGGTTTGGATTTTGTTTTTGTTTTTAATGATGACCAAAATTAGAATGTATATACATGCTGTTGGGAGTGATCCAATTGAAAGAGGAAAATTGGACCACTCCCAGTGGAAAGAGGAGAATATGTGAAATGATTCCTTGAATCTGTAAGAGGGTGTGGTGTCTAGTGAACAGAGCTAGCCTTACATAAGACTGTTCATAAATAGTTTCTCCACTGTAACAGGAGGGAAAGCAGACAGATAACTGCTTTAGGATTAACATGTAGTCTTTTACTTTTACCTTACCCAAGAGTCTCTATTCTATATTTTATTTTAATATTTTTGTGTTAGAAGCTTTTAATATTTTGTGTTAGAAGCTTTAATTTTAAGCCAATTCAAATACTTTTTTTGGTGGGGGGAAGCTTGGAATAGATAAATATAAATATATATATATATTTTTTACAATTTAACAACTCTCACTTCAAGTTTTAGAGGGACTGAGCATGGATCAGGTAATTTCAGTGAAGGAAAATGGAGAAGCATAACTCTAAGGCACAGTAAGCTCTCCAGAAGCTGGATTTACTCTGCAGGTGAAGAGGAAGGGTGCATTACAGGGTTCTGAGCAATCAGGAAAGAGTTTACAATCTCAGAGCCCCTATTTGGCTAACAGTCCTTGAGTGCCTACTGTTTGCCAGGTGCAGTCAATAAGCACAATCCCTGCCCTGTCCAGTGGGTAAGTAATTATAACTGCAAAGAGCTGCCCTGAAAGAGGCAACTGTTAGTGGAGGAGAATCTCTCTGTTCCTGCTTCTGTCTGAAAAAAAACTGGGGCAAAAATACATGCTTTCCTTCCTGACAGTGCCTTATTAAATATTATACGACAACTGTAAATTGCAAAGCCTTGCGCTGAAATGTGATATGTTGTGGGATGAAATGCCAGATAAGGCCCCTCCAAGTCTTGACTTCTAAGTTTCCATGACTGTGTGAGAACTTGACGATTAGATTGAAAAGAGGGCCATTGTGTCTCTATACAAATATGAGTTCAGGTTGTCTGGGTGGGAGGAAATGGACCAGAATGAAATGGAATGGAATGTCATGACATGACATGGAATGAGATGGGATGGGATGGGACATAATGAGATGGGATGGGACAGGACGGGACTGGACAGGACAGGATGGGATGAAATGGGGCAGGATGTAATGGGTGGGATGAGATAAGATAGCAGGGGACAATATGGGGTGAGATGGGATGGGATGGAATGGGATATAGATGGGATGAGATGAAAGATCTCTGCCTCAGGTTTTCTCATGGACTGACTACTACTTCTCATTTATGTGTCAACTCAAATACTAAATCCTTAGACTTTTCTGAGTTACACAGTATAAAACATTCTCCACGGTTATCTCATTCATGTTGTAGCTTCATAAAATATATCATGATATAAAATAATTTTTATCTGTTTATTCTTTTATTTTTATTTTCATTTTGAGATGGAGTCTTGCTCTGTCACCCAAGCTAGAGTGCAGTGGCGCAATCTTGGTTCACTGCAACCTCCGCCTCTTGGTTCAAGTGATTTTCCTGCCTCAGCCTCCCAAGTAGCTGGAACTACAGGTACACACCTCCATGGCAGGCTAATTTTTGTGTTTTTAGTAGAGACGGGGTTTCACCATAATGGCCAGGCTGGTCTTGAACTCCTGATCTTGTGATCCACCCACCTCAGCCTCTCAAAGTGCTGGGAATACAGACATGAGCCACCGCACCCAGCCACTTTGTTTCTTGTTTAACAGCTGTACCCCTCCTATTATAAAGTCCATGTGAGCAGGAAAGTTTTCTGTCTTCCTTACCTCTGTGGGTGAATAGATGAATAAACAAATGAATTCAAAGACAGAGCATAGGCTTTGAGGTAAGACAACCTTGGATCCAAACTGGCTGACTGGGTAACCTGAAGAGAATTACTAAATTCCTCTTTGCCTCAACTTTCTTAGTGTTGAAATGCAAATAGTAATTGCTGCCTTGGGGTTATTGCAAAGATGAAAAAAAAAAAAAAAAGCAACCAGGACAGTAAAGGGCCTGCTATTGTCAACAAATATCAGCTCTCACTTCAGTTCAGAGGAGAAATGCACTTGGCCAAAGAAACGGGAAATTAAAACAGGACTTCAACTGTGTCCTCCTACCTGAAAGCAGGCTCTGCAGTGGTGTCGAAGCATGCATGAGAGTGGGTTAATATAACAGTTCTGATGCAGCCCAGCTGTCTCACCAGTTCCTTGCCCTTTTTCTTCTTTGGATGACTGGGACTCCATCTGTGGTTCTTCCAGCAGTGTGCCGTGTCTTGGGGGAGGTATAAGAAGGGACTTGCCATTTGGGGACATCTGTTTTGAGCTTCTTGCCCAAGCGTCACCCACCTCTGAGAATTAGCACCCCCAGACTGTTTGACCAGCCTCCTTTCCCTCCTTTCCCTCATCTGCTCCCATCTCCCACCAGCTGGCCTTGCTATGATGAGATGGCATCGCCAGCCAGGCAAGATGATGCCACCTGGATTTCTTTAGATTTTTTTCCCGAAGGAACCAGGCCAGGGAGAGAAGGGGAGAGAGCCCCCTCGGTCTTGCACAATGTCTTTTTCATTGCTCAACAATTTGCCCAATGTAAATGGGGGAGCCACAATTCTAACTCAGGCACAACTCATCCCAAGGCCTCCAGTCCTTAGCCATACCATGCTGGGTTTGGGAATGGATAAACACATAAATTCCTGGCATGCAATATAGGTGCATGAATGCCTCGTGGCAAGAAAGGGTTAATGGGTGGATGAAAATAAGGATGGTAGAGGAAGAGGAAAAGAGGGAAAGGCAATGGCAAGTATTCGAGATATCTGGGCCTAAGATGTGAAAAGAATTGAGACCTTACACAAAATCAGGATGCTTCCTTAGGCCTGCGGTGTGGTTGATGGGTCGATGGGTCGATGATGGGTGCATCTTGAACAACTGGGTCAGCAGAAGGGGTGGGGAGTCTTCATTTGTAGCTAGCCAGCCACATTTCAGAAATCTCTTTCTCCCTCATCAGTCCTACCTTCTGCACTAAGCAAGGGGCGGCGGCGGGGGGGGGGGGGGGGGGGGGGGGGTCATCATTCCCCACAGCTGACACTTCTTTACCTGATGCTCCTTAATCCCCTTCAGTTGCAAGGATGATGCCCCGAGCCCCTACCTGTGGCAGACACTCACTAAATATGCAGTTTATCCTGGAGGTATTATTCTCTTCTAATGGTTCTTTAGAGGTCCTAATAACTGACCAAAGTTCAAAGTAAGACATGAGGAAGATGCTTTCCCAGAGGTCCTAGGACTCCTAGAGTGTCCCTTAAGGAAATCTCTTTCTTATTTTTTAGCTTAAGGTAGAATTAGTAAGGGTATTTTGTTATTGGACTGGCTCTAATCGGTTGTTAACAATAACACAGAGAGAAAAATTGAGCTGTACTCTTCCCTGTGCTGCCTTTGCCAGGAGGCCATCTGGAGATAAGGTGAGACTGTGCAGTCCCCAGAGTCCCTATACCGTGCCTGGTCAGGCAGCAGTGGCGGATGGAGGAGACAGAGGAAAAGGCAGTCTCATCTTTCACTTGGGGTCCATGGATGAAGAGATGTGCCTGGTCTGTTCTCTTCGGAATTTCCCCCAGACATCATGCAGAGTCCAAGAGATCATCTCAGAGGTTCCAGAGAAGTAAACAGTGAGACAGAAAGACCACTGGCCCAAGAAGGAGGAGACACAAGTACTCAGCCCTGCATGCCCTGGGTAAATCACTTCTTTAGTCTGAGACTCAGTTTCCATTTTGAAAGTGAAGAGTCTTCTAAGGTTGCTTTCCGCTCTCAAATCCTGTTATGCACTGATTGGTCTTCGAACTGTCCTGTGACCATTCCCAATCCTAGGAGGAGGAAGAGTGACAGGGAATACATTGAATCTAGAATCTCTGGCCCAGATATGAGGTCTAGCTCTCCCGAGATCCCTCTGCCCTTGGAGGCTTGGTTCTGTGCCAGGACAGAGGCCAAAAAACCTCATCCAGATAGGAGAATTTCTGGCTCAGTCTAGCTACCACAACGATCCTCCAGCAGATGGAAGCTCAAACCCAAAAACTCAGAACCTCCTTAAGGTCTTCCTTGATGTTTCCCCTTTCTGTTCCACTACCTCCTACTATTTCTGTCTTGCCCTTTACCCTCTAATACTACTGAACTTATAGGAGATACCATGCTCCATGCTTTCTGCCCATCCTCAATTTTGGTCCATTCAAACACCCCTGCCCAAGAACATCTTTCCACTTTCCTGCCGTAGCCAATGCCTACTCAGCCATCAAGACTGCGAGCAAGCCACCTCCTTCATGAAGCCTTTCCTTTTACTGTCCCTCAATTCAGGCTAGACTAAATGCCTCTCTCCATCAGCATTTAGCTATAAGAAACAGAGCCACTCCTAGTTGTAAGGAGCCTGGGAAACATAGCTTTTGCTTTCCAGCTTCAGCAGCACACAAAGAAACAGCAAGAGAAAATGGAGAGGAGGCTGAGGGTTGGTCCACCATTTCTCATTTCCCATTTCTGGTTGTGTCTGCACACTGCACAGTGCATAGCATTGCAGTCAGGAGGCTGGGTTATAAGTGCCCGTAGGGTGGGACTGGAGACCGGGGCAGGGTGGGAAAGGAAGCCAACCTCAGAGTGAAATGTCTGAGTCAAGAGGAAGAAGAGCTGAGGGCAACAAAATCCAGGGTGTGGCCTGAAGAGAGAGTAAAGTAGCATGAAGGAGAAGGCCACTGAGACAAGGGATTCCAAGGTGAGGGGAATCAGGATGGTCTTGAACTTTAACATCTTGTTCATAGCAGAAAATGAGACAAAGAGGGAGCCATTGAGTCATTGAGCCAGCTCTTGAATGTTTTAATGATTAGAAGGTGACCAGGAAGTCACTGAATGAGAAGTGAAAGGGAGTGGAATTGCTGTCAACACAGGAGGACGAAATCTCCCTTCTCCAACCCGAGGATGGGAGCTGTGGGGAATAGGTGACCTCTCCCTGAGAGGAACCCTGGAAAGCAGGGTCCTCTGGGGAGAGTGAGGCTCTTTGTGGGGCAGGAGACTGGGAAGAAGGGGATGGCTTATTACCATGGAATTAGGACCCCTGAGGGCACACATAGGGGGGAGAGCCATTCCTTGGACACTGCAGGATTAGGAACTGTATACAAGAAAGAAGAAGAGCCAGGCGTGGTGGCTCATGCCTGTAATCTCAGCATTTTGGGTGGCCAAGGCGGGTGGATCACAAGGTCAGGAGATCAAAACCATCCAGACTAACATGGTGAAACCCATCTCTACTAAAAATACAAAAAATTAGTCAGGCCTGGTAGCACACACCTGTAGTTCCAGCTACTCAGGAGGCTAAGGCAGGAGAATCACTTGAACTCAGGAGGTGGAGGCTGCAATGAGCCGAGATCGCGCCGCTGTACTCCAGCCTGGGTGACAGAGCGAGATTCCATCTCAAAAAAAAAAAAAAAAAAAAAAAAAAAAGGCGGCAGGGAGGAAGGGAAGGAAGAGGGGAATGACGATAGGGAGAACTTGCTGTTCCTTCTGCTACAACACAAAGTCGAGAAAAAGACTCATTCCAAGTGCCATTGCCTTGGCACAAGGCATATCTTTCCCGGAGCTGATGGAGGCCCTGGCAGGTAGCTCAGACAGGCAGTGATGGGCATGGCCTTGGAGGACAGTGAGTGTAGGGGAATGGGGGCTTTCCTATGGCACATAGGACCACTGTGCAGGGCACTAAGACAGACTGTTGCAGGTTTTAGGAGCTCTGAGAAGCACACTTTAGGATGTGCAGAGCAGCACCCTGGGCCCTGGATGGTACCCAGAGGCAGAGAGCATGTTGCTGACACTCTCAGTGCACTCCGGCACTACTCTGAAGGGAAGGAGGTAATAGAAACCCACCACACTGTTTATATCTTCCCAGCCCAGCTGCTAGGAAGGCTTGGAAATCATCACTGAGCCTCCACCAGGGGTGTTCCCTCGATTTGACCTTCCGGAAACTGAACCAAAGAGAAGAGGAGGCCGCTACCTCCACCTCCACCTCCATCAGCAGCACTTATTGGGAATATTTGCCATTTAGGAAAGCCTCATGGCAACCCAGAATCTTTTTAGGCCTTAAAGAAGAATACGGTAATGGTAATGTTTCTGAAAATTTGGCAAAGAAATGGAGATATTTTAAAACAAAGAGCTATTCCTGGAGATTCCTTCCTAGACAACCACTTTCTCCCCCAACTCCTAAAGTAATTTAAAACAAAGAAATAAAAACAAATATATAAGGAACAAATCTGATCAAAGACTGCTTTATCAAAATCACTGATACGGCATCCAGGAGAGAGAAAGCATGGCCTCCTGAGGAAGCCCATGCCATTTCTGGACAGCTGTTATGCAGAGAAATATCCATCAAAATACTGAGCTCTAAGCTCTGTGAAAGTAAGGTTCTTTCTTGTTTGCCATCATATTCCCAGAACTTAGAATGGCAAGTGTTAAACAATAACTATTCAAAAACTATTTGTTAAATCAACTAATTACAACCCAATTAATAGCCTTTCCATCCATTGGTCCTTGAGACCACACCGAAACAGGTACAATCTGTGTTTTATGTCCCATTTGAGAACACCCAGGAATCTCCCCAGCCTATATGCCATATGTAGCATTTTACTGTCCCTCAATTCAGGCCAGATTATGTACCTCTCTCCATCAGAGTTCAGCTATAAGAGACAGAGCCAGTCTTACTTGCAAGGAGTCTGGGAAACATAGCAGACAATATTGTCTGAACTCTGGGAATACATCAGAAGCAGAACCTGAACAAAAGACTTAATGCATGCAATACATGAGGGATGCCATCATGGAAAAAACAATGAGGGATAAGGAGGATGTAGTGGGTTGAGTTACATCTTCCAAAAAGGTGTGTCCTCGTGCCCGGTGCCTGTGAATGTGACCTCTTTTAGAAATAGGGTCTTTGCAGATGTAATTAGTTAAGAATCTCATAAAAAGTCATAAATCTTTATGAAGTGAAATCATAAAGGATTTATGCCAGCCCTAAATCCAATGACTGGTGTCCTTATAAGAGAAACTAGAGAGGGTTGTGGCACACAGAGACAGAGGAGACGTGTGAAGACCTGGGCACATGGAGGCTGATGTTGGGGTTATGCTGCCACAAGTCAAAGAAGACCAGGAGCTGACAGAAGCTTGGAGATAAAACAGAAAATTCTCTCCTAGAGCCTTCAGAGGGAGTATGGCCCTGCAGATACCTTGACTTCAGACTTCTGGCCTCCAGAACTGTGGAAGAATTAATTTCTGCTGTTTTAAGCCATCAATCTTGTGGTATTTTGTTGCAGCAGTTCTAGGAAACCAATACAGGGCATGAAACTCATTAGGAGAAAAAGCCAATATAAACTGCATCATCAACTGGCTACAACTGAGGCTAACTGGTGCTTGATCACCACTGGCCGCTATATCCCTTCATCATGCATGGCCCCACGAGGTGTCACACCCCCTGCACTTCTGGGCTGCTCATGTGAGAGCTTTAGCAGGTTACTCTGGGCATCCCAGAGGAATCCTAGAACCGGAAGCAAAAGAGAGGAGACTGAGCCCAAGACAAGATCTTACTAGGTTGCAACGGCTTGAATTGAAGCTGGTGGGAAGTTGTGCAGAGTATTGGCTGCTGGGATAAGAGCAGAGGCGGAGAGGATTAGAAGTCGTGCACAGGCTGGATCCAATACACCACAGAACTCCAGAACTGCTATTTATTTAGGTTCTATGAGAGTTCCCGTTGCAGCCACCTTATAAAATGAGCATCTGCCCCTTTCCACCAAGAAGGAACTAGGGCTCAAAGAGGCCAGGTGACTTGCCCTTGATCATGCAGTTTGTAAATAGCACAGCTGAGATTTAAACCCAGTAACTGGGACTGCAAAGCTTGTGCCCTCTCCACTATACCATGGCTCTGGGATGGAAACAAGTCCGTTCTTCTAATGTGAGGCTCCACCCCTCTTTGCTGCTCACGGGAGCTTCCCTTTTGATCCAGTCCTCCGTAATCAGGCAGAGGTTCAGCATGGAGTCCCAGCTGCAGATCAGGTGGCTGCTCCAATGACCTCACTTCCAGCTGTAGGCATCCCTGTAAGCCTAGGAGAGCCACAGCTCCTCACATTCACATGCTTCATAGTTTAAAAAAAAAAAAAAAATTTAAAGACACAAAACCCATATATTGATTGAGTATTCTTGTACACAGCCCTGAGCTAGGAGATAAAAGTGGTGAACAAGGCAGGTACATACAAATCCCTTGTGGAGTTCACAGATGAGGAGGGACAAATAATCAATTAACTCTGCAGTAAGAATCACTCATCTGCTCAGAACTGTCCAGGGGCTACTATCGCACCCTTTCTAAAGCACATCTCTGATGATGGCACTTCCTAGCTCAGGAACTTTCATCATTTCCATTGTCCTAGCAGAGGCTCTCAAAGTGTGCATCAGAATCAGCTGGAGGGCTTAGTATGATGCAGATTGCTGGCCCCACCCCAAGGGATCCTCATGGGTGGACCCAAACCAATCACTTTTAACCAGTCCCCATAGGAGGCTGATGCTGCTGGTCCTGCATCCCTACTCCAAAAACACTAGCTTCATAAATTAACAAATATGCGAGCCCTTTAAGGTCCTTGGAAAGCAGGGCACACCCAGCCTCAGCACTCACCCTTAACTCTCACCTCCCACCTTCCAAACACACTGAACACACCTCCCCTGCCTGGGCACAACCAGTGCTCCCCTGTCTTCCTGTCTTTTCCCTGTCCCAGCTCTTTCTGGTCTGCTTGGCAAACTCCTGGCAATCATTCAAGATCCAGCTAAATACTACCTCCTCTGAGAAGCCTCCTCCTCTCCCCAAGCAGAATTAGATACCCCTCCTCTGTATTTTCATAGCACTCCATACTTGACTATAACTCACAGTACACACGATATGTTAAAATAATGTTTGCATTCATCTCCTGTGCTTGACTGTCAGAAGTAGAGCTAACACTTTTTGAGTACTCACAACATGACAATCACTTGACATTCTTAATGTGTCTAACACACACAGAAACCCCAGAGATGGGCATTTTTGTTGTCTCTCTTTTAAAGATGATAAAATGAAGACACAGAAAGTAAGTAATTTGCCCAAAACCACCTAGCCAGTTAGCGGTGGACCTGAGATCTACTCCACATAAGTGGGTTCACCCTATGGCCTCCTTAGGCTTATATGGTCCAGTGTAGCAACCACTGGCCACATGTGGCTACTGAGCCCTTGAAATGTGGCTGGTGCAACAGAGGAGCTACATTTTTTTATTTTAATTATTTTAAATATAAATTTAAAAACAAAGACTCAAGTCAGTTATTGGAAAACTTTCAAGAATGTTTGAAACAACCTGGGTTGTTGTGAATGTACTTTTTCTGCTGTCGATTTTACGAAATTTAAGTACAAATCAAGTAATTTCAATGAGAAGTTAGAGTCCAAATAGAGATGTGTTAAATGCATAAAATATATACCAGATTTCAAAGGCTTCCTATAAAAAAGGAACAGAAAGTGTTGCCTATTTTTATATTGACTACATGTTGAAATGATAATATTTTGGATAGTGTGGGTTAAATAATATACATTATTAAAATTAGTTTTCCCCATTTCTTTTACTTTTTTCAGTATGGCTACTAGAAAAGTTAAAATTATGTCCATGACTTACGTTTCTATTGGACCATGGTGCTCTCTGTTATGAGATCCTGAAAAGCCAGAGCTTGTCCTACAAGCCCAGATTGGCGGGCTGGGGTTGAGAAGGGGCTGCAGGAAGGCTCAGTGGGACTTTCTCCAAGCCCAGAAGTTGCAGGCCAGCTTCTGCCTCCCAGAATCCTCCAGCAGCATTAAATCTTCCCTGGAATAATGCAAGTCCAGGGCTTTGCCAGACAGCAGCTCACTACCTGGAAAGCACTGCTATTTATAGATGATGCCATCCATGGGAAGTAATAGTCCCTCGGAATTCTCAGAAGAGTTTGCCTTTCGATTAGGGCCCAGCCTAGTTAGGAAAGCAAAGACCAATTTGTGAGTATTTTTAGGCCATTCGCTGTACAGTCGGAAATGCTGAAATTCTAATCTGTTTTCCCCTAGGAAGCTGAGCACAGCTGCAAAGTCAAAAGTGGGCTTTTGCACAAGGAAAAATAATTAGCTTCCCTGTTAACAGGCTCCATGGAGGAAGTTAGTGCACGAGTCTGTCTGAAGGAGGGAGGGCTGATGCGGGTGCTGGGGACAGATCTCTCAGAAGTTAATATAAGCAGCCTTTTCAAGGGAGCTCAGTGGGAGCTGCTAGAGTGATGAGATTGGATTTCCAGCTCATTCTCTTATTCTCTTGCTGGTCATTTCCGAACATTGCTTAGTGTCAAGTGAGAAAAATTACAAAAATAAAAGCCACTGATAAAGTCCCCCACCCCTCCCTGCTCCTAAAAAACTCGAAATTCTCTGGGTTCAGAGGCATTGATTTGTAATTCTGTGTCTCCATGCAAAGAATCAGAGATAGGTGGCCTCTGGTATTTTTCTTTTCATCAAAACTGTGTTCAGTATATTTCAGTGAAAGATGCAACTTGGTAGGAAGTGACTTGTCTTCCACTGTGATCAGTGAAGGGCAGCACTTCCCCCCGTGATGGGACTCACTAAGAGCCACAGCCAACAGGAGAGCACCAACTTCTGGTCTGGAGACCCTGGTGCTGATTAGCTATTCTTGGGCACAAGGCCCTCGGTCACCACATCTGGAAAGTGCAACATCTTTTAGAACAGGTGGCACCTCCTGGCATCTCTGAGACAACACCGGGTAGATGTTTCCCCTTCTTGTTTTGTCTTTTGGTCCTCGTAACAGGCTCACAAGCAGGTATAGGAAACCACCCAATTGTTCCCAGAACATTGGGACAGATGTTTACGGTCTTTTAAAGTAAACATAGAAATTGACCCTCCTGGTCTTACAGCTTGAAACTTCCATTTGTCTTATCTGAGTTCCTTTCTCAGGAACCCAACCCTCAGGACCCAGATAGTATCAACGAACTGAAACTCATCAGGTCACCACATCCAGACAATGAGAAGTCAGACCCCTCATCCCTCATGATTTCCTTACTCCCTCCTTCCTGTTTGCCCACGTGTAGATACATTTCTTCCCTGCTATATGAACCCCCAATTTTAATTGGTCAGGGAGATGGATTTGAGATGGATCTCTCATCTCCTCAGCTGCAGCACCCAAATAAAACCCTGCTCCCTGCTAATACTAATTGTCTCAGTGATTGGCTATCCATGCCCAAGCAACAAGACCCAGACTAAACCCCTGGCATTTTAGTAACACATGCACACCTACACATACCTTATAATATATAAAGCACTTTACAGTCTCTGACCACTCTGGGTTCTGGCACAGGAACAAGTTCTGTGCAGGGCCTGTGGCCAGACCAGGCATGTCACCTCAGGGGGAATGTGGTGGCACCCAGGTGAAGGTGCTTGAGATCCCAAAACCCCAGAGCAGGTGTTACAGTGCTCCTTTAGTTCCACCATCTGCAAATGGTGGTGTGTTACCAACTCAGCTGGCCCCTTGCTTCATCACATGGGGCAGCTGTCCTCTGATTGTGAGGGAAAAGGGCCAGTGTGACAACCTTTCTGAGTATCCACACTCAGTGGGTCCTGAGCTCTTGTCCAGCATCCAAGAAGAATGAGGTTACACGGATGGTTGAGGGGTGGTGATGGTGGAGAATTTTACTGAGCAACGAAAACAGCTCTCAGCAGAGAGGGGAGCTGGAGAGGAGACAGGAAGGGCAGATCATCTCTCCCAAAGTCAGGTTGTCTCTTCCCCAAAGCCAGGCTATCTCCTCCTCTACCAACTGAGTCTGGGGTCTGCATGCTGATTGGTTTGTGAGTGTATGCACAAAAGGTTAAAGTGAAGACACCACTCAAAGGTGGCCACAACAGTGTAGAAAACCAATTAGGAAAGGGGAGGTGTACGTAAACTAGGTGAACAGTGAAGATCAATCAGAAGAAAGCATGCCAAAAAGGAAGATAAGTTCTCAATCTGGTCCAAGGATTTATTAATAACTTGTAGTTTTGCTTTCAAGCTTTAAACTGTCTTCGGCTTGGAAATGGAGTTTCAATGGGTACCCACCCCTATCTGCCTAGGCATTTAGCTGCTTTCTGTCACTATCAATATGCATCTTTGCCACAGCATTGTTAGGTATCTGCCATGATTATCCCTATTCTCAGATGAAGAAACAGGATCAGAAAGGTTCATTGCTTTGTATGAGTCACAGAAGGAAAGTGAGTGGCAATTAGGACTAAATGCAGATTATCTATATCCAGGTTTGGGATTTCTTTCATGTATAAAGTTTTTCTTCAGCAGACATTCAACCATCACCCATCAAGTGTCTAGAACGACCAATGACTCTGTGCCTGCCATGTGCTGTGTATTTTCTATATGTTAACTCCCTGAATCCTCAAGCAACTCCATAAAATATATAAATCTCAGGAAAGTAAAGCAGCTTCCAGTTAACAACAGAGGATTGAAACAAGCCTTTGTCTTCTTTCCATCCTAAAATTCCACTAAAATAATAATGGATAACATTTTTGAAAGATGACTATGAGTCACCTTACCACATATCATATTTTAGTTTATTTACCTGCATTTCCTAATTTAATGCTCACAAAATCCTACAAGGAGAGTCTTCTTATTATTCCCATTTTACAAATGAAAAAACTGAGGTAGAGAAATGCTCAATACCTTATCTAAAGATACACAGCTAAAACATAGTGGTATTTTCCAGGCGTGTATCTTCAGACCTTATGCTCTTAGTCCTTACTGAAGCAGGATATTTCCCTGACCCCTTCACAGGATTTGCAACAGGGGTGCCTTATGTACCCAGCCCACAGTTTTCAGCTCCTCACAGGAGAGAGCATGTGAGGAAACAAGGCAGGAAATGGAGTGTATGAATGCTGGAACCAGCCAGCTGCTCTGGCACCAGCAGGAGTGAATTCCACTCACTTGGACCCACTGCACTCTACCTCTCGTGGGAGGGAGTGTGCAGCTGAGTGGGTGCAGGAGCTGGGGTGAACACTTTTGGGCACCAGTAGGAAAACTTTGTGCAGGCCCACAGCAGTGTCTGAAGGAGGACCCACAACCCCTGAAGCTGCAGAGGAAGTATTACAATGCTCTTTTAGCTCTGCCATCCATGGATAGCTTAAGTGGCCCCTTAACAGCTCCATGGGCCCTCTGCCTTTTTGCGTGAGGCAATTACCTTCTGCCGGTGAGGGCAAAGTGTCAGTGTGACAGTCTTTTGTATCTACACTTGTGGCTCCCAAGCTCTTGTCCAGCAACCAGGAAAAATGAGGTCACATGAATGAATTGAAGAAAATGCAGGGGATTTTATTGCCAATGAAAGTGGCTGTCAGTGGGAAGGGGAGCTGAAAAGGGGACGTGGCAGGAAGGTAATCTTCCTCTAAGTCCAGCCGACTCTGGCCAGATTCTTCTCCGAAATTATATTGTGAAGCTGTCCCTCTGAAGTCGAGTCGCTTCTCTCCAATGTCCAGCTATAGTCTCTGACGTCCAGCTGCTTCTCCTTTCTGCTGAGTAAGTCTGGGGTTTTTATAGGCACAGGATGTGGGGCAGGGAAGGGCCATGGGTGGTTTTGGAAAAGGCAATGTTTGAGCAGGAAAACAGGGATGTGAGTTCTCACTCTGGGCCATAGTCTCAGCTTTTCAACTTAAGAGTGGGGCTTCTCCAGGGAACCACCCCTGTCTGCCTAGAATTTCTCTGCCCCTTGTCCCTATCATTATGACTGTAAACAGGTAAAAAGTACTTAGACTCACAATGAAGATAGTATCTGTAGAAAATCCATTAGCAGTTGAGGGAGTTCATCCACATTCTGAGAAACATACAGAGAATGGCAATTGATGTCACAAAGTAGACAGAGCCCCAGTTTTGTGTGTTAGCAAAGTGAGGTGAACATGAAAAAGTCATATCTTGTAACAAAAAACTCTGGAGAAGTCCAGGACTTGGGAGTACTCAGTGAGACCAAGAGCAACACCAATATAGGGAACTGGGACCAGGGGAATTTGCTGAAAAACTGAACCTAAAATAGCTTCTCTTCCTCCCTAGCTACATCTAACCACACACCTCCACTGCAGGCAGAACATCCATCCAAGGTGTTCTTTTTAACTAAAGACATTAAGTTATTTCCTTAAACACATAAACAAACACACACACACACACAAACACACACACACACACAAGATCCCTAGTTGGGAATTTGGGATTCCCCAAACACAGTAGCTCAAAATATAAAGAACTAAAAAATATGAAAGAAAAGAGACATAGTGACATGGTCTAATAATTTACTAACATATTGTCACATTTGAAAATACCGCCATAAAGAAAAGTTCTTAAAAACTCATAGAGAAACATTTTCATTTTAAGATGCCAGAGTGAATAAATTTCTGGTACTTTCCCCTTCCAAAAATAACAAGAAAAACTTAAAAAAAAAAAAAAAGCTATGTATTTTTTAACACACTTTATAGGAAGATGGATGGCAGAAGGAGGAAAGCAAAGCACTTAGCAGAGAGAATGTTTCAACCCCAAGTGCCTATAAGAAGAGGAAGCCATCCAATTCACCCCTCCAGGAACACAGAACGTTTCTAACTCTCACTGGAAACTGAGAGTACCACGTACCACTGAAGGCAGTAGTAGATGGGTGGAATGAAAAGCCAGACACAGAAGTGTGGTTGAAAAGTTTGAATAACAATTTAGACACTCAGGTCTCCATCCTGACCCAAGGCATCATAGGTGTATTGTCCTGGAGTACTAAGTTGAGTGTTGAGTCTGTACACAGGTAAAAGTCTAGATATGCAAATAGGGGAAGGGAATCTTGATTTAAGTATCTTTCTAGAGAACAATAAGCCTGTACCAGGAAAAGACCTACAAATCCCTAATGATTTAGCGTCATCTGGCCTCACACTGCTCTACAGTGGAGCCCACCAGTGCACTCACAGCTTGCTTCCAGTTTTTAGCATCTTACTCATTAGTATGAACAGACAATTGAGAAGTACTAAAAATTTGGAGAAATTATCCTACTTGGAGAAGAAACCTGAACAAAGAACAAAGAATACAGAGGCAACAGAATTAATGCAGAAAGCATTAAAAAAAACTTCAAAGAAAATGTAATTAATATCCTCAGAGAAATTACGGGAGATGTTATAATCCATAAAACAAGAAAAATGCATTCATTAAAAAGTACATTTATATAGCAAGTGAGAGTTCTTGGAAATTAAAAATATAATGACTCAATTTTTGTAAAAAAATTCAAAATAAGTGCATAAAAATAAAGTCAAGAAATTTTCCCTGAAAGTAGAATAAAAAGATAAACAATGAACAACAGAAGAGGAAAGATGAGAAAATTAGAAGATCAATCCAGGGGGTTGAACATCTTACTAATAACAATTTTCAAAGAGATCAGAGAAAATAAAGGGGAGGACATTTTCACAGAAAAAAATATGCAAGAATATTTCCTAGAATGGAGGTACACAAGTTTTCTCTGAGTAATAAGTAAAAAAGAAATTTAAAAAGTTCAAAGCCTCAAACCGAAGCACACATATCACTGTGAAATTCAGAACAAAAGAAAATCTGAAATGCTTCTGTAGGGCAAACACATATATATATATATGTGTGTGTGTGTGTACATATATATATATGAAAATATGAATGGCAGTTGGGCTTTTCAACAGGAACATAGGGAGCTATGAAAATGGTGCAATTACTTCCAAATTCTAAGGGAAAATGATTGACACTTTAAACATCTATAGCCATCCAGATTGTAAATCAAGTGTGAGCATACAGCAAACATTTGTTTTAACATGCTAAGTTTCAAAAATACAATTTCTACTTACTTTACTTCTTCTCAGGAAGCTACTGAAGGAGGTATTTCAACAAAACTGAGAGGTAAACCAAGGAACAGAGAAACCACTGCAGGAGTGGGGTGAAGGGAACACCAAGGATCATGGTTCATGAATGTCTAGGACCACAACTGAGGAGCATATTTAGAGAGCAGTTAGTCCCATATAGCAACAGGAGGATGGAGGCACCAAGAATTTCTAGGAGAAAATTTAGAATGCATAAAGTATTTGACATGTTTGGCCATGTGAAAAGCTAATTCTGTATAACAGAGTTGTTATAGGGTGTGAGAAAACAGTCCAATGATAAGAGCAAACACATAAATAATGCTTGCTATTTTCCAGGCCCTGGTTCATATGTAAAACTAAGTAAATAACAAAAACATAGGCAGTTGTTAACTCCAGGAAAAACTAAAAACTTAAGAAAAAAATTGTATTTACTGCATACTACTAATCTCAGTGGTGAAAAATCTGTATATAATCTGTGTATAATTATAATAATAAAACCATTTAACATAAGTTTGAATTTAAAATGTGACATTACTCTATTAAGAGGATAAAGTAACTAAGTCGAGAAAAAGCATAATTCCTCCCTTACCACAAGAGGAAATCAGTAGAAAATGCCTAAAATTTGGCCTAATAAATAAACATAAATGTAGAATTATAAAGTTGCCTATTAGAAGTAATGACTAAAAGAGTTCAAAGGGATGACCTGTGAAGCTGTGAATGGGTTTTGTCATAAGCTTTGTAGTGCTTTAGCAAATTCCATTGGTTCTTTGCCCAGATCCCCTTTCCTGAGGGGATGTACCTAACCCCCAGGGTTGTAACAGTGGCCACTAATGCTCACAATTTCACCCTTTTCCAGAAAATTTTACTCAACCAGCAGGATTAGCATTATCTGGAAATATCTAGGAAGCTATGCCTTCTCTCTGAGAATAACCACAAGGTAATGACAGCCTGATATGGAATTTTCAAAAGCCTATCATCACCTTTTCTTCAAGATGGAAAAATTGTGGGGTGCCAGTTATGCTTCAGGGCTCCCCATGTGATAAGACTATGTTTATACTTCAGCTGAGGCCACCTCTTTGCTTTGTTTTCCCCCTTCCCTATCCTGCTTCCTTCACTTCCTAATGGATTTCTCCTGAGTATGCTACCTTGATGACTCACTTGCACACAAATCCCTGTCTTAGGCTTGGTTTCTAAGGAATCCATCCTCAAGCAATTGGTACTGTGGTTCTATGAAGCTAAGGATGGAGGTGGACTACTTTCCAGCTGCTAGCAGAGTGACTCCAATCACTGGTAGTGTTTTGCTAGCAGACACACTTTTGAATCTTGAACTATAATATTTCCCTTAATCCCTAGGGCCTGCAGAAGTGGCCTACCTTCCCCTCCCTTTTTAGACAGTGTCCCCACTCGATTGACCACTATACTGAAGTCTCAGCCAAGACCTAGTCCTACCTTTCTTCCTGGCCACCAGCCAAAGAATAGAGATCAAATCTCAGCTTGGCTTTAGTGGCTGTGTTCTGCCTACCGAGCAAAGCTAGGTATTGTACACCAAAGAAGCTGCAATACTTGTTCATTCACTTACATGGACATAAAAGTAACCAGAGGAAGGATAGACATAAAGCAGGGCTAAATGGTTTGGCTGGTTTGTCAATGACCTGAAAGGATCAAAATTAGAAGACTGGGGACAAGGAGGTGTAGGAACAAGGCACGTAGGTGGATCTAGGCGAGAGAATCTTTGCAGAGCATGTCACAAAGCCTGTCAGAGAACACCCCCACAGAAGAAGCATTACACAACGTGGGACAGGATAACTTAACCAGGACATATCCCTGGCCTCTGTCATTGGCTACCCTAGTTCTACACAACAAACATGTGCATAAACAGAGCAGCCATGGTGGAAAGGAGGGGGCATGCATGGGCCCCTTGCATTATCCAGCTACTGACACACTGAAAGTCTGACTTCAAACAACATAGACTGATGCTGAATCCCTGATATGGTACCAACAAGACTTTGGATGGTTGTTTGCATCACAGTCCCCTCTAGTCTGGAAAGGATGGCAATATACCCTGCCTGGGATGGACTCAGGTGTTGATTATGGGTCTGCTGTTCCCACCACATGGCCTTAGCACCACTATCTGAGGACTCATAGGGTGTCTGATCTTCTGACCCGGGATTCCCTGCATAACATTGCCTCAGACCAAGGGACACACTGTGTAGCAGAGGAAGTATAGTGCTAGCATGACGTGGAAGCCACTGGACCTATTATATGCCATATGTCATACCATCCAGAAGCTCCAGGTCTGAATGGCCAAAAGAATGGCCTCTTGAAGGAAGAGCTAAGGCACCAGCTTGGAGATGACATCCTGTAGGGATGGGATGATCACTTAAACCAGTGGCCATTGCATGGGCATGTGCCCAAAAGTAGTTAAAATATATGGGTGTGGGAATCCATATATGGGACCAAGTGGAAGAAGTAGGAGTGGCCCATCCAGTATCGCTCTCAGTAACCCACTTGGGGAATTTGGACTTCTGATCCTTGCAACTTTGAGCTCTATGAGATGAGAGATCTTGGCTCCCAAAATGGAGGAAGGAGAGGAGGGGATGCATCTAGCTGAGAACAGGGTAAGATACCTCTAAATTTAAAGCTGTGGCTGTGGCCCAGTCAGCTTGAGCACCTTATAATAGTAGACCAGTAGACCACTATGACTTTACCACACTAGTAGGGGTCATTAGTCCTGACCAGCATGAGGAGGAGGTAGTCCTGCTCCCACAAGATGGTACCAGAAGGAATACAGATGGCACACAGGTGATCTGCTTGTCAACTCTTGCCTCTCCCATGTCCAGTTTTAACTGTAAATAAGCAATATAAAAACCATGGCCTGATAAGTTATGATGATGACCAGGGATTCAGCCCCCCTTCAGGGATGAAGATCTGGATCGCCCCACCCAGGAAGCCACTTAGCCTAGCAGAAGTGCTATCTGAGTGAGAGGGAATCTGGAATGAGGGGAGGAGAGAGGTGATGACTAATAGATATGGATCCAGTTGTAACAGGGGGGACTGTCATTCATCCCACTGACCCTCCTCATCTAAATTTCCCCAGAAATTATGACCCATCAGAATCCTGGAAAAGCTGTGTGTGGATGAAGTAAATATTTTGTGAAAGCCAATATACCAGGCAGAGGAAAAGGGGACTATAATAGAGGCTGGTGGTGCTCTGCCTAGATCCCTGTTACTGGTCAGCATACCTATTCCTCAATGGCTAACAGCTCACAACTGCCTCTGTCTAGAGAGAATTGACTTTAGATGGCAAGAATTGTTGCACCTGATAATACCTGGGAGTTCATTCTCCCCACCCCCACCCCAGCCACACACACATGGGCAGGTACCAGCCAAGGAGTGGGATGCAGAGATACTTGCCTCCAGGAAGGACAGCTCTCTGGGCACTTCTGATCTCTCCATGGGATCAGGCTGAAGCTGGACTTCAGCTGAAACCACCTGCCTCTCTCCTTCTCTCACTTCCTGGAGGGTTTTTCTGGAGATCACTTTTTCAGTAAATCACCCCCATAAAAATCCCTTTCTCAAGTTGTGCTTCTAGAGAGTTCTACAGAACTTAAAGACTATTTGACTTTTGAAACTGTCTATAGCAATTCTTCAATTGCAATAATACCTTTCTAAGATAATAAGAGCTTCCAGAAAACTGGGGTGGGGGGGTGGTGGTGAGGAGGAAGTTCCTGTATCTGTTTAGTTGCCTAGGGCTGCCATACAAAGTACCCCAAACTGGGTGAGTTAAAACAACAGAAATTTATTCTCTCACAGTTCTGGAAGTTAGAAGTCCAAGATCAAGGTGTAGGCAGAGCTCTGCTCCCTCCAAAGCCTCTCAGGAAAGATCGTTTTTTACCTCTTTCAGTTTCTTGGCTCCAGGCATTCCCTGGCTTGCAGCAGTACAACTCTAATCACAGCCTCCATCTTCACTGTGTCTGTGTCCAGATTTCCCTCTTTTTGTAAGGACTCCAGTTATATTGGATTAAAGGCTCACCCTATTTCACTATGACCTTATCTTAATTAATTACATCTACAATGCTTCCATTCCCAAACAAGGTCGCATTCTGAAGAACTAATGGTAGAGACTTCAACATATCTTTTGGAGGCTGCAACTTAACCTATAATGGTCTTCTGTGAGGAATGATAACCCAAATGGTGGTGGATGTCTTGCCATGCACACTGAAAGCTAGACCAGGGAGCATATTTTAAATACTGAAGAAAAATCATTTCTAGCCTATACCTAGCTCAATTAGAAAATAACTTCATGTTCAGACTGCAAGGTTCTGAAAATTTCTCTACGTTTGACTACCTTTTGCTTCTTTGGCAGCAAAGAAGGATGTGCTCTAGCAAAATAGAGCAATAGCCCAAGAAAGAAGGGAGTAGAAGGCAGAAAACAGAGGTCCCAGCTAGGTGCAGGTACAAGGGATTTCCAGGATGATGGCCATGCATCCCAGAATGGAAACTGGTTCAACCTGGAAAGGGACTTTAATAAAAAATGCTCCGCAGACTATCTGATTGGCTAGAGCTCTGAGGGGAAAATATGGAGGAAAATTATAAAGAAGATATTGCAATAAGAAAAAAAGAATAATAATCAGAAATTTTAGAAAAAGTGAAACGACACAAAGACTGCAGAAGGAAGGAAATAAAATCATAGCATACCACCTGGTTCTAGAGCAAATTTTAAAATACTGAAAACCCTGATAAAAACAAAAGTTAAATAAACATCACGATTTAAATTTGTTGAGAGAATGTGGGGATATTTAAAGGGATATTTATTAAAGGAGTTAAGTCCTAATACAGTATGGCAATATGTCAATAGATATTATCTAAATGTGTAAAGCAAAAAGAGTAATTTAAGCCCATTATTTAAAGAAATGGAGATAACCACCAGAAGAAATAGTTCAAAGAGTTAAAAGTGATTGCTCATAAGAAGCAGGACAGAGAAGGGGAGATCAGAAGAGGCTGCCATTTTCATTATAAAAATGTTTTACTTAATTTTTGTAAAGCCATGTGACCTATTCAAGTTATTAGAAAAGACCTTAGTAACTCACACACAGCTACACAATCACTAGGTGTCAATACTGGGATTTGACCCCCCAAATCCCTTATTTTATGCTTACGCCTGTCCTGTATACTTTGTCCTGTTCTCTCCTGTATATTTTGTTGCCTACTAATTAATAGATGATGTAGCTTACCCTTAAGATGAGGAAGTGAAAAAAAAAAACTGTTCTTACCCTAAATAACTCCCCAATCCCCATGTATGTTGAAGCATGAAGATAAGATACGTGTAGAATTAAAATATGTTGCAAGAAAGTCCAAAACAATCCAAAGATATGTATGAAGCATTAGGATTTTAGAAATACTCTTGAATATAACTTTGGAGACTTTCATGACTTTTCAGAAGAAAATATTGCTCAAATCATGTGGGCAGTTCTGCAGGATCAGGCAAATAAACTTCCGTCTACCTAAATTGTTTAGCCCCAAGGGGGCTCTTTGGACATAGATTCAGGTAATTCTGCAACCTTAGCATCTCCGTAAATGGAAAGACCACAGGTCCAGAGCCTGGAGCACAGTGGAATCCGCGGTGTAGGCTGTGGCCAAGGAAACGGCTTAGCAGTGTCCCAAGATGTACTGTGTTGGGTGTTGCTAAGACACAATGGTAATGTAATGTGTGCCATAAAACAAATGGAGGCAAGCTTTCTGCTTCCACCCTGGGCTCTGTTTCTTCAGAAGCAAGTTAAGAAGAAGGGGAGATGGAGCTGTCAACTCTCTGTACATAAATTCAGAAGGATGAGCAAAGGCTGGCAGGATGATGGATAATTCTCTACAATAGATGTACATATTCTTATGCAAGAAAGCAACTATTGCAGCAGAGTAAAATATGGAATATAGAACAGCTGAGAAGAACATCAGCAAGTAGAATGAGCTCAGTGAAAGATCGTAATCCAGCAGAATCGGCACTAGAGTGACAAATTCTAGATTTTACCCTATCCCAAAGCTCACCATTTGGTCTTTTCTATCGGGAACAAAGCCTTAAGAAAGATTTTAAGGTACTCTGAGATTGTCAGGAAAGGACTGCAATTAGCAATACCTGCTACAGGCCACAAAAGGGAAAATGTTGGCTCATTTGCCTTACATTGTCAACCACGGCTTCTGACATGCTCAGCAAATGAATTCACGCCTCCCCAGGGATGAGCGTTTCTAAAGTGTTGAGAAGGGTGTACTTTATTACGAAAACAAGCAACCCTATTCCATTATTATTATTATTATTTACATGGCCAAAGTGCACACTTCTGTTACCTTTACAAAATGAATGAAACTTACTGAAGAGATTTTTTCATTAAAAACAAAAAAAAAAACCTCATTGACATTTGGGTCAATTTATATCCAGCTTTATCTCTATGAATACATTCTGTAATACAGGATTATATCTAAGTATCTAGGTTAGAAAACTGTGGAGCCCATAGTTTTCATTCCATGGTTTGAGTTTAATGAATCTCAATCCAGTTTAGGATTTTCTTTTATTTATAACATATTAAACTGTTAAAGATTTATTTAGGAGCTAAATATGAACGTTGAAAGGGTGTGCCTACTGAATGCCTATAGAAGGATGGGTAGTTGATAGGAAGACTGAACTATCCTTAATTCTAAACTTTGAACTAATTAAATATTTCTTGAAACTCTGCCCTAAGACAAAATGAAAACCAATCAACCAAGGTTCTCAAGGAACTAGCTATTGAACCAACCCCTGCCCCCATGCCACAGATGGCCACAGACTGACAAATCACTAAAATCAGTGCTTCTTTGGTTACTCAGAAGATTCGATAATTTACAAAAATGGACTTTCGGCAAACTGATCAATGTTCAAGCTGAGTTTCAGTGGATGGATTATCATCAAGTTGAATCAGGGCCCCCTTTAAACATTTTGGAGTTGGCAGAGCTCTGGACATCATTTTACAGAAAATAGCCAGGCTTTCTAAAGGAAAACACCCCAAAGTCCCATCCCATTTAGAAATGAAAAGTTAAAGAAACCTGTTGTGTTGATATGGGATAGTCCCAGACAGCCTCTCCTGACAGATAAGGATACCAAGGACCCCAAAAAAGTCAGTTACTCCAATGATGAGAGGAGAATGGACTAGGCTAGTGTCCTAGGCAAAGCACAGAGAGGGGTAAATGGGAGATGTTTGGGACCAGAGTTTAGCTAAACCTGGAAGCCACTCCAGATCCAGTCATCACTGCCAGGCTTGCAAATATTAGCCTCTGGTATACCTCAGTGACTCCCACAGAGATCTGTACCATCCAGGCAGGCATAACAACGGATGGGCATTTCCATTGGCAGCACCCTCTAGCAGTGACGGAAGCTATTAGAGATTCGTCTTCCAGCTCAGCTTCTACTTGGAGCTCATCGGCCCAGCAAGCCCCACAACTAACTCCAGAGACCTCTAGAGAGAGCTATGTCCTTTCTCAGAAGTTTGAGGAATCTCATGATAAATTTGTTTGCATAAATTAGGGTATGTATTTGCACCCCAGCTGGTGGCCCAAGTCAAACCCTTCCCACAAAGAATACAGAATACAGCCTGCATAAAGATTCAAAAGATTCAACCTGCCAGGGTGTGCTGTGCATGACACATGAATAGAAGGTAGATGTCCAATGGACATCTGTTGCTTTGCTTTGGAAACCCAAGTAGAAATGAGGGCCTACACTCTGTTTTTGGGGATTTGGTTTTGGTTTTGGTGGTTTGTTTGTTTGTTTGTTGTTGCTGTTGTCATTGTTTTGAGGAGAGAAGATGAGATCAGTGAACCAAAGAATAAATAGTACAGTGAGATCTTTGGGCCTTGGAGGAAAAAAGACCCAGTGGCAAAATGATAATTTCCCTGCTGATATTTACCAAACTTTAGTCCTTTGCAAACAACTGTCTCAATTTTTGTCATACCTATATACTACACCATTTATACTATGATTTACTTAATATATTTTTAATTGACTTGCTTTCTATTTACATTTTTTAAAATAGACTTTGTTATTTAGGCAGGCTTCAGGTTCACAGTAAAACTGAGTAGAAGGTACAGAGATTTCCTATAAACTCCCTGCCCCAATACATGCATAGCCTCCTCCATTATCTGCATTTCCCACCAAAGTGGTACATTTGTTACAATTGGTGAATCTTCATTGGCATAACATTATAACCTAGAAACCATAATTTACAGTATGATTCATTCTTGGTGGTAGTGGGCATTCTATGGGCTGGAACAAATATGTGATGCCATACATTCACTCTGCTGTTATAGAAATCCACTGCCCTGAAAATCCCCTGTGCTCCACCCATTCATCCCCTCTTCCCCCTCAGCCCTGACAACCTCTGATCTTTTGCTGTCTCTATAGTTTTACCTTTTCCAGAATGTATGTGGCTGGGATTATTTAGTAGGTAGCCTTTTCATATTGGCCTCTTTCACTCAATAGTGTGTATTTAAGATTCCTCCATGTCTTTTCATGGCTTGATAGCTCATTTCTTTTTAACATTGAATAATATTCCATTTTCTAGATGTACCGTGGTTTACCCATTTACCTACCAAAGGACATTTCAATTGCTTTCAAGTTTTGGCAATTACAAATAAACCTGCTATAAACATCCATGTTCAGGTTTTGTGTGGACATGTTTTCAGCTTCTTTGGATAAATACCAAAAAGCACAATTGCTAAACCATATACATGGTAAGAGTATGTTTAGTTTTTTAAGAAATCACCAATCTGCCTTTAAAAACGGCTATGCCACTCTACATCCCACCAGCAACAAATGAGAGATTCTGGTCACTCCACATCATCCCCAGAACTTAGTGTTGTCAGTGTTCTGGATGTTTCCCAGCCTAATAGGTGTGTAGCAGAATCTCACTGTTGTTTTAATTTGCATTTCCCCGATGATATATAGGCATCTTTTAACATGCTTATTTGAAAATAAAAAATCTAGGCTGGGCACAGTGGCTCATGCCTGTAATCCCAGCACTTTGGGAGGCCGAGGTGGATGGATCACGAGGTCAGGAGATCGAGACCATCCTGACTAACATGGTGAAACCCTGTCTCTACTAAAAATATAAAAATTAGCCGGGCGTAGTGACAGGCGCCTGTAGTCCCAGCTACTCAGGAGGCTGAGGCAGAAGAAAGGCGTGAACCCAGGAGGCCGAGCTTGCAGTGAGCCGAGATCGCACCACTGCACTCTAGCCTGGGCGACAAAGTGAGACTGACTCTGTTTCAAAAAAATAAAATAAAATAAAATAAAAAAGAAAAGAAAAAATCTTTAGTGAGGTGTGTCCATAAAGGTTTTGGCCCCTTTTTTCATTGGATTTTTTGTGTGTTCTTATGGTTGATTTTTTTTTTTTTTTTTTTGAGACAGAGTCTCGCTCTGTCGCCCAGGCTGGAGTGCAGTGGTGAGATCTCGGTTCACTGCAAGCTCCACCTCCCGGGTTCACACCATTCTCCTGCCTCAGCCCGTCACCACGCCTGGCTAATTTTTTGTATTTTTAGTAGAGATGGGGTTTCACCTTGTTAACCAGGATGGACTTGATCTCCTGACCTCGTGATCTGCCCACCTTGGTCTCCCACAGTGGTGGGATTGCAGGTGTGAGCCACTGTGCCCAGCCCTTATGGTTGAATTTTAAGAGTTCTTTGTATATTTTGGATAATAATTCTTTATCTGCTATTCGCTTTGCAGATGTTTTCTCATAGTCTGTGACTTATCTTTTTATTATCTTGACAGTGTGTTTCACAGAGCAGACATTTTTAATTTTAATGAAGTCCAGTTTATCACTTCTTTTAATGGGTCATACCTTTGGTGTTGCATCTAAAAAGTTATCACCAAACCCAAGGTCATCTAGATTTTCTGCAATGTTATCTTCCAGGAGTTTTATAGTTTCGCTTTTTACATTTAGGTCTATTATCCATCTTGAGTTAATTTTTCTGAAGCGTGTAAGGTCTATGCCCATAATTATGTTTTACATGTAAAATAGACGTCCAGTTTCTCTAGCACTGTTTGTTGAAAAGACTATCATTTCTCCATTGTATTGCCTTTGCTCCTTTGTCAAAGATCAGTTGACTTTATTTATGTGGATCTACTTCTGGGCTCTCTATTCTGTTCCACTGCTCTATTTGTCTGTTCTTTCACCAACACCACTTCAATTTTTTAATAAAAAGTTCTACATTATGGATTTTATGTGGCTGTTATCATTTTTCTAATTGTATTAGTCCATTCTCACACTGCTATAAAGAAATACCTGAGACTGGGTAATTTATAAAGAAAAGAAGTTTCATTGACTCACAGTTCTGCATGGCTGGGGAGACCTCAGGAAACTTACAGTCATAGTGGAAGGCAAAGCAAAAGCAAGCACCTTCTTCACAAGGTGGCAGAAGAGACAGCGAGTGCCAGCAGGGGAAATGCCAGATGCTTAAAAAACCATCAGATCTCATGAGAACTTACTAACCATCACGAGAACAGCATGGGGGAAACTGCCCCCATGATCCAATCACTTTCCATCATGTCCCTCCCACGGTGCGTAGGGATTATGGGGATTACAATGCAAGAGAAGATATGGGTAGGGACACAGCCGAATGATATTACGAATATACATGAAATTTTAAATATCTATTAGTGTAGCACCTAAAAACATCATAAATGCTATCTTTGGCATGTGTCCCACACAGTGAAAAATACTAGGACAGCACACACACAAAAAAAATATGCTGGGGAACCAGTTAGTGTGCTTACAGACAAGCTGTATGACATTATAAACTTGATCAGTCCGAAACTTCATTTCCTCTCCTTCATATTGGGGTGTAATGGCCACCTGTTGCCATTTCTCCCTGGCCCTTACTCTGTAAGAATTACTGCATGCCTCTCCCATCCTGCCGCTCTCCCACTATGAGGAGTTTACAGCAGTCCTGGTTTTTGTTGCAATGCCTTTTCTCCCCAGCTGCAGATGATTGGACCCTTTCCTGAATATTTTGAATTAGAACAAAGAGAAAGGTCATTTGAGTGTTTGAATTCATGACATGTAAACTCAGGACAGATATGTTGCTACCATGTTTCTTTAGTGAGATTTGGGGCAAGCTTATCTGGACAGAGAAACACTGAGAGAGAAAGAAACAGAAAGAAAGATGTTCAGAGAGGAGCAGAGATAGGGGCAACAGGGAGGAAGGCCACCCAGCTTTGCAGGCTGTGGTTCAAGCACCTCCCTGAAATGTACTGATTCTTGATCTTGGGTGGCATATCATGACACTCTTTTATTTATTTATTTATTTATTTATTTATTTATTTATTTATTTATTTAGAAATAGAGTCTCACTCTGTCTCCGAGGCTAGAGACCAGTGGCACGATCTCAGCTCATTCCACATCCTGGGTTCAAGCAATTCTCCTGCCTCAGCCTCCTGAGTGAGTCTGGGACTATATACACACACCACCACGCCCACCAATTTTTGCATTTTTAGTAGAGATGAAGTTTCACCATGTTGGCCAGGCTGGTCTCGAACTCTTGACTTCAGGTGATTCACCCACCTCAGCCTCCCAAAGTGCTTGGATTACTGGCATAAGCCACCACCACACCCAGCCAAGACATTCTTCTATCTTAATTACAATGCCTACACACATTTTCTAGGGTTTAAATTAGGCTGGCCTTATTTCTACTACTTGCATGCACAGGAAATAAAGCTAATGCATGGAATTCATGACTTCCTGAACAGATCCTTTGAGGATTCTATGAGAAGAAACACTTGAAGGGGCTCAGAGTGGGCTCTCAGGAAGGGATCGTTATTATTACCTCTGTGGCATTCCATTACACATCTTCATCCCCTGCAACCCGTTTCCGACTCCCGAGGATCACAGGGGAAATAGCTCTCCGAGGTGAGAGAAGATAGTAACAGAAGAACAGGCTGTGGGTGAGAAACCTGGGACCCTTGTGAAGAGACAGAAAGGAAGTGTGACAAAGCCAGTGATGGAGAAGCTGCTAATGAACCTCACAGTATTATCAGACAGGAGGTGCCAAACCTTCATAACTGCATTTGTCCCCATTTCACTTTCTAGAGGAAGTACAAGGGAAAGTGAGAACACAGCCTTTACAGTCACATGGAACCTAAGATGAATTTTGGTTCCAATGCCTATCAGCTTTGCCGCACCTACCACCTTGGCTTAGTTTGCTCTTTTAATGAACTGTCAAATTCCTACCCAGGTCCGAAGTCATGGTGAATATACATTGAAGAAAAAAATGCATCTCTAAGCAGCAGACACAAAGTAAGCATCCAGCAAAGTTTAATTTCCTTCCTTCCTTCCTTCCTTCCTTCCTTCCTTCCTTCCTTCCTTCCTTCCTTCCTTCCTTCCTTTTCCTTCCTTCTGTCCTTCCTTCCTGTTGTGTGTTGCAGAAAATGTCTGGGATTGGGGTGATCACTTACAGAAGAGAGAGGTAACTTGGTGGGCTTCCTCTGCTTTCTTGGCTTCACTGAGCAGCTTTCAGAACAGGGTTAAAAAGATGGCCATGTCCTCGCTTCTCCACAGGGCCATCTGGCTTGCTCCTTCTGCTCTGACACTCTGCCCCTAGCTTCTGCATGGATGGCTCTCCTTATCTTTCATGCTGTAGCTCAAACTTAATTTCCTCTGTGACACTCCCCATTCTTGTTCATAGACTGTCTCGTGATTTGTAATTACAGATTGATTTGTTTGCTCGCTTGTTGAATTTGTGCTTCTCCTGCCTCCTGCACATCTGTGTGGACATTTCTCTGATTCCCTCCCCCTTCCAGCCCTCAGTGAAGCATTTTCTGCCCTGCTTCCTTTGCCCTGTTGGCTCCAGTGACTGGCTTGCTTCCTCCTACACCCTAACTGGGGCTGGGCCAAAGTCCCAGCATGCCTTGCAGCTGCATCTGTCCATGATAACAAAGGTAGAAGAAGCACAGTGGTGGGGCCAGGGGGAAGCTGGATTTCTCCCCAGACTCTGACCACCTTCACTCTGGCATTCACCCTCTGGAGTCTCTTCTCAGCACACATTGTCCCATGGCCATACCAAGATCCTAGTCGCTGCAGTGGGTTGCCCCAGAGTAGCCACCTGAGAGCAGAAGGACTTGTCTTAGCCTACAAAAGGTCACAGGACACTTCTCCTCTATTGCTCAGAACTCGCCAATCCTAGGTCAGCCCTTTGGAGGAGAGTGCCGCATGTGAATACTATGGTCCAAAGAGGATACCCAAGAAACCCGTGACGTCCCAGTCAGATGGGAATGAGGCACAGAGGCACGGCCCCTGAACCAGCTCCCTTCCCCTCTATGGTCTTTCTTCCATGCCGTGTTGCCTGTCACTCAAGTTAGGCCTTGAAACAAAATCAAGACACCACGGGTGTGGGGCAGGATACTGGGCCAGCATTAGTAACAGCCTAGGCAGTGAGATTTTAAGGTGTCTTCATTTGGATTTTCCCAGAGGTAGGCCCTGAAAAAAGGATCTGAGGGCAACTAGTTTCTTTGGAAAGTGCAGAAAAAATGCATTGGAGTAAGGAAGTGATTTGGGAGGAAGACAAGGCAGCCAATACACGGTGCATTGTTAACAAAGTAGGTGACTCTAGTAGCTCTTGGGATGGGCATGGGAAGGGGCCTTAATCCTTCCAGGAACGTCAGGGAAATGGTATGAATTACATGCTCGGAAGAATTCCACCTGAGGGGCAAGGGAGCTGGGGTATTCACAGGCAAGACTGACGCTGCTCCTCGGGAGCACCGATGCCCTGGCATTTTTTGGCCTTTTAGGCAGAAGAGCTTCTTATGGTTCCTGAAACAAATATCTCTCAGGCCTGAAGATGAGGTCCTAGTGCTAGACATTGGCAGGAGTGCATGGCTTAAGGGATACGATGAGGCACTGACAGGATCATTTACACTGGTCACCTCAAAATTAGAGGTGCTGCCCCTTAAAATATACATTGCCTGTTGCTGATACCTAGTATTCCCCCATTAGAACTCACACCCTTTGGCATCCAAATAATGGTAGCTGGTATTAGTGCAGTATCAGTTTACTGCTCATAAATCTCTCCCATGGGGCACTGCCGCCTGGGTTACTTGCAACTAACAAAAACCTGAGAGATATCACAATACCAATGCATTGATTTTCTATGCTGCTGTGACAAATTACCAAAAACTTGGTGGCTTGAAATAAAACACATTATTATTCTTCAGTTCTGGAAGTCAAAAGTTCAGAATGTGTCTCAGTGGGCTAAAATCAAAATGTCAGCAGGGCTGTGTTCCCGCTGGAGGCTCCAAGGAAGAATTTGCTCCTGCTTTTTCCAGCTCCTAGAAGCTGCCTTTATTCCTTAGCTGAAGACCTCTGCCTCCGTCTCCAAGGCCAGCAGTGTAACATCTTCAGATCTCTCTCGCTCTCTCTCTCTCTCTCTTTCTCTGATCTTTGTTTCTGTGCTTACATCTCCTTCTCTAACCCTGACTTTCCTGCCTCCTTATAAAGACCCTGTGATTAGTTACTCCTTGAGATCCATGGGGATTGGTCTTAGGACCCCCTCAGATACTAAAATCCACAGATGCTTATGTCCCTTAAATAAAACGGTATAGCATTTGCATATAATCTATACACATCCTCCCATGTACTTTAAATTATCCCTAGGTTCTTTACAATACCCAATACAATTAAACATTATATAAATTGTTGTTACACTGTAGTATTTTTATTTGTATTATTTTTTATTGTTGTATTTTTCCCAGATATTGGGCAGGTGCAGAATCTGCAGATACAGAGGGCCAACTGTACATTGAGCCCACTCCAATCACCTGAGATAATCCTCCCATCTCAGGATCCTTAACTTTATCACATCTGCAAAGAGTCCCTTTTGCCATGTGAGATCATATATTCACAGGTTCTGGTAATTATGATATGGACAACTTTGGGGGAGCATTCTACTGCCTACCACACCCAATTTATAGGTAAGAAAAGAGATACTTGGCCGTAACCTCACAACTCACGTCTAGATAGGTCTAGAATCCATGTGTTTCCATTCTGCATCTACACTCTTATTACTGAGTGGCTGCTTCCTAGAGTTCACAGAACATATTTCTTACTGTAACTCTACAAACCATTGTAGGAGGAACAAACGTGAACCACATCCAGTCATTTATTCACACTGCAGTATGAGGTGGCTTTGAATCCATCTCAAAGTATACTTTTCCTTTAGGCTCCTGTTGAGGGAAAATGGGCTGAAAGGAGCATGAAATAACTTTGTAAAGGAATACAAGGAAGTGCCATTGAACTGGGAACCTCTGAAGCCAGCTGAGGTTAGGGGCACCTACCCACCTTTATCCTTTTCTATCTGATCTTCTAAGAAGTATTTACTGAGCGCTTAAAACATTGCA
The DNA here is from genome assembly GCF_047675955.1 of Chlorocebus sabaeus. Classification (NCBI taxonomy): domain Eukaryota; kingdom Metazoa; phylum Chordata; class Mammalia; order Primates; family Cercopithecidae; genus Chlorocebus; species Chlorocebus sabaeus. The sequence goes on along the minus strand of NC_132911.1, from coordinate 138,795,504 downwards.
GTCCCTGCATGGTGAGCCAGCCCCTGTGCCAGGGCATACGAGAAAAATTCAAGTTCAGAAAATCTCAAGCTCAGATAGAAACTCAATAAAGGTCTGTGTAATGAATTAATGAATGTATCAATTTTCCACTACAGTCTAAGAACTTTCTGTACCAAGGCCCCAGTTTCCTAAGACTGAGTAGCCCCACGCTCATTTCCAGAAAGCCTCTCCAGTTTCCCACAAGCAACTGAGTATGCACATTGCATAGCTCTGACTAGAAACTAAAAGCAATTTTTAAGTTTTTTTAACAGATCATTTTCTGCTGGTGCACAGATGTCTGCAGAAAGGAAAAAGTCAGAAGATATTCTTAACTCAAAGACAAAAGTGACTGGTCCCCTCCCCGCTCTTCAATCATTTCCCCACTTACCCTTTCACTTGCTTTACTTCACCTGCAAATGGAGAAAATACTCTCCCTTGAAAACCATCCTGCCTCTAAAAATGTCATCCCGTGCCTTTCCTTTTTCTCCCAGCTAGCTCCTTTTAGACCAGCACCTGAGTATCAGGAGAAAGGAAATCTTCTGGATGATTTTAGGGAAACACTGAGACGGGGGTAGGTGAAGATAAACAGTGCCGCACCGGGAGCGCACGTCCACGAACACGTAAATCTCTGAGGTCGAAGGCAAAGCGGGGGAATTCAAAAGGTGTAGGAAGCAGTAAAGTTCAGACACTGACTGACTAAAAGTTTGTCATAACACTCAGCCAAATGTTAGCCCCGGGCGTAACTAGTAATAGGATCGTTGTTGTTGCTATCGTTACCATTTTATTATTATTTTCCAGGTGCATATGCATTTCAAAATGTTTTCACCAAATATGTGCATTTTATCCATCATAACTACCTTATGGGGTTGGCCATGGCCACGTGGCTGTTCCCATTTGTACTTACAAAGGGCCAGACTAACTGAGAAACGGACAGTTAGTGACCAGAGGGAACCTCTAGGCTCAAGGGTCTCCAGACTCCTTAACTGGGGCTCTTGCCACCATCCCACACCACACCTCTTTTTGGACAGAACTCCCAGGAGAGGACACTTTGGAAGCTGGGATTCCTGATGAGTGATTCTTCACCAAGCCTTTCAATGGCTATGAGTGATCAATTAGTTCCGGGTCTGTGCCAAGCCAGCTACCAACTCTCCTCTGGAATCATGAGCTCTCAAGCATGGTGCACAACTGACCAGTTACAAGAGGCAAGGACCTCGCAGGCAGAGAAGCATCCAGTCCGACGCCCTCAAAGGAGAAACCATATGTGTTTCCTGGCAAAGCACAACAACAGCGTAAAATTGACAACGTTTGACCCTATTGTTTAGACTCGCAAAAGGAAGATTGTCATACTCTGTTTCTCCTCCTTCCTCTTTCTCTGTGTATATGTGTTCTTATGTCTATCTCTCTCTTTTCTCTGACACACACACACATACACACACAAGAGAGAGAGAATCATTGAGCAATTTCTTTCAGATACTACTCACCTTTTAAAGTAGAGGTAGATGCCCACAGTCAACTGAGAGGACTAAGAAATGCAAGAAATGACATAATATTTTCCAGCATCCAATTACCAAAATTACCACTTGGATGGAGAGGGCTGAAGTGGGCAAGCCTCTGTCATGAGCAGGCAGGGAATCAATCAACTACTGTTGGCCGAATGCCTTCTGCACTCCAGGGCTTTTGTTACAACTTTCTCATTTATCCACAGAGCAGTCATAAAGATAGACATCACCAGCCCCATTTTACAGCTAAGGAAACTGAGGCTCAAATATGCTGAATTAATTCAAGGCTACATAGCTTTTAAGACAGAGTAGGATTCAAAGTCATGCTGGTCTGATTGCCAAGTCTGTGGTCTCCCCACCACAATCCTTATCAGATGTGGAAGATGTAAGATAAACATTTACCCACCCACCTTCCCAAGGCCCAAAGGAAGAACTTAAGCCATCTTCTTCATTCCACAAATAAGTATGGAGCATTTTTTCTGTGCTCAGGCCACAAAGGTAAGAAGGATATGTTCTTTAAGATCAAATTAGTGGAGGAAAAAACAGATCTGTAAAGAGATCTAGCAAGTAATGCTGGCTGCCCAAAGGGCGAGGTTGGAAGGGGTCTGTTGGGCACAGAGGAGAGGCTCATCACAGGAGCGTTGATACACTGTATCTTAAAGGATGGACAGAAATGTGTCCAATGGTCAAGGAGAGATATTGCATATTGGAGGGGACACAACTTGGGTAAAGTGAGGGTGGCAGAGGAATACGGCAAGTTCTGGAAGCTGCATGTGGATTGGTATTAAGGGAGAGTGACATGTGATAAAGACAGTTGAATTCATCATTGTAGCTAACTCCACAGCAAACCTTTTATCCCAGGAGGTCAATCCAAACAGGTTCTCAAATTAGCATCCGAATCCCCACTTAATAGCCTTGCAGATTTGGGAGGGACGCCACACCCAGAAATTTTGATTCCATAGTTCTTGGCTGGAGTCTGAGAATCTGAATTTCTGATCAGCTCCCAGGTGATGATGACACTGTTGCTCCACTGACTGACCTTCCAGGACTGGCCCCAGCCTCCTTGCTCATCCTGACGTTTGCTGATAATAGGTCCAGGGATAAACATATGACCTAATTCTGACCACTGAGAAATGAGAGGGCCTGTTGAGAGGGTATCTGGGAGAATTTTCTTCCTTCATAGGGGAGAGCCACAAGGAACATCTTTTCTTCCTCTAAATAATCTGTTGTTGGGATGTGACACATGAAACTTCTGCAAGCCACCTTACTCCTAATGTGAGCATGATGCCAGCAACCAGGAACAGCAAGCAGGGAGATGGTGAATACCTGGGTCTTTGAAGGAGTCTTTGACATGGTTTGAAGGTTTTGTCTTCACATCTTATGTTGAATGTTGACCTCCAGTTTTGGAGGTGAGTCTAATGGGAGGTGTTGGGTCATGGGGGTGGATTCCTCATGAATGCTTGGTACTGCCCTCGTCGTAACCTATGAGTTCACATGCAATCCAGTTGTTTAAAAGAGACTGGTAGCTCCCCGTCTCCTTCTGCCTCCCTCACCATGTGACATGCCTGCTCATCCTTCACCTTCTACCACGATTGTAAGCTTCCTGAGGCCCTCGCCAGAAGTAGATGTTGGCACCACACTTCCTGTACAGGCTGCAGAACCATGAGCCCAAAGAAACCTCTTTTATTTATAAATTAGGCAGTTTCAGGTATTCCTTTATAGCAGCACAGATGAACTAATACAATCATCAAGTCACTAAATCATCTGGAAGAGCTCACCTTAATGGGAGAGGATTCTTTCTGACTAGTCAGGAAGGAGAGAGGATAGCATTTCAACCATGAATGGAGACACAGAGTTAGTCTGGTTGGCCCCTGGGAAAGAGAAGAGGCAGGCTCGCTTTCCTGGAGCAGAAAAGTGGGAAAAACAAGGTGACTAGCAAGGAAGCTGGCTGATCACAGAGCTCCCTCAAAGCCTCCTTGAGAAGAAGGTTCTGACAAACAAAGAAGTAGATGCCATCCAAGGTTCTGGATTGGGCAAAGGGCATGGCAAAATTACTGTCAAGGATAGTTACTTGCAAGAATTGTTGTCTCCTGTGGGGGAAAAGGTAGAGAAATAACTAATAATGATTATCATAATATTTGCAAGCCCCTTTGGGTGTCAGGCAATATGCTGCAAGTTCCAACTCAGTATCACCCACCTGGTGACCCACCTGGTGACAGGGGAGATAGGAAGGATAATCTGTGCCATGAAGGGTGGCTGGGCTGTGTCAGAAGAAGGAGGAGGCCCAGAAGGAATACCATGACAGGTCATGACCCCACGAGGGGTCAGTTCCACTGTGGTGGGAGGAAGCATGAGAAAAGGAAAAGGATAGCCACTTGAGTAGCTGGGATTAGTAGAATCAGTAGATAAGTAGAAAAGGGTAACTTGCCCTGAGTCTTGAAAGATAGGTAAGGGTTAGTCTGGTAAGATAGAGTAAGAAATTGGGAGGCCACTCCTGCCAGAGGGTACTGCCTAAGAAAAGGCTTGGAGGTAGGAATAGATTGATGTCTTGAACCACCAGAAGCTCCAGATGGGGTGAGGGTGGGAGTAGGAGGCAGACAGGGAGGCCAGGTGAGCCCTGCCATCAAGTATATGATTTCTCCCCTGGACTGGGAGAGCCACCAGATGGCATTAGGGTTAGATGTGAAAGGACTCCATGTGTGTCTTAGAAAGATTGTGCTGGCAGAGCGTGGAGGGCAGAATGTGGGTGTGGAAGTGGAGTGAGGAAGGCATTTGAAATTATGAAAACTTTAGATAAGAAATTGGCACTGTGGCCGGGTGCGGTGGCTCAAGACTGTAATCCCAGCACTTTGGGAGGTTGAGACAGGCGGATCACGAGGTCAGGAGATCGAGACCATCCTGGCTAACACGGTGAAACCCTGTCTCTACTAAAGAATACAAAAAAATTAGCCGGGTGTGGTGGCGGGCGCCTGTAGTCCCAGCTACTCGGGAGGCTGAGGCAGGAGAATGGCGTAAACCCGGGAGGCGGAGCTTGCAGTGAGCTGACATCTGGCCACTGCACTCCAGCCCGGGTGACAGAGCGAGACTCTGTCTCAAAAAAAAAAAAAAAAAAAAAAGAAAGAAATTGGCACTGTGTGGCCTCCGGGCTTCATGTCATCTGGTTGCTTCTCTATGGATGTCCCTGGGCGGATTATAAATGCTTGAGGAGCAGGAAGTGGGTCTGCTTATTCACAGTTATACGCCTAACACTTATTAAGTGCTCCATAAATATTTTGTGTATTAATGAAGAGACAGCCATCCCAGAAGATGTCTCATTCACTCATCAAACTTTTATTGAGTTCCTACTGCATGTTAGTCCCTATGCCTGGTGCCAGAGCACAGAGTTGGCCCTGAGCAAAGATTCCTAATCTTTTTGTTCCATCAACTTCTTTGGCAATCTGTGGAATTCTACAGACCCTTTCTCAGAACAATATTTTTAAAAAATAAATTGAAGCTTATAGAGGAAATCAATTTCGTTAAAATGTAGCTATCAAAATATTAAAAATGGAAGTAGTAGTATAGTAATATATGTGCATCTTTATTTAACTCATTAAATAATGAATTGAGGAAGCTGTCTCATAACAACTATAATTTCAACATAATGAATGTGAATATTTTGAGCTCTCTGTAACAACTATAGTGTGATAAGAAAACATGTACAATTTCTGGCCAGACGCAGTGGCTCATACCTATAATCCCAGCACTTTGGGAAGCCCTGGCAAGCCAATCACTTGAGGCCAGGAGTTCGAGACCAGCCTGGGCAACATGGCGAAACCCTGTCTCTACTAAAAATATAAAAATTAACTGGGTGTAGGGGCACACACCTGTAGTCCCAGCTATGCAAGCAGTGGAGGCACAAGAATGGCTTGAACCCGTGAAGTGGAGGTGCAGTGAGCCAAGATCATGCCACTGCATTCTAGCCTGGGAAACAGAGCAAAACTCTGTTTCAAAAAAAAGAAAAAGGAAAAGAAATACAATTTCTGGTTGTGGTAAACTCACAGGTACTACTAATAATATTGCACTGTGGGTTGGGAGCAGTGGCTCACACCTGTAATCCCAACACTTTGGGAGGCCAAGGCGGGTGGATCATTTGAGGTCAGGAGTTCAAGACCAGCCTGGCCAATGTGGTGAAACCCCGTCTCTACTAGAAATACAAAAATTAGCCAGGCAGTAGTGGCATGTGACTGTAATCCCAGCCACTGAGAAGGCTGAGGCAGGAGAATCCCTTCAGCCTGGGAAACGGAGGTTGCAATGAGCCAAGATCAAGCCACTGCACTCCAGCCTGGGCAATGGAGTGAGACACTGTCTCAAAAAAAGAAAATATTGCAGTGTAGTGCTCCATTCATGATAGTAGTGTGTAAAATTTGGGGCAGAGTCCTCAGACTGTGATCCCAATATCAGTATCATCTAGGAACCATTCCAAATGCAAGTTCTCGAACCTCACCTCAGACTGAATCAGAGACTCTGGGATTAGAGGTAGGGTGACCAACTTATCCTCATAAGCCTGGGATGTTCCTAATTTTAGCACTGAAAATCCCACATCCCAGGAACACCTTAGACTTAGGCAAACCAGGATGTTTATTCACCCTAGTGGAGACCCACCAGTGTGTGTTTGAGGAAGGTTTTGATGTAATTCCGAGCATTTGAGAACCACGGACACACAAGTGGTTATTAAAATAAAGATGTAAGTTTCCCATCCAAGTTAACAAAAGCCCTGAATTCAAACAATTCAAGATAAGAACCCCAATTTAGACAATATCTCCAGTCCTCAAGGAGCACACTTTTCAGAAGAGGAGGAAACAACTAGGCAGACAGCTGAAATTCAGTGTGAAAAGAGCCTGTAAACAGAAGCCCAGAGAGTCCTGGGAGCTTGGAACAAGTGTACCTTTCCAGTAAGATGCCTCTGTCTAGGGAGTAGAGAGGTATGCTGTAAGATGATGCATGGTGATGATGAGAAAGAGGAAGAGGAAGAGGAGGAGCAGGAGGTGGAGGAGGAGGAGAAAATAAGCTAATATATATTCAGTGTTTAACCCTGTTCCAGGTTCTATTCTTAGTGCTTTATGCCCTTAATTTATTCTCACAACTCTAGAAGGCAAGAACCATATTATCCACATTTGATAGATGACCAAACTGAGGCACAGAGCAGTTAAGAAACTTGCCCAAGGTCACACAGCTATTGAGAGGAGTAACAAACATTTGAAGTCAGGAAAGCTGACTCTAGATCTCATGCTTTTAACTGTCATGTGATCGCAGTGGTTATTTGGGTATTTGGTTATTGTAGGGTTATATAGGCCACAAAGGGTTCCTCTTCCTCTTCTCTGAAAATAAGCTTTATCTTGGTTGAGATTCAAAGGAGGCAGCTTATTCGAAGGATGCAGAGCTCAAGAAGTCATTGCATAATTTCAGTTTGGGCCTCTAGGGCCACTTGAGATCCGTGGATGCAGCTGCAGTGCCAGCTTCCCAGGGCTGCTTTTCATCTTTGTTTGCTGCTTGGGGTCAAGGTTGAGAAAAGGCAAGAGAGGGAAGGAAACCTAAAAATGAGCGCAGGGGTCTGATTGATTGATTGATTGATTTAGAGACAGAATCTTGCTCTGACGCCCAGGCTAGAGTGCAGTGACATGATCTCAGCTCACTGCAACCTCTGCCTCCCGGGTTCAAGCAATTGTTGTGCCTCAGCCTCCCAAGTAGCTGGGATTACAGGTGCATGCCACCATACCCAGCTAATTTTTGTATTTTTAGTCGAGATGAGGTTTCACCATGTTGGCCAGCTGGTCTCGAACTCCTGGCCTCAAGTGATCCACCTGCCTGGGCCTCCCAAAGTGTTAGGATTACAGGCGTGAGTCACCATGCCCAGTCCTGATTTATTTTTAAGACAGGTTAGAGAAATGTCAAGCCTTGACTTAATTTGACCCTTCCAGAGAAGGGAGGAAGGTATATTGAGAAGGAGATTATCAGACCAGCTTGGATACAAATCTTTTCTTGGCAACTGGAAAATCTGGTGATTCTCCAGTTTATCTTTGGCCACTTTATTCAACATTTCACTTTGGCCCTCAATATTCTTATCTGTTCATTGGGGATAACAATATTCACACTATCATTATTCTCATAGTAACAAAAGACCTTGGCCATCGTAGGTCATCAATACATGCACCCCTTCCCTTTCCGGCCAGTTAATTGTAAATGACATCCCCACTCCAAGGCAGACACTGAGCCAGGGCTACGGACCCAAAGGTGGCTAAGGCAGGGTTCTTCATCCTTATTTTTTTCGTTAGCCTCTTGGCAGTCTAGGGAAGCCAGTGGATCTCTTCTCAGTGCTATTCTTCTTCCTGGTTCCAGCCTCGGAAGCGCATCACGCATGTTAAGAAAGAAACTCCCCTTGGGGATTTTCTCATATGCCCAGGGCCTCATTCAAATGTTCACACCCAAACATTGTTAGACCCATCATAGCTGCTTGACAAAAGTTGTCTTATTATCCCCATAAAATGTCATCCACCTGTCAGCAGACAGACCTTCCTTTTCTCCACCAATGCCTACCTGCCTTTGCAGGAGGCAGGGACCAGGTGGCAGAATCTACAGACTCTCTCTTTGGGTGAGATGATTTTTGTGTGTGTACTAAGAACTTGGAAGCAGTTGGATATTCCCACACAGCAGAAAAAAAATAGATTGAGAGTGAAGGCAAAATTGTAGGGGAGGATGAGGGACTATAGGCAAAGGGAACAGGGGAAAGGACCTCAAGGTGAATGAATGATAAATACATTTTATATTATTAAGGCGATGTCTGTGCAGGTCCCGTGTTAGTCACCTGAAATTCACATATCTTTAACAGAGCTCGAATCCATAGCAATAACCCCTTCAGTAGTGTCCTGTGGTGTTCAGGATGCAGTGACCCAAAAAAAGCCATGTGTGGGAGCCACTGCCGGCCTCTGTAGCTGTGTCCCCAAGCAGATCCACTTGTACCCTCTCACTGTAGAGTCCAGGCTCATGTAACTCTTTGCAAGTCCCTGTCAGTGCCACCCTGTCTCCAGGTTTCCTTGGAGTACCCTCTGCCTTCTGTTTGGATAGCCTTTAATCCTTCCACCCTTTGCTATCACCTTACACCTACACACATGCCCTTTGCTTGGCCAGAATCTTCCCAATTTCCAGGTCTCAACTTAAACACCACTTCCTCCAGGAAGTCTTCCATAACCCCCTAAAATAGGTCCAGGCACCTCTCCTTTACTTGCCCAAAGCCGTCTTTTCTTTGCCCATCACTGGCTGTGCCTCACTGTATTGGGTTTACAACTACACTCATCTGACCCCACCATCATGCCATGAGCTCCTCGAGGGCAGTGTCTGGGTGTTTCCTGGGGCCATAGTAACATGGCTGAGAAAAAAACAGCCTGAGGCAAAGACACAGGTGCAGGTAGTTTGCTTAGGAGGTGATTCTGGAAAAGAGGAGTGTGGATCAGGGCAAATGAGATAAGTACAAAGGAAAAGCCAATATCAAGATGCATTTCAAGGTTGTGGCTGTGGCAAACAGGAGCTCCATTCGATGTGTCAGATGCTTTCCAGAGCTGTCCTCTGTAGGAGAGGGGTGGGGTGGGAGTTTTAGCCCACCAGTATTTTTTGTACCATTGGTGGCAGAACCCCCACCTGGGGTGTTAATGTCCTGAGCTTCCAGGCTGTCAAAACAAGGTAAGTCTGAGAGCCCAGAACTGTCCACCACCACTGAAGCTAAAGCAAGAGGTAGAAAAGGAGCCATATGCAGGACACCCAGTTTGTCTGGATAGGACTGTAACCCAAACTCCCAGCACAGGGCCATGCAGTCAATATTGAATCCGGCCCTCACAGTCACTCTGCAGAGCGGGGGCTATTAGCAACCCCACTGCAGAAAAGAAAAAATTGAAGGTCAAAGAAGTCAAGGGACTGACCAAAGTTATACAGTAAGTGAAAGGGCTGTGGCTCAGCCCAGATCTGGTAAACTCGCTGTTCATGTTTATTCCTCTATGTTCCAGCTATTCCATGACCAACTCACTCGTGCCAGAATGAAGATCTTTCCAAAGGGAAAAGGTTTAAACAGCGGCCGCCCAGGAGTGGTGCTCATGAAGGACCTGACCAGACAGCCCTCAGGAAGGTTCCCAAATGTAAAAGTCCCTGAAGCCTCTGCACAAGAAACTAGAGTTTATTCATCTATTAAATGGATTCAGTGGCTTCCCTGCTGCCCTGGAGGTCCTCAGAGTACAGTGGATGACACCCTCTGGAAGACAGGGCCTGGAAAAAGAAAAGCTGCCTGACTTCTTCACAGATGCTCACAAAAGAAGCTCCCACTTCCCTGGAGTCAGAGGAAGTCATTTTTTAGCATGTTTGGGCCCAGAGCCAAGTGAGTTGGGTGACTCTAGCCACAGGCTCAGATGCTTGCAGAGGATTAGACCCGCGGTTAGCAAGTACCTGGAAAAGGGGAAAGTTTATGAACTATTTTCTCCTTTACCTTTTATCACTTCGGTTCTGTCTCTATCTGCCTATAGCCAGATCTGTCTATTCATGCATCTCATATATCGGTTTCTCAAGAAGCGGGGTTTGTGGTGTAGGCTACATAACAAGAATCATCACTTGAGACAGGAGACAGAGGAAGCAGGATCGGGCAGAAGGAGGAGCCAAGCTGTGATGCCAGCTGGTCAAAGTCTTGCCAATCGTGGGGGGAGTTCTAGAGTATGGCTCACCCAAAACATGCTGCATTAAGCCAAACTGGTCGGACCGTTATACCCCTGCCTCATGCAGCCACAGATGCGGGCTCCCCCAGGAAGGGCAGGACCTTGGGTGAGGCAGCTCTCTGCAGCTGAGACAGATCCTGGAGGGGCTGTCGGCTGGAGGCTGCCTGCTGACCTCATGGCCCCAGCTGGGCATCGAATCCTCCTCTCTCGAAGAAGGATCTGGGGTCATTTCCATGTCTGCCCCAGTCCCCTCCTTGCACCTCTCAGGTCCACTTCTCCATGTGGAGCATCCTTCTCAGGCACTACAGCTACTTTGTTCATATCCCCATCCTCCCAGGCTGGGGTGACAATGACAGAGACAGGCCAGTGTCAAGTGGGGGAATCATTGTGTCTCCTCGTTGTTTGATGGTGTGTGCTATCTGATGGGCATTAGACTGTAAGACAGAGATCTTCAAAGATTGAACCCACTCTCTCTACCCACCCACTTGTCTCCCTGTGAGACTCTGTTTCTCTGGTTTTCTAATTACTGTCCTTCCAGACCTCCACCCAGGCCATTTGCCATTTCCCATAAATCTCTATACATCTAATCTGATATGGTTTGGCTGTGTCCCCACCCAAATCTCATCTGGAATTGTATCTCCAGTAATTCCCATGTGTTGTGGGAGGGACCAGGTGGGAGATAACTGAATCACGGGGGTGGGTGCCCCCATACTGTTCTCATGGTTGTGAATAAGTCTCACGAGATCTGATGGTTTTATAAGGGGTTTCCCCTTTTGCTTGGCTCTCATTCTCTCTTGTCTGCCGCCGTGTAAGACGTGCCTTTCACCTTCTGCCATGATTGTGAGGCCTCCCAGCCATGGGGAACTGTGAATTCATCAAACCTCTTTTTCTTTATAAATCAGCAGTCTCAGGTATGTTTTTATCAGCAGCATGAAAAAAGACTAATACATAGCCTCAGGCCACTTCTCCTCCCATGCAGTGTGGATGACCAGTGGCTCTACCTGAACTTCAGCCCATTGGAGTAATTTTCTCTCACCACTGTCTTTCAAGGCCACCCCCGAGTGAGGCCATCAATTCCAGTTTGCAGTCACATCTAAGGAGGTGATCTAAGGAGTCACAACTGATACCAAAACCAATCTCAGGCTTTTTCCTCTTCCTTCAACTGGTTATAGGGCATTATCCCAAACAGTCAGAGGCATAGGCTGTGTGGAGGGTTGCTGATGGCACGACAGGGCTGTGGGTTTCTGCACAACCCACTCATGTTCCTTACCTGTCCTTCTGCCTCTACTCAGGCTCGGTCCCGGATGGACCAATTCTAGCTCACTGCAGAGTAAAGCTGGGTGTGCCTGATGCTATAACCCAGTGAGTCACCTAGGACCCGGCTCGCGATCCCCAGTTCTGGTTATCTGGCAGCTTGATGTCTCATGGGGAGATGTTTCATCTCTCACAGGGCCCAGAAGCACAACAGGCATCGTCTTCATAAAGTGAAGCATTCCCTGCTGGGGATGGCCTGGCCTTTCTCCCCATTTCCAGTCTACACTATGATTCTCCCTTTGGAGCTTGACATAATTGCTACATGGTGTCTGTTCCCATCACTGATACCCCCACCATCTGTAATTAAGGTTAGGACCTTGACATGCAGAGACATTCAATTAGTTACTGTGAGTCCTTACATGTGGAAAACGAAGGCAAGAGAGCCAGAGGCATGCAGAGGTGAAAGAAGAGGCTGGAGAGATTTTCATGTGTGAGAAGGACTCCAACTGCTGCTGCTGGCCTTGAAGGTGGGGGAAGAGGGTTATGGGCAAAATAAAAATGTGAGGGCTTCTATAAGCCAAGAACAGCCCTCAGTTTACAACCTATAGGGAAAGGAAAACCTTGGTCCTACAACCACAAGGAACTGAATTTTGCCAACAACCTGTTTGAAAAGGAAACAGATTCTCCCTAAAAGCTCTAGAAAGGAAGACAACCTGCTGACGCCTTGGTTTAGCCCAAGGTCCAGAGACCCACACTGCACTTATGACTTACAGAAACAGTGCGATAGCAAGGTTGTGTTGTTTTAAGCTTGTTTGTGACAACAGGGATGGGAAGTGGATATACTGTCCGCGCTCTGCCACTGCCAGCAATGGGGTTCACACAGTCAGCTGGGAAGTGAATGACCCAGCTCCAAAACCCCATCTTAGCTCCTGTTCTCTTGAACCACTGTTCCAGATTCAGTAGTGCAGAAGCAAGTGCTGAGATGGAGATTGAGGTGTGAGATATTTAGTGGGAATTCGCACTGTGAAAGGAAAGGGAGGAAGCAAGACTAGGCAAAAGGAGAAGTGAACTGCAAGAAGAACTTGACAAAGCCTCCGCCAAGCCAGCACAGAGCTCTGGAACAAGCTGCCCATTAGAGTTGTCCAATGTCAGGCCCAAGTGACCAGGACTTTACATCATGCCTCAATCACTGCCCCCGCTGGAGGATGTGACTTAGAATGAAGCTGATCCTGAATGAGCTGACAGCTGAAGGCTGTCTTCTTACTGTAATCTGGCCAACTTCTGATCACACTCTGGCCCTCAGCAGCCAGTCTTGCCTTGAAGGAGGATCTGCATGGCACCCCTCCATGTCTGTCATAGTCCCTTCAGGCTAGAGGTCATAAAGATGAATCTGAGAGATTAAACTATTTGCTCAGTATCACACAGAAATGATGGGCAGAGTTGGGACTATAGCCCAAGTTTCCTGAAGCTTTTCCTAGTATCACGGTTTTGACTAAAAACACAGTTCTGCCTTTGGAGAACATGATGGGGCTTCTAGATGATGTGCCGGAAGCCAACATAATCATTGAACTCCAGTCAAGAGGGACTTTAGGGGGCCTTCAGTATAACCCCTGGCCCAAGACAGAGGTACCCTGTAAAGCATCCCTCATACATCCGGCCTGGGTCCCAAACTTGCCCACCTTCCACTGAAAATGTTCTGATCCTTTCTGACTATAATTCCTTATAATTTACTAATCAGTAAGGCCACATATGTGAAACACATTGAAATTTGCAAAGCACCTCAGTCTCTAAAGTGTTCAGTGCCATTCCTATTTAAGATGATGCCTCTATCTGCATCTGGGCAAGACTGGGCTTTGATTTTCATTTGAGGCCTGTGGCTCTGTACAACCCATTCCTTTACTATTCCCCTGGTTCTTTCCTCCTCTCACTTTTGGTGGCACTGCCTGGCCTCTTGTTCATCCTGCTCATTTCCTCCAGCATGTCTGCATTTCCTGCTCATTTCTTTCAGCATGTCTGCATTGCCCGGCAGCACCACACTGCAGGAAGTGGGACGTGAGTGTGTATGATGTAATATGATAATTTCTGGGCATATTGTATTCATAACAAGAGGGGTAATGGCACACAGATGAGGTCACATCTGGATATTAGGTCCAGAAATGTGTGAACATGTAGGATCATATGACCAGAGGGTGCTCTGATGTGATACTGATAAAATACATGATTACTATATTCCATGATATGATACTAACAAAATACATGATAAAATACTATATTCCATGCCATAGAAACTATAACATGTGTATCGACCAACATAATTTGTCAAATACTTATATAACAATCTCCTCACTTGGCTCTTCCTATAACCCTGTGGGAAATAAGAGATCTATTTTACTCTCCTGGAACTTTCATTTCCTCACCCAGAGCTCCAAGCTACCTTTGTGATAAGAAATGACTGAACGGAGCAAAGAAGCTAAGCGTAGATAGAACCCTGTTTCCACATTTGAAGACCTATTGTCTGGAAGATATATTAGAACTTGGAGGATGCTGAATCTTTGGCCCTAGTTTTCACCATCAGCATGACACACAGGGCCTCATCTTGCATGGCCTCATTGTGGGAAAAGAGTACTCCCTGCCTCTTGACTTTGAGCTTCACCATATGACTTGATGTGGTCAATTGCAAACGTGACAAAACTACTGTCTTGAGCCTAAGCCCCAGGAGGCCTCACATGTTGCTGCTTGCCTTCTTGTAGTTTTACCATTTGCCATGAGAGGGGCATGTACCAGCTAGCCTGCTGGTCCTGGGGCAAGATGGGAGACCCATGAGGCAGAGCTTTCCGGCCACTGCAGGCTGAAGCAGAGCTGTCCTGTGCAACATGGAGAGCTTCTGCTGTTCATAGTACCATGGATGCAAAGAGAAACTGTCTTAGCCCTTGCAGGAGCCGAGTCCAATAGAGAGGTATGGCACCATCAGCCACTGAGCTCACAAAGCTTGTGGTCCATGTAGAGTCTTCCCTCTCTCTCCTGCACCTCCTAGTAGATTGTTTCTTTGTTCCAAATATTTGCTGCACTTCTCTGAGATAAAATTACACTTCCTGTCACATTAATGCCAGGCTTGGCCACGTGACTTTTTTTTGGCCAATGGTGTATGAGTGGAGGTAACATGTGCCACTGCTAAACAGAAGCCATTCAAGGGCCGTTGCATAATATTGTTATTTCTCTCTGCCACAAGCCTAAGACAGGGCTTCATCTTCAGCTCCAGTGACAGAGGGAAGACCATGTGGATCAGAGATGCCGTTGAAGCATACAAGCGGCCAAAAAGCATATGGAAAACACGCTCGTTACCACTGATCATTAGAGAAATGCAAATCAAAACCACAATGAGATACCATCTCACACCAATCAGACTGGCTATTATTAAAGTCAAAAAGCAGCATGTTGGCAGGGCTGTGAAGAAAACAGAACACTTATTACACTGTTGATGGAAGTGAAAATTAGTTCAGCCACTGTGGAGAGCAGTTTGGGGATTTCTTAAAGAACTAAGAATGGAATTACCATTTGACCCAGTAATTTCATTACTAGGTATCTACCAAAAGGAAAATAAACCATTCTTCCAAAAACACACATATGCCCATATGTTCCTCACAGCACTATTCACAACAGCAAAGACATGGAACCAACCTAGGTGCCCATCAACAATGGATTGTATAAAGAAAATGTGGTACATATACACTGTGGAGTAGTATACAACCGTAAAAAGAATGAAATCATGTTCTTTGCAGCAACATGGATGCAACTGAAGACCATTATCCTAAGCAAACTAATGTAGAAAAAGAAAACAAAAATACCCCATATTCTAAATGGAAACTAAACAATAAGTACATATGGGCATAAAGTTGGGAACTACAGACAATGCAGACTCCAAAAGCAGAAAGGCAGAGAGAGGGCAAGGGCTGAAAATCTACCTGTTGAGTACTATGCTCATTTTCTGGATGACAGGTTCAATTGCACCCCAAACTTCAGCATCACACAGTATACCCATGTAACAAACCTGCATATGTACCTCTGAATCCATAATAGAAGTTGAAAAAAATATCACAAGCCTAATGATGTCATCCCTAGCTTAAAATGCAAGCCTGGGCATGGTGGCTCATGCCTGTAATCCCAGCGCTTTGGGAGGCTGATGCGGACAGATCACTTGAGCCTGAGAATTCAAGGCCAGCCTGGGCAACAGAGTGAAACCCTGTCTCTCTAAAAACAAAAAAATTAAAAACAAAACAAAAAAATAACCTGGCCATGAGGGTACGCGCCTGTAGTCCCAGCTACCAGGGAGGTAGAGGTGGGAGGATGGCTTAAATCTGAGGGTTGTAGGTTGCAGTGAGCCAAGATGGGGCCACTGCACTCCAGCCTGGGCAACAAAGCAAGACTCCATCTCAAAAATGAAAAATAAAATGCATCTGAAACCCATTGCTTTGAGAAAGCCTTCAACTCTGGCTGAACACAGGAGGCTGTTCCTGATGCAGTCTCCAACTCTCACTTACCCCTTCCTCTGACCACACCTCACACCAGAGTCTGCCCTTGGTCATGCAGAGCTGTGCCTGCCTTTCCTCTGGTGTTTCCCGCACTCCTCTGACCCTTCGTCCAAGAAAACCCTTCACATAGATAGCCTCATCTTCCTCCCCTCTGCCAAAGACCAGCCGAAGCTCTGCCTTTTCTGAGAATCATTCCCACATCCCTCAGCCCAATATTGTCCTCTCAATCTTTGCTGCAAAACAAAATCTTGTGGTTAAAAAAAAAAAATACTGACACTCAGGTCCCACCACCAGAGATACTAAATTAATTGGTCTGGGATGGGACCTGGACAACAGTATCTTTTTAAATCTCTCCAGGTGATTTTAATATGCAGCCCAGGCTGAGGACTATTTGCATTCTTCTATTTTAATTGCATTTCCCCTGAGCACCCGCACTCCCTGTGTTCCCCTCCTTATTACTCTATATTGTAATTTTCTGTTCATTTCTCTGACTCCCTAACTCATCTAAGGGCTCTTCAAGGGCTACGCTCAACTCACATCTTTTCCATCTCCTCCTATCCTCCAGGGCTTAGTTCACAACACGTATGTGTTGAAAGCTTCAGTTCCCCAAGTCAGGAAACTTCTCCTGCACCCCACCCTGCCTGCTTGTGCCCCATGAAGCCTCACTTTCCAGCCACCTCACAACTGCAGTGCTTGACTCAGTGACTGTGAAATGACTGAATTGCTCAGCTGCATCTTTCTCCAGCACTTTTTCTTCTGTCTCTGCTCTCTTGGGCTTTGACACTTGGGTTCTCCAGTGCTTACTGTATCAGTGTGAACAGCTGCTGCTTTGCCTAAAAGCACTTCAGTGAAGTGCTAGAAAATCCCTGGAAATTGCTCTCCCCAATCCCCCACCAAGCCAAGCTCACTGCATTGAAGAGAAAAGGACTCCAGGGGAGAAGGTGCTGCTGTCTCTCTGAGCAGAGACCCTGCCGACCTCAAGGCCAAGGGCCCCCACCCTCCTTCCAAACACATCCAAATCTCTGCATCCATCTCACTCCACCATTCTAAGGCATGGCTCACTTCTGCTTCCACATCTGATTTAATCTTAAGGGAGAGGGGATTATCATTCTCACTTTACAGGTGAATAAAGATCAGTCAGAGACCCTTCCATTGCAGCTTGGCCTCTTCATTGTTCCCTGACCTTAGGTTACTTAACCTCCCAGGTTAGAATACAAAAGGAGGAGGGCAGAGCACCCAGGAGTCAGGCTGGTTTACGGGGCCCGCCCATCTCTCTCCCATCTTGTGAGTCACTATTTTGCTGAAGCAACCCTGCCTTTAAAGTCACTGACAGTGGCGCAGTTTGAGTTAGCCACAAGACCCTCTTTCCTCCCCCTGAATGGTAGGGCACCAGCTTTGGAGTCAGACCAACCAGAATGCAAATCTGGGCTGTGTTTCTCAATACCTGTGTCACCTTGGGTGTGCTTTTTACCCTTCCTAAGGTCCCCTTTTCTCTTCTGCCAGAACGGAATGGTACAATTGGACCTCCCAGAGGAATGGTAAATAAACAGGGAGCTGGGCCTATGTGAGGGGGCCCCTCAAACCTCAAATGCTGGCTCCGCCCTGGTCCCAGCCCTGGAGATGGAACAAGTCTCCAAGGCAATTGCTGCAGGATGGACCCTGCCCCCACCCACCGAGTTCTCCCCTGACATCTCCGTATTTGCTTCCCTGTGGCTGATGCTGCCCCAGAAGTGACCACCTCTGATTCATGGCCCAGTCATGAGCCCTTCCCTTTCCCAGAGATACCAGCAACTTGTAGCAACCTCCCCCCAGTCTTGCTTTGTCCTCAGCTCTGACCAAGGTGCTGCCGGCTGAGAACGCTGCTGTGTAGAGCAGGTTCCAGTTACCATCAATTTCCCCATCAGTGGTAACTGCGGCATTCCTCCTGGACACAAGATCAAGACCCTGCAAGCTCACAGCAACTGAAGGCTGCACAGTTGTAGCCCATCGCAGGGGGGTGCCTGGGTGCCCACTCAGAGTGGACCCCTTTCTTTTCTCCATTTGCTCCAAGAGTTTATGGACTTATCTCTGACTCAACACTTTGGAATCATTCTGATGTCCTGTGTCAAAACAAAGTTCTCTTTTGAGCCTGGGGGAAGGGGTGGCTTTTCCCTGAGTGCTGTCTGCTCCTCTGCCTTCTCACCGTGTGTACAACAGAGCATGGGAGTCATTCCTGTCTTCAAGACTCAGCTTCACCACTTCCTTGCTGTGTCTCTTTGGGCAAGTTACTTAACCTTTCTGGGCTTTTGTCCTCCTCCATTATGTGAAGATTTGGATTGTCAGACTGTTCTTGCAAGCTTGTGTGAAGATCAAGTGAACTGCTGCAGATGAATGTCCAGCCTGGCGGGTGGCATCAGAGGTGCCCGCTAGGAGGGTGTCACTGTGGCCAAGAGAGCCAGCCTCAGCAGGGCACATGTAGAAGGCAGCTTTGTTCTTAACCACCTCTGCCTTTTGTCCCTGTGGGGTTGACTCACTCCTCGGTTTTGGGGGAGGAAAGGACTCTGACTCTCAGACAGTCCTTAGGTACTAACAAATCATTTCATGTTGTAGCTTTTAAAATGTCCTGTCCAGTCTAACATCAAAGCCTGAAAGCCTCATCCTATTTAAAACATCTCTTCCCAAATATCCACCTGTCCTTGGCTGAGACACCATTTCTGTGGAAAGAGCAGTGCCAGCTCTGTCACTCTCTCTCCTCTCTTACTCCTCTACCCTGGAGGCTGCTGGATCCTCCAGGCCTGGATGGGAAGAGGGAGGGAGACTACTGGGAGGAGAGATAAGGGGCATAAAATGTCCTCTTTGACTCTAGTTGCCATCCAGCATGGACATGTTATGGGTGGGACAGGTGTCTAAATGCTCACCCCTTCCCTCATGGAGCTCTTTTGTGAGCCACTTGGAGATGCATATAATGGGGACCCCTGACTGCAGCCCCATAGCTTGGGTGATGCCGCTTCTGGCTCATGGTTTCTGATGTTCTCATCCCTGGCTTCCAGGGGACCATCCCAGAACATGCCTGGGCCCATAGCTGGCTCCCTTGCCCTGCATCCTCCACATGTGCCTCATTCTATTCCCAGGCACCTCACCTACCTCCAAGTGCCAGAGGCGGGGCTCTCCACAGGGTGCTCAGGAAATCCTTCCTCCCTCACCGGACATAATGTGGGGGAAAGCCTGCCTGCCTGCCCCATGGGGAGGACACAGGAATCCCCAGCACATGGCATTCTCCCTAAAGAGAGTCCTCACCTTCCTCCCCCTACTGATCAACTTCCCGGTGACTCTGTCCTACCCTTAAGGGAAGTGATGAGTTAGGGCTTTTGGACTGATTTGGGGGCCACACCTTAGTAAGTTCATAAATTATCCATCATCATTCTTTAGGATCTGCAGCCACTTAATACCATTTGTTCCCAACCCTGGAGGTTTGGCCACAATTTAGGTAAACAAAAAGCCACCATTTACCTTCTCATTAGGTTGGTTGTAACCGTCGTTATTCCCAAGCAGAAT
Organism: Chlorocebus sabaeus; assembly: GCF_047675955.1. Lineage (NCBI taxonomy): Eukaryota > Metazoa > Chordata > Mammalia > Primates > Cercopithecidae > Chlorocebus > Chlorocebus sabaeus. The sequence goes on along the minus strand of NC_132911.1, from coordinate 138,775,941 downwards.
GAGTCCCCAGACTCGAGCTCCCAGGGCCCTCGCCATCCTGTCCCTTCCCTGATCCCATCCCAGTGCATCCGATTTTGTGCTGCATGTTTATCTTCTCACCAGACTGTGAGCTGCTGGAGGGCAAGCCTTTGTCTCCTTCCCCTCTGGGTCCTCAGCACCCAGGATATCACAGTTATCAACTAGTGTACTTTTCTTCAATGAATGGATGAGCATCTTAAATGACACTGGTATCATCTAACAGCCAGATACCAGGTCTCGCTTACATGGAAGGAGCAGCCTACGGGTGCTGTGAAGTGTAACAATAAATGGATGTGACGCTAATCAGAAAGCTCTGTAGCAACAGCAGGAATAATTACTCCAGTAACTAACGCTTGCTGAGTCAGATGAGCTGCTATAGCTGGCACACCTATAGTCAGTCCTCACAGGTGGCAAAGGCATTATTAGTTTCCCATCTTACAGATGAGGAAACTAAGGTATATAGGGCTTAAGTATGAGCTAAAGATTCTAGGATTATAACACCCAAAGTTGAGCAGATTTCAAAGAAGAGTTCAGAGCTGTGAGGGATCTCCCCTCTTGAAAATGTTCAGAAAAGTCTTCATGGAGGAGAAGATAGTGTAGTGGTTCCTCCAAGAACTAAAAACAGGACTACCATTCAACTTGGCAATCCCATCACTGGGTAAATACCCAGAGGAATATAAATTCTATTACAAAGACACATGCACACATATGTTCTTGGCAGCACTATCCACAATAGCTAAGACATGGAATCAACCTAAATGCCACTGGATAAAGGAAATGCGATACATATACATCATGGAATACTATGCAGCTATAAAAAAGAATGAGATCATGTCTTTTGTAGGAACATGGATAGAGCTAGAGGCTATTATCCTTAGCAAACTAACACAGGAACAGAAAACCAAATACCGCATGTTCTCACTCATAAATGGGAGCGAAATGATGAGAAATAAGAACACATAGACACGTAGAGGGGAACAACACACACTGGGGCCTACCAGAGGGTAGAGGGTGGGAAGAGGGGAGAGGATCAGGAAAAATAACTCATGGGTACAAGGCTTAATACCTGGGTGATAAAATAATCTGTACACCAAATCCCCAGGACATGAGGTTACCTATATAACAATCCTGTACATGTAGCCCTGATCCCACATTAAAGTTTAAAAAATGTGGGTCCAAGTTGCACGAGCAAACAGGGAAAGAAGCCTGCCAGGTGGATAAACTGCGGCCTGGAGAGGCAAAAGCTTATCGACCAAGAAGAACCCACGACATGGGGCATGCTCTGAGACCAACCGAGAATTCCGTGTTGTCTGGGATGTGATGGATTTGAGATCCAAAGGGGTGCAGGAGTTTGGATTTTGTCATAGGCAATGGGAAACCACTGAGGATTTGAGTGAATCAGAGCTGTTTTCTAGAAGATTAATCTGACAGCTCATGTTTCCTGAAGTGACAGACAGAGACAGACTAGAGAAGGCAACTAATTAGGAGATACTTTAATTATGCAGCAGCAGAGACTCACTGAATAGAAAGGGCCAGAAGAAAACTTAGAAATCATAGTGTATAACTTTGCTTTGCACACTAGACTGAGTTCTCTCGGGGCAGATGAGAATTATGTTCAACTACGTTTTTCAAAGCTGAACACGATGCTTGGTAATAAGGCGGTAAGTACGCTCATCCTGAATAAGTGAAGGAATAGGTGAATGAACGAATGAATGAGTGGTACCTTCCTTGAGCGAGTCACACCTGAGGATCAGCACTGATTGAGAGGAGCAGGTGGGAGCAAGGGATGATTTGACAAAACTGAAGGGTGCTCAGTTGTATCCAGAAAGGAGAAGGAAGAGGGCACTCGACAGTGAGCTTTTGCCTCCCCGGGGCCTCAGTTTCTCCACTTGTCCATCAGTGAGTGGCAGAGAAGGGTGGGCAAGATGATCCCCAAGTCCCTCCTAGATCCTCTATTCTGGGATTTGATGAGAACCCAAACTCCTTGCTCTCTGCCCCTGCTGCTTCCCTTCAATGCTAAAAAGACCCAGGAGGAATGGAGTCTCCGCTGGAAGAAAGAGCTGGGGGCACAGCCTTGCCGGTCCAAAGCCAACTTCTTCACCTGCTTCCAAAGGCAGCTTTGCCCGGGTTATTCTGGGCCAGTGTCATGACACCAAGCTCCTTTTCTTCTCTCCATACCAGGCTTTTATGGAAGTCCCTAATGAGCCTTGTGCTATTATACATTTTAGAAATTTCGTCTAATAGGGCTCATGAAGTATAAATTAACCCCAAGGAACAGAACTGCATTAATCCCTGTGGTGATTATGCATTAGCCAAAGAATTTCTTTGCCTATTTTAAGCAGCTGAACCCAGACTGTCTGGGGTGCTTTTCTACTTTGTCTCTGTTGCTAGCCATTCATTTAGATCATCCCATGGTACATGTCCTCTCCACTCCCTCCCCCACCCATCCACGCATGCCAGCTGCAGAGGCTGTGTGATGCAATGGAAAGGGCACAGGCCTTGTGTCCAGCAGAACCTGGCTCTCAGGCCAATCCGTCACTGTCCACATGATCTTAGTCAAGTCACCGCACTGCCCTGAGTTCTGGCTACCCGACTTGAATCAGTGATATTAAAAGCAACTCTCTGGGGTGTCTGAGAGTCTAAAAAGCATTAATAGAGCACTACATGCATAGTAGGCCCTCGACCCCAGTGAATCCTTTTTCATCCTGTTGTCATTGCCTTGCTGTGTTAATAGCACCCAAGCTGAGGACAGCTGATAAAGAAAGTCGCTTGCGGTGGGAAACAGCCAGAAAAGTTTCAGCTTCAGGTTCATGCTCCGCAGCTGAAAATAGAATTAATTAATATTCTGAATGCATTAATGAGGTCTTCGAAATCAGGTAAAGAAAAAAACTACTGTACATTCATCAAAGGTGTGTTGTACCTCGCTGAGGACTTTCTGGGAAAGAAACTGAGGTGTGCCAACCCATATCACCTGCTGCTTTAAGCTTGCGTTATTTTACTTTCTAAATCAAAAACTGTAATTATAGACTTGTCTTGCAAGCAGCCAGAGCTTTGCTCCTGAGAAGTTCGGAAACACTGCTATTCCAGGGACATCAGCTCACGAGGAACAGTCTCACCCGGGTCCTCAGCCACTCAGGAAATGGACCCCCATCTACCATCGCAAACATGAGAAAACAGAGGCACAAAAGACACTGAGTGTGGCCTGACCCCCTCACCGAGCACCTGACATGAAGACAACTTATACCTCACGGTGCTTTCCCCTTCACAAAACCCTCTTGTAGATTTTATCTCCTGTGAAAATCCCAGCAATTCTGAGGGCCAGGCTGAGGGAAGAAAGGAACATCGTGCCCCCTTGACAATTAAGAAATCACAAAGCCAAAGACAGAATCAGAACCCAGTCCTGTGTTTTCTGTACCACCTTGGACAGCCGTGGGCAAATGTGGCCTTTTATCATCCTCAAATGTTGTCAGTTCTGAATAGTGAGTGCAGCTCCCTGATTAGCCTGGATGCTCCTCAAAGACCTGGATCTTTGGCTCCATGTTGAACAGAGAAGAGCCTTGAGTACAGAACCCGTGCTTAATACTTGTTATTCCTAATTGCATATCAATAAATAAGCTATTGTAAAAAGGTCTCATTCTGTACTTCCTCCTTGCAATGAACCTGTGAGGTAAGCACATTTTTATCCCCATTTTATAAATGAGAAAACTGAATCTCACAAAGGGTAAATGACTTGAACCCAGGACTCAGATATTAAGCAGCAACCCTGAGAGTCAATGCTAGGTGTGACTCCAGCTCTTTCCATTCAATGTGCTTGTTTATTTGTGCATTCGCTCTACAAACACTTGGGTGCCACACCCAAAGCAACACCACAGTGGGCAGACATGCTGTTTTGGGACTGCTGTGCCCCATCCAGCTGTCACTCATCTGATCCAAACATCCTTGGGCAGGTGCAGCCACATGAAACAAAACAAATGAATCTTACTAGTGCAGCAAGTACACTGATGCCCATATTGACTTGGTTTCGGGTCTTTGTATTTCTTTTCTTTGTTCTTGGTTCCTGTTTAGTGGAAAGCGTGTCCCAGCACCTTCACAGGCAGCTTCTCTGGAGATGGGCCCCCACTCTCTAAGGAGGTTCCACATGGGACAAGGGGAAAAGCAGCAAGCTGGAATTCATAACCAGGGTACTGTTCTCATTTTGGTCCCACCTAGCATGTACGTCCTTAGACCAGTCATTTGGTTTCTTCGTTTTTACACCCTAATTTTTAAAATGAAAAGTTGAATTAACAAGTCTATTTTATAAGACCAAATACACAAATCCTTTTGAAAAACCAAAATTCAGTTTTTTAATTTAGTTTTTATTGTAGTAATGTGTATATAACATAAAATTTAACTATTTTAACCATTTCTAAGTATACAATTTGGTGGCATCAAGTACTTTTACAATGTTTTGCAACTATCATCACCACACATTTCCATGGCATTTGCATCTTCTCAGACTGAAGTTCTGTTCCCTTTAAACACTCATTTCCCATTTCCCCTACCTCCGTCACCTGGTAACCACAATTCTATTTTCTGTCACTATGAATTTGACTATTGTATTCGGTTGTTCTTTCATTGCTATAAAGGGATACCTGAGACTCCGTAATTTATAAAGAAAAGAGGTTTCATTGGCTTACGGTTCTGCAGACTTTACAGGAAGCATGGTGCTGGCATTTGCTTGGCTTCTGGTGAAGCCTCAGGGAGATTTCAATCATGGCAAAAGGCAAATGGGGAATAGGCACATCATGTGGCAAAAGCAAGACCGAGAGAGAGTGGGGAGGGGGAGCTGCCAAACACTTTTAAATAATCAGATATCACGAGAACTCACTATCACAAAGAGCACCAAGCCATGAGGGATTAGTCCCCACGGCCCAAACACCCCCCACCAGGCTCTACCTCCAGCATTAGAGATTACAATTCAACATGAGATTTGAGTGGGGACAAATATCCAAACTAGATCAACTACTCTAGGAGCCTTATATAAGTGGAATCATATGTATCCAATGTGTATTCTTTTAAATACTTTTTTTTTTTTTTTTTCGAGATGGAGTATTGCTCTGTGGCCCAGGCTGGAGTACAGTGGCACGACCTGGGCTCACTACAACCTCTGTCTCTCGAGTTCAAACAATTACCCTGCCTCAGCCTCCTGAGTAGCTGGGACTACATGTGTGTACCACCATGCCCAGCTAATTTTTGTATTTTTAGTAGCGACAGAGTTTCACCATGTTGACCAGGCTGGTCTCGAACTCCTAGCCTCAAGTGATCTGCCTGCCTTGACCTCCCAAAGTGCTGAGATTGCAGGTGTGAGCCACTGCACCTGGCCTCAATGTGTATTCATTTATGTCGGGCTTATTTCACTTAGTATAACCAGGAATCACTATTGAATACAAAGATCAACCCATCATGCCAACCCCACACCTGGGAATAGAGCTGTAGAGATTGTAAGAGTTTCACATGCCTTATCTCCTGAATGCCTCACCACAACTTTGACATGATCTCCACTTAACCAATAAGGAAAATGACATGAAGTTCAAGTGATTTGGTCAAAGCCACCCAAAGAGTGGCAGAGACAAATCTGTCCACAGATCTTCTAACCAACTTCAAGGATCTTTCTAAATTTACTCCTGAGACTTCAAACAGTGAGAAAACCTCAGCATGTTAGGCCGTTCTTGTGTTGCTATAAAGAAATACATGAGACTGGGTATTTCACAAAGAAAAGAGGTTTAATTGGCTCATGGTTCCACAGGCTATACAAGAAACACGAAGAGGGCATCAGCTCAGCTTCTAAGGAGGAGTCAATCATTTACAATCATGGTGGAAGGTGAAGGGGAAGCTAGCACTTCACATGGCTGGAGCAGGAGGAGGAGAGAGAGAGGTGGGGAGACATGCTACACAGTTTTAAACAACCAGATCTCATGATAACTCACTCACTCACTATCACAAGAACAGCACCAAGGGAGATGGTGCTAACTCTTTTTTGTAGGGGCAGTCCTGGGTCTCCCAGGATGTTTAGCAGCATCCCTGACCTCTACCCACTAGATGTCAGCATCGTCCCCAACGTTCTGGCAGCAAAGATGTCTCCAGACACAGCTTAGTGTCTCCTGGGTGCACAATTGCCCCAAGTTAAAAACCACTGCTTTAACCGATGCCAGCTACTGGGAAATAGAGATGAATGGAACAAAGCTTTTCCTCTGGGAGATCCCAGTCTAGAGGCTCAGACATGAGGACCAATACTTACCTTAGGCAGGTATAAGAGCAAGAAAACAGTTGGCAAGTAGGAATATGATGTTAGAGTGCTTTGACTGCAGTGAGATGTGTGGGCTGGAGGGGACAGTGGGTGGGGAATGCAGTTAGGAGGCAACCATGACGAGGTGGGGAATGAACAGGAACAGGGGTGACAAGCTGGGGGGTCTGGACAGACCCAGGAGATTAGCCCAGCAGGATTCCAACACAGGCATAGAGTGGAGGGTAAGGTTGTGGCTGTAATTAACGCAATGTGGATAGGGTCTGAATAGGGCGAGATTTTCTCCTCTGTGAATCAGGGGCCATGTGATCTCCCAGGTCTCTTGCTGCTCTGACACTCTGCAACTTGAACATTCCAGAGGCAGGAGCCCAGGGACTGACAGGCAGCTCCTCTTCCTCCCACTCTCTCACTCCTTCCTCTCCCTTCCCTTGTTCCACACATCTCTACAAAGCAGAAAAAAAGAAAGCCAACATTCCTCCTGGATCCCAGGAGGCTTAGGCCTAAGGCTTTCCTGTTCCCAGTCCTCCTGCTGGGAAGGCTCACAGAGCCTCCTCCAGCTCCAGGGTGTGGGGGCTGCTGAGCAGGACATGGGTGACTCACACTGAGCAGATAATGAGCTCTGGTGACAAGGGACCCAGCATCAAAGGGAGAAATGGCATCTCTCCCAGAGCTAGGGCTTGGGCCCATGGGGCTCCATGGGATGGAGGCTGAGTGAGTTTGACAGTTTCCCAGGCATCATCCTGTCCTTCCTCCCCTAGTCCTACCACCCCCACAAGGAACTGCCAGGAAGTCTTGCTCTTTTAAATGGTGCATTTTGCAGTTAAAACAGGAGGCCCCTTGAGGCTGGAAACTGGAGGCTCCATCCTTGACTGGAGCTGACTAGCTTTTCCTCTCAGCATAAGCTTTAGCCCTGTTTCAATGCTTAAAATATCAAAATGTGTGTTTTCTCTGCCCATCTGGCCAGTGATCCTTTCAGCTCAGTCAACCCACTCATTCCACAGACTTTAGCTGACCGTTAGAAGTCAGCCGTGAATAACTGCACATGTTCCAGTCATTATCGCAAGGTGACTAGCATATTCTGTACATGTGGTGGCCTTCTAGCTGTGTCAAGTACCCTGTTGTTAAGATTGCAGTGTTGTAGTCTACAGCATTGTTAAGATCACAATGAAAGGATGATAGACTGATAAGAAAGCAAGACCCCAAGACAAAGAGAATGTAGGCAAAGGATGGCACATTTTTTAACCTGCCACAAAATAACCCTGACTACATCAGGAAGACATCAGTCATGCCGAGAAACAGTGGCACATGCACGCTGGATGTGTGACAGTGTAATCCTGGAACCATGTGCAGGAAGGAAACCAACAGGAAATAGTGCAGAACCCATGGGCTGGCAAAAGCAGGAGCAGTTATCACCCTCATATCCAAAGAAGCAAAGGGGTGAAGGGAGAAGTTACCAGAATCCACAGATAGTAGCTGCATGGAGAATGCCTCCCAACAGGAGCTGGGGTCTTTGGTAAGCAAGTGCTGCTGACAGAGAGGGTACCAAGAGAGAAAATTCCCCAATCCCACTCCTCTCCTTCCCTGTGTTTCCTCCCTGAACTCCCTACTGGCCAAAGGCAACTTTAAGTCAAAGCACAGATGAATCTATTGACACAGTTCCTACAGCCAGCGTCCCCCAAGTTCCCTTAAAGTATATGGCCTGGGCCTCACTGTCAGTCCTTTACTTCAGACAGATGGGGAAGGAAAAAAGGGATGGGCAATGGAGACAAAAGGCAGTGAGTCCTCCCCTCCATACCCTGACCAGGTACTTAGCGATGAGGAAATACTTTTAGCATCTTCAGCAGAGACTTCCTGTTGGTCTCTTCAGCATCTCTTCAGTAGTTTCCCCCTACCCTTTCATGACAGCTCCTATGAAGCTGACCCCAGCTCCAGGTATGGAAGATGCAGATTTCACTAAGCCAATCAGAACATTCCATTCCCCTGAATGATAAGATGGGCATTTGATATAATCCAGTCCAATTTGACTATACAACTTTTCCTTGGAATTCTGGAAAATGACAGTCCAGGTTTTCTGCTGGATGTAAATAAGGAAGAGTGGGAGAGCCCTAGGAGGTGGGGACAGACAGCTTGGGGCCACCAAAAAAAGTCAACATCAGGATGAGGTAAGACCATCAGAGGCAGAGTAGAGACATAGATTGAGAGCAGGGACTTGGTGGCATCACTAGCTATGGAACAAGCCTCTCAGACAGAAGCCCTGCCTTCCTGCTTTTCAGCTAAATGTCAATAAATTCCCTGTGTGAGCTGGATCTTCTTGTACTTGAAAGCAAAAATGCTTCAGCTGAGACATCCTCCAAGAGTTAAGCAAAATAACCAAACACATAATTGAAAGAGACAATGTATCTATCAGGCCCGTGAGGAAACATGGATTGAAGGGATTTTGGTCAGCAATGTTTGAGCATCTTACTTCCGCATGGAAAATGGGAAAGAAGGCTATCTTCAGCTGGTCCAGACGGAGATACCGTCTACTGGGGATAAGACCAGTTTTGTCACCAGAGAGGCCTGAACTATATGACCTTGGGCAAGTGGGCTTTAAAGCAATGGAATTCTAAGAATTAACAAGAACCAAGAACTCTTCATTCTCAGTTCCATTGCACCTGTGTACGGCTGATGGAGCCCATCTATGGAAGAATCTGCAAGGGCTTTTAGATGAGGAGGGCACATCCCAGAATGTAAAAAGCCACAAGCTTACAGGCAGAGGACATTCGTATTTCTCACTGAAAAGAAATGACCCTCTTTGTAAATGAGTGTTTGGGTATTTGGTTTGATATATACAGGTGTGTGTTTGTCTGTGTTTGGCTCATGTCGTCCATCGTTGCAAGTTTCTTATATTATGCTCAGAAATTCCTGTTCTAGAACCTGTAAAAGCTCTTGGAGTCAAATCCATGACAGCAATGCCCCTCATGAGGCTTTCTGACAAGCGACCGCTCAGCGTCCTCCTGGCACTCTCACCCCACTGCCTTGCTGCCTTCTCCCCCAGACTGAGCAACATGAGAAACCAATCTAACTAGGGGCAGGGGAATGAGTGAAAAGATACAGGCTTAGGGTTGAAAATACAGGATTATCAACCCATGTATTCTGAAACTTTGAGAAGGGAGGCTCCATAAATCAACCGGGTGCCCCTGGCTTGATGTCATGGAGGTGTTACCTCCAGACATCAACAATTACTGTCCTTAGGGCAGGCTGCAACAGCTCAATGCCTTGAGAGCTAGTGGTTCTCTCAGCCCATCTCAGCACTGGAACTGCTGGGCCAGGCAGGAAGAAGTAAAAGGGGATATCATGGAGGCCTGAACCTTGGGCAGAAGCAGAAAGGACTATAAGGATTCTGAGACTTTTCATTTATTTATTTAACAAACATTTATTTTTGTGCATCTTGTATATGCAAGAATTGTACCAGGTAAATAATTAGTCATTGCTTCATTCAATAAACACTTATGGAACATACACTTGCCAGGTACTATGTGAGACAAACATGAACAAGTCAGGATCTAGGCCATTCCATGGTGCCCATGGTAGAGTGTTCTTAATTCTGTAGGATTTGTCCTAAGTGGACACACGTGGTTTTAGATTTTAAATGCTACATGAAGAATCATTCTTTATGCACAGATAGGGCATTAAATATCTGAATTATAAAGTATGAAAGTCATTCATTTTTTCATGTTTTTCCAAACACTTTGATTACTTTGAGAATAAAGGCTCAGTCTCATGTCATGTAGCAGTAACATCTTATTAAAACTTGCCAATTTTCCTTTCTGAGAGAGAGTGAGAGAGAGAGAGGGAGAGAAAGAAAATTTGCCTTAGGTCCAGAGCTTTTAAAAACAAAATCTAAAAAAATGTAGTTTTTTTTCCATACACACTTATGTTTCATGAGAATTGGTTACATGACACTTGACTTTTTGTCATTTTTTTATTGACATGTAATATTTGATAGGTGAAATAAGCCAGGCACAGAAAGACAAATATCTCATGTTCCCACTTATATGTGGGAGCATAAAAAGCGGATTTCAGGGAGGTAGAGAGTAGAATGCTAGTAGAAGGCTGGGAAGGGCGTGAAGGTGAGCAGGGAATGAAGAGAGATTGGCTAGTAGGCACAAAGGTAAAGTTAGGTAGAAGAAATCAGCTGTAATGTTCAATAGAGGATTAGGGTGAATATAGTTAACAACAGTGTATATTTCAAAAGAGCTAAAAGAGAAGACTTGAAATGTTCCCAAGAAACATAAATAATAAATGCTCAGGGTAATGGATACCCTAAACACCCTAATGTGATCATTACACATTCTATGCATGTAACAAAATATCACATGTACTCCAGGGAGAATCTAATACTATTATTTTGTTATTCCCAGTTTTTACTTTTATGGTGACTTCTTTAAGTAATAATACTGTGTTTTAAAGAAAAATGACAAATAATAATAAGTCAGCTGGCACGTAAGTACAGTAAAATTGTAAGGGTGGGGCACAAACGATTGAATTTTAGGAAAATAACAACACTGTATTTTGCTATTCTTTACCAAATTCTTGGCAAATTCCTCACCCTATGGAAGAATTATACAGAGCTACCTTGATTAACTCAGGAGTGGTCTTGTGACTTATTGGCCAATGAAACATGGGTAGAAGTAGCATATGTCATTTTCAGGAAGAAACTTTAAGAGCCGTTATGTAGCTTACTGTGCCCCCTTTCTTTCTTCCATGAGACAAGCCATGTTATGAGAGAACCTGCCCCATCAGTCTGGATTCTGGATTGAAGATGACATTGAATAGAGACAACCAAGCCATCACGAACACGAAGCATGAGTGTGAAATAAACTTTGGTTGTTGTAAGCCACTGAGACATAGTCCATTCTGACTGATACAAAGAGCCACAGCAGGATCTGATAAAAAAAAAAAAAAATGCAACAGCCCAGAACAGTCCAGCCCCACTCCTGGAAAACAAAACTTTAATCACCTTTAGTTACCTGTTCCTAAGTGTCCTTCCCACCAAACTACTCACCCAGTAACTCTGGCTCATACCCCTGCTCTCTTTAAAACAGCCAATCCGAATTAGCTTAGACTGTGCGGTCCAACGCTAGCCAGTAGGGGAACAACACAGCAGTAGGGGCTACCTGTATCAGGAATAAAAACCTCTTCTTCCTTGATCAGGTGTGCTCTCGCCATTACTCCATTCACCAGTCACACCCTTCTATAGAAGTAAAAATCGCTTTGTTGAGAAAATTAAATTTATGCTTGAGTGTTATTTCTTTGTGGCACCGAAAATTTACTTATAATAGAAGCAAAGTGCCACGCACTTTGTACATTTTCTCTTACTGGATCTTCTGAGGACTGATCTAGCTGCCATTTTATAGATGAAAACACTAAGGTTCATTCCACAAAGTCAGCCAATCAGTACTCAAATGCAAAGCTCTTGAGCTAAATCTAGTAACTTCCTGTTGTTGTTTCTGTGTAAGATACTAGAAACACAAGGCTGGAAAAATGCCACCAGCTACATGCATTTTCATCATACCTACCTTGATATTTATTGGAAATGTGGAATATAAAGGCTTCGGCTAATGAAATTAGATTCACCCCCACATTCATCATCTTTTCTGCATCTGCAACACCCAAATTGAATCTGGGATGGAGATGGCAGAATTCATCAGGACTGAGATAATTCAATGAATGCTGCAGTGGTGTTTCTCAACAACCCATGCAGGCTGAGTGTCACAGTGATTGGAGAATATACAATCATCTTTCTAAAGCCTGGAATCAGAATCTTTTTAACCATGACTAGACGGTCTAACACTTGGCTAAACCCAGTGACATAATACTCAAACAGTTGTTAATCATAAGCAATGCTCCTGAAACCTCTCCTTCCTTTTCTTCTCTTTTTCCCTCCTTTCTTGCTTCCCTGTTTCACAGCCTCCATTCTTAACCTGGGAGTAAGTGTAGTAGTCAATCCATTCTCTGTTGAGTGGCTGAAATAAGCAAAGAGGAAGGACAAAGAAAAGGTGGATGGAGAGGAAGAAATGATGAAAAAATGTGGAGAAGGAAATGGAGGTAAATTGACCACCTGCTTTATGTTATGCACCATTATAGACATGAGTTTAAGTACATTCTGCCGTATCACTTTCAGGGCACCCTGGAGAGATGGCCTCAACACCATCACCAACTAGTGAAGTTCTTTCTGCAACTGCTAGGGTAAGGAAAAGATAAATGAACTTTAAGGGAGTTAACAGATTCAATCTCTTGGTTACTTAGCTCAAAATGGCCAAGAAAAAAAGTTGTGTTCGTGGCACAAACTGTCAAACAGAATCTCTTTGAAGGCAAAGTAGGCTTTCCCAGTCCTACTCTCAGTCCTACCCACTGCACATGCTGTTTTAAAAGTGTAGTTCTCCTACCCATGCTTAAATGTCCTTAATATTCTTCAGGTTTAGTTTATTCATTTACTCAATATTTTTTCAAAAAGTAGTTATTGAGTGCCTGCTATGTGCCAGGCACTATTGCAGGTGTTAGGAATACAGCAATGTACAAAAAAAAAAAAAAAAAAAAAAAAAAGACAAAAATTCTTGTCCTGCTGGACCTTGCCTTCCAGTAAATGGAGACAAACATTAAGCAAAATATCAAGTAAAATATATAATATTTTGGAAAGTGTTGAAAGTATGGATAAAAGTAAAGCAATTCAGATAAGTCAGGAGTGTTGGAGGGAAGTGGGATGTAATTTTAAATAGAACACTCAGGAAAGGACTCACTGGAAATACATTTGAACAATGACTTAAAGAAAGTGAAGGAGCCAGTTATACAGATGCCTGAAGGTGCAGCACTTCGGGTAGAGGGAACAGGATGTGCATAAGGCCCTGAGGCATGAGGATGCCAGTGTGTTCAAGAACAACATGGAGATCAACGGAACAAAGAGCAGTCAGCGGGAGAGGGGCAGCAATGGGAGATTGCATCAAAAGGAAAACAAGAGGATAGATCGTGTTGGCCTCATAGGACTCTCTCAGCTTCTACTTCAAAGACTGTCAGCAGTGGATGAGTTTTGTACACAAGAATGGCATAATATGACCTGCATTTTAACCAAATATTTCTTACTGTTGTGTTAAAGATAAGACAGGTGGAAGCAAGGGCATAGGTCAGGGGCTATTCTATTAATCCCAGCAAGTTGCTCAAGAGATTAGGAAACTGGCTATGCTACTCCCACAAAGTTCTGGAAATTTGTTTCTTCTTTCTACTCTCCACTGTCTCTATCATAGTGCAAGTTCTTATTGGCACTAGCATTTCGAGTACATTGGCTTCTTAACTGGTCTCTCTGTCTCTAGTCTTGTTCCCTAAGATAGTCAGGATAGGAGAGGCTGTGTTGCAGTAACAGATAAATCCCAGAATCTCAGGGACTTTGTACAAGAAAGGAGTATTCTTATTTATGCCACCATGTGATGTGAGACTGGCTAGCCTCTTCCACCTTTTGTCTGTACTCTTTGAAGCATGTGGCCTCCAAGGTCTTCACAGAAGAGGAAGAAAGAAATGAAAGATCTTAGTAAGAAAAGACTTAGAAATAGCTTACAATTCTCTGCTCACCCTCTGTTTCATCAGAACTCCATAATATGGTTCCAACCTGCTTTCCCAGAAAGCTGGGAATGTAGAGCAGCTCCTAAGTGTTGGATGTGCATTAGCATTCTCCACCACACATCCTTCCAGTCCTTGTGCTATTTCTAAAGCAGAAATATCTCCATGTCCCTGTCATGCTCCTAACTTGGTGATGTATCTCTACCCCACCATGGTTTAACATGATACTATCAGTGGGTCTTTCCTTAGCTTTTCCCCCTCTTCCTGATGCCTTCCACTTTATAAATAGATACTCTTGCCTAACCCTTCCTGACTATCCTTTCTCCTGTTTTTAAGACAGAGTCTCACTCTGTCACCCAGGCTGGAGTACAAGTGGCCCCAGGCTGGAGTACAGTGGCATGATCTCAGCTCACTGCAACCTCCGCTTCCCAGGTTCAAGCAATTCTCCTGCCTCAGCCTCCCGAGTAGCTGGGATTACAGACAGACACCCACCACCATGCCGGACTAATTTTTGTATTTTTAGTAGACACAGGGTTTCACCATGTTGGCCAGGCTGGTCTTGAACTCCTGACCTCAGGCAATCTGCCTGCTTCAGCCTCCCAAAGTGCTGGGATTATAGGCATGAGCCACCACACCCAGCCATCTCCTTTAACTAATAAAACCATGACCACAACGAGGTGTAGTTCTTAAGTTTCAATGTATTCTGAGGAACACTACTGTTGTTTTTTTAATTAGTTCTAGGATATTGCCCAGGAATCTGGATTTTTAAAACAAATAGATAGTGGTTCATTGGCCACATGTTTAAAGAACTGATAAAAGACAACCAATAGTGCCTTTGGAGTAGAGAACGAAGGCTCAGAAAACTAAGATGGTGGGTGGGTACCAAAGTCAGGGTTCAAATTCAGAGTTGTTTTTCTCAAAAACCAGTGCTTATTTAAATAAATTCATGAATGATGTTATAACCCAGCATGGGAATGGGGATTTAAGAACAATAATGGCTTTTATGATTGCCTTCGAGTTCTTCCATTCTCCTTTTCATGGCTTTCCAGCCTGTGGAGGATTCTGTCAGGTCCAAAATCCCAGACCTCACTGATATCCCAGTGACAGAATGAGAGCAGCTACATATAGCAAAGAGTGAAAAGAGTGAGGTTGAACAACTGTCCACTCCTACTTTCACTAAGAGAAAGATTCTTGCAAAGATTCAGGTGCAACACTTCTATCAAGTGTCCCTTTTAATCATCCGTTTATGCATCTGTCTTCCCTGGTAGACACTCCTTCGTGGCAAAAGTTAGGTCTTATGCATCTCTACATTTAAGGGATAACTGTATTTGGAATAAGTGTGCACCTGCCTTATAAAGGGCCTACGGCAGAAAGAATGGAAAGGAACTGCTGTTCCAAGGATTGCTAAGACTTGTCCAAGGTTCTAACCCTGAGAGCTGGCCCTATAGCCCATGGCTTCATTCAACACTCCGAATGTCTATACTGTGCAAAGCACCATGCTAGGCTAGAAGATGTAATGAGAAATGAACTACTTTCCTTCTCTCAAAGGGCTCATGGTTGGGCCCAGCAGTGGTGTGAATGGTCAGTAGGATGCCAACAACTCCATATTCCTTCCCTCCATGCCTTCATACCCAGGCCTTTACGTACATACCTGGATCACAAAGGCTATGTCCATAGAAACTCAAATATAACCACTCTGAGTACTAGCCTTTGCAGGGAACCTAGGATTCTCCTCCACTCCAGTGTTACTTTCCTTAGCCTACTGCCATAACCTTAGTTTCTCCAAGTGTTAAAAAATAATGTTGAGCCAAAGAAAAATCTGAGGCTTCTTTGAGCTCCAAAATTCTATTCAGACCTCTAGAATTGGATGTCATGCAGAGGCCACCTTGTTAATTCAAACCTAGAGAAGAAATTTTCCTAAGTATAGAATCATTTACCACTTGCAGGAAGAACTGAACAGAACTCAAGCTGTTCAAGCTTCTTTCTCCTTGGCCAAGCACGATTTCATTGCAAAACTCTTGGGTGGGATTTTTTTAAGTTTCCAAAGAGGCTCTAAAGACTTTTTGGACATTCATCTGTACTTGTATACCATATGGTTTGAATTTAGTAGGAAGAAGTCAAGAACAGACAGAACAAGCCTCTTGTGCCAAGCACCCAGTAATTTAGAAAGTTTCAAGAAATGGATAGTTCAAAAATGTTACACAAAAAAAAAATTGGGGGCAGAATGGATATATATAATTAAACAGAGGAGAATGAATGTTCTGGAAGTCTGAGGATTCAGATTTTCTGCAAAATAAATGACCCCAAAACTTAATGGTTTAAGTCAACAACTACTTACTTAGCTGACTCTTCTGTAGGTCAGTGGTTTGGGTCAGGGTCCTGGTTTTTCTGGTCTTGGCTGGACTATCGTGTCCAGGGGTTTGGCTACAATAGCTCATCCTAGCTTCATGGGGCCCATTGTGAGCACAGGATTGTTCACATGTACGTAGTAAGAGTGCTAAGAGAGTAGATGTTTCTCAAGTCTAAGGGTTGCTGCTGTCCCATTGGCCAAACACATCCCATGGCTGCTCCAGATTCTAAGGGTAGAGAAAATTCCCAGTTCTTGATGGGAGGGGCTTAAAAAGTTATGTAAATTTGAAGATACAGAGAGCGGAAGAGTTTGTGCTCAGTTTTATAATCTACCACAGTTAGACACATGGGAATTGGACTAAATTTGATGAGATTTTACCTTGAAAAGTGAAGACTGGAAGTGAGGGGATGTTGGAAGAAATAGGTTAGCAAAATGTAAGCATTGTTTTCAAATTTCTAAAGAGATATCATGGGTAAGAAGAATGGCATATGTTCTGAACGCATTTAGACAGAAGTATTATAGTTTAATGGGTACAAGCTACATGAGGCCAAAGGGAGAGCGCTTGAACCATCAGAGCTGCCTGTAATACATAAGGAGAAGGGTACAGACATTTATTGAGCACCTACCATGAATCAGATAATATGACATTTTCTCATTTAATGCACTCAATAATACATTATCTCCCATATTTTAGAAATGAGTCTCAAAGGGGTGAAGTGACTTTGATCAAGCTCACAGAACTAAGAAGTGACAGCTCTGGGATTTGAACCCAAATCTCTTCAATACCAAAATCCATGCTCTTTTAACAATATAATACTGCTTTAAAGCTCCTGAAAGGAACAGAGGCACCCAGGTTCAATGTGGAAATAGATGTTTGTAGTGAGGGTATATGGGGCAGTGCAGCTGTCTGGGGAAATGTCTTAGCAGCTCCTCACGTCCCTGCACCCATCTCCTGCCTCTATTTCCAGCCCCGTGTCTGACTTCCTTTGCCCTTCCACCCCCAGAAATCAGGGACACGAATCTCCACTAAGAGTTACTGCTTTACAGCTTGTTAATTGCATTCAAGTTCAGCTACAAGGCTGGGCCTTTCTCTGAATGGTTTGTAATTTAAAGAATCCACATTATGAATTTCCAAGATGTGATAATGAGTGCTACCATTTTCTTAGCACGTTGTATACTATCCCTTATCCTCACCAAAACCCACTAGATCACTATAATTATCATTTTACAGATTTTTTTTTTTTTTTTTTTTTGAGACAGAGTCTCATTCTGTCACCTGGGTTGGAGTGCAATAGCATGATTTTGGCTCACTGCAACCTCCATCTTCCGGGTTCAAGCAATTCTCTTGCCTCAGCCTCCAGAGTAGCTGGGATTACAGGCACCCACCACCATGCCTGGCTAATTTGTTTTTTGAATTTTTAGTAAAGACAGGGTTTTGCCATGTTGGCCAGGCTGGTCTTGAACTCCTGACCTCAGGTGATCCGTCCACCTCGGCCTCCCAAAGTGCTGGTATTACAAGCATGAGCCGCCACATCTGGCCCATTTTACAGATTTTAAAAATTAAAAAACAAAAACAAACAAAACAAAAACAAACCAAAAAAAAAAACTAAAGCTCAGGATTCAAGTTTATCTTGAAAAAAAAAAAAAGAAAGATCAATACTTTTCCCACAATACTACACCCCTTCTTAAAGAAGTAGATGTTGGGAGCCTCCCAGGCTGTATGAAAGTGAATAGTAGAGATAGTTTTTTATTGAGCAGATGTTCCTTGAATTATACCACATAATACCATAGCTGATACATCAGAAATTCTGGTACATAAATGAATTAGATCCAATCATTCTTGTCATTAACTTTAAAAGGTTTCAGCAGATTATTAAAACTTTCTTTATCATAGAAAATTTCAAACACATATAAAAGTAAAGCAAATAGCATGATGAACCCCCTTTTACCCATCAGCTGGCTTCAGTCATGTTTAACATATGGTCAATTTGGTTTCTTGGCAGATTTTTAAGAGATAATTCCCAAACCTATGATTGATAATGTGCTGCTTCTGCTTCTCCAAATTAATAATCAAAGAGTGTTGGAGCAGGAAGGCCCTTTCCAGCATCATCTTAGATGAACTTTTCGTTTTCAAAGAAGAAGACTGGGGCACAGAGACAGAACTGGCTTTTCTCAAGGTCACACATGAAGGTAATGGAAAAGGAAGGCTTAGCACCTGGGCTTCTGACTCCCTGAACCAGCCACCTCTGAGGAATCGGGGTGCCTGCTCTGGATGCAGGGTACCCACACCTTAAGCAACCACGACCACCTCCAGAGGAGAAATAGGAGGTCAGAGTGGATTGGAATTGGCCTCTATCCAGAAGGCTCAATGGACTTTGTCAACCAGGCCATCCTCTGACCTCCCTACTGTTTCAAGGGTAATTAACCAGCCAAATGGGTTGCCTCTGCTGAGACTCGGTGCCCAAATAATTATACACACCCCCAACTACTGGTGACCAGATCACCCCTGAGAGGTCCCACTCGGCCCTCCAATGTCACATTCTTCATTAACTCAGCTTTCCTGATTTGAAAATGTGATGCTTCTCAAAACTGGCAGCTCCTGAAAAGACTTTGCCAGTTGGTTCTAGTGGCATATTACCAGGTACAAAATGAGCTTCTCCCCTGGGTGAATGGAAGACAATAACTCAGGGCTTAGATAGTGCGGAGACATGGCATGCAATGGTCCTTCTCAAATTGGAAACCTAAAGAGATACCTGGTACCTTGCAGAGGGATTCTGGAAGCCATGAGATACACATCTTCTGGACGAGAAATCTACTTTAACAGCAACCACCAGATCTAGGGTTGGTAGAGGTAGAACCACATGATAGGTGCTATGCTAACTGTAAAGAATTACCTGCATTGATTTGTTTAATTTCCACAAAAACCCAATGAGGTAGGTACTAAGGTTATCCCCTCATAAGGAAACTGAGGCACAGAGAGATTAAGTAACTTCTTGAAAGCCGCAGAGCTGGTAAGTAGCAGGGAGTATTAATTAGAATAATAGGGCTTAAGATGCTATATACATTTTAGAGGAGAATTATCACATGTGCAAGGTTATTTTAATAATAACTATGAAAGTTATGAAACTTTCATAGCCAAAACTATGAAAGTTAAGCAGAGATGGGTATGAGACAGTGTGTATTCAAGTCCTTGACTCTGTGGTCCAGATGTATATTAGTCCATTTTCACACTGCTGATAAAGACATACCCAAGACTGGAAAGAAAAAGAGGTTTAATGGACTTATAGTTCCACATTGCTAGGGAGGCCTCACAGTCATGGCAGAAGGCAAGAAGGAACATGTCACATCTTACATGGATGGTAGCAGGCAAAGAGAGCTTGTCCAGGGGAACTCCTCTTTATGAAAACATCAGATCTCATGAGACTTGTTCACTATCATGAGAACAGCATGGGAAAGACCCGTCCTCATAATTCAATTACCTCCCACCAGGTCCCTCCCACGACACGTGGGAATTGTTGGAGTTACCATTTAAGATGAGATCTGGGTGGGGACACAGCCAAACCATATCATTCTGTCCCTGGTCCCTCCCAAATCTCATGTCTTCACATTTCAAAACCAATCATGCCTTCCCCACAATCCCCAAAAGTCTTAACTCATTTCAGCATTAACTTAAAAGTCCACAGTGCAAAGTCTCATCTAAGACAAGGCAAGTCCCTTCCATCTACGAGCCTGTAAAATCAAAAGCATGCTAGTTACTTTTTAGATACAATGAGGGTACAGGTATTGAGTAAATACAGCCTTTCCAAATGAGATAAATTGACTAAAACAAAGGACCTAGAGGGTCCATTCAAGTCTGAAATCTAGCCAGGCAGTCAAATCTTAAAGCTCCAAAATGATCTCCTTTGACTCCATGTCTCACATCCAGGTCACACTGATGCAAGAGGTGGGTTCCCATGGTCTTGGGCAGCTCTGTCCCTGTGGCTTTGCAGGGTACAGCCTCCCTCCTGGCTGCTTTCACAGGCTGGCATTGTGTGTCTATGGCTTTTCCAGGCTCACAGTGCAAGCTGCTGGTGGATCTACTATTTGGGGGTTTGGAAGATGGTGGCCCTCTTCTCATAGCTTCACTAGGCAGTGCCCCAGTAGGAATTCTGTGTGGGGGCTCTGACCCCACATTTCCCTTTTGCAGTACCCTAGCAGAGGTTCTCCATGAGGGACCCACCCTTACAACAAACTTCTGCCTGAGCATCCAGACGTTTCCATACATCCTCTGAAATCCTAGGCAGAGGTTTCCAAACCTCAACTCTTGATTTTGTGGGCTCACAGGCTCAACACCATGTGGAAGCTGCCAGGGCTTGGGTCTTGCACCCTTTGAAGCCACAGCCTGAGCTCTACATTGGCCCTTTTCAGCCATGGCTGGAGTAACTGGGACACAGTGTGCCAAATCCCTTGACTGCACATAGCAGAGGGACCCTGGACTTGCCCCACAAAACCAATTTTTCCTCCTAGGCCTCCAGGCCTGAGATGGAAGGGGCTTCCACAAAGGTCTCTGACATGCCCTGGAGACATTTTTCCTATTGTCTTGGTGATTAACATTCAGCTCCTCCTCACTTATGTAAATTTCTGCAGCTGGCTTGAATTTCTTCTCAGAAAATGGGATTTTCTTTTCTATTGCATTGCCAGGCTGCACATTTGCTGAACTTGTATGCTCTGTTTCCCTTATACAACTGAATGCCTTTAACAGTCACCTCTTGAATACTTTGTCATTTAGAAATTTCTTCCATCAGATACCCTAAATCATCTCTCTCAAGTCCAAAGTTCCACAAATTGCTAGGGCAGGGGCAAAATGTTACCAGTCTCTTTGCTAAAACATAACAGGAGTCACCTTTGCTCCAGTTCCCAACAAGTTTCTCATCTGCATCTGAGACCACCTCAGCCTGGATTTCATTGTCCATATCATTGTCAGCATTTTGGTCAAAGTCATTCAACAAGTATCTAGAGAGTTCCAAACTTTCCCACATTTCCCTGTCTTCTGAGCCCTCTAAACTGTTCCAACCTCTACCTGTTACCCATTTCCAAAATAGCTTCCACATGTTTGTGTATCTTTCCATTAGCACTGCATTCCTGGTACCAATTTACTATATTAGTTCATTTTCACGCTACTGATAAAGAAATACTCAAGACTGGGAAGAAAAAGAGGTTTAATGGAATTACAGTTCCACATGGCTGGGGAGGCCTCACAATCATAACAGAAGGCAAGAAGGAGCAAGTCACATCTTACATGGATGGTGACAGGCAAAGAGAGCTTGTGCAGGGGAACTCCTCTTTATAAAACCATCAGATCTCACGAGACTTATTCACTAGCATGAGAAAGACTTGCCCCTGTGATTTAATTACCTCCAACTGGGTCCTTCCCATGGCATGTGGGAATTTTGAGAGTTGTAATTCAAGGTGAAATTTGGGTAGGGACATGGCCAAACCATATCATTACGGAAAATGCCAAAGGAATTTAGAAAAGTAAAAAGAGCAATAAAACTTGTGGAAGAGGGCTTCGGGGTGGGACACAATATTTGGAGAGAAACTACACTTACACAATCTTTTCTCAGCTCCGGTCACTTAATCTTGAGAATATATTTTAATGTGGGGATAAATATATAGACCATTTTATAGATAAAGAAAGCAAAACTCACTGGTGATAAGTGACTTGCCAAGTACCTAAGTAGACATTAGGTCTGACTCCAAATCCAGAGTATTTTCCAACCCATCCCAGCAGAGCTGATTTTAAATGAGGTATGCCCTTGTTTCTCAAGAGGGTATTACAGTTACAGCCCAATGGAAACCCATAGTGAATAGGGTGATCCTAATTCCTGCCTTGTCCAGGACAGTCCTAGTTTATACTTGTCCTAATATAATCTGTAACAATACTCTTTTTCACTTTCAAAGGTATTCCTGTTTGAAGGAAAGATTATAAAGCCATCTGAAGCCTGAGCACTGCTTTCTCAGATACAGATTTTTGCAGTTACAGATAACTGCAAAATGGAACAATGAGTCCCTGCAACCTTCCTCCCTCTCAGGAACATTGTTGGAGAGCCCTTAATGAGGAATAAGAGCTACAGATGCGACTAAATTTAGGACAACATGTGTAGAGAAACTTTCTAGTTTATTCCACCCACTCTCACCTCCAGCACCAACTAACTGTGGTAGAAGTGATTGTTTTCTGGTGGAAGGTTCAGGAAGAAGCAATCTAAGAAACAAGGGTAAGAGAGAAACAGAACTGGCTGTTTGCCCTTCCCTGGCTAGATACTTGAATTCATTAAACATTTGGGAATTATAAGAACCTTGCAGCAAATCACCTAGCCCCTTCTCTATTACTAAGGTGACCCAGATTCCTTCAACTGTTAGATCATTTTACAAGTCATTGCCAACATTATTCTGCAAACCAATGGCAACTTTTCTGAAATGCCTTTCCCACCACCCATCCATTTCTCAGGAAGACAGTGTTAAGAAAGCAAACGAAGATGACTTTGATGCCCCAGGGCAGCCATTTCTCAGGGTGCAGGCTGACAAAAGTCCAGTGCAATAGAGTTAGAAGACCAAAGGCTTAGAGCTAGGCAGACCTAGGGGTAAATTCCAGCTCCATGCCAAGCCAGCTGTGGGCTCCAGTATTATTTTTTTTTTTTGCCCATGGGAAGAAAATCGAATTGCACCTGATGAGATTGGAAACTATGGCTCTAAGAAGTCTCACGTTGGAGTCTAGCATTATACCTTATTAGAAGCTCAGATGGTCACTTAGTTCACCTTAGTAACTTCATTAAGAATGAGCAGTGATTAATAAACTAACATCTTCCTACACATTACTTGTAGAAGTGTTAATTTCTACACGTGTTAATTATTAATCTGTAGAAAGCATTACAGATTCAGAGTTCTCAGGTCCTATGAACAGAACTCAGACAACTGCTCCTTACCTGTTTATAGGAGAAGACAGGAATATGTACTTTTCTCCCTTCTTTCTTTGAGATACACTGGGTGAGGTCTAAAATCCAGCCAAGATATGTTTAGAGAGGCATAATGATGCAAAACTTTGGAACAAGGCCCATTAATGTTCCAGCAGGTGGCTGTGGACCTTCAGCTAATCATTTTAAGCTCTCTTTGCCTCAGTATCCTTATCTATAAAATGGAAACAATGCCATTATATACCTGCATTGTAAAACTTAGGTAATATGATTGTAACATGACTTAGGCAATAAAAGATGTGGGCAGAGCACACACAGGTGCTACTCAATGAAACGCTTATCAGTCATCCACTCTTTGTACCCTGCCATCTTCTTCTCTGAGTGCTCAGGGAAACAATGAAATCCCCCAGCTTCAGCTTCTGACTATCTACATGCTGCTGGGAGTTCTACTAATTGAATGTCACATGAGAAAGACGTTAAGTGTTCACTGTGTTAAACCACTGAGATTTGGAAGTTTATTTACGATAGTATATTATCAGTTAGCTATTTCTATGAAAACAACTTCTAGACTTAGTGGCTTCTACAAACGAAATGTTTATGTCCCTCCCTTCAGTTTATATGTTGAAACCCTAATCCCCAATATAGTGTTATTTGGAGGTGAGGTCTTTGGGAGATAATCAGGTTATGAGAGTAGAGTCCTCATTATGAGATTAATGCCCTTATAGGAAGGGACACCAGAGAGTTTGCTGTTTCTGCTCTCCACCACCTGAGGATACAGCAAGAAGGAAGCAAACCAGGGAGAGAGCTGTCACCAGAACTTAACACTGCTGACATCCTGATCTTGGACTTCTAAAACTTCTAGCTTCTAAAACTATAAGAAAATAATAATCCCTATTGTTTAAGCCACCAGTCTATAGTTTCTTGTTAAAGAAGTCTGGAATGACTAGGACAGTGGCTTAAAATGGCCACCATTGATTATAGCTCACAAATCAATGGGTCATATGGGCAGTTTTGCTTATCCTGGCTTGGCATTATTTGACTTCAGCTGGGCTCATTCATCTGAGGTCAACTGCTAGGTTGGCAGTGGGATAGCTGGTCTAGAATGGCTTGGCTGAGGGTTATTTCGCTTCACTCCATGTGGTCTCTCATACTCCAGCAGGTTAACTCAGGTTGGTTCTCATGGCAGTGGCAAGAGCACGCATGGCCTCTTGATGGCTAGGCTTGGAATTGACCAATGTCACTCCTGCCACATTTTATTCACCAGACCACGTCACAAGGCCAACCGAATTCATGGAGTGAAGAAATAGTAGTCCATTCTCTTCACTGGAGAAGCAGCCAGATCACATTGAGAGAGGCTGAGAATTGGGATCATCTTTGCCATCAACCTGCTACATAGCAGCTAGTGTCACCTTAACTACTATTGTCACACACAGCTGGTGATGACAGAGACAGGATTCAGTTCCAGACCTGACTCATGTCGAAACTGGAGCCCTTTTTTGGAGTACTATTTTAGTACCTCAAGGAAAACAAAACAGATTTGATAAAATCAATAAAAACATTTTTATAAAAATGTCCTGAAGCTGCACACGGATGGAAAATTTTCCCTCTCCCCTCATTCTCCAAGGCATTTTCAAGGCTGCTGAAGAGGTGGAAGCAGCTTGATTTTGCTACTTTCCAGGTTTAGTTCTTCAAACATGCAGTCACCTCCCTAATTAGTTTTAATTAGATGCATGGTTCATATTAGGTCACAACAAACCCAAAAGTTGAGTAATTTTAATAGGATCCACGAGTCAGTTCCAATAAAGCTGGCTTTGTGGTTACCTGGGTGATGGCTCTTCCCTCTCTACCTGTTGTTTCAGGTAGCTGACTGAATTCCAAATGTGGGATGATCTGAACAGAAAGGTGGAAAACCTCATGCATTCTGTGGACCTTAGGCCTCTTCATGGTGAGGGTTAAAACTTCCTCCACTTTCTGGGAGTAGGTGACCCAGGTTGGTTTTAAAAGAATCAGGTTTTTCCACTTCTCTAACCAGACAACCCTTTTCTGAAGCTTCAGGCATCTCTTGGAGCTCCCATCTTTGTCCTTCTCAAAGACTCACCATCAGAGAACAGCTAACTTAGAAGCACCTGATAAATCATTGTCAAGTTCCACTATTTCATAGAAGGGAAGATTGAAGTCCCAAGAAGAAAGGTACTTATCCAACTTCAGCAGTGCTCAGACCAGTCTGGATGAAGGTACCATGGTAGAACAGAGAAGGCATGGTCCTTAGATTGAGCCAGCTCTATAAATTCCAGCCAAAGCTCTCCCAGTCACCTCTGTGTGACTTGAGGCAAGTACCCAACCTCTCTGTGCCTTAGTTTTCCCTTTAAAAAGGTCAAGAAAGGTTTATCTTTCTTGCAGGATCATTGTGGTATTTTAAGCGAGATAGCATGAAAGCCCCTACTAGATTTCCTGAGACACAGTAGGTGCTCAACAGGAGATAACTCATATTATTCCCGCAGCTAGAGTGAGAATGGAGGTAGTGGTGCAAAGAAAGCAAGAGCTATGGATATTTCCTAAGTAGCAATGGACAAGAATGTCTTTTCCTGTAATCCGTAAGTGCCTTCAACACAATCCAGGTTTCTTAAAGAGCAGGAACTTGATCTGTTTTATTTGCTGCTATATTCTCACAGGCTGAATAAAGAGGACAATAATCATTTGTGGTATGAATAGAGAGATTACTCTTAGGTCATTGGTAAAATGTGTTATGCACGTGTGGTTCTCTTCTCTCTAGAGGGTAGGTTAGAAACTCAAAAGAGATGCTGTCCATAAAACTCACTTTCCTACCTTCATCAGATTAACACATAAAGGAGCAGACAGTGCAACTGAAATGTTAAGTATAAGGTCCACAGACCAGAGAATCCTGGACAAGAAGTCCAGCTCAGCGAAACCTTAATGTGTTATTTAAGCTCTTTGAGCCTCCATTTTCTACTTACATAATGAGAGTGATAAAATTGTCTCTTTCAAAGGGTTGGTGTAAGAAAGGTGAGCAAGGATGCTTGTTCAGTTTAGTGCCTGACACAGAGTGAGGGCTCTGTCAATGGGAACTGCAACATGCAAAAACAAATACAACCCCACATCCTAATCTTCATCTTGGTGGGAGGTGAGGCTGGCTTCTCTGTGGGGCATCCTCATTGGCTCAGCTAAGAAAACAGGCCAAAAACAGACCACGGGGATCCTCCCAAGGCTCCCAGCCTCACTGTGTGTCCTCTCTAGCTATAAGCCACAAAAACCTAGTCTACTACAAATGAGCCAGTGGTCACAAGATATTTATAAGCCAGGTAGGGGGAGGGGAAGAAAACAGATCAGTGGACACCAGTTCTGTACCGGGACCTTCTTATGTGTTATGTGCCCCTCAGAATTAAGGATGAAAGGACTCATGCCATGGATGATGCTTCCTCATTCACACTGAACAACAGACAGAGAACGACTCATGTCCTGGCCCAAATCTCATGACTCTTTGGAATCCCTAGGCTTGCATATTTATATCTTTTTTTCATTCTACCTTATCTCACTACTTTTTGTTTTCTCTGTTTTATTATATACATTTTAATAAAATACCTCAAATACTTGGTGAAGATAGGTATGAATCAATCAATAATCCCACTTATCCTTTCAACAACCCTAGGAAAAAAGGCATCATTATCTCCTTTTCATATGTGTAGAAAATAGTCCCACGGAGGTGAAGCAACCTGCCCACCGTCTCACGGGTATTATCAAGGGCAGAGTGAAAGTCAAAACCATGTCAGTCCAGCCCCTGGGCCCATTTTGTTTCTGCTGCAACAGGACCCTCTCACCCAGATCTCTGGGCCCTCTGCACTCCTTGACACTGTTGACCTCGTCCTCCTCTCTCTGCAGGAAACCACTTCTGCACTTAGAATTAGCTCTTTGGGGTGAATTATCAGAAAAGGAATTCTGGAGTCAAAGTCTATGAACACATTTATAGCTCTTGCCCAAATGCTGTGTGAAGGTAGGGCTTCATGTTCCTGAGGCCCAGGGAAGGAACATGATTGCAAGACCACAGAGCCCATTAGAGCTGGAACCAGCTCTAACATTAGAGCAGCCAGCTCCCCCAATTCAGAGACTCTCACTTTTTCTAAAACTTAGTGCCAGTGCTGCCTCCCACATGTGGAATGTTTGAAGGACACTGCAGTAGCTCCCCACCCTTTCCCGAAAGTCTCCCTGCTATATTACAGCATTCAAAACCCTCACAGCTGACCTTCAGAGTCCCAGCATGAGGTTTCCCAGGTAAGACATGGAATGATCACCAGCACATCGGTAGGAAGGCTTATCATTTAATGTCTGTACCCCTGACATGTCAGGGATGTAGCACTCTACGAAACTGAGATCCAGGATGTGGTGAGGAGGTAGAACCACCATCTCTCTTCCAGGGATCCTGCTTAAGCACAACAGTCCCCTCTAATAAGGCAAGGTGTGCAGACAACACACACTAGATGTTTGCAGAGAAAGCCATCTGTCTCAAACCATGCTGTTCTCCCCCTCGGTCCACTTTAACTTGGCTTGGCCCCAGTTTCTTTATCTGCCGAATTTAATAAGGTGTGGCCTCAGGGCTGTTGCAAAGATGAAATAACACAGGTAAAGTGCTGCCACCATGCCAAACAAATAACCAATTTTAATCTATGGGAATTTGCATGTATTAACTGAATCTGTAGTGTTTTACAGTTTACGATGATCTTCACATTTATGTCAGTTACAATGGTTTCAGTAAGAGATAGGTCTTGAATGCCTGACACTAATCCCAGATGGGGTATAAGAAAGAGGAATAAGATCACCAAGACTGACTCCAGCTTTAACTTGACTCTACCTAGGTTCTAGGGTGACCAGATGTCCCTGCTTGCCAGGGGCAGTTCTGGTTTACTCCTGTTACACTGGGGTAATAATAGCTTCCCCCTTTATTCCCAAGAGTGTACTGGTTTGGATGACAAGCTCTATGATCACCCTACTGATTATCCTATGATCAGTAGTTCTATATTTAGAGTGTTGGTGATGAGAAGATGGTTAGAAGCTTGGATTCTGTATCCTGAGTTCTTCACTTTGTTGCTGGGTGACCCTGGGCACATTATTTAACCTCTATGAATCTCAGGCTTCTCATCTCTACAGTGAGGACAAATCAAGACCCACTTTGTAGAGTTGCTGTGAAGGTGAAAGGAGAGATGCACATAAAAATATGTGCCCGACACAGAGTGAATACAGAATAGTTATTAATCAATGATATTAGCTCTTTTGGAAAAAGTAATTACTTGCTCAAAATGCTTCTGGAATCATGTTTTAGCAGACTTGACCCATCAGAAAGTTCAAAAGGTAAAGGACCCAGTAGACTGATAAATAATAGTCTCATTCCAACATATAGTCAGCAGGGCTCCGGGCATTTCTGAGTCATTACAGATGCTGGCTGAGAATGTTGACACCAGTGAAATTTTGCCCTCAGCTTTCTTCACAGAGTCACTGCTGATGATTGCTGGTGATTGGCGGCTATTTCTTCCACTGCAGGATGTGTTACATAGTTGCAGTTGGTCAGTGTTGGGTGGAAGTCTTGGATGGCTATATTTAACTTGGGCTGTAACAATGCCGGAAGGAGTGAAGTTGCCCATGACCTTGGCTATTCATTACCCTCTGTGACTCCCTCCTAGTGAGCCTGCCTCTCCTTTGGTCTGCTTTAATCCCTGTACACGCAGAACAAGGGACACAGGCAGGGGCTAAGAAAGGATGATTTTTCATCTGCATAAAGCCCTAGGGCTCCGGCACAGAAGAGCTGCAAAGGGCTCTGCCTGCACACCGCTCTCATTTCACACATGGGAAATCGGGGCACAGAGAAGTTCAGGAATGTGTGCAAGGTTACAAAGCAAGCTAATAGAAGAGTAGGACCCAGGACTTCTAGCTTGCAGCCATTCCTCCTGCTACACCAAACTTTGCTTTCTGTTCAAAGGAGTCCTTAAAGGCTTACCAGATCCTCTTCATGCCCCTTCCCCAATTGGCTCAGCCATGCTTTGCCTCAAGGAAGCTCACCTGGCACCCGTATATTCTTGGTATCAAAGGGGAGAAGATTTCCATAGAGAGAGGCTGTGTGCTGTGATAACAGCAGCAGTCCTGTTGTCAACCCCTCCCCTGGCTTAACCAGCCAGACCCTTTGCCACCATGGCCCCCCATGTCATGTGGCTTGACCCAATAGTGCCCTGCCTCATGCCTCGTACCACCAGCCTCTTGCCTCAAATGCAGGGCTTTGTCAACACTAAGGTGCAAGTCATCCGACAGCCCCTTTCGTACTCTCCAGCTCACCAGCTATGTCCACTGGGCTGCAGGCTGGCTGGGAATGCTTGGCTCACACCCAATCACCATTACCACTGCTATGATGGGACTTGCTTTCCAGAGGATCAGGTAACAAAACTCAGCAGTGCCGGAGAATTAACTCCTACTGGGTGACCTGTGACCATTTAGAGATGGGAAACAGGAAAAAGCAAGAATTTTATTCCCTTTCTTCTCTGAATGGACTCTTCCAAGATGCAATGTTTCTGTGTAACCCTCTCAAAGATGTCCTGCATGACCCAGCAAATGGCTGGGCTTCTTGTGAAGCTGTGGGCAGCTCAGTGCCTCACCTTATATGTGTTTTCCCTCTATCCCTGCCTCAGTTTCCCTCTTACCTCCAGTCTTTCTTCTCCGAGATCTTACTCACCAATAAAACCTTAGCACATGTGTGTTGCCTCAGGCTGTCTTCCTAAGAAACCCATGCTAAGACAAAGGTAAATCCTGGCGAAAGTCACATTGAGACCTGAGGTCACAGTAGGGCTGGGAAAGCCCAAATAATGATAGCGTGAGCACATAAGGCCAGGGGTCGCTGTCTGCTTCATTCTCAGATGTACTCCAAGCTTCTAGGACAGTGCCTGGAGACAGCAGCACTCAGTAAATATTTGTAGAATGAACAATTAATACTGTGAATTTTTATAGGGCTTTCTAGTTAAAAAGTGCTTTCACATATATGATTATCACATGATTCCCAGGACACTCCTGTGAGGGATTGGTAAGAAGCTTGGACCCGTTTCTGCATATGAGGAAACTGAGCCTTGGAGAGCTAGTCCAAGGGTCCACAACTGGCTAGTTGGAACTTGGAAACTTGAACAAAAGTCTCTGGGCTTTTTGGAATTTTTTTCATTCTACTAAGGAAATCAGTCCAACAAGGCAAATATTAAGGGTTGAGAAACTACTAGTCTGTGGTTGGCAGAAGGTCTGAAATTTCATTAGATGGAGAAGTTGAGTCCAAGCATCAGAGGGAATAGGTGATGACGTCATTCTGCTTCTGTGGCCAGGTCTCCCTCTGTCTCCAGCATTAAGGAAGGAGGGGCTATGATTCCACTGACGTAAGGAGGGGTCTTTGAGAGTGAGGCAAGAGAGACAGTGAGGTTTACAAAGTTTACCAAGCACTCACACACATTATCTCACTTAGTGCACACAATCATCTGAGAAGTGAGTGAATATATTCGTTTGTTTTTGCTGCATAACAAACCATTCCAAAGCTTAATGGCTTAAAACCATGATTTATTTAGCTCATGGTTCTGCAGGTTAGCAGTTTAGACTGGGCTTAGCTGAGAGGCCTTCTGTTCTTATTGGATTCACTCATTAATATGTGGTCTGCAAAGTCAGCTGGGGGCTAGCTGGCCAAAGGCAGCTCCACTGGGGATAGCTTGCCTCTGCTCCATGTGGACTCTCACCCTCCAGCAGCATGGCATGGGCTTAATCTCATGCAGGAAGCAAGGATCCAAGATGGCTAGAGAAGAAACTTGCAAGGCTTCCTGAGTTTCAGGCTCCAAACTGGCACACTGCCATTTCCACTACATTCCATCAACAAAAGCAAGTTGAAAAGCCTGATCCCACTCTAGGGGTAGGGACACACACACCAACGTTGAAGGAAAAAATTGCAAAGTCACTTTTCAAAGAATACAAATGTAGAGAAGTATGAACAATAGTAACTACTTTGCATTCTACTACAGTGATGTTATCCTAGTTTTACAGCTGAGGAAATAAGAGTTCCCAGAGGTGAGTGATTTGCCTGTAGCCACACAGCTCAAACGCTGAAGGGCTGGAACAGAAACCCAGGACTCTTCCTTCTAAACCCAGAATAGCTAATATGGCAGAACATCCTGTTCAGCCCCGAGGAGGATCCCCAAGACCAGCAAAGTGGGTCCCTGCCTCAAGACACTCAGGGATGAGTAGACGAGAAAAGCCAGGCAGAAAACTAAGGTCCAATGTGCTAAAGCCCAGGAGAGAGATGCCAAAACTCACCGGCAGATGCAAAGATGAAAGGTTTTCTGCAATAAACTAAGATTGAAAACAGGAAATGGAGTATTGCCCACTATTTAAAAAATCACATTCTCACAGAAAGCAGCTCTGTGCTTGGTTGTGGAAGTCTGCATTGAGGGACAGACTGTAAGAGGGAAGGAACTGTGAGCAAAGGAAGTCCCATCCCTAAAGCCATGCGTGTGCCCATCCAAAGGTGCCCGTGGGAACTGGACTGGAATTGCTGTCCGGTCGTTATTGAAGTTATGTCTGTTGCTGTTTGGTTTGGTTTGGCTTTTCTTCTGGATTTTGTTTTGAAGCTATCAAGATGGCCATTTTAAAATTTCAAAGTGATTTCTGCCTTCTAGGTTGGGGAGTTGTCTATAGGACAAAGTCCTCCCCTTGTTCTGGAAGGATCTTCGTAGATTTGCAAGTTTAGGTAGGTGCCCCACCCATTGTTCTTCCGGAAAAAACCTTCAGGCCTCTCAGAGGCCCAGGAGTCATTGGGCTGGCCCAGAGACTCAGAGATCCCTGGAGGTCCTGAGAAGAAGTTGGCTGGAGGATTAGGGGATGCTTTCCGCCATCTTACAGGGCAAGCCAGAGCCAAGTGGGGAGACAGCAACTGCATAAGAGATCATGAGATGGGGTTGAGGCCTCTAGACTCCAAGGACATTGCCTGCAACTGCAGTGGAACTGGGGTGCCACACTTGGAGGAGGTGTACGAGGGAATAGAGATGTGACCTCCTTTATCAAGGCCAAGATGGGACTCGGTACTGATTAGCCTCAGGGGAGCACTGTGCCCCCAAAAACAGGCAACATCCTGTGAATACTTGGCTTAGACATCAGCCAGATGTGGAAGGATGAGCTCATGCAGTAATTTGGTTATAAACAGAAAGTACCTTGGTGTTTTGTAGTCAGAGATTAGTGAGACCTGCAGCAGATTAGATATACATGGCTCTTACAGGGCACTCAAAATATAATTGGTGCTCCAGAGAAGATTATTTAATTAATTAATTAGGTGAAAGTAATACCGAAAAAAAAAATTAAAAAAAAAATAAATAAACAGGTCATGAAGAGGAGAGGAGAGGAATTCCTTTTCTTAAAGGGAAGTGATGATCTCAGTGATTCAACCAGACTAGCCATTTCTTTCTTCCAACTCCTACGAGTTTCCTCTTCAGCAGACCCTCCTTGGTGGTAAGATGACCAAGAGCAGCCTCAATGCCCTCTTCCAACCTCCCAGCTCTGATGCATTCACGTTTGTCCCCGAACCACTCACTGTGGCCACTGTTCTAGGTCATAGGCTCTAGAACACACGAAAACAGTACTGGCATTTCGTTCCACAAACAACAACAAGGAGGGAAAGGAGACTGGATCTCCAAGCAAAAATCAGAGGTTCTTGCAAGAAGAAAAGCATATTAATGCTGGGCCGAGCATCCATGTCCATCATCCAAAACACACGACCCTGTGTTGCTTTATAGTCTCATCTAAACTCAGTTTGCTTATGGACAGAAAGATGATGATAAATGAAACCTTCCAGGGTTTTTTGTGCAATTTAAAATAAAAAACATAAAAGCTAAGAACCGTTTCCAGCAGAAAGTAGGAATCAAGAGCATCACATGAAATATAATTTTCTTCAGTTTCATCAGACTTAGTTTTATTATTATTATACAGATATTTATTCTCCTTTCTTTAAATAAACTTGTTAGTAATCTCTTTATTAGGACACAAATGTGACTTCTTCTGAATAAAACAAATGTATTATCCCCTATCAAGTTCGGAGACATCCAAGGTTAGCAACGTTCTTTAGCATGAACCATGAAGGAGGGCTGACAGCAGAGGCTCAAGGAATTTTCCACAGGCCTTGAAGAGCAGTAGAAGTTATAAAAAGAATGTTCATGTTTAAAAATTAAATGTTTGGTTTAAATATTTAAATGTTCCATTTTTCCCCCTGCCTGGTTGTTAATTCAGTATTAAAACAGAAGAGGAGTTGATTTACAACCCCTGACATTAGCCTTCAGGGCTTTCTGAGAAGGAGCTCTGAATTCTTTCTTCAGAGTAATCATCAGTTTCCTAGTTCACCACTTCCTGGGCATTGCCTCTATTCCAGGCGTCAGAATAGATGCTTTACATCTGTCAGTTCATTTCCTCTTTACCTTAGATCTGCAAAGAAACCATCATTCCCCATTGCACTGGTGAGGGGACTAAGGCTCAGAGAGGCTAAGTTAGTTTGTCTAAGATGATCCAACTAGCCCATGACAGAGATGGTATGTGGAACATTGATCTAGGCCTGTCTGATATTAAAGTCTATATCATTTTATCTGCAATATACTGAAAAATCATAGGTCAGAAAATCAGATGTCACACCTGTCGGGATGTGGGGTGGCACCATCCCTGGGATACCTCTTCGGCCTCATTGCCAGTTACTCTAGGGAATTTATAGAAATCTGATTAGGGTCCAAGAAAGTGCTTACAAAAAATGAAAGATTGCAAGATTAAAATGAGTCTGTGTTATAAATCAAGCACAGCAAAGACGGGCATTTTGAAGTAGCACTTAAAGACACATCATCAGCAAAGTAATGAGATATTTCTTGTTTTCAAGATTTACCGGCGTTCTAATAAATGCCAGAATTGACATCCATCGGCGTGGGCATGGGATTCTGCCAGAATGAGAAGCGTGAACATTCCTCTTAATACTTAGGAGGAAAACACTAGTGCGGGCTGTGGCTCACAGGATGTATCCTTTCTGGTCATTCTGTGGGTCTTTGTAGGAGAGAAACTTGTGCCAACTTCAGAGTTTTCAATGTCAGAACAGGAGGGGACCTGAGAACTCTTCTCAGCCATCCAGGGTAAAGTTAGGACCAGAGAGGGGAAGTAAGTCGCCCAAGGCCACTCGGCAAATTGATGGTGAACAGTGAGCTCTAACCCAAGATGCCTGACTCCCATGCAAGCCTCTGCCATCAACTTCTGCAATGTGCACTTATAGGTGCCTATACCTTCAACACCTCCTATGTTTGGTTGAAATTTTCCAATTTGTGGGTTTTTTCCTAAGCCTTTCAAAAACAGAAGAAAGTGTTTTCTAGTAGCCTCTGATTGACAAGAGACTGCAAGCAGGTGCTATGACACAGGCCAGAGAAAAGGAGGTAAGAGTGAGGTCTCTTAACCAAGTAAGAAAGAAGAGTGGCAAACAGAGCTAGTCATTCACCTTGGGAAAGAGTAGTCCACAGGCCACACCTGTACAATTACAACAGCCGCAGGGGGTCTCGACAGCTCTAGGAACTCAAAAAAGAGACAGATGACTATACACCTAGTGCTTCTAATGGCCACATAGGAATGAAGGAGAAGTAGAGACCACAAGTCTTTCCAGACAGAGACCAAAATTCTTTCCAGACAGAGCCCA
The DNA here is from genome assembly GCF_047675955.1 of Chlorocebus sabaeus. Taxonomy (NCBI): domain Eukaryota; kingdom Metazoa; phylum Chordata; class Mammalia; order Primates; family Cercopithecidae; genus Chlorocebus; species Chlorocebus sabaeus. The sequence continues at coordinate 138,741,022 of NC_132911.1, read as the reverse complement.
AAGAGAGCAGAAAGTTTCACACATAAATTCCCACAAGATTGTCCTAGAGTCATAGATGGCATGACCAGCATCACACAAACACACACACACACACACACACACACACACACACACCCCCATATGCCAAACTTAAAGGAATGTCCTATCCTTTGTAGGATATGTAGCAGCATCCCTGATCTCTACCCTCCAGATACTTGTACCCGCCCCCACCCCACCCCCGCCAATGCCTGCCTAATTGTAAATAACCAAAAAATGTCTCAGGCACTGCCCAATACCTCTTACCTCTTTAACAATGATCCAAGATGATCACTGATAACATTTCATGAGTTCAGGTCAGCATTTATTTAAAAGTTGTTTTGATAGCATTCTCGATTTGAATGGAATGATAATGATACTCAAAGTTTACCTTTAGTTCTCTTAATGAGGAATTCTATCTATATTTTTAATTGTATATATTTAAGGCAAAAGTAAATCACTTCCGTGGTTAATGATGCTTCTGAGAAGTTCAGAAGTTTGAACCATCTGGTCATCACTGTGTTACATCCTTCCACCTGGTACTAACACACATTTTGTTTGACAGCAAAGCACATAAACAACAATTCAAAGGTGTTCAAGGGCTGCTTTGAGAAATTGCATTCTGTCTACACAGTGATTGAAATATTAGGCTGATTATCAGAATTTCCAATAAAAACTCTGTAAAGGTACAATTTTCTAGGCCCTTTCTGGGCTTTCCAAGGGATACAGTCCTGGAATCTGTATTTAACAAAAAAAATATCCCCAGGAGAGAGATGTCTAGATGGGTGAAGGACATATTGCCACAGGATTGACATTCTTCGTTGTTACTAAAGATCAAAAAGACCCTGTTCCTACCATTCCATCGTTGTAGCAGTAGGTGATGCCATGATACATAAACACAGCATTTTGCAATAATTAATAACATCTAGATCTATTCACCAAAGAGCCACTTTATAAACACAAGTTGAGAGCCAAGTTTTGTAAGTCCATTTTTAAACAAATGAAACTGATCAACAACTCCTCCTAACACAGTGAATTATGTCCTAAACAGTGGGGAGGATGTCAAGCCCTGACCCCTTACTCAGGGAGTACTTGAGGCTCTCCCAGACACATCTATCAAGGTCAGGACCAAACAGGAAGTCAGAAGGTCTGCGTTCAAGTCTTTGCCCACCACTCACTAGCTGTGTGACCCTGGGATGTCACTTTACATCTCCAGCTCTCAATTTCCTCATCTGTAAAATCAAATTAAATAACATGGCTAATGAAACAAATTCAAGCCTAAAGTGCATTACATAGTTGCCCAACAACGCACAGCTAGATAGAAGCAGAAGCAGGACCGGAACTCAGACTACCAACCTTGTGCTCTTCTCCCCACATGGCCCGCAGGGTTAGCCTCTCTGCTTGTGCTGAGCAACTTGCCAGAATGATGAGCTTCTTTCAATTATTTCTTTAAAAGAATGAAGAGATCTTGAGGACTAATATCCTAACTTCTATCTGCCCCTCAATCAAGATGAGCCCTTGAAGATTTCCTCGTCCTTGGGCATTGCTCTCCTTCCCTGGTAACTGAGTGGGTTTGACTAAATGAATAAGGAAGACATAACAAGGCCTCATTCCCGCAGCAGGTGCTGCAGACGCTATTCATTGCCACCCAGAAACCACTCACCTGACTTTGTTCCTTGCCCATGGGCCCGTGCTTTGTCCAGGATGCCATAAGTCAGGCTGAGGGGATGGCTCAGGAGGACTCCCAGGCCCTTTTCCAGCCACTTCCTGAGAATCCCATACAGCTAAGGGTGGCCTCAGAATCCAGTTTTGCCTAAAGAAACCTACAGCAAAGTCTGAGGAGGAGTTTCTGGGAAAGCTTTTGATTTCCTGGTGAAAGCAACAGACAGGAGATGAGAGATTCCTGGCTCTGCCCCTTCACCCTGACAATGCACTCAGGCTTCCTGGAGCAGCTGCAGACATCCTGGAAATATCAGGAGGCAATAAGCATGAGAGAAATCAAAGATGGCAGCAGGGAAAGATAGAAGCTGCCAAAATCCTCAAAGACGTGGTGGAGCTTCCTAACCAACCCCGAAAATGCCTCCCTGGGGACTTCTAGTTACATAAACATTAAATGTCCTTTTGGTTGAAGCAACTGTTAGCTAAAGGCCCTGTAAAGCTGTACAAATGCAAACATCTGTTTGCTTTGCTTGGGGCTGGAATTATAATCATTGATGTGGCCATGGTGATTATCTCCTGCTGATCAGAAGCTCTTATCGGCAGCTACATGTGACTTTGAGTAATAACGAATGGTCAAATGTACTGCTTTATAATAAATGCAGTTTGTTTGGTAGACAGAAATATTTTCAAATATGGAGCCCCTGTGGGGGTAGAGGAAATATAAAGGAAGCTGTGGTGGTGACAAGAGAAAAAGGAGGCTGCTGTCCCCATGCCAGGTTTTTGGGCCAGGTTCTGTACAAGGTCATGGGGGTCAATATGAACAAAACAGGCAAGGGCTCACCTTCTTAGAGGTCAAAGAAGAGTGATGTCACAGATTATACAAGAAGGGGTTATAGGTGAGATGAAGAATATAAAGGAGGCTCTAACAGCAGAGGGAACTAACTCATTGAGGGCCAGAAAAACCTTTCTCAGGATGGCTGATACCTTAAGAGTGAACAAGAGCCTAGAGTGGTGAAGGAAATAGTTCCAGAACAAGGGAATAATTATTCAGTTCTCAGAACAATCCTATGCTATGTATATGATGAGATTATCATTTCCATTTGTATCAGTCAGGATAGGCTAGGCTATGCTGTGGTAACAAACAACCTAGAAATATTTAAAGGTTTAAAGTAAAACAGTTTATTTCTCACTCATACTTATGTGACCACTGCAGGTCAGCAGGGACTTCTGCACATCATAATTCCTCAGGGACACAGGCTGATGGAGACTCTGTCTAGATCCATTCTTCCACAGGCACAGAGACTAGGAAAGAGAAACATGGCAAGCCATGCACTGACTCTTTAAAGCTTTCCCCCAGAAGTGTCAGATGTCACTTTTGGACACATTTCACTGGTCAAAACAAATCATGGGTTCACAAGGGTAATCCCCCTACAGAAATGGGGCATACAATATAGGCGATCAGCGATATATTCTACTACCCCATTGTAGAGATAAAAAAGCAGAGGTGTGCACGGAATATTATACAGCCATGAAAAAGGATGAGTTCATGTCCTTTGCAGGGACATGGATGAAGCTGGAAACCATCATTCTGGGCAAACTAACACAAGAACAGAAAACCAAACACCACATGTTCTCATTCATAAGTGGGAGTCGAACAATGAGAACACATGGACACAAGGAGGGGGACATCACATACCAGGGCCTGTTGTGGGGTGGGGGGCTAGGGGAGGGATAGCATTAGGAGAAATATCTAATGTAGATGGTGGGTTGACAGGTGCAGAAAACCACCATGGCACGTGTATACCTGTGTAACAAAACTGCACATTCTGCACATGTACCCCAGAACTTAAAGTATAATTTTTTAAAAAGCAGAGGTATGAAGAGGTTATGTGATTTGTCCAAGGTCACAAAGCTAGAAGGTGGCAGAAGAGAAGTTCAAAATCAGGATTTTGAACTCTTAAGTCTAGGGCACATTCCTCAAATGACCCCAAATGAATCTAAGTGATCGTTCATCTTGGAAATGCTATTGCAGACACTCAAGCAGAACCACACTTCCTGTGGACACTAATCTCTGTGTGCTGGCCAGCCTAAGCAAATTACTGACCATAGTACCCATTCAGAGAAGTTTCCTTCTCACCAGCTTGGTTAGCAGAACAGAGAGTAGACAGTCTGGGCTCCCCAGTCCTGCTCTTATGGTTCTGAGCCATACTCCCCTTCTTAAATCTGCTACTCTGAAACTTAAAGACATCTGCAGGTCTGTACTGCCAAGACCGCACCCCCGCCCCTTCCACAGGCACCTTCTTCTTGGAACAACGGGTTCCTGGTTTACCCAGGACAGAAAACTTCTGTCACTACCACGGCTTGTTCTCAGTTGGTTTCTGGCTCCTCACCTCTTCCAAGATGAGCGGCTGCTTCTGATTCTTAGATCCCCAGCAGCATTTTCTTGGTCTCCGTCCCTACCCAAGCCCAGAATCAGGTAATAGTCACATACACTGTAGACATCTGTGAGGACTGCAAGCCAAGACCTTGGCTAGTCCCCACATTTGTGGTGAGAATTTGTTTTTTCTCCAAATGCTGTAACATATCATCAAAATATTTAACAGATCCGGTTAGACCTCCAGTGTCCCTTTTGGGAAACCATGCAGGATGTTTTAAAATCTATTTAAATAAATTCTGTCACTGAAATAAATTCAACATTGCACTCCACATCCAATCAGACAGGGAATTCTGTTGGCTTTGCCTTCAAAGTACATCCACTGGCCCAGGCCACCATCAGCTCTCTCATGGATGCCTGCAAGAGCCTCCAACCTGGACTCCTCATTTCCTCCTGTCTTTCCCCCACTTTCATCAGTTTTTCACATGCCACAGTAATTCTTTCCAAACACAGGTCACAGCAAGGTATTATCTGCTGCAAACTTTCCAGTGACCTCCCACACCCTCCAAAAGGAGGCTAAGGTGAGTAGAATTAATTGGCCTACTCACCCTCACGTGCTCTCCTTGTGGCCCTCTGAGCCACATATGTGTCACCCTCTCTGTGGGGATCCCTGCATGCCCCCCTTATTTAAAATTGAGCCACCAACCCCAACCAGCCCTGCCCTCCACCGTACCCCTTCCCTGCTGTATTTTCCTCCCTAGCACCAGTCACCATCCAACACAGAATATGTCTATTGTTTACATAGCTTATTGCCCGCTCCACCCACTTGAATGAAAGCTCTGTGAGAATAGGGTTGTTTGTCCTTTTTTGTTTGCTGCTGTAATAATGCTGTCCATAGAACAGTGCCTGGCACGTGGTAGGTGCCCACTCAATATTGATTTAATATAGGAATTCTATGACATCCTAATGGAAGTCGCCTCAACCATGAACCTTCCTAAGCCTGAAAAGAAACAATGGTGAAGGCTCTGCCACCTAATGGCTGTAACACTACGGGAAAATTACCTAGCTCCTGCAAGCTTTCATTTCTCTGCAAAATGAGACACTTACCATTCTGCCAGGTGTTTGTGAGGAGTAAGTGAGACAATGCATGTGGAGCGTAATACTGTGTCTGGCCCAGAATTCACACCTGAGAATGGTAGCAGCTCTTCTTAATTATTACATGATAGCATGTAGATGCCACACGGCTGCAGCGAGTGGCGATGGGCCCGCCTGAGGCTCACTCACCAGCTGAGTGCTTGCTTTTAGTTGGTCTTACAGCACTTGAAATTCAAACTTTGCCTCAATAAAGTTACAAATTATCATATCACATGAATGTTCGGGGACTCTCCCAAATAGTCAAAATTACAAGGTTAAGCTTCAAACACCAAGGTTTCCTGAAATATTAATTAACATTGCAAAAAGAAGCAACACCAAGGGAAATGAGAAAAACTTGGAGATAATTTGTAGAATTGTAGAATCGTGGAATTTCAAGTAGCAGAAACCTTACAGAATGTCTATTTTAAACCCTGCTCTACATGGTTCTTTGGTTCTTATGGTTCTTTCCCAGCTCATACGGGACATCTGAATTTGCAGCGACTGCTTTACTTCCAACTGGCTACATTTGCAAAACCTACCCTGGACCAGGGCAGATGGGGAGCAGAAATCCTCAGCCCAAGCTGCAGTCCCATGCAGTAACCAACCCCACAGGCCTTGTCTCTTTCTCTCCTCACCTTGAGCAGCAGCCACACATTTAAATTGCAACATCACTCTTGTCCTTTCAGGTGGCTCAGCACTGGCATGGCAAAGCTGTGTCTCTTCTGTCACTGCCACATCGAGAGCGGGGCAGTCTTCAGAGGCCATCAGATCAGCATTGGGTTCAGGTATGAGATCCACAGGAAGGTGCATGGGCTTTGGGGCCAGATGTCTCTGAATTCATCACTGACTCTACCCTCATTAGCTGTGTTTTTAGACAAATCTACCAGCTTTTCCTTCCTCACAAGGAAATAGGGCTGTCAAACACAATGTTCAGGGCCACGATGAAAAACAAAAACAGCATATGCAACAGCCTGGCTCAGAGTAGGCCACTGATAAGTTATAGCATTTTTATTACATTATAAATTATTTCTTGCTTCTATCCACCCTTCTGCATCTCATGCCTGGACCACTGCAGAATCACCTGCCAAGTCTACCTGCCCATAGTCTTGGCCTTCCCATTTATCCTCCAATGTAGCCAAAGAAATGTTGTCCAAAGCCCAGACACAGTCATGTTTTTTTTTTTTTTTTTTTTTTTTTTTTTTTTGCTTAAATCCCCATAATAGTTCCAAAGGGCCACAGAATTCACTGTGCAAGGGAATATGAAGAGAGGGGAACCACCAGAGCTGAGAAAACCTAGTCTTTTAAATATTTTGCAGGGACGTGCCCTATGGGCTACGCCAAACTTGCCACAATCATATCTTCTTACATAGATTCTTTGATTCAACAAAAATCCACGGAGCACTTATTCTAGGGACGTTCTGCATTGAGTGCTAAACATGCTGACGTGGAAAAGGTAAATTCCTGCCCTCAAATGTGGCAGTCTACTCAGAGAGGTCCAAGGGCCTTTGGGTGTTACATCTGCACGGGGCAGAATAGGACCTCAGAGAAGGTGTTTATCCCCAGGAAGTCGTCAGGAAAGATTCTTAGAATAGGTGATGCTTGTGGTTATAGGATTAGATAAGTTCCTTGCTTGAGAAAGTATGAGATTCATCGGAAGTGTGAGTCTTCCTCTAAGAAGAGAATCAGCTTTCATTTAATAGGAACCTATGAGGCAAATCACCTGGATTAAAAGTGCTGTGTTATTCAGATGCACTATAAAATATTTTAGGCTATGCCGATAAGAAAATAACCAACCGAAGCTTCTGCCGTAAACACTGATTAATTGAGCTGAAATGAAGGTCTCAAGTAGGATTTAACCATGTTCTGATGTTCATCCTAAGAAGAAAATGTCCTCTGTGGTTTTCCCTTTTCTTTTATTATAAAGAGAGATCACTGTCAGAGCTCTTAGTTGCAAGCAACAGAAGCCAACTCTGACTGATAAAGCAGTAAATAATTTACTGAAAGAATTGTGGATGCATAATAATTACAAAAGGAGAAATGGTAACTTTACAGTAGAGAAAGTGACCTGGCTGACACCACCTTAATCAAGTGATCAAAGAAACACTAGGAGTAATGAGGCTGATCAACATCATGTGCCTCCCAATACGATAGACTAAGAAGAAGATAATATCACTTCTGTGGTATTCCGGGCAAAAATATATGATATGACTTAAATCATGAGGAAATAACAGACAAACCCAAACTGAGGAAACTTTTACAAAATAAAATGCCTGTTTGCACTCTGAACCAATGTAAAGGCCGTTATAGAAAAATAAATACTGAGGAATTATTTGGATTGAAGGATACTAAAGATTTATGACAATAAAACATCATGTGTAATCCTGGATTGGATCCTGAAACAGAAAATAATGGTTGTTTGCTTTGTGGTTTTTATTTTTGTCTTTTGGTTTTTGGTTTTTTGTTTGGTTGGTTTTTTTATTTGTTTGTTTGCTTGTTTGTTTTTGCTTTATAGGACAATTTTGATTTTTATCAGAATTTGATAAATGTCTATAGATTTGGGTGATAGAATTGTATAAATATGAATTTCCTGATTTTGATCATTGTACTAAGGGTGATACGAGAGAAAGTGGGGTGGAGGGAAGGGTAGCTCAGAAACTTGCAAGAAGAGCTGATGAGCCAGTTTCGAACTTAAGCTTTCAGGAACATCCTGAATGGCCACTAGGGAAACCACGGCTCCCGCTCTCACTGCCTTTTAGCTGTAGCCCAGCTTCAACACTAGGAACCAAAGGCCCTCAGCAAAAGGAACTTCTGAACCAGGAACTTGATGGGCACCCGGGACCCTCCCAAAGCTTGTGCTTCTGCCATGACCGTTTGCAGCAAAATGGGCCAGTGGAGAGTCAGATTTCTAGTTCTCACTTTCAAATCCCATCTTGTGCAGGGGCTAACGATCAGTGGAACTTGTTAAAAGTATAAATGGTCTGGGTTTGAGCTGCAAGGGAGGCTGCAAAATCAAATTTACTCATTCTGTGTTGAAGATGTGAAACTTATAAAGCAAGAATTTCCACCCAAACATCAAGAGGTTGCCAATCAGACAACATGACTAATGTCCACTAAAAGGCAAGCATTCTTTTACAGTCAAATTATTGTATTACAGAGTCAGCCTTTACTCACCTAAGTTGTAAATCTTTATGTTTGTGTGGTTGTCAAAGTTTGTAAGATATGCTTTAGCTTGCTTTGGAAAGTCGTAAAATATGGCTAAGGTAAGATACAATGATAGTTCATAAATTCTACTTACTGTTACTCATTTCAGGCACAGCTGAAGTCAAAATTGCCCAGTTTAAAATAAACTTTTTTTTCTTTCTCTCTAGATGTTTGTTCTCCAACCACTATAAAATCTGTTAGTTTTTGAGGTGGACATTACAATTCATTGTCTTCTTTCTGCAGAAGTTTACAACAAGCTTGAATCAAATAAAAATGTTTTTGACCATTTCTAAGCCTAAAGCAACAGGGAGCCCTGTTTATTTCTACACACTAAAGCAGTGAAGAGAAAGATGAATAGGTGTTCCCACACAGAAAGAACAAGGCAGCCAGCAGTTCTCACACCATAGTATTACTACTAAGAATCACCCATCATATTTGCCAAAATACAGATCCTTGAGCTCCAGCCCCCAGAAAGTGATTCAGCAGGAATGTGCTAAGGTCTGAGCTCTGCACTTTCAGCAAACTTCCTAAGTTGTTCTAAAGTAAACGGCACACAGTTGACACTTTGAGACCCTCCAGAGGAAGGGGTGGGGGAGAGCCTCCCAGGCAGGTAGTGTAGCATGAATAAAATCAAGCAGGTATGGAGCTCTCTGGCACCTTCAACAGATTGCAAGCAGTTCAGAATGGAGTGGCCAGGGAGGTGAATCAGGAGACCACAGCTGGGAGGAACTGGGCAAGTCCACATGACTGAGAAAAATGACCTTCCACAGAAAAACCACAGAAAAGATATTTCTAAACTCCACCTGGCCAGTGCTGCTTAGTCAGCCCATGAAAATCACACCTGCTGGCTTCCTACAGGTCTCTTTTTAAAAATTCATGGATTTATTTGTGTATTTCTGCCACCTTTGGTGCTGATTATCCACCCCCCAATGTTCATCCCCCAGCAACAAAGACTAAGATTCTCCGCTTCAACAGCCTCTCCTCTCTTGGCATGCCTTTTGTCCTGAGAAGAAAACAATGTGCTTTTAATCTGGTGCTCCATCTATGCCCCCGGTAGAGTAGGGTTGCCTTCCACCCCAGGCATGCAGTGCCTCTCCTCCCACGGAGTTCAGATCCCAGGTCCAGAGCTGTTTCCTTCTCAGTCCTCAACCCCCACCTTGTGACAGAAATTCATTTGCCTTATTCTGAATCAAAAGCCTCTTTCTCCATCCTCCACAACTCTCTCCCTAGATCGATGGGATTAGAAATGGCTGATTTCATTAGTCCAGTGGCAGCCTTGCTTTATTACTTTCTCATTTACAATGAAATAATGGGGAGCAAATGAAAGGGATTTGTCATTATCTAAGGACCCGATGAGGCTGGGAGGATGCCAGTCTCTGGAATCAGCGGCAGCCCTTCCTGAAGGCAGACAACGGAAATCGCTGCCTTTCAAAGAAAATCAGGATTTGTGACAGTTTGTGGAGTCCAGCAGGCAGCTTCACTGCCCACTAAGGCAGCTAAGACCAATAGCCCCTGGACCTCAGGATTCCTAATAATCACCCCAGGGACCTGAGTGGGACATTCATTCCTGCCACTTTCTGTATGACCATGGACACTGCACTGAATTTTGCTAACCTTCAGGCTTGAGTCTGCATTAGAATCACCTCTGGAGAATTTCTGCATAGCGATACTCAGGTGCCACCCCAGTGATTGTGAGTCCTCAGGCCCAAGTGGATCCAGGACTCCTCCTCTTTAGATGATGTCCACATGTTCTGACGCATGCTGACCCTGAGAACCCCTGAACTGGACATACATAGCCCTCGGTCCTCACGGACCACACTGGCCTCATTCTTGATGCACACACTTGTATATGTCATGAGAGAACATTTCCCACCTCCGTATTGTACATGTGCTGTTTCCTCTGCCTAGGACTTCCTTTTTCTTCTTCACCCTCACTCTTGTCTTCAACTAGCAAACTCTTCCACATTATAAAAGGTCCCAAACAAATATTACCACCTCTGTACCCTTTGTCCTGATTCTCAGAGGCAGAAGTTGTCACTCTCTCCTCTTTGTGCACAGAGCACTTCCTACAACCCTTCCTCAGAGTGCACATTTCATTACGTTTCACATGTCCTCCCCTCCACTAGATGAGATCCATAGATTTGTATTCTGTTCATCTCCATATCCTCAGAACCCAGAAAAGCGTCTGGCACATGAGCCGATGTGTGAGTCCATTCTCACACTCCTATAAAGAACTGCCCAAGACTGCATAATTTATAAAGAAAAGAAATTTAATTGACTCACAATTCCACATAGCTGGGGAGCCCTCAAGGAACTTACAATCATGGCAGAAAGGGAAGCAGACACATCTTCACAAGACAGCAGGAAAGAGTGTGAACGTGCAGGAAAAAGCTACCATTTATAAAACAGATCTCATAAAACACTATCTTGTGATAGTGAGTGAATTCATTGGAGGAACCAACCTCATAATCCAATCGCTTTCCTCCTTCAACAAAGGGGGATTACAATTTGAGATGAGATTTGGGTGGGGACACAGAGCCAAACCATATTAGCAAGTATTCAAAATGTGCATGTTGGGTGAAATAATGAAACAATCAATCAACCAATTTTCAGCCAATTATATTGTCTGTTAAGCCCCAGCTCTCAGTTTATGAATGATAAAATGTACTATTGTCTGAGTGATGTGATTTCAGAGAGATCAATAGCTCTCTCTATACCCCAAAATAGCTTCCCTCAAATCCCATTATGGTGCATGAAATTCTCACCATTAGTTTACTCATTTAATTAAAAAATATTGATTGTGACAAGAACTCTAAAGGTAAGCTTGAAATTGTGGTTGGATGCAGTCTAGCATTCCCATCTGAGCACAGCAGTGGAAGGAGCTCCTTTTAATATGGAAGGAAACACTATACCATGGAAAGTTTTAAGGAAGAGTTTCTGGCACTTGGAGAATTGGTGGCCTCATTCTCTGAGCAAAGGAAGAAACCGAGGAGGAGGAGCAGATGGAGTGGATGGAAAGGGATAATGAGTTCATTTGGGGGCATGTGGAGTATGCCTCAAGGGAGGTAGCCAGTAAGTGATGGATATGAGGATCTGGGGCTCAGAGGAGAAGTGCCCTGGGAGATTATAATTAGGAAGTTACCCAAGTGTGAGCAGATCCAGACCATGCAGTGGAGTAGATGACATCACACATGGAAAGGTTGCAGCATAAGCCAAAGACTAAATACAGGAGAAATCTCTTAGTAAAGAGAAGTTAAGACACCTGACATTTAGCTAAGCACTTCAATGTAATCCTCCCAATATGCCTAGCACTGTGCCTGTCACATCATCTTGCTCAAGTAACATTATTGAATGACTGAATAAATGGACTTTGGGTTGTAAGTACTATTACTATTTTCATTTTCTTGGTAAGGCAACTACAGCATAAAAAGCAAAATGACTTAACTAGGATTATAATTAGTAAGAGGTAGAGCTGTACTTCAAACTTAATTTTGTCTGACTTAGGGGTCAAACTTTGCTATCCTTATGACATCATTTGAGGTGACAGCTGCTGGCAGCCATGCTAGTTCCTGACAACTACATAAAGAGGGTGACAGTGATATACTGGAGTTGGCTCGGACCAGCTCATGAAAGCTGATTGTACACACCTCATCCCAATGCTGTAGGCAAGCAACTTCATGTCGGTAGCTTAAAACTGGCTACCATTTTTGGAAGTATTTACACCATGAAAATTTGCAAATGCTACAAATCAGGGGTTTTTTGTTGTTGTTGTTTTGTTCTTGCTATTGTAACTTATTTGCATTTAGAAAGACAGTTTTTAAATCTTTACTTGATACCACTGAAGAGCCCCTTATTCTCATTTTGCAGAGGAAAGAGACCCAGATGGTTCAATTGTTGACATCCTCGGGTGGTTACAATTCTCCTTTGTATTGCATGTGATAAAACTGAAGCCTCTAAAATTAAATGAGTCAGATGAAGTAACATAGCTAGTGAGTGCATATTCTTGTATACAGCTGGTATTCATTTATTTTCTTTACTGTAAAGTGCTAAGGTGGGAGGTGGAGAGGAGATAAGATCAGTCCTCCCCAGTTGCAGGGAATAAGAGGTGTATTACCTGTAGAGAATTTAAAATCTTCAGTAAAGTTGACAAAATGTGTGTCTGCTGTTTATTAACACCATGTTCTAGCAATTCTAAACAACGTCAGTAAGAAAGTCTCCTCCCCCTGGGGTGGGTTGCTCTCACCCTCCTTTTAGTACACCACCAGTTGATTTTTTTAAATACATGTATCTATTTAATATAGGTTTTCACATACATTGGCATAAATTGTTCATAATGTCCTCTTTTTATCTTTTTAATGTAAGCTACACATTTTATCACTAAATATATTTTTAACATTTATTTTAAATATTTTTTACTTTCTCGATCGCCCATTCCACAGGTTTCTCCATTTTGTTAAAATTTTCAAAGAACCAGCTTTTGGATTTGTTGATGTTTGCTATATTTTATTTTCAATGTCATCAATTTCTGTTTATATCATTATTATTTTGTGCTTTTCCTTCTCTAGTCAACTCTATTGTTCTTTTTCTCACTTCTTCAGTTGGAGTCTTAGTTAATTGTTTGGCCTTTATCTTTTTCTAATACAAACACTTCAGTCTATAGTTTACTTCCAAGTAACCATTTTGATGCATATAATGTTTTCAAATGAAATATTTTTATATCATTTTCTCCTAAATATTTCTTCTTGGACGCATGAGTTGTATAGGATCGAAGGTTGTCAAATTGTTGTTAACAATTTCTTGGCTATTCTCATTGAAGTTAGCATAGTTTTTATGATACCAAATATCTGAATGTTTGTTTTGTTTTGTGGCCTAATGTATGTCAGTTTTCATATGCTCCTTGTATGAATATGAATGAAAAACTGCTGTTTTCTGCAATTGTTGGGTAAAATGCCCTAGATGTATCTTTTAGCTCAAGCTTAATAATTGTATTTTCCAAACCTCACTTATCCTTACTGATTATTTGGGTATTTACACTATCAATTATTGAGAGAAAAGTGTTAAAAATCTCCTGTGATACCGGAATTGTCTATTTATTTTTCCAATTCTGTCAATCTTTGCCTCATATACATTGTGGCTATGTAATTTGATAGATACAAGGTTAATTATATTTTCCTGGGAATGGAAACTTATTTCATTACATAGTGAATCTCTTTTATCTCTAGCAAAAGTGTTTTCTTAAACTAATTTTTACCTAATATTGCAACAGTTTTGCCAAATTCTTCTGTGTAGTATTTGCCAAGAGTATAATTATGTGCATTTTTGTCTTTTTCATGTCCTATGTTTCAGGTCATTATGAATATCATGTTCATTGATTTTTTTAAAATAAGTATGATAATGTTTGTCTTCATAGCACTTGCAGATATATTTTGGGTTTATCTCTATCATTAAATTCTGTGCTATGTGTATCTTATATGTTTCCTTTGCTCCTTTTCATTATTTTACTTTTTAATTGATATTTTCTGATCCCATATATGTCTATCTACTGCATGAGAAGTTATGGCCTGTATTTCTAGCTCATCCTAGAAATTCTAATATGTTTGTTTAGCACACTTAGCATTTCAGAATCTAAGATCTTGGAACATTTTTATTCCCTTCACTCCCTTCTGATCTTATGTTCTATTATGCTTGTGTACTTTAATTATATTCTTTAAAATTCCACAAGATATCATTTTTACTGTTCTATGTTATTAAGGTTTGTTTTGATCTACCCATATATTTACTGCTTTCCTTATCATCATTTCTTCTTGCATCTCAAACCTTCCATCTGGAATTATTTTTGTTCTGCTTAAAATACAATCTTCATGATTACTTCACTGAGTGTTAGTTGGTGGTCAATTTTCTCAGTTTTTGCCTATCCAAAAAAGTCCTTTCTTTTCTCCTCATTCTTAAGAGATATTTAAATTATCAGTTATTTTTTCATAGCACTTTGAAGATATTATTCTACCGTTTTCTATGTTCCATTGTAGCTATTAAGAAATCAGCAGTTGGTATATTTGCTGTTTCTTTGTAAATTACCTGTATGTTTTTTTCTCTGTGCTCTTATAATCTATCTTTGGCATTCTGTAATTCTATCAGGCTTTGCCTAGGTGTGTTTTTTATTTTATTTTATCCTGCCTGAGATTCACCAGAACTTCCACATTTGCAGATGTGTGTCTTTCATCAATGTAGGATAATTCTCAAACATTATTTTTTCAAATATTACCTCTACCCTGTTCTCTCCCCTCTCCATCTGAAATTGCAAACTGACATGTTCACAGTTTCTCATTTAAACCCCATACAAGTTAATCTTGCTTCCTTTTTTTCCATCTCTTTATCTCTAATTGGTATACCCTGAGTAATTTCTGTAAGTCTATCTTCTAGTAAATTCTTTCTTCAGTAGTGTATAATATGCTATTAAATTTTATTTATTGAGTTTTTAATTTCAATTATTGTTCATTCATAGAAATTGTTTTGGTTTTTTATTCAAATCTAATTAGTCACCATTTATTGTTCTTACACTTTCCTCATTTTCAATTCATTTATTTATTTAAATACAGAAACAACTGAACTGTGTATCCTGGCTCTGATAACTTCAATATCTAATCTCACAGTCTGTTATTTCTTCTTACTGGTTCTCACTCAAGATGCCTTGTTGTGTGTGTGTGTGTGTGTGTGTGTGTGTGTGTGTGTGTGTTGGGGGATGGCTTTGTGACTATTAACATCAGCTCATATTTCTTGGAACTTTATCAGTGGGAATTCTTTGAGGCCTGAGTTAAAGGTGAGTTATTTCAGAAATAATTTGTATTTCCTTATAATAGTCTTCTGAAAGTTCTATCAACTCATACCCATTTAAAATTAATTTATTGGCTTAAAATTTTGTTGAACTACCCAGAGAGGGTGAATTTGGGCTGCAAACCCCAGTAAGGACTGGTTTCTCAAATTTTCCTCTGTCGTTGATTTCTAATGTAATTCTTCTATGGTCAGAAAACATACTTTGTATGATTTCAATGTATTTAAATTTACTGAGACTTGTTTTATGGCCTAACACATAAAGAATATTTAATATACACTTGAACGTATATTTTGGGGCTGGGTAGACTGACATAACTATAATCCCAGCCCTTTGGGAGGCCTAGGCAGGAGGATCTCTTGAGGCGTGGAGTCCAAGACCAGAAACACAACACAGCAAGACCATATCTATACACACACACACACACACACACACACACACACACACACACACTAAAAATTAGCCAGGCATCATGGCATACAGCTGTAGTCCTAGCTACTCAGGGAGACTGAAGCAGGAGGATCACTTGAGCCCAGGCATCTAAGGTTACAGTGAGTTGTCATTATGCCACTGCACTCTAACCTGGGTGACAGAGTGAAAACCTATCTCTTAAAAAAAACAAACAAATGTGGACATTTTACTATTGTTGGGTGGAGTGTTCTACAGAGGTCAGTTAAGTCATGTTAGTTGAGTTAGTTGGTAGTGTTATTTTAATTCTTCCATGTCCTTCCTGATTTGTTGCCTATTATATTTTCTATTAGTTATTGTGAGTAGGTACTGAAATCATATTACTGTCAAGTTTTCTATTGCACCTTTTAATCCTTTTGGTTTTAGAGCTCTGTTGTTAGTTGCATATATGTTTATCATTTTTATAGCTTCCTGATAAATTGAACCTTTATCACTATTAAATATCTCTTTTTGTCTCTAGTAACATTCATTTTGTTTTAAAGTCTATTTTGTCTAATGTTTCTATAGCCACTCCAGCTTGTTAGCAGAGACACTGCAGCTTGGATAATATTTGATAATATATCTTTTTAATTTTTTTTACTTTCAACCTACTTGTGTTTTGACTCTAAAGTGGTTCTTTTGTAGACACCATATGGTCAGATCCTGGGATGTTTTCATCTAGTCTTACAATCTCTGCCTTCTAATTAGAGTATTTAATATAACAATTGATGTGATTGGATTTATGTTTGTCATTTTGTTGTTTATTTTCTATATGTTTCTTGTCATTTTTATTGCTCTGCTTCTCCTTTACTGCCTTCTTTTGTGTTAAATAGATGTTTACTCACCTATTATTCTCTATAACTCAGCTCTGAGTTACCTCTGCCTGGAATCCTTTCCTGACACAGTCCCCAATCTGCCCATGTCCCTAACTAGATTGAAAGTCTTTGTCTGGGTTCCCATTGCCAAAGCAGAAGCAACACTAGTCTATGAGCTTCTCAAAGGAAAAAAAAAATTACTTTTCTATCACTACATTCTCACATAGAGGCTGGCACATATAGGAGTTCAATAAATGCTTGTTTAGGGAAAAAGAAAATAAGTAAACAATTGCAATTTTATGTGTTGAGTGCTGAGATGAAGAAAAGCATGAAATGCTCAAAGATCCCAAGGAAGGAAGGATCTAACTTAAACTTAAGGTCAGGGCATCCTTCCTAGGACCCACGAGATGAACAGCAGTGAAATCTATCAGAAGGACAGAATTATATACCAGGAAGATAGAACTAATGTAGTGTTTTGCAATATAGAGATTATGTGCCATCATGGAAGATCATTTTAGGTGGTGTAGGGAAACCTTTCTCTCTCTCTCACTCTCTCTCTCTCTATATATATATACACACACACACACACACACACATACATACACACACACACACACACACACACACATATATATATATATATATATATATATTTTTTCTTTTTAAGATGGAGTCTCCCTCTGTCGCCCAGCCTGGAGTGCAGTAACACAATCTCGGCTCACTACAACCTCCGCCTCCCAGGTTCAAGTGATTCTCCTGCCTCAGTCTCTTGAGTAGCTGGAAATAGAGGTGCACACTGCCACACCCAGCTAATTTTTTCTATTTTAGTAGAGATGGGGTTTCACCTTGTTGCCCAGGCTGGTCTTGAACTCCTGAGCTCAGGCAATCCACTTGCCTCAGCCTCCCAAAGTGCTGGGATTACAGGTGTGAGCCACCATGCCCGGCCAAAACCTTTATACTTTTATTTCATTGGTTATACATTTATTTTCATATGAATTAGAAAAAAACTGTTCATACACCATATGCTCACATATACACATCTACTACATCAAACCCATGCTCTCACACCTATTGTTGCTCAAAGTCTACTTTGTAAGTAACAATTAATCTTAAAACAAACATTAACTGAATAATGGTTCAATTGGTATATGAAAGTGGCAGCATTGTGAAAGTGATATTTAAATACCTGGAGTTGGGGAAGCACTGAGCTAAAGCACAGAGATGTGAACAAGCCTGGTGAGGTAGATGTTGCAGACAGTTGAAACCAGCAGAACTATAAACTATATGTGGGGATAGTGTAAGGAAGAGGCTGAGTGGCCGGAAAGGAGCCATATCATACCCTGCTTTAAACACTTACAAATTGTTTGGGGTTTCCTCCAAGGGCAGTGCATGGGGGAGAGGACAGAATCAGCAATATCATTAGGATTTGGGTTGAGCAAATGAAACATTCAGTCCTGTCGGGGGAAACAGCCCCCAATATTTCAATGTAGGTTCTTTTCCATTTTCCCTAAGTGTTGGCCAGTCTGAGAAATAAAGAGAAAGAGTACAAAAGAAAGAAATTTTACAGCTGGGTCTCTGGGGGTGACATCACATGTCAGCAGGTTCCGTGATGCCCCCCAAGTCGCAAAACCAGCAAGTTTTTATTATGGATTTCAAAAGGGGAGTGGTATACAAATAGGGAGTGGGTCACAGAGATCATATGCTTCAAAGGCAATAAAATACCACAAGGGCAGAGAGGCAGAGTGAGATCACAAGGCCAGGGCGAAACTAGAATTACTGATGAAGGTCCATGTCCTGCTGGGCACACGTTGTCATTGATAAACATCTTAACGGGAAACAGGGTTTGAGAGCAGACAACCGGTCTGTTAGAATTCGCCAGGCTGGAATTTCCTAATCCTAGCAAGCCTGAGGGCACTGCAGGAGACCAGGGCATATTTCATCCCTTATCTACAACTGCATGAGACAGACACTCCCAGAGTGGTCATTTTAGAAACCTCCCCTGGGAATGCATTCGTTTTCCCAGGATTATTCCTTGCTGGGAAAAGAAGTCAGCAATATTTCTCCTATTCACTTTCTGAAAGAAGAGAAATATGACTCTGTTCTGCCCAGCCCTGTAGGCAGTCAGACTTTATGGTTATCTCCCTTGTTCCCTGAAAATCGCTGTTATCCTGTTCTTTTCAGGGTGTCCAGATTTCATATTGTTCAAACACACATGCTTTACAAACAATTTGTGCAGGTAACGCAATCATCACAGGGTCCTGAGGCAACATACATCCTCAGCTTACGAAGATGACAGGATTAAGAGATTAAAGACAGGCATAGGAAATCACAAGAATATTGATTGCCAAAGTGATAAATGTCCACGAAATCTTCACAATTTATGTTCAGAGATTGCAGTAAAGACAGGCATAAGAAATTATAAAAGTATTAATTTGGGGAACTAACAATGTCCAGGAAATCTTCACAATTTATGTTCTTCTACCATAGCTTCAGCCAGTCCCTTTGTTTGGGTTCCCTGACTTCCTGCAACACAATCCAATACTTTAAAAGTCTTGAGCTAGAAGAGAATAATTTGAATGTCCCTAACATAAAGATAAATATTTAAGGTGATGGATATGCCAGTTACCCTGATTTAATGTTTACACATTATACAAATGTGTCAAATTATCACACATAACCTCAAAGTATGTATATCTACTACATGTCAATAAAAAATAAAAAGATTTAAAACAATATAAGTCTTGAGAAATACTTACCAGCTGAAATAATCAGACATGTAAGTCAAGATAAATGTAAAGCATATTCATTGTAGCATCATCTTTGTTGGTGAAAAACTTTAAATATGGAACAAAAGATTGAGGCCAGGCATGGTGGCTCACAACTGTAATCCCAGCACTTTGGGAGGCCAAGGTGGGCATATCACTTGAGGCCAAGAGTTCAAGATCATCCTGGCTAACATAGCAAAAGTCCGTCTCTACTAAAAATACAAAAAATTAGCTGGGTGTGGTGGCACATGCCTGTGATCCCAGCTACTCAGTATGCTGAGGCACAAGAATCGCTTGAACCTAGGAGGCAGAGGTTGCAGTGAGTTGACATCATGCCACTGCACTCCAGCCTGAGTGATAGAGGGAGACCCTGTCTCAAAGAAAAAAATCAAAAGGAGTACACTGCAGTAGATCCATGCCTGAAGGATACAGTCATCAAAGTCATTTTTTAAAAATATGCTGTGACATGGGAGAAATGCTCACAAACAAAGTTAAGTTTAAAACCTGAATATCAATCTGTATATTCAGCAAGGTTTATATTCATTATAGGAAAAATAAATGGAAAGAAAAAATATATATAAGTGTATTTATATCATGGTTCTATTTGGGGATATGCTCACCGTTAAAATTTTAAAGTTTACTATTTTCTAAAATTTCTACCACAAATAATATTATTTTTTATTTATTTTTATAGATAGAGAAAAGTTATTTTAAAAAATAAAAGGATATTTTCACAAAGATGGAACCAAACACAAAGAATGAAGGTTTGGCCTCTCCTAAAATCAAAGCCAAACAGAGGCTTTAAAGGCCAAGAAGGCAGTGCTAAAAAACACTCATGCCAAAAAATAAATGAAAATTGCATATCATCCACATTTCAATGGAATAAAATACTGTGGCTCTCAAGGCAGCCCAAATTCTCTAAGAAGAGCACCACCAGGAGAAACAAGCCAGATTTCCCCTGACAATGGAGTTGGCCATGGAGAAGATCAAAGGCAACAACACACTTATGTTCACTGTAGACGTCAAGACCAATAAGCACCAGATCAAACAAGCTGTAATGAAACTCTATGACTTTGACTGGCCAAGGTCAACACCCTGATCTGGTCTGATTGAGTGAAGAGGAGTGCATTTGATCTTCCCTAAGATGCTTTGGATGTTACCAGCAAAATTGTGATCACATAACAGAATCCAGCTGACTAATCCTAAATATAACAATTTTTTTTTCACCACCAAAATAAAGGAGAAAAAAAAAAAGGAAAAGGAAATCACTGAGGACTATTCATTGCTACCCCTGTAATAATCTCCCCGGAAAAAAGAAAAAGAACAGATCTTGAGACTAATTTTAAAAATCAGAGGGTGTATTCAAATTTCCTTTTGTAGTCATTCCCCTTTTGTCCCCTGCTGTGAGAGTGCTAATACAAGGATCTGGGCTTTTGTTCCTGGAACCCTGGGCTAATCTTTGTCAAATATGGCTTCTTGGAACTATTTTCTGAACCAAAATGGAGGGCATGGAACAGAAGGAGAGATTTCTGACCAGTCCCCAGTGTCTGTCCCGTACAAATGAACTTTTAAAGGGAGACAGAATAGAGAAAATGAAATATAAGAAAAAAAAAAAACTGTTTCTTATATTCATGCTAATTATTTTAATTATCTAATCCTTTTTTAGGGAATGGAGTAAAATAAAATTTAGATTTATATTTTTTGTAATTTAAAGATAAGCATTCTTTAATGTTATCCTTTTCCTCTTTATTCATTAGTGAAATCACGGACTGTCAGACTTGGGAAGGGCCTTCTAGTTTATCTGGTGCAATCCTTTCCTTTTGCGAAAGGAAAACTGAAACTCAATTCTGAGTTGATTCAGAATTTCATCAAGGAAAAAACATAAGGACAAGAATGAGGAGGAACAACTGGGATGTTATTTAAAAATTACATGATTTGAAATGATGCAGAATGTTAATATTTCTTAGCCACACAACCTTAAATGAAATTTCTCATTGGCACTGAGACTCAACTCTACGATTGTTAAATTGGGATAATGTTACCCACTGAGTGAATGTCTGGAAAACAGTAAGCAAGTCCTGTGTGTACAGTTGGGTCTTGAACTCAGCCAGACACTGTGCTATGCAGGTGACACAAGCTTCATACAATACTGCTCACTGAGCGTTCATACCAACCACGTGAGGTCAGGAGTTCATACCACCATCCCTGTGTTACCAACCAAGAATCCAAGGTACAGAGCTAGAAAGCGGCAGAGTCAAAATTTACTCACAACTCACCAATTCAAGAATCGGAGCTGTCAAATGCCAAAAGTACCACAAAAATTGCCAAGTGCTCAAAATGTAAAGATTTGGTCTTTTTTCTAACTATCCAAAGCGATTGGGGTTTTTCTCAGATTCAAAATCGATCTGAACTGGCAGCTTTGCCTCCAGAATGCTTTGCTAAGTGATAACTCAGGTTCATTCCAAGGGGTCTCTAAAGGTCGTTTGATCTTAGATGTGCACATCCTGATCTTCTCTTGGTGTAGACAGACACAGGACCAAAGCAGTCCTGGGAAGGAAGCTGAAGATACAACTCAGAGATGACCACTGACTAGGAGTCAAGAGCCCACAGTCCTATTACTGGCTCCACCGCTGATAACCCTCATGACCGTGGATGTGGTCATTGACCTTGCCAAACCTCAATTTCTGCATCCATAAAATGGCAACTGAGATAGCAGAGTTGTGCAGCGGAAGCCTGCTGGGCCCATAAAGTGGGAACTGATGTCAAATAAGGACCCAGGTGCCTGAGCCAGATATTGACAAGTTTAGAAGGGAATTTCAAGATCTCTAAGCTCCAGAGGTCATAAACTGAAAGCCTCTAGGGGCTAGACAGGCCACATAAATCAAGGAAACAACTTCACTGTAGTACAATAGGGAGCAGTGGGGACTGTGGTAAACCAAGGAGATTCATCAAAAGAACTGTCAAGTTCCAGATCTGTTGCAGAAATGTGGACCTAGGACTTCTAGATCTCTCTATTACCAAAAGAATTTGATATTTCATAAAACCTATTCTGAATTTTTAGTGTTGACAAATAACTCAATTTTTTTGGTACTCTCTAGGCTAACCACACAAGTCTGAGGCTAGATAAGGCCCTTGGGCCAATGTTTGCACCCTCTGACTCAAACCCACATCCCGCTCATCCCAGGCTAAGACACTGAGGTTCAGTGAGGTGAATGGAGTGGTCTCTCATGTCCAGGACTATAACCCAAACATCCTATCACCCAGTTCTAGCTTTTTTCATAGCACCTTGCCACTTCTCCTTTGAGTCCTTGGAGAGGACTAGAAAATGGAAGATTATAAATTAACCTAGCGAGCAGCAAACTTCAGCGTCCCCTCTCAGCCTGGCAGTGTTATATGGCCAGAGTGCAAGGCACAGAAGAGATGATTCAGTATCTCATTTTCTGACATACCAGGAGTAACCGGTGGGAGGAAAGAGAGGATGGGCTCACGTCACAGTTGCAGGGAAATTTATTTCTGTTTCAGACATTGATGTGTCTGCATATTCATAAAAGTCTCAATCATTAATCCAGTAATACCACAATTTCCTGTCTATTTTCTCAGGTGTTACCTCTTTCTTATCTGCTGGGTAAAGAATACCCCCAAATGGCTATGTTCCTTTCTCCCACAGAAAGACATGCTGTTGCCAAGAGAACCAGCTTCAGAAGTCAGAACCATGGAAAATAAAAGGCATCAGGTTAGGCAGGAACAATTATGCCCAAGACCCTAATTGGATTATCAGCAGCCCAAAATTCAGCTTTAAGCAATTATCTATTCCAAGTCTATGAAAAAAAAAAAAAAGAAAACACACGCACACACACACACACACACGTCATTTCTTAGCTGTCCTTCCTGGGAAGAAGGTTCTTCTTGCAATGCGTGGGAGATTTCTATTAATGAGGCAGAAAACAAATTCTTGGAGGAAAAAAGAATTACATACATCCACACAACCTGTTACTTCGTTTTCTTCCATTATGAAAAGATTTTTTTAAAGTCTAAAAAAGCGAATAATTTAAATCTCTATTCACAGCCCAGTACTGTACTGAGACCTGCAAAAGATCAGGTAATTCTGTTCAAATTTCGTAAATTATTTCTGTGAATCATCAGACTTCAATTAAAGACAGCATGAATTACAGGCCTTCCATGTGCCAGCCCCTATACTGGGTACAGAGCTGAGTGGGATTAATTGGTGAGCCCTCCCAAGAACTTGGAGTCTTCTGAGCTCAGAGCCTTGGGGTTAGAGAAGTCAGCACTACCCAGACAATCACAGAACCATGAAACTTGTGTGAGTCTGGACTTGTACACCAAGGGCCTTGTAAACAGCAGACAGAACAAGGAATAATGCCTGGGAAAGTCAAGGAAGGCTTCCTGGAGGAGGTGAAACAAATATTGAAGGATGAGTAAGAGTTTGCAGGACTGACAAAGTAGTGGATTGTCATTATGATAAGACAAGACAAGCAATACATGGTCACAAGGTGTGAAAATTCTTGTTGGTTCAGGGGCCCCTGGGTAACTGATAACAGGGTCCCATGGTGCACAGGATGTCATGCAGCTCCTGTAATTTCGTACAAAGTGTTTTGGTTATCATTATCATTTAACCTAGAATAGTCCAAAGTCCATGAGGCGAGTACTTGAACTGAGAACTTCCCATTTTCCAGCCATATGGGTAAGTGTTATATATATATGTATATAATTTCACTTCCTTTTTCTATCAGGCCTTTGCAGAAGATCTCCTTCCTAATCCCATCTTGCAGACTGGGGAAGACAGTGGGCCATTGGTAACCTTCCCCAGGTCATGAAGCAGCAGAGGGGTAGAGCTCGGATTCACACCTCGGCAGCCAACTCCAAGACCACACTCTGTCCATGCATGTGCCACCCATGTGACACCAAGCAAAGCCCATTAGTGAGTTCTTGGTAGGATGAGGACTGAAGCCCCAGGAGGTTAATGAAGAACACGAGGTCCACGTTACAAGACAAAGTGCCTCAACTGCTCAGTCTCATGATGGCTTGTTCATGCATCCTTTGTGCCATCCTGGGAATGGTGGGGCAGATGGAAGCCAGGGTCACTTGAGGCTGGAGGTATTGAAATTGGCTCAGGCCGGGCGCGGTGGCTCAAGCCTGTAATCCCAGCACTTTGGGAGGCTGAGATGGGCGGATCATGAGGTCAGGAGTTCGAGACCATCCTGGCTAACACGGTGAAACCCCGTCTCTACTAAAAAATACAAAAAGCTAGCCGGGCGAGGTGGCTGGTGCCTGTAGTCCCAGCTACTCAGGAGGCTGAGGCAGGAGAATGGCGTGAACCCAGGAGGCGGAGCTTGCAGTGAGCTGAGATCTGGCCACTGCACTCCAGCTCGGGTGACAGAGCAAGACTCCGTCTCAAAAAAAAAAAAAAAAAAAAAAAAAAAGAAATTGGCTCCAAGAATTAATGACTAGCTACAAAAAGGCACAGAGGATACAGGCAGGGTCTGAATTTGGGGCTCTATCTACATCTCCAATGCTGTGGCTCTTTCTACTTGACTGTGTGGTCCAAAGTGAGCAGCTTCCAAAATGCCCCATGCAGCCTAAAGTCTCTAGGGTTAGCAGGATCTTAGGCAAATAAAGGTCAGATAGCACCAGCCCCTGTGACATTTCTAATCAGTGGCTGCCCTCCTCCCGGCACACGGGCCTTGGGATTGCCTGTTCCTCCACGCAGCAGCTCTGATAGGAATTCTCCTTGTCAGCCTATCAGAGTGACCCTCAGAAGAGGAGCTGACACAAAAGTCTCCCCAGGATATTTCTGTTTAATTATTTATTCCTAACTTTGGCCTCTTCTTCCCTCCTCACAAACACCAACAACACCTCATCCCTAAACCTTTTAAAGAGTAGGAAGTTTGGGAGGCCGAGACGGGCGGATCACGAGGTCAGGAGATCGAGACCATCCTGGCTAACACAGTGAAACCCCGTCTCTACTAAAAAATACAAAAATCTAGCCGGGCGAGGTGGCGGGCGCCTGTAGTCCCAGCTACTCGGGAGGCTGAGGCAGGAGAATGGCGTGAACCCAGGAGGCGGGGCTTGCAGTGAGCTGAGATCCGGCCACTGCACTCCAGCCTGGGCAACAGAGCGACACTCCGTCTCAAAAAAAAAAAAAAAAAGAGTAGGAAGTAGGCCAACTCTGAGGCAGAGAGTAAATTTGAATCTTGACTCCACATTTTATTAACCTCTTGGGAATGGAGGCCCCTCAGCTATAAAATGGGATTTATTCATTCAACACATATTTCTTGAGCACCTACAATGTACCGGAGACTAGAATTCATAGTCAGCAAAACAAACTGAGTCCCTGCCTCATAAAACCTACAGTCTAGCAGGAAAGAAAAGCAATGAAATCAGCCATTACAATCAATTTGATAAGTGTTTGGGCAGAGGAAGCCCAGTTCTTAAGTCAGGAGGGTGGTATTTCCAAGCCTTATTCACGCAGTTTGAAAGCGGATCTTCCACATCCAATGCCTGGAAGCATTTTGAAAGCAGTGTGGTTGGAACCGAGAGGCTGTGGGATGAGGATAAGCTTTAGATTCAGACAAGACCGCGCACCACCGTTTACTAGACATGCTGTTCCCTATCTACCAAATGGGTATACTAGCAAGACCTACTTTCCAGGTTTATTTCTTTTTTTTTTTTTTTTTTTTTTTCTGAGAATGAAATGAGATCATGTCTGTTATTCTTTTCTTCTTTATGTTGTTTAAGACAGGGTCTCACTCTGTCACCTTAGGCTCTTCAGTGCAGTGCCACAATCACATCTCACTACAGCTCCAAATTCCCTCAATTCTCTCACCTCAGCTTCCCAAGGAGCTGGGAAGACAGGCACATGCCACCATGCCAGGCTAATATGTTTATGTTTATGTTTATTTTGTAAATATGAAATCTTGCTTTGTTGCCCAGGCTAGTCTCGGACTCCTGGCCTCGAGTAATCCTCCTGCCTTGGCCTCCCAAAGTGTTGGGATTAGAAGCATAAGCCACTGCACCTGGCCCATGTCGGTTCTGAATCTGGCACATTGCAGGCATCCAGTCTACACTCATCCCTGTCCTCCGTGTCCCTCAGTGCAGGTGGCAGCACCTGGCAAGGCCTGAGCTTGGAGCAGTAACAGGAGGCACGCAGTCACTGAGGTAAATCCTCTTCTTTTAATCAGTCCCTTGTAAATTTAGTAAATCCTGTAATGTGCAGGAAGCAAAATGAGCCCCCAAAAACTCTACATTAAAATACAAAAAAAAAAATCTAGTTTTAATCACAACTAGGGGACCAATTTCCTGTGTTAATTAATCTTGTGAAAATCAGAATTTGATGAAATAAGTAAATCACAAGCCATGGAAAAACATTGAAGTGGATGTGGTTCATGCTCTTGTAAATGACATTACAGTAATCCCGCCCTTATCCTCAGGGGATACGTATCAAGACACCCAGCAGATGCCTGAAACTGAGTATTGAACTGAACCCTTATATATACTGGGGTTTTTTTCCATGCATGTGTATCTATGAAAAAGTTTAATTTGAAAATTAAGCACCATAAGAGATAAACAACAATAATTAAGAATAAAATGGAACAACTATAACAATATGCTAATGTCACTACTCTTGCTCTTTGAGGTCATTATCAAGTAAAAGATGGACTACTTGAACACAGACACTGCGATACCACGATGGTCGATTTAATAACTGAGACGGCTGCTAGATGACTAACGGGCAGCTAGCGGGTGCAGCATAGGAACACTGGACAAAGGGATGATTCATGTTGTGGGCCGGATGGAGCAAGAGAGCGTGAGACTTCACCATGCCACTCGGAATAGTATGCAATTCAAAACTTATGAATTGTTTATTCCTGGAATTTTCCATTTAATATTTTTGGGGCATGATAACTGAAACTACAGAAAGCAAAACTGTAGATCAAGGGGAACTGCTGCGTATTTGTCGTTGTTTCAAAGCTGGGCCATGTTGGGGTTTTTTGGTGGTTTTTTTGTATTTTTTTAATCAATATATCACAGTTACACATAGTTTAGGGGGTACACTTGATATTTTGATATCTATGTATAATATATAATGATCAAATCAGGGTAATCGTAATGTCCATCACCTCAAACTTTTTTTTTCTTATTTGGGAATATTACAATTCTTTTCTTCCAGCTTGGGTCATGTCATTTAGTGGAGTTTATGATAAATTATGGTGATGATGTGCTGATGAAAAAAGTCACTGTTAGTTCCATTCATGTGGGCATAATAGAAAGACAAGGACTATCACAGACCGAAAGATTAGGATTAAAATCTCATCTCAGGGTCCATGCACAGTGGCTCACGCCTGTAATCCCAGCACTAGGAGGCTGAGGCCGGTGGATCATGAGGTCAGGAGATCGAGACCATCCTGGCCAACATGGTGAAACCCCATCGCTACTGAAAATACAAAAATCAGCAGGGTGTGGTGGCGGGTGCCTGTAACCCTAGCTACTCAGGAGGTTGAGGCAGAAGAATTGCTTGAACCTGGGAGGTGGAGATTACAGTGAGCCAACATCACACCACTGCACTCCAGCCTGTGACAGAGTGAGACTCCATCTCAAAAAAAATAAAATTCATCTCCGTCACTTTCAGCTGTGTGATCTTGGTGAAGTTAATTTACCTCTCTATGCTGCCATTTTCTCACCTGCAAAAGAATACATTTTCTGTAGCATGGTGTTCTCAGGATTGAAAATGACAGCCCGTATCAAGTTCCTGAAATATCACAGGAGCTCAAAAACGTGTGAATCCCGGTGAGTGACATTAGCTTCCCTGTCACACATCTGGATGCCTGAGCCCCAGCCTCTTAGCCATCTCACACGGCCAAACATTTTCTGACCCAGGAATCATGCTTATCTCTACAGAACTTGCTGTATTAGGCTGTTCTTGCATTGCTGTAAAGCAAAACTTGAGGCTTGGCAATTTACAAAGAAAAGAGGTTCAAATGGCTCACAATTCTACAGGCTATACAGGAAACATGGTGCTGGCATCTGCTTCTGGTGGGGCCTCAGGGAGCTTTTACTCATGGCGGAAGGCAAGGAGGGAGCAGATGTGTCGTATGACGACAGCCAGAGCAAGGGTGGTGGGAGGTGCCACACACTTTTAAACAACCAGATCCCGCAGAACTCACTCACTATCATGACGACAGCACCAATCCATGAGGGATCCCACCCTCGTGACCCAAACACCTCCCACCAGGCCCCACCTCTAGCATTGGGGATTATATTCTACACGAGTTTCAGGCAGGACAAATATCTAGCACCCCTAAAACTGCCCTTCTACCCGTGAACAGCAGCACCCTCAGCTCCTTCCTCTTCCCCTCAACAGTCTCCTGTGTCTTCAGTCTTCCCTTCAGGTATGGGTATCTCTTCTCCTATCTAAGACCAGCCCCTCATGATTATACTTTCAGGGATTATTTCTATAGCTCATTACTAAGACAAGCCCCTCCACCCACGCCCTCAGGCCTGACCGGTCTAAATCCACCCTATGTTCTCCCTCCTCACATTCTAGTAGGGCAGCAGGTACCCTCTACAGGCCTCCTTCCACTGCTTAACATGCCTCAGAGGGCCTCTCCCAGTCCCCGCTCCTTTCCAGGCTCCTGTATCACTCGTCACGAAAAACAGAACCTATTTCTTGCCTCTCAGCCTAAGTCCATTGAGCTTGCACCTCCAGGCTGTCCCTTAACGTCTCAGTCCTTCACCCTGGCCGCGATGCCCAAGTTCCTTTGGCTCTGAGAAGCAACAGGCCTGCCCTAGCCACTGCCCAGCACACTCATCCAATAATCCAACAGAGCCATGTCCCCAGCCCTTGGCAGGAAGGACCTGACAGAGCGCCCATGCTTTATCTGCAACTATGCTCCATCACTAGTTTTCTGTCACTGGCAACATAAGAGTGCTGATTATTGTACTTCTAATTTTTTAACATCTAGCAAGTCAGGCTGGTCACAGTAGCTGATGCCTGTAATCCCAGCAGTTTTGGAGGCAAAGGCAGGAGGATCACTTAAGCCCAGGAGTTCAAGACCAGCCGAAGCAACATAGGGATACCTTGTCTCTATTAAAAATTTAAAAAATTAGCCCAGAATGGTAGCACACACCTATAATCCCAGCTGCCATGGAGGCTGAGGAAGGAGATCACTTGAGTCTGTAAGGTTGGGCCTGAGTGAGCTGTGTTCGCACCACGGAACTCCAGTCTGGGCAAGATCTTGTCTCATAGATAAATAATAAAATAAAATCTAGCAGGTGAACTAATAAGTCCCCTAAACCTGCCTTTTGGAGGTGATCAGTGATGTCTACCTGAAACCTGACACTAGGAGTCATCCTGGCCTCGGAAGATTCCTAGGCAGGAAGACAGGACCTAGAGGCAGGGAACATAATGCCCATCCAGGCTGACTTCCTGGAACTAAATCAAATGAAAGCACTTCAGCAATGACAGGAATGTGAATGGCTTTATTACTTCATCCTGTCTTACTTCATCCTGTCCATTCACACCATTTTTGTAACTTCACATTCATCCTCTTCATTTACATAGATCACGCACACCAAGTAACATCCTCTCCATTTACAATAGGGCACATTCTGAGTAAATGACTCTGTTACTTCACTTCATTCTCTTCGTTTACACAGAATATATACCAAGTAACCAATAGGAAACATCTAGAGTATTGAAATCCCAGACAATTCTGTAATGGGGCTCTTGAGCCCATATGTTCAAGCTGCTCCTACACTGTGGAATGTACTTTCATTCTCAATAAATCCCCGCTTTTGCTTTCCTTGCTTTGTGTGTTTTGTCCAATTCTTTGTTTGAGATGCCAAGGACTTGGACACCTTCTGCCAGTCACCATTCCATGGGGCTGAGAGACAGGCAGAGAAGCAGGGCCTCTTGTCCACAGCTGCAGGTAACACTGAATCAAAAGTAAATTTAGGGTCAAGCAGGAGTGAGGTCCAGAGGTCTGTGAGCCCAAGAAAGGTTTGAACAGCTTGCCAACCTGAGAGGAAGGCCTGGGAAAGGATTCAGAGCCAACATGTGAGGCTGGGGAGTCCTGGAGCCCAGAAGCCAATTGCAGAAAGTGAGAAGCCAGGCAGCCAACTGTCAGGTAGACCACAAGTGGGCTACTGCCCATGGGCCTATGGAGAAAGAAGGCTTTACTTAAGAAATCAGAGATAAGCACGGACCACCTCCTCATTGCCAAACCTAGTGACTGCTTCCCTGAACTCTTGCTTCACAAATGCCTGCTGTTTGATCTTCTTCACCATACTTCCTGCCTGAAACTCCCCTCTTTGGCATCCTCTCACTCTTGGCTTCTTCTCTGGACCCAATTTTCTCTTAATTCTTTGCTCTTCATCCTCTCAGATTTTCCATGGCCAATACAGTCACCAGACTAATAGGTGGAAGAACAGGACCTGGGTCTTCTAACTCCTGATGACTCTGCTAATTCCATTTCTATTGGACAGCAAGCAGCTAATAAAACAAAGACCATTCCATCAAAAATATTCATCAAACTCCTTGTATGGAACTGGACTACACCAGGCATGATGGAGAATTCCTATGAGTGGCCTCCAAGGAGCATTAGATTAGAAGGTGGCTGGAGGGTAGACATTTTCATACACAGAGACAAGGCTCCCCATCCCTGTGATCCAGAGTCTGTTTTCGACCACAGGGAAGGCCTTTCTTCAGGATTCTGATGAGTATTTGATACCCAACAATTGTTCCCACATGCACTTGTACTGGAATTGGCTTTTCTGTGGCTGCTGCATGCTATATTTGCAAAACTATCAGCTTCACCATCAATCCCCAAGCTTGTATGGTCTCTGAATTATTTAATGCCACATTCCAAGAGGCTGTGAATAATGGAATGGTGTGTAAATAATCTTATCTCTGTCTCTACATGCAGAGACTGTGAAGGGGGCACCTAGAGAGGCTCTGTGCTGCCCAAATCTTACAACACCTGTGCATGATTAAAAACCAAGCCAAATGCCCCCTGGATAACTGCTGTTCCCTAGTGGGTGAAAGAATCAAGCAAGCGTCTCATCATATTTCTCATGTGGAGAGAAGCAATTATATATCAGGTTTCAGGTTCAAATGCCTCTAGGATAATTATAGCACTACTTTAGAGCTGTATCGAGCCTGTCAGATTTACCCAGTTCTTTCCCTGCCTGTGAGAGGGGCAGGCTGGTTTTCCTAATTGACACACAAGGACTGAGCCCCAGGGAGATTACCTAGCTTGTGGGATGTGCAGGCAACAAACCTGGGGCTCAGGCCTCCTGACAACTCCTCCAGCATGCCTTCTTCCTGTGACACGGCTATCTGGGCATCGTGCAAATGTGCATTTGCCTTCCAGTCATTGTGCAGTAGGACTGTGACCTGCCCACACATCACGTGCATCTTAGTTTTGGCCAGATTTTAGTGTGGGTGTGGGAAAGGGAATTCTGTTTTCTTGAAGTCCCACACCAAGAATCAGACACTTGACCTACTTAGGTAAAGCGAGCCATTGAGGTAAATGAAAAAGAGACTGAGAATACACCGAGAATTGGGTGCTTTGTCAATGCACTACAGTGTGGTGGAAACAACCTTGGGGCCAAAAATCAAGAATTATAAGAAAAAGTTCTGATTCTGCCATTACCAGATGTATCCTCTTAGAGAAGTCTCTTATCATTCTGAGCATCCATTTTTTATTCAATAAAATAGCATAAATAATAATTTACCCACAGTGTTGCTGTGCAACTAAAATGGGAACCATGTGTATTAGTGGAAGGGTTATCCCCAGTTATGAACTCACATCTTCAGGATTGCCAGGGTGATGCAAAGGTTACTCAACAGGCTATAATAATTGGGGAGAATTTTCAATCCTCCCAGAGACAAAGGGCCCCAAAGAGGCAGAAACAGTGCCTCAAGTATGAGGCACAGAAACAGTCCAGATTAATCAAAAGTCTCCCATTTTAACCCTTCCAAGTCCTCTCCCAATTTCAAAATCTCCCATCATAAAAACCCAACCCCTCGGTGAGGATGAAAGAAAATATGGTCAGAAATGATGGAAGGAATAAAGTTTCCCCACAGTGATCTTCACCTTCATTTCTGAAGTATTTATCCTCAAAGGTCTTCCTTCTTTTCTTGAAGCTCTGGATCTCTTGTGATAACTCATCTACATATGCCCTTAAAGGAGTCCACTTGAATCTATGTCTCAGTAGACATCATGGGTTCTCCCTCATGCCCACCTCCACAGGACATCTGACTACCAAAATCACATGGATATCAACTAGGAGGTGGGTGAACAACATTTTAAGTTAATTAAGGAAAGTGAGTTATTGTGGGGAGGCACTATTCAAAAAAGAAGGAAATCCAGTATGACAGAGAGATGAAACATTGCCTAATTGGGAGAACAATTGGGAAGAACTATTAACCAGAATAGACTTAATTCCAGACACCCCACTGCTTAAGTGTCAAGACCAGAATAGCTCCTCAGGTCTGATCAATGATTCCACTTCCTCCTCAACACCGAAGGAGTTTTAAGGTAGGATAAAAAAGAATTATACAAAATGGGAGGTTCACTCCACCTGTTCTCACACTTTCTCCCCCTCTTCTCTTCCCAGTTTTGCTGCAGCATTGAATTGTGATTATATCTGATAGTTCTGTGAGCATTCCAACGGGAGAAAGTGTATTTCTGTTTCTTTTATTTACAAAAATGTGCTGAACGTCTCCACACCACACAATTGGTCCACAGATATCTTTAAAACATATAAAAATAAGTTTCTTACCTCCCCCTTAGATTTGTTCTTCCTCCTAATACCCTATCTCAATTGGTGACACCACAGACACCCTAATCACCAGGCAAGAAGGTGAGGAGTGTCCCGTGACCCATCTCACCCCTTCATGTCCTACATCTATCAAACCTAAATCTTAATTTTCTCTTAGTCTTCACTTAACTCCTTGATATGTGTTGCGTTCCTTGTATGTGCCTGCCATGCGTTCTCCTTCCAGTCATTGTGCAGTACGACTGTGCAGTAGGACTCCAAGCTGTAGGAAAATCATGGTGGCCAAAATGGACATAATGCCCTCCTTCATGCTTCAAATTCAGCTCCACCCCCTACTAGCTTGGGCAGATTATGTATTATCTGTGCAATTCAGGGTTCTCATCTGAAAAATAGAGATAAAAATAGTACCTACCTCAGAGGATTTCTATGAAGATTCAATAGATGGTGTATTAGTCTGTTCTCGTGCTTCTATAAAGAACTATCTGAGACTGGGTAATTTACAAAGGAAAGAGGTTTAATTGACTCACAGTTCAGCATGGCTGGGGAGGCCTCAGGAAACTCACAGTCATGGCGGAAGGGGAAGCAAACATGTCCTTCTTCACATGGTGGCAGCAAGGAGAAGTGCTGAGCAAAAGGAGCAAAAGTCCCTTATAAAACCATCAGATCTCATGAGAACTCACTCACTATCACGAGAACAGGATGAGGGTAACTGCCCCCATGATTCAATTACCTCCCACCAGGTCCCTCCCACGACAGATGGGGATTATGGGAACTACAATTCAAGATGAGATTCGGGTGGGAACACAGCCAAACCACATCAGATGGGTTAGTATTTGTAAAGCACTTGGAATATAGTAAGTGCTATGTGTCTGCTATCATATTAATTCCAATTGCAGTAAGTGATACTAAATAATTTAGGTTCCTCCAGGGTGTCCTGGTGACCTCACACATGTCTACTTAAACCAGGTAGACAAAGCCCCAAGTTAGTCTTGAGTCTTGGCAGAACACTTATGGATCCTTCCAGAACACAGGAAGATGGGTGGCTTGTAAGGGGCTACTCAAGTTCCTGTGACTCACCTCCCCATCTCCCCAAGAGGCTATCTGGAGGCACTTTCTTATGACCTCTCGGGTTCTGATGAGTTATGAGGCCTCTTACCCCACCCCTTAAGGGTATGGCTGAGAATATAGAACCGTGTTGCTGGTTCTATTGCTCCTTCCTGCCAAGCTTCCTCAGAGGAATCAGAGCAACACAGAGAATCACATCTGTCCCCTGCTTCTTCAGGTATGTTTAAAGACTTCCAATTTTATCAAATAAATGCAATTTTTTTTATCAACGTTCTACAAGAGCCATCATGACCTGGTCTGCCAATGTCTCCAGCATCAGCTGAGACTCAACTCACCCTCTCACCAGCTGAGCTCTCATCATGCAGGCCTTCTCCTGCCCAGTCATCAAACATGAGGAGACCTGCACCTCAGAGCCTCTGCATAGGCTGCCCTTCCCTCCTTCTGAGATAAGGGGAAGAGAATATGGCAGAAGACTGAAAAGAGTAGGGGGTGAAACACAACAAAAGAACAATGACAGTGAGCAACTGGAAATGTGGGACAGTAACCCAGAGAGAGTGGTACCTGGAACCCGGTGAGGGGAATGTGCTGGAAGGAAAGATTGCTGTACTCGACAGCACAATAAAAGCCCCTGTAAGGAGAGGGCTCCCAAGTATTCAACAGTTTGGGTGGCCTAATGAAGACCAGTCCTGGCACAGTGCAGAGGGTGGGGGATGTGGGCGGTTAAAGCCAGCTCAGAATGGGTTGAAAGGAATCAATGAAAACACAGAGGGAGAGGTAGGCTGTAGATGCAGAAGGAAAAGGGAAAACCACCAGAGTGAAGCTGTGAGAAGGCGGGAGAGGATTTCAGAGGACAAGTGGAGGGGGTGACCTTGATGAGAGGAAGAGGCTCAGAATCAAGAAGGAGAGAGAGAAGAGGGGGCGTCTTAGATGCTTTATCTGCCATTTGTCTCCAACTTGACACCAGACTTCTCACAATTCACCAAATACAAATACTCCAAAGTAAAGCTAGGAGTCTACTATTGGCTTGCCCCCTATATTTCTGGTTCTTTCTTGAGGAGTTTGTTGGGGGTTTGGAGGCACCAACCCCTACCCTTCTTGCCTAGTTCTGCAGGCTTTTGCTCTGGCTCTTCCGTTCCGTGAATGTCTTTTTTTCTTTTTTTTTTTTTTTTAAAGATAGAGTCTCACTCTATTGCTCAGGCTGAATGCAGTGGCAGGATCATGGCTCACTGCAGCCTCACCCTCCCAGGCTCAAGCAGTCCTCCCACCTTAGCCTCTCAAGTAGCTGTGACTACAGGAGAGTACCACCATGTCTGGCTAATTGTTTACTTTTTGTAGAGAAAGGGTCTTGCTATGTTGCCTCAGCTGGTCTCAAACTCCTGGACTCAAGCAATCCTCCTGCCTCAGCCTCCCAAACTGCTGGGATTACAGGAGTGAGTCACCACACCCAGTCTATGAATGCCCTTTCTGCTCTCCTTGGCCTACTAACTTCCAGTGACTTTATGTGCATACTTTAAGGACACCCCTTCCCCTCCTAGGT
This sequence comes from Chlorocebus sabaeus, assembly GCF_047675955.1. Taxonomy (NCBI): domain Eukaryota; kingdom Metazoa; phylum Chordata; class Mammalia; order Primates; family Cercopithecidae; genus Chlorocebus; species Chlorocebus sabaeus. The sequence continues at coordinate 138,705,381 of NC_132911.1, read as the reverse complement.
GCTATATTTCTCATCTTACTTCCCAAAACCTACTGTGCATCACTCCATCACTACAGTTGCCAATTTGTCTTATATTTACAATCTTAGCTATTTATTTTCATCGTGAAGGGACATGAACTGTATGTGGGTAAGAGAGTAATCCTATTTACATCTGCATCCCCAGTGATGTCTAACACAGAACTGGCACACTGTAAGCATTTGACGAATGACTGGAGTCAGAAGCCCTGGATTGAGTCACAGCTTTGTGTTTCTTTTCTCTGTGTAGATTTAAGCAAATCATTTCATCTATCTGAGCTTCTATTACTTAAACTACAGATGGGGGGCCAAACCCAGTTGGATATTGAAGGAATTCTGTGGGATATTGAATATCACAGTGCTCTGGAAAATAACACAGTTTAAATGTTATATATTATCACCCATTGCCATCACGTCTTATGGAGAGCTGGTCCTTTCAACCTAATTAGTTCCAACAGGAGTATCTACGATACTACACTTTGATTTGGGTTTTTGAGAAATTGGAGAGGCAAAGTTGTGCTAAAATAAGACCTGAAATTGAGACCAAGTCCCTAAATAGACTTGGAACTTGAAGCAAATCACTTAGTCAATTTCATCAATCACAAATACTTACTGAACAATGACCATCATCAGCCACTGGAGATGCCAAAGTGAAAAGAAAGCTCAGTCCCCACCTAGAGGGTGAGAGACTGGCAAATCAACAGTAAGGTTCAGCATCTCCTAGTAACCGCCACAGTGGGAATGGGACAGGGAAGGGCACCAGCACCGCAAATGGAGCAAGCGGCATTCGGGAAAGCTTCTAAAGGTGGAGCTGCAATTTGGAGAATGGGTGAGGCTTGCCACAGAGAGCCCAGGTGTATTAGTCAGAGTTCTCTAAAGGGACAGAACTAATAGGATATATATATATATATATATATATATATAGGAAGGGGAGTTTATTAGGAGAATTGATTCACACCGTCACAAGGTGAAGTCCCACAATAGGCTGCCTGCAAGCTGACGAGCAAGGAAACCAGTTCGGGTCCCAAAACCTCAAAAGTAGGGAAGCTGACAGTATAGGCTTCCGTCTGTGGCCAAAGACCCGAGAGCCCCTGGCAAATCCCTGGTATAAATCCAAGACTCCAAAAGCTGATGAACTTGGAGTCTGATGTTCGAGGGCAGGAAGCATCCAACATAGGAGAAAGATGAAGGCCAGAAGACTCAACAAGTCTCTTCATTCCACTTTCTTCTGACTGCTTTATTCTAGCCACGCTGACAGCTGATTAGATGGTGCCGATCCAGATTGAGGGTGGGTCTGCCTCTCCCAGTCCACTGACTCAAATGTTAATATCCTTTGGCACACCTTCATAGACACACCCAGGAACAATTCTTTGCATCCTTCAATCCAATCAACTTGACACTCAATATTAACCATCACACCATGGAAGGTTCTTTTTTTTTTTTTTTTTTTAATGAGATATGAGCTCACTCTGTTGCCCAGGCTACAGTGGCGCAATTACAGCTCACTGCAGCCTCCACTTCCTCAGCTTAAGTGATCTTCCCACTTTACCCTCCCAAGTAGCTGGGACTACAGATGCACACCACTGGCTAATTTTTATTTTTCATAGAGATGGGGTCTCACTATGTTGCCCTGGCTGGTCTTGAATTCCTGCATAGACAAAGGGGTAGAAGTGTGAGACAGGTAGACATTAAGGGGTCCCTTTGACTGCAGCCTGGTGAAATTCTGAAGCAGAGAACCCAGCTAAGGTTGCTCAGATTCTGGACTTGCAGAAACTGAGATAATAAATATGTATAATTTAAACCTACTAAGTTTGTGTCAATTTGATACACAGCAATAGAAACCTATACAAAGTATGGGAAAACAACAGAACATTGTTAATCTCAGAAGGGACATGACCATCTCCTAAGCTTTGGTTTTCTCAGGTGTAAAGTTGCAACTGTAACAAGATCAGACAGCCCTACTTCACAGAACCATTGCACGCCCCACTGGATGTTAGTCTCAGAAGGGTTTGTAAATTGCCAAGCACCATAAAGTTGCTGGTCGGTAGCATTCGATTTCCTTACACACACTTAACCACAAAGTTCCCAGAGTAGGCCTCAAACCTACTCAGAAAGAGTAACACATTGAGAACTAGCCAAGATCTTTTCATACTCCCAAAGTTCTTTCTTGCATCTGAGCCTTTGGCTGGGCTGTCTCTTCTGCTGAAGCACTCTTTCCTCCCCACCTCCTATTCACCACTCCGGCACCTGGCCAGCTCCTACTTCCTATACACTTTTCAGTTTCTAGCTCTCCCAGGCTCCCTTCCAAGGCAAGGTGACCATCTACCATTTCACCCTCCCTCCATTCCCTCCACAAACTTGTGTCATCCTTGACTACAGTCTCCTATTTGCCTATTTGTCTCCCATCCCACATCCTTATGAGCTGTGACCTTAAAGTCAAGAACTATATCTGAAGTCACCTTCATGCCCTTAATATCTGGTACAATGCCCAGTGTGCAGTAGGTGGGATTATACTAACATATAAAATATTTTATTAATATATATCAATATACATAGTGTGGGCAGGCTTCCTGGTCTAGCAGCATTGATACACGCAGGGCAGCAAACTCCACCAACATTCTTCCCCCAGGGAAATAGATACATTTATAATGTATTCCCTGTAAGAAGAGGGTATATGGGGGCTTGTTTAAACTTTTGTCTTAAAAACAAAAGCAATTGGAAAGTATTTGGCTTCCTTACAGGTACAGGCAGCCCTCCTGCTCTGGGCTCCCTTGGGCAGCTGCCAGAGAAAGTTTGCGGCTGCCTGAGTCCCCTTTTCTTCTGAGCTGTCAACTCAACAGCTTTGGAGCAGCCTTCCTGAGAGGTGAGAGGAAGAGGAGGTGGCTTTGCTAGTATTTAGACTGAGAAAAGGAAGCCTTCATTATGCAGAGACTGGGACCATTCCCACTATCTCAGGGAAGGTACAAGAGAGATCCAGGTAGAGGGGTGAGGAAGGACGGTGCATGCAAACCCCACAGGGAGGCACCAGCACTGCAGGCCCAAGGGTCCTGATGGGGCTGAAGACAGGGAGGCAGTGTGATCCCACTTCTGCTTTACACTTCTCCTGGGAGCCCTGGGACTCTTCTTGGGTGAAGCCGCAAAGCAGAGCCAACATCATTCCCCTCTCACTCCCACGTGTAGATGGGACTTTGCTGCCATTCCAGCCTGGATTTGAATCCAGACCCCACTATTGCCAGCTGCATGACCCAAAGCCAGTCAACCAATCCTGCAGAAACCCCGTTTCCTATCTAAGAATGGAAGTGGTAATCCCAGCCTCGCAGGGTTGTTGAGACAATTCAATGAGGTAAATATGCATGAAGCGATGATTTCTAAATGTCAGTTCCCGATCTCCCAGCTACTTCCCCCTGGCACGGCAGCCAACTGAGCCCAAAGGAAACTGCATTCTTTAAACGAGATGCTACATGGGATGGTTCTCTGAGATGAGTAAAACTCCAGCGTGCAAAGTGTAATCACCATCATTACTAATGAAGAAAACAAAATGAAAAACAACAAGTATCGCAGAAAGGAAAATTGCGGCGCCTGCAGAGCCTGCTGTGTTCGCTGCTTGCATGTGTATAGAGCACTACAGAGCACCCCAGCCGCTGCACACATTTTGTTTCACCTGACCCTCGGACGATACCAATATTTCAATATTTCCTGCATCTTACAATTGTGGAAACTGAGGCTCCACTATTGTAATGGCTTTCCCAGAGAACCCCGGCTAGGACTCAGGGAGACTGGAAATCAACTCCACTTTCCTAGAATTATATGTTCTTTCCTCCCCACCACACTCTCTCCATGAACACTCCTGATTGTCTCAGACAGGGAGGAATCCACCAGAGACCGTCAAATCCCTTGCCCTGTGTGTCTCCCACCATGGAGCCAATACATACATTCCCCTGGTCTCTCCAATCATTGCTAAATTAGAGCAATTTCAGTTGCACATGAGACAAACGCAACTCAAACAAGTTGAACAGAAAGAATTCATTGATTCCCATGCCTGAGATGTGCAGGGGTGTTCAGGCTTAAGTCACAATGGGGTTCAGGTGACCCACGGATGACAAAAGTCAGGTTGAAAACACAAGGTGTCACAGACATCTGTGGTCACACTCCTTCTTTCCCAGTCTCAAGCCCTCCACAGCAAAGACAGCACCTTCCCATACCCTCCACTCTGAACAAAGCAGTCTACATAGCACCCCCCAAACACACACGGACCATTTACGCTTCTGAGAATTGCCTTAAAGAGGTTGTGCCTCTGAGAATCTGTCTCACCTTGTTTTTTTTCTTTCTAAAGTTTCTCTGTTACTGAAGACACACGGTGATTACGCCTCCTCTGTGAGACCTTCTCTGACCTCTCTTTGCTGTGAGCTCTAAGGTCTTAGAGGATTGACGTTGCAGGGGTCTGATGGGGCAAACCTGGAGTCCTGGGGTCTGTTTTTAAGTGAGAGAAGCTGTTACTATTTGAAAGTTGCCTACTACTTTTTTCTATGTTTATAAACATGTGTTCTTTATAAAGAACACAACAAAACTTTAGATAAACCACTCTTAGTGGCCCTTTTAATTATTTACATGTAAAGCTAGTAGGAAGAGTGCAGTGTGGGAGGGGTACACTGGAGCTTTTTTTTTTTTTTTTTTTTTTTTGAGACAGAGTTTTGCTCTGTAGCCCAGGCTGGAGAGCAGTGGCGCGATCTTGGCTCACTGCAGCCTCTCCCTTCTGGGTTCCAGTGATTCTCCTGCCTCAGCCTCCTGGGTAGCTGTGATTACAGGCACATGCCACCACGCCTGGCTAATTTTTGTATTTTTAGTAGAGACGGGGTTTCACCACGTTGGCCAGGCTGGTCTCACACTCCTGACCTCAGGTGATCCGCCTGCCTCAGCCTCCCAAAGTGCTGGGATTACAGGTGTGAGCCACCACACCTGGCCCACTGGGGCTTTTTTAACTTAACTAAAGTGGTCTTTCTGCTCTAAGAAGGACACAGGAATATTGGCCTAAGGACCCAAGAGTCTCTTGAGAATAAAATTATTTAGACCCCAATCCTGAATCTTTTGATGTTCAGTGTTGATGGACCTTGTCTGGATACCTAGGGGGCTGCAATGGGGGCAACCAGCAAATGGAGCTGATGAGTCCCATCCACAGGCCAGACCTTCTCTTCTACCACCTGGGCCCAGAGTGGGCTGGCCCTCTTGGGCTCTCTCCTATAGCCCTCGATTGCATGGGTAAGTCAGAGAGCACCTGCTCTGCCGGCCTGCTGTTCTTCATTTCAGGGAGGAGGGGAAGAAATATTCACTTTGATCTCAATTAGAAGCCATAGTCTCCAACTCAGTTTTACAGAGGCCCCATATTTTAGAAATCCTAATGTATTTGGCCAAAGTCATAAAGGTGTACTTTCTCATTTGACCTCTGACTTTTGCATATATGCTTCCTCAGTTTGAACCCTAAACATGAGAGGAGTGAAGATGTATGTTTTATGGTGCCTTTAGAACTTCATCCTGGGTCTCTGTTTTGCTTTGTTTCAATTTTCCTGCTGGGTTGGGGGCAGCAAGGACAAAATCCAGAACTTCCCCAGGAGCCTCGCTGGCCTGTGGCTAGGAGAGGATCGCAACACTGAGGACTGAGTAGCATTGTCAGGTCTGTGTCCTCCCTAAGCCTAATACACCTCCCATTTGGAGGTGCAGACTCCCATTCATTCCTTAGCAACACTTTATTTATGGTGCCTAATGTCTGGGATAATTGAGAGGGACTAAGCAACCAGCCCAAGGCGGCACCATATGTGAGTGGCAGCACCAAGCTTCCGGCCAGATCTCCATGCCTAGGTCTAGTGCCCAGGGTGGCTTTTTATTCAGGAGATGACCAAGGTGACATGTGACACCTACTTCTAACTTGTCATGCATTGGTTCCATGCCCTTTATACAATAAAAGAACAAGACATATCTTTAAAAAATAATTTGTATACAACTTTTGTCATACTATTCAAGAAATTAAATAGACAAATCAACTTTTGTTTTGTTAGAAAGTTGATCTTGTCAATATTCTCCTTGGGTCTTCTAGAACCCTCTCTCCAAAATCAGTTGAAAGGGGGGTGTCTGAGGAGCAGTGAGTCGGCCCTGGGCTGAGCTTGCCTTCCTGAGGATGCTGCCTCTCACAGGATCTTCCCAACTCACCCCTAATGCCCACTCGCCCTCACCCCACTGCCCCACACCCTCGATTTTGCTGTCACTCTCTGTTCATTTCTTCCCTCTTTCTGTCTCAATGTCCCCACCTCCCTTCTTTTTGCCCTGTTTCTCTGCATCTCTTTCACAGTCATACACATAAATTCACTTTATGTTTTATGTATCGAAACTAGTTGCCTTCGATGGGGTAGAGGGACAGCTGTTCTGAAAAAATAAAATTTGGCCAATATCATCAGGTGATGGTAGTTTTCCTTAAACCTTTAAATTCCCTTTTCTCTGTGTGTCAAGGCAATCTTCTCTGAAGGACAAAAGCACGTGGATCTTAATAACTGGGGAGGTTGCTGCACTGAGTTCCTGATTCTTCCTCCTGCGTCTTTACTAATCTGCCTCCACAGAGCCTCAGGCCAGTGCCCTGAGTGTCCTTGCCAGATATTAGCACAGCCTCTCCCAGTCTTTCCCTGAACTTCAAAACCACTCAGGCTCAGCTCCTTGGCCCAGGGCAGCATAGGCGCTGCTTATTGGACAGCCTCAGCTGCATCTGCCTATGGAACAGCCTGAGCTGGGGAATGCTCACCTGGGGTAGCGATGGAGAGGCCAGGTGGGGAAGAGAAGCTGTCCCGCACTGATTGAAGGGCTATCACCACAAAGGTCAGCTCAGCTGTGCAGGGTTTGCCATCTGTTACAGCTGATGATTCCACAGCTAGCCAACACTGGCGTGACCCTCTAGAGAATTCCTCTCTCAGCATCCATCAGCCTTCTAAGGAAAGCTGTGCTTACAGATGTAGCATAGGCAGGTCTTGAGTGACAGGCCACCTGTCACCCTCACTGCCTCCCATTGAGATCTCTCTCTTCCTTGGCATGGTGATTTTTTTTTCCTTGCTTTGATTGGACCCATGGATGTGTTGACTGTAGCAGGAAGGGGAACCACAGCTAATCAGCCCACTGGTGGCCATCCAGGCGCTGCCCCGACACCAGTACTATGATGCTGCACGGAAAAGGCACAGGCCTGAAGTGAGACCTAGGCTCCAGTCCCACCTCCACTGCTCCAGTCATCTGACCTGGGTCAATTACTTGGTTTCTGTTTCTTAGCAGGAAATAGGTGTTACACTCAAGCTGAGTACGGTGAGGAGAGTTTAACCAAGGACTATTTACAAGGAAGGGCCGCACCTGAGGAAAGCTAAAGAATGAATGACAGGCAGGGATGCTTATCGGCTGAAGGCTACAAGGGCTGAGAGGAGTGGCTACTGTTTGGGAACTGCTGCCTGATGAGAGCTGTGGCCTTCAGTAGAAGGACACAGCCAACCCACAGCATAAACCCATGGCATACTCTTCCTACTGGCAAACCTGGTCAGAAACTGGAGGACCACGGGGCCCATGGAAGCAGTCCATACGGGTCGGCTCTGAGAGCACAAGGCTAAAGATTTGGAGAGAGGACAGGAGATATCCAGCTTACTCTATCTAAGCTGCAGTTTCCCCACCTGTAAAACAGAAAAATAACTATAGGATTATCAGACAAGTCAACAAAATAACACAAGCAAATGTCTTATTGTGGCATCCAGCACACAGGAGCTGGACTATACTTTCTTTCACCAGGACCCAGAACCCTGTGCCTGTCTGGTTCTGCCTTAACCCAAATCAGGATACATCCCTTCACCCAGAATCTCCCCTGGGAATGGCCTGGTTTGCAGCAAGAGTCGATTCTCACTAGCCATTCAGGATGTAGCTTTGTTTAGAAAACATTGACAACTTTTTATTTTTTGGAGATGGAGTTTTGCTCTCGTTGCCCAGGCTGGAGTGCAATGGCACCATCTGATCTCGGCTCACTGCAACCTCTGCCTCCTGGGCTCAAGCAATTCTCCTGCCTCAGCCTCCTAAGTATCTAGGATTACAGGCATGTGCCACCACGCCCAGCTAATTTTGTATTGTTAGTAGAGACAGGGTTTCACCGTGTTGGTCAGGCTGGTCTCTAACTCCTGAGCTCAGGTGATCCACCCACCTAGGCCTTCCAAAATGCTGGGATTACAGGCGTGGGCCACCACGCCCAGCCAATAATTTATTGTGTATTTCAAAATAGCTAGAAGAGAATTGTAATGCTCCCAATACAAAGAAAAAATGTTTAAGGTGATAGATCTCCCAGTTTCCCCGATTTGACCATTATACCTTGTATACAGTTATCAAAATATCAGATGCACCCCCCAAAATATATGCAACTATTATTTATCAATAAAAAATAAAACATTGATACCTAATGTTTAAACAATGGATTGCACAGCACTTAGTCTGATTTAACACTCACAGCCACCCTGGGAGGTAAAAGGTGTGATTGACTCCATTTTACAGATGAGGAACTGAGGCTCAGATTAATTGCTTTGCCCAAGATATTTGCATCATGAACAAGAGAGCCAAGAATCAAACACTAATTTTTGCCTTCCAGGTCTGTGTCTCTTTGCATTTATTCTACATTTCTCACCTATAAGGGGAGTGTGGTGTATCCCCTTCTTAGTTTTCCAACCTACCTGAAGGAGATAGGCCCCCTCCTCTGTGGCAGACACTGGCATATTCCACCCAAATCCCCTCGGAACTATTTCCAAGCATCCTTCCCCAGGCTTCAGTGTGCTTCGTGTTTGCAACCCTAACCCTGAAACTTTTCAAGAGAAGAGTCTCCTCAAGGTACTGGCGCCACTTGGTCCTGTGCTCAAGGAAAGTGGGATGCACCTGGGAGTTCGTACTTCCCTCGTGGCAACCCTTAATGGATGACTGTGACCACAACCATGAGTGCTGGAGACTGACCACCCTGTTCCCTTGTCTCAAGGCATGGCCACTCTGAGCTGAGGGTGTCCATGGCTTCTTTATGGGATCAGGCTGAAGGTGCCCATCTCAGGACTTTGCTGAAATCGCACCCTTCCTTGGCCTCTTCCCTCCCCGACTCCCTCATCAGCTTCTCCTGAGAGCACTTTCTTAAGAAATCACCTGCATGCAAGTTCTCATATTGAGATCTGCATCTGCAGACCCCAACCCAAGACATCCCTTATTCTAAAACCTCTTCACTGGAACTAGAAATATCCTCACAACAGAGTGATAGTCAGATGGGACCACCTCTCCCCAAGTCAGAGGAACCTTCTCTTCTGCTCTAGATCTTCAGGCTTTCTGTGTAATCACACACTATTCTAAAATTGCAAAAAGTCATTCTCCAGCAGAGCCCATAAGAATCCAGGAGAATCTCCATGATTCCTGGCCACAGACAAGCATAGCACACAATTTCTTACATGATTTTTCTCAGGGACACACAAATAGTCCTAATTCCCCTCAAATTCTCCCTCTCCTGTGCAGGCTCAGGCCTGACATTTCACTATCAGGGTTTTGATTGCTGCTCCAACAAAACATCCTCATTGGAGTCACACTTGAAGTTGTTATCTCAAAGCTGTTACACTTTAATTTGAATGAAATATCAGTTTCTTCATCTACAAAACAAAGATAACTCCACAATCTTGGGAGCTTGGAGCAAAGATACAAGGGCTATGGAAAACTATCAAAATTTAAGAAAGTGTCCTTATCCCAATGACCATTTCACCAGGGGCCTTTTTAGGCTGAAAGTCATTGTTGCTTTCACCCCTTCCAGCCTGTGGAGAGTGAGGCTGAGTAAACCAAGCAAACCAATGACAACGCTTTCTACTGCAAGGAGCAGAGTACCTGACTCAGAATGCTTAGGCAATAAGGAAGTTCACATAACCCGAATCTCGACAGGTTTTCTAGCACAGGTTAAGTCACAGCTCAATGACCTTAGCAAGGACCCAAGATCTCTGCATGATATTTTCAGCTTTCATCAGTCTGACAGCTTGTTCCTCAGGCTAGACACCCTCATGGTCACAAGAAGGCTCAACATCAATTTCCAATTTGCATTAGCAACTTTTCAATTAGTGTTAGAAAAATGCAAATTGACACCACAAGGAGATACTCCTACACACTTATTCAAATAGAGAAGATTTAAAAATTTGACCATACCCAGAGTTGGTGAAGATGTGAAGGAACTGGAAATTTTACACACTGCTGATGAGAACGTAAAACAGTACAATCACCTTGGAAAAGAGTTGGCAATGTCTTTAAAAGTTAAATACAGGCTGGGTGCAGTGGCTCAGGCCTGTAATCCCAGCATTTTGGGAGGCCAAGGTGGGCTGATCACTTGATGTCAGGAATTCAAGACAAGCCTGGCCAACAAGGCAAAAACCCGTCTCTACTGAAAATACAAAACAAAAAAAGTCACATGTGGTAGCACATGCCTATAATCCCAGCTATTAGGGAGGCTGAATGAGGTACAATTGTTTGAACCCAGGAGGTGGAGTTTGCAGTGAGCCAAGATCACACCACTGCACTCCAGCATGGGTGACAGAGCGAGATTCCATCTCAAAAAAAAGTTAAATACATACCCACTATATGATCCAATCATTCCACCACCTAAGAGAAATAAAAGCATGTGTTCATACAAAGGCCTGTATATGAATTTTCATAGCAGCGTCACCTGGAATAGCCAAAAACTGGAAACAGCTCAAAGTTCATCAAGTGAATAAACAAATTGTAGTACATCCACACAACTGAATACCACTCAGCAATGAACAGAAATGATACACTTGGCAACACAGATGAATCTCAAAGGAATTACACTGTGTGAAAAGAGCCCGACAAGAAAGAGAATGTATCATACATTTGTACAAAAATCTAAGAAGTGCACACTAATGTACAGTGACAGAGAGCAAGCCAGTGGTTGCCAGGGGACAGGATGGCAGAAGGAACAGGAGAGAAAAACTAAACGGGCCTGGAGAAACACTTCTGGGGCTGATTCATGTGTTTGCTATCTTGATTGTGATGACAGTTTCACAGTGTTTCTTAGTATGTGCTGCTATAACAAAATACCTGAGACTAAGTACTTTACAAAGAACAGAAACGGATTTCTCACTGATCTGGAGGCTGGAAGTCCAAGATCAGGTACCTGGAGGTTCTGCTGTATGGTGTGGGCTGTTCTGTTTCCAAGATGGCACCCTGATGCTGCATCTTCCAGGGGGAAGAAACGCTGTGTCCTCACATCGCAGAAAAGACAGAAGAGGAAAAGGGACCGAACTCCCTCAGTCAGCCCCTTTTATACTGGCAGTAATTTATGATGAAGGTGGAGCTCTCGTGACCTAACCACCTCCCCAAAGCCCCACCTCTCAACACTTGCATTAGGGATTAGGTTTCCACCGCATGAATTTGGGGGGACACATTCAGACCATGTCACTACATATGCCAAAACATATTAAAGTTTATGCTTTAAATATATGCAGTTTACTGTGTATCAATTATGCCTCACTAATGATCTTTTTTAAAAAAAGTACTTCAGCAGCATGGAGCATGGAAAATAGCAACAACATAGAATGGTTTGGCAGAGGTCAAAACTAGCTCCCCTCCACTTGGGAAAACCCAGTGAAATATTTAGTCACAGGCCAGAAAACATCCTTTAGTGAACAGAAGAATTGTGTTCATTTGTGTCCACAGATATATTTCTTTTTTTTTTTTTTTTGAGATGGAGTCTTGCTCCCTCACCCAGGCTGGAGTGCAGTGGCACGATCTCAGCTCACTGCAACCTCTGCCTCCCGGGTTCAAGCAATTCTCTGCCTCAGCCTCCCGAGTAGCTGGGATTACAGGTGCCCACTGCCATACCTGGCTAATTTTTGTATTTTTAGTAGAGACAGGGTTTCACCATCTTGGCCAGGCTGGTCTTGAACTCCTGACCTCGTGATCCACCTGCCTTGGCCTCCCAAAGTGCTGGGATTATAGGCGTGAACCACCACGCCCAGCCTTGAGTATCTGCTATGTGCCATTCATGTGCTAGGTATTGGGGACTCAACAATGAAGACCTTTCTCTTGATAGTCCAAACTCCAGCAGAGAAGGCTGGCAAAGAGGAACAACAACAAAGCAGCATCCCAATCAGACATAGATTTGGGCTTTTCACATAGTCCCATATTTCTTGGAGGCTTTGTTCATTTCTTTTTACTCTTTTTTCTCTAAACTTCTCTTCTCGCTTCATTTCATTCATTTGATCTTCAATCACCAATACCCTTTCTTCCAGTTGATCGAAGTGGCTACTGAAGTTTGTGCACGCATCACGTAGTTCTTGTGCCACGGTTTTCAGCTCCATCAAGTCATTTAAGGACTTCTCTACACTGGTTACTCTAGTTAGCCATTCGTCTAATCTTTTTTTCAAGGTTTTTAGCTTCTTTGCGAAGGGTTTGAACATCCTCCTTTAGCTCGGAGAAGTTTGATCATCTGAAGCCTTCTCTCAACTCGTCAAACTCATTCTCGTCATACATACCCACTAGTTTTGTTCCATTGCTGGTGAGGAGCTGGGTTCCTTTGGAGAAGAAGAAGCGCTCTGATTTTTAGAATTTTCAACTTTTCTGCTCTGGTTTCTCCCTATCTTTGTGGTTTTATCTACCTTTGGTCTTTGATGATGGTGACGTACAGATGGGGTTTTGGTGTGGATGTCCTTTCTGTTTGTTAGTTTTCCTTCTAACAGTCAGGGCCCTCAGCTGCAGGTCTGCTGGAGTTTGCTGGAGGTCCACTCCAGACCCTATTTGCCTGGGTATCACCAGCGGAGGCTGCAGAACAGCAAATATTACAGAACAGCAAATGTTGCTGCCTGATCATTACTCTGGAAGCTTCATCTCAGAGGGGCAGCCACCTGAAAGCAACGGGGAGGATGGAACGAAGTTGGAAGACACTCTTCAGGATATTATCCAGGAGAACTTCTCCAGTCTAGCAAGGCAGGCCAACATTCAAATTCAGGAAATGGAGAGAATGCCACAAAGATACTCCTCGAGAAGAGCAACTCCAAAACACATAATTGTCAGATTCACCATAGTTGAAATGAACAAAAAAAATGTTAAGGGCAGCCAGAGAGAAAGGTCAGGTTACCCACAAAGGGAAGCCCATCAGACTAACAGAAATCTCTCAGCAGAAACTCTACAAGCCAGAAGAGAGTGGGGGCCAATATCCAACATTCTTAAAGAAAAGAATTTTCAACCCAGAATTTCATATCCAGTCAAACTAAGCTTCATAAGTGAAGGAGAATTAAAATCCTTTACAGACAAAGAAATGCTGAGAGATTCTGTCACCACCAAACCTGCCTTACAAGAGTTCCTGAAGGAAGCACTAAACATGGAAAGGAACAACCGGTACCAGCCACTGCAAAAACATGCCAAATTGTAAAGACCACCGATGCTAGGAAGAAACTGCATCAACTAATGAGCAAAATAAACAACTAACACCATAATGACAGGATCAAATTCACACATAACAATATTAACCTTAAATGTAAATGGGCTAAATGTTCCAATTAAAAGACACGGACTGGCAAATTGGATAAAAAATCAAGACCCATCAGTGTGCTGTATTCAGGAGACCCATCTCATGTGCAGAGACACACATAGGCTCAAAATAAAGGGATGCAGGAAGATCCACCAATCAAATGGAAAACAAAAAAAAGTAGGGGTTGCAATCCTAGTCTCTGATAAAACAGACTTTAAACCAACAAAGATCAAAAGAGACAAAGAAGGCCATTACATAATAGTAAAGGGATCAATTCAACAAGAAGAGCTAACTATCCTAAATATATATGCAAACAATACAGGAGCACCCAGATTCATAAAGCAAGTCCTTAGACACCTACAAACAGACTTAGACTCCCACACAATAATAATGCAAGACTTTAACACCCCACTGTCAACATTAGACAAATCAATGAGACAGAAAGTTCACAAGGATATCCAGGAATTGAATTCAGCTCTGCACCAAGCTGACCTAATAGACATCTACAGAACTCTCCACCCCAAATCAACAGAATACACATTCTTCTCAGCACTGCATTATACTTATTCCAAAATCGACCACATAGTTGGAAGTAAGGCACTCCTCAGCAAATGTAAAAGAACAGAAATTATAACAAACTGTCTCTCAGACCACAGTGCAATCAAATTAGAACTCAGGATTAAGAAACTCACTAAAAACCGCTCAACTGCATGGAAACTGAGCAACCTGCTCCTGAATGACTACTGGGTACATAACAAAATGAAGGCAGAAACAAAGACGTTCTTTGAAACCAATGAGAACAAAGAAACAACATACCAGAATCTCTGGGACACATTTAAAGCAGTGTGTAGAGGGACATTTATAGCACTAAATGTCCCCAAGAGAAAGCAGGAAAGTTCTAAAATCAACACCCTAACATCGAAATTAAAAGAACTAGAGAAGCAAGAGCAAACACATTCAAAAGCTAGCAGAAGGCAAGAAATAACTAAGATCAGAGCAGAACTGCAGGAGACAGAGACACAAAAAACCCTTCAAAAAATCAATGAACACAGGAGCTGGTTTTTTGAAAAGATCAACAAAATTGATAGATCACTAGCAAAACTAATAAAGAAGAAAAGAGAGAAGAATCAAATAGATGCAATAAAAAATGATAAAGGGGTTATCACCACCGATCCCACAGAAATACAAACTACCATCAGAGAATACTATACACATCTCTACACAAATAAACTAGAAAATCTAGAAGAAATGGATAAATTCCTGGACACATACACCATCCCAAGACTAAACCAGGAAGAAGTTGAATCCCTGAATAGACCAATAACAGGCTTTGAAATTGAGGCAATAATTAATAGCCTACCAATCAAAACAAGTCCAGGACCAGACGAATTCACAGCCGAATTCTACCAGAGGTACAAGGAAGAGTTAGTACCATTCCTTCTGAAACTATTCCAATTGATAGAAAAAGAGGGAATCCTCTGTAACTCATTTTATGAGGCCAGCATCATCCTGATACCAAAGCCTGGCAGAGACATATCAAAAAAAGAGAATTTTAGACCAATATCCCTGATAAACATCGATGTAAAAATCCTGAATAACATACTGGCAAACTGAATCCAGCAGCACATCAAAAGTCTTATCCACCATGATCAAGTGGGCTTCATTCCTGGGATGTAAGGCTGGTTCAACATATGCAAATCAATAAACATAATCCATCATATAAACAGAACCAAACACAAAAACCACAAGATTATCTCAATAGATGCAGAAAAGGCTTTTGACAAAATTCAACAGCCCTTCAGGCTAAAAACTCTCAATAAATTACATATTGATGGGACATATCTCAAAATAATAAGAGCTATTTGTGACAAACCGACAGCCAATATCATAGTGAATGGGCAAAAACTGGAAACATTCCCTTTGAAAACTGGCATAAGACAGGGATGCCTTCTCTCACCACTCCTATTCAACATAGTGTTAGAATTTCTGGCCAGGGCAAACAGGCAGGAGAAAGAAATAAAGGGTATTCAATTAGGATAAGAGGAAGTCAAATTGTCCCTGTTTGCAGATGACATGATTGTATATTTAGAAAATCCCATTGTTTCAGCCCAACATCTTCTTAAGCTGATAAGCAACTTCAGCAAAGTCTCAGGATACAAAATCAATGTGCAAAAATCACAAGCATTCCTATAGACCAATAACAAACAGAGAGCCAAATCATGAGTGAACTCCCATTCACAATTGCTTCAAAGAGAATAAAATACCTAGGAATCCAACTTACAAGGGATGTGAAGGACCTCTTCAAGAAGAACTACAAACCACTGCTCAACAAAATAAAAGAGGACACAAACAAATGGAAGAACATTCCATGCTCATGGATAGGAAGAATCAGTATCATGAAAATGGCCATACTGCCCAAGGTAATTTATAGATTCAATGCCATCCCCATCAAGCTACCAATGACTTTCTTCACAGAATTGGAAAAAACTACTTTAAAGTTCATATGGAACCAAAAAAGAGCCCGCATTGCCTAGACAATCCTAAGCTAAAAAGAAAAAGCTGGAGGCATCACGCTACCTGACTTCAAACTATACTACAAGGCTACAGTAACCAAAACAGCATGGAACTGGTATCAAAACAGAGATATAGACTGATGGAACAGAACAGAGCCCTCAGAAATAATACCACACATCTACAACCATCTGATCCTTGGCAAACCCGACAAAAACAAGAAAGGGGGAATGGATTCCCTATTTAATAAATGGTACAGGGAAAACTGGCTAGCCATATGTAGAAAGCTGAAACTGGATCCCTTCCTTACACCTTACACAAAAATTAATTCAAGATGGATTAAAGACTTAAATGTTAGACCTAAAACCATAAAAACCCTAGAAGAAAACCTAGGTAATACCATTCAGGACATAGGCACAGGCAAGGACTTCATGACTAAAACACCAAAAGCAATGGCAACAAAAGCCAAAATTTACAAATGGGATCTAATTAAACTAAAGAGCTTCTGCACAGCAAAAGAAACTACCATCAGAGTGAACAGGCAACCTACAGAATGGGAGAAAGTTTTTGCTATCTACTCATCTGACAAAGGGCTAATATCCAGGATCTACAAAGAACTCAAACAAATTTACAAGAAAAAAACAAACAACCCCATCAAAAAGTGGGCAAGGATATGAACAGACACTTCTCAAAAGAAGACAGTTATGCAGCCAACAAACACATGAAAAAATGCTCATCATCACTGGCCATCAGAGAAATGCAAATCAAAACCACAATGAGATATCATCTCACACCAGTTAGAATGGTGATCATTAAAAAGTCAGGAAATAACAGGTGCTGGACAGGATGTGGAGTAATAGGAATGCTTTTACACTGTTGGTGGGACTGTAAACTGGTTCAACCATTGTGGAAGACAGTGTGGCGATTCCTCAAGCATCTAGAACTAGAAATACCATTTGACCCAGCCATCCCATTACTGGGTATATATCCAAAAAATTATAAATCATACTGCTATAAAGACACAAACACATGTGTGTTTATTGTGGCATTATTCACAATAGCAAAGACTTGGAACCAACCCAAATGCCCATCAATGATAGACTGGATTAAGAAAACGTGGCACATATACACCATCGAATACTACACAGTCATAAAAAGGGATGAGTTCATGTCCTTTGTAGGGACATGGATGAAACTGGAAACCATCATTCTCAGCAAACTATTGCAAGGACAGAAAACCAAACACTGCGTGTTCTCACTCAAAGGTGGGAACTGAACAATGACAACACTTGGACACAGGAAGGCAAACATCACACACTGGGGCCTGTTGTGAGGTTGGGCGGAGGTGGGAGGGACAGCATTAGGAGATATACCTAACATAAATGGGTGCAGCACACCAACATGGCACATGAATACATATGTAACAAACCTGCACGTTGTGCATATGTACCCTTGAACTTAAAGTATAATAATAATAAAAACAAAAAATTTAAAAATGCAAAAAATAAAAGAAATTTTCATTTCAGAATGTCAAAAAAAGATTTACCTAATTAAAAAAAAAAAAAAAAGTAGTATCCACACTCATGCCCCAAAGCATCACATCTCCTGGCCCTACATACTGATCAGTTTTGCTGGTCTGAACTGCAATCTTTCTTGTGCTGAGCACCCAACCCCTTTGGGGAACACATCCTTTGTTTTAATTATCTTCTATCATTGGTTAAGCTACCATTGGTTAAGCTATAATCAAGTGACTGTCAGTAAAGATTATACAATTCTGTGTCTGTTCATATCATACACTGACTTTGAAGACACTCAACCATCATACCCTAAACTCATCAACCACATCTACCATTCCCTCTTTGAATCCACCTTGCCTCCCATTAATAGAATGGGAACAAGCATGTTACAGCATAGGAGCATAAATAGGTTAGCAGACATAGTCAGATCCTAACCCATCTCACCACTACATTATCTATATAATTTTGGGGAGGTAGTAAACCTCCCTGGAACTTCATTTTTCTACCTATGCAATGGGGATAATATATAATTTCCAGGGTTAGTGGGAAGACAAAAGATAATGCATGTGAGAACCAAGCACAAGGCCTAGCACATAGTAGGTGCTCAGCAAACTGAAACTATCACCATGATCATGATTCCCATTCAAGCTCCATGATTTATTAGCATTGTGTCCTTGGGTGATTATGTTACTGCTGTCATGCCGTTTCTTCATTTGTAATGTGAAGGTTACAATGCCTATTTCACAGGCTGTATGTCAGGTTCGTCATGAAAGTAGCATTAGAAAGTTACTATATTAACATCGACTGAGTACTTGCTAATTGCCGAGCAATGTGCTTTGTGTTGATGCAAGAGAGATGAAAAAAGACATAGTCCCTGGCGTCGAGGAGCTCAGAAAGCGTAAGCAGCAAGTTAAGCTATAGTGAGAGAGAAGGAAGTTCTTGAAGGATATGGAATATAGAGAGGCACTTCTCCCAGACTAGGGTAGAAGAGAGATCAGAAAAGGCTTCCTGGAGGGTATACTATCTGAGCAAGGCTGAAAGAATCTGGAGAGTTTCTCCAAGGAGCAGGGGAGATGAAATGTCTTCCAAACAGATGGTCAATAAGAGCCAATCATATCAGAGAACTGCACATTGTCTGGTCCAGCTGGCGCTGAGAGGTGGAGTGCTGCACCCACCATCCCAACCACAGAAGCCACCCAGAAAAGGTTGGTCTCCCCTTCCCGTCTCTTCCCCAGGCATTGCCTGCCCTGTCAGCGGCTGGCACGGAGCTGCACTTGCAGCAGAAGCTGGCCTGTCACCATAGCAGGATTGACCCATGTGCAGGCGTCCCCCGCAGATATGACATCCCTCCTCCTGGCAGGCCCTCTGAAGTGACTCCCTGCCGTGGGCACTGACACAGCCTGGTGACAATTACAGAGTGAGAGAGACTCCTCACCATGGGGCTTTCAGATCGGTGCCATTATCCTCATGTAACATTTTTATTCCCCTTTGTCCTGTGTTGCCCTTATGACTTCCGCTCATGATTACTCACAGAGCATTATTTCTGCAGAAGAGTTCAGGAAAAAAAAAAAAAAATGGTTCTAGATGCCTTTACTCAGCTCCCTCTTCAGGCCCCTTTATTAAGCTGTCCCCTGTGCCCCACCCCACACCCCTGGGATGGCTGATTACCCGTGACAGATTGGGAACCGGGGAGAGAAGCAGCCAGCATTATGAAACACATGCTGAGCACCACATGACACCTCACACGTGCCCGTGGTCATACGGTGAAGTAGATATCATCATCTGCATCTCCACTTTACAGACAGGGCCTTAGCGGGAGAAGCGATTTATCCGAATCACAGAGATCACAGATAATATAGCCAGGATTTTAACTTGAGTGTGCTTGGTTCCAAAGTGTTTGCTCTCTCTCCACACCAAAATAGCTTCTGAATCCCCAACATCAGGTAGAGATGGAAGGAATGTGCTTAGCTCTTGTGGAAGTTCTTCTAAAAGCATTCAGTGGCTTGTGTGCAGCTCCTTCCGGGACTGACAAAGTGAGTGGTGATGATGTTGTAAAGAATAGCAAAGCAGGAGTCTTCAGAAGTTCTAAAGTAGGTGAGTGATGATCAGATTTACATTTTTAAAAGAGCACTCGATCTTCTGTGTAGAGGATAGGTTATAGAAAGCAACACAGGCAGCCCAGAGACCAATTAGGAGGCCGCTGGCAAAGTCGGAGGGAGCACTGGCGGAGTTTGGCGCATTTGGAGCAGCAGGGAAGATGAAGAGGAGATAGATTCCGAATCTCTCTGAAGGATAGCACCCACAGGTCTCAGTCACTTGTGGGTTGAATGTGGGGGTGAAGTGGTGACATGAATCACAGAGGATTCCTGGGACTTGGGCTTGAGTGATTTGGGGGATGGTGGTGACATTTCAAGATGGTAAACATGAAGGGTAGAACATTTGTGGAGGTAAGGTGGGAAAATTAAGACTTTTTGATATATTAAGTTGAGGTGCCCATTAGTCATCTAAGTGGAGATGTCAAGTAACAGGAGATGTGAGTCTGCAGCAGAGGTGTCAGTGCTGAACAGAAATTTGGAAGTTATTATCTTGAAGATGGTATTTAAAGCCATGGAAATGGATGGAGTCACCTAAGGAGAGCATGTATAGGTAAAGAAGAAAAGAAGGACCCAGAAGTGAGCCCTGGCATGGTCGTCAGACTGGGGCTCAGACCCAGAGCAGAGGAGGGAGACCCAGCAAAGACAACAAGGGAATAAAGCCAGGGAGGGCAGAGCAGGGCCTGGACGGTGCTGTGTGAGTGAAGCCAACCTCATTATCCACATGGAATGTTACAGGGAAATAAGGGAGATGACTGACAAGACCCTTAGAGATGCTGGTCTAGAGGCTGACCATGACCTGACAAAGCACAAATGGAAGGTCACATTCAGCCCAACTGGAGGAGATGGAAGAGGAAATGGGAGATTGGAAGTAAAAATGCATGAAAGAAGCGATTCTGTGATGAAGAGAAAAGCAACAGAAGCTAGTGGGGAAAATGAAAAGGCAGGAGATATGAGCACACGGTATTATTCTGAAAGAATAATTCTAAATATAGGAGTAAAGTCCTATAATCCAGACCACGGTGAAAGTTTGCCCTTTGATAGAAGCTGGGGCCATTCGTCGGCTGAAAAGGGAGGAAAGGAAGGTGGGCCTGGTGGTAGGAAGGGGATTCCCAATGGGACTGCTTCTCGTGAATTACGTAAGAAATTCAACCAGCTGAGAATGAAGATGGGAAAAACTAGTGGGGTATTGAGGATAAAGTCCTTTTCTGAGCATGCGAAATAATATCTAAGTGTAGCAGGGCTGTCAACCACACCTGAGTGTCCATCTGCAGTTAGAGGCCATACTCTTCCTGCAGGACCAGTCTCAGCGCTGTCTCCAGTTCATTCAGCTGCACAGGTACAGATAGGACAGAGAGTGTACATCTGAGCTTAATCGGGGTTGAGGTTTGACTGGGTCAGTTAAGCAGAGGAGAGGTGCATGGACATTGGAAGTATTTGCAGAGAGTGACTTTAACGATGGTCCTTAGAAGACAAAGTGTGCCCGAGAGAAAAAGAGGTCATGAGGGGGTGACTGATCATGAAAATCGGGCCGATGGATGAATGACAATGAAATGGAGCCATTGGGTGCTGGCGTGTCACCTCCAAGGGTCAGGGGTGTGCCCAGAAAGCACCGTATTCTAAAGGGAGGTTTCAAAGATGCTGCAAACAGCAGGATGTAGCACTGGAGTGAGTGGCTGGGGGAAGAGGGGGAGGAACACAGAGGCCAGTGAATTCCAGGGCACTGTTCTGTTCCAGCTGCTAGACTCTGCCTGGAGGCCTCTGCCCAGAATCCCCATCACCAGCTTTGAATTGCCTGCTTCTTACCCTAAGGTCCCAGCTCAAGTGTCTCCTTCTCAGAGGAACCCCCTCCGCTACCATACCATGACCATCCTTTGACACATCAGCCCCCTCCAGCCCTCCATTATTTTCCATCACAATGCACACACAGTTTCCTTCTTCCGTTGCACCAGACAGCACTTGCAATTATTTTGTGTATGTGTTTACTCATCTCTTTGTTTCCTTACCCTTCCCTCCCACAGAAATACAAATGCTCTAAGATCAGGACCTGCATCTTGTTTTGCCCTGAACCCCCAACACATTATATGCATCAGTAAACGCTTGTTAAATAAATGAGAGTAAGTCTGAAGTTCCTAACCTGTGCCTGGCATGTATGAGACGCCCTCCCCTGCAGAGGATCCATCCCCCTCACTCTTCCTCATTTGTAATCTCTGAGGTCGACAGAGCAGGTGGGTGCTTGAGCATTAATCAAAGTATGAAACAGGCAGACGTGGGATGTGGAAAGTGAAAAACACAAAGGCAGAAATGTGCCTGTGCAATCAGGAGGTCTGTGTGCATGGCCCAGGTCCGAACCGGATTCTGTATGTGACCTTGTGGTACCTCCCGCCTCTCCACCTCCCATTCCCCGGGCTGGGTCTACTCATCTGTCAAAGGTGAGGACCAGACTAAATCTGCGGTTTTCAAATCTTTCTTTTTGAATTAGCAGAACTTCTTAGATAAACCCTTTAGTGCTGGTTTAGATATAAAATAGATCAATGGGGCTGGTATAATTAAGAGGTTGGTAGAATCCAGCACCCCACAGATCAACCCCTGCCAGGGACCTCCATACCAGTTTCTCAGGCCTCTCTCAGGGCCCTGTGGCTCCATGGGACACAGTTTGGAAGCTGCTGGTCTAGACTCCTTGGATCTCCATGGTGGGCGTGCCCTGCAGGTGCAGTCCTTTATGGGCCCCTCATCCTCCCAAAGAGACCGTCTCCTCGTGACAGAGCTCAGCCCTAAGGCCCCTCTGGCTGGGATGCTGCTTTCCCGGTGATCCTGATGGGTGCTGACAGCAATTAGCAGAGAGAGAAATTTCCCTGTAGAAAGCTGGGAACATTTATCAGGCACTTCACGCCAGGAGCCGGGACACAGCACAAAATTCATTAGTGTTTAGGGCAAGTAAGCTGTCCCATTCTCACACAAGGGTTAAAGGGAAATCCAAACTCTATAAATAAGGGCTACTAGGGCCTTTTAAATCTTGGTTTGCACCAAAGTGGAGTTTCTATCTCTTTAATTTGCCATCCTATTCCCTGGGCATGTCAGGGCTGATGTGAATTTAGGGTTTTTTATTAAATCAAGCACCTGTCCAGTGGAAGTTTGTTTCACTGGCAATGCATGACCAAACCAACCACCAGTGGATGTCCAGCAGGCACCTCAACTGCAGAGCTTCTGAACAGCCTGCCTCTGTTAGCACCCTAAAGGCTCGACTATAACAAATCACATTAAGGGTTCTTAGCGTATCCAAATCCTGGCACCTTGCGTCTGTCTTTCGTCTCTCCTTTCCCACTCACAGGGGTGGTTGTGAGTCATTTCATGAATGTGTGTTGAGCACCTTCTATGTAGCAGACACTGTGCCATACCCTGGAGATACAGAACTATTTTATTCATATCTAAAGTCTCCGCTCTCAAGGCAATCTGAGTATTAGAGGTGAGTCAAGAAGGAAACTGGCCCCTGCAGGGGAGTGTGATGGTTGGGGATGAGTGTCTGTAACGCAGAGTCAGAGGAGGGGCACCTAATCCAGGCTCAGGGTGTTCAAGAGAGCTTCTCAAAGCAAGAATACCCAAGGAAGAATCAACCCACGGGGAAAAGCATTCCCAGGAGCAGGAATTGCATGTGCAAAGTCACAGAAGAGGACAACAGGTTGGACTTGGGGTACTTAAAGTGTGGAGAGGCTGGAGATTTGCAGACAAGTAGGTGCAGAGAAATGAGGCCAAAGAATGAGGAAGGGCAGGGCCATGAAGGCCTGGAGGCTTAGTGAAGGAATCTGAACTTTAGCCTGACAAAACAAGGGGATCAAAAGAAGTTCTAATGCTGTAATAGCAAGCAGTCTTCTTATGTGGAAACATTTCACTGCAACAGTTAATGCTTTCCTAGTCGCAAGTTACAAAAACTCAATTCTAACTGGCTTAAACAGGAAACTCTAGAGATTCAGTTGCATTCAAGCATAAATGGATCCAGGTTCTCCAGTGATAACACCAGGACTCAGGCTCACTGTGTCTGGGATCTGTGCTAGCTTCAACACCAGAAAGACCCTTTTCCTTGTACCTGCAGGTAGTTCCAGGCCAACCTAACAGCTGGTATTAGCTAACAGGCATGATTGCCCACCCCATCCTGACAGTATTCTAAACATCTTCTAAACACTCAGTCACTTAGAACTCAAAATAACTCCATAAGATGGGTGCTTTTTTAATGCTTTTTCATAGATGACAAATTGAGGCACTGAGAGGTTAACTTGTCCCAAATCATGCAGTTAATGCTGCAGTATAAATGTGTCCCCCAAAAAATCATGTATTGAAACATAATTATTGATGTGATTAAGAGATGGGGTGTTCAGGAGGTGATGAAGTCATAAAGGTGGAGCCCTCAGGAATGAGATTAATGACTTTATAAAAGAAATTTGAGAAAGTTGCTGGTCCCTTTTGCCCTTCTATCTCTTCTACAATGAGGACACAGAGAGTTCCCAAAGAGGAATGGGCCTTTATGGATGCCAAATCTCCCAGGACCTTGATCTTAGACTTCTCAACTTCCAGAACTGTGAAAAATTAATTTTTATTGTTTATATATTACCCAGTCTAGGGTATCTTGTTCTGGCAGCGGGAATGGACAAAGGGCTAGTAAATGGCAGAGCTGAAATAAGAACTCAAGTTTGATTCTAGAGCCCATACAACTTACAGGCATGTTTAACCACAACCCTGTGGGATCTTTGCAGCTTGTAACTGCAGCAGAAAGACTCTCTTCCTGATTGTTCCAGCATAGACTCAGTCGTCAGACTGATCTGGGATTCACGCCTATCCCTAAACCAATTGCTAAATCCAGAGAAATCGAATTTGACAATTGACTGGGCCTGGGTCCCTCCTGAATCCAGGAGAGTAGGGTAGCCTAACCCAAATCTCGTGAATTCAAAACCCAGAGGAGTGGTCCCCCCAAAGAAAAATCAGCGTGGTGTTACTGGAAAGAAATAAAAGGGATAGCCAGAAAGAAGAAAAAAAAATCAACAGCAACAACAATAACAATAATAACCTGATGTGCACACCTCTCATTCCATTTTAAAAAGCCCTTTCTCATTCATTAGGCACTTTGATCTCCAGTACAACTCTTTAAGAAAATAACAAGCAAGGGATTATTAGATCCACATTTCAAAAAAGAAGCCACATTTGGAGCAGTAAAACAAGTCTCCTAAGATCACAGTGAGGAATTGAGGGCCAGAACTTTCTCAGATGCCACTAGTGGTGCATTCTCAGCCCTCTGTGGCTCGCTGTCGCCATCGTTGCTGCACTGGGAGCAAATGGGGATGTTAGTGACAGAAACTGGGCTTGAGCTCTGGCTCTGTCAGGTTCTCTGAATTCTCCCAGCAGCCCCAGGCAACAGGTGCAATTGATCCATCTGCAGATCTGAGGCTTGGAGGTGGGCAAGGGTGCAGGTCACATAGTTGGTAGAGGTGAAGTATCTCCCTGCCACCCCCATCCAGACCATGCCTTATAAGCAGGAGACATCCACCCCAACCAAACTTCCTTGTTGCTTTCCCCACACGTTTTCCTGGATCCTTGGGCCTGGCTCCCACTGCTCCACATGGCACCATAGTATAGTGTGGAAACAGGGTCCAGGCAGAGAACACCCCAGGCTGAGCAGCAGGGGAGCATCTGTGAACACAAGGTGGTCAGAGACTGAGTGAGGAGGAGGCTGAGTGACACCACGGTCAGGTCTCAGAGATCAGAAGCAGTATTTGTAAAGTAAAAATAAAAACAAATGTCCTCTAAGTCTCTATCACATGCTGAGCCCTGTGCAAAGCACTTAAATCGCCTTGTATGCCCATACCACGTCATCTCCATCACCACTGCGCAATGGAGAAATCAGTGTCTTGACTCAGCTGAAGTTACAGCTAACCCGTTAGGCAGGCCCAGCACTAAGCCCCTTACATATGTCTGCTCATTTAATCCTTGTAGCAGCACAAGGAGGCCAGAGCTATCCTCATCCCCTTTTGCAGATGAGCCTTAGTGTTGTGAAGTCACTTCCCTAAGGTTGCTCAACAAGTAAGTGCAGAGGCAGTCCCGGAGCCATGTCTAGAGACCCCAGAGCCCATGACCTGGCCCTACATCCAATCTGTCCCTGAGTCAGAAGGTCAAGGTGAAGCTTGAAAAGAGAGGGGCCCTCGCCAGAAGCCGGGAGAATCAAGGCAGGACAGAGGGTATTCAAGGGCAGTGTGGGCAAGCGGTGCTGAATCAAAGCCACAACCAGAGAGAGGAGGCTGCAGGACCCTGACGTGTGGGTTCAGGGCCAGCACAGGGCAGGGTGGTGGCTTAAAAGGTCTATCCTGGACACCATGCTCTTCCTGCCTCTCTGTGGACACCCAGGATGTCCCCGTCACCTCTAGAAACCATGTCCTTCACTGCCTGACCCAGCCCTCACCTCCATGGAAGTCCTCTGGCTTCTCCAGCTGGTTCAGAGTCCCACATTTGTCTGAAGGCTTCTATCACCCTTGGTCTGTTCTGTTACAGGGCAGCACTCCATTTTACTCTGTTATTCAGTGGTCATTGTTTCAGAGGCCACAGAACTGGGAAAGTAGGAGCTGGAGGGAGAATTCACTCATTCATTCAATGCAAATGCACAGCACCTCCTGCCTGGTGACACAGAGGTAGATGAAACAAAAATGTTCCCTGTCACAGATGCAGATGCTGTTGTTTTCCTGCCATGACCTTCTCAGTCCGTCTGGAGTGAGCTCCTGATGACGATTCCCAAACATGCCAAAAACTCACTGCATCTCTCTATCTGAGGATGCTCCCATCTCAGAGCCTGGGGTGGGCCAGACATGCAGGAATCAATGTTTCAGGAGCAGTCGTAGACCAATAGGGATAGAAGTTGGTGGATACAGACCCCAGCATCCTCGTCCTGAAGTGGGAGAGTTGTCAGATGTCTCTAGAACAGTCTCCCAGAGGTCCCCAGTGAGGCAAAGTCCCAGTCACCTGCTGCCAGCAGTGACCACTCATCAATAAGACTTTCCTCCCTCCCTCATATTCCTTCCCTCACTTATTCCAGTGCTTCCTAATGAACTAACTGCCCCCAGTGCTTGTTTCAGGGTCTGCCTTGTAGGGGAACTCTACCCTTGTATAGTCTAGTAAGAAGACAACATCTAGATAATCCTAACTCCTTATTTTACACTTGAAGGAGCTGAACCCAGAAAAGAATAAGCTGCCTTGGTATGTCCATTTTAACTCCATGTCTGCAGTAGGGTCTTCTCCAAAGCTGAGACAACTCCTGTCCTATATTTCTTTGGTGTTACTCAGTTCTGGGCACATGATTGGAGCCCTATAAATACACATTGAGTTGAATGGAATAGTAAATGCTATAGACTTCCCCCAGTCCTGAGGGGAACAATAGGGTTGGTTTCCAGAGTGCTGCAAATTAGCTCCATCCAGGTGCATGCACCTGGGTTTAGCTGATTCTGTCTTGAGCACCCAGAAATGAATACATGCAGCTGACTCTTTTCAGTGCAATCGTACAGACCTGTGTTTACATTATGGTCCCCGGCAATGGGCAAATTACTTCATGCATTCATTCCACAAGTATTTTCTGAGCAACTGCAAGGTGCCAGGCACTGTGTGAGCCACTGGGGACGTATATAAAGATCATTAAGGTCATCACTGCGTGGAGCTTATAGTCCAGTAGGGGAGATAAAAATAAGCCAGTAAATTAAAACCATCATTTCAGATTCCTCATCTGTAAAACAGGAAGAGTGGACGTTCCTCTTGGCACTCCAGAGAGGCATCAGTGAGCCGAGCCAGGGGAAGCACCTGCACAGGGTTTGGGGTGCATAAATTTAGGTTCTTTTCTTCCCCTACTCCAGGGTTGAAGCCAAGGGTTTCTAAGGGAGGAGGCAGAGGCAGGAACAGGGACTAGAAATAGTAACGCGGAGCTATATTTCAGGCACCTCTTTGCTCCTACCCTTCTCCATCTCTCCAAGGAGGGAAAAAAGCCATTCTGGTTGACAGATTCCAGGACAACAAACCAATGTTGCCAGTGATGAAGATGTCAGAGAGTAGAGTTAAAAGGTCAGGACGTGAATTAGCTCTTGTTTCTCCTCCTTCTGAGAATCCAAAGTACTAAGAGCTAAGTTTAGTGATAAGAGCTAGGGTTAGGCCATGTCCTGAGCTCGGGTCTCATTATCTCTCCCTCCCTCCCAAGGTTTTCTCCTTTTCCTATAGCCAGCCTGAGCCAGCTCAGGGTTAGATATGAAAGTGGACAGCCGTCTCTCTCTCTCTCTCCCTCAGCTGCCCCCTGCCCCATGTTCCTTTCCCGCTAGGTATCAGAGCTGCTCCCTATTCATTCTAAGGTTTGTCCACTGAGATAATACAACAAAGAGGTTAGGAGGACAAACTCCACAGCCAAACTGCCACCTTCAGTCACTTGTGACCTTAAGAAAATGACTTAGCCTCTTCACAATCCGATTTTTTCATCTATCAAATGGGCGCAGTAACAATGATTTTCATCTCAAAGGATAACGGAGAGGGAGCTCATGGATTGCTAGGTGTAACTCTAACTGCCAGCTGTTTCTAACAGAACAAGGGCAGGAAGCTTCTCAGGCTATTATCAAGCCAAAGCATCCCCTACAAATCCCTGGGCCCCGTAAGGCTCAGCTGGCAATCCTAGGCTGTTTGCCTTCCTGTTTCTATTAGTGCATATGTTCCTCCCTCCACTGCTGTTGTCTATGGCTCCATTTGGTTATTCCTGGGATAATACCACCGAGAAGCACCCCAGCCTCACCCCGATGTCTAACACAACCCCTTCCCTCTCTGTATGATCGCAAAGATTTGGTTGTGATTTTCCCTTCCGGTGGGAAGGCTCAATATGCCAAGAAATGCCTTCCCTCTCCTGCCTTTGCCCTGACAAGCATCAAGACAGAAAAATAACCACTTACCCTTTCCAGACAAGGCCCCCAAATCTGCTAGGAATTGCTTACCCCTCCCACTCCCCTGCTCCCACTCACACACGCTTTTCCCCAGGCTCTGGGGCCAGGCAGAGGCGAGGGTGGGGAGCTCCAACTCCTAACCACTCCTGAGCTGTGGCACTGACTGAATTAATTCAAGAGGTGGATGGCAGCCATTCAGCCTGAAGGCCACCTGTGCTCCAAATCTGAAAATCCATTCACTGGGGAAAAGCTGAGAGTCCCAAAGAGAGTCAATGGATTTTCGATCACCAAACATTGCTTTGGGCAAATAAGTAATTTTATTTCCCCTTCCCCACCCCCTTGAAAACATCAATGAAGTGTTTTGTGGTGTTGCTGACAGCACATGTCACTTCGGAACTGAAAATAAAATCTTCTTTGAGCTATTTATAACTGACTGGCAAACAGAAGATAGTGGGATGGGAGCTAAGAAGAAATTCGAGATTAGCGGGGTGAGCTGAGAGCCAGCCCCTCCAGCTCCCAGCTGAGCAGCTCTGCAGGAGCCACTCAGAGCCTCCGACCCCAAGTCCTGATCTGTAAAGGAGGACGGATGACCCACATCCACCTCCCTAAAGAGGGAGCAAGGATGGGGCATGGAGAGGATGAGGAAGGGAAACAAGAGAGGGACATGTACATGCTTTGCAAGGAAACGTGGGGGTGGCCTTTTATGAGCTGTTAGGTGCCCATGCAAGTGACATTTTGGAGACCTTGAGGGATCTTTCTAAAAGCAGGGGTTTTTAACTTGAGGTTGAAGATTTAAACAGCTTTGAGAGGCCTGGGAACCACCTGTAATTACATGCATTGTTTGTAGTGCAGGGTGCATCTCTCAAAAGAGAACGTCTTTAACTGACATCAAAATCTCAAAAGAAATGGGGACATGTTGTTCAAAGGATACAAACTTTCAGTTATAAGGTGAATAAGTTGGGGGAAATCTAATGTATAGCATGAATTACACATGTATATAATGTATAGCACAGTCTATAGTTAATAATACCATATTGTTTACTTGAACTTTGCTAAGGGAGCAGATCTTAAGTGTCCTTTCCACACACACACACACACACACACACAATGGTAACTATGTGTAGTGAAGGGGGTGACAATTAATTTGCTTGTGGTGACCGTTACCCAATGTATACATATATAAAATCAACATGTGTACACCTTGAATATATACCATTTTGATATTTCAATTATACCTACATAAAGCTGGGGGAAAAAATTATCAAAAAGCATTCACAGGCCGGGCGCTGTGGCTCATGCCTGTAATCCCAGCACTTTGGGAGGCCGAGGTGGGCAGATCATGAGGTCAGGAGATTGAGACCATCCTGGCTAACACGGTGAAACCCTGTCTCTACTAAAAAATACAAAAAATTAGCCGGGCGTGGTGGTGGATGCCTGTAGTCCCAGGTACTCGGGAGGCTGAGGCAGGAGAATGGTGTGAACCCGGGAGGCGGAGCTTGTAGTGAGCTGAGATCACACTGCTGCACTCCAGCCTGGGTGACAGAACGAGACTCCGTCTCAAAAAAAAAAAAAAGTATTCAGAAAGTTTAAACCCAACATTCTAGGTGGGCAAGAAGGCTGCAAACTCAGACACCCACCGAATCCAGGTAGGTGGACTTGGGTGGAAGCTGGGCAAGGAACCAAACAAATGGACCAGTGTGGACTGTGGCAACCCGGGAGCTCAAGCCCCAACAAAGGCAATAACCACCACTCCTAGATTATTGTCAATCAGGAATGTGGGCCAAGGGCTCCTGATTCTTTATTTTAGTATTATTATTTTTTTGGTTGTTTCTTTGTTTTTGAGGTAGGGTCTCATTCCACTGTCCAGGCTGGAGTGCAGTGGTACAATCTCAGCTTACTGCAGCCTCGACCTCCTGGACCTAAGCAATCCTCCCACCTCAGCCTCCAGATCAGCTGGGACCACAGGTATGTGCCACCACGCCCGACTAATTTTTGTATTTTTTGTAGAGATGGGGTTTCACCATTCTGCCAAGTCTGTCTTTATTTGGTTTTAAGACAAAAATAGAAAATCCAGATTTTTATTTATAATCATCTACCTTTTTTCTTTCCTTTAGCTAATTCACAGCTTTAAAATTGTTTGGGTTTAGCTGGGCATGGTGGCTCACACCTGTAATCGCAGCACTTTGGGAGGTCGAGGTGGATGGATCACCTCAGGTCAGGAGTTCAAGACCAGCCTGGCCAACATGGTGAAACCCCGTCTCTACTCAAAATAAAAAAAAAAAAAAAAAATTCACTGGGTGTGATGGCGCACTCCTGTAATCCCAGCTACTTGGGAGGCTGAGGTAGGAGAATCGCTTTAACCCAGGAGGCAGAGGTTGCAGTGAGCCAAGATCTCACCACTGCACTGCAGCCTGGGCGACAGAGTGAGACTCTGTCTCAGAAAAAAAAAAAAACTGTCTGGGTTCAATACAACACATTGGCAGGCTGTATTCACCCTGAACACCTCACTGTGTAAATTCTATTCTGGAGTCACTTGGGGAGACGTGTCATAGCTGCTCAAAAGGAACCCAAGACCAGCATCATGATTCCAAAATGATGCCATCATAAGCCTTCTGGAGGCCCCTGATGTCACCATCTTTCCACATGTTCACCTCTTCTGGGAACTGTACTCTCCATCAGCTCCTCTCTCCAACTCCCATTGGATCCATTTCCAAATCCCTATACACTGACCCTCAGAGCCTCTTCTGATTCAAGCCTCTGCTCATCTCCTGGACCTGCCTGGTGTGTACCCACCTATCATTCCATCATCAGCATGGCAGCCAGCTGGTTCCCGGCCACAAGCCTTTTCCTTCTTTGTGCATACAGGCAATCATGAGAGGTGGCCGCCCAGCCTCGCTACACACAACGACAAAGAAGTTACTTCACCTCCTTGAACCTCAGTTCCCAAATGGGTTCCAATTCATGTCAGTGGTCCTATCACTCACCAGGAACTCTAGGGCCCACTTTGAATTCACTAATTGGATCCCAATTGTTTTTTTTATCTCTGAGGAGGCATGAGTGGGTTGTAGGTGTGGAGAAAGATGCCAGAAATGCTGCTCCAAAACCTTTCCCTCTTGAGAAGTAGGATTTCCATTCTCCCTACAGAAACACTAAGAGTTGGAGATAAGAGTTCCCTAGCAATGCAGCCATTCACTATTTGCAACAATACTGAAAATGAATTCCTTATCCTTTGGAGATAAGGTCCAAAAGCTGTTTAAACAACACCCTTGCTGTTGTCTGCATGGTTTTGGCCAGGCATAAAGGGAATGTACTTGTTTGTTTAATGCCCTCATCTTCCTTGCTGGATCCTAAGCTTCACAAGGGCAGGGTCTGTATTTGTCCTGTGCACTTCTGAGACCTCAGTTCCTGGCAGAGGTCCTGGTATGGGGCTAGAGCTCAAGAGATGGTTGTTGAAATGAATTAAATCTGCTGACAGTGACACCTGGCATGCCACCACTCCTGAGTTTTCTCATCCCCAGGCTAAATGTGCCTCAGAGTCTTCAGCCCCTCCTGACCCCACAATCACTCCAGGAAACAAGTCCCCACAAAGTGACCCCATACAAACATAATAGTCCACAAAAGGTTGAGTGGCCCAAGGCCCTCAGTGCAAGACTTTCCTCTCCCCTGCAGACCGCCTTCTTCTCTGAGTGTGCCTGGGACAAGACTCATATTTCTGAAAGACCATCACTTTGCTGCCTGTGGTCCAGGATGGAGCTGCAAGGAAGAGGCTCCGAAGCAACCTGCTAAAGCTAACAAAATGGTTCCTGTGTATGGAGGGAGGTGCTGCCCCACAGACATGTGACAGAAAAATTAATCTCTTTACAGATGAGTAGACAAAGGCCTAGAGATAGATGTGTCATCTCAAGAATGGGGTGTGGAATTGATTGTAGAGAGAAGGGGTCCCTCAGAGGGATAAATAATGAGCTGTTGTTGTTCATGCTCTGTAGTTTGAAAACAGCTAAACCTCCAGAAACATAAAGACAAGATTAGAGCAAAATGTGTCACTGGAGGTTTTCTTTTTTTCTCTAGACAACTTTATTGAGGTATGATTGACATACAAAAGCTATACATAATTAATGTATACAACCCAATAAGTTGTATTTTTGTTTTGTTTTTTGAGACAGGGTCTCAGTACATTTCCTAGGCTGGTCTTGAACTCCTGGATTCAAGCAATCCTCTCAGACTGGCTTCCCGAAGTGCTGAGATTACAGTTGTGAGCCACCCTGATGGCTTTAGATTAAGTATGCACTTGTGAAATCATCACCACAGTCGATGCCATAAACATACCCATCACCTCTAAGAGTGTCCTCCTGCTCCCTTTATTTTTTGTACTTGTGTCTTTCTTTTGTAGTAACTCGTAATCCCACTTCTGGATCTATATACCCAGCAGTTGAAATCAGGATCTCAAAGAACTATCAGCACTCTCATATTTATTGCAGCGTCATTCTCAATAGCCAATACATAGAAATAACCAAAGTGTCCATAGGAAGATGAATGAATAAAGAAAATGTACTATATATATTCAGTGGAATGTTATTCAGTCATTAAAAATAAGCAGATCTTGCTAGTGGTGAGAACAGGGATGGAGTTGGAGGACATTATGCTAAGTGAAATAAGCCAGACACAGAAGGATAACTACTACCAGAAGTTTTCATGAGATCTGGCTTGGTGACAGGACAGGGTAATGAATGGAGAAGTAGCTTTGACTCAAAAGACTTACCTTTAGGTCCTATAAAATCCATGGAAATAACCTTAATTTCTTCAAGCCTAAATTTCTTTCTCCATAGTGGCAGACTGAATTGGATCCAGTTCTTCACACCCAAGTACAAGTATTCTGCATCCATCCTCCCTTGCCATGCCTTTGCTTTGACTCGGCCATGTGCCCTGCCTTAAGGAACAGGATGTTAGCTGTCATGACAGGAGGGGAGAATTGAAATGAGATTGGGTTGCCATCGGGTCTACTTCTGTGCTCTGGTGATCTGCCTTGACCTGAGCTTCCCTGGGATGCAGTATCTATTCCTTCAGCCCAGGACCCAGAACTGAGTTCAACCTGCAGGCTGGAACAAGGCTCAGCCAGTTCCACAGAGCCTCCCTACTGAGCCCAGCCAAGATCAGCCTATCCACCGTCAACCAGAAAACCCACGAACAAAGGGAATAAATACTCATTGTTTTGTACTAGTGAGAGTCTATGGCTGATTTCTACACAGTGAAAAAGACTGAATACTGGTGAAATGAGGGCAGCATCAATTCTGATGAACTCTTTGCATCATGCTCTGAATCAGATGTCATGGTAGTAGACAGTCTCTTGTACATTATGACACATGACAAATGTAAGGTGTTTGTTTATTGTTATTGGGTAAATAATCCAAATGTGTCTCAAATAGAGTGAAAAGAAGAACATAATTAAATGTAAACAAAAAGTAAAGTATATTATTTAATTCATCACTTCAGTCTTTTTACAAAGATCTGCTCGTGCCCCTTCTCTACTTAAAACTCTCTGTTACTTACAAAGTGTCATGGAAGCCTTGTCAGGCACTGGTAGCTTTTAATGTGGCTTCATCATGCCTCTCCCACCTTCTCTTTGGCCTCTCACTCACCCCACATATGGCTCACTACATATTCCAAGAGCCAAAACTGGACTAAAAACCGATTCCCTAAGCACCTCAAAACCTTTTACTCTCTGTGAATTTGGACAAGGCATTGCTATTTCCCAAGTGCCGCCTCCTCTATGAAGCTGCTTCTGCCTTCCTTAGGCAGAGTCAGTCACTCTGTCCTCTAGCTCTCACAGTTCACAATCCTTCACACATGTATCCCGTGCTGTGGTAGACTGCTGCCTAGTAACCCTTCAAGGAACTATTTCTGCCAGAATCCATGCCCTTATAGAGTCCCTTCCCACTAATAAATTATAACAAAATTGTCACTGTAACATTTCTAGGGCTAGCCCATAATTTAGCCTGGCAACTTCTGCTTCCTCCTTCTCAGAAGTTTCTTCTAGAAACCCAGCCACCATGTCATGAGGCAGCCCAAGCAGCCATGTGGAGAAGGCTACTTGAATGAGAACTGTGGCCCCTGCCTGACAACTCCAGCTAAGCTCTGGTCAAGCCTCTCAACAATTCCAGCCTTCTAGACACCCTCGAAGTTCCAATCCCAACTGAGCTCCCAGTTGAGTTTCCAGATGAGGGAAGCCTTCTCAGCACCCCAGCAAGGCAATGTGGAGAAGAAAAGTTGCCCAATAAACCGAGAAAAATCATGAATAGTAATATGCCACTAATTGTTTTAAGCCACTAAATTTGAGGGTGGTTTGTCATGCAACCAAAGATGACTGAAACACCTCTATCTGTCAGGGCTCTCAGTTGCAAACAACAGAATTGATTCAGTCTTTTATTAAAGGAAACTTAGACAATGAAAGAATTTCTGAGAGGGCCCTAAAATCATGCTTGAAGGCTACATATCCAGTTACAAAATCTTAATTACCGCACTGATGGCTCTGATGGAGTCCCAGTGTTGCTGGGCTAACATGGTCACCTTGACTAACACCATGTATACTACAGCCAAGAGATCCACCCCTTAACCTGAATGTCTCTTCGTCATCATCACTAGAATGGATTTCAAATTTTATCTGCTTCTTTATGTCCCACTTTTAAATCAAAGTTTGACGTCATTCCTTCTGAGGAATAGAAACTGGGTCATGTGCTATATCCTACCTTTAAAGGAACCTTGAAAACTGAGTATATTAGGTTTGCTATTGCTACCATAATAATACACTTGGTGGCTTACATGGCAAAAAATTTATTTTCTTTCAATCTGAAGGTGAGAAGTGTCAATGAGCTAAAAATCAAGATATTGAGAGGTCTGTGTTCCTTCTGGAAGCCCTAAGGGAGAACCCATTGCTTGCCTTTTCCAGCTTCTAGAGGCTGCCTGCATTCCTTGCTCCTGGTCCCCTTCACATCATTCTGACCTCTGCTTCCATCTTAACGTCTCCTTCTCTGAATATGCTTCTTTTGCTTCCTTCTTTCCTTATAAGGACCCTTGTGATTACTTTAGGCCCTCCCAGATAACCCAAGATAATCCCCCATCTTAATATCATTAACTTAACCAAATCTTTAAAGTCTTCTCTGCCATGCAAGTTGACATATTTATAGGTTCTGGGGATTAGGACCTGTACATCTTTGGGTGGCCATTATTTTACCCACCATAGTGAGTTTCTGACTTTAATCACAGAAAGATAGAATTCAGAAAGTAGAAAATTCTTCAAAAATGGAAAACAAAATCAGTGACCTTACTAGTCCTGCTTACACATATTATGTTTCTGTTTCTTTCTGGTAGCAAGGATATTGCACATTCTTGTCCCTGTTGAAAAGAGTCATGCCCATGCAATTTGCTTTGGCCATTGAAATACAAGCAGAAGTGGATGACAGTCTTACTTTCAGCAGTGCAAAGTTCATCATGCTCTTTCTGTTTCCTGTCATAGTCACTGGCAAACAGCAGCCTCTCTACCAACCTGAGTCCCAGAGTGAGGCAGAACCCCCAGATGACCCATGATGGACATGCAGCATTGATGAGAAACAAATTTTGTTGTGTTAAGCTACTAAGATTTGGGGGCCTAAATTAGCCCATCCAAGTGTTCAAAATATTCAGGACAGCCAAAAGCAGGTTTACTACACACTATTTTGTAATTGTATGCTTCCAAGTATGTCTCTAAGAGTTTTTATCCACTGGTCACAATGGAGCTATCTTGGTCAAGATCCAGCAACAATTAAATAATTCAAAGTTCAAGCTAAAATCCTCTCAGTGCAACTTGGTATATCCTCCTATAACTCCTGAATGCATTCATGCACGCCCACACATATACACACACAGAGAGAACAAGGCTATCTATCATCACAGAGAAGCTACTTCTTCATTACCTTCTTCTAGGTCCCCAGCTGTTACACAACCCCAGGCCAGGAAAGCCAGTGGACTACAGGAGAGAAATGACAACACTGATTCTAACTTGCTAGGTTGCTGGAAAGTCTAAATGGGGATGAAGAGCTAAGTCAACTGACAGGGAAGAGAGATGCCCAGCTGAACAAATAGACTTGACAAGCTGGTTATAACTGTGTCTGCCACAACTCTGCAGCTCCAGGAAAAGTAAGAAGACAGAAATCCGGACAGCCTGAGTTCTTGTGAGGCAAATTAGTTAAGGGCCAGGAAAATCCTCCCCCACATATGTACTCACTAGAAAGGTCTTTACTGAGAATGGGTGTTTGCCAGAGAGCCAGGCCTGGAAGGCAGCTTGAAGGAAAAAGGAGAAAACTGTTGTGTGCGGGGGTGTGATGTGGGACCTGTGTATGTCAGCATGGGGGTCAGGATGGGCAGGGAAAATAGAACACAATTTGTCCTAGAAATAAGTCCAGAACCTTTCCTCCAATGGGGAAGTTAGCACAGGGGCAATTCTCATTGATTGTGGTAGAGACGGGCTTCTGTAATTTGGGGGGTAGCTCAGTGGTTAACATGATTTTACAGTCACACACCCAGGCTTAAATCCTAACTACTGAGAATATTCAGGAAGCTAAAAAGACCAAATTTAAGCTTCATGTATGTCACATATCTTAACTGATTTTTGTTTATCTTGCATTCAGTGCTGTGCTAAAACACAAATGTCATTCCTCTATTCAGTCATGCATGCATTCATTCATTCCTTTTTTCTTTCTTTTGAGAAACATGAATGGAGCAGCTACCCTGAAATCTTGGAAGAAATAAATAGGGCACAATATTTTCCCTTAAAGAATGTGCAGATGATACAATAACATAAAATTGAACCATAGAGCAGGGGTCTCCAAAGTAGAAGAAGGGGCACACTCACCAGCTGTACCCAAGACAACCACTTGGATAGAAAAAGAAAATACTCTAACTTCTATTTCTATTTATTTTTCTCTAATATTTTCTAAGTTTGTGTTTTATGTATGCCTTATAATTTGTACAATAAAACAACACAGTGGCACTTGTAAATAATAAATTAAGGAATATGCAAGATAATATATTTTGAAGATACATGCTCAAAAATATGTGCTCAAAATTTGATAGAATGCACAATGAAAATCCTAGAGATTTTAGATTTCCTGGTTAGGAGGACAGCAAGATAAGAGCATCTGATTCATCCTCATCTACCTTCCCATTGAAATACTTGTGAAAATAGACCCAAGAGAGCTAAAGGTACAATAACACTGAAAGCCAGAAATAAGGTTCAGTTATCTACCACAGCCCAAGAGGAATTTCTACTAAGTGAACAATGAGTGAGGCTATGAAGCAGAACAATAATGCCAGCAAGAAGATAGATTCCCAAACATCTCCATGGTATCCACCTACCTCAGATACCACAGCTTCTTTATCA
This sequence comes from Chlorocebus sabaeus, assembly GCF_047675955.1. Classification (NCBI taxonomy): domain Eukaryota; kingdom Metazoa; phylum Chordata; class Mammalia; order Primates; family Cercopithecidae; genus Chlorocebus; species Chlorocebus sabaeus. The sequence goes on along the minus strand of NC_132911.1, from coordinate 138,667,342 downwards.
AAAGGAAGGACAGCAGGGGAGCTGTATTAAATGTCCAATGCTGTGTCACAGATAGTCTAACATTTAGTGGCTTAAAAAAAACAATCATTTCTTATCTCTCTTAGTTCAGCAGATCAGGAATATAGAAGCAGCTCAGTTTGGCACTTCTGGCTCATGGTCTCTCGGGTGAGTGCTGTCAGATATCAGCTGGCATTCCAGTCATCTATAATCATGGACCAAGGCTAGAGGCCCCACGTCCTTCCAAGGATGCTCACCCACACAGCCAGCAAGTTGGAACTGGCCAGTTGGCTTCTCTTCAGGCAGGCTGTCCACAGAGCTTCTTGAGTGTCCTTTCAACATAGCAACTGGCTTCTTTCAGAGAAAATGATCTAAGAGGCCATGGTGGAAGCTGCAATGCATTTTATGACCTAACCTTTGGAATCATACACTATTACTTCCACCATATTCTGTTGGTCACACAGGCCAGACCTGTTTCCAGGTGGAAAAGAACTGCACAGGGCATAAATATTAGAAGTAGGGATCACCAAGGCCACAGTAAAGGCTGACTAGCACAGAAGCGAATTCACCGAAGGTAAGTTTTGACAGGGCCAGGGCCCTTTTTCTGTCTCTGTCACTTTCTGCCTCTCTCTCTCTCTCTCTCTCTCTCTCTGTGTGTGTGTGTGTGTGTGTGTGTGTGTGTCACATGTTTCTCCTCCATTAGTTTTTATCTGTCTACATTTTTCCAAGGATTACAACATCCATTTGTAAAAGAGGGAAAATGTTTATGGAATTCGCAACCAGCACCAACAAAGGATTTATATATAGAATATCTATAGACATATCCCTAAGAGGTTACTTGGGAAAAAAGAAAAACCCCTGTGAGTATGAGTTCAGCAAGAACCAAGGCAACAAAGGAGATGCCCAGACCACTGCTCGAGACTAGGGAGATAACTTTATTTTTGAAAAGATTTCTCCTATATTTCCCTTAATTCTGCAGCCTCCACTGGCAGAGGTCAGTGTTCCAAGGACCAACAAAGGATTAACTTGCAGGAGACACTGGAATGGATTTGCCAACACAGAAGAGAGGACTTCCTTTCCCAGTTGGCAGTGGGTTGGTTCTTGCCTCCTGATGCCTGACTACCTCAATAAAGCCACTTCCATATAGAATATAAGGTTCTATAACTTTCAGAACCCACTACAAGTGCAATTCCTACACCAGGGAGGTGTACTCCCTGTATCAGGGAGGATTCTTAGATGCAAACAACATAATTCATTCTGCCTGATATAAGCATGAAACAAATGTATTAAAGGCTGGTGGATTGCATGAAACAAACATATTAAAGGCCAGTGGATAGCACAAAACATCTCTGAGAAGAACAAAGAACTGACCCTGAAGCTACGAAGTCCAAACACACTTATGAGGATTATCTAACTAAATCATCACCACCGTTGCTACAGAGTAGCTAGATGATCAGGACTGAAAGACAACAATCCTAACACCGCTGCCCCCAAAGAACCCAATAGCCCCACCACTTTCAGAACAAGAATCTCCCTTTCCAGACTGAAACTTCCTATTGCTCATTTTGGATTCCACCTCTCAACCAGGTTGATCTGACTATAAGGACTGAGGTCTCCTGCCTTTATGCAGCTGGAAGGAGACCTCAGGATAAAATACTCTGGATTCTACTTTGAGAAAGCAGGAGAAATAATTAAGATATAGCGAGGCTATTTAAAAGATACTGGGCAGCTACAAATGACATATGTCAATTGCAAAGACAAAATGAACATAATTAATATAAATTAGTGAGAAGGAAAAGGGACGGTGTTTTTCCCCAGTGACCAACCACCTACCCTGTCCAAATCGGAAGTAGGTATTGCTGACATTGCTGTTCATTGGACCTCATGAAATCCCAGTGAAGTAAACTGCTCAGGATTGTGAGGCTCAGGGAGAGATCAGAGTGGACAGGACAGCCATCACAGGAGATGCTGCTAAACATCTAGAGATAAAGAAAAGGTGTCTCCCTCAGCACTTGTATCTGCATCTCTACGGGGGATTCCACGGGTGTTTATCTTGGACCCAAAGATAGAAAACCTCAGCCTTGTAGACTAAAAATGTGCTCATCTTCATCCACAAGCATCCTGTTACAATTTCTTTCACTTAGAATCTAGGAATGTACATGTTTTATATGTCAAAATGCATGTGTAAATTCATTTTCTCATTCCTTTACAACAAAGCCACCCCCAAGCAGAGCTCCAGATAAGCAGAACAGAACCAGAGTTACTAGGTGCAGTGGTTCTTTGTCATGTTTTGGCTACCCAAAATGTAAATTTCCTTCCTCTTTGGCAGTAATCCCCAAGCTGTATTAGCCTTGGTGATAAGCACAGTGTATAGAAACCTAAGGAGCCCTGGTAACCCCTCTCCTCAGTACGTAGCAGCTGGGCAGCCACACAACCTGGGCTTATCTGATGGGACTGTCCTATCTTGAACGCTGAAGCTCCTGTGTGTTCTCAGCTACCTTCCCTCCCGTGGTGTCTGTCATTTTTGTGAGCCTGGTTTCCAGCCTTTTCATCAATCCTGTATCTCGCCAGCACACTTCCCAAAGGTCATCTTCTTGCTTAAGTTATGCAGAGTCAGTTATGCAGTCAAAAAGCCCATGAGCAGTACAGCCTTAGTGTAATTCTAATCATTAAAGAATTCAAAGTTTTGTTAGCCTACCCAGTTTCATCAGGGTCAACGAACAGGTTTTGTTAGACTTTCCAAAAGGCCTTCATGTTTCAACAAACGTCATTGTTTGCACCCTTTGAGCCAAGCACTGTCCTAGATAATGGAGACTCAAAGATGAATCGGCAGCCATTCCCTCTCTCCAGGAGTTTGCAGTTGGAAGGAGTTCAAAGCTGTTTTAATGCCCCCCCATGACCATTACTATCTTTCAGACACCTAGGAATCAGGTTAGAAACCACTGATCTAATCAAATCTCATTTTATACAAGAAAAAACTAAGAACCAGAGAGGTAAAGAGATTTCTCCAAAGTTAGGACCAGAACTCAACTTCCAAAATCCTAGGCCAAAGCTCTTTGCACTTCATCACCCCACCTGCATGAGATTGAAGCAGCAGACGTCACCTGTCCATTTGTTGATTTTTGCCAACTGGCCGACACTGAGATGCTGGCAAGCAGACTTGTGAATGCCCAGTTAAGCCCAGCTGGGGTCATCTGCAAAATGGAACACTATCGGCGGAGGAAAACAGTTTCACGGAGGCCCTGCAGAGACGCTGTGGAGGACAGGCTTAGAGCAAGCGAGTCCAAAAGAGGAACAGGAACGGAAACAGACATGGAAGCTGATCCACCTGCCTTCCCAGCACATACCCAGGAGCATATGGCCTGTAATTAGCCACCCAGGAGATGGTTATGGAGCCACAAATGGAGAATTACGGTTTCAGGTGAGAAACCTCGGCAGGAAGCCCAGCCCTCAGAAGACAGAAAAGCCTGTTTTCATGCAAATGCCTTCAGTAATCATAAACAAAGGGGAACAGACAGGGACTTAGGGATGACAGAGCTTAAGGAGCTGTGGCTCTACCAGATGTATAATTGGAAGGTCTTCGAGGCCCCGCAGTCCTCCTGGCATTCCTCAAGGGCCCTGGGAGCCCCACCTGATTTTATTGCAGGACTGAAATCTGGCAACCCTCAGGGACACAACACCCTGATTTTTGTGGTTGGAAAGATCCACTTTACACGTAAGAATTAGCCACCGTTCCTCTGAACTGAGTTCATTTTGCCTCTTTGCCTCCATCCCCTTCTAACCCATGCTAAGTGGAGGTGGAGCAGAGGTAGCAGGCACTCCCCAGGCCTGAATCCTGTGACCACCACTTCCTGGCTAAAGGCGGTCACTTCACTTCTATTTTCTCATTTCCTATCTGTAAAATGGGGACCATGTTGTACAGAAAAGAGGAGCTACTATTTTGAAAGCTCTTAGGAGTGTGTCTTGCTTATCATACAGGCTCAATAAGGGTGAGAGGTCTCTGTTGATATCCCCACCTCACAGATGCCTTTAGCTCACTTGTATCCAATTTGGTTGCATGGTCTTACTGCTCTAGTCCTTCTCAGCTTTCCTTTCACCTCACATACCCTCCCACAGTTCACACCCCCCGCCCCCCACCTCTGTGCCTTTGATAACCACACTTGAAGTTCCTTTCTCCCTCATTTCTGCACCTCTATAACCTACCCCTCCACCTAGACTCAGAACCAACGGTAGTTCTTCAGAAAGCATCCTGCATAGCAAAGACAGAAATAACCAATCCCTTCTCAGCTCTCATGATGAATGAGCTCCCTTATGGCTCTGTGCACTCTCTTCTCTGTATTAGAATCATTTATGCCTGTTACCTCTCCCCCTCCCCAACTACCTACTGCGTGGAGCAGCAGGGGCTTGGTAAATATTCATAGACTGAGTGCACAAAGGAGGAAAGGGATAATGTTTGCTCTGTGTAGCTTCCAGTTTCCTCTGACCTGTCCCCGTCATCCTCCACTCTGCCCATACTTTCTTGCTCAGCCAAGAAGCACCATTCACTCACTCTCCTGCAAGCATCTGCAGATGTGCGCTTTCAGACCCACCATATGCCAAGTCCTGAGAGGGAGGTTTCAAAGGAGAGTCAAAGCTCCAGCTGGCCTTGCCTGAATGAGAAAGGAGTAGGGCAGAAGTGAAGGGTGCAGATATGTACACTGACGGGTCAGTGAGCTGTCAACACAGGCACAGATTGCAGAAGCTGGAGTAATGGAAAATAAGCCCGAATTGGCTGGCTGGGCTTGGCGTGGTGGCTCATACTTGTAATCCCAGCACCTTGGGAGGCTGAGGCAGGTGGATCACTTGAAGTCAGGAGTTCGAGACAAGCCTAGGCAACATGGTGAAACCCTGTATCTACTGAAAATACAAAAAATTAGCCAGGCATGGTGGTGTGCACCTGTGGTCCCAGCTACTCAGGAGACTGAGGCTGGAGAATCTCTTGAACCCAGGAGGCAGAGATTGCAGTGAGCTGAGATGGCACCACTGCACTCCAGCCTTGGTGACAGAGCATGACTCTGTCTTGAAGAAGGAGGAGAAGAAGAAGGAGGAGGAGGAGGAGGAGGAGGGAGAAGGGAGAAGGGAGAAGGGAGAAGGAGAAGAAGGAGAAGAGGAGGAAGAGGAGGAGGAAGAAGAAAAAAAGGAAGAAGAAGAAGAGGAAGAAGAAGAAGAAGAAGAAGAAGAAGAAGAAGAAGAAGAAGAAGAAGAAGAAGAAGAAGAAGAAGAAGAAGAAGGATTATTATTATTATTGGCTGACTGAGGTCAGACCATGAGGCTCTTGCTAAAGAAATTAGGTTTTGTTCTATAAACAGTGGGGAGACCCTGAGGACTCATTGGAGATTATTTCAAATAAAGTTCTGAGTATGATGAGTGACACAGAGTGAGTGTTCAATAAATGTTAACTATTATCATCATTATTAATTTGACATCTTAGGTCTAGGGAGGTAGCCACTGGATGCTTTGAAATGAAAATATCCAGGTAATTATACTCAAGTTCTACTTCTTCCCCCAACTCACTGTATGACCTCATGCAAGTCTCTCAACCTCTCTGAACCTCTCTGGGCCCCAGTTTCCTTATCCATAAAATGAAGGGGCTGCCCTTGGTCATCTCTGTCTTTGTGAACACCAAAAATCTGAGACAGGTCTCAGTCAATTTAGGAAGTTTATTTTGCCAAAGTTAAGGATGCGCACCCATGACAGCCTCAGGAGGTCCTGAGGACATGTGCCTGAGGTGGTCAGGGCACAGCTTGGTTTCATACATTTTAGGGAGACATGAGACATCAATCAACATACATAAGATGAACATTGGTTTGGTCCAGAAAGGCGGAACAACACAAAGCAAAGGCGGGACAGCTGGCAGGGAGGGGCCTTCCAGGTCATAGGCAGATAAGAGACAAATGGTTGCCTTCTTTTGAGTTTCTCTCCAAAGGAGGCAATCAGATATATATTTATCTCAGTGAGGGGTGACTTTGAATAGAATGGGAGGCAGGTTTGCCCTAAGCAGTTCCCAGCTTGACTTTTTCCTTTAGCTTATTGATCTGGTGGCCCCAAGATTTATTTTCCTTTCACATTTTCCTCCTTTAACAATCCCTGAACCTAAGACTCAGCATCTCCTGCAGATCTCGCTGACCCATTGTTTCTGTGAACACCCCTTCCTGGGCTGTGCCACACACATTTATGCTCTCTTACATCATTCATCATTGTTCCAGTTGTCAGAGTTTCTGATCCACCCAAAAACCACGTCTCTATTCAGATCTTCCCATCAAGACCTACCAAACAACTGAGCACCCAGAACATTCTCAATAGCTATTGATTTAGGACGAGTCACACCATCAGGAAAACCAGGAAATTCAGCCTTGTCTTAGCAATAATAATAACAAAAAGGAGGGGGACCAGGAGGAGGAGCTAAAACTGAGTGTCCAGCCTGGGCCTGGCTGTTCAAAGCATTTCACATCTGTAGCAGACATGGCTGTCAGTCCAAAGAGTCAGATGTGTAAGGTCCTTGGAGCAGGCTGCGTTATGGTCAAGCCATCGTGACCCCTGTGACCCACACATACACATCCACAAGGTCTCCTGGAGTCAGAAAGTCTGGGACAATAGGAACACCACCAAAGAAGAAAAACAGCTAGTTCCTGTCTTAGTTGATTAGCCAACCTTGCGACATTCTTCCATTGTAACATGCTCTACCCTAACTGATCAATCAACCTTGTGACACTGTGTTCTGTGACCCCTCCCACCTTGTGATAATGTACCTTGTGACATTCTTCCCCTGCCCACAAGAAAGGCCCCAACTATAACTTTCCACTGCTTACCCCTAACCTATAAAACTAGCTACAATCCCACCACCCTCCACTGACTCCCTTTTTGGACTCAGCCTGCTCACACCCAAGTGAATAAACAGCCTTGTTGCTCACACTTGGCTTGTTCAGGTTGTTTCTTCAATTAGATGCCCATATAATGAGATGTTTAAGAAATATGTATCTTCTTTAAACTCAGCCTAATTTCAGCATTGTACCCCTATCCCATGTGGGCTGTCAGAAAATCCCTTTTTGATCATTTTTTAGGTCGCTTCACTTTTTAAGATGGACCCAGTCCCAGAAATCCCATGTGGTTCTCACAGGGCAGGGAGCAGCTGCTCCTCCATACTCATTCCTAGTTACCAATGCCACTCTCATCCTCCAGCCACACAGTGGCCCCTCAGAGTTGGGTGGCTGCAGCTGCACAGCTTGGACGTGGGGAAAACTTTGATGACATCAGCACCCCAAGACCCAGGGCCCCGTTTTCCAACATCCTTTCTTGTCATTCTGCTCCTCCTCCTCTCTAGGCTCTGCTTGCATGGTGAGCACCCTGGCTGTGGTCCTTCCTTCCTGTCTTTGATGTGCTGGAGTCATGGGCCGCACCCGTTTTCCCTCACCCTCTAGGGGCCTAGACCCATAGCCCTCCTCCAACCCCACCCAACCCTGCTCAGGGAAATCTCTGAGTCTGGCAGGCAGAGTCCTCACCTCTTCCTGCTCCCAGAAGTTTCTCCTCCATCAAGTCCTGGTCTCCTTCTTACTTCTGCATTTTGATTACTCACTATTCCTAGAGCCTAAACATTTTACCAAAAAAAAAAAAAAAAAAAGTCTTTCCTAGAAGAAAGCCTTCTTCAGATTTCCTAGAGGGTGAGGGGAAAATAGGTGTGGTCCATCATTCCAGAACATCAAAGAGAGGAAGGAAGTGCCCCATCCAGCGTGCTCTTGAGGGCCATCTGAGAGCAGAGCCTGAAGCACAGCATCACAGACAATAAAGAAACAAATACACATGGGCATGTGCCAATAAAACTTTATTTGTGGACACTGAAATTTTCATTTCATGCAATTTTCACATGCCACAAAATAGTGTTCTTCTTTTGACTTTTTTAAAACCATTTAAAATATAAAAAACAAATCTTAAAAATGTTATTTAAAGAAAAAAAAAAAGTGCTCACAGGTCTTACAAGAAGAGCAGATCAACAGACCTGGCCCAGGGGCCGTAGGTTGCCAATCCCTGTTGGAGGAACGAGCACTGGATGTGGAATCCAGCAGCTGTGTTCCATTCCTGCCTCTACCCCCTCCTGGCCCCAAGACCTTGAGCAAGTTATTTCAAGTTTCTTGGTTTCTTTTATCCTCAAAAGGCTTGGAATATAATAGTGTACTTCTCATAGGACTGTTGTGAGTTTTAACTGAGATATAGTGGAAAGGGCTATTAGGCACAAATACCCCAAGATAATAAAGCCTAAGGTCGGGCAGCAGTGATCCTTTCTTATTATGGAAGAAAACCTGGCATCTGGAAAGTATGAAATAGAGGGAAGAAATAGGTTTTGGAATCAGAAAAGTCCCAGGTTGCAGCCCTGACCCAGCCACTTGGAAACATATAACCTTTACAGAGGTACTCAGAGTCTCTGAACTTCAGTTTCCTCATCTATAAAATATTGTTAATATGCCCACCTTACAAGCTTTTTGGAAGATTATTTCAATGGCATAAAAAGTAAAGCACTTGGCACATAGAGACAAAAAAATATGGCAGCTATTATTTATTCCGATGCTGTCTTGATCTTTTTTTAATCCCAAATTTCTGTTTTTCAGAGATGAAGCCGAAGTTCTTTATCAAAAGCATGCCCGCTCGCTGTCTCCAAAACATCTCTTTTAATGGTTCCCCTGGGCTTCAACACAAGGCGCCCCTTTCCTCCCCGAGGGAAACCTTGTTGCTGGAAAGTGGGACAGCCCTTTGAACCGGCATTCTTTTTCCACGCTGAGAAATAACACGGGGCAGCGTGCTGGGAGTTTTTTGTTTCCTATCTCTCCTCCCTGGAGTTGCCCTTTCTGGGTCTGAGGCTGACAAGGGACTGGCAGGGGGAGAGGCTGCCCACTGGCATGGCCTGGGGAGGTGGCATTGTCTGCTCAGGCCTCGCTGCAGCTGCAGGGGCCTCGGGGTCCTGCCGGCTTTGGGGTCAGCCTGATTATGTGTTCCAGCCGGCTGTGTCTTTGATCTGACACAAACAGGCCTGGGATGGACCAGGCTTCTCTCCTTGCTGAGAAAGTTTCTGGAAGTGTCATTTTGGTGGAGGCCTGTTCGGGGCTAGAAGCTTGATGTGACTAAAGGTTCCATGATGTTTCAGTAGAGGAGAGGCGGATGGAAGAAACTGCTGGTTGTCTGATTGTCTGGTCTTCACAGGGAGATGGATGGGCCCAGGGCTGGGGTTTGCAGCCAAGAAACTGGAGTCAGGATAGAGGCCAGGATCAAGAATAGCCAGAGTGACATGAGCCCCGAGAAAGCTGTGGCCAGAGAAAAACAGAAAGTTGGGCTTAGGCACTGACTCCAGTGAATGAGGACAGAGCGCAAGGTCAAAGCAAAGTCCAAGAGCTGGGTGCCTTCAGTCCGTGTGGGTCAAGCACCTTCCCCTCCCTAGAGGCTGGGACGGGTGCTGGGACTGTGTGACGAATATGACACAGTACCAGTCATCTGAAGAACTTGCTTTCCAGGCAAAGAGGTGTTCACATGTAGGCACTGAGATGTGTTCCCCAGCCCATCTCACTGTTCATGGCCACACAGCTAATCCATGTTCCCTGGCTTCTTTGCAGTGTGAGCCATGTGGCTGAGCTCCAGCCAGGGGATGTACGTGATGGGGATGTGGTGAGGCCTGGCCCACAAAATGTCCCCACAGCCTCTTCCTCCTTTGGTGGCCAAATGCAGGGTCTAAGAGAGGGCCCCCAGTCCCAGGACAAGGGCAGAGTCAGAATATGGGAGGAACCTGGGCCCCTGAATGACCCCATAGAAGGCCACCTGTGGCCAGGAGCATCTGCAACAGACTTGGTGAGAATAAGAAGTAAACCTTTAATAGGTAAACCACTGAGATTCAGGGCTTGGCTTGTTATAGTGGTTAACCTATTCTGACTAATAATCATGTTCTAAAAATATATAATAAGAGCCATGGTCATGGTGCTATAGAACAAGATGACTGAAGAGAATACATTTCAACCTCCTTCCAGCTACAGAGTTTAAAGATTTCAGCATGTTCCAGGCCCTAATCAGGAATGTTCTTGGTCAAACCTGAGCTGCTGCTGGAATTAGTCTCTGGGTGCCCCACAGATTCAGCCTGCTGTCCACTCCTGATTCATTCAGCCCCCGCAGGTGCTGGCTGCTCACACAGCTTCCAGAGGTCCCCGGTTTCTCCAGGGTCTCTGACAGCTGCCCATGATGACTTTCCCTAAGGAGAGTTGTGCCTTCCTCACCAGGCCGTGAGCTCCTTAAGGACAAGGACTGTCTGCTTCTCCAGTATCCAACCAAGAACAGAGAAGAAAGCAAGGCTTGTCTCTGCTTGATTAACAGACAGATGGCATACTTCCGTGTCCTCCAGAGCTGACCAGGTGGACGACTATCATCTTGCACTGTTCTCCACATCCTACTGCCTGCCCTGACCTATCTATCCGTGCTGTGGTAGCTTGCAAGTGGCTATGCATTCCCTCCACTTGTGCACATGCTCCTTTGCAATGGGCCTTGAAAGAAGCTGGGCACATTCCTCAGCCCCGGGCTCAAAACAAACAAGCCCAGTACAAACACATCCCATCCTCCCATCCCACCACATATCGCCATATATCCCTCAAACTTCTGAGCCCAGTACAAACACCACCTGGAAAGTCTCCGATAAGGAGACAGCCTTTCAAAGTTTTACTGAAAGCACGGGAACCAAAACAATTCCTTTGTTCCCCTGTAACTTTCGGGCTATAAAAAGCAAACACTCGCATTGTTCGAGGCCCTCTTGTATGCTGTGGAATGGAGGGACCAGGTTCAAACTTGTAGTAAAGATCCTTGCCGCTTGGCTTTGACTCTGGACTCTGGTGGTCTTCTTTGGGGAACAAACGGTCTGGACATAACAGCCTCAGCCACTCTTTCTATCAAATAGTGGGATTTATTTCTCCCACCTTGAATCTAGGCACGGCCATGTGACTTGCCTTAGTCTACAGGACAATAGCAAACATAATACAAGCTGACACTTGAAAAGCAGATGTACATTGGGATCTGCTCCTCTTTGCTCCTCAGGAAATTTCTGCCATCATGTGAACAAGCTTGGGCTAGCCTCTTGGAGGATGAGGAACCACATGGAGAGTCCCAACTGTTGCATTAGAGACCCTGACAAGAGAGCAAAGCCATTCTAGAGCACTCAAACATGGCCACACCAGCTCAGAACAGAAGACCACCCAGCCAACCCACAGCATAATTTAAAAAAGTAGAAGAAGAAATGCTTGCTATCTTCCCTGACTACATTTGACATGGTTTGTTATACAGCAAAAGTTAACTGGCACATGTGTGCAGTCACCCATGACAGATCGTTCTGAGAATTCAGAAACCAAAAACTGTCATGGATGAACTCCAGCCAGCCATCCCCTAAAGCCCTTCCTTCCTGTAAGCCTGGGAAAATGATAATGGGAAAGTAGATCCTTTCCTCTTTTTTTCTACCTGCATGGAGTGCTGTAGGTAAGAATGGCTTTGAGGTGTCCAGTAACCCTTATAGGGTCAGCTCTCACCAAAACCTTGAGCACTGGAAAAGAAGAAAAGGTAACCAGTGGGCTTCCATGTGCCCTGCACATACACGTGCACACACATGCACACATACACACACGCACCTGCGCATGTTGCATGCACACACACATAGACACATGCACACAGTTTTTGCATCACTGATAGCAGAGCAGAACAACTCCCATTCATTCACGAGCTGGGAGGACCTAAGATGGGAATCAGAGGAGGAAAATAAAAGCAGAAACAAATGAGTTTGTCCTTAAAATTCACTTTCTGAAATCCTAGCACTGTTTGAACTGGAAAAGCCAACTTTGGAAACCAACATTTTCTCCAAGTTTGTCTTTCCTAGGCAACAGTCTCTGTGCACCAGCAAATGCATGCTTAGTACTTATATTATATTACACTACATTATGTCATATTATGTTATATAAATTAATAAATATAAGTATAAAATATATTTAGCCTAATTACTTCATGTTTCAGGGCTGTGCTGGGGCCTGCACATAAACAAATAAAATAGAAACAGTCCCTACCTAAAAGAGGTGATTATCTGGTAGCTCTGTAAAGTAGTCCTTCAATGTCCCATTATTCCTATATGTGACCATTATTTATTTAACATATATTATGTGCTACTGCTTGTGATACAGAGAGAATAAGACACAATGCCTGCTCTCATTAAGTTTATATCTGGTGAATATCCTCTGGACCCATATGCCAGAGATGAAACCTGAGCTCAGAGAAGTGTGATAACTTGTAAGTCACACAGAACAGCTGAAATTCAAGTCAATGTCTCCTGCCTCCATCTGGGAGTGCTCATTCCACACATCTCACTGTAGTGAATCCAGAGGGAAGGAAGTCATCCCTGTCTTCACTTTGGAGCAGGTGGCAGAGCCTGTCGCTCTTTTGCTTTAGCTATTGGTTGGTGGAATACAGCGCTAATGGCAGTTGATTGCATTGTAATGGTCACAGTGTATTAGCATTTTAAATAGCAAGTATAAAACAATGGTACCAGTTAGACTTTGTTGGTTGCAAGCAACAGAAAGTCGATCTGGCTATCTTTAGGAAAAAAATAAATAACTCATGGAAGTATATGAAGTAGCTCTAAGCATCTGCCGCAAAGCGGAACAGCCTACTTCAGAAAAGTCAGCAAGGAGAGCAGCTTCCAGGTCCTGGGCACCACCAGGAGAAACAGCTCTAGCCATTGATTGTTTCCCAGTTTCTGCTTCCTGTAACCACTCAAGACTCCAATTCTTGGGGGAGAGAACCTGACTGGCTAAGCTTGAGGTTCATGCCCATATTTGACAGCCCCACTGAAACTTCACATCCGGGGGAGCAACTCTCAAGTGGGAATTAGGGTGCAGCTGCCAGAAGGAAGTAGAATGGCTGGTGAGCAGGCAACTACAACCCCTGTCCACGAAAATAATCACTAGAGAACTTGTGGGTACAGGAGCCAAGAGACATGCAAAAGGTGGGATGTAGATTGTGCTTCCAAAGATGGTTGCACCAACATAAATCTCATCGCATATACTTTTCTTACAGTGTGACACCCCCTCATCAAGAAGGAGGCCCTATGTTCTCTTCCCTTGAACCTAGGTAAACTTTTGTAACTGCCTCAACCAACAAAATGTGGCAGAAGGGAAGCTGCATGGTAGGTGTCCCCCTGGTTCACCCACTGTCTGTCAGGATGCATGCCTTTGGGAGCTATGAGCCATCATGTTGAATAGGACATTTGGAAAGGTTGGGATACTGGTTATAGTCATATAACTATATGACAGGCACTATGATAGATGTTCTTATGCTTGTGTTTAATGCTCATAACAATACTGGGGATAGGTGGCATTATTCTCTTCTTGCAGGAAAAAAAAAAAAAAAAAGCACATGAGACTCAGGCAGGATGAGATTTGCTAGGATTCACACCCAGGTCCCTCCTGACTCCAGAGATCCTAAGTCTTTTTTTTTTTTTTTTTTTTTTTTTTTTTTTTTTTTTTTAACCAGTAACTCTATCTGATTCTCTGATGGTTCTTTCTGTTTTCTAAAAGCACCCCAGTTATGCTGCCTAGTGAAACCAGCTGGAAGGCCAGGGATCAGGACGCAGATCTTCCCTGAAATCACTGTGTGACCTTGACCCCACTCTGAGACCATTTAATCATCAAGAGGGACAGCAAGCCTGGCTGTGAGACCTTGCAGGGGTGGATTGGGGATCAGATGTGTTCCCAGATATCAAAATGCTTTAAAGAGGGAAACGGCCCAAGCAATGTATTACAGTACTCATCCTGCATGCATCAGATCTTGCTGAGAGCAGAGTTCTAAAACCATCTGAACTCTCTAAGCATTCAGAACTTGTGCAGAGGAAGAACAAGGTGTGTAATTTTTTGTTGTCATTGCTTTAGAAGCTCAAAGTAGGATTGGAAAATCCTGACTTCTAAGGCTCACAGCTTTGAGCTTCTGCGGACAGCTGGGCCTGGAGAGGATGTCATCTGGCATGAGTGAGAAAGCCTCCCTTTAGCAAAAAGTGATTTGCAGGAAGGGAATTTCTGCACTCTGCATGTAAGCAAGAGATGACCAAATGTTCCCTGGCATTCGTGCTTGATTACCCGTAAAGTGAGGCCCCATCCTTAACTGTCCACAGGGAGAACGGAATATCAAACCACAGGAGATCCACTCTAACCCCAAAACTGAGGTCCTGCATGTGAACATACCTTGAAAACAGAATATAGGGAAAGAATTTAAAATATACATGAAGATTTACAGGTGTGCTTATCACATCACTGATTACAATATAAAAAGTATACAATATAAAAAGAGTCTGACACTTCACATGAGTGAATTGATTATATCAATTTTATGGTATATCCATGTATTAGAATATTGTGATGCTATTAAAAGGATGTTTGCAAAGACTTTTTAATGGGTTGAGGATATGTTAATAACATTGAAGGTAATGTCAGGGGACAAATCTGCCTGAGCATAATGAATGAGCTCCAGATGTACACGAGTAACTGATTGGGATGAGAAAGAACAACACTAGCAGACAGGGTTAGGGAGGAAACTGACTTTTCATCGTTCATCTTTTGGTAACTTTTGAATCTTCAGATGGAGAAGAGCCATCGACGTCTAGCGCAGTAAAGTAAATAAGACCCACACTAAAACAAAGTATTCTAAGATCCTACGTACTTCCACATTGAGAAACAAAGTCATATACAAAGAAACTGGAATCAGAATACCATCAGACTATTTTCAACAGAAAGATTAAAATAAAGACATTTGCAAATATTTGCAGTCAAGAAGTTATCTTTCCTGTTGTTTGTTTTTAAGAGATAGGATATTGCTTTGTTACCCAACAGGGCAGTGGCAGGATCATAGCTCACTGCAGCCTCAAACTCCTGGGCTCAAGCAATCCTTCCACCTTAGCCTCCCTCGTAGCTAGGACTATAGGCGTGAACTACCACACTCAGCTAATTTTTTTCATTTTTTTTTTATTTTTGTAGAGACGAGGTCTCACCATGTTGCCCAGACTGGTCTCAAACTCCTGTCCGCAAGCAATCCTTCCACCTTAGCCTCCCAAAGTGCTGGGATTACAGGTGTGAGCCTCCACACCCAGCCTAGGAAGTTATCTTGTATGCATCTTTTCTTGGAAAGCTACTGGAGGTTACGCTGGAGCAAGAAAGTAAGTCAAGAGGAATATAGGAAATGTAACGCAGGCAAAGGGAGGATCTAGACAGCCCAATATCCAGGTCTGGAGGAGTCCCACTCTACACTGGGGAACGGGTCAAAACACACCTGGAGGAAGGTCTTCAGGCAAATAAAATGGGTTGAGGGCATTTATGACATTAGGTCATGAAAAAAACAGTAAATAGTAGATCCTTAGAAAACTAAATGAAATACAGGACACAATGTTTAACTACAGGAAAGTACAGTACGCTCCTTAACTCAGAGTTGGAAATCAGCTACAAAGTATCATGATGCATGTTTAGCTGCGGTTCTCTGAGAAGCATATGCTATAAGAGGTAAAAGAGATGTGTTGGAGAAAACATCTGTAAAGGAGAAAGGGGAGGGGGCGTTAAGACCTGGCAGTTCTGGGCCGGGCGCGGTGGCTCAAGCCTGTAATCCTAGCACTTTGGGAGGCCGAGACGGGCGGATCACGAGGTCAGGAGATCGAGACCATCCTGGCTAACATGGTGAAACCCCGTCTCTACTAAAAAATACAAAAAAAAACTAGCCGGGCACGGTGGCGGGCGCCTGTAGTCCCAGCTACTCGGGAGGCTGAGGCAGGAGAATGGCGTGAACCCGGGAGGCGGAGCTTGCAGTGAGCTGAGATCGGGCCACTGCACTCCAGCCTGGGCGACAGAGCGAGACTCCGTCTCAAAAAAAAAAAAAAAAGACCTGGCAGTTCTGATATTTTGGAAAAAAAGAAAGTTAAGAACATTTTGGATAGGCCAATGGGGAGTCTTCCAGCCAAAGCTCCTCATTAAGAGTCTCACATCTAGCAGAAAGGGGCCAGAATTACTACCCACGCATTGGGTACTAATTGACTGGGGACAGCTGAAGGAAGCCTGGTGCGGAGCAGTTCCAATAGGACAGCAGCTTGGAACCACAGCAAGAGATTGGAGTGGTAAATCTTCAGGACCACTGTCATGTAAATACTGAGTATTGATATAAACAACTAACACTGAAGGACAGGAGAGGGGAAATTGGAGGTGGTGTTGCTGAGAGAGGGAGCAATCACAAGACTCCTCCGGGTGACCCCCTACATTTCTCAGCTTCACAAGAAGTAAGGGTAAGGCCATTGACAGGACCACAGGTGATGAACAGAAGTGGAATGTGTCCCTTTCAAGTGAAGGAGATAAGAATCTGAGGACTTCATCCATCATGCTTTTTCCCTGGGCAGTGAATTTTGCAGCCACATGTTGTGATGGTGATGGCACATGATGGAGTTAAGTTAAGCTTAGGTCATTCAGTCATTAGAGAGAGGGCAGCCCCCACACCCAGACGCACATTCAGCCCACCTACTTGCCTCCCAGGACACAACTTGGTCACTTAAAGAAGACCCTGGCACTGCCCTCCTTGCCTCACCTCCTAACACCAGCAACTGTCCTCAGCATCCCCCCATGACACCCTCTGCAGCAGGAGCCAAAGCAGCTCAGGCATTCAGATTCAACCAGAACAAGCCCAGGTCTGGCCACTTCAAGATGCAGGATGAAGGATTGTGCTCTGAGTCATGGAGTCTGGTTTCTCCATCAGCCCCCAGAGTAGTTGCAAATCACATCCAGAAATGCAGAGTTAACCCTCCTGGAGCAAACTTTAACCAATGAGAGGCAGGAGATGAGAAAGAGCTGGCAGCTATATTCTGTTCCTTCTTCCCTGTGATGGATTGTTCTGAGTTGTGGTTCACTAAGAACCCTACATGACCAAGTAACCAGATACATTTTGCTTTTTTTTTTTTTTTTTTTTTGAGACCGAGTTTTGCTTTTGTCACCCAGGCTGGAGTGCAATGGCATGATCTCGGCTCACTGCAACCTCCTATTCTTGGGTTCAAGCAATTCTCCTCCCTCAGTTTCCTGAGTAGCTGGGATTACAGGTGCCCACTACCATGCCCAGCTAATTTTTGCATTTTTAGTAGAGATGAGGTTTCACCATGTTGGACAGGCTAGTCTCAAACTTCTGACCTCAGGTGATCCACCTGCCTCGGTCTCCCAAAGTGCTGGGATTACAGGTGTGAGCCACCATGCACAGTCCCCTAAACGTGTTTTCTTGTGGAGTTGCAGTAGCTCCATAATGCATCTTTGCCTTCATTTTCTCCTGCTATCTACTTTTCTTCTGTTCACCCTCTCTTGCTGCCCTGGGCTTGCACCTCACCACAAAGCCCTGGTATGTAAGCTTTGCCTCGAGTTCTGTGTTCTGTGGCTAAGACACCTTTGGAGGATACTTCTTGGGTCTTTGGGAAACAGGGAAGTTCAAGAGGAAGAAGTGACTGAAGACAGGAAGAGGCCAAGCCCTGTGTGTAGGAGTCAGAAAGCAGAATCTAAAATGGATAGAGTTTCTGAAGAGCTCAGGAAGGGAATAAAGAACCATAAACCAAGAGGACAGCTGAGATAACAGCTGGGATGGGAGAGTAATGGGAGAACACTGAGCTGTAGGATGCCTCATGATGGTGTCTGAAGCAGGACAGAGGCTGAGGCCCTGGGCCTGCAGAATGCCACACACTCCAGTGATGATGACAAGAGCTGCAGTGCCTATGAAGGGCTTCATTAACACTCTGGTGCCAGAAATGGCATATTTTCATGTATTTTTAAATACAAATAAATCTATGTCAGCCTCATCAGCCAAGATCGGCAATGAACCCATTCTCAGATAATGAGTGTAGGGATCTGGGAGACCTCCCATCTCCCTGGAGACTCTAAAATGATGCAAATAGCACATTATTGAGCACTTACTGTATACCAGCTATTGTTCTGCCTACTTCATGTGTATTAACTCATTTAATCCTCATGACATTTTGGGTTACGCACCGTTAGCATTTCCATGCAATTGATGAGGAAACTGATTAACTTGCCGAAGGTCAAGGTAGTGATAGAGAAAGATTTCAACTCAAGTATTGTGCCTCTAACCCTCATGTTATCAATGGACACACCATAACACATGTGATGTGAGGCTTTTACAGTCTAAAGCATGAGGAAGAGTCTCTGGTCTATCAAGGCTGCAGTGGCAGTTCCTAGTTCTCCTTGTCTAGTACTTTAGGGTCCATTTGAAGGGAAAGGCTTCGTTGGGGACCACACTCCCCCTGAACCTGGAGATCTTTAGCAGGAGAAGTCAACCAGAGCCCACACCATGGCACAGTGGGCTCAGTCCACCCATAACCTTCCCACTGTTTCCCATCTCAAGGTCTTACTGACTCGGCGTCTCCCGCATCCCACCCTCCCATCTTCATCCTGGTGGCTCAGGAAGTTCAACCTCCTTTTCCAGGATTGAACCTGTGTCCTTCTCTCCTCTGGAAAATCAGCTTCCACTCCCACCCCAACCAGGAAAGGGCTAAGTCTCCACCCACGGGCCAGTTCCACCCTGGGAAAAGGTAGAGCAATCCCCCAAAGTCATGAAGTCTTCCTCTTCCTTTTAGGAAAAGGAAAATAGTGTTTTGCTTTTTTCTTTTTTTTTTTTTTTTTTTTTTTTTTGAGACGGAGTCTTGCTCTGTCACCCGGGCTGGAGTGCAGTGGCCGGATCTCAGCTCACTGCAAGCTCCGCCTCCCGGGATCACGCCATTCTCCTGCCTCAGCCTCCCGAGTAGCGGGGACTACAGGCGCCCGCCACCTCGCCCGGCTAGTTTTTTGTGTTTTTAGTAGAGACGGGGTTTCACTGTGTTAGCCAGGATGGTCTCGATCTCCTGACCTCGTGATCCGCCCGTCTCGGCCTCCCAAAGTGCTGGGATTACAGGCTTGAGCCACCGCGCCCGGCCTGCTTTTTTCTTAAGTAATTCAGGGTGGCAGGGAACTATTATAGAGGTTTCACACTGTATAACCCTAGAAAATGCTGTTCATATTCATAGTCATCATAGATGTAACTATCAAGAGCATCTCCAGAAGACAAAAACAGAGTACCTCGAGGGAGGGAAGGACTTTGTAAATTCATAGCAAGGTACCTTTAGGGCTAGAGGTGGGGTTGGGAGGAGTCTATTACAAAGCAAAAGGGGGAAATTCAAAACACCATTAATTTCTCAATAAGACATCCAGTTACTGAGTTAACATTTACTGGGCACCTCCTATATCCAGGTACACATCTAAGGACTTTCTATTCATGATGTCCATCTTCAAAACAATCCTGTGAAGCAGGCAACATCATCACCGCCATTTTACAGACCAGAAAACCAAGAGAGTTATTTGTCCAAAGCTATATGGCTAATAAGCAAGAAGCTGGGATTTGACCCCATGTCTGCCCACCTTGGCAGCCCTCACTCTCAACCTCTGTGGATGACAAAGGCCCACCAGGACTCAGCCTTGTGCAAGAAGCAATCGAAGGAGGCCTGCAACAACAGAGGCACATAATTTTTGCATGAAGCCACCGTCCTACCAATGGCCCTTTTCATGGAGTTTCTTGATGGTGGGATCATTCACATGGAGGCTACATGCACAGAAACCTAACCAGAGACCAGTACTGCCAACTGACATGCGTGACTTTGGACACACTGATTCACGTATCAGAGCCTCAAGTTTCCTTCCCTGCAAACCTGGGGCTGGTGCTCATCGCCTTGCAATGTTAGGGGGATTAGAAAATGTATCCCATATAAAGTGCCTGAAACGTTAATAAATGTAACTTTCTTTACCATTACCAACTCTCCTCATTCTTAAATTCCCTATCACTGAGTCTCTAAGGAATCTGTCTTTTCAGTTAAATTCCTAGAGTGAGCTTTTTAAAGAGAGACTTGAGCTGGGTTTTACTATCTAATGCTGATAGCATTTTTGATGTGTATCAATCATTTTCATTTGCAAGGTGGGTGGATTTTATATATCCATATCTAGCTGCTGGGAGAAAAATCTTTAAAGCTTCGAGATGGGATTTTTAAAACACCTTTATGAAAGAAAAAAAGCAAAAGTTTAACCTTCAAGGAAAATAAAAGAGAACATGAAGTCTATACTTGAACATACACAACACCAAAAAAAAAAAAAAAAAGAAAAACCTGAGCCTGAGGTTGCAAATATACAACCTTGATACCAATTGTTCGGACAGTATAAAAAGGATGGTTTTCATCTGCATTGGTAAAAGAGGCAGCCTAACACATTGCAAGAGGCCATAAAATCTGTCCCTATTGGCAGCAATGCTGTGGGGCCGGAAACCCCATTGTTAGAGATGTCCCATTCATTGATTTATTCTTTCTGTCATCTATTCTCCTCACTCATTCTTTCATCTAAAAATCTCTTCTCAAGTGATTACCATGTGCCAGGCACTGTGTTAGCGGCTGAGAGTATGGAAATGACTGACAGTCCCTTTATAGATATCCGCTTTACAGATAGAGAAGCAGGCATGTTCAGATAATGACAATATAAAGTAAGTTTTATCTATGACATGCTAAAAGAGCAGTAAAAACAGGGGAAAAAATAAGACTCAATTCAGAGACAAACACATGACAAATATAATTTTTGTGTTGTGAGGTGCAGTGAACAAGCACAGAATCAAGAGGACTTCACACTGTCTGAGGGTATTAGAAAAAGCTTGGCAGTGGGGTTGGGGAGGTGTGGGGTAGTCTCAGAGCTGCAATAGTAACTCACTAGCAGACCAGGAAAAGAAAGTGTCCTGGCATTTTTGTCCCCTGGTAAAAGATGAATTATGCTGCAGGAGTAATCCAGGTCATCCTAATTGCCCATTTGTGTACTTGCTTCTGTATTCTTTAGTCTACCTGATTATTTTCCAGGTTAAGGCTGTAAAGGTGTAGAACACAGGAGAGGCTGAAGTGCAGCGTGGAAAAGACCTGAAGTGGTGCTGTGGTCTGAATATTTGTGTCCTTCCAAAATTTATGTGTTAAAACTTAATCACTAATAAGATATCATTAAGAGGTGTTGCTCACATAAACAGAATTATGATCATATGATCATCTCAATATACACAGGAAAAGCATTTGATAATATTCAGCATCCCTAGATTAAAACCCTCAACAAAATTGTCATAGAAGGGACATAAGTCAAAGTAATAAAAACCATCTATAACAAACCCATAGCCAACATCATACTGAATGGGGAAAAATTGAAAGCATTCCCCCTAAGAATTGGCACAAGACAAGGATGCCCACTTTTACCACTTCTAGTCAACGTAGTACTGGACGTCCTAGCCAGAGCAATCAGATAAGAGAAAAAAAACAAAGGGCATCCAAATTGGAAAAGAGGAAGTCAAACTGTCTTCACCAATGATATGATTGTATACCTAAAGAAACCGAAAGACTCATCCAGAAAGCTACTGAATCTGATAAATAAATTCAGTAAAGTCTCAGGATACAAAATCAATGTACAAAATCAGTAGCACTGCTATAGACTAACAGCAACCAAGCTGAGAACCAAATCAAGAACTCAATCCCTTTACAACCACTGCAAAAAATAAAATCGAAATACTTAGGAATATGCCTAACCAAAGAGGTAAAAGATCTCTACAGGGAAAACCACCAAACACTGCTGAAAGTAATCATAGATGACACAAACAAATGGAAACACATCCCGTGTTCATAGATGGATAGAATCAATATTGTGAAAATAATCATACTGCCAAAAGCATCTACAGATTCAATGCAATTCTCATCAAAATACCATCATCATTCTACACAGAACTAGAAAACACAATGGTAAAATTTCTATGGAACAAAAAAAAAAAAAAAAAAAAAAAAAAAGAGCCTGCATAGCCAAATCAATACCAAGCAAAAAGAACAAATCTGGAGGCATCACATTACCAGACTTTAAATTATACTACAAGGCTATAGTCACCAAAACAGCATGGTACTGTTATAAAAATAGACATGTAGGCCCATGGAACAGATTAGAGAACACAGAATAAAGCCAAATACTGCCAACTGATCTTTGCCAAAGCATACCAAAACATAAAGTGGGACAGGACACCCTATTGAATAAATGGTGCTGGGATAACTAGCAAGCCACGGTAGAAGAATAAAACTGGATCCTCATCTCTCACCTTATAAAAAATCAACTCGAGATGGATCAAAGACTTAAATCTAAGACCTGAAACCATAAATGTTTTAGAAGATAACATCAGAAAAACTTCTAGACACTGGCTTAAGCAAAGAATTCATGACTAAGAACCCAAAAGCAAATGTGACACAAATAAAAATAAATAAACTGGACCTAACTAAACTAAAAAGCTTCTGCCAGCAAAATAAATAATCAGCAGAGTAA
Source organism: Chlorocebus sabaeus (assembly GCF_047675955.1). Lineage (NCBI taxonomy): Eukaryota > Metazoa > Chordata > Mammalia > Primates > Cercopithecidae > Chlorocebus > Chlorocebus sabaeus. The sequence goes on along the minus strand of NC_132911.1, from coordinate 138,644,888 downwards.
ACATACAACCCACAGAGTGGGAGAAAATATTCTCTGACAAAGAAGTAATACCCAAAATCTACAAGGAACTCAAACAAATCAGCAAGAAAAGCAAATAATCCCATCAAAAAGTGGGCAAAGTACATGAATAGACAATAATAAAAAGAAGAAATACAACCAGTCAACAAACATATGAAAAAATGCTCAACATTACTAATTATCAGGGAAATGCAAATTAAAACCACAATGAGATACCACCTTAGTCCTGCAAGAATGACCATAATTTTAAACATTAAAAATAATAGATGTTGGTGTGGATGTGTTCAAAAGGGGACACATTTATAGTGCTGGTGGGAAATATGGAGATTCCTTAAAGAACTAAAAGCAAAACTACCATTGAGTTCAGAATTCCAGCAATGGGTATCTACCCAAAGGAAAAGAAGTCATTATATAAAAAAGACACATGCACATGCAAGTTTATAGCAGCACAATTCACAATTGCAAAAATATGGAATAAACCTAAATGTCCGTCAACCAATGACTGGATAAAGAAAATGTGGTATATATGCCCCATGGAATACTACTCAGCCATAAAACAAAACAAAATAATGGCTTTTGCAGCAACTTGGGCAGAGTTGGAGGTCATTATTCTAAGTGAAGTAACTCAGGAATGGAAAACCAAATACCGTATGTTCTCACTTATAAATGGGAGCTAAGCAATCAGGATGCAAAGGCATAAGAATGATATAATGGACTTTGTGGGCTCAAGAGGAAGGGTGGGAAGAGGGTGACAGGTAAAAGACTACACATTGTGTACAGTGTGTACACTGCTTGGGTGACAGGTGCACCAAAATATCAGAAATCACCACTAAATAATTTATTCATGTAACTAAAAGCCACCTATACCACAAAAACTATTGAAATATAAAAATAAATATAAATTTTTTTTTAAATGAGATGTTACCATTAGGAGCTGATTAAATCATGAGGGCAGAGTCCTCGTGAACAGGATGAATGACCTTATAAAGAGTTGCAAGACCATGGAATACTATGCAGCCATAAAAAAGAATGAGACCATGTCCTTTGCAGGGACATGGATGAAGCTGGAAGCCATTATCCTCAGCAAACTAACACAGGAACAGAAAACCAAACACCACATGTTCTCGCTCATAAGTGGGAGTTGAACAATGAGAACACATGGAGACAGGTAGGGAAACAACACACACCAAGGCCTGTCACAGGGGGAAAGGGGAGGGAGAGCACCAGGACGAATAACTAATGCATGTGGAGGTTAATGCCTAGGTGACAGGTTAACAGCTGCAGCAAACTACCACGGCACATATTTACCTATGTAACAAACCTGCACATTCTGCACATGTATCCCAGAACGTAAAGGAAAATAAAATTTAAAAAATAAAAATAAAAAATAAAGAGGTGAAAGGGAACTGTTTGCCCCTGCCACCCTGAAAGGACTCAGCAAGAGGCCTCACCTGTGAAGCAGAAAAGAGCCCTCACTAGACACTAGATTTGCTGGTGCCTTCATCTTGGAGTTCCTCGCTTCCAGAACTGTGAGAAAGAAGGTTCTATTATGTATAAATTACCCAGCCTAAGATATTTTGTTCTAGCAACCCAATGGACTAAGATAAGCATCATCTGCTCCAACCTTGTCTTTTATAAACCAGTGATTTTAGGCCCAGAAAGGTTAAGAGATTTGCCAAAGGCCACAAAGCAAATCAGGACCTAGAACATAGGTTTCCCAGTTCCTCCAAGGGCCTCCTACTTGAAAAGCATATCGCAGTATAGGAAGAGCCTCACATACCCTGACAGAGTGGCTATTAGCGTCCCTGTCTTACAGAGGAGAAAACAGAGGCCTGAGACGGGAAGTGACTTCCCTAAAATCACACAGCGCAAGCTCTAGGCAGAACCAGCAGCAGCTAGAACGGAAGGCTCCGGAGCGCTTTCCATTGTGCGACACTGCCGCCTAGGGGCAGGCTAGAGCAAGGGACCCGGGGAAGGCGGGCTTTGGGCAGGCGGCAGGGCCACAGTGGAGGAAGAGGGATGCTAGGAGCAGACTCAGAGGCGACTTTCCTCTACTTCCAGCCTAGCCAGGGGTGGCCACAGGTCTGCCTCCCGCTGCTGCCCACACACTTAAAACGTCCTGCACACCCCTCCGGGGACACTCTTGTAAGTTATACAATCTAATGTTGCCAAACTAAAATTGATACTGAAAATAGGTGCAGCTTTCGCTAGAGGGATCATTTTTCATCCACCTTATGATGAAGCATATGGAGCGAGGAAGACATATCCCTTTGAAATAGTTGTCAGCAGCCTGTGGGTTTTCACAGTGAATCTGTGACTCACGGCACAGGCAAGGTGGTGTTCAGTCCTGCAGGTACCATCACGCAACAACAGGTACAAGGGAGGTGGAATGCAGCTGATCATCTGCCCTGTGCACAGATGCAAAAAGCATTGATCATTTTCGTGTGACATTATACACAATAAGTCTAACTGTTGGTAGCACCACCCTTTTGAATAATGGATCATCACAGAGCAGATAGAGGCAACAGAGGGATCCTACTGCAGACCAATAGCACAGCCTAGTGGCGATCTAAGAGATGGCAACTTCATCTCCCCGTCATCACAGGCTCACAGGAGGCACAGGATACCCTCATTTTTGGTGGGATATCAAATTCTAAAGAAAGGCTAAGCTACTCAAGCTTACCAGTTCTACCAACATTTTTGTCTTTTTAAAATTTTTTATTTTTAATTACTGTGGTTACATGATAGTTGCACATATTTATGGGGCACATATATTTTGATACAAACATACAATGTGTAATAATCAAATCAGGGTAACTGGGTATCCATCACACCAAGCATTTATCACTTCTCTGTATTAGGAATATTTGAATTCTACTCTTTTAGTTACTTTGAAATATACAATAGATTGTGATTAGCTACAGTCTCCCTATTGTGCTACTGAAGTTAAATCTTATTTCTATTTAACTATATTTTTATACCCATTAACCATCTCATTTATATCCCCCACCTCCACTACCCTTCCCAGCCTCTGGTAATCATCATTCTACTCAATCTCCATGAGTTCAAATGTTTTAGCTCTCATAAATTGGTAAGAACATATGATATCTGTTTTTCCATGCCTGGTTTATTTCACTTAACATAATGTCCTCCAGTTCTATGTTGTTGCAAATGACAGGATTTAATTTTTTATGGTAGAATAACATTTCATTGTGTATATATACCACGTTTTCTTTATCTATTCATCCATTGATGGACACTTAGGTTGATTCTATGTCTTGGCTATTGTGAATAGTGCCACACTAAACGTGGGAGTGCAGAAATCTCTCCAGCATTTTAGTTGTCCTGCTCTGTGCCAGACACTGAGCCAGCCTTCAGAGAATCAATAATGAACAGAACGTAGTAAGAGATGAGACTCAAATTATTTGAGAAGGATCTGAGAGAAACTACAAGAGCGAGGTCACAGTGCCTGACCTACTCAGCAGTTCATAATCAGATCAACAAATCTTTAGCAATTCTGCCCTTTTTTTGGGGGGGGGTCACACATGCAAAATTATTTCCTCTATGTAACAATTCTTAAGACTAAATTATATACGTAAGCATAATCCTTGATATAATTTTAATTACCTGAAGCAGTTGTCCTTAGCTCTTCTGAAGTCACCTACCCTCTGAGAGTCTCATGAAATCTATGAACTCAGTCCACCAGAAAATGCACCCACATAATATACAGCAAAATGCTGCATACAATTCAAAAGTTCTCCAGAAACTGTGATGCTTCTCCAAGCACTCAACTAACAGTTCCTATTCTAAAGGGTTTTTTTGTTTTGTTTTGTTTTGTTTTGTTTTGTTTTGTTTTGTTTTGTTTTGTTTTGAGACAGGGTCTCATCTCACTCTGTTGCCCGAGCTGGAGTGTAGTGGTGCAATCTCAGTTCACTGTAGGGCCTCCACCTCCTGGGTTTAAGCAACTCTCCTGCTTCAGCCACCCAAGTAGCTGGGATTACAGATGTGTGCCACCATGCCTGGCTAATTTTTGTATTTTTAGTGGAGACGAGGCTTTGCCATATTGCCCAGACTGATGTCATACTCCTGAGCTCAAGTGATCTGCCCACCTCGGCCTCCCAAAGTTCTGGGATTACAGGCATGAGCCACTGCACCTGGCCTGAAAGCTATGCTTAGAGAAAAATGACAACATTTTCTACTTTAAAGTACTATGACATTAACTTGAAGATAAGTGTAATTCATTAATTAAACAAGAGAAATTATCAAGCACCTGCAACATACTCAAAGCTACTTGTAGAGTTGGCAAGGGATGTGGAAGTATAACCTCTACGCCCTCCTATAGAGAGTCTGGATAAGACAGATGTTCAGGGCTCAGGCTGTGGGTTCACATTCTTGCTTCATCACCAGGACAACCACTCGCCCTCTCTGAGTCTTGGTTTTCTCATCTGCCAATGAAAGTGATGATTACAAGTCCCTCACCAGTCTCTTATGGGAATTGATGTAAATCACAGTGTCTGGAAGATACTAAAAGCTCAATCAATGGTTTTTTATTGTGAACATTACAATTAGGATTAATTAATGAATTAATCCACCCAATAACAATTTACCCATGGCCCACTGTTTGCCAGGTGACTAATACTAAGTGTTGGGGATACAGATTTGGCCAGGTGCCAGACGCTAGTTTCTGAAACTTAGTCCAAGGACAGGCACCAAAGTTGTCACCCAGAAGCTTGTTAAACATGTGGGATATCTCAGGCCCCTTCCCAGAACTACTGAATTTTAACAAGATCCCCAGGCAATTCACAAACACTTTAAAGTTTGAAAAATCCTGCAGTAGATCTTGAAAAAAGAGAGACTCCCTCTGAAAAACTGGCCTTGCTTCCTTGTCTAAATGGACTCAGAAAGGGCTTGAATCAAATCCTCTTTGTTGGTCACTTTTGTGGCTCCTCTTTGTAATATAAATGTGTCCCTGGAGGGAAAAATATAACAGGACTATTTGGTGACATCACAAAGATTGTCTCTCCGAGTGCCCCTCCTCTGTAGACAAGGCTTAGGAGAGATGCTCATTCACCAAGAGACAAGAAGGCCAGAAATTCCCACACATACCTTTTGAAGAGTCAATGCTATTGGAACATCTCTTGTAAACTAAGGTGGTCACAAAAAGTCCCTTGGTAGGAAAGAGCACCACAAGGAAGCCCAGAACAAAGGAAGAACTGGGACAACCTGCTCAATCCCAAGGCCCAGGGGAGGTTCTGGGTTGAAAGAGCAGGTGCTGGGGCCATGTCTGAAGAGGCCAGTGGTCTACCCTCAGGCTAAGACAAGAACAATGAGAGAACACACACAGTCAGATTAAAGAGAGCATGGAAGAGCATGCTTGGTGGAGCTGTAGGGGGTAGGTCGTCTACCCTGTGACACCCTGTGCCCCCACAGAGACCTGGATTCACAAAGAGGTCACTGGAGAAGTGGGAAAGAATATGCCAGACTTGGGACCCACTGGCAGCAGTGGCAGGAGCGAGGTAGCCAAATGCCACAGCCCCACCGTAGGTTAATCAGTCTCCAGTTCCCTTTCTAGCTGGCATATGTGAGCAGGACATATGGGGAATAAATAAGCACCTGGAGTTTAATCAAATCCAGACTCTGCCTCAAGATCCCATGGTCTAGTGGGGCCGTGGGCATGTGAATACAGAAACGAATCCTTACAACAGGGGCCATTACCCCCATATCCCAACAAGGACCCTGCAGCCTGGAAGAGGTTAAAGCCCTTGAAGAAGGCTGCAGACAGTATAGGTGGCAAAGCCAAGAGTGACATCCAAATCAATCCCAAACTCTGCTTTTTACAAACTATCCACCTACTATAAAGGGTCCCTCTGCTGAGGAGAAAGCCACAACATTTTTGTAAGTACAGACTCAGTAACCAACAGAAAGACCATCAATATTCTCCAGGAACACAAAAGAGGAGACCAAGTTAGTGTTGGGACATCAGGAAAAGAACCCAGACTTTGCACCATGTCTTGAAGAATAGGAGCAGCCAGGAAAGGAACAGAGAATAGGACTTAGATGACCCAGGGTAGATCGAGCTGAAGCTTGAGGATGAAGTGAGCATGAGGCTACAAAAACAGGTGAAGGCCAGATCTCTGAGGGGCTGGAGGACTGTCCTATGAACTTGAGCTTAGTTGGGCCACAGTAGGAAGCAACGGAGGCTTTGGGGAAGGAGCCCTACTTAGGCCTTTGTTTAAGAATGATCTCCCTGGTGACCACAGGAAAGATGGTTTGAGGTAAAAGAGAGATTGGGGGCAGGAGATTCCATGAGAAGATATCCCAGAGGACTGAACTAGACAGTTGAGAAGAGGAGAAACCCCTGGGAGGCATTTTAGAGGGAAAACGTATAAACCTTAGTGACTCCGAGGAGAGGACATGAGCAGGAAGGGAATGAATATGCCTCCAAGCTTCAAACCTCGTTAGGTTTGAAACCAGTTGAAGAAGAGGAACTATTGGGAAAACAAGGAAAAGTTCTGAGGGCTGGCCCCTGAAGCACTCTGCCTAGTGGCTTGTCACTTTCTTTCTTTTCTTACTTTGTATTCTCCTGGCAGCCCAGCAAGAAAACACCCCAAAACCTGAAGCACCCAGAAAGGTCAGAGAGAGCAGGCATGTTCCATCAGCCTGAGACATGAGGTATCTTTTGCCAGGGTCCACAGGAGCAGAAGACCAGAGAATCAATCCATTCTATCTCTGATACCATCTTTATGTGGTTTCAGCACACTTCTGTTTAAAATCAAGTCAATTCAATTCAACAAACATTTTGAGTACCAATTATATACCCCAACTAGGCACTGGGGGTATGCAGATGATAATAAAAGCCCAGTACAGTAGAATGAACAGCATGACTCGAAAATTCATGTCCGCCTGGAACCTTGGAATATGAGCTTATTTGGAAGTAGGGTCTTTGCTGATGTCATTAGTGAACCTAAGATGAAGTTTACTGTTGGATTAGAGTGGGACTGGTATCCTTATAAGAGAAGAAGACACAGAGACTCACAGAGAAGAGACTATGTGAGAATGAAGGCAGAAGCTGGAGTGATGTGTCTACAAGCCAAGGAATGCCAGGGATTGCTGGGAGCCTCCAGAGCCAGGAAGAAGTAAAGAAGGATCCTCCCCTAGAGCCTTCACAGGGAGTGTGGGTCCGTCCACACCTCGATGTAGGGCTTCTAGCCTCCAGAACTGTGACAGAAAGTCTCTGATTTTAAGCCACCCAGTGTGTGATCATTTGTTTTGGCATCCCTAAGAAATTAATATACCCAGCACATGGAGAGAGGCCACCTGCAGCACAAAGCCAAGAAAAGACATGGAAAGAAAGAGAACTCAGAGGACTTCAACTGGACCCCTGGATCTAGCTGTGCCTGAAACTAGACTGTCCTTGGACTTGGCAGCTACAGGAAATGCTCTGTTCCCTTCTACCTAGCTATTCGCATTTAGTTCTCCATCAGGGCAAGTCAAAGAGGCCCAATTATTCATTCTTTTGCTCCTACTACTAACGGTTCTGAGAAGAAAAGAGTCAGCTCACCAAGCACCGTGGCAAGCCACATAACATTCCTGCAGTGACAGCAGTGAGGTCTTTTGAAAATGTTATCAAAGCAAATTTCTGCCATATACTTACTTCATTCAATTTATTAAACAAATTTTACCATCTCTGAAAAGGGTAGAAATGAATTTTCCTTAGCCTTTATGGTTCACGTTTGATTAAAACTAAAGTTGTACAACCAGACACCACAAATGTTGTTCTTTACTAAGAATCTTAACAAGAAGCTGTTAACTCAAATCCTTTTGAGAACTTGAAGTGCTGGATTAACCTTTACCCTTTATTTAGGAAAAAAAAGACAAAGAAAAAAGTTTGCAAATATTTATGTAGCAATGATCAGAGTTAAGTTAAATTTGCACTTTTGTAGCTGAGTCATCAGATAATGTTTCTACCTATACCTATTTACCAAGGAATATTATTTCCAATAATAGCATTTTAATGATTCCAAAGGTCATCAACTTGTAACCTTGGGACTATAAATATTTGTTATATGAAGCTACATGTGCTAGAATGCTTAACTACAGAGAACCATGTTCATTCACTTAAAGCTGTCATCTGTGTTTGCCATAAATAGGCGAGTCCCATAAATTGCCATAAATGGGAAAGTCATTCTGACCAACTTTGTGATAATTAACCCATTGCCTATGAGCTCACTCTAGGTTTTAATATCTCAATAGTATAAAGATGATGCAGATTTTATTAGAATTAGGAAAATATCTATAGGAGTTTCGTAAAAAGTGTAATAAATGACCTAAAATATTAACATTCAAACAAGATGGAATCTATAGGCAAGACTCAATGAATGCTAAAACTAGTGGTCAAAGTTGAAGAGTAACAGGATAATTATCTAAGTTTCTAATAATTTCCCCAGAATAGCAACTTTGGAGCAGACAAATTTGGCAGAAATTGCCTTAACCAAGTGATCAAAGTTAACATCCCCAATTATAGAAAAAAACATCACCATATGCCTTCTGATATGAAGCACAGTGAAGAATAAAGCATCACTTCTGTGGTCTTTTTTGTCAAAAAGAAACCTGAATCTAATCACAAGGAAACATCAGACAAATGGAGGAAAAATCTACAAAATAATTATCTTGCACCCTTCAAAAATGTCAGTGTCGGTCTGGTGCAGTGGCTCATGCCTGTAATCTCAATACTTGGGGAGGCCAAGCGGGGAGGAAAGTTTGAGGCGAGGAGTTTAAGACCCGCCTGGACAACATAACAAGATCCCATCTCTACCTAAAAAAAATAAAGATTAGCTGGGTGTGGTGGCACATGCCTGTAGTCTCAGCTACTCGGAAGACTGAGATGGGAAGATTGCTTGAACTTGGGCATTCAAGACTGCAATGAGCTATGATCACGCCACTGTACTCCTCCAGCCTGGGCAACAGAGCAAGACCCTGACTCAAAAAAAATAATATTGTTAAAAAAGAAAAAAAAAGTCAGTGTTATAAAGACTTAGGAAGTGTCCCAGATTAAAGGAGGCTACAGGGATGTGACAACTGAATGCAATGAGAGATCTGGATTTTATTTTGCTACTAATGGCATTGCAGAGACAGTGGATAGAAGAGTACAATGATAGCATTGCATCAGTGTTAGTCTTCTGATGTTGATGTTTACACTGTCGGTTATGTAAAAGAATGCCTTGATTTCAGGAAATGCAAACTGACATATTCAGAGAGATATAGGCATTGTATCTACAACTTACTCTCAAATGGGTCAGAACAAAATATGAGAGAGGGAGAGAGCAAGAGAACTTCCTATATTCAAATCTCCATCTCAAAGCTTGACTCCTAAATGACACACTCCTGTTCATGTAAGGGGTGATCTAAGAAAGCAGATTCTAAAAGGAAACTTTGAATCTGTAGCATCTGCTGGTCAAGAAACAAAGAAGACCCATTGCTGGTAGCAGATAGAACACTCATGGTCTCCTGCAAAGTAGCCATGCAACTGTGAAAACATTTGCCAGGGGTGAACTGGGATTCTAGAGAGCTGCACCGTTCAATACGGCAGGCAGTAACCACATGCAGCTATTGAGTACTTGAAATGTGGCAGGTGGAAGGAGAAGAAATCAAAAGGCTCATAGAAATGGACATGCTAGAGAATACATACTATTTAAGATTATAACCCCACCAGATGACTATGCATCATGGGAGGGCCTGAAAGACTCTCCATTAGAGGAGCAGCAGCATCATTACAAAGTTCAATGGTGGTTCTCCTCTGCAGTCCTGAAAGTATGGCAGAGGATAGGAAATGCTGTTATGTATCTGGGCTCCCTGGTAAAATGGAAATAATAGGATCTTGAAATAATAGGGGCTGGGTGGTGATACTTTTCCACCAGAGGCGAGTTGAGTACAATTGTCATGATGAGTGGCAAAGTCAGATGACAGCCAAGAAGACAACAAAGAATATTCATTACAGAAGAAGCACTAAACAAGTAGACAGAATGACTCAGCTCATTGATATCATTCAGACTACATTACCAGTCATTCGTTAACGGAACAATGGGTACCTAAGTGAAGCAGTCATGGTGGCAGGAACTATGGCCACGACTGGGCTCAATTGTATCTGATAGACTCACCAATCTGATAAAGACATAGACAACAGAGAACAACATGGAACCCCTGATACATCGTCATTCCTCAAAGAAACCAACCAGCCACTTAATGGCAAATTGACTATACTGGACCCCTTCCACTTGGAGGGAACACCAATTTATCTCCACTGGAATCAACACACATATTCCAAGTATGACTTTACCTGTCCTCATAAGTCAATACCACTCAGCCAATACCACTACATGAGGACTTACAAAGTATTTGATCTACTGGCATGTAGACCTGCATAATATCACCTTGGACCTAAACAGATACATTAGTAGGCACTGATCACAAGATCTGCCAGTCCTATTATATACCACATTACTCTGTAGCTGCTGGTCTGATTCAGCAGTGGAACAGCCGGTTTTAGATACTAACTTGGAAAGAATATCCCATAAGGACAAGGCACCATCTCCCAGAATGTAGCATGCACTCTAAATCAACAGTTTTATATGACTGGAATCCCAAACCATAGGTCTGGAAACCAAGAGGTGGAAGGATGAGTGACCCCACTTACCATCACCCTCAGTAACCCACTGGGGGATTATGTACTTCCTGTTCCACTGTGCTGAGGTCTGTGGAATGGAGGTCTTAGCTTTCAGAGAAAGTGCTTCCACTACACAGTGACAGTCTTATTAAATTTTATGATTTGTCCACCACCCTAACACTTCAGAATCTTCATTTCAAGAGACCAGCAGGCAAAGAAAGGCGTCATGATCCTGGCAAGGATGTCATTGGTTATAATCATTAGAAGGGGTAGAGTTGTTGTTATGCAATTGGAGCAGGTGAAAATAAACTTAGCACCCAGACGATCCACTCAGAGTTTCCTTGGTACTCCCCAATCCCTATGTTGATGATAAATGGTTAACTGTTGATGGTAAATGGCAACAGCTACAGCCTGAAAAGAGCTTGGTGACATGGTGACCAGAAGCTCAGATTCACACTGGTGAGGGTCTGGATCTTGTTACCAGGTAAGTCATTAGCATACAGACAGAGGGTGAATGACTCTGATTGAGGTGGTTTGGATTTGCGTCCTGCTCAAATCTCATGTCGAATTGCAATCCCCCATGTTGGAGAGTGATTGGATCATGGGGACAGATTTTCCCCTTGCTGTTCTGGTGATAGTGAGTGAGTTCCCATGGGATCTGGTTGTTTAAAAGTGGGTAGCACCTCCCCATTTGCTCTATTCCTCCTGCTCTGATTATATAAGACCTGCCTGCTTCCCCTTCCACCATGATTGAAAGTTTCCTGAGGCTTCTCCAACCATGCTTCCTATATAGGCTGTGGAAATGTGAGTCAATTAAACCTCTTTTCTTGATAAATTACCCAGTCTCCAGGAGTTTTTTATAGGAGTACAAGAACACACTAATACACTGATTGACATGAGGAAGTAGGCTTGGTCTACCATGGAGGCAGGAAGCTGTGGATGAGGAATTCATCTGAAGAGGAGCAAGGCAGATGGAACAATTGGAGCTCTTGCTGCCTCCAAGACCAAGAGTAGCTGTAGAAATCCCAACAACCAAACCCTGATGAGGACAAAGCAACTGAGGACCTCAGTGCTATGGAGATGAAGGTCTGAATCACCCCAGCAGGCTGACTCATACATGGTTTGCTTCACTAATCCCTGTGTATCTTTTTTAGACTTGTCTGGACACCAAGAGGAATGTGGGAGCCTTTGGAATGTTTACAGCAGAGCAGTGACATGGCCTGACTTAAAATTTACAGGACACAGGTGCTGGCTTACAAATTCACAGAAACTGACTACAGTGAAGAGAATAGACAAGGGAGGGCAAAGGCAGAGGCAGGCGTTGGCTGGAGGCTTTTGACAAGCATCTAACCAGAGACAGTGGCAGCTAGGCAGGGAGCAGCAGTGGAAGCAGAGGCAGGAGACCTTCCTCTCTGATCAGATGTGGAGTGTGAAAACAAAAGATACAGCAAGATGACCCCAAGGTCTGGGGCCTGAACAACCAGAAAGCTGGTGGTGCTAGTAAGTAAAATGGAGGAACCTATGGGTGAGATGAGGTGAGGAGAATCAGGGGTGCAGTGTTAGCCTCGTAAAGTCCACGTTACTGGCTCCTGGAAGGACTCCTTCTCTTTTCTGAGTGTTCCTGATGGGCTCGTCAGTCATGGTACACAATAGCAAAGGCAGATGACTCAGTCTGACGAAGCCTCAGCTATTGGTTCAGAGATGGGTTGCAGCCCAAGTGGCGCCAGTTAGATTCCTCCATGGGATTGATATGCAGACAGAAAAGTTCTCTTCCTATGACGTGCCTAAGCTGAGAAGCTACGAGCCTAGAGCTGCCAAAAGCTGCCTAGCCCGACTCATGTGAAAGAACTTGCCTGTGAAATGAAATCAAGAAAAGACAAGTGGAACAAAGAGGTGAAAAGAAGGTTTATATATTATGTCTTTAAACTACCCTGGATCCAGCCTTACCGGAGGTCACAAATCCCCACTGATGACTGTGCCAGTCATTTATCTACTGTCTTTCAGCATCAAATGTCTTCTCTGTTACCTACTCTGCAAAAATAGACTGGATCCTTTCAATACCCTTCTCTTTGCCTGTTGGTATAACATTAAGATTTATCAGTAGAGGGGGTTGGAGAGACACTACAGGAGGTAGTGATTTTTTTTTCCTCTGGTCCCGGGATGCAACTTGGGCCAACTCCTAGGACACACACAGCTCCCCTCGGGGTCTAGCTCCAGCAGCACAGATGGTTCCCCCAGCGCCTGGCTGCTGCAGGGCACAGCGGCCTCCCTTGGCAGTGCCCTCAGGTGACTTTGCAGCATAGTGCCGCTGGTGAGACACCTCCCTGTGAGCCCTTTCCTCGAACCCCTGAGAGCAGAGATTTCTGGCAAGTTCTGGAGAGTCTGTTTCCAGTAACACTGGCATGGCAGCACGCAACTTTCTGCTCTTCAGCGAGCTTCAGCCAAGCCACTTCCAACCCAGTTTGGATCTCAGCCTCAGGCGTGGCGACTGCTCCTTCTATCAGCTAGTGCTATATCCTTTCAGTTCTCTTGCTTTTTTCAAGCCAATGCCTCATGACTCTAATCCCTTGTTACAATCAATGCTGCTTTATATCAAAGTGACCCTATTTGCGTGTATTTGTAGATTTCTGTCTCTTTACGGTAGTGTAATACAACACCATTTACATGACAAAGCCCTTCTTTGCTTAAGCTACTTTATTTCTATCCCTTGCAACTGACAGAGTCTGAAAACCGATGCGCGAGTAAAGAAACAATTAAAATTACTTTAATATTGCCGAGGCCTGGCTGTCACGAGCAGTCAGGGAGGATTCTTAACTCATCTAGAGAAGATGATGCCTAAGCTGAATTTGAAGGCCACACCACCCACATTTACCCCCTGTCTCCTCCATGAAGCCTGGGCCACTGAGGCCTAGCTAAGAGGATGGTTGCTCCAGAAATCTTTCCCCGGGCTCTCAGTTAGAAGACCCCACTCCACACTCAGAACCTCCCACCAACTTGCCCATGATCCCTCATAGGACATTTGGCCGCTCCAAGCTTGCATCACAGCCACGTATGTGCCTGACTTAGGTGGCAGAGACTGCTGGTGTGCACCAGCACCCGTGCTCTCTTCTTCTCCCAGGGCACAAAAACAAACTTTGTTTCCAACCTCGCTTGCAGTTCAGCGTGTTCACACGGCCGAGTTCAGGCCACAGGAGTATGAGCAAGTGAAGTACACATCTGAGTTGACCCACTGTGCCCTCTCATTCACAATTCTGACTTCCTTTCCCTCTCTATCAAACTGAATGGAGAGAATTCCAAGGACCCAGAGAAGAAGGGAGCCACAAGACTGGAGGAACCTGGGTCTCTGAATGTCTGCAAGGGACCTGCGCTGACACACCCTGTATCTGAAAGTGATGTGTGTAAAAAATAAACATTTGTGGTGTTCAGTGACTGAATTTTCAGTGAGATTTCATCTGTCATCATCATATATCTCTATTTATCATAGAGAAATACTAAGCCAGAGGTATTCAAAAGAAAACCCTGTGTTGTACTCATCTCCAGACACCCGGTCCCCGGCTGCCGTGTGTACTCAGCAAATATTCTTTTGCTATAGTCCAAGATATCTGCCTTATTCTCAGTCTTCTGAAATTTAAGTGAAATGTGTTTAAGCTTCACCTCCATTGCAATCTCTTTAGGGACTTAGGAGAAAAGTGAGGGAGAGAAGTAAAGAAGAGTTTTTGTTTTCCTCGTTGTCCCTGGCTCTAAGTTCTTACTTTTCTGCTTCTTGTCCCTGTTTTGTACCCTCCTGCCCTAGATGGGACCCTTGATTCTTCCTCTTGATTTACACAAAGAAACTTACTTGTATGAGCCATGTGACTCTCTGGAAGAATTTGTTGAATATTTGAGGAGAGAAGAAAGGGAGTATTACACACAAGGCAAATAATGCAAGTTAATTGTTCCTAAAAATTATGTGGGAGGATGACATCAGTGTCAATGGTGAGCTAAGGACCTCCAAAAATCCACTCTTCCATAAAAACCACAAGAACACTGGCAACAATTGCCAAAATCAACTTTTTCAGAACTCTTGAACAAAGGCTTGTAGAAATCCGGGAAGCATTTACTCAGGTAAAATGGCTGAATCTTATTATTTTTTTTTTTAATGTAAGCCATGTAGAATCTTAGCTTGCCCTATTTCCATTCCCCCATTCCTCCGCTCCATACCATGCTTAAAAACTAACAGCCGTAAATCACAGTGAAAAACAGCAGCCTGCAAGCCACTGGAAGGAGGTAGAATGGGATTGAAGCTCTTCCAAATGCTCACTTTGAAAAGATTGAGACTCTTTGACGTCTCTAGTAGTTCACTGGAAAACTTTATTTGCAGGACTTGTCTTTATTTGACTGACTTGAAGCTTTCCCAGTGGGCATTCATGAAAAATATTTAGTGGCAATTGTGAAACATGGTAGCTGCCTGAGGCAGTAATCACAGCTGGGACAAACAATAGGCCAACCAACTTAAAAAAGGAAAACAGGGGAATGAGATGTCTAATGGGGGCTTTGCAAAGTTCCTGGGAATTTAGAAGGTCACATGCACATGTGGGGCTGTGCTCATGCCCAGGAAAGACCCAAGTCGGCCCTAAGCTCTCACTTCTGACTCACCTTAAGGTTTTGTGCAAACAGGAAGTAAAGACTAAGGCAGAATTGTAAGCTACTGAAACGAACACTGAATGCATGTCCCAAACACACAAAGAGCCGTTTGGTATAGTCTAGGAGACCCACTGGTCCCAGGCATTTAAGGAAATAACTGTCCGATTATTCACTGACCACTAAATTAATCAAGCGGAGATGGCAATGGCCACAAACAACAAAGAATAGAAACTTTACAGAATTCATGTAGGGAAGTCACTCAACAAACCAACAGCAACAACAACAATAAATAATAACGGCTGGGCGTGGTGACTCATGACTGTATTCCCAGAACTTTGGGAGGCCAAGGCGGGCAATCACTAGGTCAGGAGTTCAAGACACGCTTGATTAACATAGTGAAACCCTGTCTGCACTAAAAATACCAAAAAACAAATTAGCTGGGCATGGTGTTGGGCGCCTGTCATCCCAGCTACTTGGGAGACTGAGGCAAGAGTATCGCTTGAACTAGGGAGGCGGAGGTTGCAGTGAGCAGAGATGGCGCCAGTGCACTACAGTCTGGGTGACAGCACAAGACTCCGTCTCAAAATAATAATAATAACAACAACAACAACAAACAAAGTCACTAAACAAACAGCAACAATAAAGTAATTAAACTAACAAACAACAACACACAACCCTGGAGAAATGAAAGACCTGATAAATGACATACTATTGTAAATGTCCGGTTTTCAACAAAAAAAAATATGAAGCATAAAAACAATAAACTATGGCCTACATACAGGATAAAATGTAGTCTTTAGAAACTATCCCTAAGGAAGCCCAGAAGTTGGAATTACTAGAAAAAGTTATTAAATTAGCTGTTTTAAATATGCTTAAAGAATAAAGGAGGCCGAGCGTGGTGGCTCGCACCTGTAATCCCAGCACTTTGGGAGGCCGAGGTGGGCAGATCACCTGAGGTCAGGAGTTCGAGATCAACCTAGCAAACATGGTGAAACCCTGTTTCTACTAAAAAATACAAAAATTAGCCAGACATGGTGGTGGGCGCCTGTAATCCCAGCTACTCAGGAGGCTGAGGCACAAGAATCACTTGAACCTGGCAGGCGAATGTCGCGGTGAGCTGAGATGGTGCCACTACACTCCAGCCTGGGCGACAAAAAGAACTAAAGGAAACAATGTTAAGAACTATGAAGAAAGTACTCAGCCATATCTTACCAAGTAAGTAGTTCCTCCTTAGTCACAGTTTCATTTTCTGCAGTTACAGTCATCTATGTCAATTGTGGTCTGAAAATATTAAACGAAAAATTCCAGAAATAAACAATGCACAAGTTTTGTCATTTTTTGTTTGTTTGTTTTGAGACAGGGTCTCACTGTGTTACCCAGGCTGGAGTACAGTGGCATAATCACGGCTCACTGCAGCCTCAATGTCCTGGTCTCAAGTAATCTTCCTGCCTCAACCTCCCAAGTAGATGGGACCACCAGTGCACACCACCATGCCTAGCTAGTTTTTTATTATTTGTAGAGACAAGGTCTCGCTATGCTGCCCAGGCTAAGTTTTGTCATCTTAATGTCACCTTTGGTCATAGACTGCCACCAAATGATATAGGAGTCTTTTATATCATGATGGTGCCTGTGCTACTGTGCTACTCATGGAAATACTTTAGGTTTCACTTTCCACAGTTGTAGTTACCCAGGGTCAATTGTGGTCTAAAAGTATTAAGTGGAAAATTCTAGGAATACACCGTTCATAAGTTTTTATTGTGCACCTTTCTGAGTAGCACAATAAAATCTCATGCCATCCCACTCCATCCCACCTGGGACATGAATCATCCCTTTGTCCAGGATGTTCACACTGTATGGGCTACCTGCCCACTAGTCCCTGAGGAACTGTCTCATATATCAAATCGATTCTGACAGCACCACAGTGCTTATGTTTGAGTAACCCTTATTTTACTTAATAACAATTCATCTATGCTAAAGAGAAGGGTATAAACTGTTTCCTTTAAGTAAAAAGTGAAAGTTCTCTAATTAATAAGGAAAGGAAAAAGATGTATGCTTAGATTGGTAAGATTCACAGTATGAACAAATCTATCTAGGAAACTATGGAGAAGGAAAAAGAAATTCATGCTAGTTTTGCTGTCATACATCACACTGCAAAAGTTGCAGCTACAATGTGTGATAAATGTTTAGTCAAGAGGGAAAAAAACATTAAATTTATGAGTAGAAGACACAAACAGAAAACACGTTCCAATTGATGACAATGTGTTATTCCAGAAAGCATTGAGCCTGTACAAAGACTTCAGCAAGGGGGTCCCTGAAACAAGTGGCACCTAGGCATTTACAGCAATTTAGGGATGGCTACTTAGATTAAGGAATATAGAAGGTCGATAGTAGGCTAATGTTACAACTCAATGCCTACATCATTCACTTCACTTTATTTCATTACATAGGCATTTTATCATCTCATCACAAGAAGTGAGTGAGTACAGTACAATAAGATGTTTTGAAAGAAAAAGAGAGAAACCACATTCACATAACTTTTATTACAGTATGTTGTTAGAAGTGTTGTTCTATTTTATTGTTGTCGTTCATCTCTTACTGTGTCTAATTTATAAATTAAATTTTACTATAGATATATATGTAGAGAAGAAACATAGTATATATAGTATTTGATGTTATACATGTTTTTAGGCGTCCACTGTGGATCTTTAAATATATCCCCTGTGAACAAGGGGAGCAGGAGTGTTATTCTATCAAAAAATGAGATACAAATTATTCTCTTAAAAGAACCAGACAGAAATTTTGGGGATGAAAATTGTAATAACTGTCCCAAACTTAAGAGATGTAGTTTAAAAAAATAAAGTAAATGAAATGAAAAATTCACTAAAGGGATTCCACAGCAGATTTGAATAGGCAGAAGAAAAAATCAGCACACTTGAAGATGGATCAGTTGAGATTATCCAGTGTGAGGAACAGAAAAAAAAAAAAATAGAATGGGCCGGGCGCAGTGGCTCACGCCTGTAATACCAGCACTTTGGAAGGCTGAGGTGGGCGGATCACGAGGTCAGGAGATTGAGATCATCCTGGCTAACACGGTGAAACCCTGCCTTTACTAAAAATGCAAAAACATTAGCTGGGCATGGTGGTGGGTGCCTATAGTCCCAGCTAGTCGGGAGGCTGAGGCAGGAGAATGGCATGATTCCAGGAGGCAGAGCTTACAGTGAGCCAAGATTGTGCCACTGCACTCCAGTCTGGGCAACAGAGCTAGACTCCATCTCAAAAAAAAAGAAAAAGAAAAAGAATGAAGAAAAATCAACAGAGTCTCAGAGACCTGTGGGACACTATCAAGTGTATCAACATACACTTAATAAGAATCCCAAAAGTTGGAGATAAATAGATGAGTGCATAAAAACATTTGAAGAAATAATAACCCAAAGTTTCTCAAATTTGATTTAAATACATTAACCTGCACCTATAAGAAGCTCCACAAACTCCAAACAGGACAAATTCAAAGAGATCCACACTTACACACATCATAATCAAATTGTTCAAAGCCAAAGAGAAAATCTTAAAAGAAGTATAATTAATAATATAATGAATTAAGTAATAATTTTACTTCTATTAAGATTTCTCACCAGAAACTATGAAGGCCTGAAGGAAGTAGGGTGACATATTCAAACTACTGAAAGAAAAAAATTCAAGAATTCTATCTCCAACAAAATCCTCTCACGATAAAAACAGTTAACCAGGATTAGAAGGGAACTTCTTCAACTTCTAAAGGCCATCTACAAAAAGCAATACCTAACATCACACTAAATGACGAGAAAATGAAAGTTTTCGCTTAAAGATCTGGAACAAGAGAAGAATGTCCATTCTCCCCACTTGTGTGAGCATTGATTGTACTGGGAATTCTAACCACGACCATTAAGCTAGAAAAGGAAAGAAAAGGCATCCGGATTGGAAAGAAAGAAGTAAGTCTATCTTTATGCAGATGACATTGTCTTGTAAATAGAGCTAATAAATGAGTTCAGCAACATTGCAGGATATAAGATCAATACAAAAATCAGTTGTATTTCTTTCTATATGCTAACAATGAATCATCTGAAAATGAAACTAAGAAAACCAGTTCACTTATGAGAGCAACAAAATAAATACTTAGGAATAAATTTTTTAAAAGACGTGCCAGATTTGTAAACTTAAAAATGCAAAATATTGTTGAAAAGAATTAAAGACCTAAGTAAATGGACAACAGTCCATGTTCTTACACTGGAAGACTTAATATTGTGGGGATGGCCACGCCCCCAGTACGCGCAGACTCCCCAGAGCAGCCTACAGATGGAATGTGGCCCAGTTAAATCCCAGCTGCCTTTCATGTTGGCAGAAATTAACAAGCTGATCCTAAAATTCATATTGAAATGCCCAGAACCCAGAGTTGCCAAAGCAATCTTGAAAAGGAAGAACGAACTTGGAGAACTCACACTTAACAATCTTAAATCATATTACAAAGCTATAGTAATTAAGAGAGTGTAGTACTGGAATAAGGATAGCCACACAGAAGAATGGAGCTCACAGCCCAGAAACACACTCTTAAATGTATGGTCAATTAATTTTCAGCATGTGCCATGACAATTCAATGGGGAAAATAAAAGCCTTTTCAACAAATGGTACTGGATATCCACATGCATGCAAAAGAATGAATGGGAACATTCACCTTATACGTATATAAAAACTAACTCAAAATAGATGAGAGACCAACATGTAAGAGCTAAAACTATAACACACTTAGAAGAAAGAAAGAGACATACATCTTCATTACCTTGGATTAGGCAATGACTTCTTAGATATGACACCAAAATCACAAGCAACGTAAGTGTGAAAAAATTGGACTTCATCAAAACTAGAAACTTTTGTACTTCAAATGACACCATCAAGAAAGAAAAGCAACAACCCACAGAATGGAAGAATATATTTGCAAATCATGTATCTACTAAGGGACTTGTATCCAGAATATATTTTAAAGAAACACTCTTACGAGTCAACAATAAAAAGATAAATAATTCTATTTTCAAAGGGTAAAAAATGTAGGTAGATATTTCCACAAAGAATATATGCAAATAGATAATATACACAAAAAATTATTATTAGTTATTAGAGAAATGCAAATCAAAACCACAATGAGGTATTACTTCACACACGCTAAGATGGCTATAATTTTTTAGTTAAAAATAACAAGCATCGGCCAGGATGTGGAGAAATTAGAACCTTCATGCATAGCTAGTGATAATGTAAAATGGTGTGGCCACTTTAGAAAATGGTTTGCCACTTCCTCAAAAAATTAAACATAGAGTTGCCATATGACCCAGCAATTCCACTCCTAAGTATACACAAGAGAAGTGAAAACGTATGTTCACGCTAAACCTGGACAGGAATGTTCACAGTAGTGTTACTTGAATAGGAAAAAAGCAAGAAACAATCCAAATGCCCATCGACTGGTTGAATGGGTAAACAAAATGTGGGCTCTCCATGCAGGGAAATATTACTGAGCCATTTAAAAAAATGAAGTACTGATACATGCTACGACATGGATGAATTCTGGAAACATTATGCTAAGTGAAAAATGACAGACACAAAAGACTACATATTGGTGATTCCATTCATAACATCTGGAATAGGCAAATGTGTAAAGACAGAAGGCAGATTCGTGGTTGACGGGGCCTGGAGGGTGGGGTGGGAGAATGGGGAGTTTTGCTAATGGGGACAATGTTTCATTTTAGAGAGATAAAAATGTTCTGGAATTAGATAGAGCTGATAGTCGCACAACTGTGTGAATACACTAAAAACCATTCATTTGCACAATTCAAGAGGGTAAGTTTTTTGGTGTGTAAATTGTATCTCAATTTTTTAGAATGTAAGCATAAATTATTTAGTATTTATCTTCCCAAATACTAGCTTCTTGCTGCATTGCCTACTTCCCCCCTCTCTTCTCTTCTTCTCTCTCTCCTCTACTACAAGCAACAACATCAAATAACTATTTTATTCATCTGAGCAATTCAGCTTTCTCCAGCCCATACCCCATGACTTAGCTGTGTCTGCCTACTTGCACCCCAAGGACTCACCAATATGTTCTAATATTATGACTCTTGTTCTTCAGTCATGTCAGCCAGAAAAGAGGGGTGTGGAAGGCAATTCTGTATTTAGGCACTGTGTTCAAAGATTGGCTCATCTCTTGGGCAAGCTCTTGACCCGTCTGTGCTTGAGTTTCTTCATCACATGGTGGAACTAATCATAGCAGTATTTCAGTGTTTTGTTGGGCAAAGTAAATGAGATGGTAAGATTAATATCTAACATTTATTTTTTCATGGCAAGTACTGTTATAGTAATTTAATGCTTATTGGGCTATTCGTATATGCCAGGCATTATCATCATTACTCATCACAACAAGATAGGTATTTTTGTTATTAAAATCCCATAAGCCATAGTCACTTTCAAGGAAATGGCAGAGCAGGATTCAGACACAGGCTCCTCTTAACCACGAGACGGCATACACGGTAACTCAGCTAACTCTTGCATAGTTCTCTGTGCACTAAGAACTAGTATCTCCATTTGACAGATGAACAAGTTGAGGCACAGAAAGGCTAAGCCCTCAGGCCTGTAAGCACTCAATAAATGTTAGCTAGCAGAAGCATCCACTCATAGTGATTTCTTATTCCAATTCTGTGTGAATTTGTCCCACACACACATCCGTTTTGAAGGCACTAGTGGCCACCTTTGCTTTGGTTCGAATCAATGTTATTCCTCCTTTATTAAACACAATGGGTAATATATCAGACTTAGTGCCTTCCAGAAGCTCAGAGAGTGCCCAGGGAAGACAGATGTGTCCTCCCAGATAGCGCAAAACTAAGACAGGGACTGAAACATAACATCTGCGGGTCCTGCACGTAACAGTTTCTCAGTAGATAAGTGAAAGCTGGTTGGATGACTAATGACAACTGAGAAGGCAGAAGTTACTTCTGGAAGGAGATATAGGAGAATATCATGAAAGAGATGGTGCTTGCCAGGTGTGTGAATGGAAGGTACATGGAGTGAAGCACAGTTAATGTGTTGATTGCTAAGTAAACAGAGTAGAGAACAATGCAACATTCTACTTGGGACCTGTAGGCTTGTTATTTTGCATGTAGCCACTAGAGGGAAGTCCAATACACGTTGGTATTTAGAAGAAAGTTGGTTTTGGTTTTAATCTTGTGTCTTTCTTTACCAGACCAGATCTTCAATAAGGTCGTCTAAGTTTGTAGCATCCAGGGATTTGATTCATTCTGGGCATTCCTCATATCCCTGCACATAAAAGGGTCTTGGCTAAAATGTTCATTTGTGATATTCGTATGAAGGAATGACTAAGATTTTTTTTTTCGCAGCGTGACCTGCTCCCTCTCCTCGCTGCTTCCGTGCTCCAGTAAGAGGATCCTGAGCACCTTCTCTTCTTTCCCCAAGCTTTTCTCACCCTAACCAGCTTCTACTCATTTCACTTCCCTATGAGTCTCCCTGGGCAGAGCAGACAAACTTAATTGTTCCATTAATATTTATTACATTGTGTTGTAACTGTTTGTATTAAGATTTCTTCATAGTTAGAAGATTACTCTTATTTTTGAATGTGTCTCATGTGCATTTCACAAAAGGCTGGAGGGCTTAACCTGCCTGTCTTTTAGCGATGGGGGAAACTGTCACACCCCTGCTGGCCTGTTCTGGACCAATCATTTCCCTGTCTCACCCACAGAAGGGGCACTCCTGGAGGCTAAGGGTGTATTATCCCAGACTGCTTCATATCCTCAGTGCTAGCTAAGAAAGTACCTGGCACATGATCAATGCTCCAATACTGTTTGCTGGATAAAGAACAAGAAATGAATGGAATCGCCATTCTGATCCCTGATGAGGGCTCTAGCCATCAGTACTCACTATCTTGCCATGAGGTTTATACCTGCTTAAATGCCTAGAACCAAGGTCAAGGGGTTAGTGTCCATGGAATGGCAGCATCTCAGCAGATCATGTCCCTACTCCATCCTCCATCCTCCAGCCTCCATGGCTTCCTAATACACCTGGAATAAAACTCTGACTCCTCCTCATGATCTACAAGGCCCTACATGATTATTCAGCCTCCTCTTTTATTTCCTTTCCTACTGCCCTCCCCACCCCCATGATCCCAACTGCACAGCCTCTGTCTTCAAACACGCCCTGCCCATCCTGCTCCCACCCGGGCCTTGGCACACACAGGTTCCTCTCCCTGGAACACCCGTCCTTCCTGTGATCCCTGGGCTGGCTCTGTTTTATTATCCAGATCTCATTTTCAGTGTCACTTCTTTGTGAGGCCTTACCTGGTCATCCAACCCAAAATAGACACTCATCATCCCTGCTCACAGCATCCAGTGTTAATGCTCTGCACAGCATCCACCTGCTCACAGCATCCAGTGTTAATGCTCTGCACAGTATCCACCTGGGTTTCCATGTGTTGGTTTGCTTATTGTCCAGTGCCCCAGCAAGACGGTAAGATCCAAGAGAGCAGGGATCCAAGAGAACAAGGACCCTTCACTGGCACATCCCTGCACCCAATACAGAGCTTGGTCCAGAGCGGGCCCCGATTTCCCGAACAAACCCTCCTGGGATGAAGCCTGCAGCTTCCTCTGGACCAATGTCTCTGCCCCCCTACCCCACACCCTGCTGCCTCCAGACCTTGCCCTTTGACCACAACAAGACAAGACACACAGAAGGAAGCAAAGTTTCCAAGAAGAAGTAAGGTTGGGGGAAACAGTGCTGGGCTGATCGGACAGAGATCTGGGATTTACGAGCCAGCAAATACACCTCTGGAAGCTTTCAGATGTCTCTGCATTTGCAGAGGTCAGCAAGAGAGCAACACAGCAGCCCAGAGCAGGGGCAAGGGAACTAGAGTGCCTGGATTTGAATCCCAGCTCCTCTACTTACTAGGGATGACCTGAGACACGTTATTTCACTTCCCCATGCCTCAGTTTCCTTGTCTGTAAAATGGAGATGATAATTATAATACCTACCTTGAAAAGTTTCAGTGAATGTCAAGTACTTAATGCTTTTACAGATTATAAACAAATTTTAGCTGTTATTATTAATACTTGTCCTATTATATCAAGAGGGCTATTTGTGCATGTGTGTCCCTAGAGAAATGGTCAATTCTAGTAGGAAAAGGATGGTGACTGTGCCCTGTTCTTCCCGAGTGCCCAGCACCTTCCACCATGTGTGACACATCCTTTGATCAATGGGTCTCTCTTATCTCAGTTGAAAACCAAGAGTTCTGGGATGCAAGGGCCTTTGAGTCCTCTTGCACCTGGCAGGAGCTCTGTTCTACTTGGACATACTTCTGCTTCCTCGCCTTTTAATTTATCTACCTTTAACAAGACATGGACAAGTTCCCCCATATTCTAAAGGAGCCACTTTGCAAGAGTGGGCTGGACCCATTCGCCAAGAGATGCAGCTATGCTAAACATTGAAATAGATGCCTTTCCTTTCAGGTGATTTCAACTTTCCCCAAACCCTCTTGAACAGCATCACCCCATCTCAAGACGCCACAGAAAATCTCTCTCTGAGAGGAATATAATGTATGTCCCATGGAACTGCCAATATTGCAGCCGATTTCCCAGGAAAATTGCCTCTATCCATCAAAGCAGTCCTGAGCCAATGTGCATTAGTGAGGAAGACCCAGGTCAGACTCTCCGGAGGGTTGTCTCAAAGGCAGTGGGAAGCAAGCCCATCACTTGAATGAAATAAAATAAGGCAAGAAAGGAAGGAAAAGATGAACCATCCCAAATCAATAAAAGTCTCCCCAGGTAGTCCCTTCACCACCCAGGACAAAACCAGGGCCAGACGGTGTCCTACAGTTCAGGCAAGTGGGTTTTTCAACCACCTCCTCCCAGATGGGAAACGGGAGCAATAAGACAGGTCAGGAGTTTAGGATGCTGCAGGACCACCACTGCATGGGTGGCTGCCCCCAAGCAAGTAGACTCTGGACCAGGCTCCTATAGGAAGACCATCCAGGCTGTTCTTCCCTCCCTTCTCATCCATCAATTCCAAGGCTGCCAGAGAGGGGTGATGCAGACATCCCTCCAGAGAGATCAATAATGAAGAACACAACCAATAAACACGTTCCTCCAGAATCCATTCGGGCATTTCCTCAGGGGTGATAGGATAACCCACTGGTCGTCTCGAAACTATGAGGCTCAGCTGAGAGAGGCACCTGAGCTTCTGTCGCTCACAGGATCTTCTGAGCTGTGAGAGCAGTGACTCTGTCCGGCGCTGGGCTAACCCCTCTAACACCTGCACCTATCCATGGAACCTCACAACCACTTTCTTACACTTACAAATTCCTTACACTTATAGAGGCTCAGAGAGGCTGAGAAAAGTGTCCAAAGCCTCAGGATTTGTGGCTAAGGTTTAAACCCAGGTCCCCCAGAACCTTTCCATTCCAGTGCTCTGGCTCCTCTCTCTGGGCCTCGGTTTCTTTGTCTGTACAACGGGAAGAACATGGCTCCTGTCACAGGGTTTGCCAAAGATGATTCAGGTCATGAAAGCATCTGGCAGCTGACATGAGGCTTCACACAGTGCGAATTCAAAACAGGAATTGTCTTCCATGCTCATGTCAGGCTACTCAGCCACAGCTTAACACAGACAGCTCTGCTTTGGGTTAACTCTTCCTCTGCTGGCCAGATATTGTGCCCTCCCTGAGAGAATATGGCCCCACACTGACTTCCACATCCCTACTTCTGACACAGTGCTTGGATACGATGGTGCATGATTACTGTTTCTGGGACTGAATTGCGTTCACTGGCCTTAGCCTGAATGGTGAGGATGATGAGATTAAAATATTTTCTGGTGAGGTTTATAATAAGCAATAAACACTGAGTCTCCTTAAGCCCAGCAGCAAAACAAGAACATGAAGCCAAAAAGGATCCTGCTCCTCAAAGCAATCAGTGCATTCCAGCACTTGATCTGTTCAGGTAGCCCAGCCACAGTGGAAGACACATTTTCTTTCTTTTCGTTGAGAAAGAGAGCGGCAACTTGGGGGTTGGGTGGAATCAGGAGCCTCTCCGTTTACATGGCTGTTTAGATGGAAAATTTGGATCAAAGCTGCAAGGCCCTTGCAGGCAACCTCCTGAGTGAGTTGAGAGCTTAAGTGATCAAATGACTTCCAGGGGTGGATATCCCCAGTTGGCCCATGATGAAAGCCAAGTGCTTCCTGCAGTCACCCAGCAAAACTGCTGGGAAACAAAAAGTCGTATTCACTATTCTCATGTGTACAACCTCAGCTTCATTCAGGAAGCACTTACAGAGCTGACTCAATACATTCAAGGAACTGAGCTAAGCACTGAAGGGAAACAAGAGGCTATGATAGTACAGCAGAAAGGGTGTGCACTTGGAACCTAGAGTCTGGGTTTAAATTGTAGCCCTGCCACCTTGCCATAGAAAGACCTTAGGTAAGTCACTCCAACCCCGAAGACCTAGTTTCCTCTTTGGCAAAGTGAGTCAGGAGGATTTGGGCAGTCATAGTCAGATATGACATGTCATATGATTCCACTGGGACAGACCACAGACAAACGGTATCTGCTCTCAACTCTGCTCTGCAGATCAATCATGATCTTGGAGGCAGCAGGTGAAACCAAGCAGGTGTGCTGGTGCTGATTTCATGTATTCTCATTTCATCAAGAGTTGTGTGTGTGATAAAGAAGAACCTCTACCATATAGGATGTTCATTTCCTAATCAACTTTCTCTGACCATTTGTCAGTTGCCTCCTCTTCATTCAGGTTAACCACACCTGGTTCAGGTTAAATACACCTGTCTTAGGTTAACTAAGGAGGCCCTTTTATTCAGAAACATTTAAGAAAATAAAGAAATCATTGAGAATGACAGAAACTGAGCTAGCATGAAGTATATACAATTTGTAAAGCAGCTAAAATACAATATACCACCACATTGGGGATTACGGTTTCAAAATATCAATACACAGAAGTATATTGGCAACATTTTGCAAATAGTTGAGAATGTTCATGGGACTCACTCCAGTGCCTTCTCCCTAGGAATGGAGAAAGCCTCAGCTATCAGGAAGATGGGAGATTTTGCTGTCCCTCTCCTGCCCAGCCGCTTTTCTTCATGCCTCATGCCATGAGCAAGGCAGATTGTTCTCCGAGAGACAGAGTCTTCTCAGAGACAGCATGGCGGTGAGGCAGTTAGGGGTGTTTGAAAGAACATGAGTGGAGAACCTAGACCAGGGTTTAAATCCACATCACATCATCTGAGGTTGTGTGGCTCAACTTGAACCACAATTACCACATTTATAAAATGGGAATAACTGCACCTAATTCATAGGGTTATAGAGATAATTCTAGGCAACACACTGGTAAAGCACTCAACACATAGAAGCTCCCAATATATGATGACAATTCTTATGGTCTCTTAGTGGAGAGTCCTAATACGTTAGTCTATTCAGGATGCTATAACAAAAGTACCATAGACTGAGTGGCTTAAACAACATTTACTTCACACAGTTGGGAAGACTGAGGAATCCAAGTTCGAGGTGCTGGCAGACTTGGTGTCTAGTGAGGGCTTCCTGGTTCATAGATGGCCATCTTCTCCCTGTATTCTCACATGGCAAAAAAAAAAAATGAGAGTTCTCTCTGGGGTCCTTTTTCTAAGGGTAATAATCCCATTCAAGAGGGCTTCACCCTCATAACCTAAGCACCTCCCTGAGGCCCCACCTCCTAATAACATCACATTTGAGGGCAGGATTTCAACATTTGAATTTTGGGGAGACACAAACATTCAGTTCATTGCAAGGGGCAAAGTCTGGTCAGCTTTCCAGAGTCAGAAATAGGATTGTATCATCCCATGGAGAGTTTAAACCACATATCTTGAAGCTGAAACAAATAAAAATGTTAATTTACTCATTTACACTGAGAAATCACTGCTCTGGTGTATTAGTTTCCAACGGCTGCTGTAAGAAAACCACAAATTTAGTGGCTTACAACACCACCAGTGTATGATCTTACAGTTTAGAAGATCAGAAGCCTGGCATGGGTCTCACTGTTGGCAGGAAAATTACTTCTGGGGGCTCTAGGGGAGGATCCTTAATTTTTCTCCTCCAGCTTCTAGAGGCTGCCTGCACTCCCTGGTTCATGGCCCCTTCCTCCATCTTCAAAGCCAGTAACAGTGAGCTGAATCCTTCTCAGCTCACATCCTTCCAATCTCACTCTTCTTCTGCCTTCCTCTTCCACCTTTAAGGACCCTTGTGATTGCCTTGACCCCACCCAGATAATCCAGAATAACCTCCCCAATTTAAAGTCAGCCAATTAGAAACTATAACCCCATTTGCAAACTTAATTTGCCTTTGCCATGTAACACAATATAGTCACAGTTCCCAGGGGTGAAGATGTGGACATCTTTGGTTCCACCTGACACACATGAGAACAAGAATACTTGAGTCCATTTCACCACTCCATGATTTCCCCATAGACAGGCTTACCCACAGGCTTGGTGAGCATGCAACTGGAGCCTAGGTGGTGTCAGGCTTACATAGTCAATGGTGTCTACCTCCACCATGGGCATGACTTGACCAATGGACCCAGAAACCAGTATGACTCCCACCCTGATGAAAGCTGGGTGGGGTCCTGGTGATATTTATCATCTGTGACTCCTTTTGCCATCCCTCCAAGTCCAACAAACCACCACTGACACCACCAGCCAGTGCCAACTTCTGATGGTCCCACTTTCTTTTTTATTCTTTATTTTCTTTTTTTCTTTTTTTTTTTTTTTTTTTTTTTTTGAGACGGAGTCTGGCCACTGTTGCCAGGGCTGGAGTGCAATGGTGCGATCCCCACATTCTCTTTAAAGGTTAATCCTAAGTAAAGTGTTAAGTGGCTGTGTACTAAATGAGTCCCCTGCTCCCTGCCAAAAATTGATATTTTGAAACCATAATCCCCAATGTGGTGGTATTTAGAGATGGGGTCTTTGGGCGGTAATTCAGTCATAATGGTGGAGCCTCAGGATGGAATTAGTGCCCTCATAGGAAGAGATAGGAGTTTGCTTCCTCTCTCTGTGCTGTCCACCATGTGAGGACACAGCAAGACGACAGCTGTCGGAAAATCCCAAAAAGAGCCCCCAACAGAACTCAATCACGCTGACACTCTGATCTAGAACTTCCTAGGATCCAAAACTGTGAGAAATATTCTCTGTTGTTTAAGCCAGTCAGTCCATGATAATGTGTTATAGCAGCCCTGGCCAACCAAGACAGGTAGCCTGAGTGTCTTCATGCTAAAATCACTACATTTTGCACTACTCTTTCCTGATCCATTATGTGTGGAATTTAAAGTTCACCTCTCCATGGGTACATGTATGTTTCCCGATTCTTAGGAAACCTCTAACTATGACCCCTAAGTCCTCACAACATCGTTGATTCAATCCTGGGCATACTCACGGGAGCCTTCTCTGTGCCAAGCACACTGATATATCAGGGGGTGAATCAGACGTGGCCCCATCCCTCAAAAAACTCACCCTGCTTTGAGCCGCATAGGACTGCACAACACTGATCATACAGGACACCCCATACCAACGTCTTCAAGAGGGAAGAGACAACAGAGGGGAGAGACAATTGTAAGATAAGGTGAGCAGGGAAGAGCCACTAATGCCATGAAGTGGCCATTTCAACACTAATTGAGTCATTTGACTGTGGAAGGCTTTGTACTGTGACCCATTTCTATAATGTCCAGACTTCGATTGTGGGCAATTTTCCCTTAATTTTGAATACTAACTAAAAGGAAAAAAACAAATGGTTTGTTCTTAGGATCACACAATAGGTAGGAAACCGTACGCTCTACTTTTTCAGTTGCCGAGTTCTTAATCACGTCCTCTATGTTGTGCATAATGATGAGTATCTTGTGTTTTTTTAGGATCACTAGGCAGGTATTATCTTTTATCAGGTACCAACAACAGCTGACGTTTATTGAGTGCTTACTTCTTGCCAGGCACTGTGTCTAGCATTTTACATGTCTCTCATCACTCAATCTTCACAACAATGCTATGAGGTTGTACTGTTATCTTGACTTTGCATATGAGAAACCCGACGCTTACAGAAATTAAGTAAATTTCCTAAAACCACATAGCTGATCAAGGGTACAGGCCAGATTTGAACCCAGGGAGTCCAACATCAGAGGCCCTGAACTTACAGACTTAGTAAACTCCATGCATCACTTACCCTTAAACTTCGGGTCTTACTAACAAAAGATAAACTGGAATATTAAAAACAAAAAGAGAGAGAGAGGCATGTCAGCAAGGAGGGCTTCTTGGAGGAAGCAGTTTAAAGAACAGTAAGAACAGGCACAGAGGTTCACGCCTGTAATCCCAGCACTTTGGGAAGCCTAGGCAGGTGGATCACCTGAGGTCAGGAGTTCAAGACCAGCCTAGCCAATACAGTGAAATCCCGTCTCTACTAAAAATACAAAAATCAAACAGGTGTGGTGGCACTTGCCTATAATCCCAGCTACTAAGGAGGCTGAGGCAGGAGAATCGCTTGAACCTGGGTGGTGGAGGTCTCAGTGAGCTGAGATTGTACCATTGTACTACAGCCTAGGCAACAAAGCAAGACTCCGTCTCAAAAAAAAAAAAAAGTAGGCTTTTTACAGGATGATTTGCACTGCAAGTAGAAGAGATGGTAATCATAGTCTGCATTTGTTTATTTATTCATTCATTTATTTTATTTTATTTTTGGAGATAGAGTCTCACTCTGTCACCCAGGCTAGAGTGCAGTGGTGCAACCTCTGCCTCCTGGGCTCAAGCAATTCTCATGCCTCAGCCTCCCAAGTAGCTGGGACTACAGGTGTGCACCATGATGTCAGCTAATTTTTGCGTTTTTAGTAGAGATGAGGTTTCACCATGTTACCCAGACTGGTCTCAAACTCCTGAGCTCAGGCAATCCACCCTCCTTGGCATCCCAAAGTACTAGGATTACAGGTGTGAGCCACTGTGCCCAGCCATAGTCTGCTTTTTAAAATTGTGATTAAAGTACATATAACATAAAATTTACCATCTTAGCCATTTTTAAATGTACAGTCAATAGATTCACCTGGTTGTGCAATCACCACCATCCTTTTCCAGAACCTTTTTCATTTTACAAAACTGAAGCTGTACCCGTTAAACAATAATTCCCTACTCCTCTCCCCTCCAGCCCCTGGCAACCACCATGCTACTTTCTGTTTCTATGAATTTCACTACACTAGATACCTCATAGGGGTGGAATCATACAATACATGTCTTTTTGTTGCTGGCTTATTTTACTCAGTATAAGTCCTCAAGGTTCATTCACATCACAGCATGTGTCAGAACTGTCTTCCTTTTAAAGGCTGAATAATATTCCATTGCATGTGTATGTGACATTTTGGTTATTTGCTCACCTGCTGATGGACACTTAGGCTGCTTCCGTCTTTTAGCTGTTGTGAATAATGCTGCTATGAACGTTCATGCACAGACTTTTTTTGAGATCCTGCTTTCAGTTATTTGGGGTATATATCCAGAAGTGGAATTCCTTGATCATACAGTAATTCTATTTTTAATTTTTTAATAACCTCCATATTGTTTTCCACAGCAGTTGTACCATTTTACAGTCTCACCAACTGTGCCCAAGGGTTCCGATTTCTCCACATCCTCTCAAACATTTGTTATTTTCTGTTATTTTTTATGGTAGCCATTCTAATGATTGCAAAGTGGTATCTCATTGTAGCTTTGATTTACATTTCCCTAATGATTAGTGATGTTGAGCACCTTTTCAGGAGCTTTTTGGCCATTAGCAATCATAATATTGACGTCCTTACCAATGTCCACAGTGAATATACTGACTAGACACAAGCCCTCATTCAGGGCTGCTTTGAGGGTTAAATGAGAAAGCAAGCATGGAAAAACTAACATGATACCTGGCAAGAAATGGTAGGCAACGAATGGTAACACTGTATTCGTTATCTGTTGACAGCACAATGCTGCATAAAAATCACCTAAACTCAGCAGCTTAAAAACAACCATTACTGTTCACAGACTTATGAGGTAGCTGATGATTCTAGTCGTGACTGGGCTTTCTCACACATCTAGTCAGCTGCAGGTTGAATAGGTAGCTCTGATTTTGGTCAGACTCTTTCTCACATTTGGAGTTTGACTGGCTCTAAGCTGGTCTAAGTTTCAGCTGGAATGGCTCAGCTCTCCTTTACATGTCTCTCACTTTCTCCCACAGTAGATTAGCCCAGGCATGGCCACAGGGCAATGTTAGGGGCCCAGAAGAAACCTGCCAGCACATTTCTGCTACTGTTAAGTTTGCGCATTCCACTGGCTAAAACAAGAGTGGTAGGAAGGAATATAAGATGAGCCCCCAATGAGTCACATCCATGTATAATCTACTCATGGATACAGGTGGGACCTATGACTTGCTTCTGGCCAGTAGAATGCAAGGGGCCTTCAAAAAGTTTATGGACAAGACATATTTTTTAAAAACTATGCATGGATGTCAACATTTTTTGCACCAAATAAAACCATACTACCTTGTTATAACAAGTGAACAGGATTTAATTTGAGGCACTAAGAAGGATAAAACATCAGTTTGAAAATAGCCCCTATCAGAGCAACACGAATTCTACTAAAATTGAAGCAGGAACAAACATCAAATGTACAGTGAAGCTTGGATGAAAGAATGATGAAATCATTGATGTTTTTTGAAAAGTTTAGGGGACAATGCCCCTACAAAATCAGCAAATTGCAAATGGATAACTTGTTTTAAGAAGGGACAAGACGATGTTGAAGATGAAAGACCACAGTGGCAGACCATCCACATCAATTTGTGAGGAAAAATTAATCTTGTTTATACCGTAATTGAAGAGAACCAACAATTAACACCAGAAACAATGGCCAACACCACAGACATCTCAGTTGGTTTGGCTTACACAATTTTGATGGAAAAATTAAAGTTGAACAAACTTTGCATTCAATAGGTGCTAAAACTGTTGCACCCAGATCAACTACAGACAAGAAGAAAGCTTTCAATGAAAATTTTAAACATCTGGGATCAAGATGCTAAAACTGGCTGGATAAAGTGGCTACACCTGTCATCCCAGCACTCTGGGAGGCCAAGGCAGGAGTATCAGTTGAGACCAGGAGTTTGAGACAAGCCTAGGTAACATAGTAAGACCTTGTCTCTATAAAAAATAAACAAAATTAGCCAGATATGGTGGTGCATAACTGTAGTCCAGCTACTCAGGAGGCTGAGGTGGGAGTATGGTTTGAGCCTCAGAAGTTGTGGCTGCAGTGAGCCAAGATCATATCACTGCACTCCAGCCTGGTGACAGAGCAAGACCCTGTTTCAAGGAAAAAAAAAAAAAAAAACCCTAAAGCATTTCTTTAAAGGATTTTAACAGGAAATGAAACATGGCTTTACCAGTATAATCCTGAAGACAAAATACAATCAAAGCCTTGGCTACCAAGAGATGAAAGTTTACAGTCAAAGCAAAAGTGGAGGGGTCAAGACCAAGGGTCATAGCAACAGTTTTGGGTGATGCTCAAGGGAATTTTGTGTGACTTTCTGGAGGACCAAGGAGCAATAACATGTGCTTATTCTGAGAGCGTTTTGAGAAAGTTAGACAAAGCTTTAGCAGAAAAATGCCTGGGGATGCTTCACCAGAGTCTTTCAACACTGCTGCTTCTCATTCTTCTCATCAACCAAGGAAAATTTGGCAAGAGTTTTGATGGGAAATCATTAGGCATTCACCTTACACTCCTGATTGGACTTCTGCTGACTTCTTTTTGTTTCCTAATCTTAAAAAAAATCTTTAATTGGCACCCATTTTTCTTCAGTTAATAATGTTAAAAGACTGCATTGACATGGTAAAATTCCCAGGACCCTCAGTTCTTTAGGGATGAACTAAATGACTTTTTTTGTTTGTTTGTTTCGAAATGGAGTCTCTCTCTGTCACCTAGGCTGGAGTGCAGTGGCGTGATCTCGGCTCACTGCAACCTCCGCCTCCCAGGTTCACGCCATTCTCCTGCCTCAGCCTCCTGAGCAGCTGGGACTTACAGGCGCCCGCCACCACACCTGGCTAATTTTTTGTATTTTTAGTAGAGACTGGGTTTCACCATGTTAGCCGGGATGGTCTCAATCTCCTGATCTCATGATCCGCCTGCCTCGGCCTCCCAAAGTGCTGAGATTATAGGTGTAAGCTCCCACGCCCAGCCATGACTTTTATAATCACTTACAAAGGTGTCTTGAACTTGATGGAACTTGTGTTGGGAAATAAAGTTTATATTTTTAAATTTGTATCTTTTAATTCCATTTTTCTGTGAACTTTTGGAAGTCCCCTCCTATGGTATATGTAGGTATTGGAATAGTCATTGTCATGATTTCATTATGTTCTGTAAGACTCCATCATAGCGAACGTGAATAAGAGTTTCTCCTGCTGGCCTTGAAGAAGTGAGCTGTCGCAGTGTAAGAGGGCCGTGTGGCAAGGAAGAGCCAATGACATCTAGGAGCCGAGAGTCATCCCCAGCTACCAGCCAACAAGAAAAGGAGGACCTTAGTGCTGTGGCCACAAGGAACTAACTTGTGTCAACAAATGATGTGACCATGGAAGAGGAACCTGAGCTGCAGAAAGGAGACAGCACAGCTGATTCCTTGATTGCAGCCTCGAGAGACCCTAGAAAAAGGGCCCCTTTAAGCCTGCTCAGATTCCTGACCCACAGAAACTGTGGGAAATAAGAAAGATACATTGTTTTAGGCTGGTAAGATTATAGTAATGTGTTACAAAACATAGACATCTAATACAGCAGTTGACATTGTTAATCCCAGAGTCAGCATGGGAGAGCATTACCAAAAAGTAGAATAAAAAGAGGCATGAATAATCCGGGCTATTAATGCAATCAATCCATCATACTCTCTAAGTGCTGGGGGTGGTGGCATCCCTTTGTTAAAGAAGCCCTGTACCATCTTGTTTATATGCTCTACAGACTTGCCTTTGCTGTTTTCTTTCTTATTTTCCAGCACTCATAAATAACCTGACTATGACAGCTGCAGACTCATAAAAGGAGTGATCTTAGAAACAGAGTCAGTATACAGCATAGGAGCAAGAACTCTGGACCCAGATATCATGGGTTCAATCCCCAGCTCTCACACTTGTCAGCTGTGTGACTCTGGACAAGTTCTTTATTCTCCCTGTGCCTTAATGGTATCAATGAAAAAAATATTACAATACTATCCACTCTCAGCGTTTTTGTGGAAATTACATAAGTGAATTTAATATATGTAAAGCACTGAGAACAGTGCATGGCACATTGCAAATACTACATTTGCCACATTATTCTAATTATTTTCAAATGATTAGCCAATATAACAATTACAGTCACTCCAACAGAATATTCAAGGAGAAACCCTATTCCTTGATACAACAGATAACACACATATTCTTTATGCACTTCAAAATACAAGATATATAGAAAAATACACAATTAAATTATGTGCCCCTAAAATATATAACCAATAAAATGTCTTATAGAGATGAACAAAAAATAAACAAGAACCTACACCATTTCCACAGTAAAATTTTTTTAGTACTGCAAGCCTCATAGAATAATCCTATTTTATTGAGATTTTGGAATTTATCATGAAGACTTACTAACAAATTCTAGTTCTTGCCCTTTCGTTTCCAAGGAATATATCATTTAAAGCATAGTCTTTAAAATGCTTGTAATAGAGCACACAATAGCCTCATTTTTGTAAGTCAAGGTGGGAGTTCTGCATTTTTCCCTTGGAATTAGGAGAAGCAGTCAAGCTTTGGAAGGACAGGTAGTGCTCTTGGAGTCAAAGAAACTGTAGTCCTTCAGGTTCCACCACTTGCAACTTGAGGGAACTTCTAAACATGACCAAAGCTGCCTGAGCCTCAGTTTCCCTGATAACATTAACACACCCTGCTTCATGAGATAAGAATAAAGACTAGAAGAGGCAAAAGGATGCAAATGGGGCTTTTAAAACTGTATTTGAAAGAAAGAAACAGCGTGTCTAGTTAGGGTCCCATCAAGAGACAGAAACTCAGTTTTTTAACAGAGAGACCTTGATGCAAAGAATCATTAACCAAGTACTGGGTAGAAAAAAAGTTGGGGGAGCACTAAGGAATACAAGAGCAGCAACTGTCAAAGCAGCTCCCAACCCAAGGGTTAAGAAACAGAAGAAAAGATCAGGATTATTAGAATTTAGAATATCTGAGGAGGGAGGCCCTCTGGAGCTTGAATGCAAATGTCTAAAGAAGGTGCTCCAGTTGGTAGGTACTGGGGGTGCAAGGAGGCTGATCCCAGGAATGTGGAACACCTGCAACCTGAAACCAAAGGGACTCCCGGAGTCCACTATTGTTGCTGAGGTCATTCTTGGACAGAGGATACAGAGATGCCCAAGGCTTTCTTCCTCTCTCACACCCCCATCCAAGAACCTAAACTCAGAGCCAGTGGACAGGATAGAAATGTGGTTTGCAGAGTCCCACCCCCAGCATCATAAATCAGAGTAGCAAAGGGTGGGTTTGGAGCTGAGAGTCAGTAACTCAATGTCCAACACAAAAAGATAAAGTATTAAACCTGTAGCCAGAGCCAGGTGTGGTGGTGTGCTACTTGGGAGACTGAGGCAGGAGGATCACTTAACACAATAACCTCATTTTTGCAAGTCAAGGTGGGAATCCTTCATTTTTCCCTTCTAATTAGGACAAGCAGTCAGGCTTTGGAAGGACAGGCAGTGCCCTTGGAGTCAAAGAACCTGAAGTCATTCAGGCTCCACCACTTGCAACTTGAGGAAACTTTGAAACATGGCCAAAGAGCCCAGGAGATCAGGGATACAATGCACTGTGAGTGCACCTGTGAATAACCACTGCACTCCTGCCTGGGCAACATGGTGAGAATCTACCCCTAAAAAAATTTAAACACATGGTCAGCAATCTCCTGGTTACAGTGGCAAGCCCCTGCTCTATGGGCCACAATTTCATCTGTAAAATTGGAACGCTGGACTTAGGCACTAGACGATTAATCTCTAACACTGGAGCTTCTGAGAGTGTGACCCTTACAAGAACTTCAACAGGCTTCCAGGTTCCCCCTCTGGAAGGGAGCCTTTCCCGGGTTTATTTTTCTTTAAAAGAGAAAGAGAATGAGAAAAAGAAATGCACACAAATGGGTTTCCTGGAGACTGAGCTTGGATTGGAAGAGTCCACAGGTTCCTTGGATCTCAGGAACCAAAGACAGATCCCATGATTTCCAAGACAGGAAGGGGTCTGGCCAGCCTAGGGATAATCTCTGAGTCTTGTGTGGACCTGCCAGACTTTCTCAGGGGCTGACCTCTGAAGTCCTCACCGGGACCACTGGTGCCCACCTGCTGTGCTTGTCCACACTAGCTTCTGACTCTGCCCCCCACAAAATCCAGCCACGTGGATCTCCTGCTTCTTCCTCACACTCACGGAGCTCCCACCCACCTCAGCGCTTTTGCACAAACCTTCTTTCTGTCTGGAATGCCCTGTGTCAGATCTTTGCAAGCCTCTCTTGTAATTCAGGTCTCAATTCAAATCACCCTTTCTCTGAGACACCCCCACCCCTGCCTTCCACCTCTCTCCTACTCTGACATTTGACCTTGCTTCCTCTCTTTCATAGTAAATATCACCATTTTACATTTATGTAGTTGTTCACTTGTTCATTTTCTATTTTTCCAATGTAGGATTAAGACACTGAGAGTGAGCCAGGCATGGTGGCTCATGCCTTTAATCCAAGCACTTTGGGAGATTGAGGCAGGCAGATCACCTGAGGTCAGTAGTTCAATACCAGCCTGACCAACATGGAGAAATCCCATCTCTATTAAAAGACAAAATTAGCCGGGTTTAGTGGTGGGCCTCTGTAATCCCAGCTACTCAGGAGGCTGAGGCAGGAGAATTACTTGAACCTGAGAGGCAGAAGTTGCGGTGAGCCGAGATTGTTCCATTGCACTCCAGCCTGGGCAACAAGGGTGAAATTCTGTCTCAAAAAAAAAAAAAAAATAGAAATAAAAATTTAAAAATTAAAAATAAAGACACTGAGAGTGGCAACCTTATCTGTCTTGTTCACAATTCACCGTGTATCTTGTTCACCACATCCAGTACTATGCCTGACCCATGATAGGAGCTCAAGAAATATTTACAGAATGAATGGGTAAATAAGTAACATACTTTCAACTGCTTGAAGGTGGTCTCTGAGACCTAACTTTTGAATTCCTGAGAGCATGTAGCAAGACAGTGAGTACACACATGGCACTTAATAAATTCCTGATTGAAGCATTCCATCCAGCAGCTGTCTCTGTGCCTCTGGAACAATGTCGCTGCCTTCACAACTTCAGACCAGCCACTCGCTTTGGGAATGTGGGAGGAACAACGAGACCTAATCTCCAGGTTAGGGAAGACACCTAACCTGCAGTCCAGTGGTTCTCACACACGAGTACACATAGAGTCACCTGAAGGGTTGG
This sequence comes from Chlorocebus sabaeus, assembly GCF_047675955.1. Classification (NCBI taxonomy): domain Eukaryota; kingdom Metazoa; phylum Chordata; class Mammalia; order Primates; family Cercopithecidae; genus Chlorocebus; species Chlorocebus sabaeus. The sequence continues at coordinate 138,606,038 of NC_132911.1, read as the reverse complement.
TTCAAACAGAAAATTGCTGAGTACCACCCTTACGGTTTCTGATTCAGTAGGTCTGGGGTGGGACTCGAGAATTTGCATTGTAAACAAGTCCCCAGGGATGCTGATGCTGCTAGTCCAGGGACCACACTTGGAGAATCACTGTTTTACAGCTCACCAGGTAATTACAGGGGCAGCCAGAGTTGAGAAACACTGCTGCAATTTGCACCTCACAAAATTGTTATAAAGATCAAATGTAATTATTTATTAGGCAAAGTGTGTAGCGCCATGCCTGGTACCCAGTTAGTGCCAAATGGTGTTCCCTGCACCTTAACTCTTACCTGGAAAGCCAAACAGCCTCCCAGCCATCTCTTTACCTCTACTTTCTTTTTTCTTTTCCTTTCTTTTTCTTTTCTTGAGACAGAGTCTCACTCTGTCCCCTAAGCTGGAGTGCAGTGGTGTGATCTTGGCTCACTGCAACCTCCACTTGCCAGATTCGAGCGATTCTCATGCCTCAGCCTCCCGAGTAGCTGGGATTACAGGCATGTGCCACCATGCCCAGCTAATTTTTGTATTTTTAGTAGAGACAGGGTTTTGCCATGTTGGCCAGGCTGGTCTCAAACTCCTGGACTCAAGTGATCTGCCCACCTTGGCCTCCCAAAATGCTGGGAATTGTAGGCATGAGCCACCGTGCCTGCTGCCTCTACTTTCCTCTGTGCAATCAATTCCCTCACAACACCTCCAGAGATATAGTCCTTAAATGCAAACCTGACATAACTGCTCTCTTTAAGACACTGAAATGCTTCCCTAATGCCTATAGATTGAATCCAAATGGAATCCATGAAATAGAAGGCTTTTCACAATTTTCACCCACCCATTTATTCTCCTTCTCAACAATTCTTCCCCAGCCAACCCTAATTTGTTGGGAGAACACTGTTGTGGTGTTATCTATCAGGTATTCAGACTGGTATAGGGGGAAGGAATGGAAGCTGTGTGATTAGGTGGCTGTAATTCACATTCCAGCTCTGCCCCTTCTTGCTGTGTGACCTGGAGCAGGTTAGTTCACCTCTCTGTCCTCAGTGTCTTCAGTCATGAAGGAAGGAGAAGAGCAATCCTTTCCCGGTGGGTTGTTAAGTGAAATAATCTATGAAAAGCTCTTAGCACAGGACCCAGCATGCACTAAGTATTCAGTAAAATGTTACTATCAGAGAGTGCTAGAAATGGAAAAGATAAAAATGACCCCTGATGCTATCAGCAAAGTACAGGAGAAGACTAGAGGTGGAGAAGAGAGGGTGGACAGATCCATGCCTCAGAGTGGATTAGGGGCCTTCGTCTTCCTTCTCTTGGCTGTTACATATACCCCATCCCAGGACAGAATATCTTCGTATACTTTTCCTCTTAGATCTCTCTTCTACTCTAGACTATGATCTCCTTGTGGCCAGGGACTATGTCTTACTCACCCCAAGGAAGGAAATGTCAAACAGCTCTCCTGTATGACAGAGACCACACTTGTTCTTTAGCTCCAGGGAATGAAAACAAACAAGATGGTTGTCGTGGTCAGTGGGGAAGGGGCACCTAGGAAGAGTCATCCCCAGCAAGCCTGCTCTCCTTTCCCACAACTTGAGTGGTCTTCTCCTTATTGGCCTTGCCTCCACGAGCCCCCTGAAGATGAGTGCCCAGTGTGGAAACTGAGAAAGTCTTGCCTATACCCTCAGCCAGAATTTTCCCTACTCCCTTCCCCTCTCAACCTCTCCATCACATTTCTTTTTTTAAATTTGAGATAGAGTCTTGCTCTGCTGCTCAGGCTGGAGTGCAATTATGGCTCACTGTAGCCTTGACCTCCTGGGCACACACAATCCTCCTTCCTCAGCCTCCCAAGTAGCTGGGACCACAGGTGCATGCCACCGGGCCTGGCTAATTTTTGTATTTTTTGTTGAGATGGGGACTCACTGTGTTGCCCAGGCTGGTTTTAGACTCCTGGGCTCAAGCAATCCTCCCACCTTGGCCTCCCAAAGTGCTGGGATTATAGGTGTGAGCACCATGCCTGGCCTGCATTTCTTATTTACACATCTCCCCTCCTAGAGTTTAGGCTCTCTCTATGAAGTGCTATTAAGATAATGTTATCCATCTTATAACCAGACATAAACAGAAATAAAACAAAAAGCAGTACAAGAAAACACAAGGAGTATTGGTACATAATTCAATATACGGACAAGCTTGCAAACTGCTAAAGCCGTCAACAGAAGCAAGGGCTGTTGTGGAGGGAGTGAGCACCTGCATTGGGGTTCTGCAAGTAGAAGCTGCAACCACCTATTCAGAAAGCTCTGCAGTGTTTCCTGCAAAGTCAGATGTGAAGTTGGACTAAGCACTGGATGTCTTCTCTGGGCTCTTCCCAGTAAAATATCCTGTGTACCAGGGTGAAGAGTTCCCTCTCTGAATTTCCAGTTCTTTTGTCCACACAGAAAGGGGTAGAGAAACCTGGGAAGCAGCCATCCCAAGTCAAAGGATCCCCAGCCTGGTCTGCTCCACTGTCCCTGGACACTGCATGCTGGTGGGCTCCTAGGGTCTGGTTGACTCTCACTCAGGACACACTCCTAGGCCGGCTCCATAGAAACGCCAGGTATGTAATCTCTTAACTGGAAACTTGGCAGAGAATAAGAACAATTCATTGGCTCCACTGCCTATGCCTACAGGTAAGCAGGCAGGGGAGAAAAGGGTATCTGGCCAGAGCAAGGAATGCCAATTTCCACTTGGCAAAGGGGACAGATATTTCAGAGAGGAGCCCGGGGCAATTCTAACCAGCTATCACAAAAGTCAGGCATTGTTCTAACCCTTTGCCTCCATGTGAACCCTCTTGTCTAGCCAGGCCAATCTAACCTGTCCCCTGAACATGCCGTGCTGACCTCTGCCTCCGCCCATGCACACACTGTTCCCTCACCCGCAGTGCTAACAACCCACCCACATCCTACCCATCCTCCAAGCCCCAGCAAGAGCCCAGCTCCTTTCTGAAACCACCCAGACCTATTAGACCACAGGGGTCTCCACAACTCCAAGACTACCTACTGGCCATGGTAATAAGAACAACCACAGTGGTCACTTGTTAAGCTCTTAGTGTGTGACAGACGACAACGTGGTGGACACTTTACACACATCATGCCCATTCTCAAAACCAACATGCTAGGAAAGGAGTATCAATGTCCCACTGTAGAGACTGCACTGTTTGCTAAGCTAGTATATGGCAAAGCCAGGGCTTCCCGGCCCCAAATCCCATATTCTTTCTATGCCAAAATCAAATGTAATGTTTTTCTCTTATAGGCTCCCTTTGCCCATGGGAAAGAGCACAGGCTTCTTGAGTCCTAGGATTACGTCTTCTTGTCATCTACTGTCCCAAAAACTGCTTAAAGTCAGGTATGGGTGAAACTTCACCTATAAAATTTCCCTTGCACCTGATCTATTTCAAATTAGATTTCTTGCCACCAAAAGAGTCGTAGAAAATACAATTTGGAGGTTTACTTCCTACTGTACAGCCATAGATTCTTGAGCAAGAGTGAGCCTCAAAAGATCAACTAGAGCGGGTAATAAGGCTACATGGCCTGGGCACTCTCATGTGAAGGAATGCCTGTGACTGTGCAAATGTCCAGCCCAGGCATTCGAAGGACTTAGGGAAATAAATGAAATTTTCTCAAACTCTTTTGGGAAAGGTATAGAGATATATATTTAGAAGGCATGTTATGCAAGAACTCTCAGGGCAGCTGGACCATGAGAAAACATCATTTTAGTGCTGTTCAGACTGCAAGTCATGCAATTAGCCAGACAGTGTTGTTCCTTTCACTGCTCCGTCCCACTCTGTGCCAGCCCCACCCTGTGATTGCTCCATACCAAGCCTGTCCAGCATTTTAATTAAGAATCTTTGAATGTTTTGCCTCTGTGATGCACATAAACTGCCTACGATTATGCCTGACATGTGTTGGGGCCCAGTTGGAGGAACATACTGGTATTCATGTAAAGAGACCTAGAGACCTTGAAGAGCATCTACAACAAGGTCTAGAAACTCCAAGGTCTCCAGGGCCTGGTGGGGTTACATAGAAGAGTGAAAAACCACCATACAAGTTCAGTGACGACTGGCAGCTAGCTGCAACCTCAGCCTCAGGGAGACCACATAGAGCCATGGGAGCCTCGTGGTGGACAGCACAAGGACTTTCCCCAGCTAAGGACACAGTGGCTCCTCTGTCTGCGTGGTGGCTACCAGATAAAGCCAGGCCTAGAGATGTTGGCCTGACTTCAGGGAAATTTTCAGGGAAATCATAAATCCTCATTTTGTGTGTGTGAAATCTGCCAATTGTTTTATATAATTTTTTGTTTTGTTTTGTTTTGTTTTTTGGAGACAGGGTCTGGCTCTGTCACCCAGGCTGGAGTGCAGTGGCAAGATCTCAGCTCACTGCAACATCTGCCTCCCAGGCTCTAATTATCCTTTCACCTCAGCCTCCCAAGTAGCTGGGACTACACATGTGTACTACCACGGCCAGCTAATTTGTTTATTTTTTGTAGAGACCATTTTGCCCAGGCTAGTCTCGAACTTGTGAACTCAACTGATTCACCCACCTCAGCCTCCCAAAGTGCTGGGATTACAGGCATGAGCCACCACGCCCGGTCAAAATCCGTCAATGTTTTAATATTGGCAATTATTTAAACCATTTTGTAAATGTTGCCTGGGTCAAACATACCTGATTGTCGGTCAGATCTTGCCTGAAGATGGCCAGTTCGTGACCCTTCCATAGACGCAGCACCTGAGTCCAGAGAGGTGAGACAATCTGCCAGGCCCACAGCACATGATCACCAGAGACAGCACAGGGACCGGAGCTCCCGCTGCCAGGCCAGGCCACTTTCCACTCCAGCCCTTGCTCTGCAGCGTCTCAGCAGGCGCAGAGCCCCCACCAGGGTTGTTCCACTGAGACACACCGGCAGGGTCACTGGAAGTCCACACCTCTGCCAAAGTCCCTGAATGTCACCTCTCTAGCCCACAACTCTTTGCTTCTCAATTGCTTCTTGGAATCACACCTAATCTTCTGGGCTGAGCATAGCCTTCTTTGCCTTCCACCATGCTTCCTCCAAGGTCATTCTGGGAGCTTTAGAATTTGACTCATTTATTTGCCAACAGGTCAGGAGCAGCCGCTCTCTGTCAGGAACTGCACTCAGCCCCGAAGACACAGTGAATCAGATCCAGGCTCTGCTTTGCACAGCTGTGATAGTTAATTGTTATGTGTCAACTTGGCTAGACCATGGCACCCAGATGTTTGGTCAAATATTGGTTTAGGTGTCACTGTGAGAGTATTCTTTAGATAAGAGTAACATTCCAATCAGTAGACTTTGACAAAAGCAGTTTATCCTTTACAATTTGGGTGGGTCTCATCCAATCAGTTGACAGGCTTAAGAGAAAAAGACTGAGGTCCCTGAGGAAGAGAAAATTCTGCCTTTACACTGTCTTTGGACTCTAGCAACAAAATCATCTCTTCCCTATGTCTCCATCCTGCTGGTCTGTCCTGCAGATTTCAGACTTGCCATCCCCAAGAATTGCATGAGCCAGTTCCTGAATATAAATCTGCACACACACGTTCTATTGGTTCTGTTCCTCTGGAGAATCCTGACAAGTAATAATATAGAAGCTCATAGTCTAGTGAGCTTCTTTTTACCACTTCTTTTCATCATGTTAAATCATGTTGGATATGAAGGACAGGAAAATGAAGCAAAGGGTGATTCTTCCCCCCCAGACTTGTAAGATTTTGTGTATCTGTGCTATGTGGATTTTTCTAAGAAAAGTGTCAAAACATTTTGAAACTCCACAAAATTCAAGGAATACAAAATTTCCGAGTCTTGAACAGCCCTTCTAGCTCTGGTATTCTGTAACTCTGTGGGACATAAAGTGTTTCTGTAGTTTGTTTTGCTCCTCTTGGCCAAGGACCTAGAAAGTTTCGGTGTTCATTCCAAATAAAACCATTGAGGAAAAACAGAATGAGCCCCAAATCCAGAATGTGACATTTGTGGGTCTAAATTCTATCTTGGCCATGTGCTAGCTCAATGATCCAGGGCATGTCACCTCTTTGAGCCTCAATTTTCTCATCTGTAGAATGGAAATACTACTACTCCACAGTTGCTGTGAACCTTAAATGACATGGCAAATGTGACTTTGACCAGCACAGGGCCTGACCAACAAAGGTACCAGTAAATTTTAATTCACTCATTTATGCGTACAGATACCTGCAAGTCTTGGGGAACTACCATCCTCAGCTTGCCCGACTTCAGCACAAGCCCTCCAGGGTCAAGCTGCTATCCCCTCAGTCATAGACACCCTTGCGCCCTGATTGGGTTTGATCCCAAAACCCAGAAAAAGACATAATCCCTATGCTTTTTTAAATATAAAACAAATACTTTCTTCTTGTAGAGGCAGCCTCACTTTTCTTGTCTGTCAATTGGAGATAATCACACCTCCCCTAAAGAATTGTCACAATGCCAGGATGCAAGGTTCTTACAAATGCCTGTGTCTGTCCTTCCTCAGATGCAGAAGGCAGAGAGAGTGACAGCTTGGAGCCTGATACATAGAGAGACTGGCCTTTGGGTTGTGCCTGACAGCTTTCTGGTCCCCAGGCCCTGGTTTGTCCCTGTATAAGACAAGGTTGATAAAACTAGGCACCTCAGTAGCTGAGCTCAGTGGCTCATGACCATAACCCCAATAATCTGGGACATTAAAGCAGAAGGATTGCTTGAGCCCAGGAGTTTGAGATTAGCCTGGGCAACATAGAAAGACCATGTCTCTAAAAAGAAAATTTTAATACAAAATACATTAGCTGAATGTGGTGTTGCATATCTGAAGTCCCAGGTACTCGAGAGACTGAGGCAGGAGGATCCATTGAGCCCAGGACTTACAGGCTCTTATGAGCTATGGTCACACCACTGTACTCTACCCTGGGCAACAGAGTGAGACCCTATCTCTAAAAAACAAACGAACAAACAAAAAAGTCTAGGCATCTCAGAGTTTGCAAGGATTTAATGAGACAAATCATTCAAGGCTTGGGCCCCCATCTAATGCAGTTATAAGCAGGGATTATTATTATTGTCCTATGTTTTGCAGGGAAAGGTGGGCACTAAACTGCTATGAATTTCTCTTTTGCCTAATCTCTTATGAATTGACATTCTATTACCTGCCACCAAGAAAGTCCTGGCAAATGCCTTTTGAAGGCATACTTCTCACTTTTCATCTTATTTTTATTTGTTTTTGATTTTTTTGTGGGTTTTTGTTTGTTTGTTTGTTTTGGAGACCAGGTCTCACTCTGTCACCCAGGCTAGAGTGCAGTGGCATGATCACAGCTCGTTGCAGCCTTGAACATCTGGGCTCAAGAGATCCTCCCACCCCAGCCTCCCAAGTAGCTGAAACTACAGGTGCATGCCACCACACCCCCACCCCCAGATTTTTGTGTGTGTTTGTTTGTTTTAACACAGAGTATTGCTCTGTCACCCAGACCGGAGGGCAGTGGTGTGATCTCGGCTCACTGCAACCTCAGTGTCCTGGGTTCAAGCAATTCTGCCTCAGCCTCCTGAGTATCTGGGATTACAGGCATGGACCACCACACCTCGCTGATTTTTGTATTTTTAGTAGAGACAGGGTTTCATCATGTTGGCCAGGCTGGTCTTGAACTCCAGACCTCAAGTGATCTGCCCACCTCAGCCTCTCAAAGTACTGGGATTACAGGCATGAGCCACCATGCCCAGAAAAATTTTTTTTTTTTTTTCTGCAGAGACGGATCTCCCTATGTTACCCAGGCTGGTGTCAAATTCCTGGGCTCAAATGCTCTTGGCCTCTCAAAGTGCTGAAATTACAGGCATGAGCCCCTCCGCCAGGCCTTCACTTTACATCTTGGATTATGGAGCTGGGAAGGCAATTAGGTGTCATCTCCAGTTCCAGATGGAACATTTGTGATCCAAGAGGTGAAGCCACTGCCTGGTGGGGCTCGGCTAGGAGGCAGTGGAAGAGTCAGCCCCACCCCATTGTTTCTGCTTAATCTTGCTGACAGCATGAGAGTCAGAAGGTTTATACAGCAGCAAAAAAACTTGGCAAGAGCTGCTTGGTCAGGGGGTCACAGAGCAGGAGAAGGCATGGGAATTCTATCCTTAATTGTATCCTGTTTGACTTGGCCCTCCCTATAGCGGGCAAAGCCAAACTGCCAGCAGAGCTCTTGCCCCTTGGTGGACATCAGGAATTTTGACTTCTAATTCTGGCTGATTACTTTGGAGAAGTTGCCTAGCCTATTCACATCTTCCCATTAATAAGTCTGGGATAATAATAGCTTCCTCTCTTTGGGGGACATTTCAATGGCTTTTTTTTATTTAAACAAAGTTACATCATTTGTTCTCCTTAATTTGCTATGTTTGGATAGGCAAGGAATGGTTTGAAGCCAGCAGCCAGTAATCACTAATAACACTGACAATTTGTAAAAAAAAAAAAAAAAAAAAAAAAACAGCTAAATGCATTTCAAGACTAGATCTCTATCTACTTCTTACTGAAACAGCCTCCTGGGAGTGGGTTTAGCCTATGTTCAGTTATGATACGGCTGTGGTAGGTGTTGAACTTGAATAGAAACAGCTCCGTGAACAGAGAGTTAGAAATCCCCCAGGTGAGGCTGGGAGACCTTGGTAAGGTCATTTTATCAATCTAAGTCTCCATTTCTTCAATTATAAATCAAGAAAGTTGTACTGATAGACTTTAGGGTCTTCGTCAGTGATACTGCTCAGACTTTCCTGTAATAATCATTTAATGAAAGGAATTCTCAGTAGCCCTGGCCCCTCTGAACCCACACTCTTTCCAGGCACCCTCCAGGAAGCTTCCAGCACAAATCTCATCATGTGCCTCCCTGGTTGAACTTCTTCTGATGGCAGAGAAAGAGACATGAGAATCATTGTGTATCTATGCAAAGGTATAAGATGCAGCTATTTAAAATGACATATAAAACAGAGCTTTCAACAATATGAAAATAAAGAGCTTATATTTGGTGACAAAGTCAGCATACAAAATCATGCACTAGTATCTCAACGGTTGACAATGCTAAAGACGAAGGCTAGAAGGAGATATCACAAGATGTTAATAGTGGTTCATTGACTCAACCTACTAAGTGCAAGAGCTAGGACTTGAACCTGTGTCCCTGTTTAGAGAGAATGTGGGTGAGTTTTTCGAGAATTTGCATGTGATAATAAGTGCCCAAATATCCTGAAAAGTTCAAAAGCAAAGAAGTATTAGAATTACGACATAGGCCTAGAGAACTTATTTAGAGAATTCAGCTCTACTTTGTGTCCATGTACTTTACCATGGACTTTAATAGTTAATGCCTTTTTTCTAGATCATTCATTTTATTCCTTTTCTTCAACAATATTTCTGCACATAATAAGGCGGGATGTTTTATTCTTCCTTTAGATTCATTCTCCAGATATCTGTGGAAGTTGAGCAACACATTTTTGGTAACTTAAGCAGTGAATCTTTTTTCATCAGATCACTATTAGAGATCCTAGATTAAAAAGCTAAATTATTTGAGAGTTCAGACAAAAATCACGTCCACTTTCTTTGGGCTGGACCACTGCTTTTAAAATTATACTCTCTTTAAAATGACAAGTTATGTATTCTGGTCTTAGCATTTCAAAAAACCTGAGGTGCTCCAGGGCACCAAACCTAACAACCCCTCTTCCACTAATCACCTATGGTTTTCTGGACACAGGAATAATTGCCACACTCACTGGTTGCAGGCATGTGTCTCGGGTTCACATACTAGACAACAGGGGCTAATACAATCTAGATAAGTATAGTCCCAAGAGATAGGCAGAAAGCACTGGGTGTATTATTATTAAAGGTCAACTTTAAACAGACAAAACTACCCCATTTCATCAGACGATGGGTTACAAGGCCTTGACGCTAGGAAAGCACTTTCAGGAACCATTCATTCAAGCTAAACAGTAGTCTATGGGGTGAATCTCTCAAAACAGAAAAAAACAGGACGGAACATAAGGCAGTATTTTCTTGGAAGCAGCATTGTGTGTGGATTGGGAGGCCTATATTTGAATCCCAGGTCTTCTACTTCCTCACTGTGGGGTTTTTGCAAATTTCCAGCTGCCTGCAAGCTTCATTACTGCCATCAAAACAAATGGGGTTAACAGATCTAGCACATAACTGGCACTCCAGAAATGAGTGCAATATAAAATTAAACATGGAAGGAAAATCAATAGCCCTTCTTACATATAAATTTTATATATTATATATATCTCATATATATCTCCAAAAGCTTTCAAAAATAAGATAAGAACACCACGCTTATCTATCATTGTATATTACTAAGAGTGACTTCAGAGCTCATGGGTCCAGGTGTTTTCATCCTGTGGCCATGTACCTCTATGGGTTCCACAGATGTGCAGCCTTCCAAGGTAAGATGTTATCTGTATCCTTGCCTTCCCAGTATTTATTGCTCTGTCTTATGGTAACAACGGCCTAATTTTCTTTTGGGAAACCACCCCCATTCTGCCCTCCACCAAGACCAAGTGGAGCCTACCCACTCCAAGTAATAGTGACAAGCATGGGGCCAGCCGAGCATCCAACCCCCTACCCACAGAGGTTGTGTCAGGGCTGGGCCAGATATTTACCAGGACCATAAAAAAAGGTTGCGCTCTTTCAATTGGGGTTGCTAGGTGGGTAAAATACCAGCCTGTGCTGCTGACGGACATCTTTGCCATCACTGGGAGAGACTCTTCCCAAAAGAAAGCCAAAAACTCAGAGAGCAGAGGCAAGATCTAGAGCTAAGTTCCTCCTGGCATCTTTGAGCTCCTGGTTCCAGCATGCCTAGACCACTTCTACTCCAGGATTTATGAGGACCACGAACTATTACATTGCTTTTTGGTAGGTGCCAATTTGACCTGGGTCTCTGGCACTTGTGAAGAAAAGAATCCTAACCAATACAGGAAATTTCATCAATTCCTTGAAATATATGCAAATTTTGCATAAGTATGCTTATTTTCCTGGAGAGAAGGAAAACCCATTCTGAATGGGCTTCTGAACTAGAAAAATTAAAACTGCCTGTTCTAATCCAACGCCTTCATTTTACAGATGAAAAGGCCCAGACCCAAAGAGAGAGTCATTGCCCCAGGTCACGTAACAAGTGGGTGACATGGACCGGAATCCAGTTCTACTGACTCTCATCTTCACCAGTGGATCCCAACATCGGACCACACAGAGGAATCACCGGGGTGCTACTGACCATCACCCGCTCAGGTTCTCCCCTAGATCAGGTAAGCCAGAACATCTGCAGAGCAGATTTGAGCAGTAGTCTTCTTAAAACCTCCCTGGAGGACTCGCATGTACAGTTAGGGTGAGAACCCTTTCTTAGGATATGAAAACAAAGATGAAGAAACACAACCCAACTGATCCAACACTCATTAATTAAAATCAAACAAGTACCTTACCAACACAAAATATCTTATACCACTTGAACACTGAGCTAGGTGTGGGGGTGCAAAATTGCAAAGGACACAATACCTGCCCTGGAAATAACTTCCTCTCTTGTGTAAAAGAAAGTAAGAACCATCCATCAAAGAAAGTGCTGCATTTCATCAGCCGCAGAATGGAATTCTTGGCAGCCCTGCCTTCAAATCTCAGCCACCTGCCTCTCTCTTCATCTCTCGAATTAAGTAAACAGGTCCTTTAGAAGATACAGTCAAGTATTTGTGTCTGTTTGAAACAGTCCCCTTTAGGGAATGTAAGGCATTTAAGTATATTTACAAAAATTCCTTTTGAGGAATGCGGTATATAGATAAGTTCATTCCTATATTTTTCTAAGGAGATGCTACTGTCACGAGGTCTTTTTACATCATCCTCCCTGAACTGTCTCACTCTATTTCCACTCCATTTTCCACCTATTGTAGGAACTGTCATGTGTTAAGACTTCAACCTAGTAAGTTTTTAAGAATCCCCTCTATGTCCCAAGCTCTTTGCTGAGTGCTTGGGGGATGGAAAGGATAAACAAGGATACCAAAACGAAAAAAACAAAGTTACTGTTTTCAAAGAGCTAACAGTCAAATGAGGGACAACAGGTTAGTACTCATTTCTAACAAGAGCAAGCTGTGATAAATGTTTAATTATGGTTGTAACTCCACTTATTAAGTGTCTGCCGTGTGCCAGGCACCTGACTAAGTACTGTACATACCTGATGACATTCCTTTCTTATGACCCCGCTGTTGGGTAGCTGTCATCTATCTGCATTCCACAGGTAAGAAAACAGACTTGGAGCCACCTACTCATCTACTCAGTCTCAGCTAGTTAGCAGCAGAGCCATGATTGGCTGTTGGGTCTGCTTAATTCCAAACAGGCCCTGAGCGCCCCCAGCTGAGTACAGACTACATCAGGATCCAGGAAAACCAGGTTAATGATGGAACCTCATTGCACATTTCTCCATACTGGAATACAAGCACGAAGATAAGAAACAAGATTCCTGCCCTTAAGGAGCTCACGTCTAGGAGGGAGACTCAAACCACGATTTTAGGGAGTGTTAATCACTTTTTAAATCAAAGAATTGGTATCATAGAAGGTAACTGGTACTGGGGAAAGCATAAGAACTCATATCTGGGGAAATTTTTGAAGTCAAGATTGGCAGAAATGGACAAGGGGCGGGATCTAGAAACTGGGAGGCAGTTGTCGCTAACAATGCTGACACCTCCCACCTGCAGCCTTCTCCAGAGGATGGCCCATGGACAAATTGGAGTCATCTCACCTGGAGATCACTTTGGCGCATAGACAAAAGACACCCCACCCCTCAACCTATAATACATACATGACTGAGTCCGATCAAGGTAAAGTAACTTGTCCAAGGACATGCGATCAAGAGATGGGGCACCTGGAATTCAAATTCCCAAGCCGGGCCAGCACTCCTGGGACACGTTTGTTCCTCGGCCTGCCTTGTCCCGTTGAATCTGATAAAGCCGCACTTGAGAGGGAGTGACATCATCTAAGCCATGGTAGTATTTCTAGAGCCCATGGGAATACCTGAATCCTGCCCCACCAATTACCTTCCTGAGTAAGGAAGTCCCGAAAGATAGATCTACAAGAAACAGTGGTCATATAGGACACAAACAAAAAACCTTTTCATTATTAGCTGAGCCAGCAACTGGCACCTGAATTCAATCTTCCCTGGTACAGATGAATTAAAACACACAGATTAGACCAGAGGCTAAGTGTAGCCTCTCCTACCCCAGCCCCTGGCCCCAGCCAAAAAAAATCTAGTTTTGACTCTTCTCACTCTCTCCTCCATATTTAAGGAGCAAAAACGTGGGCTGGCACTATGTTAGAAGCTGCTTAATTAATACCGCTCCCCTAAATGGAAACGATAAAATTTGTGAATGAAGTTGCCTGCCAGCCTTTTCTGTCTGGCACAGCTGTGCTGTCCAATACGGGAGCTATTAGCTACATGAAGTTATTTAGATTTAGGCTTAAATTAATTAGAATTAGATACAATTGAAAATTCAAGTCTTCAGTCACATTAGCCACATTTCAAGTACTCAAAAGCCACACACAACTAGTGGCTTCCATAGCAGACAGTGCAGATGTAGGCAATTTCCATCACTGCAGCAAGAGGACACGAAAGAGAGAAAGAGAAGGGGGAGAAGAGTCTCAGACCCTCTGTCTCAGAGGGTCAGGCAAAGCTCAGTTTACCCAACCAGCTCTAGTTGCAAAAGGGAAGTGAGAAGAGGGACATGAGAACAAGTCTCTACCCTTCAACACACAATGAACCCCCAGTGGCAGTTGTGAGTGTAGCCTAATCTGTACTTCAGGCTCCAACCAACAAATGCACATTTCCCCTCAAGGAGGAACAGAGGTAGGGCAGGCAGCAAAGGATCTGGTACTGCTTTTAAGGTGTATGTGACACTCCTATTAACCAAAAAATCAAATTCGAGAAAAAAGAATGATCTGCAGCCTGGGATAAGTCCATTTGCCATCTGGAATAAATACACAATTCCAGAGAAGACTGAATTGAAGACCCCGTTAGGGTCAGGTGCCCAGCTTTGGGTCAGTCACGATGGTGGGGTTTTAAGAACCTGGCATCCAAGCATGTGGCTGTGTGATTGAATCATGGCTACTACTTATGGACGTCCCTCTACAACAGGCAGACAAAAAGGCAGGGGCTGCTACGCTGAGGCCTTATCCCTCACTTCCCTTCTTATGTTTGTAAGTCAGCCCTGGCTGGTTTGTCCCTGGCCTTTGAGATTTTTGAGGACAAACATTCTGTTTCCTTGACTGTGCCCAGCGTGGTACCTGACTCATAGCCCTTCATGCTTCTCAATAAATGTTTAACTGCACGGCAGGAGATGGCATTTACTGAGCCTACCTTAGGCCAGGGATAATGCTATGTGCTCCTGATATCATTTTGATGTGTCCCCACCTGAATCTCATCTTGAATTGTAGCTTCCATAATTCTCATGTGTTGTGTGAGGGACCCGGTGGATGATAATAGAATCATGGGTGTGGTTTACCCCATACTGTTTTTGTGGTAGTAAATAAATCTCACGAAATCCGATGTTTTATAAGGGGTTTCCCCTTTAGCTTGGCTGTCATTCTCTCTTGTCTGCCATCCTGTAAGATGTGCCTTTCACCTTCTGCCACGATTGTGAGGCCTCCCCAGCCACGAGGAACTGAGAGTCCATTAAACCTCTTTTTCTTTATAAATTACCCAGTCTGGTGTATGTCTTTATGAGCATTGTGAAAATGGACTAACACAGCTCCATACACATTGACTAATTTAATCATTACAGCAACCTTATGGGGTGCATTTTATTCACCCTCTTTTCCAGACGAAGAAAGTCTTATCAAGGTAAAATAACTTGCTCAAGGGCACATAACCAGTAAGTGATGAACCTGGAATTCAGACTCGCATCTATATGACTTCTCATGATGCTAAATATTTAAAAATGGATGAATGAATATTATCACAATTGATTGGATTAAATACCAAAAACTACTCACAAAATAATTGTTTAAAATTGTATTCAACTGGGCACAATCACTCACACCTGCAATCCCATAATTTTGGGAGTCTGAGGTGGGACGATTGCTTGAGCCCAGAAGTTCAACACCAGCCTGGGCAATATGTGAGACCCCATCTCTACAAAAAAAATTTTTTTTTAACTAGTCAGGCATGGTGGCACATACCTGTAGTCCCAGCTACTTGTGATGCTGAGGTGGGAGGATCACTTGAGCCTGGGAAGTGGAGGCTGCAGTGAGCCATGACTGCACCACTACACTCCAACCTGGGTGACACAGCAAGACCCTGTCTAAAAAAAACAATATACTGTCAAAAAGTGGATAAATATGAGGCTATGTTCAGAATAACTTTTGAGTACTGCAGTTGATGTCTGTTTTCTGTGAAGACAGGGCCATAGTCATACAATATTTAAGGAGCAAAAGTGTGGGCTGGTACTACATTAAATACAGCTTAATTAATAATGATGTTCTAAATGGAAACAGTACAAGTATGAATAAAGCTGCCTGCCGGCCTGTTCTATTTGGCACAGCCAGCCTATTCTTAGGCTCTTACCGGTTTTCATTACGTAGTTGACCTCGGAATGTCAATGACTTATGGTATAATTGACATATAATTGGCATCCAGGGTTCCCTTGCAGTTTATATTTCTTTGCTGGAACCAGTAGCCTGAGAATAAAAGCTATCCCTAACTTCTTCAATTTCTTTGTTTCCTAACTCAAACCTTAGCTCCTACAGTACTCTTTGACATATAGCCTATATTTTAGTCTGCTCACTAGTCCTAAGACAGGCCTTGCACAGTCCTTCTTCTATACCTTTCCTCCTGCTATGAGTCCTCACCTAGGACTCATTTAGCCCTATACTTTCTTCAAGACTCAATTAAACCCACACAAAGATGAATTTCAATAGGTTCAAATATTCCTCTGCTACCACTGCCCTAGGGAATATTTAATATTTAACATAGAAAGTGCCAAGTGCTGCAAAATGCGAGCTCTAGCTTCATTTTGGAATTTGTATCAGCTTTCGCTGTGTAACAAACAAGAACAAAAATCTTGATGTCATATGACAAGACGTTTACACATCTACAAGACAGCTGGAGTTCATCTGATCTAGCTGATTTAGATAAATAAGCAATGTTATTTTCATGGCAAAAAAACAAAGGCATGAGAGCAAGCCCAAAAATACTAGCATATTTGAATCTTCTGCTCATATAACTTCTGCGAACATCCTACCGGCCAAAACTAATCACCAGGCCAAGGCCAAAGTTAGGGAGTACAGAAAGTACTTTCCTGCCACAGGGTAGGGGGAAGAGAATGGATATTTACTGAACAATAATCTGATCTTAACAGACACTACCATATTTTAAATGTCCCTTCTTTTGCCACAGCAGGCTAGAGAATGCAACCTAAATGAGAGGAGAAAACCACCCAAAGCACTTAGATCCTAGAGAAATAGAGCAGAGCTGCTGCACACACAGCCTCTCACTGGGTAATGAGTAAAGTAGATGAAGCACTTGGAGAGCAAGTTGAAAGGCAGCAAAGGCTTCTCAGCAATAATGTGTTATTGTCAGGGACTTAGAGGGAATGCCAAGCTGGTGGTGCCATACACAGATGCTGGGAGCATAAATTGATGACAATATTTTATAGTGGAAGTTGACAATATGTATCACAATTTGTAAATGTGCTTGTCCTTTGATCCAGCAATCCCACTGCTAAGAATATGCTTTATGGATAAAATCAAGTAAGTATACACAGATTATACTCATTTGTTTGCTGTAGCAAAATAATTTGAAAATAAAAATAAGTAAAAGCAGAAAAGAAAAATCAAGTATCCATCTCTAAAGCTCTGGTTAAATGAATGATGGTATATCCATGCAACATATTATAAAGTCATTAAAAATAAGTCTATACATACTAATTTGTTCATTCAAAAAAATATTTACTGTCTGCTCACAATATACCAAGTCCTGTTCTTGGCACTGACAATGTAACAGAAAAAGAGATGTTCAGGATCTTTCTTCTCCAGGAAAGAGAGTAGTGACAGATTATTAACAAGTCAATACATGAATGTCATCATCTCAGGAAGTGATAGAGCAAAAATATAACAGGATAGTATGCAAAAGGGAGCCTAGGAGAGAGATCACCTTGAATGGGGGTCTGTGGAAGACTTCTATGAGGAAGAGATGTTTGTACTGACTCCTGCATATCAAGAAAGGAAGGCCAATTCCTCCTCGAAGTGCATGAAGATATAGGGGAAGAACATTCTAGAAAGAGAAAACAGCAAAGTCCCTGAGGTGAAAATGAGCTTGTTTTATTCAAGGGAAGGACAAAAAGCTAGGGTGGTTGGAGCAGAGTGAGAGGGAAAAACAGTGGTACAAGATGAGGTAGGAGAAGACGAGATCCATGTCTCTGTTCCACCGCCTACATTTTTGTCTTCGGTTTCTTCATCTGTAAAATGGAGTTACTAATCATTGACAGCTTTTATCTCTGGGATCTCCATAAGAAGGTCTGTGCAATAGGCAGGGCAGGCATTATCATTCCCGCTTTACAGATGAGGAAACCGAGATTGCAGTTTTGTAACTTTGCCCCCAGTCACATCTTTTGTAGTCAGCAGAATCAAGACTCAAATCCAGATTCCTGATGGCTATCAGAGCACTCCTTTTGCTGCAGCACAATCTCTCCCACCTTGTTTGTGTATTTCAACACACAAAAGCCCTAAATTCGGCTGTGAATCTTTACCGTCTCCAATTCTTTTTTTTTTTTTCTCTTTGAGACTGTATCTCACTCTGTTGCCCAGGCCAGAGTGCAATGGCCCGATGGCAGCTCCCTGCAGTCTCGACCTCCTGGGCTCAAGCGATCCTCCCACCTCAGCCCCCAAGTAGCTGGGACTACAGGCACATGCCACCATGCCTGGCTAATTGTGTGTGTGTGTGTGTGTGTGTGTGTGTGTGTGTATGTGTTTGTAGAGATGAGGTTTCACTATGTTACCCAGGCTGGTCTCTAACTCCTGAACTCAAGTGATCCATCTGCCTCAGCCTCCCAAAGGGGTAGGGTTACAGGCATGAGCCACCATGCCTGGCCTCCAATTCTTAGTAAGAAGGATTTAACCCCAGTGTTGTGGATAAACTGAGTTTTTCCATCTGCAGCTTAGAGTCACTCATGGGTTTTATTTCCAATATAATGTGTTGCTTACATATTTCTCTCTCCCACCAAAATATGAAAAGGCAACATGCTGGAACTGTCCATGCTGTAGGATGCATATGGACAGAGAAGACACAGGGTTGAATGTACACAGAAGAACACCAACACTGCCTGCACTATGCATCCAAGATCAAACAGCTTCTAAATTGTGGGACTAGGATTTGAACTGCTATCCATCCAAGTCAAAAGCGTGGCTTTTTTCAATCCTTGGGATAAAGGACCATGTGAAGTACCTGATGCATGGAACTAGCTTGATTAACTTTAGCTGCAATTGTGGTATTGCACACTGTGTTCATAGAAGGGTCTCTCCCTGGTCAGCAGTCATCCAGTATGATGGCAACGAATCCAACTAAAGGATCCACAGGATTAAAAAAGGTCAGATTGTGTGGATTTCAGATGATTCTCATGCCATCAATCCTTCCACCATAATTTGCACAAAAGCCTGGTAGTCTTGCTCCATTTCTCAGAGCAGAATCTGCTGGGGACCGAGAGATTAATCAGACTTCATTAATTCTGCAAAATAAACCATGACATGTTTACCCGTGCACTTAGAAGCATTATCATAAATCACCAAAATTAAATCTCACCTGTCTAAGTAGAGGAGCAGCCTGCATTCTGGCCCTGTGAACAGAAGGTCACAGCATCAATAACTTCTTGATGGCTTCATTTCTTTCTAGGGCCTTCCCGTGACCAGCAGGACCAGCTGCACTGTGCTTCAGTTTGGTCATTAGCAGAATCATGAACATTATTAGCCCAGTGGTTTTGAAAAGACTCTAGTGTGTGTGTTTATTTTTGCATACAGACTAAGCTACATTCAGAGGAGATTAGAATTTTGAGAGGCAATGATTTGTTTTTTCATGCCATAGCTTCTTAAGTTAAAGTCTGCATATGCCTTAGAGATCTCTAGAACAAACCTGAGGCCCAGAAGGGGCTAGTAATTTGTCCAAGGTCACACAAGTCATTCATGGCAGGTCTGGGACTAGAACTAGGAACTTCTGATTCTCAGTCTGGGGCTCTTTCCATTCCAATGCATCCACATAGGGACTTGAGGTAGATAAGAACATATTGAGAAATATTTACTCCCTCCTGGAGGACTGTACTGCCTAGCTTTTGCCTTGGCCATGTGACTTCCTTCAGTCAAGGGAATGGAAGCAGACCGCACTACAAGCAGTAGTGAGATGTGCTTCTCTGCATTTGGCATGAGAAGGCTCTACCCTGGTAGGCCCACAAGTCTGAGGAAGATGGAGAACCATGGAGCAGACCCAGATCCAGCTGTGACTTGGAGGAGTCCAGTCCAGACCAGCCTAGAGCAGCTGCTCTCCAGTTGACTTATAGACATGGTAGTAAAATAAGTGTCTAGGTCTCAGAGTTTTGTGGTTGCATAGCATGCAACAGTAGTTGGTTGATTCAAGGCTCATCCTGCACACAAATGTATGATTCCTGTGATGTAGAATGACACATTAGAAGCCTGGACTTTGGCAGGGTTGAGTTTAGATCTTGGTTGGGGCATTTAGTTACCGAGAGATCTCAGGAAAGTCACTGAAGCTCTCTGAGACTCAATTTCCTGAACACAGAAATGAAAGAAATAATACTTGCCTGTGGAGGGGTGATCAGAATTTGAAATTCAGAATTTTATTGGAACTTCCTAGCCCATTGCAGGTTTTAGATTGCAAACCTCTGGCTGGAGAGTTGGGAAAGGTTTGTTGTAACATTAAAAACTAGTAATGTCAGAAACACATTCTCTTCTGCCTTGGTCATAAAACCTTGATTTTTAGCTGGGCATATGACACCCCAAATAAAAACTATACTTTTCAGATTTATTTGCAGCTAGTGTGATTTGTGAGGAAGTTTTGGCTAAGAAGAGGTAAGCAGAGTGTCACATATAACTTCTGAGATATGTCCTTACAAAGAGAGAAGACATCCTTTCCCCCTTCCTCGTTCTTACTGGTTTGAATGTGGACATGATGGCTGTAGCTCAAGCAAACACTCTGAAACGTGAGTAGGAAACCAAATGCCATTTAAGGCAGGAAGGAGAGGGAAAAAGCCTAGGTTCTGAAACCTTGGTACTAGGCTGGACTACCTGCCTAAGGACGTCAACATAAGAGGAAAGAAACCTATTATACTAACTTGACTGAACCTCTATTATTTGTGGCAGCCCTATTCGGCGTCACTTGGGAGCTTATTGGAAATGCCAAGTCCCCACTCCAGACCCACCGAGTCAGAATCTCAGGTGAGGAGCCCACAAATCTGCTTTAACAAGCTCTCCAGATGATTCTTATGGCCACTGAAGTTTAAGGAGCATTGATTTGGAGTTTTCCAGCACATACACCTACCTGATAACTGATAGAGCCACCCTAAATTGCAGGTTTTGTCAAGAACTTGGTGAAGGTTTAAAAGGCAGATGAAATAAAGCCAGGAAAGATGGCAAAGCCAATAACTGACAGTGTCAAGATGGAAAATGATTCTGACAGGGTGGAACACTGGACCAGAGCCAAGCAGATGAAATTTAATGGGGATATACATATAAAGCAAATAAAGAGGTTCTTCTTTTATTGAAGGAAGTATAAAATGTTCCATTCTTTGACTTCTTAAATTAAAAAGAGAAAATGTAAAATTACGTATTTTAAAATACAACAAATAAAGTTATCAATCAATCCCAATTACAGCTAAAGGAATGAGAGGAGAGAAGATCAGGACAGGAAAAGTGAGAAAAACCCAAAGTAATAAAGAGATACAGAGTCAATGACAGAAAGGAAGAGGACTGAGAATCTACTTTTGAATCAATCTGTGGATCCTGAGATGATCTTCACACCTAGGGGGAACCATAATTACAAGTCAGATTTTACTGAGACTTACCATGGGTCAGGCACTACGTCGTGTGTGTTACGCACGTTTCTCCTGTGAGGAACACTATTATTATCATTGTTTTTCAGATGCAGAAACTGAAGGCGCCAGAGGTTGAGTATGTTCCCCACGGCCACACAGCTGGCACAAGTGGAAGCAGGATATGAACCCAGGTGGCCAGATTTCAGGGCTGTGACCTGCAGCGGCCCTGGTATTTTCTATCGTCTGGTGCTGCTTCATGAAGCATGCTTCACGCTTGATATTGATCAGTTTCACAGAAACTGGTTTTCATAAGAATAAGGAAATCCATTGGCTCACATAACCTTAAGTCCAGAGGTAGGAGGGATCCAGGTGCAGTATAATTATCAGCTCAAAGATGTTATCATAGACATGAGTTCTTTCCATTCCTGTGCTTTGCTGTCCTCAGCACCTGGCTTCACCCTAAGGGTGGGTCCCCTCATAATGCCAAGACAGCAGCTAAAATATTCGTGGTCTTAAAGCTTTGTGCTCCATGTTCATGTCAGCATGGCTGAGAAATTTTTACCTGAAGCCTGTAAAATACTGAAGTATATATCCTTTAATTTAGTTTTGTTGTGTAGATTTAGGCAAATGACCATGCTTAAACAATAGAAGACATTAAGAAGAATGCTACAAGCTGATCGGGTTAGATTACTCAGGACTTAATGCTGCAGTCAGGGATGGGGTCACCCACTGGGGTTCTCTGGTACCCAGAACAGATGGGCTCTGTCACTAGTTAGAGTGATTCTCTCTCTTTTTCTCTCCAAAACAAATCAAGTTTCCTCACTTGTTTGAATCCTACAAAATTATCAAACAGTAAGAAAAATCATAAAATATTCATTAGAAAGCACTTTGGATATAAAACAATAAACCCCTCTTTACAACTCTTCGACAGCCTTACTACACCTTCAGAAGCATCATAAGGAAAGACACTTTGGGACAGTAAACCTTGTGCTTCACTTTAACAAATACAATTCTAACCTGTAAAAGAGGCCAACCTGTAGTGGTGGCAGATGCTGGAGGAGGGAGGCAGCCAGCATTTACTGAAAGTCTATGTGCCAGGAATAATGTTACATTCTTGATTATTTTAATTATTACAAGGAGGTATTATTGATGCAGGATTTTTTGGGTGTCTCTTCACCAGCTGGTGACCCCCGCAGCCAGCAATGCCTCTGCCCAGGGCCATGCTTGGCTCTGGGCTTGCTGCAGGAGGTACTCCACCACTTGTTCCAGCAGCTGTGTTTGGCTTGCACTCCAGCCTATGGGTGGGCCGGGCATGTCTTGGCCTGCTCCCACTTTAGATGCCAGCATGTGGAAGACGGGAACATGGTGGCAACTGAAAAACTCTGGGATGCCAGCGACCCCAAAGCCCCTAAGGGGGTATTACAGCATGTTAACAGTTCTTTCAGTCCTGCCCCAACAAACTGGTGCATGTGGCACCCAGCAGCTCCCTCTCCCATTGCTTGGTGAGCAGGAGGGGAGTGCTACAGGGTTACAGCTCTGTTCACACTCACTGTTTGGCGGGTTCTGAGTTCTTGTCCCACATCCAGGAAGTTGAAGGTTATGCTAACACCTGGTGGGTGAGCAAGGTGAAGAGTTCTATTGAGTGATGAAACAGCTCTCAGCGGAGAGGGGGACCTGAGTTGGCCTCCCCCTATCCAAAGTTGGGGAGTCTCCCCCACCTGAAGGTGGGTGGTCCTCCAAGTATGGTTGAGTCTGGAACTTTTATGGGCTCGGAATGGGGGAGTGCATGCTGATTGGTTTGTGAGTATGCAAAAAAAATGGCTAAAAAAAAGGCACAACTCAAGGGAAGGGTAGGTATACGTAAAATAGGTGAAGGGTGGGGATCGATCAGAGGAAAGCACACCAAATAGGAAGAGAGGTTCTCAATCCAGTTCGTGGATTTATCTGAGACTTGTAGCTTGGCTTTCAGGCTTTAAACTCTCTTTGGTTTGAAGGTTCAGTTTCACCAGGGACCTGTCCCTATTTTCCTAGGCATTTGATTGCCTTCTGCCACTATCACTATTATCCCCATTTTATAAGATGAGGGAACAAAGCCTCAGAACTGCTTGCAGTTTTCTCAGTGTAATTCAGATGGTTAAATGGCAGAGCTGGACTTCAAACTCAAGTCTATCTGACTCTACGACCCAAGTTCTATCCACCACATCATATTGGTTCCATCCCAGATTCTTTCTATTTGCTGAAATTATAAGTATTAAACTTCTAAACTGTGAAATCTTGGCTACTTCTTACTTGCTGTCTGACCTATGTTAGTTACAATAACTACTCTCGGATTATAATAGATTTTATTTTTTAAATTCTATTTATTGAACACTTACTATGCACCAAGAAATGCTTTATGTATATAATCTCAATTTATCCTGCCAATAACCTCGTGATTCAGTTTATTACAGAGAATGTTTTTAGTTACAGGTGATTAAATCAGAAATCAAACTAAAGTCAGAACCAAGAGAGGAAAGGGGAATTTATTTCTCAGAAAACTGGGAAGATGGGAAAACCAGGGAGGCACTAACTTCAAGCATGGCTGGATTTGGACTTCCAGTGGAATAATCAGGGATGTCTCCCTCTGATCTCTCTGCTTTGCTTGTCTTAATTTGGCTCCATTTACATTGGGTCTGGGGACCCCTAGACATCTATCAGGACTGTGTCCTTCTTGGTGTTCCTTGACTTCGTTCTCCGTATAAGGTCTCACTATGTAGCAGGCAAGATGGCTGCCAGAAATCCCAGCATCTCCTCTGCATAGCTGAGCATCCCCAGAACAAAAGCCTAAGCCAGTTTTCAGTATTCTTTGAAGTTTGAAAATGCTGAAATCCTAGTGTCGTCGTCATTGTAATATAGTCTACTGATTTTAAAAATAATTTATGTCCTTAAATCAACTACTCAATTTACATTAAAATGTGCAGATTACAAATCTGGACAGGTCAGTGTGTCATCATAGGCAACCACATTGTACACTATCAAGCTGCCATGGCTTACTCTAGTTCAAAGACTCTCCAAAGAAGGACAATATGGCTGTGACAGCATTGAAATTGAGATGTGTCTCTTTACATCAGCATTTTCAAATATTCATGATGAAAAACCTCTGAGAAATGTTTTCTAAAAACAAAACCTAGAGCTTGGAATTTTAAAAAAATTGATATCTGCCCCTTCTATTAAAAAAAAAGAAAAGTTGTTCGGAAAAAGACCCCCAAACTTTTCAAACAGGAAACTAAACTGTTTTAAATTTGAAAATGTCAGAGTTAACTATCTGTAGTCAGCTTACGCCTCTCATTGCCCCAGTCCCTCAATGCTTACTGCAAGAAGTAGCTGTCTTAGGTATGTGAATTTTTTTCCCAACAAGTATACTCATGATTCACAGTTGTCTGAAACCCACCCTGGTTTGTAGAATTCACTTGAAATATTTTTTTAACCAGAATATCTGCCACTCCATTTTTCTAGTTTTTTTTTTTTCTTCATATTCCCAAATCTCTAAAGATTCTAGAGAACATTTGCTGAATAGGTTGCATTTACCAGCTGCTGTCCCAGGTCCTGGGAATACAGATGCCTTCATCTGTTTTGTGTTGCTACCTAAGCAATTCAATTCTGTCGAATACCTAAGACTGGGTAATTTATAAGGAATAAAAAGAGGTTTATGGAGCTTACAGTTATGCAGCCTGGGAAGTACAAGATCCAGCAGCCCATCTGGTGAGGACCTAGTGCTGCTTTGACTCCCAGTGGAAAGCAGAAGGAAGGGTGAGCAGGAGCGTACAAAGACACCAAACACGAGAGGCAGCCTCACTTTATAACAACCGGCTTTCACGAGAACTAATTCATTCCCAAGAGACCTAATCCAGTCTCTCCAGAGAAGGATGCTAATCATCTTAATGACCTAATTAAAGTTTGGATAAAGGCCCCACCTCCCAACACCCATTACATTGGCAGTTAAATTCCAACATGTGTTTTGCATGGAAACTCAAGCAAAGGAAAAAAATAATAATAAATAACACATCCAAACTATAGCAACAGATGAGGACAAAATACAGTCATGTCCTGCAGTGGAGGGGAAGACAGGCAGCCTAGTGAGTAGCTCTAACTACCTGTATCATAGAACCTGCAGGATACTGTGGGAGCAAAGAGGAGGGCAGTTCCCAGATCGCTCCCCCAACGCTAGGGCTCATTCTAGTTTTCATCAGTGGTAAATGCACCATCCTGGAGCTGCTAGCACTCACAGGACATCACCTCAAGCTGGAAATGTTGTACCTCTGTGTGACAGGATATTAGGTATCGAGTGGATCTTGTTGTTTCCTCTTTGGGCCCACAGCGGAGAACCCAGGTCCTTAGTACCCCATACTCTGAGTTCAGAGAACAGGCAGAGAAAGGCCTGGTTGCTTCCCTTCCTGCCTTTGCCCCCTGCCCTCCCACTCTCACAAGCCTGGCTGAGAAGAGTCATTTCAGCAAAACCAGCACTCCCACCCTCAAAGACAAAATAAGAGGAGTGTAGGGAGGGAGTAAATTGTTACTCCTAGTCGGAGCTGTGTGAGTGGGTGGGGGGCACTACCCAGTGGATTTCTCCTCCAAAATCAAGGAAAGAATTTGCAAGGTTTGGGGATGCTTTGTCATCCCTCCTGCACTCCTCCACACACATTCTTCACTGACCTGGAGACTGGTCATCAGTGGTCATCTTTTGGGGATTGGAGAATGAGGTAAGGAGATGGCACAGCGAGGTGGTGAGGAGGACGATGACCAGGTCAGGACTTCCCCCAAGTTGCAATTCTCAAGACCTACAGGAAGGGGATCCCCAGGGAATTTTGAGCCCTGCAGTTGAAGAGCTTGGGAAAGCAAGTATTTTTGGAGCAATGGCATCCCTAGGAACCCATACAGCAGAAGGTGAAGGAGGTCCGTACAAGGCCCACAGAGGAATACACATGGTGCCTCCTGCTGGGGGGCCCCAGCCAGAGTCTGCTCCTGGTGAGGGAGGCACCCGAGAGTCTGCTCCTGGTGAGGGAGGCACCCCAGCCCTCATGAAGCTCAGTGGACAGGAACAGCAGTCATGGGCACCCAAGGGGAGGACAGCAACTATACCATGGACATCCACGTGAGGGAGCATCTGTCTTGCTTTCGTTCCTCCTCTGGGGAAGTAGAGACAAGTACAGACTGGGCCCCCTCTGCCACTTGAACTTCCGATGCCACAAGTTCCACCTGTCCTGACAGGAATGGAGAGGGTCAAAATATTAAAATTGACGGAGGAACTAGAAGCAACTATTCCCTTGACCAAAAACAACAGGAAATTTATGGAATTGAAACCAAGGTTGCTATGGAGAACGAGTAGTAGCAATTATTGGAAAAACAAAACCATTTTATGTTTGTACCCCCAATTAGTTAATACTCCTCACTAAACCAGGGAAAGTGTTTTATTGCCTTTGCTAAATTTCAAATCGGCTCTTAGAAGAGTTACTGATGAAAAGCACTTAGAACCATACCTGGAACATAAGACCTCAAAAAACTATGAGCTAATATAGGAAGTAGTAGCAGTAGTGATAGTAGTACGGTATTTTCATCATATAACCGGTGTCTTAGTCAGTTCAGGCTACCATAATAAAATACCATTAACTGGGCACCTAGTGAACAGTAATTTGTCACTAGTTTGGAGACTGGGAAGTCTGAGATCAAGGTGCCGGCAGACTCCATGTCTGGTGAGGACCTGTTTCCTGATTCTTACGTGGCTTCTTCTCACCATGTCCTCACATGGTGAAACAGACAAGCTAGCTCTCTTTGGGGCTTCTCTTAGGAGGGATTTGTGCCAATCACCTTCTAACAGCCTTACCTCCAAACACCATCAAGTCAGTGATGAGGTTTCAACATACAAATTTTGAAGAACACAAACATTCAGCCCATAGCAACTGGATAGAATTTTCAAAACATATATAAAGGATTTCCATAGCCTCTCTTTCATTTGATCTACAAAAGAACCCAGCAGAATAGGTAAAGAGGGTGTTATTATTCCCAATTGAAGATGAGGGAACTGAGGCTCCTTGAGAGTATGTGAGTTTTTTCCAAAAAATCTCATACATGTGAACCTAGAATTGAAGACTTCTAACTCCTATCCTATGGTTTTGGTTTTTTTTTTTTTTTTTTTTTTTTTTTTTTTGCATGACCAGCTTTGTAAATCACAGAGAGAAGGAGAATGAGAAGGAGAATGAAAACGAAAGATTGGAGAGGGAAGGATGAAGAAAGACAGCCATTCATTTCATTGACTATGCACTATATATATATATATATATATATTTCAGAGGCTAAGACCACACACATTTCCATATATACACAGAAACTTGTTGTATTAGTCAGTTTGGGCTGAGTTGTGTTGCAATAATATCCCCCAAATCTTCAGGGCTTACAACAACAACGGCTTCTCCTTGGCTTATGTTCATGCCCTTTGAAGATCAGCTGCAGCCCTACTCCATGTCCTCTTTTTATTAAAAAAACAAAAGAACAAAAAAAAAACAGCTTTATTGAGATACTATTCACATACCATACAATTCACCCATCTGAAGTTCACAATGTAACGGTTTTTGCTATATTCATAGATACCGCAGTCGAATGTAGAACATTTACATCAGCTCAAAAAGAAACCTTTTGGAGGATTTCTCCTCTTGACCTCCCCGTTCCCTCCAGCCCTAATAAACCACTGTCAGCCTTCTGTCTCAATAGATTTCCTTATTCTAGACATTTCATAAGTGATATAATATGTAGTCTTTTGTGAGTGACTTCTTTCACTCAGCATAATGTTTTCAATGTTCATCTGCGGTGATTGCAGCATATATCAGAACTTCACTTACTTGATGACAGAATAATATTCCATTGTATTGACATATCACATTTGTTTATCCATTCTTCAGTTCACGTCTATTTGAACTTTTCACATTTGGATATTAAGAATAATGGGGTTATAAACATTCATGTACAAGTTTCTATGGACATGCTTTCATTATATATGTGTGTGTGTGTGTGTGTGTGTATAATCATTGGGTATATACCCAGGATGCTTTGTTATCCCTCCCGCACTCCTCCACATACGTTCTCCACTCTCCTGGAGACTGGTCATCAGTGGTCATCTTTTGGGGATTGGAGAATGAGGTGAGGAAATGGCACAGTGAGGTGGTGAGGAGGAAGATGACCAGTTCAGGACTGCTCCCTGCCCCTAAGTTGCAATTCTCAAGACCTACAGGAAGGGGATCCCCAGGGGATTTTGAGTCCCGGAGTTGAAGAGCTTTATTCCAGGAGTGGAACCACTGGGCTATATGGTAACTCTATGTTTAATTTTTTGTGGAACTATTAAAAGCAGTTGCACTATTTTACATCCCCACCAGCAGAATATGAGGATCTCAATTTCTTTATATTCTTGCCAATACTTGTTACTGTCTGGCTTTCTTACGCTAGCCCTCCTAGTGGATGTGAAGTGGTGTTTCATGATGGTTTTGATTTGCATTTCCCTGATGACAAATGATGCCAAGCACGCTTTTATTTAGCTTTCCCAACAGAAGGACATAAGCTTGCAGTGAAGCAGAACTGGGTTGGACCTTAATTCTGCCACTTACTCCCTGTTAAGTAACTTCTATCTAATTGCTCCACACCACGAAGCCTCACTTTTCTCATCTGTAAAATGAAGATGAAAATACTTGCATCATTACATGTCGTGAGACTTCAAGAAAATAATATATGCGGAGCACCTAAGTACCTTGGCAAACAGTAGAGGCTTTGTAAACAGAGGCATTATCATTTTATTATCCATTACAGATAAGAAAACTGAGGTTCAAAAAGGTTAAGAAACTTGTCAGAGATCATAAAGCAATGATGTAGTTGGGTCAGGATTGTTGCCCAGGTCTGTTTGGCTCCAAACTATAGTGTTCCTGCAACTCTACTTTTGAGTCAGAATGCCGGGCACCTATTGGGGGTTACATTTTCCTATCCTTCACACATCTACAAGCATGTTGAATAGTGAATGAATAAAAGTAATTTGAGTCTATAAATAAACAATGGTATGTATCATAATCAATGGCACAGAGAAAAGAAAACACATCACTTTCTTTTGGCACTAACCTTAATTAAGTTCTAGGTGCATTTTTGTTTATTTGCTTCCAATATAAAAATTATCCATTTCAAATGTTACTACTGTAAGAAAACTTTTATTAAAATATGAAATGTTTATTTTAATAAAAACATATTGTATTCCCACCCTAAATTCATCCTTTTTTAAAAACAGGACTTCAAACATTTAAATCTTTCATGTGATTTTTATTGTCTTTGTGTTTGTATTTTTTTTTCAATTAGGATGTAATTTAGTTTTATGATGAAAACCACCTGGAGGCTAAGACCACATACATTTCCACGTATACATAGAAACTTGTTGTATTAATCAGTTTGGGCTGAGTTGTGTTGCAATAATATCCCCCAAATCTTCAGGGCTTACAACAACAACGGCTTCTGTCTGGCTTGTGTTCACGCCCTTTGAAGATCAGCTGCCGCCCTCCTCCATGTTCTCTTTATTCTAGAATCAAGACCAAAGGAACAACCTTGAGCTGTGGCACACCAGCATCGTGGTAGAAGCCCACGAGAAATGTCAGAATCACAGGATGGCACTTAAAGTTTTTATCTGGAAGCAGCAATTATCACTTTCACTCACATAACATGGACCAAATCCAGAAACATGGCTAATAAGCCTGATGTCAATGGAGCAGGAAGAATACCTTCTTACAGGGAGGGCCACCAGGCAGGCCCTAAAAAAAAGAGAAACAAAGTTTTGGATAAATAGTGCAATCTACCAGAATTCTGGGTCATGAGTCTCCACTTTCCTCTATTTGTAAGCAAAATACATCTATTCTTTCCAATAGGGATGCCAGATTAAATACAGGATGCCCAGCTAAATTTAAATTCCAGATCAACAATGGGTAATTTTTTAGGATAAGTATGCCCAAAATATTGCACAGTGAGATATACTAAAAAATTATTCATTGTTTATCTGAAATTCCATTTTAACTAGGCATCCTATATTTTAATTTACAAAACCTGGCAGCCCTACTCAAGAAAAATAACCTAAAGATTCCATTCGGTTACAGCATCAGACTTGAATTCCATGATCTCATGGAGTTCTCTACATCAGGCCCAGATGTTCATTCTCTTGAGAGCAAAACCTATGGATCAAAAAGACAAGTTATCTGCCCCTCATATGCCCAGTGTATCATGGTGAAACAGGATACCTGAAACAAACACTCCCATTCACAAAGTGAGAGGAGAGGAAGAACGCAGAAGTCACTTGTCCATGGCAATTCTGAAAGGCCCTTGGGCAGAAGTTGCAGACTACCTTCCATGGAGACTGGAAATGTTCTTTGATTAGGACTTGATTCTGGACCTAGAACAGTAACACCTGATGTATTGTTCGGCATGGTGCTTGGCACTGTCCTCTGGGAGGTCTTTCCTTTTCAATTGTTCTCCTAAAGCATTTTTTGTAAAGGACAATATGTCCTCTTTGGAAGCTGGCCAGGCTTCTCTGTCTTCTTCCCACAGAAAGTTGGAAATCCAAAGGTCATTTCAAGTCTCAGTTATAATCTGTTTTAGCATGAGCCGGTGACTCTTTTGGCAATATAACTTTCTCACATTCTTATCTATTTGATTCGAAACAGCCTCATGTGCCAATGGCCACATCCATAATTCTTTTCTAGTTGCGACTTTCCTTCTAGACTTAATTGCAGGTAACTTAAATTTATCTGGCTCCAGTGAAAGAACTACACTTAGAATCTCTCTTCTCTAAGCCATTTTGTCCAACTGGAAGGATGTAATTGGTGCCACTGTAATCAGTTGAGAGGTTTTAATTGAGGAACAATACCTTTGATTGATCCTTGCCACAAGGCTGAATTTTAGTCAGTCTTTGTCACTTAAGACATTTCCGGTTTTATCTTTTGTTGTTTGGAAATCAAAATCAATTACACCCTCTAGTCCTCTGAGTTCTCAAATTTCTGGACCCTTTCTACTCCCTTTGATCTCCCCGAAATGGACAATTCCTACCTAAGTTCAACTTTCATATCATTTCACTACGTGCAGCCCACAGCAACTTAGGCATGAGAGTAACATTCCGTTTCACAACTTTGCCTAAAGCCATAAGCTCATTTAGTGCATTATCTGTCTTCCTAGGGATTAAAGGTGACAGTTTTACCCAATACCTTGCCACTAGATAACATAGGTTGCCATTTTTCCATCCTTCAACAGCGTTATTTTTTGCTTCCCACTCCCAAGCCTCAGAATTAATGCAACATAATTTAGGTTTCCTGCTATGGTAGTAACTCAGTGATAAGTCTTAATTGCTGTATCAATTAGCTTAGCCTAAGTCGTGATGGAGTAACAACAAACACATCCAAAATCTTACAATAAGAAAGATTTACTCTTTGCATATGTCCATGTCCTTTACAGGTTGGCTGTCATTTTGTAACATGTCATCTTTTTCTAGGACTTAGACTGAAGAAGCAGACATTATCTGGGACTTGTTGGCTTGGGGCAAAGTAAAAAGTAAAAAGTAAAAAAAAAAAAAAAAAGACACATATCCCTCTACTTGGAAATGGCATATGTTCTGTCTACATTCCATTGACAAAGCAAGTCACGTGGTCAGGATGAACTTCTTTTATTTCTTTTTGCCTTCTATGCAGTTTATTGATTTATTTTTTAATTTTCTCATCGGTTATTGGGGTACAGGTGGTGCTTGGTTACATGAGTAAGTTCTTTAGTGGTGATTTGTGAGATTTTGGTGCACCCATCACACAAGCAGTACACACTGCACCCCATTTGTAGTCTTTTATCCCTCGAAGATGGACTTCTGATGGGTGAAAAATACACTAGTCTCACAGGGAAGAGCAGTGGGGAGTAGACCCACAGTGAAGGACAGCAGATACTTGGACAGCAGATACTTTTGAGCAAATAATAGAATTTACCGAGTAATGTGCTGGTAAAGATTTAACAACTACCTCTCTGGAGGAACAGAACCCCTGATTTGTATATTTGTCAATTTTCCATGGTATAAATACTCTCATCGTGGCCAATTTCAAGTCACCAGTGTCATGTCACCAAATGTGAAATTAGGAAGAGATGTACAATTAGCTCTTGTGAGCCACTATGAGCATGCCACAGCGCACCACCGAATCAACCTCAGTTTAAATCAACTATTTGCTAAACATAAGTTGACTTATGCCTGTTCCACAATATGAAGAACCCCACGGCAGTCTTGCTGTGGATTATAACAAGGAGGAGTCTATTATGTGACTCAGCATAAACCTCCCTTAAACCTAAGCTGAGGATTTGCAGTAGGGCTGAGGAGGACTAGCCAACTCAAAATTAAGTCTTCATATTATTTGCTATTTCAGCATTAATTGGAAAATTCAAGTGGAGAGTAAGAATGTGAGATTGAAATAAAAATAGTATTTTGCCTCTATAAATAAGATTCAGCCCCAGGCTCCTCTTTTGCAGAAATTCTTATTAAGGACTTGGCTCTCCTCCAAGAAAAATAAGGTAGAAATCATTCAAAACCCTTTACTTCCAAATTATTCCTGATAGGAGCTGCTTGATGAGTATAGCTCTCTAGTTTTGTATGTTTACAATTTTCCAATAAAAGGCTTGTTTAAAATATCCCTGAGCTAGGAAGTAGCTCTTACATACTTAAGTCTTAAGCCATTTTTTTCCAAAGACTTTTTTTTTTTTTCTTTTGAGACTGAATCTCTCTGTAACACAAGCTGGAGGGCAGTGGTGCAAGCACAGCTCACCGCAGCCTCCACCTCCCAGGCTCAAGTGATCGTCCTGCCTCAGCCTCCCACGTAGTGGGAACTACAGGCGACCACCACCATGCCCACTCATTTTTGTATTTTTTTGTAGAGACAGGGTTTTGCATTGCCCAGGCTGGTCTCAAATTCCTGGGCTTAAGCAATCCTCCTGCCTTGGCCTCCCAAAGTGCTGGGATTACAGGCATGAGCTACCATGCCTAGCCCATGTATTCTTTAAGTACACTGACAATATCTCTGTGGTAACACTGGGCAAGTTGCTTATGTGCTCTGAATTTCTGTTTCTCCAGCAATAGGACGGGATAATAACATCTACCTTACAAAGTGATTATGAAGCTTAAATATCTGGCATACATAAAGTATCTAGCAAAGCACTTGCACATGGTGGTCACTGAATAGTCACCAGCATTCACTAATGAGGATACTGATTAGAATTATCACGATTTTATTACTGAGCCATGAAACTAGAGGTTTTAAGTTACTATTTAAAATAGTCCAAGACTTTATTCAGTAGCCTCAGAGCATTTGGTAGGAATAATTTGGCTTTCGATTTTGAGTGCATCTGACAGGAATGACTTTTGCAGCTCCCCTGGATGCATTGATGTTATTGTCATTTAACAAAACTCACCTCTCTAGTTGCTACTGCATTTTGTCTGTGGGCCTCGAGCTTGGTTCAAATTGTCAGGCCAATGGAAAGACTGAATGCTTTGCCTCCAGGCAAAACTGTGGCCTGAAGGGGGTGGACCCTGCATCGCATCCTCATAGAGAATGGAAAGCTCACTCAGCATGCTGCAGTCTTTCATACGGATTCTGACATAAAACATCAGGTGGAAATTCCACTTCTGACTCTGCAGTAATTGTGGAGGAGCCAGAGGGCCATCCAAACACAGATGTCTGGCATGACGCTGCACGCCTCATGAGGTTACAGGACAGACACAGCAGAGAGATAGTGATGATCATGCATAAAGGAGAGCCCACCATCTTCGGGGGCCAACTCATTCATTCTTCCTCCTTCATTGTTCCTGAGTTACTGAGAATAGTCAAGATTACTGTTTCAGACTTTTTCCAATGTCTTGACTTATAATGGAGAGAAAGATGTTGATGCTGGTAATGATAATGTAAAAATGGTGGAAGTTTTTCCAGAGTTTCAAATGATGGAACTCTGCATCCTACGATTTTGTAGCATGTGTGAGTAGGTGTGTAGGGGTGTGTGTGTGTGTGTGTGATTCTACATATGTATGTGTATACTGATTCCTCCTGAGTAGCCCCTCAGGAGGGGTTTTTTTTTGTTTTTTTTTTTTTTTACTAAGTATATCAGCTTCTGGAACTGCACATAACAGTTTTCCAGCAGTGACACTCAGGCATAGGACAGCCATCAAAGACCTGGAAGCCATGTAATAGAGCTGACCTTTGAACTAGGGGAACAACCCTTGCATGTGCAGTCAAAACTCCAAGCATAACTTTTGACTTCCCAAAAACATAACCATTAATAGTCTACTGTTAACCAGAAGCCCTACTGATAACATAGTCAATTAACACCTATTTTGTTTGTTATATGTATTGTATACTGAGTTCTTACAATAAAGTAAGCTAGAGAAAATAACGTTATTGAAAAAATCATAAGAGAAAATATATTTCCTCTTCATTAAGTAGAAGTGGATCATCATAAAGCTCTCCAACCTCATCGTCTTCATGTTGAGTAGGATGAGGAGGAGGAGAAAGAGGAGAGGTTGGTCGTACTGTGTCAGCGACGGCAGAGGCAGAAGAAAATCCAAGCATAGCAGCCCAACGAAGTTCAAACCCGGTTGTTCAAGGGTCAACTGTAAAGACTACTAGAGGCAGAGGCTCGCTTAATTGCGTGTTCAGAAATTAAGAGTTTAACATTATTAGAATATGCAAAGGCATACAGAGTGATATAATGGACTTTATATCACTTTATATCATTTATCTGTAATGGACTCAGAAGCAGGAGGGTGGGAGGGGGGAGCCAGGGATTAAAAAAAAACTACACATTAGGTACAATGTACACTACTTGGGTGATAGGTGTACTAAAATCTCAGAATTCACCACTATATAATTCATCCATGTAGCCCAAAACCACTTGTACCCCAAAAGCTATTGAAAAAAAGAATTTAATATTGTTAGTATGAGCAGCTCCACAAATCTGGGGTGCAAATATGGTCATATTATTTACTTTTCCAATTAATTCATTGAGTAAAGCTTGCTGCTATAACAACAACAAACAAACAAATTTTCAGTTATTTCTTGATCATATAACAATCTAAATTAGATGTTTCTGGTTGGAGGGCAGCCAGAATGATCCTACAGAATGATCCAGGGCACAAAGCATAATTATACTCTCTTTTCTGGCCAGTGGGGTCTTGCACCCACTCCACTCAGGGTAGATTTCCCTAGGGCTCCCAGGAGACTCCTAAAGAAGCCAACTTAACTTTCTGTTACCTCTTCTGATAATGCCAGGAGGAAAAAAATTATATAAAAGCTTTATATTCACTGAGGCATCCTACCATATTGAATTGTCTGAAATGAAAGAACCAAATGTCATCTTCAGATTTTAATGGACGATTGTCTATGAAATAAAGAGGATTTAGAGGCCAGGCACGGTGGGCCATACCTGTAACACCAGCACTTTGGGAGGCTGAGGGAGGTAAATCACTTGAGGTCAAGAGTTTGAGACCAGCCTGGCCAACATGGTGAAACCCCATCTCTACTAAAAATCCAAAATTAACCAGACACGGTGGCAGCGGCCTGTAATCCCAGCTACTCAGGAGGCTGAGACAGGAGATTGCTTGGACCCTGGAGGTGGAGGTGGCAGTGAGCCGAGATCATGCCACTACACTCCAGCCTGGGCGACAGAGCCAGACTCCATCTCAAAAAAAAAAGAGGATATAGAGGACATCTTCATATTATAAACTGGCATAAACCAAAAAAAAATATAAACATAAGCTGATAGTTTAAAGAAATCAGTTAATGGTTTCTTTTTTTTTTTTTTTGAGATGGAGTCTTGCTCTGTCACTCAGGCTAGAGTGTAGTGGTGTGATCTTGGCTCACTGCCAGCTCTGCCTCCCTAGTTCCCACCGTTCTCCTGGCTCAGCCTCCCGAGTAGGTTGGACTACAGGTGCCCACCACCGTGCCCAGCTAATTTTTTGTATTTTTAGTAGAGACGGGGTTTAACCGTCTCGTTAGCCAGGATGGTCCCGATCTCCTGACCTCGTGATCCTCCTGCCTCAACCTCCCAAAGTGCTGGGATTACAGGCATAAGCCACCGCGCCCAGCCAGTTAATGGTATTTCTAAGATTTGTAGTTGGTGCTCAATACATTTATAGAACCAGGCTTTTGAATCATGCCTGGAACTTAGCAGCTCAATTGTTATTTTTTAGAACAAATAAATGAATGGCAGCGACAGAAGTCTAATAAGCATTTTGAAATATGCGCAAATCTTTAGATATAAAATTTGTACATTAAAATAAGTTTTTGAGATAATTGGTGGATATCCCATAAATGTTTATTTCTATTATCGAAGATATCATCAGGATAATTTAGATTGCCAAAGTAGACAGAGATGTGCCATGTATATGTCACTCAGAACTGCTACATATATTCATAGAGGTTTAGCACTACACAGTCCCAGAGAATGGCATTCACACAGACTCCCATGCAAATAGCTTCCCTGGGTTTGTGCAGTGCACACTGTGTATGCAGCTGCCTAATCTGAATACATCAGTCCTAACAGGCCGTAAGAGTAGAGCAGCTGATTCACCTTGTTCATCACCAGGACTGATTGAGCTGGTCTGGCTGAGTAGTGCGTTTTCACTTCATGTCCCCACTGCTTCCTCGTTTACCACCTCCTCCCACAAGCTTACGTTCTTGTAAAGATACTGGCCTTCTCTGATAGAAATGCCCTCCTGTCAACGGTATGCTTATAACCTCACCTGAGCCCATGCAAACTCCAGGGGACTCTCAGTAATCCTGGAGCAGGAGATCCCCTAAAATGTGAATTGAATGTTCTTTCTCTGTTAGTAATGAGGTACTTAAACACACGCACATGGTGGCATTTTTTTTAACCCAACTTTTTGAGGATTGCCTATTAAATACCAAGAGACATGACAGCTCTCTGTTAATTAACAATGTCACTAATTCAAAAATGTTCTCATTGTTTAGTCTCCAAAAAAGCCTTAGATGGGTCCTTCAGATACCAAACACAAATTTTAAACATCTTATCCTTATATGTTCAATATTTATATTCTAAAACATAAAGTGTAAGTTCTAGGTCTCTCTAGAGTCTGGGGTGTGTTGGAAGTTGGGATAGATGGGCCTAAGATGAGGCAAAAAGACCAGTTAGGAAGGAGGTTTTGGTAAGAGTCCAGATGAGAGATACAAAGACTCACCCTAAGGTAGTGACCAAGGGCATGGAGGACAGTTAATCGCTCTCACTACCATTTAAGAGGAAGACTTGGCGGGGCACAGTGGCTCACGTCTGTAATCCCAGCCCTTTTGAAGGCCAAGGAGGGCGGATCACGAGGTCAGGAGATTGAGACCATCCTGGCTAACATGGTGAAACCCTGTCTCTACTAAAAATACAAAAAGTTAGCCGGGCGTGGTGGCAGGCACCTGTAGTTCCAGCTACTTGGGAGGCTGAGGCAGGAGAATGGCGTGAACCCGGGACGCAGAGCTTGCAGCAAGCAGATACTGCACCACTGCACTCCAGCCTGGGCAACACAGCAAGGCTCGGTCTCGAAAAAAGAAAAAAAAAAAAAAAAGAGGAAGACTTTATGGGACTTGAAGACTGACAAATAAAGATAAGGATAAACTGCAAATAACTTCAAGATCATGCTATTGGGCATTTGCTGGTGCCACAGCATGATGAGGGATAAAAGGACTAGGTATGGTGAGGACTTACACATGTAGAGAGTTAAACACCATATCAAGAGGAGAACAATACTGGATATAAGAATACTACCAGGCTTTCAATTTTTGTGCCAAATTAGACAAAGGGATAAATAGTACAAGTTCAAAGTAAGCAAATGCTGTTTGAGTTCAAAATTCCTCTTTGCATGTTTTTTCCCCTTTTCTGGGAGCAACATTACTTATATACCTTGGAGTAATCTCTCTCTCATTCTTAACACATGGAGAGCTCTCATCCTAGATCCATAGTGGCGGCTGTTGAAAACATTACGACTTCTTCCTCACTGCATTTCCTACTTCTGCTTGATGTCTTGTGCTACTGCCAAAGCCTTCTTTCACTGCACGAGTGTGACCATGTAATTTCTGGTGCATTTTAGAGTAGTCCAAAATTTATTGGAAATTCTTAACTTCCCAGAAAATCCCTGGTTTTGAGATATAAATATAAAAATAAAGTATACCCCTAATAATTTTACAAGATAGGCAGGGAGCTCACTCAGCCATTCAACACCTAGTTGTTGAGTGGTGGTGTTACTGAGGAAGAGGCTGGAAATTTGATGTGGAATTAGACATGGTTCCTGCCATTCAAGAGTTTTACAGTCTGAAGGGAAAGGAAAATAAATCAAGCCTTAAAGGAATGGATAATAAGTGATATATTGATCCATATGAACAGCCAACTCATACATGAATGTTAGAGAAACTTTTTGTAGGTGATAAAGCGCATAAATAGTAGAACACGAAACTAGAAACAGTGTCTAAAGCAAGGTGGCTGCCACATGCTGTAGAAAAGATACCAATTTATTCCAACTAAGTAGACGACCAAGATTTTTTGGAAGAGACTGCATTTAACTTGGGAGGGTCAAGTGAATAATTTCTGGGACATGGAAAACTTCAGGGCTTATTTAAAGTACTGGGTGATATCCTTTACCAAGATCAGGTATAGGTTTGGGGCTACAAGAAAGGGAGACAGACACATACTTTTTAAAAAAGTTAACAGCATAGCTAAAATTACATAGTACTACAACATTCAAGAAATACTGCTTGGCAGTGATTTAGAGCTAAGTTAGAGGAATGGGCTAGAAGCCTAAGTGTGTCTGAATCCCAAGGTGCCTGCCTGCACAGCCCAGAGGTCACAGGCTCCTTGCCGGCTGGGAAAACCTTACTACTTGGTGGATGCTGGGTAAATGCTAGTTAATTGAGTTAATCTTTCAAGTAGTTAGAGACATGGAGGACCTGGAGCTTCTTGCTGTTTACACTTTAACCAAAACTTTAGAAGGCCTGTAGGGGCCCCAAGGGAATTGAGGAAAGCACCACCTTGTTGCTCGTTCAGATGCAAATTCAGAAGCTGAACAACCCACCTCCAAAAGTTGCACTGAGGCTATTCAGCCCTTCTGTCCAGTTCTGAACTTTGTGGGGATGGGAGGGAGGTGGGGACTACCAAGTGATCCACAGATCCCA
This sequence comes from Chlorocebus sabaeus, assembly GCF_047675955.1. Classification (NCBI taxonomy): domain Eukaryota; kingdom Metazoa; phylum Chordata; class Mammalia; order Primates; family Cercopithecidae; genus Chlorocebus; species Chlorocebus sabaeus. The sequence goes on along the minus strand of NC_132911.1, from coordinate 138,566,751 downwards.
AGTGATGCTCTTTAAGGTGGTTTTTCTGCAATGTTTTATTTCGCCCGCTTAAGGGAAGGCATTGCAGGACAAACAGTACTGAACTTGAAGCCTGGGTCTCCACCACTACCTGACCTTGAGCGAGTCATTTAGTTTTTTAATCTCTTTCAGTCCCGTGTTCCCAGTTGTAAAATATGGAGGTTGTGGGCTCCATAATAATAGCTAGGCATTTAGGATCTATCACATGCCAGGTGAGGCGTTTTCCGCGTTTATCTCTTTTGATCCTCACTACCACCTTGGTAGACTTTACTAATCCCATTTTACCCGAGACGTTCGGTTGAGAGCGCTTTGATGGCATGCCCAAGGTCACGCAGCCAGAGTGGCGGAACTGGATTCTACTTCAAGGCTGCCTCACCCTAACACTACGCAGCCCCAGTTTGATCGCAGGTGACCTCCTCCGAGATTTCCCTCAACTACCCGCTCGGTTCCTTCTCCTCCTCTCCTCGCTTCACTCGCGTCCAAAGCGCCCCTTTGGCCACCAGACATGCTCAGTAGCTCAGGAAGACTTTTCGCTCTGCCTCGGGAAATTTTTCACGCCGCTCCGGGAGCCGAGCCCGCCCCGCCCACGGCTCCTCCTCACGGGATTGGTCAAATTCCGGGAGGCAGCAAGGGAAGGGAAGGCAAGGAGGCGGAAGCCCAAATTACCTCCCAACCCCCAGCGCAATGGGCGCGCGCGCCCCGAGAGTGCGTGCGTGCGTGCGTGCGTGTGAGTGAGCACGTGAAGGCCCCAGAACGTGCACAGTGGGCGGGGACAGGAAATGGGAAGCGAGGGGCGGGGGTTGCCGTTGCCATGGCAGTGACGTCAGGCGTCGGGGAGCGAACCCGGCCCCTTCCCCACGCGCGCGCGCGCGCACACACACACAGAGACATGCACACGCGCGCGCACAGCCGCTCTCCCTCAGACACACTGGAGGGAAAGGTCAAACTAAAGGCGAGGGAGCAGAGAGACCGGAGGGAGCCGCTGCCGCCGCCGCGCGCCATGACGGACGCGGCGGAGGCTGCTTTCTCAGTGCGGACGCCGCCGAACCCCAGCTCTCGCCGCGCCCCCTGCCCCCCGCCCCTCGCGCGCCCCTCACCCCGGCGCTGGCGCGTCCCCGCGCCCCCTCCCCCGGCCGCTCCAGGCGCGCGTCGGGCCCGGGGCGCGGGGCTCCGGGAGCGGGAGGGTGGGGGCCGCGGCGGGCGGGCGGCCTCCTCGCCCGACCCCCGACCCCTGGCTAGGTGAGTGCCTTGGGGCGGGAGAGGGCGTCTGGGGCGGAGAGGACACCGGGCACTCAGCCCCCCTCCTGACCCCCTTCCGGGGGCGCTGACAGCCTCTCGGGACACGGCCTCTGGGGGGTGTCGTGGGGTCACTAGTGTCGGGGGGTGCTTTTTGGGAGCCCCCGTCCCTCAGGGTCGGGCGCCCTAGTCGTCGGGGGCTCGGGGCCGGGGAGTGGGCGCTGCTGTGCGGCCCCGGAGTGCAGCTGCGGCGACTGGGCATGGGGCGGGCGGCGGGAGGCAGGTGGGCCCCTCCCCGGGGCTCGTGAAGTGCGGGGACCGGGCGAGGGGGCCGCGAGAAGCTTTCGGGATATGTTTGTCCGGCAGTTGCAAGAAACTCTGCCCTCGGGACGAGGCGCCTTGCTTTCTGTCGGGGCCGGCGAAAGTGGCGGATTTCAAAAACTCGGGTGAAGCCAGGCTGGACCGGCCGGGAGGGAGAGGGGCCGGGAGCACCCGTCTGGATGGGGACCAGAGATGAACGAATCCGCCTGTGTGTAGCACCAGGGCATGATGTGTGCACGTTGCCATGCCAGTGTTTAATGTTTGTTGCTTATGGTTATTTTAGGACTAAATGATAAAAAAGTTACTTTGGCGAGAGGGAACTGCTTGATTTGACATGAGTTCTTCCCTTGTGCGTGCAGGAAATAAGTTCTTGTACACACACAACTGAATTTATGTCCAGTGGACTTTACAAATAATGTACACAAAACTCCAAAGCCCCGAAGCAAGGTGATGTGTGTCTGAAGAGTTTCAGGTGTCAGGCTCCGTGTTCCGTGGGAACAAAATAGGAGGACACCGAAGTACTTGATATGCCCAAGCAGTCATCTTTTTGTAATAAGCTTTGGATCCCATCAAAGGGGAGTTTAGTTGTAACTGCCAGGGTTAAGTAATCGCATTGACCCAGTGCCACCCACCAGTTTGGAGCTTCTCTGAAAGTAATTTACGAGACAGTCTTGTGCTGATTTTGAATAAGCAGTGCTTTTGCCGATTTTTTCCGTTTTAATTTTACACTATCATAATGTATGTGTATACTACCTGTTTACCAAACGTTAGAATGAATTATTCATAAACTCTCCACTAAATCACTAAATCAGGTACTAGCTGTGGCATGTCTTTTAAAACAAAATTTGAATGTTACCTGGAAATTACCGATATAATGGTTTCAAGCTGATAGGGAGTTTTTGAGCTTACGTCCAGCATCAACACTATTCCAAGTGGATGTGTTTTAAAATTTAAATCTCATCTAAGAAAACTTCCTGGTTTGTAAAGATGCAGGATTGTGATGATAGGTGAGGAAATAGCAGAGAGAATTTTTGGTAGAGAATAAGAGAACAACCTGTGAATTTGGTGTTAACCAGCAGTCTCAGCATATACACACTTGCTCCTTACCTAAGCATTTCTGATATGTGGGTGCTTTTTCTGTTAATTATGTCTCTTTGGTTATTTGTCATTTTCAAAAAGTTTCCTCAACAGAGTACCCTCACTTTGAAATTGAGTCCTTGGGGCATGTAGCCGGGATACCAAAAGTTTTCAATGCCAGATGCAGAGAAAGATCAGTCCATTTGGGATCTTGTTATTTCTGTGCAGCTACTGTTGTGCTGTGAGGTCTCTTTTACATCGTGCACCTATTGGCCATAGCTGACATATGTCTGTACAGGGTCTTGTAATGGGGTACTTAATTGTTACCTGAAACAATTAATTGTTAGCCTGAAAGTATTATTTCTTGTAATATATAAATAAATTTTTATGTTTTTCTCTCTTCTCTCTTTTTCAAGGCAACTGTAGAATTGGACAAATCAACAATTAGCATATCTCCCTTCTGTAGGTCTTGTTGACCTTGGTGGCGTCGTGGAGGTTATATGTTCATGGAGATAAACAGTTCTTGAACGGTTTACTCCAGGTGGTAAAAACACATGCGAAAGTGATTTGGGCTGTGCGTATCTTGGTTTCTTAAAAATCATTTTTATCGAGCGTTTATTGTGATCATGGCCAAAAATAAAATGATTCTTTGACTTTTTTTTGAACTACTGTACACACATTTCTGTATTACATTTTTAAGAATTGCTTATTTTTCAATTTTTCTAGTATTGCTTGTATATTCTACCACAGGTGAACAGCTCGTTTTTGGGATGACATTTTTAGAGCTTGCTGGAGGGGCACTAGAAAGAAGGGCAGTACTGTGGTATGAATGTTTCGGCTTATGAAAACAGCTGTGCTCTACTTTAAGAAATTTGACATTTGAAAGTTTAAGATTACAAAACAAATTAATTACTAGTTGGTTATATTACACGAGAATTTTACAAAAGGAATTCACTAAAAGTTGCTTTCAAGTACTTAATCCCTTTATATGGTATTCATCAAATGTGATTTGATTTGTGAATAATCAGTCAGCATACAACAATTTAGGAACAGATTTTTGGCATACGTTAGAGTTATCGGTGTGTTCTTTGAGCTATCTCTTTACCAAAAGTGTTTGGGGACAAAGTTAAATTCAGTGTTGTTCCACTTATATGCCACCTATAATGGTTTAACTGAGTGGGAATATTGTCATCTGATTTATCCCATATCCTTTAAGGCAGGAGTGTCCAATCTTTTGGCCTCCCTGGGCCACATTGGAACAAGAAGAATTGTCTTGGGCCACACATCAAATACATTAACAATAACTAATGAGCTTAAAAAATTGCGACAAAAATCTCATAATGTTTTCAGAAAGTTTACACATTTGTGTTGGGCCTCTATCAAAGCTGTCCTGGGCCACGGTTTGGACAACCCTGATTTAAGGAATATATTGAAGCCTAATTAAAATGCTTTTCACCATTGAATAAAATTTTATGATCAGGTTTGTCAGGAACCTCATCCGAGGTAGTTTAGTTAGTGGAGTATCAAAAGCACCTTGTTGTCAGACACTCTCACTAGGACAGTGGTCCCACAGCAGAGGCCAACAAGCAGTTACACCCAGACTTCAGCAAAATCAAAATAAATGGATTTGGTCTCAAGTCCACGAGCAGTAAAAACTGTTACCTTGAGATTTTCTGTAGGTGCAAATTATTCTGCAGAATTAAAGGCTTGTTTTTCCCAAGCTGTAATTCTGTTTGAGTCACTTGCGAAAAATGCTATTTTGGTAAAAGAACAACTATGTATTCTTTCAAAGGAGTTTTTTTTCCCCTTTGTGTTAATGCATTTGCGTTTATTTGAAATTGCAGGAGATGATGAATGAAGTATTTGGGAAGTTTAATTCAGAAATCATTTTGCTTTGGTCATGTAGAAAAAAAGGAATGTGAGTTAATAGGAGAACTTATTTGTGAGTTAGTTCATACTTCCTGTGGAGACGAGGAGGAAAGGGAGGAAGTAGCCGCAAACTTTATTAGGGATAACTAATCAAGTTTCGTTTGATTTATACTGTTCATGCCTGGCTTGGGTAACAATGACACCTTCACCTTTTCCTAGTTTTCAAGAAATGTTATTCTTAGAGAAGGGGTTTGAAGGATAAGAGCTAAGCATCAGGGCATATAAGAAGTAAAAAATACCTTCAGAATGCTTAATAGTATTTTGTTTTGTTTTTATACATTAGACAGAATGCAAGAAATTATTTTAATACTGAATATGGGTCAAAAGCCCAACTTTGGGATACTGGGCACAGTTTCATTCCTCTTAGCATAATTGAATATTGTAAAAATGGAAGGAACAGCTTGAATGGTGCCATTGATTTTTTTAGTGCAGGCTCTTAGTTCCTCAATTGAACAAATGAGCGAAAATGAAGATTAAACGAGATATTAAAGGAAATGTTTTCCATTTTTTAAAAAAATCCCAAGGGACTGTCTCAAATGATTGCTAATTTCAGAACATAGATTAAAAAGTACATTACATTGGATTTATGATTAATGAGGACACAATTACAATTTTTTAAAAATAATGTAAAAAAGATAAGTGTACTACTGCAGTTTACAAATGTTTGTGCCGAGATATGTGAGGCTAGCGGTAATGATTAGAAATTATAATTGGAAGTTAGACTGATTTATGTTCTCAATTTCATTATTTAAGACAATGTCACTTTTAAAATGTCACTTAATTTTTCTGTTCCCAATGTTCTTTTCAATAAAATGCAATCATTATGCACCATACTTTATGTAAACTAGGGTTTCAAAATAATATTAACTAGACTGTTTTTTTTTTTTTTTTTTTTTTGAGACAGAGTCTCACTCTGTCGCCCAGGCTGGAGTGCAGTGGCGCGATTTTGGCTCACTGCACCCTCCGCCTCCCAGGTTCAAGCGATTCTCCTGCCTCAGCCTCCCAAGTAGCTGAGATTACAGGCACCCACCGCCACGCCTGTCTAATTTTTGTATTAGTAGAGACAGGATTTCAGCACGTTGGGCAGGCTGGTCTCAAACTCCTGACCTCAGGTGATCCACCCGCCTGGGCCTTTTGCCCAAAGTGCTGGGATTACAGGTGTGAGCTGCTGTGCCCAGCTAATTTACTAGACTTCTTAAGCATAAAATATTATCTAATAATATGTATATGTATGTCCACTGCATGGGATTTTTAAAAAGTTTAGATTTTGTGATCTGCAGAAATGTAGACAACAGTTTTTAAAAATAAGAAAGGCTGAGTTTAGGTCGGGCGTGGTGGCTCATGCCTGTAATGCCAGCACTTTCAGAGGCCGAGGTGGGCAGATTGCCTGAGCTCAAGAATTCAAGACCAGCTGGGCAGCATGGTGAAACCCTGTCTCTACAAAAAATACAAAACGATTAGCTGGATGTGGTGGCACATGTCTGTAGTCCCAGCTACTTGGGGGGCTAAGGTGGGAGTATCGCTTGAGCCCAGGAGGTTGAGGCTGCAGTGAGCTGGGATCACGCCACCACACTCCAGTCTGGAGTGACAGAGCAAGACCCTGTCTCCCTCCCAGGACACCCCTAAAAAAGAAAGGCTGAGTTTGGAGTTTTAGTCATGGGTGACTCTAAATTGCATTTTCTTTTTCTCCCTAAAGGGTTTTCTTTCACTGTTACATGTTTGTATTTTCCTGATTCCACTCATCTTACTATTAGGTGTTGGATCATCTTACCTGTGGCGTCAATACAGAGTTCATTTGTAAAAACTGTTCCGTTTATTTTCTCCCAGCTGTTTCATCTGAGAAATTGTTTGAACTTCAGTTGTCGAATGTAGTTTAATCAGTTACTCTAAATAGAAAGGTTATTGCGATTTTCACAAATTAGGGGAAATATAAATTTATCTTAAGTTTATTAACATTTTTATATTCCTGTGGGGACGATTAAGCACAGTATGTATAATTTAATATCTCTATTGGCATTTGTTCTAAATTTATTTGCTGTATTGTTAAAATCAATGTAGTAGGTGTACAGTCTTTTAAAAACTAACCTATTTGTCTGTGGAATATTTTTCAAAAGGACCTAAAAAACATGCCCTTAAATAGATGGAGTGGAAATTTTACTATTAAATTGAATATATAGTTAAATGTGTGATACTGGTATTGTTTTGATTGTTTTTATTTTACGTGTGAGGATTTTTTATATGTTTCTGTGGAACTACTTTTAAGTAGGTTTTAGTTTTGATTTACAAACAGAAGCTTCTCTAAAAGAAAAGTTGTTTTGTTCTTCGTGATTATATGGTAGTCCTCAGACTTTTGTAGTTGAAAGAAGTAGAAATGAGTGATTTATTAAGCTGTTTATCTAAAATGACTAGTTGCAGCATGTGATGTAATTTATTTTTAATATAATGTACGGATATGTCTTTATCCCAAACAAATTTATAGCGGAATCATTTGCTATTTTTTGCAAATTTAGGGAATCTGGAATGTGCCCAGAAATGAACTGTTGATTGCCAAGTGTTTGACTGAGTAAATATCCATATGGAAATGGTATTTTGCTTGTAATGACATACTGTTTCTGATTAAGGACCATTTCTTAGGCATGCCTGTAAGTAAATATACTACACATATTGGTCAAATGATGTATTGACAGCTTTAATTTGTAGCGTATGCTTCTCTCACCCCTTTCTCCTTTTAGTAATTGTCAATAGTCTTCAGCAGTATTGAGAGTGAACTTTTAATGCACGAACTTTTAATGCATGATAGAGTGCTCCAGGGTTGTTGTTTTCTAATGTTTTATCTGATGGAGTAAAGAAATAACTATCTGAGATCATTGTGTAACTCTTATTGTGTGTTAAACATTGTTTTGAACATTTCTTTTCAATCTGTTAATTATAAAGCAGATGATTCTTTAAAAATTCTTAAGACTGAGTGATTATGTTCCCCACAAATGGTAGTGCTGGGAGGGAAGGGGGTAAAGGTAAAGAGAAAGATAGTAGGGATTAGTTTAGATTGTATAAAGTAAGTATAATTGTTTCGTTCTAAAACATGTTGAGTTAATCATTGTATGCCTTTTCCCTGGGATTATAACCTTGATCTTTAATTCACCCTTCTCACTCTGAAGAGTCAGGAGTAGTGAATTGCAAGAGAGGCATATGTACCTCTTTAACCAGTTTTACATGTATTACTGGGAATATTAGATGGCCATAAGGAAGATAAACAGTTTCACATTGATGATCATTTTTAGTAAGCACATTTAGATTTCCAAATTTTATAAGGTGGAAGAATAGACACCATAGCTATAGATGGAGAAGGGCTTTTGGACAGAAGGTCATTGTTAGGAAAATTCAAATTTACCAATCCTGGAAAAAAATTAGTTATGCCAGTTACATTCTGTATGTTTCAGCACTGCACTGTACCAGTTTTGAATATTCTGTGGCCATAAATACACTAGTATTTGTCCAACTATGAATTCTGACTTTTAGGTTAGAAAATGTGTTCATTTAAATTATAGTTTTAACTTGAGTGAAAAAGCTGATAATTTTTATCTTCCCTTTTTTTGTCATTAATTTTGAAGATCTCATGCTATATGATTAGTTCTGTATATGACTATTTCTGTAATTGATGAACAACTACTAGAATGAATTATTGTACTTGAGCAGTTAGAATCACGTCAGGAGAGGCATGAAGTAAGTAGAACATATTTGTGTAGAGATAGTAATTTTACTTTCTAAAGCAGTGGTTTTGAAACTTTTCTGCCGAGAGTGTGCTAGAGGAAGTCAAGCAGTTCATCCCGGTTTCAACCAGTGCTGTTTTATTTTGATTAATTTTAAGCGTGGAAGTTTGCATAGTATTTTAGTTGAGCAAGGTTCCGTTGTTTAAAAATACGATAGCCTCTGTTGTTACCATATTCGATCTTATCACTCGCCTGCTTAAATCCTTGCTATGTTTTTTATTGTTATTATGACTGATAAGACTTTTCCTACCTCCAGCTTCATTCTTTATCTCTAATCACTTTCTTTTGCTTTCCGTGTAAACCCTGCATTCTAGTTCTACTTAAATTGTTTGATGTTCCCTAAGAGGAAAATGTTATTTTGACATCTACATGCCTTTGCACATGGAACTGCCACCATTCTCACTTGAGCTAGGCAGCACTCAATTCCCTTGGAACCTTGGTCATCTTTCCATAAAAGCAATTATTACATTGTTTTGTAACCGTGGCCTCCTTTGAGAGCAGAGACCATCTAATTTATCTTTTATTCATACTACTTGGTGTTTATTCAGTATTCAAATGTCTGTTGAATTATTGCATTTAGAATTTGAGAAGTAGTAAAATTACTTTAATAAATACTAATGTGAATAAAATATCCCAGATCTAGTTCTGTGCAAAAGAGTCTTAGTGACAGTGTCAGACGTTATGCTAAATATATAAAAGACACCCAGTTGCACTTATGATGAAGTATAATAAAGCCAAAATGTTTTTAAAAATTATGTTAGATTCTGGTGGCTGAAGTGATGTCTTAGATTCAGTCATCTGGTCTTAAAGTTGATTGTGGGCCAGGCGCGGTGGCTCACGCCTGTAATCCCAGCACTTTGGGAAGCTGATGAGGGCGGATCACGAGGTCAGGAGATCGGGACCATCCTGGCTAACACGTTGAAACCCCGTCTCCACTAAAAATACAAAAAAAAAAAAAAAAAAACTTAGCCATGCGTGGTGGCGGGCACCTGTGGTCCCAGCTACTCCGGAGGCTGAGGCAGGAGAATTGCTTGAACCTGGCAGGCGGAGCTTGCATTGAGCCGAGATCACACCACTGCACTCCAGCCTGGGTGACACAGCGAGACTGTGTCTCAAAAAAAAAAAAAAAGTTGATTGTGAAAGCATTTTAATAATAATTCTATACAGCCTTGGCTGCCTGTGATAATATTTCATATGTGATTAAAGCTAATAGACTTAAAGGGGCCTTCAAGTGTCAAGACACATAATACAGCACTACCAACTCTAAAGTTAGAATGGAACCTGGAGCTATCCTCCCTGAATTCCTATCACTGTCCTGTCTCTCGGTAGCTGTGTTGTCTTAGAGAAGTTACTTAACCATTCTATACCTCCTTTTTCTCATCTGTAAAATGAAGACAATGATAATATTACTTTATATGGCTGTGGTAAAGAGTACCCAGGAATTAATGTATATAAAGCACTTAAAAGAATGCCTGACATACAGAAAATACTCAATACGTGTTAACTAATTAATTTGAAGTGGCTTCTTAAACAAATCAATATTTATTGTGCATCGTTTTCATCTTTTAAAGATAATTGCTTTAATACTTGAGCATCTGATTTTTTTTTAAATTTAAGATTTTTAATTAGTTACTGTGCTTTAGGCTGACAACTGTTTGAATACTTTTCAAAAGTACTATCTCTACTGAGGTATTGTCCTGTCTCCCAGTGGAATGTCGGCTGTTCCCATTGGATGGATTGATATGGGAGATTTGAGACTAGTTCTGATTTCTGAGCTTAGCATTCAGTTCCCATGACCTGCACAGGTCTTGGTAGTGTCCACAACAGAGCAGGGAGAGAAATAGTACAGGATTCCAGTGGCAAGTTCTTAATCCTTAACCTGTACTGAGTGAGTCCTAAACTTTCATATTCCTTAGAAGAGAACAGGTGTTCCCCTTTTTTTCCCCCACATTTTCCTTTATTTTGGCTTGGGAGAACAGATTTTTTAAAAATCTGAATTTATATTCCAAAAAGGCATGTGTAAGTTAATTTTCCTAAGTCAATGAAACTGCTTTTTAATCTTACTTTGTAAGATGCATACCAGCAGTGAGAGAAGTAGGTAGGGCTTTAGAAATTTGTGTCAGGAATCATGTCCTATTAAATCCTATTAAATATACACATTTCGTACACAAAGAAAAATTTAAGGGAAGAAGAGTTTTTTCCAAGTTATAAAGTACTCTTTATAAAAGTATATTTCTTGTAATAATCAATCCCCTATCTGTCCCTCTAGCCCACCTTTACTTTCTCACACTTATGCTATCATAACAATTAAAATATATTCAAAGTTATTTGGGTAACTTAAAAAAAATTTCATTATAGGAAGGAAATGTGGTTTGAAAATCAGAAATTTTTCAAATTTTAATAAATTTTAGTGTTTATTATGCCAGCTGTGAATGAGTTGAAGATGAGGGGCTGGGATATAAACCAGGTACTTATCTTTACTGCTTATGACCTACTAGGGTGTCCAGAGTATCAGAGAACATAAGGGAATTTGGAAGCTGGGAATGGAGACTGGAAAAGTGCTGGATTTTGAGTAGTGCCAGGAAATAAAGGAAGACTTAGCAAGGGATCATTTTTCAATGCCAGTGCCATGCTGTGTAATAGTCTACCATGGGAAATTTGAATGCTTATACAATTGGTCGATATACTAATATTGTCTTGTAATTTGAACACTAACTCTTAATATTAAGAAATTTTTTCTCAACAGCTGTCATAGGAACTTTTAAAATAGTTTGTGCTTTTCCTCTGAAAATGGTGAGTTAGGTCATATTAGAAAAAATAAATTTTAGAGTAAATACAATTTTGATTAAACCTGTTTTCTCTGTAAAAATCCAAGACACTGTATCTGTGTTTAATGTTATCTAGTGTTAAAATTTCATTTCCCTCAACAGCATGCATTTCCAAATGTTTGTTAGACCAAACAACTTCTTGTTTTACTTCTTACCTTGGTTCTTGTTCTTTGTTGTTGTTATTTAATTAGAAAAGAGAAATACTGTTTGGGCCTTTTCATATGCCTCAAAAATGTTTGGTTATACAGAAGAGTGAGTTAGATTTATAGGACTCACACCCAATTTGATCTCAAGTGCATTTCTAACCATGTTTTCATCCACTTTTCCCCGTTTTAGGTTTCTCTTAGAAATAGCTTTTTATTGAGCTAAACGTATTTCCTTTCTTACTCGTTCTTGGAAATCTAAGACTATGTATGTGAAACTTCTTATTCTTGTACACAATAACTCTTAAGTACTTGAAAATGACTATTCTACTTGAGTCTTCTTTTTTGCCAAACTAAGGGAAAAAATTCTTTTTTTTTTCCAAACCACATGCATGTGAAATGGTTTACAGACCTTTCCCCATCCATATCGCTCAACTCATGACAAAGTCTTTGTCAGTTTACCTCTGAAAATACAGTGGCCAGAACTGAACTGACTACTTCCGATGTGGTCTGACCATTGCCGAATACAGTGAAGCGATTATCTAGGATACTGTGCTTCTATTAATGTAGTCTGAAATTTGCATTGCATTTTTTTGGCAGCCACATTACCCTTTGATCACATTGAGCTTATGATCAAATGAAACCGTGTCTTTTTTTCATGTGAATTGCTTTAAGTCTAATCTTTGTCTCTCTTTACTAGCCAGTTGATGCTTAGGGTATTATCTATTGCATTACTATAAAACTTTAAATGAATTTATCTATCTGAAGATATCAACTAACATTTGTATAAAATAGCAGTTTTCATGGTGTTTTCACATCTATTTAATCTTCACAACAACCATGTGAGAATCAGAAAAAATGACTTTCCACTAAGTCTAGAATTGGCACATGTAGAACTTCGTTGCAAGCTTTTTGATTCCAGATCTCATGCTCATCTCATTGTTATTCATTCACTTAATATGCATTTAGTGTGTCCATTCCTATGTGGTAGGTAACGTGTGGTGCTGGTGTGTCGGGGCGAGACGCATTGCAGTCTCTAGCCTTGTGTTTGTGATCTGGTGTATAAATAATTACTACCAATTACTAGGCACTTTTCATAAGGAAGGCACTGTGGTAGACTATTATTTCAAAAATATTTATTGCTTCTCTCTATCAGGGTTCTTTCTGTCGTCAGATTATACTTCTCATTCTGTTGACATCAGGTTTGACCATTTGGCTTTCCTTGACCAATAAAATGTTAAGAGGAAGTGACATGTCCCACGTTTGAGCAGGTGTTTTTCATCTTGTGGTTCTGCCAGTGGCCCTTGGCCCTCTGTCATGAAACCAGCATGCCTTAGCTATGGCTGGTCCCAGAATAATGGAGCAGAGCTGAAGCTGTGATAGGTGTGTAAGTGGGAGATAAATACTGTGCTGTAAGGCACCATGATTTTGGACATTTGTTACCATAGCAGAATATAGTTCAAGTGATGATACTGGCATCACTGAAGGTGCTGTATGATGATAATAAGACTTGGGCATTGTCCTAAAGGAGCTTGCAGTCTTGGTAAATGTATTGCATTTCCACAGGTTATTGGGAGTTGAGGAAAAGGAGAGTAATATTACATAAGGATCTTTGAGGTTGAGGATCTTTCCTGACCTTCATCTCATCCCTAGGCTGAATCAGTCAATATGTTTTAAACCTTGGGTTTGTGATCCACTACTCACTGTCACAACCTCTTATTGTCCAAAATTTGATAGGCATATTTTCTATGCCCTCATTCAAATCACCTTTTTTAAAACAAACGTTAAAGAGGATGAACTTCTACAGAATTGTGATTATGAGCTTCCTTCATAAATCTATTAATCAGCATTTAATAGCAAGCTAAGAATCTACCCAGTTGAACTGTTTCTCTAGTATCCAGAAAGATATCATGATGTCCTAGATTCTATGTGAATTTTACTTGTGAGCATTTAAATTTCCCATTACCATGTCTATGTGTGCTCCTCACTCTGCATGGGATTTTAAAGAAACAAAGCCTTGACTGGAATTCCAAAAGGAATTCCCCCCCCCGCCCTCCCCTGAGGGGATACATGTATGTATCCCCTAAGGAGTACATATACATGGCCAGGGTTCAGAAGAGTTTTGAAGCCTTTTAAATAATTACATGTAAAATTTTATATAAATATACATTGTTCTGGTCACTAGCTTTCATCAGATTATCAAAAGAAATCAAAAACTCCCCTGGAAGGTTGTAAACCCTGTTGTAGAGTGAGACCAGAAGTAGAACAAGGATCTGGAGAGCACCAGTGTTTAAGGGACAGGTGGAATAGGAGCCCAGAAAGAAGTCAGAGAAGGTATAGTTAATTAGAATATTTGAGGACCGGGAGCAAAGGTAATGTCAGAGAAGCCAGTTCCTTATTAATCAGAGCTTTTGTGGCATGTTGGGGGAAGGGGGCGTAAATCGGGCAGTTCTCATGGCATTTCACTGTGATTCCTTGGAAATTACCAAATCTGCAGATACATTTAATGTCTTGGGATAATATTTTTCTTGACCTATAAACATAAATTTAAAGTAATTATTTTTCTTTTGCTGTCTCCTTCCTATCTTGGACTTTTTCTTTTTTTCTTTTTAATCCCTATTTTTGCCAGATTAAAAGATCATTCTTTTTTCCTCTTTTTTTTCCCTTCCCCCTCTTCATCTTACCCTTCCCATTCCCAGACCAAGGCAGGAGTAAAACAATTCTTTAGGTTATCTGTTAGCAATTTTGTTCCAATTAAGTAACCTGGCTTTTGTTTTTTGTTGTTGTTGAGAATGTATTTAAATCTTTTTATTATCCTTAACACTTTTGGCAGGTCTCTATTTTTATTGAAACAACTTCATTGACATATAGTTGTTATACAATAAATAGCAAATATTGTAATGTGCAGTTTGTTAAGTTTTGACATGTGTTTATACATGAGACCGTCACCACAGTCAATATACTAAACATACACCCCCAAAAGTTTTCTGATGTCCCTTGATAACCCTCCCCTGCATTCTCTAGGCAACCATTGTCTGTTTTCTTTTACTTTACATTGGCATGCATGTCTTTAAATACAGTATGCGTTCTTTTTGTCTGGTTACTTTCACCCAGCATTATTTGGAGATTCATCCATGTTGTACCATGTACCAGTTGTTAGTCTTTCCTGTTGGTAAGTAGTATTCTGTTGTATGGATATACCACATTTTGTGTATCCATTCACCTTTTGATAGTCTATTTGGGTTGTTTCCAGTGTTTGACTTTTAAAGTAAAGCTTCTATGAATATGTATGTACATGTCTTTGTATGGACATATACTTTTCATTTCTCTGGGCAGATACCTAGGGGTAGAATGGCTGAATCATATGGTAGCTATATGTTCTATACCTACCTAGTTTCTTCTTAAACTGTCAGTGGTTTTCCAAAGTGGCGGTACCATTTTACATTCCCACCAGCATTATGCTAACAATTGGTGTGGTCAGTCTTTTTAATTATTGCCATTCTAATTAGTGAGTAGTGGTGGTTTTAATTTGGCATTTCTCTAATGACTACTAGTGGTTAGCATGCTTACATATGTTTATTTGCCATCCCTTTCTCTTTTGTGAAGCATCTGTTCAAATCTCTTACCCATTAAAAATATCTGGTTGGTTGTTTTCTTACTGTGTTCTGAGGGTTCTTATGTATAAATCCTTTATCAGATTTATGATTTGCAAATATTTTTCCAGACTGTGGTTTGTCTCTTCATTCTTTTAGCAGTGTCTTTTGACGGGCAAAGGTTTTAATTTTGATATCTAATTTATCAGTTTGTTCTTTTATGGATTATACTTTTGGTACTGTATCTAAAAATGGTTTTTTGTGTAATTCAGGGTCAACAAAGGTTTTCTCCTGTGCTTTCTCCCTGTAGTTTTAGGTTTTCTGTGTAAATATAGTGATCCGTTTTGAGTTAAGTTTTGAGTATAGAAAACTTTTCTGTCTGGATGTTCTTAAAACACCGTTTATTGAAAATTTATCCTTTTTCTATTGAATTCCCTTTTCCCCTTGTGAATAATCAGTTGATTTTATATATGTAGTTCTATTTTGGACTCGATTTTGTTCCATTGAGGTATTTGTTGATCTTGACACCAGTGCTACACTGCGTTGATTATTCAGTGTTGAAATCATGTAGTTTTCCAGTTTTCTTCAAAGTTATTTTTGCTAGTCTAGGTATTTTACATTTCCTTATGAATTTTAGAATAAGTGTCATTTTTTTTTAAAAAGCTTGCTTGACATTTTGATTGGAATTGCAGTGAATCTGTAAGTCAATTTGGAAATAATTGACATTTAAAAATTATTGAGTCTTCTGACCCATGAACATGGTATAGCACTCGGTTTAGGGCTTTATTTATTTCTCTCAGTAATATTTGGTAGTTTATAGGATGCAAGTCTTTTATATTTTGGTCTCGTATATGCCTCTGTAAGTTGGGTTCTCCAGAGAAACGGAATCAATAAGGGTGTGTTTTGTGTGTGTGTGTGTAGAGAGAGAGAGATTGATTTTAAGAAATTGGCTCATGTGATTATGGTGGCTGGCAAGTCCAAAATTCATAAAATTGGCAGGCAGGATTTCTCTTACAATCTTGAGATAGAATTCCTTCTTCCCTGGGTAACCTGTTTTTGCTCTGAAGGCCTCATTTGATTGGATGAGACCCACCCATGTTATGGAGGAGAGCTCTTTTACTTAATGTCAACTGATTGTTATCATTAATCACATCTACAGAATAGCAATATCTAGACTAGTGTTTGATCAACTGGGCAGCATAGCCTAGCCAAGTTGACACATTAAATTAGCTATTAATATCACTGCAGTCCCTGAATATTTCATATTTTAAAATACTATTGTTAATGGTATACTTTTTTTTTTTTTTTTTTTTTTTTGAGATGGAGTCTTACTCTGTCGCCCAGGCTGGAGTGCAGTGGCGCAATCTCAGCTCACTGCAACCTCCGCCTCCCAGTTTCAAGCCATTCTCCTGCCTTAGTCTTATGAGTAGCCGTATAGGCATGTGCCACCATGCCCAGTTTATTGTGGTAGAGACTGGGTTCCACCTTATGCCCAGGCTGGTCTCGAACTCCTGACCTCCTGATCCACCCACCTTGGCCTCTCAGTGTTGGGATTACAGGTGTGAGCCACTGCGCCCAACCAGTGGTATGCATTTTTAAGCTCAGTTTCTGATTGATGCTAGTTCACTATTACTTTTTAAAAAATACGTTAGCCTTCTTTTCATTATTCTTAAACACATGACTAGCAGCCTTTTCATCTGAAATTAGGATTACCCTCTATTTTTTAGGCATATCCTTTAAAAATATAATTTTTTTAAAGAAAAGTCCTAATGTTGTTACTTAATCTCTCACTTTTTGTTTTATTTTTACTGGAATCATCTGACAGAAATGGCAAGTTCATTTTAACAGTCTTATTTTGTTTGGACCATGTTCTGGTTATTTTTTTCATCACATGATTGTAACAGTCCTTAAATATTTTAGAGATTAAAATTCTAGGTCAATTTAGAGCATAAATGGCAAAATAGATGTGTTACAAAAAAAAGAGATATAGGAAATTTGGGAGAGAAGATAAGGTTCATATTTTAAGTATCACCTTTATACTAGTCTCTTTCTTTGATCAAGTCATTTAATTTCTTTGAGTTCTAGTTCCTCATCTGTAAAGTGGAGTAATATCCACTTCCTGTGGAATTGTCATGAAGTTAAATGAGATGCTTTGTGTAAAGAGCCTGGAATAGTGCTGCTAAATAGATGCAGCTCCCATTACTTTTTTATTTATTTATTTATTCAGTAAATATTTGACACTCACTGTGTGCCAGACACTGTTCCAGACTCTGGAATTACAGGAGTGAAAAGGTAGGCAACATTCCTGTTCTTACAGAGCCTCTATTTTGGCTGTTCTGACAGGAGAGGAAGATGATAAGGAAAGGAATAAACTAAACAATTTCAGATTGTAATAAGAAGTGTAAAGAAAATCAAAGAATATGTGGTAATAAAGAATTGCTGTGGTGAGAGCACACTTCAGACTGAGTAGTCAGGGAAGACGTCTTGTCTTTAAAAAGGTGACACTTGAGTAGAAATGCCCTTAAGATTTTGGAGAAACTAGGCATGTGAAGACCTGAGTGAAAAGTTTCCTGGCAGAGAGAAGAGATAGTGCAAAGCCTCTAAAGTGGGAAAAATGTGACAAATTGAGAGAACTGAATGAAGCCTAGAGGTGCTGCAAGTAGTGGAGAAGTCAGAGAGGACCAGCTAGTGTAGGGTCTTACAGAGCACAATAAGAAGACTGGATTTTATTCCAGGTGCAGAGAGAAGCCGCTGGAGGGTTTTAAAACAGAGGTGGTGTGATCATGAGATGGAAATGTTGCTATGGACTTTCGGAAATGAGAACTTAGCTGTGAAACATTAGCAAACTAAATACTAGCAACTGGGATTTCCAGTTGCCCAAGAAACATGAGGGTAAACAACTTATTTTCCCTGATACAAAAATCCCAGCAAGTCTTTAGCAAAGGCAAGTCTAGGTTATCTAGAGCAAATACCATTTTATATCTTTTTAATTTTACTAAGACTTGTTATGTACTTATAGATGTTACAAATGTTTTCAAAAATAGTGCTTTGTGGATTGTTTTCCTTTTATAAGTCCATGTGGCAATTGACTAGCATAGCAGTAACGAGTACAACTCTGGTTTCAGATAGAGCATGATGATCGATCACATAGAAGCATTAAGTTAATAGTAACAAGTATCTATTGCCAGAATATATTTCATTATAGGATTATGAAATTATTTAGCTGAATGGACCTTAAGAGTTGGTCCTTTTTCCTTTATGGAAGAGGGAACTTAGATTCAAAGGGGTTAAGTAATTCACATTATTTAAACATTTAAAAAATAAACCTGGATTTTACTGTTCTTCCAGTTGTAGGATGAGAGGTTCTTGAGGCAAAATGTGAAATGAGTGAAGATAGTGACATCTCTCTGCTTTGTATCTGCTGCCTTCTCTGTTGCTCATTTATTTTACATCTATGCTGTTTCACCCTTACCCTTGGACTTAGGATATTGGTATGTGTTGAACAGTTGCTCCCTTAGTGTGGAAACAGACAAGTACACAGTTGCTACACAAGGTGCAGGCATCATATGATAAAGGCAAGCTTAGTGTGTTGCAGAGGACATGATGGTTGTGTCTGTTAAGCGTTCCTGTTTAGAGTCTGGTTACCCATAGAGTTGAATGTCCTTGGCTCCTCATTTCAATTTAATATATATTATATTGCCTTGGCTGTTTGGCTTTCCTTGCACTTGTTTGCCTCCCAGCCATAAGCCAGTTTGAAGGCCATGATACATCAGGTCTAGTGGGTTAATCTGTGTCTGACCAGTAAGACCTACCTATCTTGACAGTCACCATGATGACAGCATGTCTTATTTTAAATAGAAACCTGGTTAGAGACTAATATAGGAATAGTTGGTCTTGAATAGATGTATTCCTTCTCTTAAGCGATGCAGGTTTTATTAATTCTTGTATTTTGAAAAATCCTGAAAGGAAATTGAGAAACAGCTATCATATTGTTAATTTTGGCTCCTTTACTGTATTTTATTTTGAAGTGTAGTCATTCCTAAGAACATTAGCACATGAGTTCATTGTTGATTTTATAACATATTCTGAATCTTAAAACAAGGTACCAAAAATACATTCATAGAACAAGTAGATAAAGTAGCACTGCTATAATTAGGGAAAAATGGTAGTTTTCTTGTAAGCTCTTTGTCTTTGAAGAGCTTATAATTTTCTGTAAAAACCAAATATTATCCTTTGGGCAGGTGTGTTTTACTCTTTCTCTTGATTCTGTGTTATAAAGTTTGATTAAAAAGGAAAGATACTAACTTTTTGTCTTCCACACAAAGAATGTTCATATTTGTAATTTTTGTGTATGACTTGTTGCCATACCCCTGAGCCTCCCTTTGTTTAAAGAGTAATAATGTATATATGTATTTTTTAATCTACAAAGGAGTATCTTTGACATGTGTATGTGTGTATAAAATCAAAATGGCATACATTTTTGAGAATATTCAGTGATTCCTGAACACTATATTATAGTTGTATAAAGAATTAGATGGCAGGCCAGGCACGGTGACTCACGCCTCTAATCCCAGCACTTTGGGAGGTGGCTGAGGCAGGTGGATCAACTGAGGTCTGGAGTTGGAGACCAGCCTGGCCAACATGGTAAAACCCCGTCTCTACTAAAAATACAAAAAAATTAGCTGGGCGTGGTGGTACGCACCTGTAATCCTAGCTACTTGGGAGGCTGAGGCAGGAGAATCACTTGAACCGGGAAGCGGAGGTTGCAGTGAGCTGAGATTGCACTCCAGCCTGGGCAACAAGAGTGAAACCCTGTCTCAAAAAAAAAAAAAAAAAAAAAAAAAAGAATTAGATGGCAATAGTTTTAGCAATCTAATGTGGTAGGTGATCTGGCATTATTTATCTCTTTGGTCACATGAGGATAAGGCTGCCCATGTCCATTATCCATCTCCTGGGCCTTTGGAAGAAGGGAGCCAGAATCTTAGAAATTTGAACTGAGAAAATTCGACACAAGTTAGCAGCCTAAAATATAAAACTGATATAAAAATACAAAACAGGTTGTGTATGAATTATTATTTTCTCATCTTTATTTTGTGCAGATCAAGAAACTGAGCTATGCAAGTATTTTCTATGAAAGGGTGAATAAGCTATCCAGAGTGAGTGATTTTAGCCTGTGTAGAAAACATCTCCAGCTGTATTAAATATAAAGCTGTCAGCTCTTTGAATGTCTCCTTGCAATAATTAATCATCCTTCTCAGTTAACAGCACAGACAGTACAGCATAGGTAAGAGAGTAAGCTCTGGAGCCAGTCTACCAGGTGCTCTTGTGATTCTGGGTACATAGCTTTCTGTCTCTCATTTCTCATTTACAAAAAAGAGGATAGATAACACTAGTACCTACCTAATAGTGTTGTTATGGGGATTAAATTAGTTAATATATATAAAGCACTTAGAACGTTGCCTCAGACATAGTAAGCACCATGTAAGTATTTACTATTTGTTGCTGCGTAGTATCTATACTACGATTGATTGATTGATTAAGACAGTCTTGCTCTGTTGCCCAGGCTGGAGTACAGTGACACAATCTTGGCTCACTGCAGCCTCTGCCTCCAGGGGTTCAAATGATTCTCCTGCCTCAGTCACCTGAGTATCTGGGATTACAGGTATGCGCCACCACGCCCAATTAACTTTTGTATTTTTAGTAGAGACAGGGTTTCACCATATTGGCCAGGCTGGTCTCAAACTCCTGGACTCGAGTGATTTGCCCACCTTGGCCTCCCAAAGTGCTGAGATTACAGGCGTGAACCACTGCGCCTGGCTCTATAATACATTTTAAGTGGCTGGTTTTATTAGTTAAGTTCTCACAGAGAATTTGGCATTTAAACTGGTCCTTGAAGGATGAATAGGATTTGTAAAAGTAAAACAAAGAATTGAAAATGGTAAAAAGCTATGTGAATTAAGTTGTTAAGAAGAATCTTTCTTTCCATTTATTGCATACTAGCTATGTGCCTGCCTCTGAGCTTAGCATTTGATGATCATTACATTATCTTATTCAGTCCTCATAATAACCCTCCAAGATAGGTATTTTATTTTGTTTTATTGATACGGAGTCTTACTCTTGTCGCCCAGGCTGGAGTGCAGTGGTGCGATCTTGGCTCACTGCAACCTCTGCCTCCCGGATTCAAGCTATTCTCCTGTGTCAGCTTCTCGAGTAGCTGGGATTACAGGCGCCTGCCATGATGCCTAGCTAATTTTTGTATTTTTAGTAGAGACAGGGTTTCACCAGATTGGCTAGGCTGGTCTCAAACTTCTGACCTCAGGTGATCCGCCTGCCTCAGCCTCCCAAAGTGCTAGGATTACAGGCAAGATAGGTATTTTAAATTGTCATTTAACAGATGGCAAAGTAGCCACAGAAAAGTAAAGCCACTTTTTCAAACTCACAAAGTGAAATGTTTGGCCTAGTTCTGTCAGACTGTAAAGCCTGTGCTTTTAATTGTTATCTAATACTGCTTTCCTATCAGTAGACTATCAGAAGATCATTCCTAAAGATATTTAAACGAATGGGTGCTCTAGGGTTGGAGTTCAAAACATTAATAGAATATTACTGTTGAGGTTGCATTTGATCACTTTGCTACTGTGAGAGACTGGATGCTGTGTTTGCTGGTCATTTCAAAAGCTGAAACAGACCTGCCTGTCCTTGCCAAATACATTGTTTCCTCTATGATTCTGTCATCTTGGAAGTACTTGTTTTTTCTGACCTGGGAATAATGGTATTGTGGTTATTGGCATTTTTGTTAATCTTTCTTACTAGAAATTATGCAGATATCCCCAATTATATTCAGATGCACACCTTAGATTCCAAATTTTGTTGCCTGGAATTGACTGAGTACCTTTTGAGTTCCCTGCATCAGAGAGGTGTTTACAGTTGTGCTTCCCAGTCTTCAGCATTTATGGTTTCATGTTTGTCAAATTTGTTTGAAATATAAAAAGGATAATCTTAATTCTGTTACTGATCATTCCTTCATTCTCTAGCTACTTGTCACATCATCTTTTGAAACTTTTAGGGAATTAATTAATAATTGCATATTCATTCTTTTTCCATTCACATATCTCACTGGCTTTATTCAGAATTAAAATTTTTTTGTCCCTGAGTACTACTTCCTTCTATTAATTAACTGATGGTTGTTTTTCCTCTTCTGTGTTTTTGATGCTTTTTTTTTTTCTTTTACTGTTTAAAACTGTTTCAGAAGATGTAGCCAGTGACTCAGATGCTAACTAGTGTTAGTGATTTCCCCCCCATGTTAGTTAATACCATGTCAAATACAACTGAAGAACTCTGTTATATTCACAGATTATGCCCCTCATGGTCAGCAGACTATTCAGATACAGACTTTCAGAGGGAAGGTTTTCAAAAAAGTGTGGCTGCAAATCTATAAATGCTTTTAACGTCTGCACATTGCATTACTGTTTCAGATGTTTTTATACTCACATAATTATTTAATATTCACAACTATTCTGTGAGAGCTTTATTCTTTTATGTTATAGGGTTTTCTTATTTTACAGATTGGGAAACTGGTGTGGAGCAGTTAAATGACTTACTCAAGATTACATAGCTAGTTATAAGTGGAAGGACAAGGATTTGAAGGAACAGGTGTGGCCTCTTCCAGGAAACAGTATAAATAGTCAGACTTTATGAAGGATAAATTGGTAGGAGAGTCATTTATCTCTCTTGTCTGTAAAGAGGATTCTTTTTCTCAAGTAGAGCGTGAAGTAGGTTATTTACTAGAAAAGCTTGAAAATGCATTTCAGAAAATTAAAACTGCTTTGAAATTATGTGCATAATAAGAATTGTTTCGGGGCCTGGCATCCATTGGACGTTGTACACATATTCTCTGTGTCAGTAAGGTTTACAGTTAAGATCTCTTCAATCCTTACTTTCTGAAATCTCTTTTTGCTTATATATTGAGACTGAAGTTAGCAATTTTCCTCCAGGTGTGGACTTTGAAAATTAAATATACTTATTGAAAAGTAGGTTGCATTTATATAGTGCTACCCTCCAGGATTCTTGGAAATTTAAAGGTATTATTGTATAAATGAATCGTGGAATGCACTCTAGAATCTATAGTGGTTATCAGTTTTGTTTTGGGTGCAGTTCATGGTGTTCACTTAAGTCTCTAAAGCAGAGTTTAGGATCTCTGCATTTCAGTTACCTGAGTGCTGTGGGGCTACATATGCAGATTCTCTTGTTCTAAGTGGTCTTAACCCTCAGCTCCGTGTGTTGGTGGTGACAAATTTTACTATATTTATGACCTGGGTCTTTCAGTGGGCACTGTTTCAAGAATCTAAGAAGGTGCCAGCTGCTATTCAACTCACTATCAGTTTCAGTTATGGTCAGAGAGTTTTGAAAACAAAAATTCTGAATGCCCTATAGTTTAATAAGAAGTAGTTGATCCTTTTGTTCAAAGCACTCTCCCACTTCACCTCCCCTCTAGGTCTGAAGCGTTCCTATGCAGACTGTTTACTGACGTGATAAATGAAATTATCCATTTGTGCATCCTAGGATTTTAATGTTACCATTGCCCTCCACTCAAAATGCAATATGCATTTAGTCCGTAATAGCATCACTCCATTTTAAGTGAATAGTTGTTTCAGCTTTAATCTGTAATCACAATTAAGGTAAATTATTCTTGTTTGCCTAGGACTGTCCTGGTTTTAAAACTCAGAATCTCTTGTCCAAGGAACCCTCTCAGTCCTGGGCAAACCAGAAGAATTTCTTAAAATACTATTTAGGACAATTGGTCACCCTAACAACAAGGCTGTGTTGTTGATGAGGCTTTAGGCATGTTATTGAGCTATAGACTAAGCCCAGATCAGTGGTTCGAAGATTCTGCATGGGTCAGGATTACTTGGAGTACTTGTTAATTAGACTGCTGGCTCCCACCCCCCTATTTGGATCGTATAGGTCTGGGGTGGGGGTCTGAGAATTACTTTAGTAATGGTTGCCTAAGCCATGCTGACGCTGCTGGTTTGGGGAGTGCATTGAGAACCACTGGCCTAGATCAGGCTGTGTACTGTGTGAGTATATGATGATGCTTGGTTCAGAATTATGCAGAAGGGTAGCTGTGTTTCTCTGCCTTACAGGCCTGAGCACCAACAACACCAAAGAGTATTCGTGTGTCTGAACTGTGCTCATACAGCACAAGAAGAGACATGCTCCTGTTGGAGGTGACAGAAGTAGGGGAAGGGTTAAAAACAGTCTAGCTGTCAAATCCTTCATGCTATGGATATATTTTAATTGCTTATAGTATCTTAGGCAAACTTTGACTTGACAATTAATTTGAGTCTTATAGTCACAACATCTGAAATGGATACTTCAGAAAGCAGATATTCATTATTATAGCAGAACTGATTATAGCTGGGTTTAGCAGGGATAATGTTACCCATCTTGCCTACTTCTCAGTTATCACTGTAAAAATCTAGTTACATAAAAAGTGTGAGTATGCTGTACAAATAAGATGTCCTGGTGATGATTAAACTGTACATTGTTATTGGGCAGTATGTTTCATAGTGCTTTCATCTTTATGTTCCGTTTGGTTGTTTTCAGGTATCTTCAGAATTCAGGAAAGTAGGTGGGACTGCAGACGTTACCCTTCCCTGCGACTCTTGCCAAGATCTTACAGACTTCAGTGTGCCGGGCTTAGATGTCTTCAGAGGTAGTTACCAGGTACTTGGTTGTTCCTAGATAGTGGGCCTGCCTGATCAGGATTTGGTATGTTTTCCCACTGAATTAAACTTGTTTTGCCTAAGCCTCATTTTGTGTGTCAAGAAAATAAAGGCAAAAGAGTAAGTGCTGTGCTCATAATCCACAGCTAGCTGGCAGTCAGCAGCCCGTGAGGCTCTGAGTCTCTGAGTCTCTGGTCTCCTAGTCTCAACCTTCTAGGCAGTGAGCATTGTTAGTCACAAAACAGGCCCGCCTTGAACTCCTTGACTTGCTCATCTTTGTTTCTCCCAGGGCCTAGTGTTCACATACACACACATACGACATACGTTTCTGCCTGTGTGCGTGTGCATGTCAGGGAAACCAGAATTTGTTCTCAGCTCCTTACTCGTGAGCTTAGCCAAATCGTTTCTCCAATCGGTACCTTCTTCTTCATCTGTAAAATGGAATTATCATCTGCTCTGCTACTAAGTTTAAAAGTAGTTACTGCATAAGGATGAGAAAGTGTATAAAAATACTTTGAAGCTTTTGTTACAAAGGGCAGTTCGTAATAATGAGTAAATGATAAATAAGCCTTATAGAACCTGAAGCATTTTCATCTTTCTGTCCTAAACACCTTTCTGTTTTATAAATTTTTCAGTGTTACCTTTTTCTTTTTTGTCTCTGCTGTGTTTATATAACTTTGGATATATAGAGAATGGTAATTATTATTGAATGGATTGAAAACAAGAATAGAGTCTCTTTGGGAGTATCTGTGGGTTTTTTTCCTTGTAATTGGGGGCATTTTCTGCTCCATGGTCGGTTTCCAGTGGTTTGTGAATTCTTGCCTTCTGCCAAGTGTTTTCTCCCTGTCACCACCCTGCTGCTACTCTTTGTATTTACCTTCCCAGCTGCCCTGCCTTGTTTCAGAGTTCAGAGTCAAATTGTAGCCAACTATTTCTGAGAGCCTTCCTAGACACCACTGAATTTCAACTAATTAATACATTTAAGGGATGCGAAATCTAGGCCAGTTCAGAATTTTACTTCATTTGAGGGTTTTTTTTCCCCAGAATATTTATCTTAAGTTACAAAACACTGTTTCCTGTTAATTGTTTTCTTATGTATTCTGGTAAAATTTTATAAACCCAGTAAAACTCTCCCATAATAATACTCTTGGGGGATAATGGCTTGTATTCATTCTGGATTGTCACATAGGAAGAGATGTGTTTAGGTATCTAACTTGTTTTCAGCATTGTACTTGAGACATCTGTGGTAGGATGGAATCTGTGGCCAATGTGGCATGGCATACGTCATACATGGATATTCATAAACTGCCTCTGATAGATTGATTGACAAACATTTTCAGTTACTAAACCAGTAGCACTGTTCCAGTCAGTAGCTCAGTAATACCCATTTTTTTATCTGTACAGCAGATTGTATGTATACATGTGTGTCTTGCCCATTTTTATAAAAATGTGTTAAAAGTAGAATGCTAATGCTGATAGAGAATTGACCCTTAAATATGTGATGTTTTTGACAAAGATGGAAATCATAAAGCATGCCGAAAATGGTAAACCTTTAGCTTCAGCTATCCCCTCATTATACTTTACCTTCTTACTGTGTCTTATTACAAAGATTGTGTCTAGAAGATATTTTATAATGATAGAAGATATTTTATAATAGGATTTCTTTTCACATATACTTAATATTCAGCTTCTGTACATTTAATTTTCATGTTTCCTCAAGAATATATCATACAAAGTCATAGCATTTGACAAAATTCCTTCATAAGTCTGAGGAAAATATTCTATGTATTGTTTGTGTGAGTTAAATACAGTGGCTCTGACCAAAATGTCTTTTGATCAGTCTTTAAAAAAATTAAACTGAGAACAGGAAGGTAAATTAAAGGGGAGAATTGGAGACTTGTGGTAACTGGTTTATTGCAATTTAATGTGCAGCATGCTCATTAGTCAAGTATCATGTGCCTACCTAGGCATGAAATAGCTATTTTTTTCCTAATTTAAATCTGGAAAGTTTCAATTGTAGTACAGTTTGAATAGTTGTTGTTGTAAATAGCCACTGGACTTTTAAAAAAACATTTGTCTTCAAAAACAATGAAGGTCATCTTGTATCTATGCAGACCACATGTACTTTCCTCATTATTTCCAGCATTATTTATATAATGGGTAGAGTTATTTACAACAGTAAACAAAAAGTATTTCAGAGAGCAACCATTAAATATTATCGCAGGGTAAATATCAGCAACGGAAATCCTTTTCTCATAGTTTCTCAAAAAACTTGGTATTAGGAAATTAGTAGCCTCTCAGTATTTGTATATTGGTTTTTTCAGTAGTTATTATATAGAGAGTGTGTGTACATATACATGCTCATGTATGTATGTATGTTCATTTCTTATAAATAACTGTGACTTAATTGTGGACTTTGTTTTAATAGTTTTTTTTTTCCCCCAAAAGAAAGTTACTTTACATATTTTATTTTTATTTTTATTTTTTTGAGACAGGATCTCACTCTGTCGCCCAGGCTGCAGTGCAGCGGCATGATCTCAGCTCACTGCAGCCTCCACCTCCTAGGCTCAGGGATCCTCTTACCTCAGCCTTCCAAATAGCTGGGACCACAGGTGTGCACCACCAAACCCAGCTAATATTTTGTATTTTTTTATAGATAGGATTTCACCACATTGCCCAAGGCTGGTCTTGAACTCCTGGACTCAAGCGATCCACCCATCCACCTGCCTTGGCCTTCGAAAGTGCTGTGATTATAGGCATGAGCCACCATGCCTGGCAATTTTACATATTTTAAATTAAAGCAAATCTTGGTTTTTGGTGGAGTGCAGATTTACTTATATTTCACTTAGTCTTCTTCCTTTCTTTCAGAAAAGTACTGTGGAAAAAAAAAGCTTTTAGTATATTGCTTTATAAACAAATTCAAGATCATGCGTTTCTTTTATTATCCTCTTTGCTTTGCTCATTTCCATGAACTGTACATCCCTAACCTAAATCACTTGGGGATAGGGGAAGAAAGTGTTAGATTCTTAACTCAGTTTAGATCCTCTGCCAGGAAAACCCACTGTATTCATTGTCAACTAAATTAACGCTTTTTTAAATAAAAGGAGTCATTTTTAACAATAATGTCAGGACAACAGGCATCCATGAGATGTATGGTCACTCTGATCTTTAGGGTTATCATTCTAATGTGTTTATTAGTTTGAAACTCTAGGGAGAAGAAAACTTATTTTTGCATATGTTAGAAAAATGTATCCTCATGTAGGATATCAGGATAATATGTTTAATGTTTCATGCTTACCAAGATAAATTTGCAATGCATATTTTCTTTTTAAATTAGATTATTTAGGAGAAATTGCATCTGGTGAACCACTTACTCTTTAATTTAATTATTAGCATTAACTGTATCATTTTTGTTTCAAGATGTCACAGCTATTGTTCAACACTAGACATTATATAAATTACTCGCCGAAGATGATGACTGGCAACATTTATGTCTGTTCCTTCTCTTAAATTTCTTGTTCCGAAAGTCTGTTGTTGTAAACATCCCCGACTGGAAGCTGTAAGACACAGCTAAGCTTTCAGTCAGATGTTTGCTGCTACCGGCTATTCACAGACATCCTCTTGATATAATTCTGTCCCGGAATGGAGTTGAGGAGGCTATAAAATGTGTGGGAAAACCTCAGAAATCTTTAGCTGCATTCTTTTACTGCACGGACGGTGCACGTATTATGATAGTTGAATGTAGGGTGCTCTCCTAATAACAGGATATGCCGTCTCGAGCTTCCCAGACTTAGCGTGCTGCTGTTGGGCCTTAGAGAATTTAGTTAAATAAAAAGTTTCCCCGCTTATTCCTGTTTCTGCCCTGTCAATGAAATTTTAATCTTTATAACCTTTCCAAGTAGGCTGGAGTTTAACTTCCCAACAGTTCAGGAGACTGATTTTCTCCATTATAAATTCTGTAGAAGTTCTGGAGAATAATTTCATCACTACCACCCAGCAGTATGCAGTCCAGAAATTTCAGCTTTCCCTATACTTAAGAGATGTGTGTGCAACATTTTTCTCCCTTCTCTTAGCCCCCAATTTCCTGTTCCCCTCACCCTGAGTGATGTAACAGCTCCTAATCAACTCTCCTCTAAGAAAAACTGTAAGATGTCAAGCCACTAAGCCTGTTTACATTTGCTAATGGATATGCATGTCTTTTTAGTATTAATATTTTTCCTAAGTATTTTCAGATTGTTGCTTTCAGATTTATTGCTTCCTCCTTAAAATGTAGCTGCCCTGGAAGCAGCTGTATTGTATCTATTTTTTGTGTTTCCTCACAGATCTGAATAACCCAGGGCTTTTCTCACAGATGACACTCAGTGTGGACTTACTGATAATGTATAATTTTATAACAGCTATTTTCTGAGTTTTAAAAAAATTGTTTTTTTATTTCTGTTAGTCTTTTAGACACTGGAAAACATTTCTATTTATTGATGTTTTTCTTTTCAACAAAGCATTGGTTTTTAAAAATTATTTATTAGTATTAAACTTCTAAACATACTAAGTTAGGTTTAGTACATGATTAAACCAAAAGATAAAGGTCTTGCCAATCTAATTTTTTTACATGCTTATCTTCTTTGATTAGATTATAAGCTTTCTGAGGTCAGAGACATTAAATCTTGATGATTCTATTTTTTCCTGTTATAAACAGCAAGTAAATCACCTTGCATGTATAGTACTTTGGTAATGATTTTATATTATCTTATTGCAGCAATGTCTACTGTTTCCTTTTATCTTTTATCCAGATGAGCAAATGACAGTTTTGGTTATAATGTAATTACCCCAGATGTATTTGTGCTACAACATTTATTTTTTAAATGCTGCTTTGTTAGAGTAGTAGTTTACAAGACTTATTTGAGGATGGGAGTTAGTTGCTTCAGACTCAGGTGGCTTTCCAACTTGTAAATACAATTTTCAGGCTTGATGATTAGCATGCGTCAAACATCCTTTCTTATGATCTCTAAATAAAGCAGATTTATTGCATATTCTGTAGCCCTCTGTTTTAGCACATTGGAAACCGTAGACTCAAAAAGCAGTGAATGGATAGTTATTACTGAGAACTCAGAAGTCTTCCCTGCCAAAGGTAGAATGTAATGTGTTCTCTGGTAATACGATTACTTTGTTTGACCAGGTGACACTGTTTATTTCTTATGAAAAATTTTGATATACAGCTTTAAAATTTAGTAAGATGGATGCGTAGTTTATACAGTGAAATTTGAAAGGTTTTTCAAAATGATAAGGCCAAGCCTAAGCTAAACAAGGGGGTAGGCATTCTTTATAATAAAGCTGTTATACTCTGCCCAGCTAGGCCAGTTATCCCTAGATGCTGCAGGATTAATGGGGCAATCTGTGTTATGTAACATTTGTTCTATATTATTCTGCCCTAATGAGGTGAATCAAAGACCATGTCAGCTTTAATTCTGGATGCCCTTGCTTCAGTGTGGAATAATACATAAGTAAGCCTTTTTTAGTAGTTTTCAGATGGCTTATGTTTTTATATTGAAGAACCACTAACTTCCTATTGGCCTATAAGGTTAGCAATTGATTATTTGTAAGTGGCTTGAAATGTTAGATCATCAGTATTTGTGAATAAACCTGTAATAATGTGTTTCCCTGGCCCTTAACTTAGTGTTGAAGAAAAAAAATGTGGTATTCATTGATAGGGCTTAGAAAGCACAGAAATTATTTATTATTTAAGATTTGTTCAACCAATTGATATTTAAGGTAAAACATTTTTAGTTATTGAACACCATTCGGCAAATGACAGTATTTTATCCTGAGTATATAGTCTGAAATCACTTAGGGACAACTTTTTAAAGCAAATAACTACTATCGGTGGAACCCACCCCCGATAGTTAACGTGGGTTCTTTTCTGTTTCCCTAAGCGTCAGCTGGTGTGATAAATAAAAGAAAAGAGTACAAGAGATAGACATTTTAAATCTGTGTGTCCAGGTGAGACATCATATGTCAGCAGGTTCTGTGATGCCCCCAAGCCATAGAACCAGCAAGTTTTTAGTAGCGATTTTCAAAAGGGGAGGGAGTGCACGAATAGGGTGTGGGTCACAGAGATCACATGCTTCACAAGGTAATAAAATATCACAAAGCAAATGCAGGCAGGGCAAGATCATAGGACCACAGGATAGGGTGAACTTAAAATTGCTAATGAAATTTCGGACAAGCATTGTCATGGATAACATCTTATCAGGAGACAGGGTTTGAGAGCAGACAGGCTGTCTGACCAAAATTTATTAGGCAGGAATTTCCTCATCCTAGTAAGCCTGGGAGCGCTACCGGAGACCGGGGCTTATTTCATCCCTTCAGCTTCAACCATAAAAGACAGCAGCCCCCAAGGGGGCCATTTAGAGGCCTACCCTCAGGGGCGCATTCTCTTTCTCAGGGATGTTCCTTGCTGAGAAAAGGAAATCAGCGATATTTCTCCTATTTGCTTTTGAAAGAAGAGAAATATGGCTCTGTTCCGCCCAGCTCACTGGCATTCAGTGTTTAAGGTTATCTCTCTTGTTTCTTGAACCTTCCTGTTATCCTGTTCTTTTTTCAAGGTGCCCAGATTTCAAAGTGTTCAAACACACATGGTCTACAAACAATTTGCGCAGTTAACGCAATCATCACAGGGTCCTCATCTTACAAAGATGACGGGATTAAGAGATTAAAGTAAAGACAGGCATAGGAAATCACAAGGGTATTGATTGGGGAAGTGATAAGTGAAGTGTCCATGAAATCTTCACAATTTATGTTCAGAGATTGCAGTAAGGACAGGCGTAAGAAATTATGAAAGTATTAATTTGGGGAACTAATAAATGTCCATGAAATCTTCACAATTTATGTTCTTCTGCTGTGACTTCAGCCAGTCCCTCCGTTCGGGGCTCCCTGACTTCCTGCAACATCAAAATTGGGTCTTCCAATTTATTTCAAATTAGATGCTTTTGTACAAATATTCTTGGTTGGAAAATAGTCATGTAAATATACTGTTGGACATGTTCTCATTGATCTCCACGCCTCAGTTCCTTCTACATGAGTCATGGGTTTGGGGTTACCCAGAAGTGGACTGTGAACCTATAAATCCCAGCATGCGTGTGGTATTGCATGGAGCATGTTCTGTGATTCCCTTCTACTCTTGTTACAGCTTTATTCATTGGATCAATGTGCATGATTTGCCGTGTGCACTCAGGTAATATTTTTTGTTTCTTTTTTGTTTTTTAGTTTGAATATCAGTTTGGGCTTAGTTACTTTTTAAAATTATGCTGTTTCAGATAGTCTCTGCCACACTTTGCCTGGCCTGGTTAATTGTGGGTGGACCCACACTACATGTTTTGACATTGCCTTTTTCTCATCTGTACCATATTACAAACTTCCTAGTAATTTGACATTCACTGCTGTCTTTGCTTTAGCTTTCCAACAGATTTGGTGAAACAGTCCATTGCTTTTCAATATCAGCTTGCATCAGAATTACTCGAGGGCTTATTGATTAAAACACAGATTGCTGGGCCCTGCAAAAAAAAGTTTGTGATTCAGTAGGTCTGGGGTGGAACTTGAGAATGTGCTTTTTTACAATTCCCAACTACTGCTGATGCTTCTGTAGGCCCATGCTTTCAGAATCATGGAGCTCATCTTACATTCTTTTCCTGCTAGATATTATACCCAATTAATACATGAAGTAAAACTGAAAAATCCTTAACTTAAAAACATGTAGTAATCCAGAAGTTTGATTATAAAAAGGTTTGTTGAAAATGTGAGATCATTTTTTCTCCCAGAGAAAAGGTATATTAATTGTCTAGCTGGGAGGGGCCTATTTGAATGTTTTCAGAGAAAAGCAGAAGAAAAAAAATATGGTTGTAATAGAAGTAGTTGAAACAGAAAAGCAATGTGGTTGTAGAGTGGGGTGGTGGGGAGGTTTATGTGTATTTAATTTTGAGAACCGATACTTGTGGAAAACAGGCCGAAGGGCACAAGAGACCAGGTAGAGACTGGCAAGATTCCTGAAAGTCCTGGGTTGCCTATGAAATGCCAAAGATTTTTAAAGCTTGCTGGCAGTGGTTATTGTATGTAATTTTACTCCCAAATTTGAAGATTTCCTCTTCTTTGATGCAAGTGTATTGGTAGGACCACTGGTAATAGTTAGTAGAGATAATTGTGGGAATGTATTTTTAATCAGAAAGAATGCAAAAAGAGGGGGAGACATTTCTTTGAGACACCTTAATGACACTGGGAACAGTAGAAGGTGGAAAGAGATCAGAGTGTGGGAAAGATGTGCTTGAGATGAAATTATATGAATTCTGAATGTGGGGGAGAAGATGAGGGAGAGGTTTGAGGGGGAGGAGAGATGACTAAGCTCCTCACAGTGTTTCATTAACTGTCTTTTACCTAAAGGAGGAATCTTCTTAATGGAAGATTGGTTGATGCATCATACTGGTCATCAAGTAAGCTCTTAAAAATGCAAGTTTGATTGTTTTGAAGGGAAGGATATAGGAAGGCTGGACAATCAGCTACATTTAGATATGGAACGCTACAGGATGTCTGCATTTATTGTTGTAAATTCCTATGGTGAAAAGATCACTTCTTTGTGACTAGCCTGGGCAATATAGTGAGACCTTGTCTCTTAAAAAATTTTTTTAATAAGAAAAATTAGCCAGGCATAGTAGTGTGCCTGTAGTGTGCCCCCCACCACCACCCTGGACACCCCAGCTTCCAAAGAAACAACACCCAGCTCACTTCTGCCTTTTCCTTGGATTCTATACTTTCTCTCAGCATATCTTTCTGGGTGAGTCTTGCCTCATTTATGTGAATGCTGTGCCTGTTCTTTTTTTCAACAGAGTCTTACTTAAAGGACCATACAAACTTAGTAAAGAGTTTAAGTCCTGCTTTAAACCAAGTTTCAGTTCATGTAAACATCCTACACTCAGCTGTAATACATGGATTGGCTGGGAGGTGGATGTTTACTTCAGCTGACTTGGAATATCAACCAATTAACACTGATAAAGACTTGGCAAGAATAGTATACAGAGGCTTGAATTTTTAATGTAATTAATGTAACTAAAGGTTTGTTGGAAATGTGAGACGATTTTGTTCTCCCAGAGAAAAAGTGTGTTAATTGTCTAGCTGGCAGGGATCTACTTGAATATGTTTGCAGAGAAACGCAGAAGAAACCATGGTTGGAGTAGGAGTAGTTAAAACGGAAAAGCAGTATGCTTATAGAGGAAAAATTACCCTAAATTTATTAAACATTATTAAAATTCCTTTAAATTTGTTACTTAATTTAAATTTTTATTGTATCTTTTCAATTTTGCTATAGCACTAACATGACATAAGGCTCTGAGTATTGGGACAAAAGAATACCCTTTGGTAGTTGGGGTCAGGTTTGTACTATTGCAGTGTGCTTCAGCAAGCATGGGCTTTGACATCAGACATTTGTTGCCATCTGGACTCCACAAGTGAATTTGCTACGGGATTTGGAGGAGGGAAAGGCACTGTTTCCGTACCTCGGTGGTTTTCTCATCTGCAAAATAGGTATGGTGGTTGCATGGATTGACTTATATGATGAATATAAAGTGGTTCATTAGTACAGTACCTGTCATATTAAGTACTCAATAAATGCTAGCTATTATTAATGCTGTCTTTTAGATGTTCAGTAAATTGTTGGCTATAACGCTTAAAGCAGACATAACTTGTTTTTATTTTAGCAATAAAGATGATGCCAACTTTTTGGTTTAATGGAAATGCTTTGAATCTTTGACATTATTGTAATATAGTGGCAAGGAATTTCAAAGCCCAGCTTCTGGAGCTCATATCCTGATTCTGCCAGTTACTTAGCTATGTTACTTTGGGGGAAGTTACTGATCTCTCTGTGCCTCTGTTTCCTCAGTCCACTAAATTGGAATTCTAATAGCACCTACCTGATAGGATTGTTGAGACTAAATGAGGTAACAATTTAAAAATAAGCAAATACCTGATAATTAGTTCTATATATGTATTGTTTGGTCTAAATGTTGTTTCCATTTTCATGCCTTTACTTAAAATACTGAAAATTAATTTTTTATAGCTTTGTTTTTCAGTTCCATGAAATCAGCCTGCCTTTTCTTTTTTTGGTGATGCATCCACATTCTGTGTAGGTAAAAAGCAAAACAAACAAGTATAAAACAAAAATTACATAAGAAGTACACACATCCTAGCAGTTTGGCAAGTGTCTGTATGCTCTTGCCTGTGCCTAAATCCAGAATTAGAATTCATGTTTGGTGCTCCTATGAAAGATGTTTAAATGTTATGAGAAATACATGATTAAATAAAAATGTGAAATGAAAGCATGGAGACTTGTTGAAGGTGAGTGCTGTTTTTCTAATTATATATTTTATTTGTTTAATGAATAATTTGTTATTTTTTTTGTCATTACAAGAGAGCTGTTGTATTCTGTACTTAGGTGCAAAGCACATACTACGTTTTAGTGAGCTCCACATGTTAATTTGAAACTTGCCAAATGCTTACATTATTTTATCATTTATACTACTTCAAGAAACATATTGCAATGCATTACAAAGCATATAACCTAAAGGTAGTTTTATGAAGTGTTTTTCTCCCAAATTAAGCATATTTGGGAATTGCCCATCAATTTGTTTTTGAACCTCAGTGCATAAAATATAGAATTTTTCTTTCATATGCTCAGATGTGAAAAATACTCCGCATATGCATGTGGTTTAGGCTAAAAAATAGCCTGTAGGTTAAATTCCTAATTCTAGTGTTTAATTCATTGCCTTTTTTCTTCTTGTTTAATGGCCATATGTTTATATCTTTATATTATGTACGTTCCTGATTATATAATAAGGTCTTTGATCATGTGAGCTATCAGATTTGCCTCACTTTATCACTTAGAATAAGCTATACATGAAACTATAGTTGCACTTAAGTGAAAATTTGAGTGTTTTTCTTGTTTGAATTAATACAGTGAAACATTCTACTTAACAGTTAGCTGTCTCCCACCCTTATAGGAAGGTACATGCTTTCATTTTTTAAAACACTGTATATTTATTAGAATTGTTACAGAATTTTAGTAAACATATTCTAATCATATATTTTCTGATTAATGTGTGCTTGTCAGTTTTAGATGTTATGAAATCTGGATATATGATAAAATGCCTCAGTTTTCCTCCCTTGTTTACCATATTACCATTTGTTATTAATAGATAATGTAAAATTGGATGTCTTTGATAATTTTGGGATGTGTTCTGAAATTATACTTGAACTTTTTTCTGTGAATTTTGAAGATTTGATATCTTAGCATTTGGTGAGCATTTGGCATGAATTATTTAGCTTCACCCCTGTTTCATGATTTCTTTCTCTTATCGATTTCCAATAGGAAAATGTTATGGTTCTAAATGTCTCCTATAGACTTTAGTAATTGAAAAAATTCAGTTAAGATGGGGGGAATCTGTAATATATAATAGAGTTTATCTTTTAATTATGTTCATTTCAATTTTTTTAATGATTTTTTTTTTTAGTAAATGTCAAAGTGTTACTCAGTGCACAATACTATCCAATATTATAATCAACTAACCTCTTCATTGATAATGACTTCATATTGAGAGGTTTTTTTAAATCTAGAAATATTCTTGTTTTAAATTCCATATTAAAATGTAAAAGTATTTTTATTTTTTAATTATTCACAAAGCTACTAGTACATTATAAAACTGACAATAATTTCACATTTAGAATTTTTATATGTATATAAATTAGGATTATTTTTTAATATTAGCCTTAACTTTCTTTAACTGTTATGGAAAAGAACCAGTCCCAAGGGTATTTTTACTATTTAATACATGTTATTCCTGTGATTCAAAATCTTAGCAGTAGAACCTGTTGAGCTACTTAACTTTCTGACTTGAGACTATCCAGGTGCAGTTATAACTGGTTTCAAAGTTGCGACCTTTTCCTTGCTTGTTTCAAAATCGTTCCTTAAAATATGTTCAGTATTTTTTCTTTTGTCAAAAAATATTTAAAAACAGGATTTGTGGGTTGTTCTGTTTTTTAAAATTAGTTTGAGAAACTTCCTTTGCCACTTGTTTTCTGTGCAAATGTTGTAAGAGCTCCAATTCCCTGGGGGAGGACCTTTATAAGGTTTTTTTGGTTGAAAGGTCTAAAAGGCACTTAAAGGTATACAGTTACCTTTATTTAGATAACCCAGTCATTTTGACATTATGATAAGCTTTCCCCACTTTATAGGTTATCTGAAAATATAGTACAACTATAGTTTCACGTATAGCTTGTTTATACTTAATATAACTTAAAATTATTTTCCTATGTGTAGTCAATAGCACATACAAAACTCCTGTTTGTAGTCAATAGCACAGTCAGTATTCACCAAAATACTGAGTTATTTTTCAAGTAAAGGTATGAGTATGAATGAGAAACAGTTTGTGGATTGGGTATCGTCAGTCCTTCATTTTCAGATAACTTTCTAAATGTTTGGTCATTCAATCTGTCATCTTAAACTTTTTTAATGTTATAAATTCTTCAAATCAATATTAAATGCAGTGACCAGACTATGTCTTCAAAACTGATATAATGTCATGATTAGATGTGCAGACGACTGTGTTACATAGGTGATAAACGAACCTTTAACATACAGAAATTAATATCAGATTAAGCTAAAACATTAAGCAAAGTTAATACATGCTTGCATCCATATATGTATTTATTTATTAATGATTTGTAGAGAGTCTTTGTGCTTCATAGTCACTAGACCTAAAGTAGCAGCAGTTGTCAGGAATGTCTGACTGCTATTCATCTTCATGGCCAAAGTAAATTTCACATATTTTGTTCGTAATGGTTTTCTTTAGTCTCTTTATTAACCCGTCATCATGACAAGCCTGTCAGGTGACACATGTGAAAAGCAGATGTCCTTTCTCATTCCTGGTGCTTCCTGAGGAGGCAGTTCAATGCAGGGGAAGGAACATTATTAGATAAAGGATGAAAAGCAGAAGTGCTTCCTCCTCTCACATTCCACTCAACACTTCTCGCACCAAATGTGTGTGGGGATTTCTCTCCAACAACAACCAGCAGTTCTTTACTGCAGATTCTCCAGTGGATACCAGCCAGGTGTTCTCTAATTCGGTTCAATTCTGGCGTTATCCACCAGGAGATAGTGTCAGATCCTGCAAGTGGAGGGCTCAGTCCTACAAGACTACCCCTTCCTTCAGATGTCAGTCACAGGCAGTTAGCGGTTTGCGATTCTGACCAACTGGCTAGAGATCCCCCTCCTCAAGTGTGATTAATTTGCTAGAGCAGCTCACAGAGTTCAGGGAAACACTTTATTTACATTTACCCGTTTATTATAAAGGATACTGTGAAGGATACAGATGAACTGCCAGAAAGACAAGGAGCATAAGCAAGCTACTGAGAAGGATCACAGAGCTGCTGTGCCTTCTCCAGGTGCACCACCCTCTGGGAATAGTCAGTTCATGTGTTCAGCTATCTTGGAGCTCATTCGAACCCTGTCCTTCTGAGTTTCTGTGGAGGGTTTATCATGTTAGGGTTCAGAAATCAGTATCCCAAAATATGGGGCTTTGACATGCTGAATTAAAGAAGCAGCCTCAAGGCCTCTTGACCTTCTCCAACTCTCCTCACTCAAATCCTGTCTCTCCCAAAGCACAAGATGAGGCTTTGGGAGGTTCCCCAAAGTTCCCTTGTTTACTTAGAAACTGAACCTCAAAGAGGAACACAATTGCCTGAGATTCCGTTCCTGAAATTTCATTAACCAGAGATTAAAACTTATATCACAGAGGAAGAGACTGAAAATTAAACACCACACCTGGAGCCCAGATGACCTGTCCCAATCTGTTCTCCAGTCCCATTTAGTTCCCAAAGGGAATCATTTACAAACCATTGTCTGATCTTCAGGCCCATTTATTTACAGCTCCACCTCTTTCCCCAATGAAAAGGATACTTAAGTGTCAGCCATCTATCAGCCCTTTCTTTGAGTTTTCACATTTTGTATGACTCCTGTGCACACATATGCGTGTAATAACTTTGTTATACTTGTTAATTTTTTTTTCATTATAGGGGTATCCACCATGGTTATATATGATGGGGAGGAAAGGGATTACTCCATTTCTGCCCCTGCAGCCTGTAGGCATGATTGATTACATCACTGGTCGCCGGTGATTAACTCAATCTTCAAGCCCTGTCCTGTCCCTGGAGGTTGGAGGGTGGCACTGAAAGCTCCAACCATATCATCCTGCTTTGATCTTTCCGGTGACCAGACCCCACCCTGAAACTATCTACAGGTCCCCAGCAACATTCATTCCATTAGCATACAAATAACATTCTTACGATTTCAGAGATTCCAGGGGCTTTAGGAAGTGGAGATGAAGAGCAAATATATATTTCACAATATCACAAACATACCCTTGGGAATTAGACCTCTGATCTAATCTGAGCTCCCTCACTTGCCATTTTTGTGACCTTGAACAAGTTGTTCATCTTTTCTGGATCGTTCTCTGTGAAAAAAAAAATTTAAAAAATGGAGGCTATCAGGTTGTTATGAGGACTAGATAAGAGAACTATATGAAGGACCGTACACAGCGCTAGCAACAAAGTTGTTTAGTAAGTAGTATTTCAATTTATTTTGCTCCCAAGCTCATGTGAGCTCCCTCAGTGTCTACCACCAAATCATGTGATCTGTATCCTAGTCAAATCTTAAAGTTCGTCCACCTTGAATCTTTAAGTTATTTAACATGTGTTTTTAAACCTGCATTATAAGAACGTTAGGGTTTTTATTTTGATCCTGTGGCGGTTAAACTTTTTTATGCAAGCATTCAAATGTTTAGCTTCAAACTGAGCAGATAAATAGTCTGAATTATTTCATTATGTATTAAAAAATGATTAAGCCTGCCTCAGGCAGCTCAGACAAAGCAGGTAAAACACTATCAAGGAATAACATTAGAAAACACTAATCAAAGTGCCTAAAAAGCTTTATGCGGTCCAGGTTATACAGGGATGTTGGAACGATAAAACAAAACATTATAAGGTATGACACGTTAGAGATAGGTAGAACAGAACAGATTATATTAGAGAAGTCTCTTCTAAAATTGTGTTGGCTAGCCTGTGATTTGAACTTCTACCTTGTATGTATGTCCATGTGTAACAGGTTGAACATGCAAGAAGCAGTGTTCATAAAAGGTGGCAAACTTGTTTTATTTGTTTCTCAGTCTTTTCAGATCATTGCTTATAAAACACTGATATTTACAGTAAATATCTTATTTTAAATATTAGCTAACCCTATTAAGTGATGTGTCCTTGTGGTGCAGTCATTTAATTACCTCATTCTTCAGTAAGTTGGCATGTAATTTGAGATAGCTCTAAGTGCTAATGGATTGTTTGAAGGAGTTAAAGGCAAAACCAGGAAGAGAAAACTATTTTTAGGAAAAAGTGATCATACAACAGACAGGCCTTAAATAGAAGAAATGAGATATCTCTATCTTTACTATGTAACCTTTAGCTAATTCCTTACACATTCTTACCTCAAATTTTTTGTATGTAAATGAGAGTTATAGTCTTGTAAATTTCTTTTCCTCTGTGACTACATTCAGTTATTTTATTGTGTGTGTGTGCATGTCAGTAGAGCACGGTATTTAGTAGAATGAGTTCTTGGTTAAACCAAGAACATTTGCAAAATGGGGCCACCTATCTCTTAAATTGTAATGAGGATTTGATTAGGTAATCTAGGTAAATCACTTAGCACAAGAGTCACCAACCCCCAGACTCTTGACTGGTACTGGTCTGTGGCCTGTTAGGGACTAGGCTGCACGGCAGGAGGTAAGCAGGGAGCAAGCTAGCACTAGGGCCCAAGCTCCGCCTCCTGTCAGATCAGTGGCAGCATTAGATACTCACAGGAGCACGAACTCTGTTGTGAACTGTGCGTGTGAGGGATCTAGGTTTCATGCTCCTTATGAGAATCTAATTATTGCCTGATGAGCTGAGGTGGAACAGTTCCTTCCCAAAACCATCTCACGAAACCCATCCCTGGTGCCAAAATGGTTGGGGACCTCTGGCGTATCACACTATCTGGCACATACCAAACACTCAGAAAATATCCCATTTCTCAAAACTCAGTTCCAGTGCCAAGTCTTAATAGTATGTTGATCTTGGAACTCCAAGGTAGTTGGTCCTCTCTTTGTGCCATAAATGTGCCTTGTACTCAGTAGTGCTAAATTGCTATCACTAGTGCTGAATGTACTAATTTATCTGTGTGTCTACTTCCCTTCTTAGATTGTGAGCCCCTTGAGGACAGAGATGGGTTTACTCATATTTATGAATTCATTGGCATGATAAATATTTGCTGAAGGAATAAAATTGTATCTTATTTTTAAGTGTGGTCCCCTCCATCTCTTGAGTGGAAGGTAGTCTGGGAGCAAAAGTGACTGGTAGAAGTCTTCTAAACAATCTGGCCACATTGTCAACTCACTCCACCCCCGCTTTTTTAAACAGCTATTTAATTGCCATTGTAATCCTAAGGATTGGATCAATTTTTCACTTCCCTTCTTCACACTTTTTTCCTTTTACTAAGAAAATAAAGTAATAAAGTGACTGCCCAATGGAGAAAACTGTCCACTAAATATGAATTAATAAGTGCTATGATCAGAAATTGTGTAAAAGCAACATCATGGCACTATAAAAAGGTATTATCTTGCAATCAAAAACCTTGGGTTTATATTATAGCCCTGCTACTGTCTAGTCATATGACAGTGATCAAGCTATATTACCTCTTTGGCTCGACAAAATAGGGATCATCTCTGTTTCTGGCTTGTTATGATTGATGTGAAATATTCATACAGACTACCACTGTGCCTGGTAAGTAGAAGACCTCAAATCTTTCTTGGAGTTACAGTTAATACTGTATCGTTTAAATTTGAGAAAAACCAACTTTAAAAAATCACATATATACAGTTGTTTACTGCTAGAAATTTTATTTAAATTAGTTGATACTCTTGGTTAGGTAATGAAAAACAATGGTTTTATCTCCATTATGCTAATGTGATAGGGAAGAGTAACAGAGTTCAAATGGCAAAGGCATACCTGACAATTAAGATGCATAAAGGGTAATACTTCCGAACACAAGAAGACAAGTCTCTACTAGATACTACTCTCCACAGTTAAATCATTGATACTTTGTGCCAGGCAGTGAAGACAACTGTCTAGGTGTTCACTGTATTTTTCCTTATGAAAGTAGAAGGTTAGAGAAAATTATTCTCAATACAATTGATACAAATAAAATTGATTATTAGGTACCTTTTAATTAGGCAGTAAGGGCATATGAAGCTTCATTACCTATGAGAATTTTGTCAAAATTACTTGCCAGTTACCATGTTTTAAAACAACTTCTCAAAATTCCCCACTTCTAATTTCTCCTTTCTGTTCTACTAATTTTACTCCATACCTTTTTGCTAAATAAACATTTTCTTCCAACTCTCAGTTTTGTGTTTTTTTCATTTGATCTGCTCTTCAAAGTGTATCAGCTAATGATTGAATTAGGCTATGGTGTAACAGAGAACTCTAAGACAGTAGCTTAAACCAGATTTTTGGTTTTTTTAACCCCTAAGTCTTGCTGCCTTTTTCACAGAGACAAAGCTTTTTCAGAAACTCCCAGCTTATGTCTCATTTGCCACAGCTGCGTCACATGGCTATCTTTTGGCTGTAAGAGATGCTGAGAAGCATAGTTTTTTATTTGCTGGGCATATTGTCACTCTGAGCAAAATCAAAGTTTTATTTGGATCCTTCTACTTAAATTCACCTTTTATGGCAATTTAAGTAGTCATTTGTCATAGGATTTCCCGGAAGGGTGAAGAACTTCTATATAGGTTACTTGTTCTGACTAACATAAATTATCCTACCACCACCATCCCATAATTCTAAACTCATAGAGATGTCATAGAAAACAACAAATATACACACAGCTAACCACAAAAGAAAAAGGAAATCCCAGCTGCCAGAAATGAAGAAAAAACAAAGCCAGAATAGTAAACTCAGCAACTGAAGGTACACTGACCTAGGGGGATAATAGTGTTGGCTGTGGGTCTCACCAATGGACCCTGAGACTTTAACAGCAAGAGATATGGCCTGACTCTATAGGAAAGCTGGGACTGAGACCTGTGCACAAAGCCAAGACCCTAGCAGGTGCTCCAGCCTCAGGAAAGAGAATGAACAG
This sequence comes from Chlorocebus sabaeus, assembly GCF_047675955.1. NCBI lineage: Eukaryota > Metazoa > Chordata > Mammalia > Primates > Cercopithecidae > Chlorocebus > Chlorocebus sabaeus. The sequence goes on along the minus strand of NC_132911.1, from coordinate 138,523,864 downwards.
AATTCTACACAATAACCCGGGGAAGCTACAAAGTTGTCCGAACCCAAGACTTTAGGGTGGAGAAAGAGGAAGTTTTCTGTGAGAAAGCTGAAGTTTACATTTCAGTTTTGCTCTCAGAATATCCTTGCTTAGCTTAAAAATGTCAGGCACATTAAGGTACTGACCTTAATAAAGCAATGAATAAGATGTACAGAAGTATGTGTTCTCTTGGCGTCTCTTAAAATCATTAGGGGAAAGAATTGGCATATATTCAAACACATTTGAAGAAATTACACATTTTTGGAGATGGAGTCTTGCTCTATTGCATGGCATGATCATGGCACACCGCAACTTCAATTTCCTGGGCTCAAGTGATCCTCCCACCTAAGCCTCCCAAGTAGCTGGGACCACAGGTATGTACCGCCATGCCCGGCTAGTTTTTAAAATTTTTGTAGAGATGGAATCTCACTGTGTTGCCCAAGCTGGTCTCGAACTCCTGGGCTCAAGTGATCCTCCCACCTTGGCCTCCCGAAGTGTTACGATTACAGGCATGAGCCACCATGCCTGGCCTGAAGGAAATTTCAAAACAAGGAATAAGCTAAACTACAGCACAGAAGAGGTAGAAAAATGAAAGTAATTCATGGAAGATCCAATATACGTATGTATTTTAGGAGTTTAAGGAGAAAACAAGGTGTGAGGCAGTTGTGAACTGACCTAAGAATGTGTAGTAGACAATTCTTGGTAGATAAATGGTACGCACTGAAGTTTTTGAGGCGAGGGAAACAGGTAGCTTCCTTCTCTTCACGCATACTCCTGCCACCAAATTACCCCCTAACAGCTACGTTATAATGAAAACAGTTTCATGCCAACTTCTGTTACAAATACCTATATTAACTGAGCAAGAAAACTGATCTTACAGCATGTTCTGCAGGCTAAAGGAAATTGCTCTCAGCCCGTTGAGGTGCTCTAACCACCATCTTGCCTGAAAGGTTCCTTTAAGAAGCAGAATTCTATTACCTTAACGAAAGGTGTGTTTATGGCTGGACAAGAGCCTTTTAGGGGGTTAGACTAGGACATCATCCCAAAATATAAGGGCTACAGGCCATGCTGGATTCTTATGGCCTCTTCTTGCAATGGTGGTATGTGTTACTCTGCTATTAATCTGAAAACCTTTAATCTCACCATTGGAGGCCCATTTAAAAAAGTATTTTAGTTAGCAATTCACTAATTAATAAAAATTTCTACCATTTAGTATGAAAATTAAAACATTGTATGTTGATCAAGAAGCAGTCAACAATACCTAAAATAGCTTCCACTAGAGTATGCATTCTCTGATTAGAACACTAGTTCATCCTCCTAGTGGACTGTTCTATCAGAATGGTAGCAAGACTTAAGCAGTGACTTTACGTAAGTTACATGTACCACACTGTGTATACTAAGAGTATTTCCGTGTAAATTACAGACAACAGCTATACTGGAAGCAATAAATGACTATGAAATTTCCAGAGTTGACCAAAGACATATCAGGAATGATACTTGCTTCCAGAAACAGAACCAATGTAACATTGGCTTAAACTGTTGTGCTGTTGCTTTTCTTTCAGATGTAGGCTGTCCAGGTATCCAGTACTATAACTCCACAAGATCAGTAGGGCCCCAGGCTTTTTCTGTTCTTTATGATCCATTCTACCATGTAGGATCTGTCTTCAAGATCAAAAAATAGTGGCTGTAGTGCTCACATTCCAGATAAAAATGGGCAAGAAACAAAAGATCCACTCCAAATGTGATGGCAAAATTAAGACTTTTGAGTGAAAAATGGAAATTTGTCTTCAGTACATACACACTGAAAGATATGTTGAAGAGAATTCTTCAGGCAGAAGCAAAGTGATTCCAAGGGAAATCCCGGAATGCAGGAATAAATGAAGAGCAATGGAAATGGTAAATATGTGGGTAAATTTGAAGGAATATTGGCTGTATTAAATTCTGTGGTTTAAAATATCTGTGGAATTAAAATGCACCTACAATAACAAGAGACAGGAGAAGTTTGTACTTAAGTTTGTCCTCAGGTTCTAGCATTAGATAGGTAAATAGTAAGATTACTTTTTTTAGACTATGAAGACAAGGGTATATGTTATAATCTCTTAAGCACTAAATGGCTAATAGAATGTATACCTAACAATTTAATGGAGACAAAAGCATTTAAAAGAAGGCAGGAATAGAAAAGGGACATAAAACAGATGGGTCAGATTTAAAGTTGCAAAATATAAACCCAAACACTTTTAAATGAGTCATTAGTTGAATTAAGTTTAAAAATTTATCAGGCTGAAAATTCCCTACTACATATTGCTTACAAGAGGCATACTTTAAATAGAAGGCCACACAAAAAGGTTGAATGTAAATGGCATGGGAAGAAAAATACAGTAAGTAAACCAAATAAAAACAGTTCGTGGTGTTATCAGGCAATGAGATTTAAGGCAAAAAGCATTACTAGAGATAAAGAAGGACATTTTATAATGATGAAGGAATTAATTCACCCAAAACACATACAGATTTAGATCTATATGTGTTGAAAACAGATTTGAAATACATAAAGCAAGAATGACATATGAGAGGAGAAATGGGTGTCTAACCATTGCTGGAGGCTTATGCAGCTTTTTCCGTAGCTGATAGAATATCCAGACCTTCCCCCCAAAAAATCAGATGCAGAGGATCTCAACTTTTCATATATGAATACTTGATTTAAAAAACATAATTCACATTTTCTTCAAGTAAATAATTTATCAAAATTTACCCTATGTTGAGTCATAAAGCAAACCAATAATCTCAAAAGATCAAAAGCATTCATCTTACATTCTCTAACATAGTGGAATTAAACTAGAAAACAGTAAAAGATATGATTGGAGAAACCCTCAACTACTTTGAAATTATGTAATAGATTTCTTGATAGTCCCTGGGTCAAAGAACAAAACCAATTTCAAAATATTTTCAAGTGAATAATATGACATAGCAAAACATGGGAGTTGCAGCTGAAGCAGTGCATGGAGGAAAATTTATAGACTTACATGCATACATTAGAAAAGAAGCAATGCTGAAAATCAATTACCTAAACTATTTTCAAGAAGCTAGAAAAAGAAGAGCAAGGAAATAATAAAAGACAAAGTCAGTGAAATAACGCACAATAGAGAAAGCCAATATGTTGGTTCTTTGAAGTCTAAAAACAATAATAACCTCTATTGTTTAACATATTTGAGATATTAGCCAATAACATAAGGCCTGAAGTAAAAAGATACAATGTTTAGAAAGAAGAAAATAATACCATTTATAGACAACTGGTTGTGTGCATAGAAATTTAAAAGACTCAGCAAACAAAATAACTTATCAAAGTCACTGAATACAAACTACAGAAATTGTATTTCTATGTATCAGAAAGATAGAAATTGATAAAATGATACCATTTACACTAGCGTAAAATACAAAATTTTAATCATTTAAGAAATTTTTAAAATTCTAAATGTATGGATATACCATGTTCATTACTTGGAAGTCAATTTTGTAAATTAAACTGTAACTTCAATATATGATATTATCAAAGTCCCAACAGTATGTTGGAGAAATTAACAAACTGAAGAAATGCAAAGGACCAAGAAGATAAACTTGAGCAACAAAACTGAAAAATGTTCACCAACAGACATAAGACCTGTGATTATAAAAGTATAGTTGTAATTAACACTGATGTTGGCTGGTATAAGGATAGGCAAATAGACCAAAGTAAGACTAGATAGAATTCTGTCTACATGGTGATCCACACATTTAGGTCATCTGTGACTTTTGAGAAAGAGAAACTATTGTAATGGTACAGTCAATTAGATAGCTGTATTGGGGAAAAAAGTAGACCCCTTCCTTGACACCATATATACAGAAAAATCAGTTCCATATGGAATATGGTTTAAATGTGAAAAGAAATAGTGAAACAGGAGAGTGTCTTCATGCTTTGGGGTAGGCAACTATTTAAAGGACATAAAGCATAAAGGAACATTTTAAACTAATTTGTGATGATAGAATCAGGGTAGAGGTTATCACTCTCCTGGCAAAACTAGTCAATAAGAAAAGACAACTTAGCCAGACACAGTGGCTCATGCCTGTAATCCTATAGCCCTGGGAGGCTGAGGTATGAGGATAGCTTAAGGCCAGGAGTTCAAGACTAGCCTGGGCAACATAGCGAGACCTTGTCTCTACAAAAATTTTAAAAACTGGGTGCGGTGGCATGCACTTGTAGTCCCAATTACTTGGCAGGCTGGGGCAGGAGGATCGTCTGAGCCCAGGAGTTTGAGGCTGCAGTGAGCTATAATTGTGTCACTGCACTCCAGCCTTTGCAACAGAGCAAGACCCTGCCTGTCTAAAATTAAAAAGAAAAAAGAAGACAACTTGATATCAGGAAAGAAATAAGGCATGAAAATGGATAAAATTAAAATTATTTGATTTAGAAAGTGATTGTGAATTTATGTGAATTTGAAATTTTAGATATTTTTTGATGAGTGTTGCCAAATATGTATTATTAAATAAGTCTAAATCTGTTTTATAAAATCTACTCTGAACACACAAGCTCTGGATGGGTTATTGAAATACATTCATTGTGACCAAGTAAGGACCTTTTCCATATGGGAGAATGATTTAACATTGGAAAATCTTTTCACATAGTATATACCATGTTAATAGATTAAAGAGAAAAGGCATGTTACTATCTCAGTGAATGCAGGGGATTGGAGGGGAGAGCCAACAAAATGCAAGTTATATTCACTTAGGATTTTAAAAATAATACATCCTCTTAATAGATGAATAAATGTATTAGTACGATAAATGATAGCTTACCAAAACCCATAGTTATTGTTACAAGTTAATGGTACAATTTTAGAGATGTTCCTTAATGTCAGCAATAGTACAGAAATGGGCTATTGTATTATTACATCTGTTCCATGTTGCACTGGAGATCTTGGCCAGTGCAGTGAGACTAGAAGAAGAAATAATAGGCATAAGGATTGCGAAGAGAGAATCAGTTAATTGTTAATGGGCAAGATCATTGTTTATTTGAAAGTCCAAGGAAAACTACAAAGTAGCATAACTAATGTGAGAGTTGAGAGATTTTGGATATAAGAGCAATCTGCAGGAATTAGTAGTGTTCTTTTCCACTTCAAACAGTATGTTTGAAAGTGTATTATTTGAAAGAATTTCATTCACAATTAAAACTCTAAGGGGATCTAATAATACGTCCAATAAAAATATGCAAGATTTTGTAAAAGTAGACTAAAATGAATGGAGCAATTGTCTATGTTAGAGAATGGGAAAAATCAGTACATTAAAGTATCAGTTCTCTCCAAATCTATAAATTCATTGAAGTTCCAATCAAATTCTCAACAAAACTTTTTATGGAATTTAATCAACCTAACCTAAATGTAGAAAGACAAAGCTGAGAATTTTTATTTTTTTTTTAAAAGGGAAAATAAGGTTAGGGGAGTACCTATCATAAAAGACAGTAGGACTTATAAAACTACAGTGATAACACAGCCCTTGTGATGCCAGGATAAACATGTAAATCTATGGTACAGAAACAGATACATGAGAACTTGATACATGACAGAGTGGAGAAATTAGTAACTTTTCAATAAATGACATTAGGACAATTGCATGTCTATATGTGAAAAAATTATATACCCTTCTCGTACCATATTTTAAAAAACCGGTAGATTAAAGACCTAAATGTGGCGGAGGAGGGAATACCATTTTAAATATTTTAGAAGGAAATACAGGAAAACTTGAACCAGTGTAAGGAATGTGACTCAAAGTGGGAACCATGAAGAAAAAGAGTCACACATCTGACTATATTAAAATTAGAAACAAGTATGACAAAAGACACTGAATATTAGAAGGCCAGCCACAGACTTGGCAAGGTACTTACCTTGCAATTATCTACCAGTAACTGACAAAGGAAGTGTTCAAGTTACATAAAGGACTACTTAAGTGAGGAAAAAATGAGCAATATATGAGAGAGAACCAAAAGGGCAATTAACAGAAAAATGTTTTAGCTCACTAGTAGTCAAGGAAATGCCAGTCAGCACAGTTAGATACCATTTCACATCCAGTCAGGTAATATCAGGGATTGGCAAACATGTTGAGAAAACAATTTATACTTTAGTAAAGTTGAAATTACACATTACTTAGCAGTAAAAAACAGTCTTTTTACAAGACTAAAGTTTTGCATCATATTTAGGTATAGAAATTGTCAGAACACTTAAAGCTTGTAGGCATTTGTTGCAGGGAGACAGAAGACTGAATTGCTTTTTTCAAAAACTAGAAATCACATTGATGTATTGTAAAACAGAACCTTAGCTTTAGAGAGGGATAAAAAAAAATACAGTATTTTGTTAAATTTATCTACTTTTAAAGATATTAACAAATGCAGTTTGTGAACTACCAGTCTCCTATATTGGTGACAATTAAGGGTTTTTTTTTCCTAATGTCAACATTCATACAGAGGTTACAGTTCAGATTAGGAGAACATATATGTAATAAAACAGTTTGACCAAAAAGTTCCTTTCTCTTTATATGAAATAGCAGAAAAGCAACAGCAGTTTATTGCTTATGACAGAATACATATGATACTCAAATTGAATATTTCTTGAGACCTTTGTTTAAATCTATTAGCATCTAATACAAAATTTTTATATTTAGTTCACTAGATTGTAAATTCAGTTTTCTTACTAAGAAAGACTGAAATTTCTTAATAATTTTGGGGTTCTAGTGATTAGCATTAGAGACTGATTTGCTTTTAAAGAGAATCACGTATTTTATATATTTCCAATTTTGCATACTTCTGAAAGAACATACCTTTGTCATCGTTAACATATGGTGTATGTATACAGTGAAAATGTACAAGGATGTTCCTTACAGCAGTTACTGAAATAGCAGGAAGAAAAAGGTAACTTAAAAGACACTTAGCACTCCATTCTCCAGTCAGATCTGCTCCCTGGCCCATGAACTAAGAATGCTTTTGACGTGTGTATGAAAGGAGTGACTTAATAGATCTGATGTGTTGAAACCCTGCACCTTTCAAAGAAAGGTCTAGCCCTCTACTTGCTCCTGGGAGATCATAGTGCTAAGCCCTTGGAATATCCTGCCTGACACAAGGCCTTTATTTACCTGGGGCCTTGGATCACACCAGATAGTTGATGCTACAGATTTATGGTGAGGGCATTGCACCTTGCAGTATCAGTTTAATCTCTGGGGGAGGTGGAAACTGAATAACATCTGCCATTTCTGTTCTCCATGCCTATGTGACTAACACCCAGTAAAAACCTTGGACATCAAGTCTCAGCTTCTGTGGCTGATAATATTTCATAAACGACCCACATTCATTCAGAGAGGATTAAGTGCTGTGCATGCATCTCCTGTCAGATGGGACAACTGGAAGCCTGCCCCTGCTCTCTTCTGAACTCTTTCCTATCTGCCTTTTAAAACTGTACTGATTTTAAACTGTACTTTTGCTCTAATAAACTGTAATTGTCAACATAACCACTTTTCTGAGTTCTGTGAGTCATTGAAGTAGACAGTGGTCTTGGGGACCCTGCCATAACTGTTTAAAGAACTATTTTTTAAAAACAATATTTCACAGAGACCGTATGTTCTGCAAATCCTAAAATATTTGCTATTTGTTCACTTATAGCAACAGTCCCCAACCTTTTTGGCACCAGGGAAAACAATTTTTTCCATGAACAGGGGTAAGGGGGGAGGTTTCAGGTGAAACTGTTCCACCTCAGATCATCAGGCATTAGATTCTCATAAAGAGTGTGCAACCTAGATCCCTTGCATGTGCAGTTCACAGAGACCACTGCTGAACTGGGAGCTCAGGCAGTAATGCTCCCTTGGCCATCAGTTACCTCCTGTGCTGCTTGGTTCCTAACGGGTGTGGACTGGCACTGGTCCTCGGCCCAGGGGTTGGGGACCTTTGACTTACAGAATACTTTTGCCAACCCCTGCAGAAATACAATGAAAAAATAACTTTGTTTCATACATTGAAAACAGCTAAAATGGACGAATATTGCTATGAATAAATCTCAAACTGTTTTAACTGGAGAAAAATGTAACAGAAGGTTGATGTAGTGTATTTATGTAACTTAAAACAATGACGGAAAATGTATATGCATTAAGAAAATCAGTTTATTTTCAACATATATATGTTGAAACTGTGTGTATGTGTATATATATGTATGTATATATGTATGTATGTGCTCATAACAATAGTTCGAGGATGTCTACAAACTTAAAGCTTGGGGTAGGGGGTGGAAATGGAATGGAAGAAAAAACGTACTTGTCTCATTTTTGTTCCTTAAAAAGAGATGCAGGGTGTATTTGTCCATTTTCATGCTGCTGATAAAGACACCCGAGACTGGGTAATTTATAAAGAAAAAGAGGTTTAATGGACTCATAGTTCCATGTGGCTGGGGAGGCCTCATAATCACAGCAGAAGGCAAAAGGCACATCTTGGATGGCAGCAGACCAGGGAATGAAAATCAAGCAAAGGGGGTTTCCCTTATAAAACCGTCAGATCTCGTGAGATTTATTCACTAACGTGAGAACAGGATGGGGGAAATCACCCCTATGATTCAGTTATCTGCCACTGGGTTCATATCACAGGGAAAAAACAGATCTTGTAAAACAAATGAAAAAGTGGTTATTTTAATTAATATTTTCATGTATTTCCTTAAATCAGCTTAGCTTAGAACTATAGAAAGTCAGTAATAGGCCTTGGTAGGTGAATTGCCCACGTCATGGTGAATTCTTAAAGAATTTATTGTCCACTGATACCTGGAAGACTTTAAGGGTGTTACATTTTAAGTGCTATTAGGATCTTAAAGACGGCGTTCTATAGGAAATAGTTTAGTGCTGGCAGATTTATTTTGAATGGTGGAAACTTGAAATTTGATCCTTGAAACATAAAGGAATAAAGATACAAGGACTGTACCGTACATTTTAGAGACATCAAGTTCTCTTAATTTTGTGACTCTACGTTGAGAATATTGAGAGATTACACGAGTAAGAAGAAAGAGAAACTTTCTGAGCACTCACAGCTACCTCTTTTACAAATAATAAAGCATTGCCTTTGCAGGGCTTAGTTTTCTTTAGGCTTGGGGCAAGACATTAAATCCACCCCTGGTTTACAATGGAGGCAATATACAGTTGACCCTTGAACAGCATTGGAGTTAGGGGTACCGATCCTAACCCCCACCCTGCCACCCCCTGAAAATCTGAGTGTTAACTTTTGACTGCTCTCAAACTTAACTACTACTACTATTAACTGGAAGCCTTACTGATAACAAATAGTCTATTAACACATATTTGGTATGCCGTATGTATTATATATTGTATTCTGTAAGCTAGGGAAAAGTATATTACTAAGAAAATTGTAAGGAAGAGAGAATGTATTTACACATCATTATGTGGAAGTGGATCATCATAAAGGTCTTAATCCTCATGTTCATGTTGAGTAGGCTGAGGAGGAGGAGGAGGGGGGTTGATCTAGCTGTTTCAGATGAAGTAGAGGTGGAAGAGGTAGGAAAGGAGGCAGGAGAAGCAAGGCACAGTAGGTGTAACTTTTAGCTTTCAAAATCCACATATAAGTAGCCCTGTGCACTTCAAACCTCTGGCGTTCAAGCATGCACTGTAGCCAACTGATACTTTCTTAAAAATAAAAAAATCTTGGTTATTTGTAGCAGCCACAAAAAACAGATCACCCCAAGTTTAGTGTCCACTGATACCTGGAAGACTTTAAGGGTATTACATTTTACATGCTATTAGGATCTTGAGTAATCATCAAATAAGAAAATGGGCATTAAAATGCTTTGTAAGCTATAAGTTAAGGTAAAAGTGGTATTCCTGATGTTAACCACTCTAAACTGAACTTAGATTTCTAGTATATACCAGCTTGGGTGGCATACTGAGACCTGATCTCTACAAAAAAATTTAAAAATTAGGCATGGTGGCACATCCCAGTAGTCCCAGTTACTCTGGAGGCTGAGGTGGGAAGATTGCTTGAGCACAGGAGATTGAGACTGCAGTGAGCCACAGTCACGCCACTGCACTCTAGCCTGGGCAACAGAGCAAGACCCTGTCTCAAAAATAAATAATAAAAAGATGTCTAGTATATAAAGTTTAATGATACTTTCCCTACCTGCTTTCCAAGAGTTACTAGAAAAATCAAATGAGACAACGTCCAAAAAACCCCCACAAAACCTCACCTTTAAAAATTATAAAATACAATGCAAATTTGTCTTATAAAAAGTATTACTAGTACCCTGACTGTGATGACACTCATGCAGGTAGTTATAATTGCGAAGGGAAAAAAACATTGCTCACTTTGTTTTCCTGAAACAAGAGGTGAGCTATGAATAAGGAAAAACAACTAATAATCATGTAAGTCTTTCCTTGTAGCTTGTGCCAGCTTAATTAAGGGATGAGAGGAGAATAAGACATGGGTCCTGCATTTTTTTTTCAATTCAGCATTTATTGAGCATCTACTATCTGTCAGGTGGAGGAAAGCTAAGTACTTAAATATATTAACTATTGTCCTCATTTGCCTGAAAAAGGATTATCCTTGTTTCTCATGTGAAAATCGAGATTCAGAGAAGTTAAGTAGCTTAAAACCTAATAGGTCCTGAACTAGCATTTGAACCCATATTTCTGGCTTCTAAACATGTGTTTCACAGAACCAATGATAAGAAAACTAGGATCCAAGTGTTAAAGAGAAACAATTATTGTAGGAGGCAAGGAAAGAATACATCCATGTGGACAAGGAGCAGGTAGGGGAGGCTTCCTGCAACAAGTGGAACTTGAAAGAGGCCCCGAGGATAGGAATTTGGTAGGTATATGAAAATAGGCATTGCTAGCAAGGAAGAGTGATACTAGAGTTACCGTTTACTGAGTTACCTGTCTAGGTGAACCAGTGTGTGTGTCTTGGAAGATGAGAACATTCACACTGGTTACCTCTGGCAACCATTTGGTCCCAGGACAAGAAATAGGGGCGGGTGAATGGGAGAGTCATTAAGACAGCATGGAGAATTGAAGAAACCTGAAAATAATGGAAGATTCTAGTCATTTTCGGAACTCAAGAACAGGCCCAAGGTCTGGGTAAAGCCTGTAACATTACATATGTAATTTTGTAAACACACCACATCAGATAACTACTTAAAGATGTTTTGGACAGCAGCTGATTTTTAAAAACTCATTTCAGAGTGCTAGGTATTGGAGGCAGGGAGATGGGGGTTGGAGAAACAGTGGAGGTAGAATTCAGTGGGCCAGGATTCTATACCTTTTCCCTTAAGGCAATTCCTGATTATATGTATTTATAAGAATGTATTGAGCCTCCGTCACCACATTTATCCTACCTTCAGGGTTGTGGGTATAAAATGATCAATATAAAAATACTTGGAAAATATAAAGATTGATGTAGATGACAGGTTTTATGTTCAAGCAGTGTTGACGTTGCTGCTGTAAAAGTATAATAGGAAGTTTCTCATAACATGCTGTAATATGGTTTTAAAGCCTTTTTACTAACGTTGCAAGGTTTTTAAGATAGATACTTTTATACTTTTCATCTTTTGGCAATGACTTTTAAGGAGAACTGAATCATTCTTGTAGCCAGACTTTGCAAATGAAAGAAGAAAAGAAGCCAAGGGAACCTCACTTTGGATATAAGACACTTATAAGCATGAGTGTTGCAACTGCCCAGTTGTCATGTTTTTAATAACACATTTAAAAAGTATAGACGGTGAATTCCCACTAAGTGTGTATTCTTTGCTGTTTACCAGGGTCAGGAGGGTACATGAGCTGCCAAATAAGTACGTTTCAGCATCTTCAGCACGTCTGTCCCACACTGTGGTTACCTGTTTGGCAGTTTTGCAACATTTTAACTCATAATCCACCAACCAGTTTTATAGGGTTTTCTTTTGTGTAGTTTGTATTGTTAAAACAGTATGAAGTTTCTTCATGATCTAAATTGTTAATTATATTATTTTTTCAAACTCGTTCTCCTCCTCCTGTTGAGACTCACTCTCCTATGGGGAATGAGGCAAAAAACAAGACACTTGCTCTGTCACTCAATCTGTTGAACATCGATTTGAGAATTAGGTTCAGATTCCCTGGCTTAAGCACAGACATTTAATCATCTAAGCCAGTAGTTTTCAAATATTTTTTATAGTGGAACCTACTCTTTAAAAAGAAATCATTCACCAAAGCCCAGCATGTAAAGCACATGAATGTGAACCCACCTGCTAAGCTGATTCCCTGGTTACCCCGTTTAGCACCTGAGGCACACAATTCCAAGACCACTGACTTAAGCCCACCTTCGTTGTTATCCTCATCTCTGGCCAGCAGCCTGAACAGACTCTCCAATACAGCCATTTTAAACCACGGTTAGTTCCCCACCACATCCTGTTTTGTAATCCTGTGCCTTCATATATCCAGTTCTGCCATTGTGAATGCTTCGTCATTCTCCTGCCACTTTGGCCTTTAGTTGTCCTTGATAGAATCTTTTCCTAGAAGTCTGCCCTGATACCCCTGTCTGTGCTTCCTTTGCATTCATTTCATTCTGCTGTCATAGACTGTACTGCACTCTAATAGGTCATTCGTTTGTCGGACTCTCCCACACTGCACTAGTGTTCTTTTTGGGACATGTTATTTGATATTCTGCCTCCAGCACCAGGCCATGGTTGGTAATCAGGTATGTCTGATGAATGGATCAACTGATGGGGAGATGGATGGATGAAGGAGTTTGCCAGCAGACCAAGTGAGTGAAGTGTTCCAGTGCCTTGAACTGAGAAAGAAAATAGAAGGAACTGAAAAGAGAGAATTCTCTTCATATGGCCGGCTGGATTGGGATTTGTCTGTGGGCTAAGAGTAGACCTGATACACTTCCCAGAATGCAGTCGTCACTGAGTTAGCCCTAGGGAACAGTCCAGCATGAGTCATATGCCTTCTCTCCATATCTGGTGCCATATATTTATAGCTAATGCTGGTGGGTTTTCTCTTGTTAAACAGCAAAAGAAAAATGATTGCATGAAGGCCAAACAAAAGACTAATGGAAGTGGTTTTAATCATTAATTTTTAAAAGGCTTACAAATGACAATTCAGCTAGGAAGTTATAGAAACATTTTAGCTGAAATTTCAGCTACAGGATGCATCTCTTTGGATTGTTCTTCTGAGGTTAAATGGGGGTAATTTGAAAGCTGGCAGGAAGAAGGCCAGTGATACGTGTTTGTCTACATTTTTTTCTTTTAAACAGTGAAATAGCTCCTTGGAAAGAAGAGTGTTTTGCATTTGAGTGATATGAGATGGTGAGAGTCGCTGAAATGTGGAATGGAATGAACTGGAAGCTGCATTAAATATATATTGATTGTATAACACAGGTTTCAAAATCATTTAGATAATATTTAAGCTTCCTTTTCCTTACAGCCTAATTGGCATATTACTGCACCCAGACAATTATCATAGAAGCAGAAAGTTCTATGAAGTTTTCTACCTAAATTTTCTATATATAATTTTTTTGAAGGATCTAAATGAATTCTCAATAAATGGTTGACAAAATTAAATTTATAAGGGCAGGAATTCCCCTATATGAGACAGAGAACAGAACTTGCATTTATCGAGCATCTACCATGTCCAGAACACCATTAGGCATTTTTTTTTTCATGAGGTATCTCAGGAAACCTTCACCATTACCCTAAGAGGCCACCCCCATTTTAAGACAGAGAAACAGTCTTAAAGAGGTTAGGCAATGTTCGCATGCACACAGTTTGGCCAAGGAACATGTGAGTTTGTTATCTATTCTTTCCCCTTCATTACTGTGTTGTGTTCCAATTGTCATGCAGTAAGAAACCTTTTTAACAGAGTCAAGTATGTTACAGGAAGCAAGAAGAGTTGTTCATTTCCTCCCCTCTAATTCTCTCATTCCTCTTTGGAGAAGATGAGCAAACCTGCATCCCCTGTTCCCTCTCCACTAATCTCTATTCAGTGCCCAGATTGATGTTAGTTTATAAAAGATTATAATTTTCATTTCAATAGCAATTTAAGATTTCACAAAAAATTTGCAAAATCTTATTTCATCCTCATTTTACAAAGGAGAAACTAAAATCAAGATAAGTTTGTGATTTACCCAAGGTTACAGAACTAGTTAATGGAAAAGGGCTTTTCCCCTCCCAGAATTTCTCATTTCACATACTCTTTCTACTGCATCCTCAAATGAGAATATGTGGGGTTTCTCTGTAAGGATGGAAGAGAATTTCACTCCCCAGAGTTCTGTTTGTTTCTTCTTATATCTGGAGAAAAGTTTATCCTTCTAAGGCATGAAATGTATTAAATACACAAAAGCCTCTCCATATCCCACTGTAATTATCTGAACATGCAGATACCACTCTGCATCTTGGAAGATTGCACAAATGCTGTGGGAAAACACATGCAAATAGTTAACCACCGTTATTCGTTCCGAGTGATATGAAGGTGGTCTTCAGCACAGGAGAGAAAGAAGGCTTAGAAATCTTCCCACTAAAAGGAAGCTTCTAGCCCACTTTTCTTCCTGTGGCTTCTTACGTAACTGCTACAAAAGCCCATCAGCTAGGCAGGCCTAGCTATTTTCCAGATGTCAGAGCAGGAGAGGGTAACTGTAGAGGTTTTGTTGTCTCATCTCATCTTACTTAAAAAAAACAAACAAAAAACAAAACAAAAAACAAAAAAGAAGCCTCAGCAACATGGTGAGTGAGACCCTGTCTCTACAAAAAACTAAAATATCTAGCTGGATGCGGTGGTGCGTGCCTGTGGTCCCAGCCACTGGGGAGCTGAGGTGGGAGAATCGCTTGAGCCTGGCAGGTCAAGGCAGCAGTGAGCCATGACTGTGCTGCAGCACTGCAGCCTGGGTGACAGAGCAAGACCGTGTCTCAAAGAAGAAAAAGCTTAGGGTGGAGGGGTGACTTTGAAATGGAGCAAGTAAAATGATAGAATAGGAAGAACATTGGTCTTGGATCACAGAAGCTGGAATTAGAGCAGTCTACTTCTTTAAGCTTCATTGTCCCTGTCTATAAAATGAGTATTATAATACCACACAGTGTTGTTCATCACGTTAATCAGATAATATGTGGACAGAGGATCTTCTGTTTCTATTTAAGAGGACTTACAGGTTGGAAATTGAAAGAGCTGGAAACAGCATTTACCGTAATGCTTTATTCAAGTGTTACAGCTTTGGCTATTTTATTATAAAGATGAAGATGGCAATAACAAGATGAGTGTAAAATCCAGTATTTCCTTTCTTCCAGGCTATTGATCTTTCACTTCCTTTTGTTGCCCTGAATATTGAATATGCATAATTTGATGTACAATTTTTATGCCTTTATTCATATAGAGAACAGTTCTTTATCAAATAATTTCAACTATGGGGTCTGGAAGGAAATAATAGTGGGGTTTTCTCTTTCTGGTAGTGGAAGTCTCAATCATTTGGACCAATCTTCCTACAGAAGACAACCAAAAAACCTGGACCAAATACAAACATTTTTAAAGCAAAAAATAAAATAGTGAGAAATTACCAACTGAGATCTGAGAAAAGGTGCAAACTAAGAATGATAAACCCAGCACTTGCAACCACTTTTGTCTTGGGAGTATTTGCCAAGCTAAAGAGAAACGCTAAAGATCAGAGCTGTGTATTCATGGCTCTCGGGACAAGGTACAAAAGTCAAAAGTTCAGGACTTACAAAAGTGGGTATTCTCCTTGTTAATTCCCCCATTTTTGCCTGGGACCCAAAAGGTAGAAACATGAAGGAACCAGAAATAAACCAGCCATCAATCAGTCTAACCAGGCTTTATGTCATATGAGTGGCCAAGACAGAAAAATCTTGAAATTTGTTAGCACTCCCAGGTGTCTAGCAGAAGCAAACAAAAATCCTTATGCTTCAAATTATTTCTACAAATAAATTTTCAATTATAATATACAGCACACAATCAGAGATAAACAGGCCCTAAGGAGACAAGACAGTATAAGAGAAAATAACAAAAATAGATCCACAGGGACTTCATATATTGGTATTATCAAACACTGAAAACAAGTGGACTGTGGGGTGTTTGTTTGTTTGTTTTGAGATGGAGTCTCTCTCTGTCACCCAGGCTGGAGTGTGGTGGCACGATCTAAGCTCACTGCAAACTCGCTTCCTGGGTTCAAGCGATTTTCCTGTCTCAGCTTCCCTAGTAGCTGGGACTACAGGCATAAGCCAACACGCCCGGCTAATTATTGTATTTTTTAGTAGAGATGGGGTTTCACCACCTTCATCAGGCTGGTCTTCAACTTTTGACCTCAAATGATCCACCCGCCTTGGCTTCCCAAAGTGCTGGGATTACAGGCATGAGCCACCATGCCTGGCCAACTGTGTTCTAAAGAAAGTTCATTGGAAGGGTTTAGCAGCAGATTAGATACAGAGTTGGCGAATGAGAAGACAGGTTAGGAAGAAATTATAGGCATTCTTTGGAAATACTGTGGGTTCCATTCTAGACCACTGTAATAAAGTAAACATTGCAATAAAGCACGTCAAATTTTTTGGTTTCCCAGTGCATATAAAAGTTAAGTTTACAAAATACTGTAGTCTATTAGGTGTGCAATAACATTATATCTAAAAAGTGTACGTGTCTTAATTTAAAACTTATTGCTAAAAATGCTAACAACCATCTGAGCCTTCAGAAGTTGTCATCATTTTCCTGGTATGGTGTCTTGCCTTGATGTTGATGGCTGTTGATCGATCATGGTGATGGTTGCTGAATGTTATGGTTGCTGTGGCAATGTCAAAAGAAGACAACAGTGAAGTTTGCTGCATCAATTGATTCTTTCACAAAAGATCTCTGTAGCCTAGGATGCCATTCGATACCATTTTACCTACAATAGAACTTCCTTCAAAACTGGAGGTAAGCCTGGGTGTGGTGGCTCACTCCTGTAACCCCAGCACTTTGGAAGGCCGAGGTGGGTGGATCACCTGAAGTCAGGAGTTCGAGACCAGCCTTACCAACATGGTGAAACCCCATCTCTACTAAAAAGAGAAAAAATTAGCCAGGTGTGATGGCACATGACTATAATCTCAGCTACTCGGGAGGCTGAGGCAGGAGAATAGCTTCAGCCCGGGAGGTGGAGGTTGCAGTGAGCTGAGATTGTGCCACTGCACTCCAGCCTGGACAACAAGAGTGAAATACCATCTAAAAAAGAAAAAAAAACAAAAACAAAACAAAAAAACCTAGTTAATCCTCAAGCCCTGCTGCTACTTTATCAACCAAGTTAATGTAATATAAATCTTTTGCTGTCATTCCAACAATGTTCATAGCATCTTCACAGGAGTAGTTTCTAACTCAAGAAACCACTTTCTTTGCTCATCCATAAAAAGCAACTCCTGTTCAAGTTTTATCATGACGTTGTAGCAATTCAGTCACATCTTCAGGCCTCACTTCTAGTTCTCTTGCTCTTCCCACCACATGTGCAGTTAATTCCTCCACTGAAGGCTTGAACCTTTCAAAGTCATCCGTGAGGGTTGGAATTCACATCTTCCACATTCCTGTTAATGTTTTGACCACCTCCCATGAATTATGAATGTGCTTAATGGCATCTAGAATGGTGACTCCTTTCCAGAAAGTTTTCAACTTACTTTCCCCAGACCCATCAGAGGATCACTATTTATGGCAGCTATAGACTTTACAAAATATATTTCCTAAATAGTAAGACTTGAAAATCTAATGTATTCCTTGATCCATGGGCTGCACAATGGATGTATGTTAGCAGGCATGAAAACATTCATCTTTACATTGCCATCAGAGCTCCTGAACAACTAGGTGCATTATCAACAAGCAGTAGTGGTTTGAAAGGAATCTTTTCATCTGAGCAGTAGGTCTCAACACTGGGCTTAAAATATTTAATAAACCAGGCTGTAAACGAATGTGTTGTCATCAAGGTTTCATTGTTCCATTTATAGAGCATAGGCAGAGTAGATTTAGCCCTAGGATTTTCAGAGTGGTAAATGAGCATTGGCTTCAACTTAAAGTCACCAGCTGCATTAGTCCCTAATGAGAGACTCAGACTGTCCCCTGAAGCTGTTTTCTTTTTCTTTTTCTTTTCTTTTCTTTTCTTTTTTTTTGGAATTGGGATTTTGCTCTGTTATCCAGGCTGGAGTGCTGTGGTGCAATCATAGCTCACTGCAGCCTCAAACTCCTGGGCTCAAGCAATCCTCCCACACCTCAGCCCTCCCAGTAGCTGGGACTACAGGTGTATGCTGCTATGCCAGGCTAGTTTTGTTTTGTTTTGTCTTGTTCTTTTTGTTTGTTTGTTTTTAATTTTTAGTAGAGGTGAGGTCTCACTATTATACAGGTGGGTCTTGAACTCTGACCTCAAGTGATCTTCCCACCTCGGCCTCCCAAAGCACTGAGATTACAGGCGTGGGCCACCACATCCACTCCTTTGAAGCTTTGAAGTCAGGCATTGACTTGTCTCTATTAAAGTTCCAGATAGCATCCTGTTCCAAGAGAAGGCTGTTTTGTTGTTTAATGTAGCCACCTTTTCATCAGTGATCTTAGCTAGATCTTCTGGATCACTTGCTGCAGCTTCTTAATCAGCACTTGCTATTTCACCTTGTATTTTATGGTATGGGGATGGCTTTTTTTTAAACCCACATTAACAAACCTCTGCTGGCTTCCAACTTTACTTCCGCAGCTTTCTTACCCTCTGCCTTTATTGAATTGAAAAGAATTAGGGCCTTGCTCTGGATTAGACTTTGGCTTAAGGGGATATTGTGGTTGGTTTGATCTTCTATCCAGACCACTAAAAATTTCTCCATGTTAACAAAAGGTTGTTTCCCTTTCTTATTTGTGTGTTCACTGGAGTAGCACTTTGAATTTCCTTCATGAACTTTTCCTTTGCATTCACAAGTTGGCTAACCAGAATGAGAAGCCTAGCCTTAGGCCTGTCTTGGCTTTCAATATGTCTTTCTCATTGAGCTTAATCATTTATAGCTTTTAGTTTTAAGTGAGAGACATGTGACTCTTCCATTCATTTGAACCCTTAGAGGCCATTGTAGAGTTATTAATTGGCTTAACTTCAATATTGTTGTGTCTCATATAATAGAGAGTGATAATGGTTTGGCCAAATCTCATCTTGAATTCCCATATGTTGTGGGAGGGACCTGATGGGAGGTAATTGAATCATGGCAGGTTTTTCTCATGCTATTCTCATGATAGTGAATAAGTCTCATGAGGTCTGATGGTTTTAAAAAGGAGAGTTTCCCTGCACAAGCTCTCTCTCTTTCCCTGCTGCCATTCATGTAAGATATGACTTGCCCCTCTTTGCCTTCCACCATGATTGTGAGGCCTCCCCAGCTATGTGGAACTGTAAGTCCATTAAACCTTTTTCTTTTGTAAATTCGCCAGTCTTAGGTATGTCTTTATCAGTAGCATGAAAATGGACTAATACAGGGAGGCCTGAGAAGAGGGCAAGAGGTTGGGGAACAACTGGTCAGGGGAGCAGTAAGAACACACACAATATTTATTAATTAAGTAAATTGTCTTATAAGAGTCTGTTTTGTGATGCCTCAAAACAATTGTAGTAACATCCACTGATCACAAATTACCATCACAGATTTAATAATAATTGAAAAATGAAAATGATGTGAGCATTTTCAAAATGCGACACAGAGGCATGAAGTGAGTCCATGCTGTTGGAAAAAATGGACCTTACAGACTTGTTCAACAGAGGGTTGCCACAAACCTTCAATTTATTAAAAAAAACAAAAAACAGTATCTCCAAAGTGCAGTTGAACAAGGTATGCCTGTATACAGAACGAAGAATGAAAAGACAAAAAGATGTGGGATAGAGAATAAACAGAAGAGAGAGTAATATCTTAAAGAATACAGTGGAGAAGATCTGTTATATGTTTAACTGGAGTCCCAGAGGAAGGAGAGAAGAATAAGGTGGGGTCAATTTTGTAGAAGATTATGCCTGAGAGTTTTCCAGAACAAATGAAAGGCATTAGTCCACAGATTCAAAGACCATACAAATATCAAGCAAGATAAACAGAAGTTTACAACATAGTAAAAATTGTAGATAACTAAAGACAATGAGAACATTTTAAAGGCACAAGATAGAGAGCACTTACCTTTAAAAAAAAAGTGAGAAATAGACTTCTTAACAGCAAAATCGAAGCCAAAAAATAATTTTTGTATAGACAGTGTCTCATTATGTTGCCCAGGTTGGTTTCAAACTCTTGGGCTCAAGCAGTTCTCCCACCTTAGCCTCCCAAAGTGTTGAGATTACAGGTGTGAGCCTCTGAGCCTGGCCAGTTGTGTGCTACTTAATAGGTACACCAAAAGCCTGTGTACTAGGTTGAAAGTAAAATGATGGAATTAAGTTATACTATGGTATTATTATCATGTAAAATAGTTTAAGGCAAAAGGCATTACTAAGAATAAAGAAGCTCACTTTGTAATGATTAAAAAGCCCATATCACCAGCAAAGTATACTAATTCTAGATTTGCATCTGCAAAAACAGACTTCAAAACACATGAAGCAAAAATTGACACATCTACAAGGCAAAATATATAAATCCACAATCATGATGAGAAATTTTAATATTATATGTATATAAAGTTAAACACATGACTAACAATCTAGTGGATGTTTACAGAACCCTACAATTGCAGAATATACATTCTTTTCAAGCACACATTGAATATTTATAAAAACTGATCATATACTGTGCCATACGTTTCATCTCAGCAAATTCCAAAGTTTTGATGTCATGAATGAAATGAAACCTGACATTTCAAAATTATAAACATAATATACCCTGGAGTAACTTGTGATATTGTTTGGGGATGAGGAGAGCCATCTGAATAGTGTTTTAAGCAAAGTATCTATTCATTGATCTGGGGTAACAGGGCAGGAACTATTCTAATCAGAAGCTTTGGCTAAGCAGTTGAGTGTTCAGTAGTGCATGTAAATTTCTGTGTGAAGGCTGTGGTGTCATGGCTAAAGGCATAGCCTCCAGAACCAGATTGTCTGGGTTCAAATCTCAGTTCTGCTACTTAACTCACTGTGTGATGGTGGGCAAGTTGCCTAACCTCTGTGTTTCAGTTCCTTCATCTGTAAAGTGGTAGTATTCTACCTCAAAGCATTGTTGGTACATTAAATGGTTTAATTTATAAATGTATGGTGGCAAGTTCTATAAAAATAGTTGTACAGCACCACAAATGTCTGCTTGCTTTTGTGGAACCCAGTGTGTAGAATACCATAGATGAATGTATCCACTTAGGATATATATGTAAATAATAAATTGAATAGTGAAACGCCCTGGCATTGCCGGGATTGGAAAGGCAAATAGGTTTGGATGGAGACACCCATGAAACAAGATGGGCACGACAGATGATTGGCCATGAGTTAATGATGGTTGAAGCTCAACAATAGGTACATGGAGATTTGTTGCACGGTTTTCTCTACTTTTGTAAACATTTGAAATTTTTGTTATTAAAAGTACTTTTTAAAAAAATGTTGGCCTACAGAATCCAATTAGGAGCTCATTTCAGTTCACCTTTGCATCTGATCATTTAGTCGTCCTGAAGGTTGTTCGCTTCATATTCACATTTTAGAGAGCATTTGATTCATGAAATACTTTAATTCAGTCATGTTAGAAAGGATTTTTCCCAACTCTTTTGGTCTTAAGTTGTGTTCATCATTTTAAATGTTTATTGGTGACTGAATGAGGGAGAAAGTAGATAATTGACAATGAGAAGAAAATGTGACTAAATTTCAAGTCAAATGTAGGAAATAGCATAACTTCTATACAAACACAAAGGTTTGCGACTCAGATAGAGACAGGGTCAAGGCCTCCAGTGTGCAAATATCATTATTTACTAACAAATCTTTTAAAGTTAAACAGTAGCTAAAATATCTTAGCTGTCATGTTTAATGATTAGTTTATGTAACCTCACAGCACTAACCTGGAAGCTGAACTCATTTATTTTTCTTCCGCACTGTAAGCAGCAGCACCTGTGGTTCAGGACTGGGCTCTCACATGAGGAGTTAATGAAGCTCAATCAGTAAGCAGATGTTTCTAAAAACTGTCATTTCTTGATTTCACACTGTACTCAGGTGCAGGCAGCCATAGTTTTTTTTTTTTTTTTAATATCAAAAACATAAGTGCAATGGTGGTAAAGTATTGGGAATTTTATAGTCTAAACGTTATAACTCGCTTCTAATTTTCATCAAAGTAAAGTACAAGGTCTGAGACAGGCTTGGGTCTGAATCCAGTCTGCACCAGTCACAAGTTGTGTGGTTCTTGGCAAGTTTCATAAGCCATCTGAGCCACATTTTTCTCATTTGTAAAGGGGCGTAGTACCAGTCTCCAGGGAACTGGTAAATGTTGAAAAATTAGCTCTCAGAGTTAGCCAAAATAGGGTTTGCTAATTTCCGTAGTGTAATTATTCCCACCATGGCATCTTTCAAGCTACCAGTGGGACATCCCTGAACACAGAACCAGGAGAGATGGGCAGCAGCAGCACACCATGACATGGGATATCCACCAGGGAGGTGCAGTAGGCCTAAGTGACCTCAGAAGCCAAGATGATGGTTCAGTCTAGTGAAAGCACTAGGAAGCAGTGTGTTTTAAGTATTACTTAAAAAAAATATGTTATTTAGTGGTAAGGTTATATAATTTGATTTTAAATAATAATGGGGTATAAAAACCAGCTGGCCAAATTTCAGAAAATTTAACAGTGGGCCCATTTGAGCTGTGTACATCCTACCTAGTTCTAGCACATTGCTTTCAGTCTCCAGCTCCTGGATTTCCTAAATAACACTGCAGTGAAGATTTCTCCATGATGCATACCCAAATCACAGACTGTGTGACCGGAATGTGACCGAGTATACTGCCAGGTTCTTCTCCAGAATGGCCAAGCCAGCTTGCCTTCCTACTAGCAGTGCCTGCAGGTTCCCATGCTTCCCTGACGAGGTGCATAGATATATAATAAAGTGTACAAGGACACGGCAGATGGGTGCTGCCATACCATGTAATACTTGAAGCAACAGTGAGGCCTCCAACTTGGAAAATCCACTGATAAGCATAGTGCCTGGTGATAAAAAGTAAAAGCAGAATTAGATGTATAGTACAATACTGTATATTTAAATGCATACAAAACAATAGACTTATCAAGAATATTCAAATTAAAAGATGCACATCAGATGTATTTGAATGGTGGCTCATGGAGGGAAGGGATTTATTGTGTCAATGAGCCACATTCAAGCTTGTCTTCCTATTGTCTCTAATAAATCTGTGAAACTTTACACGTTTATCTAATTCATATTCCAGGAAAACCACATGGAACCTATATTTACTATATTTGCATAGTTAAGCAATATTTCCAGTAGAGGAGCTACATACAGCAATCACTAAACTTAAAACCATTCAAGCTAATTTATCTGTTTATTGGTAGGATTTATTATAACACTTGCAGAGCTGAAATTTAATTTCTGTCTTATGTATATTATCCCACTTAACCTTAAAACAAAGATTTGAAGCCTAGAGGAGCTAAATGTTTTACCCAGGATGAGAGAACTAGCAAGGACAAGGGCAGCAGCTACTTAGCAAATACACAAATTACTTGGCAAGGAAAAGAAAGATTGACATGGACTTTGCTGGGTAAATGTGGGACCACTGGGCTCTACATCTTCATTATTTTCTCATGCATTCTTTGCCCCAAGACAGAAATCAAATATTATAACAATGATTATAAGTGTGAATTATTTTATATTTATTTAAATAATGGAGCTGGCAAGGGGCTTGGAGATTTTAGAAAACCCCTTGCTATTACTTAAATGATCAGTATAACAAGGCTTAGAAAATGCAAGTTTTCTAATTTGTCCAAGATTACACGGAAAATTTTCTAAATATCCAGGACGGGAAACCCAATTTTCTAACTCTTCGGCCAAGTGTGGTTTAATAGAATCAGATAGACTTTTTAGATTCTAGAAAGATAGGACCATTATCTAGCCATAGAGCTTAGGCAAGCTGCCGGACATTCCCAAGCCACTGTTTCCTCTCACCCAATAGGAATAATACCTGATTCAGATGGTTGCGGCAGAGATCATTCATTCATGCATTTATGCATTTATTGAACCAATCTTTAGGGAGGCAACTTGTATGGGCCAGGCACTGTTCTAGGCACAAGGATGTGATAATGAGTATATAAAAATTCCTGTACTTGAGGAGCCTACATTCTAGCAAATTTATATTCAAATGACTGAATAAATAAATCCGTAAATAAATCAACCAATGAGTGCTATAAAAAATAAGGCACGGTAAGGAAGTAGAGATGAAGAAGGCTGAATTTTTAGTTAGGGAGATCAAGTGTATGTCTTTAAGAAGGTAGTATTTGAGCTGAGACCTAAAAGAAATGAGGGAGCAAGCCATTCTAAAGTCTGGAGGAAGAAGGATTATGAGAGGAAACAAGAAAAAAGCTCCAAGGTAGTAATAAACTTGTCTTGTTCCAAGAAGAACATTGTAGGGGAACCGAGTGAAGGAGGCTAAGTGTAACACAAGGTGAATTCAGTGAGATAAGCAGATTATGTTAAGACCTTACAATTGATGGTAAACAGAAAACCATTAGGAATTTTAAAAGAGAATTGACATCATTATATCTGATATACATTTTTTATTTACCTTATGATGACACTATTTTTTATGTCTATCAGAGGCCCCTTCACATTTCTTCTTGCTAATGCAGAAGACTTTTCAGTTTGATTTACATTTTTTAAAGATTACTCTGATGAGATTGTAGGGGACCAAAGGTGCTAACAGGGAGACTGGTTAAGAGACTGTTGTGGTAGTCCATATAAAGAGATGGTGGTTGTTTAGACAGGGGAGGTAGTGGTGGAAGTGCTGAGGAGCAGTTGCATTCAGGACCTATGTTGACCCGAACATTGGGTAATTCATTATCTATTTATCCAATTGACTATATGATGCTGCCATTTACCAGAGGAGGACTGGGAAAAAAGCAGGTTTTTCAGGGGTAGAGAGGTATGGGTAGGGGAGCAAGTATTCTGTTTTAGATATGTTAGGTTCAAAAAGGTTATTAGACATCCAAGAATAAAGATGTCAGGTAAGCAATTGGATATATTTCTCAGTTGTGTGAAAGAGGATGAATCTGAAGACATAAATTTGAACATAATCCATGTTTACATGTTGTAAGTGAAGATACAGATGGCAAGAGACCCAAAGACCAAATCCCAAAGCACTTCAACATTTAGAAGTCAGAAAAAGAAAGAGAAACTAGCAAACAATAGAAGAGGCCAGTGAAATCAGGAAAATCATGAGGTGATGGTGTCTGAAAGCCAAACAAGGAAAGGCTACAAAAAGGGATGAAGAGATCAACTGTGTCAAATTCTCCTGAAAGTTGGCTAAGGTTAGATTTGACTATTGACAAGACAGAAGCCATTGGCAACCTCGACAAGAGCAGTTTCAGCTGGAGGTTGGGAAATAAAGATTGCTTAGAGTGTGCTGAATGAATGACACTGTGGATACAAACAATTCTGTCACAGAGATTTTGTTTTAAAGAGGTGCAAAGAAATGGGTGACAATTAAGAGGGGTTTGTAGAGACCAGGAATGATGTGGTAGATAGGATATTGTTCCTAGTTATTTCCTGCCCCTCTGATTTGTGTCCTTGCTGTACAGGAGAGAGGGTGGAGCACATGTCTCCACCTACTTGATGTTGGACTTAGCTCATGACTTACTTTGGCCAATGGAGTGTTGTAAAATGGGCCACAAGCAAAGGCCTTAAACATATTTGAGAAGTTTGGCTTGGCCTCTTGTGGTCCTGTGGAAAGCACACATATGCGCGTGCATGTGCACGCGCGCACACACACACACAGAGAGAGAGAGAGAGAGAGACAGAAAGAGAGAGAGAGAGAGAGAACTGAATAGCTGCTGGTCCAGAGAAAATGTGAAGACATGTGGAGGGGATCCGGCCCTAATATGAACCTTGAATCAAGTTTAGCCAACCTGCGACCTGAAGTGGAGCTCCCCAGAAGATCATGGGCTGATAAATGAGAAAAATAAGTGCTTATTATTATGACTTATTGTTAAAAAATAAGTGTTTATTATTGTGATTAATTAATTTATTTTACTTTTTTTTTTTTTTGAGATGGAATCTCGCTCTGTCACCAGGCTGGAGTGCAGTGGTGCAATCTTGGGTCACTGCAACCTCCGCTTCCCGGGTTCAAGCAATTCTTCTGCCTCAGCCTCCCAAGTAGCTGGGACTACAGGTGTTTGCCACCATACCCAGTTAATTTTTGTATTTTTAGTAGAGACAGGGTTTCACTGTATTGGCCAGGATGGTCTCAATCTCTTGATCTCATGATCCACCGGCCTCAGCCTCCCAAAGTGCTGGAATTACAGGCGTGAGCCACCATGCCCAGCCTGTTGTGATTTATTGCACAGAATATCCAGATTGGACTAAGCTCCCTTACTATGTGCTTCCATAACCCTCATTCTTCCACTCTCATAACTTTAGATGCATGTATCACAAATGCTTGCTCTGTCTTCCCTCCATCATACCCTCAGTCATTTGAAGGTCTTGGTTGTGCCTGTATCATTCACAGTTGTCTCCTCAGTGCCTCATGCAGTGCTCAGCACATAGTAGGGGCTCAACAGGTATTTGTTGAGTGGAAAGGATAAAGTACAATGATTTGAGCTTGAGACACACTGATCAGGGCTTTCTGTGCATACCAGGCTCTTTATCTCACTACGGAGAGTGGTGTGCATTGTTGACATTTGCTATAGGCAGTTTGTCTCCTCTAAGATAAAAGACCAGGAAAGACTGTAATATGTGATCCCTTCCGGTGTCTGCTCATCTATACTGTCAAAATCCTAACCATCCTTTAAGACCAAGCTCAATTCCCATCTTACTTAGGAAGGAAGCCTCTCCTGGATCCCAGATCCAGCTGGAATTTTTCCCCTTAGTATTTACAACAGTTAGCACCTGTCTTACAGCCTTGATCAGATGTTTATCTAAAATTCTTGTATGTTCTCACTGTAATCCCATCCCCCTCCTCCCTTCACCAATTAGACTGCTTTTTGAGTAGTATCCCTGGAACCTAGCCCAGTGCTGCACATGTAAGACATCTCAATAAATGTTTGTTAATGAATAGTTACTGAATAAATCAATGAATGGATACTTTCATTCACACTTTTATTCCTCCCAGCATTTAGTACTGCTTTGCACATTGTAGGTACTTGAGAAATATGCACACTCACACCCCCACTCACCTGCCACTCCTGCAACTTCTCCAATATTTGGGAGAGGACTGACAATTTTATCTAGTCTTTTGGGTGATTCCTAAATGATTCTCCGACAAGAGATAAGGGCAGTCCTCGCTCACTCTAATCCCTTGTAATCTGGGCCTGCCAGTAGAATAGCTGTGTTTACCAAATCAATGGTCTGGTTCTGGCTTTCTTCCCTATGGATGTTTCTTTAGCATTTTGCATTGCTTATAATCCATGGGAAGCTGTTTGTTCGTTCGTTCGTTCGTTCTTTCTTTTTTCTTTTTTTTTTATGGAGTCCTGCTCTGTTGCCCAGTCTGGAGTGCAGTGGTGCAATCTTGGCTCACTGCAACTTCCATCTCCCAGGTTCAAGCGATTAGCCTACCTCAGTCTCCTGAGTAGCTGGGATTACAGGTGCCTGCCATCACGTCCAGCTAATTTTTGTATTTTTAGTAGAAGTGGGGGTTCACCATGTTGGCCGGGCTAGTCTCGAACTCCTGACCTCAGGTGATCTACCTGCCTCGGCCTCCCAAAGTGCAGGGATTACAGGCATGAGCCACCGCGCCCAGCTGGGAACTTGTTTTGAAAATTCAATTCTAAGTATGGATTCAGTTGTAGAGTTTCCTCAAACTCTTCAGTCTGTTTCTTGATTTTTTTTCCTAAATGAATAATCATGTTCTTTGCCTATGGTCATATACTAAACCACAACTCTCTTTCAATATCACCATCCTCCCTCTACCAAAGGTTTGATTTGCTATAAACAATATTGAATTAGCAATTTACTACTGTTCAGAATTTTGATGTCCCAGATAATAGGAATCTTGGGGTTCCAGGTCTTTCAGTGGTGGAAGAAGAGGTAGCCTAGGATTTACCTCAAGGTAGCTGCCTATTCGTGGGGGTCCCAGATCTACCTGGCTCAGTAGGAAGAATGTTGGCCCAGGATGAGGCCTGACCCTTCTCTCACTTAATGATTTCTGAGTCCCTCTTGCTGGATCTACAAAATGGAAATTTGACTTACCTCCCAGATCTGTTGTGAGGGTCAAATAAGAACCTGTGAACGTTTTCATAAACTTTATAGTGCTATATAAATATATAGCATTGGCAAAGCCATCTTCTCTATTGATGAGTCCTGCCTCGTGTCTGAATTCTAGCATTCAAAATTTATACCTTTCCCTAAAGAATGACTTTCATGAGTTTTGATGGACAATGTTGTTTGTCGCTCCAATAGTCAGTCCCTTCTCCCTTGCTAACATGACTGCTTTTATTTGGGGCAGTGATGTGCTGTGGATCCTGGATCCTGGATCCATCATGATTCATGGCACATCATTGCCCCAAAGGTGGAGCACCATATCACTGGTGCCCTGAGGTGGAGCACCAAGGTGGAGCACCAGTGGAACACCACCTTGAGGTGGACCACCACATCATGCTTTTATTTGGGGCAGTGATGTGCCATGGATCAGGATGGATCATGATCCATATCAGTCAAAGGAATCCTTGATGGAACATTTGCTCTCCCAGCCCCCCATGCAACTAAGGCTGGTCTTGTAACCCAACCCTGGTCAATGAGATATAAGAACACATTTGCTGATATGTTGTCAGAGACAAGTTGTCTCCCAGTAAGAGGAGAACCAGCTTTTCCATTCCATGTCTTTCTTTTCTTTCTGTCTTGAACATGGTCATGTGCAGACACAATGGCCAGGGCCATGAAAAGCCATTTTGCAAACATGAGGCAACAAGCCTAGGGACAGCAAGTCTGGGCAGTAAGCCTCCTCTACCCTCCCCAAAACAGAACCAAAGATTGTAGCCAGGAGAGCAAGACATTAAGTGCTCACTCTTAAACCAAGCACAGAGAGATTAAGTAATTTGCCCAACATCACATAGCTAGTAGGAGGTAAAGTGGAGAGTTGAACCCAAGTGTTTTATTCCCAAATGACTGTTTTGTTTTGTTTCTTCCACTGCATCTTTTTTCTCACCTGTAGTCCTGGTCTCTTCGTACACTCATCCTGGGGGATCACACCCAGGATCATGCTTTCTAGCAAACAACTCCAAATCTACATTCCCAGCCCCAGGCTAATAAGAGCCAATCCCCCTCACATTTCTGCTGGATGGTCTTAGGCTGTCTTACTAGTAATATCAAGCTCCTATGTCTAAAACTGAACTCATTTATCCTTGCGACTTCAATACTTTTTCCTTCCCTTGATTTAGCTCATTTTGGTTAGTGGAATCCCAAGTCTCCTAGTCGTCACATGGTGTTGAGGACAGAATGTAGGTTTTGAAATCAGAAGATTTGACTTCAGATTGATCAGCAGTCGGTTGCAGAATCATTGAAAGGGTTGAAGAAATCCATCTCTGTTGAGCTTCCAGGAACAATAACCAAAGCCACAATGCAGACCTGAATTGCCAAGAGAGCTGTTGCCCTCTCTGGTCCCCTTGGGACCATGACCGTATTAGGAAGAGAAATCAGCATCACCAGGAGGCAGCCACTGCCACTGGTAGCTCCAGCCCCAGGACATATCTGCTATAATTCACCCCAGCAAAACAGGATGGCATGTCTGCCACTTATCCTGAGTCTGTTTTTTTCTCTCTCCATCAAATCATTGGTACCCTGCAACAGCCCTCAATTGCACTGTCTTTTTAGGTAACATTCTTCTCTAGTGCCAGAGGTATACAGGAAGACAGGAGCATGTCCCCTGTCACCCGTGTCCCATCCCAATTCACTGCCAGTGACAGCGGGACATTGCCAATACCCCACCCACCACAAGTGATGGAATCTTCACTGCCAGCTGGCCAACAAGTAGTTCATCCCTAAAATCCCATTTTAGAGTGTGCTTCCTAGGATCGCTTCTCTTACCAACTGCCTTAGACAGGAATCCCTGCAAACAGACTCTAAGCTGGAGAGGAGAATGCAGAAAGTTTACTCACGTGCTTCAGGAAATATGCCTCTAAAGGAGGAAGGAAGGGTCGGGCGTGGTAGCTCATGCCTGTAATCCCAGCACTCTGGGAGGCTGAGGTGGGCGGATCTCCTGAGGTCAGGAGTTTGAGACCAGCCTGGCCAACACGGTGAAACCCCATCTCTACTAAAAATACAAAAATTAGCCGGGTGTGGTGGCAGGTGCCTGTAGTCCCAGCTATATGGGAGGCTGAGGCAGAAGTGCTTGAACC
This sequence comes from Chlorocebus sabaeus, assembly GCF_047675955.1. Taxonomy (NCBI): domain Eukaryota; kingdom Metazoa; phylum Chordata; class Mammalia; order Primates; family Cercopithecidae; genus Chlorocebus; species Chlorocebus sabaeus. Next base: position 138,493,363 of record NC_132911.1, on the reverse strand, counting down.
TGGGAGGCGGAGGTTGCAGTGAGCCCATTTCACACCACTGCACTCCAGCCTCGGTGACAAGAGTGAGACTTTGTCTCAAAAAAAAAAAAAAAAAAAGGAAGGAAGGTGGGAATGGGCAGAGGGAGAAGCTGACTTGTGATTTGGATGTTATTGAGGCCTTACTCACCCCAAAGCCTCCACTCACAGCATTCCTACCTGCCATAGAGGCTTTACATACCTTCCCATCTGCTGGATTCTGTGGCTGAAGTGGAAGAGCAGCCTGCACAGCAACTGCGCTCGTGGAGCTGCTTCTCACTCCAGGCGTCCCAAACCTGGCAGCTTTCAAGATCCTGCAGGGAGCTCTGGAGCATTGTTGGCCCTTCACTTGTCCTAAATTGAAGCAAGGAGGTCAGTCACTGGCCCTGGGCTGCCCCTTAGGAGGGAGCAGAATTTCAGATGGGGCAGCCCCTGCCACTGACCACAGTTCCAGAGAGGGGTGCAGCTGTGAGAATCAGCAGGCAGTGTACCCAGCATCTGGAGGGGGGGCGTCGGCCCTGAAGAGGGGTTGGAGGTGGAGCCCCACAGCATCCGCTGCATGTGAGTGTTCACTGTAAATGAAGGAAACAGCACCAGGCTGGAGAACGGGGAGGGCAATGAGTTTGGCCCTGGGACCTGTGTTTGTGTCCCAGTTCCCAGACTTACTTACTCTATAACTGTGTTCAAGTAATGTCACGTTCCTGAACATTTGATTCCTCATTTGGGTAATGGTTATGATCATAAGAACACCTTGCCCTGCCTCTGCATGTGGCTAAAGTTAAACCAAATGAGAATCTGGAGGTGAGAGTCCATGATAAAATATTGTATGAGTGTGAGGAGTTCTGATTAATGGGGTCTGATTTCAAAGAAGTGTGCACCAGGGATATTGAGGTCTAGAGCAGAGGTCACTGAGGCTTATGCCAGAGTCTTAGCTGGCAGAGTTTTACAAGGAGGAGGAGAAAGCTGCTTATCTCTGTGCTTCCAGGAAATGAGGACTAGTAGGGATAGAGCCCTAAAGGAAGGAGGAAACTTGGTGAAGAAAGAAGAAACAAAGAAAAAAGAGATGGAATTCCAGTGAGGAAGATGGAGAAGAAAGTGAAGTCAACATGTGTTAAATAACTACCCTGTGCCAGGTGCTAGACTGGGCCCTTGTACCTGTATTCTCTCTCCGTAAGGGAGATGATTCTCAGAAACTTTTGCTTGCAGGTGAAAGGAAATCCAACTATCTTTTTTTTTTTTTTTTGAGATGGAGTCTTACTCTCGCTCTGTCACCCAGGCTGGAGTGCGATGGTGTGATCTCGGCTCACTGCAACCTCCACCTCCCAGGTTCAAGTGATTCTCCTGCCTCAGCCTCCCAAGTAGCTAGGATTACAGGCATACACCACCACACCCAGACAATTTTTGTATTTTTTGTAGAGACAGGGTTTCACCATGTTGGCCAGGCTGGTCTTGAACTCCTGACCTCGGTGATCCGCTCACCTCAGCCTCCCAGAGTGCTGGAATTACAGGCATGAGCCACTGTACCAGGCAGGAAATCCAACTATCCTAAGCAAAAAAGAACTCAGTAAAATTCCAGAATTCATCACTATACAATTCATCCATGTAACCAAAATACACTTACGCCACAAAACCTTTTTTTTTTTTTTTTTTTTTTTTTTTGAGATGGAGTCTTGCTCTGTTGCCAGGCTGTAGTGCAGTGGCATGATCTTGGCTCACTGCAACCTCTGCCTCCCAGGTTCAAGCAATTCTCCTGCCTCAGCCTCCCGAGTAGCTGGGATTACAGGCACATGCCTCCACACCTGGCTTTTTTTTTTTTTCCTGGTATTTTAGTAGAGACGGGGCTTCACTATGTTGCCCAGGCTGGTCTTGAACTCCTGAGCTCAGGCAATCCGCCTGCCTCAGCCTCCCGAAGTGCTGGGATTACAAGCGTGAGTCACCATGCCCGGCCCCAAAAAGCTTTTGAAATAAAAAATGAAAGGAAAAAACCCTCATACTTGCTTAGGTAAAACAAACACCAACAGAAAAAAAGGAATCTATTGGCTCAACAACCAAAAAGGTAAGGCTGGCTTCAGGAAAAACTCAGTTCTGGGATTTTTGTGCTACCTCCGAGACCCGTGCTCCCCATCTCCCATCTCTTGGCTCTGTTCTTTGACTGCCTGTGTTGGCCAAGATGGAGGTCACAGCAGCTCAAGTCAGTGGGGGAAAGGACTTGCTGCATCCTCTGTCATTGCCGAGATCTCACCCCTCAGCATCTCTCATCAGGTCCCACACCCTTCCTGACCCAGCACCCAAGTCCCTGAGAATATGATGTGCTCATGGGCTCAGGGCCTATTCAGAGCCCATGGGCTGAGGGTTGGTGACAGATGGCTCTTACGGGCATTTTGAAGAAGGGTGAGTTGGGTGGACAATCACAGAGGACCACAGCAGCGGCCTTGTACTATTTTACAGGTGAGAAAATTGGCAGCAGGCGAGACTGAGTGACTTGTTTGAGACACATGTTGTCTTAATATCTGTTTGAGGGAATGCTTGATTAAGACGTAGCTGGGAAGGGGCAGTCCTGGAGTTGGACATGCAGTCTGTGTGACCGGCAGCCCATGTTTGTATTCCATGCTGTCTACTGACTGGATGACCTTGGCCTAATCACCTACCCCTTTTGACCTTGGTCCCCTTATCCAGCTCTGAAATTTGACAACTCTCCTTTGAGGAAACTTATGACTAGATGAGCTATAAATTCAGTACTGTCATAACTGTTGCCAAATACCTGCTTCTTTCTCCTCAGTATTTGTTCTAAGTGAGGGTAAACACAGTTCCGTTCGGGCATCATCTGATGGTTTATGTTCCCTTCGGTTTATTTATTCACAAGGACTCTGTTTCTCATCGTGCCTGTAGGCGATAATGGATGCTTTGGCCTGGAGCGTGTAGTTCATTTAGCAGTTCAAATCCTCTTCCTTTTTCACCCTGCTTCCCCAGTGACCATTGTTCTGGGCTTCATTATAAAACAAATACTTCTTTCCACTATATTGACCCCAAATATTTCGTCAATTCGCTTGTGTTACTGAAAGCCAAGTGTTGATTCAGGCTGGGACAAACAAAGGCTACTTTGTGAGGCTGTGCTGCAGACAGACCAGCCAGATTACCTTGTGCAGGACTGGTTGTTTTTTCATTTTCAAAAAGGCAGTGTCTTTTTAAGCATAGTATCTTAGTGGCACATAATTACGCCACACTAACAAATAGTCTGTTGTCATTTTAATCTATATTTACTTCTAGTGTTGTCTGTTTTTTCACTGTATTTATATAGTTGTAGTGTTATATAGCTATAATTTAATATTTTGTTTATTTTACTTCATAGATTTTTCCATTCTGTGAACCTGGACTTTACTGTTCTCATTGTTACATTATACTCAACAAGCATTTATTGGTTCATTCTGAAACTCTTTAGCTAGTAACTACTTAACTATTCCAATATGAGTTACATCCAGTTTTTATCATCATAAATAATGTAATAAATGTATTTGGACACATACCTCTCCTGATCTTTTGGATTATTTTCCTAGGATAAATTCCCAAAAGTAAGATCATTAGGGGGAGAATTTAAATAGGTCTTAAAGCTAACAGCCAATCATGTGCGTGTGTGTCAGTGAATCTGTTTCCTCATGATCCTAGTCATTGTTAGGCAGGGATCTAGACCCGACATGGCGGCGCCACCCGGCGTAGCAGGCCCTTTGTTCGAGACTTCCCTTCCTCTTTGAACACACCCACAGACTTGCATACGTCAGAGGTTCCGGCTGGGCAACCACACTCCCCCATGACCTGCAGCTCACCTGCATTCCACAAGTTCGTAAACAGCAGTTTCAGTTAACAGTTTCCAAATACCCCTTCCTCATGACCCTTACTCAACTCCTGCCCTAGTAGTTTCAAGACCCCCCAGGCCCTGTTTGTACAAACAGCTTCCCTACCTCTCGGGCTATAAAAAAGCCCCTACCCTCCTCCCTCAGCGTGACTTCCTCGGCCCGCACCTTTGGACTGAGGAACCTCGCCCGCGAGTCCTAATAAAGGCCATTCTCACTGCCATTTGCCTTGTGTCTTCGTTCCCGGTTTGGCTCCAGCCTCAGTTTACCTTTACAGTCATGAGTTATAATTTTTTTTGTAAATACAGGACTCCTCCATGAACTGGCTTTTGCCTGTCTTTCCCTTCTAATTTCCCAACAATCCCCAACTTTCTCTTCTATTCTCCACCCCCTCAAAATATGTAGGTTTTTTTGGTTGCTGTTGTTGTTATTTGGTTGGTTGGTTTTGTGCTGTTTTTTAGAGACAGAGACTCACTCTGTAGCCCAGGCTGGAGTGCAGTGGTGTGATCACACCTTACTGTAACCTTGAACACCTGGGCTCAGGCGATCCTCCCACCTCAGCCTCCTGAAAAAATAGGTAGTTTTTTACACACAGAATACCTTGTTTTGAACATGAACTTCCTGTTACCATAGGTGCTCTACTGGAGCAAGACACTGGATACCAAAAGCTGCTATCAACCATCATCCCTTTGCTTAGTGTTATGGACTGAATTATATCTTCCCCCACCCCCAAATTCATCTGTTAAAGCCCCAACCTCCCATGTGATGGTATTTGGAGATGGGGCCTTGTGGAGGTAATTAGGTTTAGAGGAAGTCCTGAGGGCAGGGCCCTTATGATGGGATTATAAGAAACACCAGAAGACATGCATGCTGGCTCACGTGCACGCCCTCCCTCTCTGCTATGTGAGCGCACTGCATAACGATGGCTGTACACAAGCCTGGAAGTGAGTTCTCACCAGACATCAAACCTGCCAGTACCTTGATCTTGGACTTTCCACCATGCAGAACTGTGGGAAATAATGTCTTTTGTTCAGGCCACCCAATCTGTGGGATTTTGTTATAGCAGCCCAAGCTGACTTACACACTCAGGATCCATCATTCTTAATATTTGCGATGTTATTAGATAATTAGTTATCTAAATAGATCATTTAGAATTTGTTTCCACATTTCTTACTTGCTTTTCATGACAGTCTTGTAAATATCCTCATTTTATAGAACAATAATGGTCAATAGATACATCTGGAGAACTCTAAGTTGTTCAAGATGGTTCAAGGGCAAGGGTGCCATGTGAGGTAAGTCACTGGACAGAAGAGAGGACTGCAGAGGCTGGCACATGTAGGGCCTTTTGTGGCAGTTTCAGGAGTTGGACTTTTGACCCACAGAGGCTGGTGTTTGAAAGGTTTCAGGAAAGGAGTAACATAGATTAAGATGTTAGAGAGAGCTCAGACAGCAGTGTGGGATAGGCAAGGCAGAAAGCCAGGGTCCAAGCTAGGAGATCTGCAAAAGTGAGCAGTGATGAAGGCCTGAAAGAATACTAGGAATACAAAGTACTAGGAATGAAGGAGGACAAAGTTAAGGAAGATCTTAGAGTTGATCCTCATTTGGTAGAGGAAGAAATTGAGGAGTGAAGAGAAAAAAAGAAACGCACCCAGGGCACTCCAGCTAGTTCAAGAATTCAAAAAACATGTATTGAGTCTACCATGAGCCATGTGAATTCCCTGGTGTGCAAGGGACATGTTCTCGTTTCATAGTTTGTTGAGGGAAATGGTCTTCTGTAGCACTGGGCTTTGAATGAATCAGCTTCCTCTGGAAAGAGTTGGGTTAGGCTAATGCAACCAAACTCATGCTACTTCTCTCTCTCTTATTTTTTCCAGGTCTGAGCTTCAAACCATGTCCAGGTCTCCTTTTCTAGGGATTTTAAATTTTTCAGGCAGCCCAGTCTATCTCAGTCCCCAACTGCCTTCACATTCCCCCACCTGGTGCTACTTGATCTGTCTTTGCAAGTATAGCCCTACTTCCAGTTCCTAAAATCAATCCTCATGTGAGATAAGAGATTTAAGTAGCTCCAATTACACTTCTCTGGGTCATTTTTACTGTTTTTCAGATTCTGATATAGTGTTCTGTTCTAATAACTCACATTTTACTGTGGTTCCGGTGTTGGTCACAAGTTCATGCTGCTGTCCCAGTTTTGGACTGGGTCTCTGCCTTGTTCTTGTCAATTCCTGTCCTCCTGTCCCAACCCACGTATCCTAAATGGTGTCCTGATCCTGCACTTTTAAGGGTTCTGAACCTGCTGAGGACCTTTGTGCTTGATGTTATCTGTCCATTAGGATTCCCCAGCACTTGGTCTTGCAGCCCCCTGACCCCATTGAAAAATGCTAGCAGGATGGGAACCTGTTTTCAGACCACTTGAATCCCAACTCAACTACAGCCTCCTTGCAGCACTTAGAGTGAGAGGGAAGTTTCAAAACCCTGTTTGGTCATTTTGAGTAGGTATATTTCAGGTCCCACCCACCCATGTTCTGCTCTTTCCTGCTGCAGTTAATTGTTTCAGTCTGGAACCTGAAAAAAAAAATGTATTTAGCAAGTGTTAAATAAAAACATATTTATTAAAAATAATGTGATTTGCCACATTTACATGCTAAAGAAGAAAATTAAATGGTCATCTTGGTTGTTGCAGAAAAAGCATTAGGTGACATTCATTATGTATCTCCTTTGCAGCTAGAAATGGAAAGAAACTCCTTTAATTTGATAAAACATATCAACATAAAATTCTCAGCAAATCTTGTACTACATGATAAAACATTAAAAGATTTTCCTTTGGTGCATATGTTAATTAGCTTGATTTAGCCATTCTACAATGTATATATATACATTTTGTTTGTTTGTTTTTGAGACAGGGTCTCGCTCTGTCATCCAGGCTGGAGTGCCGTGGTGCAGTCACAGCTCACTGCAACTTCAACATCCCAGGCTCAAGTAATCCTCTCACCTCAGCCTCCTGAGTAGCTTGGACTACAGGCTTGCACCAACATGTCCAGCTTTACATATTTCAAAACAACATATTTTAGATGATAAATATATACAGTTTTTTAATTTGCCATTTAAAATATATAAATAATTACTTTTTTAAAAAAAGATTTCACTTTGAGATTAGGAGCAAGTCTGTACTTCTAGTCAATGTTGTACTGGAGGGCCTATCCAGTGAAATAAGGAAGACACATAAATATAAGGCACAAGAGTTGTAATGAAAAGACTGTCATTTTTCTTAGATGCTATTATAAATACATTTAAAAATCCAAAAAACTACAGCTAAACTATTACTGATAACAAAAATACCAGTGTACAAAAAATGTTGTATTTCTCTATTCCAGTAAAAACACAGTTAAAAGTAGAATTTAAAAAGAGATACCAATCGTAATATAATTTAAAAAGCATTAATTACTTAGGAATAAATCTATGAAAAGATGCAGAAGTCCTCAAAAGGTGAAAAATTAAAACTTCCTGAGAGATATTTTTAAATATCCAAATAAAGGAGTTATACCATGTTCATGGATAGAAAAATGACTATTTTAAAAATGTTTGTTCCTCCCAAACTGATCAGTAGATTTGACGCAACCCCAATCAAAATTCCAATTGATTTTATTTTGTAGAATTTGAGAAGCTACTTTTTGAAGAAAAAGAAAAATGTAGGAGAATTTGTTTTATCAGATATCAAGATACATTACAGTATTTTAGTTATCAAGATGATGTGGTATTTATGCAAAGATTTTAAAAACAGGCTGCAAATAGTTCCTCTAGAGTATAGAAAATGAGGGGAAAAAATATAATAAAATAAAAATTGACCAGTGAAGCAGAATAGAGAACTTAGATCTCACATACCTGGGCTTGATCTATGACAGAAGTGGCTGTAGGTAAAGGATAACATTTGTAATAAATAATAATGGAACAACCGGAAATTGTTCATATTGGAAATGTTGAGATTTTATTCCTTCCTCATACTATATGTAAAATCAGTTCCAAGTGGATTACAGACTGCTTTGGTCTGAATGTTAGTGTCCCCCCAAAATTCATATGTTGGAGCCTGATACCCAATCTGATGGTGTTGGAAATGGGGCCTTTGGGAGGTGATTGATGAGGGCTCTACCCTCGTGAGTGGTATTAATGCCCTTATAAATGAGGCTTCAGCTCCCTTGCCCCTTCTGCCATGTGAATACATAGAAGGCACTGTCCATGAGGAACAGGCCCTCGCCATACACCAAACTTGGTGGCAACTTGATCTTGGAGTTCCCAGCCTTCAGAACTGTGAGCAATAAATTTCAGTTGTTTATAAATTACCCAGTCTAAGATGTATTGTTAGACTGGGTAATTAGCCGAATGGATCAAGACAAAGATCTACTGTGAAAGGCTAAATGCTTTTGAAGGTAGTGTAAGAGAATATCTTAGTAATTTTGGAGTAGATATCTTATGTAGATAAAAAAACACTAAACACAAAGGAAAAGTTATAAATTGGTTATAGTAAAATTTAAAATTTCCATTATTCAAAAGATGCCACAAAAAGAGTTAAAATATGAGCCACAGAATGGGAGGACACATTTGTAACATATATAATTTTTTAACCCATTTCCCATTTGCCCCGAGAAATGAGCACTGGTGGTAGGCTGCACTTTTTTTTTTTTTTTTTTCTGAACAAGAAATAGGTTAAAAGGGCTAGCATACAGAATATGTGATAAATATTAAAAATACATAAGGCAGCAAACCCGATAGGAAAAAATAGGCAAAGACTTGAATATGTATCTCACAAGAAGAGATATTCAAATGGCCAAAGAACCTATGAAAAGTGCTCAACATCAATGTTAATCATGAGAATGCAAATTAAAATTATAACAAAATACAACTACACATCTGTGATTGGTAAAAATTAAAAAGACTAACAATATTGCATGTGCTAGGATGTGGAGATTTAGTAACTCATAATTCTGATGATAAGAATGTGAATCAGTAAACCTGCTGTGGAAAACAGTGTCGCGTTGTGTAGTGAAGTTGAACTTTCCATGTTTTTTAGAAAGATGCATATGTACATTCACTAAGATAAGTGTAAAAGGATGTCTAAAGCAACATTTGTTTTTTGTAATTTCTGAAAACCAGAAACAAACAAAATGTCCATGATATGGTATATTCATACCGTAGATGACAGAAGGAAAATAAGCAATTCAGTTTTAATGCAACAATGTGATGAATCTAAAATGTTGAGGGAAAAAAATAAGTTTCAAAAGAATAATACAATACAATTCCATTTTTAAACAGTTTAGAACCAAGTAAAACAAATACGTACAGTTTAGGGACGCATCCTCAGGCAATAAACCTACAATGAAAAGTGAGGAAATTATTACTATAAAGGGCAAGTGGTTACTTCTGGAGGGTGGAAGGAGGGGGTTGTTGTTATAGCAAGGAATAGAAAGAGGACCTCTGTGATGTTCTTAATGTTCTGTTTCTTGGCCTGGGGGATGATTGCTTGGGTCTTCACTTAACAACCATATGTTAAACTGTACATATAAATTGTATGCACTTGTCGCAGTAATATATCTTAAATTAAAAAATACTTTAAAAACTACCAAAACCCCAGATATTTCTGAAACCCCAGATATTTCTGATATAATGGACAGATCTAACTAGCTGAACAAACTGTGCACATTTATTTTCAGGATAAGCTTTGATTCTTGCTATCCACATTTCATTAATTCTGGACTTCATCAAGACCAAAGCCCAGGTGGCTATCCGCCAGCTCAGAGACCAGAGACTCTTCAGATTAATTTACATCTTTGGTCTACTCAGACTGTAATATGATGATGATGCCTTCATTATGAAAAAAAAAGGAATTAGATACACAAAATTACAGGGCTGTAAAAATAGGGAGGAAAAGATTATCTCAAAATAAGAACAAAGAAAAACAAGTGGCCTAGATTCCATCACAACTGACCTGAAGGTCATGATTTACCTAAATTTGTTCTTCACAGTTATAAGTTCTATAAATGTATTTCACAAGCTTGGTATGTGTATTTGGCTATATTTTGGAGGGATGTGAGTAATAAATAATAGTAGTTAGAGACATTGTTACAACCTTGCTGATTTGGTATTTTGAATTAAAAGAATAGTGTTAAGTGTTTTCTAAAAATCTATTAGGAAAAATATTCATATAAGCCAATTATTAATCTATATAAGATTTCAGAAAGGATGCTTAAACAAGGTTTTCAAACACTCTAAAGATCTTTAGAGGTCGAGGGCAGTGGCTCACACCTGTAATCCCAGCACTTTGGGAGGCTGAGGTGGGAGGATCATTTGAATCCAGGAATTTGAGACCAGCCTGGGCAACAAAGTGAGACCTCATCTCTATAAAAATTTTTAAAAATTAGCTGGGCGTGCTGGCATGTGCCTGTGGTTCTAGCTACTTGGGAGGCTGAGGTGGGAGGATCACTTGAACCTGGGAGGTCAAGGCTGCAGTGAGCCGTGATCATGCCACTGCACTCCAACCTGGGCAACAGATCGAGACCCTATCTCAAAAAGAAAAAAAAAGATCTTTAGAGAAAAGGTATATTCCAGGAACAAATTATAATAGTATCAATCCCTGATAAAACATTAAGCTATGATTTTTAACAGATAGTTTATAATCATTAGTAGTGACTAAGAATCAGCATGGCTTTTCTAGGAAAAAAGTATTTATTATTCTCATTTCCATTTTAAGGAAATTACTAGGTTCACGAATAAAGGGAATGTCGCAGACATCATAGCTCAATTTTCACAAAGCGTGGATACTAGTTCAATTAAGGGATTAACAATTTTTAATTGTTCAGTTATTTAACTTGTCATATCAACCTTAAAGAACTCTATTCTTCAACTTGTCCATTGTAACACTTGATTGATATCTGGCTGAAGAGCTAGAAAACTTACTTATGAACTGTACAGATGACTCAGCACTGGAGGAAGAACTAAGACATTGCATTGGAGATTCAGACTTACAGGGATTTGAACATGTTCCAAAAGAGGGCAGAAAGGAAATGAAAACTAGGTTAAAAAAAAAAAAGTTCAGCAACACAAGGTCAGTATTGAGAGGCTGTGGCTTGACATTAGTTTAGTGGAGAAAGACCCATAGTTTTAGCCAAGTGCAATTTAAATATGGGCCAACAATGTGATTTGGCTATTTAAAAAGCTAATGTGATTTTAGGGTACATAAACACAGACATAGTATCCATATCAGGTGGGTGATGGTCTTGCAGTGTTCTACGCATTAGACATAGCACAAACAGTCTTCAATTTGGGGTATCTTGTTTTCAGCAGAAAATGATAAATCAAAGATTAACCAGAGGGCAAATAGAATTACAGATGATCAGGAAATCAAGTCCTGTGAGGAATAGTGAGAAAACCTAGCAAGAGTTAGTCCTAAAGGGAACATGAGAGCTACTGTTACACATTTGAATGTCTTGCAGAAGAAGGAGGTTCTTTTCATTGATTGGTTAGTTGCTTTTTCAGTGTGCTGCAAAGAGCGGAATTGAGAGGAAATCAATAGAAGAGTAGATTCCAAATTAAAGAAGTTTTACACTCAGGGACAATGCAACCTGGAAGGGGCTTTCTTGTGAAGTACTAAGCAGAGTCCCAGAGAGCAGGAAGAGCACAGGCAAAGGGGCTGATGTGAAAAACTAAGAAATTGCCTCATAAATGGTAACCAGCAAAGGCTTTGGAGCCAGACAGACTGCAACCAACCCCATCTTTCTATACTAAACAGTTGTGTAACTGAGCAGGCTACTTAACCTCTTTGAGCTTTAGTTTCCGTACTTATAAAATAGGAATAATAATAATAATATACTCATCTCACAGGATGTTTTGGATGAGTAAATAAAGTTATGCTATTATTGGTAACCCTTGAGGAAATTCCTTCAGTGGGACCTTAGATTCCAAACCTGCAAGGCAGCAAGTAAAATCCTGAACCTTGGCTTTTTATGATCTGATAAAAAAAAAAGCTCCTCTGCCTAGAAATCACATTTGCCCATGATGAACATCACTGTGAAACTGGGGAGTCTGTGGCACTTTTTGCTAACCAAAATAGGTCAAAGAACATTTGATTTCACGTCCTCACTAACTCCTCTTTTCCCTTTCTCTGTCATAGAGAAAGTAATAAAGTCCTAACCCAGCTTTGACCATTATGTCTCCCACCTCCTTATTGGAACATTCACCCAGCTGTAAATTCAGGGCAGAACCTTTCTGCATTCAAAACCAAGCAAGCTAGGCCAGCTTTAGGGTCCAGGACTGTCTTAACCATTGCAGAATCCCACCCAGCAAATGGCAAGAGCAGTGCAAGGATACCTGGAATCTGCTTGGTATTGCACATCTCAAGGAGTTAGACCAGGGAAACGCGGTAGACAGAATTCCAGGCTCCTCCATCCCTGGTGAACATGCCATATAATTCCCTTCCCTCAAGTGTGAGCAGGGCTGTAAATGTGGTAGATTTCATTCCCACAATTAGGTAAAGGGGTGAAGGGATTTTGCAGATATAATTGATGTGCCAAATCAGTTGACATAGGGTTAATCGAAAGGAGATTATCCTGAGCAAATTAGATGAACTCTTACAAGAGAGTAGGCCCTTCCTGAAGGAAGAGATTTGAAGTACAAAACATTTTCCTATTGACTTTGAAGAAGTAAACTGCTTTGTTGTGAGGGGGCCTATGTAGAGAGCAACGTGACAAAGAACTCTTAGCCTTTAGGCCGGGCACGGTGGCTCATGCCTGTAATCCCAGCACTTTGGGAGGCTGAGGCGGGTGGATCACTTGAGGTCAGGAGTTCGAGACCAGCCTGGCCAATGTGATGAAACCCCATTTCTACTAAAAATACAAAAATTAGCTGGGCATGGTGTGGGTGCCTGTAATTCCAGCTACTCAGGAGGCTGAGGCGGGAGAATCTCTTGAACCTGTGAGGCAGAGGTTGCAGTGAGCCAAGATTGTGCAACTGCGCTACAGCCTGGGCAGCAGAGCAAGACTCCCTCTCAAAAAAAAACAAAAAACAAAAAAAACTCTTAGCCTCTAGGAGTTGGCAGTTGCTTCTGGCCAACAGCCAGCAAGAACAACAGCCTGCAAGAAGAGGGGGGCCTCAGTCATACGGTCATAAGGAAATGAATTCTGCCAACCAGCAGTGAGCTTGGAGGAAGACCTTGAGCCTCAGAGGGGAATGCAGCGCAACTACCCCATTAAAATGGTGAGACCCTGACTAGAAAATTGAGTTAACTCATGCCCGGACTTCTGACCCATGGAAAGTGTGGGATAATAAATTTGTGTTGCTTGCAGTCACTAAGTTTGTGGTGATGTGTTATGTAGCAATAGAAAACAAACGGAGGAGCAAGAAACCTGTTTGGCCTGACCCTGTCACCATCTTGTGATAGCCACATATTCTATGCCATTGCAATAAGAAATCAGTGTGCCCTTTTGGCCAGAAAGGAAAGGCAGTCTTTTTATTTAAATTATTGTTATTATTATTATTATGCTTTAAGTTCTAGGGTACATGTGCACAATGTGCAGGTTTGTTACATATGTATACATGTGCCATGTTGGTATGCTGCACCCATTAACTTGTCATTTACATTAGGTATATCTCCTAATGCTATCCCTCCCCCTCCCCACTCCCCACAATAGGCCCCAGTGTGTGATGTTCCCCCTCCTGTGTCCAAGTGATTTCATTGTTCAATTCCCACCTATGAGTGAGAACACGTGGTATTTGGTTTTCTGTTCTTGCGATAGTTTGCTGAGAATGAGGGTTTCCAGCTGCATCCATGTGCCTACAAAGGACACAAACTCATCCTTTTTTATGGCTGCATAGTATTCCATGGTGTATATGTGCCACATTTTCTTAATTCTGGCAGCCCTGGGTGGAGTTTTGCCTCCCCAGGAGCCTGGCAAGTAGGAAGAAGTGGATAAGTGGGTTCTCTTCTCACTGTGACTGGGCAGGCTGGTGCCCAGGCCAGGGAGAGACAGATGCTTCTGGGGCAAGGCAACCTCCAAACTCCCTCTTCCCCTCCCCAGGTAAGACTCTGTGAGGCTGTAAAAAGCACTATTTTACAAATAATCAACAGGCTGTTTATAAAGACTTCTTAGCTGTTCCCTAAAGTGATTCTTCCAAGAAACACTTTGCTGCAATTAGGTATGTCAGTTATAAGTTGTATATATTTTTAAAGTATAATAACATTTTACTTCATTTATTTATTTTTATTTTTTTCTTTGAGACAGAGTCGTGCTCTGTTGCCCAGGCTAGAGTGTGATGGCGTGATCTCGGCTCACTGCAACATCTGCCTCTCGGGTTCAAGCTATTCTCCTGCCTCAGCCTCCCAAGTAGCTGGGATTACAGGTGCCCACCACCAGGCCCGGCCAATTTTTATATTTTTAGTAGAGACGGGGTTTCACCATGTTGGCCAGTCTGGTCTTGAACTCATGACCTTAAGTGATCCACCCACCTCTGCCTCCCTAAGTGTTGGGATTACAGGCGTGAGCCACCATGCCCGGCACATTTTCCTTAATTTAGATTGGCCTTTGCCATGATTAACCCAAACCAGTGAGGCTTCACAGTCAGTCGTGATGAGACCTGCAAGGGCATAGAGATGGTTTCATCATGTGTTTCAGTCATGGATTGGCCACTTTCTGTGTAGTCTTGATTATGTGTCACTCTTTCACACCTGTCAACTGGGGTGAGGCAGTTGTGACAGTCTGATGGGACTTTGTGAATGGGCAAGTCTAACGTGTACCTGAGACAGAGGCGCACTTGGGGCATGCACTGAGTGGGTGTCCGGCTCCCGGACCTCTGGGTGAGGCGGTGGCCGGAGGGCCCTCCCCTTAGAGCTTGCTGGAGGGGAGCTCAGTTCCTTAACTGTGACCACCAGCCAGGGTCCGAAGCGGAGAGCCTGATGTCTGTGTGATACCCTAGCCCAGCCTCAGAAGGTCTGGGATATGGCATCGGAGCTGAGACCCAAAGGACTGGAGCAGGAGTTAGCTCCAGGGAGAGAGGGAAAGGAGCACAGGGAGCCCGAGCTCACAGATTCCTGGTGCGAGAATGATGAGCTGAGGAATGAAATGAGTGCATGGCAGCAAAGAGCTGAGGAGCTGGGCAGATGCAAGTCTGGAGAGAGGCGGGAGCCAGGTCCTGGAAAATCTTGCCATGTGCTCAGGAATCTGATCAGAGGATAATGGGTGACTTGGAGCATTTTAAAAAGGAGATCAGCATGACCAGATTGAACCCCGAGGACTGTGATTTTCAAACAGTTCCCCAGAGCGCAAAGTTTCCTCTGGAGTGGGAGAGAGGAGAGGAAGAGGGCTTCATGCTGGCACCTGCGCTGCATCTCCAAAGCATTGCTGCTCTCACCTGGTTGACCCGGCGGTTCTGGGAAGGCTTAATTTAGTAAGACAGGTCTCCCTTAAAAGTAAAGCTTGATATAACCTAGATGACTGGTTGATAGGCGCAGCAAGCCACCATGGCACATATATACTTAAGTAACAAACCTGCACGTTCTGCGCATGTATCCCAGAACTTAAAGTAAAATTAAAAAATAAAAGAAATGATCTGACACAGCAATCAATCAATCAATCAATCAATAAAGCTTCAAAGATCCTTTTAAGAAAAATTTCTCTGGTTGCAGAGAGGAGACGGGATTGGAAATAGCAACACATGTGGTCCCAGAGGAAAGTGATGGGGCCCAGTTCTTGAAAGTGGGACTGGGGAGAAGTCCGCAGATGGGGAGGTGTTTAGGAGGAGGGGAACTCTGAAGGACTCACTGATCAGGGAGAGGGGATTGAGGAGGCAGAGAAGAAGTGAAGATGTGTCCTTGGTTTTTTTTTTTCGAGTGGCTGGTGGAAAAGTATTGCCATTCCAGCGGCATCGGGCCTGGAGCATGAGAGGTAAGATTGGTGCAGATGCTGAGTTAGATTTGGGTGTGTTCGTTTTTGGGTGTCAGTGGCACAACCAAGTAGGCAGAGTGTATGAGTCTGGGGCTAAGAAGGAAGGTCTGGACTGGGTGTGGCTTTAGGAGACCTCAGCCTATAGATGGTAATTGAATCCATGGTACACGTCTCTGTTACCCAGGAAGACTGTGCATGGTGAGAACAGAGACATGGGAAAAGTCCTGGGAAGCATTCACATTTAAGAAACAGCCAGAAAAGAAGAGGCTGGCAAAGTCAACTCAGGTGGACAGTCCAGGGCGTGGCAAGGAAAAGCGAAAACGGTGATGTCACGAGAGCCAAGGAAAAGCATAAAGAATAGAAGAGTATCAGTAAGAACCCAACACTGCAGAGAAGGTAAGTGCAATCCAGACTCTGAGAAGTGTTTATTTAAAGACAAGAAGGTTGTTGGAGACCCTGGCTAGGGCAGTTTCAGAGAAGTACTGGTGCAGAAGCCAGAGGAGAGGATTTAAGAGGTCAATGTGAGCCAATGTGAAGATAAAAGATCATTCTTTCAAGAACTGTGTCTATAAGGGGTGGGAGCGAGATGGGGAGTAGGAGTAGGACAAGTGGGGTTGTGTTTTTTGAGAGGTGAGAACTTGGGCATGTTTGAATTCTGATGGGAGGGAGTCAATATAGGTGGAGGGGCTCTGCATTTAAAACACAAATCATAGTATGATTTTTATTTATTCACTTCAGAACTTTCTTGAGCACTTACCCTTTGCAGGGCTTGGGCTCTGTTGGTTATGGGAGAGGAAAAAGGGAGGGAGAAAGGGTGCACATCAAGTTTAATGACTTTCCTACCTGCTCTCAGAAACATATTCAAAGTGGTGTTGACAAGCTGGATCTGGCAGATGAAATGCCACAGCCCCTTTCATCGTATGTTATGGGGCTCGGTCTTCTAGACATTGTTTTACTGATTAGCTTCTTGAGCTTGTTGGTTGGCTGTACCAGAGTAATGAACAGGCTGTGCCTAGCCCTGCTGAGGGAGAAGCACATGAACTCTGAGTCTTTGGCAAGCTGGAGGCCAGAGGTCCTTCCAAAGGCCAGAACATTCCATGGTTCTGGAGGCCTGAGGCTAAATTCCATGTGAGCGGCCCTTGTGCTTTGTTTTTTTTCTAGGTTGACCTATCCTGGAGAAGACTTGGGACAAAGCACCACTTATTTTGCTTGTGGACATGACAACAGAAAAAAACATGTGTAAGAGGGGAACTAGGTGTTCTAAACTGTGGTCAAACTATCTGTAATAAAGCTTTGCTTGTTTTATTTAATTTCTAATCTGTTGCAGGCCAATGCTTACTCAAACAGAAAGTTTGAGTAATTAAACCAGTGATTTATTGTTTAGGGACCAGCATTTGTTCCAGGACCACGCTGTGGGTAGCCCACGTTCACTTCCCTTCCATTGACAATGCTCATTCTGGCTCTTTACCCATGTCTAGCGCTTAGAATGGTCAAGTGTGTTTGCCTTCAGGCTCTCAGGAGCTCAGTTCAGATGCCACTCCTCCTACGGATTCTACTTCACTCACTCTTCCTAGGAGGGATTGGGTGTCTGCCGTCTGACAGTGGATTTCCACGAGACGAGGGTTTGAGTGTTAGGAGTTTATTGGGAAAGAACCCCAGAGAACATTGGAAAGGGAGTGGGGAGATGAATGAGAAGGGGAAAAGTCAGTAAAGGGATCAACTGAGCAAGCCATCTGGTAGACAGCTGACACTTGGTTCTGCTGGCAGGATTCTGAGAAATAGGGTGGAGACACTCACCTCAGAGTTAGCTCCCCCAAGGCATGAGGAAGCTGGGTATTGATACACCATGGTCATTCATAGGCAGGCAGCTGCTTAGGAGGACATTAATTCCTCCTCACTACCAGCCTGCAGGGCAAAGTGGTCTCCAGTGGCCAGAGAAAGCCCCCAGGCAAGAAACTGCCTGTACCTTCAGTTGAATTGGTGGGGAGTCTTCAGCCTCTGCTACACTCTGCCTCCATCTGTAGTCCCATCAGACCCTATGGTTTCTTTCTGTTCCATGCCCATCATATTGCTTTGTAATTATCTATTTCCTTGTTTATTGTTTATCTCTTTTTCCTAGAGTCTAGGACCTAGACTGGGAGCTCTTTAAGGGCAGAAGCTATATCCTGTATCTCTGCATCTCATTGTGGAGTGTGGTATTTTTCATCCCAGAAGATGAAAGAATGCATGAATCTGGGCCTTCCAACACCTCAGCATGGGCTAGGTTTTATCCTCATTTTAAAAGTTAACAAAATAAGACAGAGAGAGGCTATGACCTGCCCTTGGTTATGAAGCTAACTGGTAGCAAAATCAGATCTCCCAATTCCAAATCCTGGTTCTTCTCATTGATTACAGCTGCCTGCAATTTTCTCTTCCATTTCTTACTCCCATATCCTAGTTCAAGAGCATCCACAAGGACGTGCATGTGTACACACACACACACACACACACACACACACACACACACCACTGAGTGCTTCTCTGTAGATACTTGCTGCTTTGTTTTTTCTTTTGGGCTGGTGGCAAGGTGGAATGAAAAAGTGAGAGTGGTCTTCTAATAGATATTTACAAGTTGCAAACCCAGCTGGGGTCTATGGAGTTATCCATTCTGAGGTGATATAGAATGGCCCCAGATGGATTCACAAGATAAATGGAAGGGAAGGAGAGTGGCCTCAGCTCTGTCCTCTCAAGCCGACCATAAACTCTTGTCACCTGGAGTCCTACGCCATACTGTATCTCCTGAAGGTGTTGCTGATTTGGGGTGACTCTCAGCAGCCTCAGCTATTTTTCCCCTTGACTGGTTTCCTAAAAGGACCAGGGAAGCTTGCTTCTGAGTGCAAGTCCTGTGCCTTGTCTTACCCTCTCCCCATTGTTCTCTGCTCCACAGCCAAATTGGGCTTCTGTTATTTATTATTTCTTTATCCATGGTTGGCTCTCCCCCTGGGCCTTTGCACATGCTGTTCCCTTTGCCTGGAATTCAGCCCCTCTGCTTCCTCCTAGTTACCTTCCCCTCCTCGTTCATTAGCTCTGGTGTCCTTTCTTGAGTGTGCCTCCCCTCTCTGCACCCCTACCTTCCTCCACCCCCTACACCTCATACCCTCTTACCTGGAGCCATCCCACCTCCTTTGTGGCATTCATTCCAGTTTGCAAGTGTACACATTTGCTGAAGTCATATCTTTTCAGGACAACGTCCCCTTTTAGAGTCTACGTTTTTGGGAAGAAAGAGCTGTGTCTGGTTTTGTCTAGTATTTCGCTCTTGTACATAGTTGGTACTCAAATATTTTGAATGCATGAATGGATCAATGATCAAATGAAAAGCTAAGCCTCACAAGCTCCTCCCAAGATAACCCTTACTCATCTTTTTTAATAGATAATGAGATGGAAACTCAGAAGATTTGGGCTTGCCAAAAGCCCAAGAGCTCATGAGTTGGGACAGCTGCAGAATTCCACCCAGGGCTGCCTGACTTCAACCCCCAAGCTTGGTGATATTGGGAGAGGAGGCTAGGTGGGGCCATTCAAGGAAACTTGAGTCCTATGATGTTTCTTTATTGATGCACACAAAATAATTTAGGTCTCTAAATCATTTTATGTGCATCAACACAAAAAGTAACACTAGACTACAGGAACTGAGCTAAAAGCAACACCAGACTGCAGGAACTGAGATCATGACAAGGTGATTTCAGCCTTGGTATGCCAGTCCTCAAAGGGTCACAAGATGAAGGGAGATTCCCCATGTTTACAATGAAGAGACCTTAATAGTAGCACAATGCAGAGCAATCTCCAGACACACAAAAAAAGATCTCCTGGTCTTTTTGTCTCTCTCTTGAGGAAACTTAACTTCATTGCTCAAATAATTGATGGGATATAAATTAAGCAGGATTGAAAAACCCACCAATCTCATAGACAGTGACTTGGATAGGAGCCGAGAGATAGAGGTTCTGGTTGTAGTTGTATCAGACTTGCCTTATATCACCACCCATGATGCTAGGTTCATCAACTGATGGATTCCCAGGTCCATCTGATTTGAGGTTAAAATTAATTCATTAGCCTTAGCTCTTCACTATCCCACTCAGGGTACTCCCCACTGCAACCTCTGACCCAGCTAGGCAGTCCTAAGTTTTACCTGCAATAAGGTCCTAAAGATGTGTCCTGAAAATTAAATGTTAGAAAAGGTGCTGTATAACTTAATTACTCTTTGCTTTGTAGACACACGCTTTGACCTTCCCCACTTCTTGTATCCCTTGAACTTCATCCTCCCATCCCCCATGACTGAATACACAGAGCCCTGGCTTAAGTTTGAAGAGCACCAGCATTTGGGCTTAGGAAGCTGCTGCTTGTGACCAGCTAGCATCTTACTATTCATGCCAGTATTTTCATTCCCTCCCTGACTCCATTTATTTTCATAAAGTAATAATTGTGGAGGATATAACAGAACTACATTTTTATTTTTATTTATTCATTTATTTTGAGACAGAGTTTTGCTCTTATTGCCCAGGCTGGAGTGCAGTGGCGTGATCTCGGCTCACCACAACCTCTGTCTCCCGGGTTCAAGCCATTCTCCTGCCTCAGCCTCCTGGGTAGCTGGGATTACAGTCATGTGCCACCACGTCCAGCTAATTTTGTATTTTTAGTAGAGACAAGGTTTCTCCATGTTGGTCAGGCTGGTCTCGAAGACCCGATCTCAGGTGATCTGCCCGCATTGGCCTCCCAAAGTGCTGGGATTACAGGCGTGAGCCACCACGCCTGGCCAGACCTGTTTTTACATGTTAAACAAAAGTTGGTCTAACAGCAGAACCTTTTCTTCAAATGAAAGCCTATACAGAACCTCGATATACAAGCCAATAAGAGAAGAATGGCTCAGGCCTGACATGGTGCCTCACGCCTGTAATCCCAGCACTTTGGGAGGCTGAGGTGGGAGAATTGGTTGAGCCCAGGAGTTTGAGACCAGCCTGGGCAACATGACGAGACTTTGTATCTAGAAATTTAAAAAATTAGCTGGGTGTGGTGGTACGGACCCCACTACTCAGGAGGCTGAGGTGGGGGGATCACTTGAGCCTGAGAGGTTGAGGCTGCAGTGAGTTGTGAGTGCACCACTGCACTCCAGACTCCAACCTGGGTGAAAGAGCAAGACCCAGTAGAGGGAGAGGGAGAGGGAGAGGGAGAGAGAGCATGGCACATGTTGAAAGGCTTCAGGGACCTAGAGCCCTGTCTATGCAAACCTGGCTCTGTGCAGCTGGGTGGAAGCCATCACTATCAAATAATACTTAATTTCGCCTTCCATAATGTTTGTATAACAAAGATGACAACTTTGTTGAAATGGAGCTGTCAGATGGCAGGCAGGGCCATGTCATACCCTGATATGTTTGGTTGCATCCCTGAAACCTCTGATATGTGAACATATCTACTTTGCACAAGAAAGGTCGTCATGAGGGTCATTTATAACTCATGAAGAAAGGGCCGGTCAGCAGACGGGAGAATAAACAAGGTCACCTGCAGTTGGTTTCTTGGGTGTGGTCGTTTTTCTTCATTCTTTATCACATCCTTTCTTCATTCCCTACATATGTGCTTCCATTTTAGTAACTGGGGCCCATGGCTGGCTCCCCCTCTCCCCACATCTCCCTGTTGATGGACTTCAGTTTTAACATTTGGGACCCACTGAGCCTGATCCCTACTCCTCAGCCATCTTTTAGGGCTGCCGAGACCCCAGTTTCCCTCCAGGACGGGTGGCTGGGCCTTAACTTTGCCTGCTCGCCTCTTTGGAGCTAATGTCCTGCCACTTGAAATTATTCTAAAGTGCATATATCCATGATGGATTTACAGGTAATATTCAATAATGTTAGACTTTTTTTTTAACTTCTAAAAAATCCCAACTTGTGCTTTATTTTGTATCTCACTAGCATTAGTGAAAAATATATTTTAACCTATTGGGCTCATGGGGTCAGCTTTACTTGGGTGCAAATGGTACAATAATGTCACAGTGAAGTATAGGCTTATAAACATTTAAATCTCTATTAGAGGCCTCATGAGTGATTTAATTTCATTTTATAACAAAAACAAAAAATAAAAAACAATCCCACTCCCTCAGGCTACACTAGTTCCTCAGTGTTTCACTTCTAGATTGAGGTATCAGAGGAAACTCACTGGGAAGTCAAAAAAGGGAAGAAAATTGAAAACATATACACCTACTTAAGAAAAAGCCAGTTGGAACTGCTGTTACAATGGAAATACCAAATAGTCAAGTACTGTCAAAGATGATGATTTTTTTTCTTTCATTTTGAATTTTTGTAACCAAAGTGTTTTGTAAAAGGAAATCTTCATTTGATCGGACATAGGATCAGCTATAGTCTGCCCTCCAATCCCAGTGCTAGCCTCAATGCTGCTGCTTCCCATGTGTAAGCTTTTGGGGAAAAGACTTCATGACTCTTGGGAGGATTTGGCCATGGCTCCAGTATAAAGGGTCACACAACCCTTTTAGGCTTAGAGGAAAGCTTGGGAGCTCCTGCTAGGAAAAATGTCCAGATCAACAAAATTTTGTATATAATTTTGGAGTGTTTATATATTCCCCAAATTCATGGACCCAGATTTTTAAAACCCTCCTGTAAAATCTTTCCAACGTTGACACAAAAAGATTATTAAGGCCCAATTCACAGTGACATTGGCCTGTGAAGGTGCACAAACTGGGCAGCCTACCCTAATAAATCATGGAGTAGGAACAGGTGACAAGCAGACACTTGCACCCACACTGAGCACAGAACAAATGGCAGGTGTGGTTCACGGCCCTGGATGCTGAGCTGTTGACAAACTTGAGAGGGACAGAGCAGCAAGTGTGGAGGCAGGACAGGGCTATGCAGATCTGATAAGAGGATTAGGTTACACTGCCCTTCCACCATTCCTAATGCCCTCAGACTGAGCAGCTGCACCAGCTCGCTCTTTCTCAGTTAGAAAAGTCTCTGTTGGAGCAGTAGCTGTGGGCCAGCACTCCCTGCTCCCGAGCACCTGCCTTTCCCGGAACTCCTGGTGTCAGGAATGCTGCCCCTCTAGTCCAGTACCTGCATGCTCTGCAAGACAGCTCTCCTTTCACCTCACAGGAGCCACCAGCCTAATTCTGGGGGTGGGTTTAGCTGGTTCTCCAGTGCTCCCCTGGCACCCCGCCCACCGCTCTTTTACTGCACCCGCCACGCTGTGCCACGAGGGTTTGTTCATGTAGCTTCACCAAGATAACAAAGACTTGCTCTGTGCACAGTGTCAGGCACACAATGACTATTTTTAAATGTTTGTGAAATTATATGCTCACAACTGTGTGACATACGGTCAACCCACTGAAAGAATGTGACCTATATGATGCATGCAGGATGCAGACACTCTGGGGAGCCCCAACATTCGTGAAAGCATCTTTCCTAAGAATAAAGACTGGTCGTGAGGAACAGCCTGAGGTGGAGGGAGCAGCCTGAAGTGACAGGAGCCGCTGGAAGTGGTAGAAGTGGCAGGAGTATCCTGAGGTTGTGAAAGCAGCCTAAAGTTGCCAGAGTGTCCTGAAGTGGTGGTGGGAGTCCCCTGAAGTGGGGAGAGCAGCCTGAAGTGGCAGAAGCAGCCCACAGCAGAGGACAGACGGTGCCCCTACTGAGCATGGAGTCAGAAAACTAAGAGCAGCTTCGTGCCAAAACCCCTGAATAATGGCGTCCTGAAGCAGGAAGGTAACCACACTCTCTAATCAGGGTGAGCAGTCAGAAAGTTTAAGGGGATCTTATTTTCAAAATGCATGCCACAGACCTCATGTTTGTTTGGCCTCTGTGCTTTTATTTTCTTTGAATTAAACCTTTTGGCCTTCGCCCTGAATGAGAGGGCCTTTGAGGAGCTGGGATGGCCGCAGGACAAAGCTTGTCCAGTAAACAGGGCAGTCTCGGATGATGGGAAAGGAATGTTCTATGCAGAAAACATCCCTCAAGCCATCAAATCATGTCAGGACAGGTGATGGCATGGTGACCTACCAAGGACGAGACACAGATGGAAAACAGGGGTTCCCTCTGCATAGAGGGAACTTCAGAGGGACAATAGAGAGACACAGCACTGCCTCCACCTGCAAGCAATCACCTTTAGCTAGTCGTCATCCTTCTCAGCCTCAGTTTCCCTATCTGTTAAAGGAAGGCATTAGAAGTTGCACATGTATTTTACCCACAGGCCAGTCTGTTGGGGTGAATCTTATATGAGTCCAATAGGTTCAGCAGATAAAGAAGAAGGATCATAAGTGGGGCCCAGGGCCTTGCCCACGCACCCCCATCCCCTCTCTGGCCTCAACACCCCAAGGGGCAGAAAACTTTCTCAGGAACCCAGAAAACCATCGCATAAACTGCTTCTTTCACCCCAGTCCCAAACTCCAATGACCCCAAAAGCTGGATGGTCACATAAAGCGTGATGTTGGCTCATTTTAGCCATGGAGGACTTGAGGACTTGAGAAGCTGTGCTTCTTCCCCAGGAGAGGTTGTTGCTGGACTCTGGCAGCTTTAGGAATATTAGCCCTAGGTTCCCAGACTAGATTTTTGCATGAAGACAGAAATCCAGATTTTTTCATTGAATTCACCTAATTTTTATAACATTAAGAGATGATTTTTTGGAGAAGTTTTAGGATTACAGAAAAATTGAGTGTAGAGTATACAGAATTTCCATGTATGCCCTCTTCTTGGCCTCAGTTTCCCCTGTAATACCTTATATTAGGGTGGCAAGTTTGTTACAATTGACGAACCAATATTGATACATTACTACTGGCTAAAGCCCATAGTTCATATTTGGGTTCACTCTTTGTGAAGTATCTTCTGTAGATTGTGACGGGGTATACTGACACGTACCCACCATCATAGGATCCTATGGAATAGTCTCACTGCCCTAACAAGCCTGTGCTCTGTGTGCCTGTTTCTCTCCACTCCTCGCACCAGCCCCTAGCAGCCCCTGATCTTTTTTACTGTCTCTATAGTTGTGCTTTATCCAGAATGTGATGTCACTGGAACCGTAAAGTATGTAGCCTTTTCAGATTGGCATCTTTCATTGGGTGTATGCATTCCTTTCTGAAACCCTCCTAATTTTTAACTATTGAGAACCAATGGAAATTGTCACAAAACACTCAAAAGCAGAACTTCACCCTACCCCATTTTCTGAGTTGGATGAGTAGGTACCTTTCTCTTTCTTTCTACAACTGATATTGGGAGCAGGGGTTGTTGGGGGTGAGGGAGAGAATCTCAGAAGTAGAGTCGGACACAAGGGGCAAGTGGCACCTGGTAGGGGATGGTCTTATTTTCCCCTTTGGACTGGCCCCTTGTGACAAGCCCCTTCCCCATCAGTCTGCCTGCCTTCTGGCCTCCCCTGGCTGCAGAACCTGCATCATCCAGTATCTTGCCCGCCCTTGCTTCTCCCTCTCCCCCTCATCCCCCTATGCTTGCTTCAGCGAGAAAAGCCACAGTAAAAAACCAGCAGAGTGGGCCTATGTCCCAGCTGTGCCCATGGCCAGGGCTTGCCCAGAAGCAGTGGGCACAGCCTAATAAGATTTAGCAGCCCTGGCTGTCAGCAGCAGAAGCCAATGATAACTGGATAATATTTCAAGTGTGGGGCTCACGGTTTATTTTTATACACATGCAATGCCCATTTAAGAAATGCCATCTTTGCATTTAAAGCCTGTGGAGGAAGCTTAAGAGCCTGGGGTCAGGATCAGACAGACCTGGGCTCAGATGGCGCTGCTGCTGCTGACAAGATGTATGATCCTGGCTAAGTTTGGACCCACTCTGGGCCCCTGTTTTCTCATCTACAAAAATGAGCATCATAATGCCTTCTCTGAGAGTTATGATGAGGAATGACTGTGACAAGTGCCTTGCACACTGGAAACACGCATAGGTATGAATTCCCTTTCCTTTCTGGGAGCTGGAGGCCTGAGTTTCAGTTCCAGTTTTGCTCTTATCTAACTGTTTTATCTGGGACTAGCCGTTGAATCATAGACACACAGGCCAATAACTGCCCTGCCCCTATTTGTTTTTAAACTTGTTATTGAAAACCCTTTTTTAAAAATTGAAAACCTTTTTATATACATTCAGAAAGTACACATACCATAGCTGTGCACCTTAATGAATTTTCAAAAACTGAACACACTGTGTATTCCATCTGCTTTTGTAAATTGAGGTTCTTTTTGAAACACAGCCATGCCCATTTATTTCTGTATATGTCTATGTCTATGGCTGCTTTTGCACTACAATGACAGAACTGAGTGGTTGAGATGTAGGCCATATGGCCTGCAAAGCTGAAAATACTATCTGGCCCTTTACAGAAAAAGTATCCTGACTTCTGTATAATATTCCATTGTGTGACTATACTAACATTTATTTATTCATTTTGCTGTCGATGAGCAGTAGATTGGGTAGTTTCCAATTTGGGGCTATTATGAGTAACTTGCTATGAAGATCTCATATATGTGTTTTGCAGAAAATACATATGTGTTTCTGTTGAGTCTATTCCTAGGAGTGGAATTATTGGAACCAGGGAAGACGTAAGTTTAACCTTATTAAAAACTGCTAGTTTTCCAAAGTGGTTGCACCATTACCTCTCCCACACGCAGTGCCTGAGAGTTCCACTTGCTCCATATCCTTCCGATACTTGCTGTTTTCTGTGTTTATCACTTCAGACATTTTTTCTCCCTGCCCCTTCCCCGCCCCCCGCACACTTTGATGCTTCTCCTCTCTCTAAGCTATTTCTATTTGTGCTTGGACACCTCCGGCAATAGAGCACTCACGGCCTCAAGGGACAACCGTTTCATCTTTGGATACTTCTGATCTCTTAGGAGCTTTTCCTCATATAGTAGCCCTTCAGATGTTAAAAAAATCAGTGCTCATATTCCCACGGAATGTTATCTTCTCCAGGAAAAGAAACCAGAATATTTCTAGCTTCTTTAAAGTTGCTCAAAAGACATGGATCTGCATGCCTTCGTCATCCTGGCTGCCTGATGAATGTTTAGCTTCTCTGGGCCTCAGGTCCCCTGTCCGTAAACTGAGGGAGTTCAATGAAAAGATCTTTAGTCACGTGAACTCCAACATTTTGTGTTAAATGTTGTCATGGGTACCCTTGAAGAGAGTTCCGCACACATCTTTAAACAGGGGATCACACCAAAATGGTCCTGTTCACGTCTACTGAACAGTAGAGAATGGAGACAGTAGAGAATGGAGTACTGCTGACAGTAGAGAGTGGAGACGTTTATTTATTCATCTTCTCCTCTAACAAATTGTTCCTGAACACGGAGGATGTTCCACGTGCTGCCCTAGGACTCCAGGATGATGGGACTGATAAAGGTCTCTCGTGTCAAATACGACTCTGGCAGGAAGGGGGAGTGAGGAAGTGGACTGTGTGCCTGGGCGACTCTGTAGCATCCAAGGGAGGTTGGCACTGTGCCACGTGCACCTTTAAAAGGCAAGCGTCATGGGAAATGTTGAGGCTGATGCAGATCACTGCAAGCTGCAGGGTAGCTGGCTAGCTAGGTGAGGGAGGAGGAGTTTGGGCCTTTGGCTGGTCACTGGGGGCATTTGGCCTGGGGCATTGCTCCCTCTGGAGATACGGAGAGTGCAGGCTTCACTTTCAGTATTCGCAGACTTCCTTTGTAGCAAGAAATTCCCAGGCCAGACTTCTCTTTTGCTTTCTCCCTGACACAAGTGGGAGTAGAGAGTAACAACCGAAGGCCAGGTCACCAAATCCAGATGGCAGGCAGACACCAACCTAATCTAACTGACCCAAACACTGTCAAAATGCAAAGCCTGGGAGGAGAAAATGAAAATATTGATTAGGTTTGCAAGACTCCAGATTCCACTGAGTCTAACAGGAGCACGGCTTTGCATATTGTAAAAGAAAAATCTAGCTATGATGTATTAATTCATGGAGTGGATACTCTAAGTTTTGTTTTATATACAAAGTTTTAGAATATGCCCAGGACCCCAGCTTGTAAGGATAACCAGCTTGTCAGGATTACAAACTCAAGCAGTCAAGCTTCAGGTGCATTGCTCATAAGGATGATGCTATTCACGTGTAGTAACAGAGCTTCATTTGGGAAGAAAGCCCTCACTGGCAGTCGGAATTGCGGCCTGACGGCTTGGCCAGCTCTGGTGTTGGAATGGCGAGGTGGATGAAATCCCAGGGGCAGCCCAAATCCGTCTTCCAGTTTTACAGAGGGGCCTAGGAATGAAGGTCCCAGGGTCACAGAGTTTACTAAAGTAAATTGCAGTGTTAAGGGTGATGTAAAAATTCCTCCTGGCTGGGCATGGTGACTCTGCCATTCAGGGGTCATGTCTATAAACTATAGGCCAGCGTTCTTTACAAAGGTATTAGTTAGAGATGAAACTATTAGTTGGAAAAGATACGCATTCTTTCCTGATAGTACAATTCTCCTAAGAATATTTAAGGATTATTTTAAACTTTTGCATGTGACAATTAGTGTATAGAATATTGCCACAATTTCAAAATTGAAAATAAAAAGTCATATATTTTCTTTCACCTTCCGTTTAAAAAAAAAATCCAGAATGAGTAACTGGAAAAAAGGAATGAATTCTCCAAAGCATCAAAAATTTACTACAAGAGGAGAGAGATGTTATGTAATGCATAATTTACTTTAAAATGTTTTAGCATAAACATTCTTATATATGTGTGTGCAAACTGATTTTAATATAGACTCTGCAATTTTAACTTTTAGAAGCCTTGCTCAGAAATGCAGACTTCAGGAGTGCTGTTATAAGTTACCAAAACTTTTTATTAGATCCTTGGCTAATGTTTCACCAGTAGTAAACATGGTTTAGGATCTGGGATTGAGTGTGCATCTTTGCAGGCACACCTGTCCTGGTGTGGATGGGATGCAGGAGCCTGCTGAGCCCAGCATTGCTCGCACCCTCCAGAGTGGTGCCCTGGACTTGCAGCTGGAGATTTTCCAGCCAATCCCTCTAGAAGATTAGCTAAACCTTACTGCTAAATTATTGGGGTATCTGCTTCACATGAACCTTTCATGATTTACTGGATAGTCTAAAGGGCACAAAGTAGGGCCTCACAGACTTTTCAGAAAAGCTCGCATGCCTGTTTCTATATCTGCTTGCTTAGAAACATTTTCCACAATTCCATGTGAGGCTTGCCTTCCCTGTACATGCTACCTGGCAGAGATTCCCAGTGGGGTCTTTCAGGCCCTCACCTTCCTCCCTGTGATCTTGGAAGGCTGCCAATAGCCACTGAGCCCAGTCAGTTGTGAAGAGTCAACTGGCTTAAGCTTGACCTTGGGAAAAATATTTCATAAACTTAAAAAATGTAATATTGGAATCTCACATTTTTAAAAATAGAATTGCACCACTGGTAGTATATCCAGGTGAGGTGTTATACATTTCAGGTACTCCTCTGCTCATTACTCACATTGTACCTGGTACATCATGTCTGCTCACTACCAGGAGACAGGAGCACCCAAAAGTGCCCTGTTTGTTTGGCCCATAGCTAGTGCTAAAAGAACAATAAATGCATTTTTCATAATGATATTTATCATTATGATAAGTAGATTAGGGATTGGCAAATTATAACCTAGGGGGCAAATCTCACTTCCTACCTGGTTCTGTAAATAAACTTTTATTGGCATACAGCCACAGGCTTTTATTTACATTCCCTTTGGCTGCTTTCACAGTGGCAGAGTGGAGTAGCTTCAGTAGACACCCTGTGGCCTGCAAAACTGAAAACATTTACTATCTAGCCCTTTACAGAAAAAGATTCCCCGCCCCTGACATAGATGGATAGCCTTAGTTTCTCATCCCATGACTTCTCAAAAAAAAAAAGCCCTATTCATTTTGAAGTCACAAAACTGGCTTGACGTGTAAAATAGGTGGTACTTGAAAAAGCATTGTAATTTGCAGTATGCTTTTAAATTTCGTCTTATACTTCAGCGTTTGTAGAAATCCCAAAAGGGCAGTTCCATGAGAGGAGGAGAGACAGGGTGTTCAATGATCACAGAGAGAGAAAGGCAGATGGAGGAGACAGCGTAGTGACAGGGCCCTTTCCTCTGCCTACGAATGAACCTGCCCCACAGCCGTTCTTCCGCTCCTCAAACACAGCAGTGGTCTGACCTCAGGACCTTTCCACCAGCCACTTCCTCCATCTAGATCACTTTTCTCTCAGGTGTCCACCAGGCTGGCTCCTTCTCATCACTCAGGTTTCAGCTCAAATGTTGCCTACTTGCAGAGATCTCTCCTGCTCACCCACTCCAAAGATTCATTCCCTCCCCCCAGACACATTCTAGAAAACATTACTTCTTGTTTTTTTTTCCTCTTTATGTCACTCCTTGGATGAAATTATCTTGTGTTTGTTTAGTGTCAGTCATCCTGTTAGAGTGGGTAGCAAGGCAGACATGAACAGGACAGGAAAGGGTCTTCCCAAGGAAGGTTAGGCAAGCATCAGGTGATGGTCAGGTGGCTGTTAAACTGTCTCTCTAAAATAATAATTGTTCACAGCCAGTGCCAGGGAAAGGCAGTCTCTCAATAGATAGAAAATACCCAGCCCGGTGGGGTGGCTCCTACCTGTAAACTAAACCCCAGCATTTTGGGAGATGGTGGATTGCTTGAGCTCAGGAGCTTGAGACCAGCCTGGGCAAAATGGCAAAATCCCATCTCTACCAAAATCCAAAAAAAAAAAAAAAAAAATTTAGCCAGATGTGGTGGCATTCGTCTGTGGTCCCAGCTGCTCGGGAGGCTGAGGTGGGAGGACTGCTTGCTGCTGGAGCCTGGGAGGTGGAGGTTGCAGTGAGCTGAGATCACAGCACTGCACTCCAACCTAGGTGACAGAGTGAGACCCCATCTCAAAGAAAACCCCCAAACCCTGAAGCTGGTGATCAGCAACTTCCCAATAAGACCTCAGGAGTTGGACTCAGGACTTGGGTGCGTGGGCTCAAGCACGTGCACTAAGAGGCAAAATGGTGGCGTTTAACTGGTATATATGACCTTCCTCTAGGAACACTCGCCTGGTAAGGGGAAAATGCCTCAAGTGAGCATGAGCACAATTTCAGTAAACACATTGTGCATGTGGCCCCTCCCAGGTGCTGGCAGGCCGCTGCTCAAGCAGTCAGCTTGCCCCAGGGAAAAATCAAGGGAGGAGAGATGCAAAACCCTGGAAGCGTGCCAATACATAAAACCCCAACTCAAAGGTCAAACCGGGCACTTGAATCTCTCAAGTTGCCCGCTTGGCCCTCTTCCAAGTTTACTTTACTTCCTTTCCTTTCCTGCTTGTCCTGAGGAAGGATTCTTCCTCAGATGAATTATTTCCTCTGAGAAGCAAGAATCAAGTTGCTCTGGACCCATACGAATTCCCCAATGTTAACAATTCCAGACCCCATGAAAGGAGGACTCCTGTCTGTTTCACTCATCGTTGTACCCCCAGAACCTAGGCAGTGCCTGGCACACCATGGGTCTTAAAGGAAAAGAATGAATTAATTGAGTAAGTTAATGGAATGAGTTAAGTCCACTAATTAATTCATTCCATCAATTCATTCATTGATAGAATGAATGAATGAATCGAATGGATTAATGAACAGTTAACCACCACACGGTAATTACTGAGTCCTGGGTCTCTGCTTCTTTCCCCACCCAGCCTGGCCTCACAGTGGTGAGCTGAAGGCAGAGCTTTTCCTGTTTATAGGTGCATAGGACCAATGACTTAATTTAACAAAACGGCTCTGGTTTGCCCATGCCACTTCCTTTAACTCCCATCTAGTTTCTTTATTCATTCAGTATTTAAGGGAGGCCCACTTGATACAGTTTGGCTCTGTGTCCCCACCCAAATCTCATGTTGAATTGTAATCCCCACTGTTGAGGGTGGGACCTGATGGGAGGTAATTAGATCATAGTGGTGGATCCTTTGTGAATGGTTTAGCACCATGCCTTTGGTGCTGTTCTTGTGATAGAGTTCTTGTGAGATCTGGTTGTATAAAAGTGTATAGTACCTCTCCCCATCCCTCTCTTGCTCCTACTCTGGCCATGTAAGATGTGCCCATTCCCCCTTCACTTTCTGCCAAGATTGTAAATTTCCTGAGGCTTCCCCAGAAGCTGAGCAGATGCCAGTGCTATGCTTCCTGTACAGCCTGTGGAACGGTGAGCCAATTCATCCTCTTTATAAATTGCTGAGTCTCAGATATTTCTTGACAGCCATCCGAGATCAGACTAATACACCACTCTTTGCCAGGCACTTGAACTTGTGCCCGGAGGCAGCTTGCCATTCTGAGGGAGAAAGTAGTTAAACAAGCCATAACAATAGGTGGGATGGGGCAGTACAGTGTGCCCAGGAAACAGGCAGGAAGGATGCCAGCCTTAATCTGCAGGGTTGAGGAAGCCTTCTCTGAGTAGATGACTTCCAACCCAGAGAGCTGGAGGGAGATCTGCAAAGGGGAGCAGGGGTAGGAGCAGATAGGGGACTGTTTTCCTAAGCAAGGCCCTAGGGAGTTACTTTAAATAACCTGCAGAGGTGCAGCTGGAACTGAGCTTGCAGTGGAGAGCAGAGGTGGAGAGGTGGGCTTGGTTGCCAAGAAATTCCATGGGCGAGAACCGCTTGGACTTCAGTCAGCAAAGGGAGAAGCGCTTTAACTGGGGAGTGTGGGATGAATTCCCCCAGACCCCGTGGTAATCTTGACTCTGCAAGGGGAAGGGAGGCAAGTTTCTTCCCCTTGCTATAGACAGCTCCCCTTTGAGAGCTTCTAGCCTGCACTGAGTAACCTGACCAGCAGGCACCATAACTGACAGAATGATACCCAGGGCAGGCTGAAGAGGTTCTGGGACTTTCAGTGATGAAACCAGGAAAGGCCCAGACCACCAGAGACCAGTTGGCCACCTACCAGCAGGGCTTCTGTTCAACCCATATACATGAGTTACGGTTGTGGTGGTTATTATACTAATGAAATCTTTCCCTATTTAGTGATTTAGTAAATAGCACCTCTCTGAGCCCTGGCTCTGTGTCCCCATTCTCTTTGCAGTATAGCCCACTGGCCCCAAACTCCCAGGACCTCCTTGTGTACTAGTGTGCTGTGGCTGCTGTGACAAATACTGCAGACTGGGTGGCTTAGGCAACAGGAATTTATGTCCTCACCATTCTGGTGGCTAGAAGCCCAAGATCAAGATGTCAGCAGGGCTGGGTTCATTCTGAGGCCTCTTCTGTAGAAGGTGGCTCGTAGATGGCCACCTTTTCTGTGTCTTCCGTGTGTCTCTGTCCTAATTTCCACTTTTTATAAGGACCTTGGCCATATTGGATTAGAGTCTACTCATATGACTTCCCTTTACCTTAATCACCTCTTTACAAGCCCTTTCTCCAAATGCAGTCACATTTGGAAGTAGTGGGGGTGAAGATTTCAACCTACGAGTTAAGGGGGGCACAGTTCAATCAATAACACATTGTAAGCCCCTCAAGGTCGAGGACAGTATCCTTTGCAGGTCCGTCTCCCCAGGTGCCTGATTCCCGCCCTGTCACTCAATGCTTGTCCTGCAGTGTGACCTTAGACAACTCCCTCCCCTCCTCTGCTTCCTCATCTGCAAAGTGAGAGGTGGGCTCTCTGCATGTGCTCCAGTGATTTTGAGGCACTCGAAGTGACACCATGGATCATTTCTTATTTGCCTTTTGGGCCAACTGTGCTCCATCTCATGATCCAAGCAGCTGTCTTGGCAATGTAAGCTGCCAGTCACGAGGACCTGGCCAGGTGAGAGCTTGTACACAGTCCTCTTTTGTCTTCAGTGGAGGCTGCCGGGAACAACTCAAAACAGCCACCTGAATGATGCTGGCCGAGAGAGCCACCCTTGAATGCGATAGGGCAAACCCGGTTTTCTTATACTCTTGCCTCCCCTTATGACCAAATTCCTCTGTGCCTGGCATGCTCTTTCTTGCCTAGGCTGTCCCTTCTGCCTGAAGCACAGTTTCCAGGGACTCTCCGCCCCACTGAGGTGTGCCTCCTACATCTTCCTGACTCCTAGAGTGGGCTCTGTCCCCTTGCCATTGCTCCAGAGCTTTTTTTCTCCCATGAGTGGTGTGCTGTATGATGCTCACCTTGTCAGGCATCACTTCCTCCACTGGGCTGTGAAATCCGGATCTGAGGACAGATCCTGTGACCTCACCTGTGCCTCTTTGGAGCACACTTTGGGTACCTGGTAGGCACTCCATAAATGCTTAAGGCATGAATGGCCTGATTCCATTTTCATAATGAATTCCCCCCAAATGTTATTCAGTGAACTTGCTGACAGTTTTCTAAATTTCCATACACCAAATTGTCAGTTTCTTACCAACTTCTTCAACTGTGAGGGCTGAGGTCATCTGCTGGGAGAAGGCACAGGGAGGTGAGTCCGTCCCTGCTGCCGGCCTGCAGGGTCCCCTGTCAACAGGGAAGCCAAGTATGTTACGAGATATGGTACAATATGTAAGAATCATGGAAAGGGGCTATGGGAGTCACTAACTTGCCTGGGAAGTAAGGAGGGCTTCACAGAGCAGGGATATTTGGTCTGAGTTTTGAAGGATGGAAAGGAGTCCAGCAAGTAGAGAAATGTGGGTAAAATGTTCGAGACACATGCAGAGGCTCAGAGTTGTAAGAAGGCTTGGCATCTCCGAGAAATGGTGAGCCGTCAGGTGCAGCATGGCTTGTCTGGCTTGAGATGAATCATGTATGTGCACTGTAAACACCTGAGTGCAGCTGCCTCCACTCTGTGTCATTCTCTTCCATCAACCTGTGGGCTCCTTGGTTTGAAAGGCATGCATGAAAATTCTGTTAAGACGGGAATCTTCTTCCTCTTACAGCAGCATCAGTGGTGGAGGCTAGGCAGAGGCTGGCAGGTGCAGCAGTTGGCACTGGTAGAAGGAAAGCAGCTGACCATTTCACATGGGGCCCGGGTGCTCAGCAGCATGCTGGCTGGTTGCTCAGCAGAAACCCTGGGACGTGAGGCCCATCCTGGGTAGAACACAGGCCAGTGGAATGAGTGGGCCAGGCAGCTCAGGGCACAACCTGGTCATAACGGGGCTTTCTTTCCTGTGGTTGCTCTCACCCCACACTTCTCACTAAACACACGCAGAGTTGGCACCCTCCTGGACAAGTGGATGATAAAAGCACAGCAGAAAGGCCCGGCTGGATGAGCTCATGTTTCCAGGCCCCAGATTGCTGCATGGCCTCACAAAAGTCCCTCAGCCCCTTTTGTTCTCTGTTCTTTCATCTTTGGGAGGAGGCTTCTTATTCATGCCCTCCCGACCCTACAGGATGGTGTGAAGGCTATGTGAAATGAAGGGCATGGAAAACTCTAGAAGGTTGGGCCCATACCACCATTGTTATTTTATTCCGTTTGATTTCTACTCACTTTGGCAGCAGCAAGAAGATTCACTCCCACAGCAGCTACCTCTGGACTGCATGGTGTATGTGGTCTGACAGTTGCACAGGTTAACTGAGAGCAGAACAGAGTATTTGCCTTCGGGATTCTTCTGGAAAAAGGCTGCTTGCTGCCAACTGCGGTGCTTTCTGCAAGGTGCCCTCTTGCGGCCAGGCCCGCCCTGGATCATCCTCCTTGGCACCGTTTGCTTCTGTGGCTTCGTACTTTCAGAAGGGCCTCCCGGCCTGTCCTCCCTGTTCCAAATTCTCATCACACTTCAGATCTCAGCCAAGTTTCTCTTTTTTTCTTCAGTAAACTTTCTTTGGTTGAAAGACGCTTGGAGTCCAGCCAAAGGTCTGTTTATCTCATTCCCCTTTTGCTTCTGGGGAAGTAAGCTTAAGACTGCGTCCTTCCCCATGGACTCAGCAGCTCTCAAACCCTCCCTGAAAGTGAAATTCTAGCTTCCCACAATACTAAGTTATCTATTGCTGCCCAAAAAACTGCTTCCACACTTAGTGGCTTAAATCAACAACAGGTTATCATGTTTTGCAATTCTATGGGTTGACCGGTTCAGCTGGGTAGTTCTTTTGCACAGTGCAGGGCTGCCGAGGTTACCCATATGGCTGCATTGGCCGGGGAACAGCTAAGACTTGAATGTCCATGAGGACTCCTATCCTCTGGATTTTCTCTCCATGTCCTCTCATCATCTGGTAGTTTAGCTTGAGCTTCCTTACAGCATGGAGGCTGGCTTCCAGAGACGGTGTTCCAAAGACCCAGTGTCCAAGTGTTTATCAAGTTTGTGCTTGTGCTGTTTGTGTCCCATGGCGAAAGCAAGTCACATGGTCAATCCCAAAGTCAGTGTTAGAGGGGATTACACTAGGACATGATTACAAGGAGGCATTGTTCATTGGGGGCCACCACTGTACAGACTGTCCAGGTACCTCTCCTTTCTGTTGGCCTTTACAAAAACAGCTGAAAGAGTAAACATTTGCCTGGCACCAGGGTCTGGGTGACTTAGGTAAAGAGACCACCAGTTTCTCCTTTCTGCAATGTCCTCTTCCCCTCTGCACATTCGCAGCTGGAAGCGATGGTTCTGTGCTGCGAACTCCCTTGGGGGCTTTTCTTCTGCCTCTGTTACTGCACTGAGTCATTTCCAGCCAATATTAAAATCATGTTTTATGTCTGTTTTTAGCTGAAGTGAACCATCTAGTGTCATTGCCACGCCCCACCACTGCCCTTTTACAGATGAAAGAACTGAAATCCAGAGACTTTCAGGTCACTTTTTCGAGTTCTGCGACTGGCTGGCGGCAGCCCTTAAATCAAACAACACCCCGTGTGTTGGCTGTCACTCTTGCTGCTGCTGCTGCTGAGCTTCTTTGGTGGCCAAAGGGGCTGAAGCCACTTGATTCACCCCCACCCACGGCACTCAACTGCATTTTCTTGTCTCATTTCTCTTCCACCAACCCCTGATGTGGGGCTCAACACCTTCATTGCCCAGAGAAGGGAAGCACATTGCAGATAAGTAACTTGTCCAAAGTCAAAGCTACTGAGTAATAAAAGTAGGACCAGATCTGGAGATTGGGCTTCGAAATCCTCCCCTTTATTCTCTGAAGAGGCAGTCTATGCATGTGGTTAAACATCCCAATATTTCAAAAGGATGTTCGGTGAAGTCAGTCTCCCTGTGAGCCAGATCTCCAGGCCCAGACATTGTCTCCAAAGCTGTCTGCTCTAGCCGGTTTCTTTCCACACTTTCAGCTTTTCTGTGCATGTACAACCATGTTCACAAGCGACAGTGTGCTCCCGATGCTGTCCTGCACCCGGCTCGTTTCACTCAAGGATGCATTGCAGAGCACACCCCGGGTCTCCGCACGTCCACTCTCACTCTTTCAAACCGCCGTGTTGTATTTCCCCATATGACTGAACCATCCGTTTAACCAGCCCTCTAGTCATGGACACCAGATGCCATCCTTTATTTGAAATAGTTTTTCTCTGTTTTGAACATCCAAAGCAGTGCTGTTTATGCGACAGCTACAAATACATGCTTAATTATGTATTATTCCTTTTCCTCAATCCCTCACCCCATCTTTCCCTCCCTCTACCCCTTCTCCTTTTCTTCAACAACTGTCTGTTGGGTCCCAGCTGTGCACCCAACAGTGCCAGGCTCTGGTAGCTTTCCTGGTTTTCCTTTTGGTTGCTGGGATCCAAACCCCACTCCCTGCCCCTTTTTTCATGGCCCTGTTACTCCTACTCATAGCTGATTTAAAGAAAATTTGTTATAAATATAGTCACATTTTTCCTTTTTTTTTTTTTTTTTTTTTTTTTTTTGAGACAGGGTCTTAATCTGTCGCCCAGGCTGGAGTGCAGTGGTGTGATCTCGGCTCACTGCAACCTCCATCTCCCGGGTTCAAGCAATTCTCTTGTCTCAGCCTCCCGAGTAGCTGGGATTACAGGTGCCCGCCACCATGCCTGGCTAATTTTTTGTATTTTTGGTAGAGATGGGGTTTCATCATGTTGGCCTTGCTTTTCTTGAACTCCTGACCTTGTGATCCTCCTGCCTTGGCCTCCCAAAGTGCTGGGATTACAGGTGTGAGCCACTGAGCCCGGCTTTTCCTAAACTATTTAAATATAACTGATAAATTAAAACTTAAAACTTTCAAAATAAAATTTTCCTAAATATTTACACAGTCAAATTATCTTGTTTCAATGTAACTGTCAAATGTAACTTCGAAATGCTTCAAACACCTTAAAATTTAACACAAAAGTTTTTACTGTGCCCATACCTTAACTTTGTAAAAACAGTTGTTATTACGCTGGACATGGAGGCTCATGCCTGTAATCCCAGCACTTTGGGAGGCCAAGGCAGGAGGATCGCAAAGTCAGGAGTTCAAGACCAGCCTGGCCTACATGGTAAAACCCCTTCTCTACTAAAAATACAAAAATTGGCTGGGCATGATGGTGAGCGCTCATAATCCCAATTACTTGGGAGTCTGAGGCAGGAGGCCTGAACCCTGGAGGTGGAGGTTGCAGTGAGCTGAGATCTCGCCACTGCACTCCGACCTGGGTGACAAAGCAAGACTCTGTGTGTGGGGGAAAGAAAAAAAAAAAAAAAAAAGAGTTGTTATTGACTTGACAAATTTGTCATCTCTACAAAATGTATTCTTATACTGTTTCAGGACTGCCCTTATTGGACCGCAGAGAGAAAGATGATCTCCTTCTCAGTGCCTGGACCGGTGGGTTCTTGGTGGCAGCAGGCATTTGCTGGTGGGGCCTCCCTCAGACCATTTTCAACTGTTACGCCAACAGGACTTACAGCGAGTTCTCGCAATCTTCACTCCCATGTGCATGAAGTCTTGGGAACATGATGTTCTGCCGCAGTTTACAATGACCTTCATTATGCATCATTAGCATTTCATTAACATTAGCAGGGCCATATAGCAGTTTAATCTATCAGCTACTCCCTTAGGATATCTGGCTAATCCATTAACTTGCAAAGTAAATTATTGAACCCCCTCTTTTACCTGTTTATTTACAAGACCACCGGTCCTGACCTGCCCTTCCTGGTTTTGGCATGGTTCCTTGTCTTCTGGAAGCCTTTGACTTACTCTTAGTCAACTTATCTGCCCCTTGAAACTTATATAAATATACCATCTCATAAACAAACACACAGAACTTCAAGTAAGAAATAAGACCCCGTATCTACCAAACCTGTCTCTTTACTAAAATATCCTATTTTGACCCTTTCTTTGAATTGTAACTAGTTTTGTAATTACACAGTTATTTGTCTATTTTTACATATACGATGTTAACTTTTTATCAGTAAAGCCTCATGGCTTTTCAGAGAGTCAACTTGTAGATCAACAACCATAGATCTACAGTTGTAGTGATATGCAAATTGTCACTGCCTGTTCCTTTGTCCTTTCAGCACTAACCCAGCATTTTTGGAAGGAACCTGGTTTTCTGAGAATAGCAAGATGTTTCAGGTCATTCTGATGTTCCCTTACTCCCACACATGGAATTAGCTTCTTTGAAGGGGCCCTGGCCACTGCTAATGAAAACCACTCCGGAGATTAATACTTGGGTACTGAGAATACACACAGGTGTGCACAGGCAGACCAGGGATGCGATGGCACTCCATGCCACTGGAAAGACAGGTGGAAAAGATGCTGTTTCCTAAGCTTGTAATTGTGTTCATAGTGAGATTACTCATATAGTTCTAGTATTACTACAGCTTTCTCTTTTATGTGATTTTTAAGTGGATTATTTTCTACAATGTGCCTATTTAGATTTTTGACTCTTAACCCAAACTGATTATTCCTACCTCTGATTTTATCATTATATGTGTGTGTGTGTGTATATACACATATGTATATATATGTATATACACACACACACACACATATATGAATTTTAGAGACAGGGTCTTGCTTTGTTGCTGCCCAGGTTGGAGGAGTACAGTGGCATGATCATAGCTTATTCCATCCTTGAGCTCCTGGGCTCAAGCAGTCCTCCAGCTGTGGCCTCCCAAAGTGTTAGGATTATGGGCATGAGCCACCATGCCCAGCCAAGATCCATTATTTTGAGGTCGCCTGTATCCATTATCAAAACCTTCTTTCAAGAAAGCATCTTGTGAAATTATGTTCCTAAATTATTGTTTTCATATAAATGTTCATTTCTCATAAAAATATTGGATATTATGATAAAATTGACACGAAAATATTCAGTTGTGCAAATTAATTTTATTTGTTATATAACTAAATGCCATTTCATGTCGATAAATTTATTGACACAAATTCATTCACATACTAGCTTCAAGAGGCCGACTGCCACCAGTGGGCAGCTGGGAAGCCGCTCTCCTCTAGGAACCATCACCGAGGCAGGTTGCCATTAATTATACACTTTTGAGTGATTTACATCCAATTCCACAAATGTGTCTTCATTAATTGAAGGCATTTTGAAATACTACTGGCAAATAGAAAGAATAGAGATGTTTGCTGATTGAAAACATGCAAATCACATAGTAAGGCCATGGAAGAGCCAGCTGTGGACTCCTCTCTCCATTTACGAACCTGGATTCCCCCACAGAAAGGGGCCATCTCTTAGTCATTTCCATCTGTCTATGGCCAGGACAGTTTCCAGTAATAATAGGTGCTCAGTAACTCTTCTCTGAATGATGAATGGGTAGGAGGAAGAAAATGCCATGGGAATAGTGCAGAAAATCATAGCTTTCCAAATAATTAACCCAGAACCATCATCCACAGTCCACAATTTCTTCTTTTAATTTGTCTTCAGCATTCTGAGGTAATTGGGTTTTGAGACAAATTTTAAATTGTTTCATTTCCAAAGTTTGTTTGGTCACAACATCTAGGAGCAATCCATCTGCTAATCAATAAACAACATTTAAATGCTGCTGCGAGAAAGGCAAACCCACAAAACCAATACTGTCAGCAACGCAGGACAACTCTAATTTCCTGACAGAAATCGATTCACAGCAAAATAATGATTATTGTAAATATTTATAGTTCTAAAAGAAAAAGCTCATCAATGCAGCTTTTTCAGCAGTTCATTTCCAAATAAAGATTCTGATGGGCCCCACCTAGCCATGTATCTTGTGGTGCAGGACGTAATGGCTGTGCAGCGACTCTGTAGCTGTCTTGAAACTGGCTCTCTTGGAGGCTCTCTTGGAGGCAGTTTGGGTACATTCCACATGCGGTGGGGGAGGAACACTGGGCATGGAGAGGGGAGGTCCACACCTGGCTCTTCACTGTTTTACTGTGTCATCTCAGAAAGCCATTTGACCACCCTGAACATTCCTTTTTTCTCATCTGGAAAAGAACAATAATCATATTGCCCAACTTAACCTTCCAGATTGTGAGGATGAAATGAAGAGGCGGGGAGGCTATATCTGTGAGCATATATTTAACGGACTAGACAACTTTAGGGTCTTCTCATGGTTCCGTATTTCCCAAGAACAGGGTTAAGGCGCAGGCAGGAAGGCTCCTGAGAAATCAGATGAGTCATCCTGAAGCTCAATGCCCAAGGGAGTTTTCCTCCTAAAAAATAAGTGACCCCAGAACGAAGTGTTCATTCAGTAATATGACTATGCAACACGCACTGGGAAAACAAAATGAAAAGGACCTGTAAGGGCTGCTCAGGAAGCTCAGTCTAGTGAGGAGGGAGGTTGTGCAAACAGAAAAATGGGGGACGGAGCTAGGCCAGTGCGACCACAGCTGTGGGAACGTGAATTGTGAGCTTCAGGGCTCATGGCCTGAGAATTTCATGTTGAGCAGCAACCACAGAGGGTTATTCCAGGAAAAGAAGAACAGGCAAAGACTAGCATTTCAGGGGAATCATGAAAACAAATCAGTTTCCCAAACTTCAGTCTCTTGAGGTCTGCTTTTACTTTTTTTTGGGGGGGGGGGCATGGCTCTGCAGCATGTACACCATTTTAAGTTGACTGATTTTTGAAAATGTCAACAAACAATTTAAAAAGAAAACTTTATATGACTGTGTGAAAAACGTTATTATTTGTCATAAACAGAAAATGACCTTAGAACATGGGCCACATCAACTCATTACTCATGAAATAACTGTCAGGCTGAGTTTGTTTCTGAGGCTAAAGGGGTGACCAAGACGGACAGAGGTAAGGGAGGGAGATAATGTCACATAGGAATGGACGTTACGTAGAAAATATGAAGTGTCTTAGGAGGGTTACTTTAGATGGGTTTCTAGGGGTGAGGGTTAGGGGTTGGAAGATGTCATTTGAGTCGAGGACTACAGTGTTGGAGCTAAACACCTTAACATCAAAACCAAAAACAAGGTCATTAAATTTCCACCAGACTCAGCTGCCTGCCGAAGGCTGCGCCACAAGCAGAGAAATGAATGAGCAAGTGTTGGAGGCGCGCACACCCAGCGCAGACTTGTTGCGGGACAAAAAGAGACGTGAGGAAGTCGCCATATCACGTGTGATCTTACGCTGCTCAGTGCTCTGTAGCCCCTAAAACCCAGCTGGGTGGCCCAAAGGAAAGCACCACACGCTTCAGGAAACGCCGCAGCTTCCAGCGGGATGCAGGCTGGGAGCA
The DNA here is from genome assembly GCF_047675955.1 of Chlorocebus sabaeus. Lineage (NCBI taxonomy): Eukaryota > Metazoa > Chordata > Mammalia > Primates > Cercopithecidae > Chlorocebus > Chlorocebus sabaeus. Next base: position 138,451,097 of record NC_132911.1, on the reverse strand, counting down.
CCCCGATAGACACATCAGTAAACTGAGAGCAAGAAAAGTTAATTCGCTGCCCCAAATTAGGCAGTGAGAGGTAGCGCTGCGACACGAAGCGTGCCCAGAACTCTCCTTGCACGCCCAGCCCAGCAGCTCCACATGCCGCGGGTCTAAGGTCGCCCTGGCAAAGGCCGGGCAAGACCGCCAGACTCCCAATCCCGAGATCCTTGCTCCGGCCCTCCCGAGGGCCCCTCCCTGGGCGTGGCTCAAAACGAGGCGCGGCGGAACCGCGGAGCAGGATAAAAAACACGGCCTGCGGCTGCGAGCATGCGCGTTAGCTCGGCCCTGCCGGGCCGCGCTCGGCGCCAGGGGAGGGTCACCCGAGGCGGACGTCCGCTACGCAGGCGTCTGCGCCCCGTGGGGAGGAGGGCGAAGACTCCATCCGCCATGTTGGATGCCGCAGATTCGCCATAACCTCGCCGGCTCGTTTCTTAAAAAAATAAAAATAAAAAGCGAAGCGTCAGCAGGGCGCCCCGCCTCCTCGGTCGGCACGGGAGGGGGCCTGGAAGAGCCCGAGGCTTTTTTTTCCTCCGCCGTGGGGGCGTTGCCATGGAGACGCGGGCGGCAGGTGAGCCGGGCTGGGGGTTGGGGTGAGACTGGGTGGGGGTGGGGCGCGGCGCGGCGCGCGGGAAGCCGTTTCGAGCGTCGAGTCGGGAAGCAGCGCGCCGGCCGCGGAGGGATCCGGGTCTGGGGAGGAGAGCGAACGTAGTTGCGTGCTGCGGCTCACGTTCAGTCGCTGAGGTATCCCGCCGCAAAAAAATGAAAAGCAAGGAGGGAGCGAGTGGAAGAGCACGCGCCCGGCCGTTTCCACGGCAATGGGTGGTGTCTGGGCGCGCGCCAGTGACGGAACGCAGTGGGCGCGAGGTTCGAATCCCGGCGATGCCAGCTCTTTGACTGAGTGGACCTTGGCGGGTCTTCCTTCTTGCCTGGCCTCAGATTCCTCCTCGGCGAAATGAGTACCTCCTGCAGGTTTCCCGGCCGGCGGCTGGACCTGATAGATTGACAGATCTTCCACTTGACATCCGGTGCAAGTCTTTTAACCTTGAGCTTGGGGGTCTTCACCTGTAATTACTACAAGCTTCCACATTTGGGCACTGACTTAACACGTTTTGCTGCTCAGCTCTCTTGAGAACTCTAATTTGTAGGTCATTTATTATGAGGAACAGAAGTTCAGAGAGGTCAACATCACACATTTCAAAAACGATAGAACTGGGGCTTTAAAAATTAACTTCTTCCAACTTGGGCTAAAATCCAAACTCCTGCGTGCTCGCCTGACTTGTACCTCTGTCTTCTTAGAATAGGGTTTGGCTCATGTAAGTGTTCAGTATATACTTAGTGAATGAAAGAACGAACGCGCTAACTGATCACGCCTGCCCATCAGTCTGGCCCTTTTTTTTTTTTTTTTTTTTTTTTTTGCTGAGCCCAAGTGACCTTTTGGAGATGCAAACATCGTGTCACTGGGACTTACCCTGCACAGCTGCCTCTCTCCAGTTGTATGTTCTGAGCCTACCAGTTCATCTTCTGAAACATCTGTAGTGTGTGTCCCCATGCTGAAGGAAGTAGCGTGTCACTACCTCTAACCCCCAGGGGCGGGTTAACCCCCTTTCCTGACTTTAGTTTCAAATAACAGCTTTGCAAGGAGTCCCTCTGCACGCCAGGCAGGGGTAAAGAGCGGTGCCAGTCATAGTCCTGCCTTCACCTGCTGCGGTGCTAGACGTGGGAGAATGTGTCCTGGAGTGACAGAGTGGGCCCAGAGCCAAGTATTGGTTCAGGAGACCCGAACTATATCAGGCGTGCTTTTTTAAATTTAATTTTTTTAATCTTTTGAGGCGGAGTCTCGCACTATCACTCAGGCTGGGGTGCGATGGCACAATCTCCGGTCACCGCAACCCATGCTTTCCGAACTCAAGTGAACCTCCCACCTCAGCCTCCCAAGTACCTGTGACCACAGGTGCGCTGATGAGCTGTGGTGCCCAGCTAATTCAGGTATGCTATCTTATGTTAGCCTAAAATGAGCACTGGAGAGACCTACTCTCCAAATACAGGTTGAGCATCCCTAATCCAAAAATCCGAAATCAGAAATGCTCCAAAGTCTGAAACTTTTGAGCACTGACATGAGGCCACAGTGGAAAATTTTCTGTCTGACCTTGTGAAGGTTCTCAGTAGAAATGCAGTTGCATAACTAGGTGCAGTAGCTCACGCCTGTAATCCCAGCACTCTGGGAGTCTGAGGCGGGAGGGTCGATTGAGTCCAGGAGTTCAAGTCCAGCCTAGGCAGTGTAGTGAAACCCCATCTCTCTTTTTCTCAGCAAAACAAAACAAAACAACAAACAGTTACACAACTGTAAAGGCGATGCTGTTAACATTCAGAAAGAAATGTAGGCTGAACAGCAGACTTAAAGCCAGCCATTGTTTATCATTCTGTTGTTTAGCAGCTGACACGTGTTCTGGTGATGCTGCTGTGCTGCTGAGGTACCTTGAACACCTTGTTTTTCACTGTATTAATGGTGTGTCATATTTTTTACTGGTAAGGACTTATGTGTAAATAAATGTAAGAAAGTGATCGTCTTATTGGTAGCATAGAAATTCAGAGTCAGGAATGGTGGCGATGCCAGACAACCACAGATTGCCCATATGCGTGGCTGAGATAGTGACACGTTTGCTTTCTGATGGTTCATTGTACACTAACTTTGTTTCATGATCAAAATTAAAAATATGGTAAAATTACCTTCAGACTGTGTGTATAAGGTGTTCATCAAACATAAATAAATTTCATATTTAGACTTGTGTCCCATCCTCAGGTTATCTCACTATGTATATGCAAATATTCCAAAATCCAAAAACATCTGGAATTCTATAACTTTGGGTCCCAAGCATTTTGGATATGGGATCCTGAAACAGTAGTTTATTTGGGAATAATAGGGGATTGCAATTTAGATAACGTGCGCTATGCTGGATCATAGGCACATCCAAAGAAGTTGGGGCAAATGGAAACTTTTAAAGACCAAAGGGAAGTCCACCTATGCGGTTTTGAAACAAAGACCATTGGTTTTAGAGGCTTATTGCAGGAGTTGGCATTAGTCCATTGGAGACAGGTGCACAGGCAAGTGTCCTGTGCGAGCAACAGGCTCTAAGGAATTCCTGGCATAGTTCCTGTCATAGGCATACTTGCATGAGGGCCCTTCCTTCATATCCTCTGGCCCCATTTTGTTTAAGAGTTTCACATGAGTGACTCCATTTTGATAAACGTGAAATATCTTCTCGATTGGTACCTTCTTCCTCCCACGTTGTTACTTGTGTAGAGAGAATGAGTTGTCCACTTCTCCACTTCTGGAATTTACCCAAGAGTTTTAAAGAAGAACTCTGGACATATGTTGACGTTGCCTTCAATTTCCAGCTGTACCAAATGAGAAAAGATCATATATTAAAATGTGTTACGGTCAACTCATGGTCAGCTAATTTCTGAAAAGAGTTTCCTGTTTTGGTTAATTTAGGAAAGGGAGTACCATGAATGATAACAAGGTGGAGTTGCATGTGGTCTACAGAGCACAGCTGTAGGTGGCAAATGAGCTGAGATGGTCATTGTGTGAATTGGAGCCCTGTTTCCACAGTACTCCCTTCTTAGTGGGCTCCTCCTTTGCCTCCGGTTAAAGGGTTCCTGTTTCTTGTCTCCCCATACCTTGCAATTTACATAACTTTTCAAAGATAGCTATCGTTAAGTAGAATTAAGCTCTTGCCTAGAGCAAGGGCAGTCAGGAATCAGATATATTAAAGTCTCCTTAATTGCATTTCCTTTTATAGATAGTTTCAAGCATACCGCCTCTGAAAAGTTCTGCACCAAGATGGGTTGATTTAATTATGTAGAAGAGATTTAGTCTAGAGTTAAGTTTTCCCTCTCTTCTCAGCTGTTTACCCAGTTAAACTTTCACTGTTTTTGCAATTTCTCAAGGACAGGCATCAACTTTAAGGGCTGGAACATTTAAGAGGGTGGAAAGAGCCTGTGCTCTGGGCCCAGGGATCTGCTTCTCACCAGATTCCTGACCTAAGGGAAGTCACAGAGCCCTTGGGACCCCAGTCCCTTCATTGGCAAAGGAGACACAATCCTGCCACAGGTGGCTGCTGATGGCATTCGGGAAATGGGATTTGTCGCTTCCCTTCCCAGAACCAGACTTCCCAGTGTACAGCTCAGTACACTGTCATCCACTCGCTTCTTGAAAGCATTTGTGAATGGAAAGGCAGAGCCTCCCAGACTCAGGTCATCCTCCCACATCAGCCTCCCGAATAGCTGGGACTACAGGAGTGCACTGCCACACCTGGCTAATTTTTGTATTTTTTTGTAGAGATGGGGTGTCATCAGGTTGACCAGGCTGGTATTGAACTCAGCCCAAGAGATCCATCCACCTCGGCCTCCCAAAGTGCTAGGATTATAGGCTTGAGTCACTGTGCCAGACTGAGTAATTTTTAATAAGTCATTTTTTAACATAAATAAAATTAATTTATTGACACAGAGTTTCGCTCTTTGCCCAGGTTGGTGCGCAATGGTGTGATCTTGGCTCACTGCAACCTCTGCCTTCCGGGCTCAAGCGATTCTCCTGCCTCAGCCTCTCAAGTAGCTGGGATTACAGGCATGCGCCACCATGCCCGGCTAATTTTGTATTTTTAGTAGATACGGGGTTTCACCATGTTGGTCAGGCTGGTTTCCAACTCCTGACCTCAGGTGATCCGCCTGTCTCAGCCTCCCAAAGTGCCGGGATTACAGATGTGAGCCACCGTGCCTGGCTGAGTAATTTTTTTAAAAGAGAGAGAGAAAAAAAAAGCAGAGCAAAGCAAAATAGACATTTTAAACATCTTACAGATTTAACGTTGCCTCCTTTTTTTTCAAGGAACACAAAATATATAGATAATTGAGTTTGCTTATAAAGATAATGTTTGGCATATCAATAGAAAAACAGGGACTTAAAATTGGGTGACATGATTTTCTTTTTTTAAACTAAAAAAAACTGTAACCTGACAAATTATATTTGTTTATGGGGTATAATGTGATGTTATGATTTATGAGTATAATGTGGAATAATTAAATCAAGTGAATTAACATATCCATCACCTCAAATAGTTATCATTTTGTGGTAAGTAAACATTTAAAATGTACTCTTAGCAAATTTGAAATGTACATTATTACTGTATTCACCATGCTATGCAATATGTCTCAAAGAAAAAAACTATTCCTCTTGTCTAATTGAGGCTTTGTACCCTTGATCATCATTTTTTCCTGCACCCTCAGGCTCTGGTACCCACCATTCTACTGTCTGCTTCTTTGAGCTCCACTGTTTTAGAGTTCACATGTAAGAGAAAACATGCAGTGTTTGTCCTTCTGTGCTGGCTTATTTTACGTGGCACAGTGTTCTCCAATTTCATCCATGTTGTCACAAACGACAACATTTCTTTTTTACAACTGAATAATATTCCATGGTGTATATGTCCCACATTAAAAAAATCATTCAGGTGTTGTTGGCCACTGAGGCCGATTCCATACTTGGCTATCGTGAATGGCACTACAGTGAACATGGTTCAGTCATCCCTTTCAGTATACGGGTTTAAAATCTTTTGAGTTCTTTTCAATCATGTAATACATGGAGCTGCAAAAGGTGGAACTCTGGAATCGGGTGCCTTTGTGTTCAACACAGTCAGATCAAGGCAGAATGGGTGGGGTACGGACCTGGCCTCAGAGGATGCCAGTGGAAACTGCAGGTTGTCCAAATAGGAAAGGGGCAGCATCCCATAGTGGGCAGTGGGGGAAAAGAGGACCAGCTCAGCCATGGGACCCGGAGCCAAGGACCAGGAGAGCTTTAGGGTGTCCTGGTATCTCTGGAGGGCATTTTAATTCAGCCCCAAGGCTCCTTGTAGGGCCCTAACTGGCTTCCTTCTTAGTGTTAGATATTCTCCTTGTGTCCCTGCTGGTGGGCCTCTTCTTCAGGAGTTGCTACCATTTCTGTGCCCCCTAGGGTTATTATTATTGCTTATTATTATTATTATTATTATTATTTTTTACTATCAAGCTGGTCTTCAGTTTACCTAGATGTTTATGCCAACTTTGTGCTGTTTGCTAGGGATGCAAAGTCCAATATGACATGTTCTTCCCTTTTGAGGATTTCATGCAGTCCTGGCAGTGGAAAACGGATTCCTTTAGGAATGGGGCTAGGTGCTGTGATGGAAGTAAGCCTTGAGTATTGAGGGTTTCAGAGTGGGTGCATCTACCCCAGCCCGAGGGATTGTGGGAAGGCTTCCTGAAGGAGGAGATGTGTTGAGCTGGGTCTTGTGGGATGAGCAGAGGTGCCCTGTAGAAAGAAGGGACAGCTGGTGCAGTGACACAGGTGTGGCCCACCCTTTGTGACCAGGTGAGTACTGAGCTTGGGGAGGGGCATGGGGTGCTGGAGGTCTGTGATGAAGGGCCTTTGATTAGCGGGAAGCTGTTAGGACTTTGTTTTGGAAACTTTGAGGGACAGAAAGATAACAAGGCTGGCGGACTGGCCTTTCAGAAAGAAAGATCTCTGGCAGCTGCCAAGAGACAGGTTTTTTTTTCTTGTTTTGTATGTGTGTACTATATATACTGAAGTGCATAGACTTAAAGTGTAGAGTTTGACCACTCACATAACCCACACTCCTAACAATATTCAGAACTTTTTCATCAGCCCAGAAAGTTTTATCTTGCACCTTACTGTCCCATCCCTGCTCCTCACCCCAAGCAACCAATAGTCTTTTTATTTGTTTGTTTGTTTCTGAGATGGAGTCTTGCTCTTGTTGCCCAGGGTGGAGGGCAATGGCGCGATCTCGGCTCACTGCAACCTCCGCCTCCTGGGTTCCAGCATTTCTCCTGTCTCAGCCTCCTGAGTAGCTGGGATTACAGGGGAATACCACTACACCTGGGTAATTTCTGTATTTTTAGTAGAGACGGGGTTTCACCATGTTGGCTAGGCTGGTCTCGAACTCCTGACCTCAAGTGATTTGCCCACCTGGGTCTCCCAAAGTGCTGGGGATTACAGGCGTGAGCCACCGTGCCTGGCCACAATCACTAGTCTTGATGTCACCATAGATGAATTTCTTCTTCTGTAGAACATCATATAATTCTTTTGTGTCTGGTTTCCTTTATTCAGCATAGAACTTCTGAGATTCAGTAGTTTGTTTCTTTCTGTTGCGTGAATATAGCCACAGTCTATTTCCAGTTTTTCGTTATGGGGAATAAAGCTGCAGTGAATGTTCCTGTACAAGCCTTTTTGTGGATATTTATTTTCATTTCTTTTGGGTTAATAAGTACATAGGAGTGGAATTTCTGGGTTATAGTGATGTTTTAACTTTTTAAGAAACTTCCAAATAGCTTTCCAGAGTCATTTGTATCATTTTACGTTCCCATCAGAGAATTCTGTCAGAGAAATCTGCTTGCCGTCTGTCCTTACCAGCATTTGGTATTGTCAGTCTTTTATTTTGTCTTCTCTAGAGGATATGCAGTGGTATCTCCCTTAATTTGCATTTGCCTGATGACCAATGATGTTGAACATTTTTTCTTGTGCTTATTGGCCATTTGTGTCATCTTTAGAGAAATGTCTATTCAAGTCTTTGGCCTATTTTAATTAATTGGGGACTGGGTGTGGTGGCTCATGCCTTCAATCTCAGCATTTTGGAAGTCTGAGGTGGGAGGATTGCTTGAGGCCAGGAGTTCAAGATCATCCTTGGCAACATAGTGAGACCCCACCTCTACACACAAAAAAAGCTGGGCATGGTGGTGGATGCCTTTGGTCCTAGCTTATCAGGAGGCTGAGGTGGGAGGATCGCTTGAGCCCAGGAGTTCAAGGCTTCAGTGAGCTGTGAACATGCCACTGCACTCTAGCCTGGGCCTCAGTGAAACAGTTTCTCTAAAAATAAACAAATAGGCAAGCAAATACATAAATAGGATTTATTGTCTTTTTGTTGCTGGAATGTAAGAGTTCTTTATATATTCTGGATGTTTGTCTTTTGTTGTATATATATGTGTGTGTGTGTGCATGTGTATGTTGTGAACATTGTCTCCCAATTTCTGATCACTTATTTGTCTCTTATCTTTTGATGAATGGAAGTTTGTAATTTTATTGGAGTTTTATTTGCCATTATTTTTACATTTATAGGAGGTGCTTTTTGTATCTTCTCTTAAGAAATGTTTTCCTATTTTAAGGTCACAAAGAAAGTCTCCTAAATTTTTTTTTTAAGGTTTATATTTCTTGCTTTTATTAGGTCTACTATCTATCTCTAATAAGTTTGTGTATGGTATGAAGTAGGGATGGAGAATGTTTTTTTTTTTCCTGCATGTGGATACCCAGTTTTTCTAGCCTCGTTTGTTAGAAGAACCTTTTCTTCCTCCATTGAATTACTTTGACTCTTTTCTTGAAAATTATGTGTCAGTTCACTCCTGAACGTTCTGGTCTGTTCCACTGCTCTATTTGTTTATTCTTTATCAGTACCACACTACTTTGATTACTACAGCTTTATAGTAATTTTTGAAGTATAAATAATAAGCAAGAGAACACTTTTTGGAGGGACAAAAATGCAGGCAGGAGAGTTTCATTAGGTGCTGTCCTAGTGCAATCCCAGCTGTAGGGATGAGGAGGGACAGATTTAGAGAAGTAGTTCAGAGAGAAAGCCCTTGGGACTGGTGAGGGATTGACTTTTACCTTAGGGACCTGCAGGCATTCCATCTGTGTTTGTTTCTAGGGAAAGGGGAATGGTGAATATAACAGGCTCAGGGACATGAAAACTCTGCAGGCTTCCTATGTGCAGCCCTGGGTCTATAATCTTCAGTTTCCTCCTGTGGTGGTAGAGAAGCATCTTTTGAATTCTGCCTGGTTTTGTTTCTGAGTTGGTGCAAGGGACTTGTTCAGGGCTAGCCCGGTTCCAGGAAGCACCTTGGGAAGACCCTTCCTCGGGGAGAGAGCCCCACAGGGAACCAGGCTTAGGTAATGCAGGGAAAAGGGGCCCTGAGGGGAAGCAGAACTGGGTGGAAGTCCTGGTCCTGCTGTCTAACAGCCCTGGGGCCTTGGCAAGTATCTTGAGCCACCATTGCATCCTATATTATATATTATATGAAAATGGTCCCCACAGACCTACTAGGTAGCGTGCTCGTAGAGTTTTCATACAGGAGGATTGGGAACATACCTGGCATATGGCAGGGGACTTTACTCTTTTCCACCATCCGTCTTTTCCTTCTTTCCCTCTCCTCTCTTCCCCTTCCATTCTCCCTCTGTCAGCCTTCACCTTCTTTCCCTGAACATTTGGATCCAATCCCTCATCATGCAATTGCAGGGGAATAAGATAGGGCCTGATCATAATAACTATCATTTCTGTAGACCTGCTCAGTTGGGTGCTTCACACCCATTCTTTAGTTTATTCTTCACAAAAGGTCTGCAAGGTGGGCCTATTATCTCTGCCTTGCAAGTGAGGATACAGAAGCTCAGGCTGGTTCCTGTGGCTGTCCAGCTCCACTCAATCTCTCCCTGTGCTACTGGCCATCTGTGCTTGCTGATGTGGTCATAAATATCTTTGAAGTGCCTGCTGTGTGTGAGGCCCTATCTGGGCTGCGTGCAGTGACTGAGGTACCAGCTGGTAGGTGGCTCCACAGCACTACTCACATATCCTCTATGGGAATGGTTCTCCCAGGAGTTAGGTATCGAGGGGGCCTTGAGACCTGTTCTGAAGGAACTCACAGTCTGCAAGGCGGACAAAACTAATTAAAATGAGCAAAAGGTTTGAAAGATTCTTTAACAGAATAATGTATAAAAATGATCAATAAACATATGAAAAGATGATCAACATCATTAGTTCCTAGGGAAATGCAAATTTAAATCACAATGAGACACTACTACCTACCCACTGGAATGGTGAAAATTGAAAAGAATCCCAAGTGCTGATAAGGATGTGAAGCAGCTGGAACGTTGATACATCATTGGTAGGAAAACAAAATGGTACAGCTACTTTGGAAAATAGTTTGCTGCCTTCCTACAATGTTGAGGGTACACTTATGTATTAGTCTGCTTTCATGCTGCTGATAAAGACATACCCGAGACTGAGTAATTTATCAAGAGAAAGAGGTTTAGTGGACTCACAGTTCCACATGGCTGTGGAGGCCTTATAATCAAGGCAGAAGGCGAAAGGCATGTTTTACTTGGGGGCAGGCAAGAGAGAATGAGAACCAAGTGAAAGAGAGATGGTTCCAAGACCTGAACCATCAGGTCTCATGAGACTTATTCACTACCACGAGAACAGTATGGGGGAAACAGCCTCCACGATTCAATTATCTCCCACTGGATTCCTCCCACAACATGTGGGAATTATGGGAGCTACAATTTAAGATGAAATTTGGGTGGAAATACAGCCAGACCATATCAACTTAACATAAAAGGTAGCAATCCTATTCCAAGAAAAATGAAACCTATGTCTGTCTGAAGACAGGTATACACATGTTCATAGCAGCTTTATTTCTAATAACCCTGTCTTAGTCTGATTTCTGTTGCTTATAACAGAATACTTGAAGTTGGGTAATGTATAAGGAAAGGAATTTATTTCTTATAGTTCTGGAGGCTGAGAAGGCCAAGGTCAAGGGGCTACATCTGGTGAGGGCCTTCTTGCTGGGTGGGTACTCTCTGAAGAGTCCCAAGGTGGCACAAGGTATCAATGGCAAGGGGCTGAGTTTGTTAATGTACTATGATCAGGACTCTCTTCCTCTTCTTGTAAAGCCACCAGTTCTATTCTCATGATAACCCATTATTCTTTTAACTCTTTAATTCATTCATGAGAGCAGAGCCATCATGGTCCAATCACCTTTTAAAGGCTCCACCTCTCAACACTGCCACATTGGGGGTTAAGGTTCAACATGCATTTTTGGAGGGAACATTGAAAGCATAGCAAGCCCCAAACTGGAACCAGCCCAAATGCTCAACAGCTGGTGCAAAGATAAACAAATTGTGATATATCCATACAAAGGAGTACTACTTGGCAATGAAAAAGGATGAAAAAGTGATGCGGGCAGCAACCTGAACCAATCTCAAGGGTGTGTTAAAGAAGCCAGACACGAAAGACAACATACTTTGAGGATGGGAGAAATTAGAACCTTTGTTCACTGTTTGTTGGAACGTAGAACAGTGCAGCTGCTGTGGAAAACAGTATGGAAATTTCTCAAGAAATGAAAGATAGAATTACCATGTGATTCAGCAATTTCACTTCTTGGAATATATTTCCGAAAATTGAAAGCAGAGTCTCAAAGAGATATTTGTATACCCATGTTCATAACAGCGTTATTCATAATAGCTAAAATGTGGAAACAAACCAAGGGATGAAAGGCTAAGCAAAATGTAGTGTATACATAAAATAGAGCATTATTCAGCCTAAAAAGGATGGAAGCCTGACATAGGCTACCACATGATGAACCTTGAGGCCACTATGCACAGCAAAATAAGATAGTCACAAAAAGACAATTACCAAATGATTACCCTTACATGAGGTTGCTAGAGTAGTTAAATTCAAAGAGACAGAGCTAGGATGGTGGTTGCCAGGAGCTGGGGGAAGAGGCATCTGGAGTTAGTGTTTAATGGACATAGAGTTTTGGTTTTGTAAGATGAAAAAGTTCTGGTGATGGACGGTCGAGATGGTTGCACACCAGCGTGAATGTATCTAATGCCACTGAACCGTATACCTAAAAATAGTTAAGATGGTAAATTTTATGTGTATTTACCATAAACACACATTTACACGGGGGTGGGGGGTGAGGGCACTGACTGAAGAGGCACCAGGAGCTTGGTGGGTGCCTGGGACTGGTCTGAGTCTTGACTGTGGCGATGGGTCTCTCGATTTAAACTTATTCACTTGCACAAGGGTCCCTTGGACAGTGCTAGAAGCTTGTACAAGGTACAGTAGGGGGATCAGTGACGTGGTCACTGCCAGTCAGTTCTGCCTGGGCTGGGCGAGGGGCTCAGGAAAGCCACAGGATGATGTTTGAGCAGATTGACCAGGCCAAGGAGGCACAGCAGGGGGCAAGGCAGGAAACCATGAGGGAGCCCGACAAGGTATGCAGCCTCTGCCTCCCCCTGGACTGGCCAGAGCTCCGCGGAGGCATGGCAGTTGCAGCCCAGAGTCCGACAGTGAACCTCCAGGTCCTCGTGCATTCTTTGTACAGGGGTCAGGTCTGAGCTGCCAAGCACTGGGGTGGAGGGAGGGGAGTGTGCTTAGCCGGCCGGCTCTCCTGCTGGAGCTGCCAGCACTCTGGCTGAGCTGTCCAGTAGCCTCTGGCTTGTGAGGCCCTGCCCATGTCCTGAGTCTCTACCTCCATCAGTAGGGCCAACTCCCTGTCCATCTAGCCTGCCTTTCTCTCCTCTCCTTGGTCTTTCTTCTTGCTGAGTTGGGTGTCTGTGGGGTCCCCCACCCCAGAAATATGGGCTCTGGGAAACAGCACTGGCTTTGGAGTCCCGGAGACCTAGCTTTGCATTTTAGACCCACAATGTGATCATTCTTGTGACTTCTTTGAGCCTCAGTTTCCATTTCTACAAAATTGTGGCTAAACATGTCTTCATCTGAGGATTTTATTCTCTGAAGAACCAAGTCAGGTGAGGTACACACTGAACTGGCTGCTGCTCAGGAAGTGTTTTTGAGGTGATCTTGAGAGTTCTTGCTGAGCAAGGCCATGTTGAACTCAGTGCCTAAGACTCCATCAGAGGCAGCTTGCAGCTTTTCAAAGTCTGTCGGGGAATATCACTGCCTGATGATGCACAGGACTTGCAGCTGTCCTTGGCCCCACTGCCCGCATGCCACTTAGCTCCCCACAGGTGCGTGCCAGCCTTCCGCCTGAGCCGAGGCTCCTGCCCTGGCGCCTTGTCCATCCCGACAGCATGACTCTCCAGCACTCACGTTCTTAACCACCAGAGAGGTTATCTGCATTCCCAGCTTCCACCGTGTCCCAGTGCTGTGGGACGTGCTTTCCAACCATTGTTCTCTGCCAGCGTAACTGCAGTTCTCTGATGTTGGGATATTATCTTTGATTTACAGACAAAGAAATAGAGGGGCAGAGAGGTTTGATCTCATGCTGGTAGGTGGTCCAGCTAGGATTTGAGCTTTGGGCTATTCCATCCCAAACCAAACTGTGCTCTTCTCAGGCTACTGAGTGGACTCCATCATATTTCTTGAGCACCTGGACTGTCAGCACTTCCCACCCTACCTCATTTAATTTAATGACCCAGGGAGGCAGATGCTGTTATTGCCATTATACAGATTAGGAAACGGGCTCAGCAGGTTGGAGTCATGGCACAGAGTCCACTCCTCACTAGGAGTGCAGCCAGACTCACCCAGGTCAGTGTGGTCCCAAAGTACAGGTCTTTACACCTGCAGGCCATGGGTTAGCTCCTTTTATTTCCTCTGTTGTCATTGCTTTCATGTCTCTGTTCCTTTCCCTCTTTGGATCTTACTGTTCCTTAGAGATTGACAGAAGCATTTCATACTTGGGGGTTATTAACCCTTTCCTGCCAGAGTTTACTCTTTGCCCTTGTGGTGGGTTTGACCTGCTCTCAGGTGTGGACCCTGGCTCTATGCTCAGTTCCCTATGCAATGCAGGGAGTGGGTGAGGGGCAATGATTAAGATCACCGGACTTTAGGGAAATGGGGGAATATGGAGATACGGTTGCAGAAATATGAGGTGCCCTGGAACACCAGGCTTTGACTCTGCCTTTTTAATGTCGATCTCACTCTCCTCTTCTTCTCTTTCTCCTGCTGTCAATTTTTAGAAGACAAAGTAATCAAGAAAAACATTCTGTACTTTTCCTTTTTAATTTTTTTTGGTCTTTGCTCTCTAATAGGAAGACTATATAAGAAATGCCCACAGAAGGGCTTGAATTGGGAGACGAGTTTTGGTGATGGGAACTGATGGCTAGACGGTAGGTAGACAGGAACATTGATGGGATTTGGTGACTGTTTCTTGGTGCCCTTCCGGGGGAGGAGTCAAAGGTGAGAGGGTGGCTGGGTGGCCAGGAGGGTGCTGTGCCCTGGATCCCTGGGGGTATCCAGGAGGCTGGGTCTGTTGAGTGGGAGGAGGAGAGTTCCTCTTTGGGACACAGTGACTTTGACGGTTCACCTGATCTTCTGATGCTTCTACCAGAATGTCCCAGGGAAGAGGGGCTCAGGGCATGAACGATTTGGGTGGGGCATGGTGTTTGGAATTCTTGGATGCAAGGAACATAGATTTGATCAGGGCATTCTTTATTATTGCTCTTATTATTTTAGTTCAGAATTCCTTAGCAAGTCTACTGGAGTGTCCAAATAGTTGGCTGTCCTGCACTGTCAGGTTTTCCTGCTGCCTCTCCTGGGCACGCTGTCTGTCTCTTCCACCTTCCCTTGCCTCCTTCTCCTGCTATTATTTGGGTCATTCTTTTTATTTTTATTTATTTATTTATTTTCGAGATGGAGTCTTGCTCCTTCACCCAGGCTGGAGTGAAGTGGCGTGATCTCAGCTCACTGGGCTCCACCTCCTGGGCTCAAGTGATTCTCCTGCCTCAGCCTCTGGAGTAGCTGGGACTCCAGGCATCTGCCACCATGCCTGGCTAATTTTTTTTTTTTTTTTTTGTATGTTTAATAGGGACAGGGTTTTGCCGTGTTGGCCTGGCTGGTCTCAAACTCCTGACCTCAGGTAATCCACCCACCTCGCCTCCCAAAGTGCTAGGATTACAGGTGTGAGCCACTGCCCCCGGCCTTGGTCGGGTCATCCTTCTGCGTGTTCCTGACCGGCCCTGGTGGCTCCCTTATCCCAGGGCTTTTGGAGTTTTCTCTGTGTGCAGTCTGAGCAGGTAGGAGGGACTAGGTGACATAGGAGTCTGTTGCTCAGCACTGGGCGTGTTAAATATTGTTGTACTGGCTCAGTGTGGTGGCTCACGCCTGTAATTCCAGCGCTTTTGGAGGCCGAGGCAGGCGGATCACTTGGGGCCAGGAATTTGAGATCAGCCTGGCCAACATGGTGAAACCCCTTCCTTTTTTTTAAGTTTTTAGTTTTTTGAGATGGAGTCTCGCTCTGTCGCCCAGGCTGGAGTGCAGTGGCGCGATCTCGGGTCACTGCAAGCCCCGCCTCCCGAGTTCACGCCATTCTCCTGCCTCAGCCTCCGGAGTAGCTGGGACTACAGGCGCCGCCACCACGCCCGGCTAATTTTTTGTACTTTTAGTAGAGATGGGGTTTCACTGTGTTAGCTGGATCTCGTGGCCTCGTGATCCGCCCACCTCGGCCTCCCAAAGTGCTGAGATTACAGGCGTGAGCCACCGCGCCCGGCCGGTGAAACCCCTTCTCTACTAAAAATACAAAAAAAGGCCGGGCGCTGTGGCTCGCGCCTGTAATCCCAGCACTTCGGGCGACTGTGACGGGTGGATCACAAGGTCAGGAGTTCAGTACCAGCCTGGCCAAGATAGGGAAACCCCCGTCTCTACTAAACATACAAAAATTAGCTGGGCATGGTGGCGGGTGCCTGTAATCCCAGGTACTCTGGAGGCTGAGGCGAAGAATTGCTTGAGCCAGGGAGGCGGAGGCTGCAGTAAGCCGAGATCGTGCCGCGGCACTCCAGCCTGAGTGACGGAGCGAGACCAATGGAGCCAGACTCCGTCTCGAAACAAAACCAAACCAAAAGCAAGCCAAAAACATTAGCCAGGTGTGGCGGCGGGCACCTGTAATCCCAGCTACTCTGGAGGCTGAGGTGGGAGAACCGCTTGAACCTGGCGGGTGGAGGTTGTAGTGAGCCGAGATCGAGTCACTGCACTCCAGCCTGGGCGACAGAGCGACACTCGTCTCCAAAAAAAAAAAAATTGTTGGATGAGTTTCCTGACGGGGCAGCTCAGAAACCTTTAATATGCCTGAGAGAGATATGTACAGTCCAAGTTTTTCTAGATGCCGGGCGCTTCTCGCCTGCAGCCTCCTGAGACTGGAGCGGGTCCCCAAGACCTAGGAGGGCCCCCTGCTGGGCGGGGACGGCTACCAGCCTCAGGCCACACCCCCTCAGAGTGCTGGTTGGTCTGTGGATGGTGTCATGTGCTCATTCTGGGCCAATCGGAGCCTTCCGTGGTGGCAGGCTGCCTTGTCCCACCTGGGCAGGGCTGTAGCCGCGTATTGGAGAGAAGCGCGGGTGGGTGGCGCCTGCCGGGGATAACTAGGGTGGTGGGGCTTCCTAGGAGAGTGCGCGAGTCTGGGAAGGAAGGGTGTAGATGGAGAGGGAGTGTCTTCACCTCTGCATGCTCCGTGGGAAGCGGCGGAGGCGCCCAGCATCCCTTCTACTCTGCCCTCGGTGGAGGTTTACTAGGTAATTCTCCCGATGCGAGTTTCCACTCTGAACTTTCGTGTTGATTCTTCGGTGGCTTGAGAGGTGTTTGGGCTGTTCTCCACTCCTGGTCGCCTATAGCAATTCCTGGCAGGAATGCCGTGCTGCTCTGTAGGGTGGCCCAGGACTCACCGGCTGCCTTGGTTGGCTAGAGATGCGGCCTGGGCCGGGGGGGCCTCCTTGGTTAGAGATGGCCCGGGCCTGGGGGTGGCACCTCCTTGGTTAGAGATGGGGCCAGGGCCTGGGGGTGGCACCTCCTTGGTTAGAGATGGGGCCAGGGCCTGGGGGTGGTACCTCCTTGGTTAGAGAGGGGGCCAGGGCCTGGGGTTGGTACCACGTTGGTTAGAGATGGGGCCAGGGCCTGGGGGTGGTACCACCTTGGTTAGAGATGGGGCCAGGGTCTAAGGGTGGTGCCTCTTTGGTTAGAGATGCGGGTGCGGACAGGGCCTGGGGGCAGTGCCTCCTTAGTGAGAGACGCAGGCAGAGCCTGGGGGTGGCACCTCCTTGGTTAGAGACTTGGGCTTCTGGGGGGTGGCACCTCCTTCGTTAGAGATGGGACTTGGGCCTGCGGATGGGCTCCTCCTTGGTTAGAGATGCGGGCAGGGCCTGGGGGCAGCGCCTCCTTGATTAGAGATGCAGACAGGGCCTGGGGGTTGATGCCGCATTTGTTAGAGATGGCCAAGGCCTAGGGGGTGGCGCCATCTTGGTTAGAGATGCGGGCAGGGCCTGGGGGCAGCGCCTCTTTGGTTAGAGATGCTGCCTGGGCCTGAGTGGGGGGCGGTGCCGCCTTTGTTAGCAATGGCCCAGACTTGGGGGAGTGGCGCCACTTTGGTTAGAGATGCGGGCAGGACCTGGGGGCAGTACCTCCCTGGTTAGAGATGCTCCTGGGCCTGGGGAGCGGTGGTGCCTTCTTGGTTAGAGAGGCAGGCAGCGCCTGGGGGAGCGGTGCTGCCTTTGTTAGAGATGGCCCAGGCCTGGGGGCTGGCGCCACCTTGGTTAAGATGACCGGGCCTGGAGGGTGGCGCCTCCTTGGTTGGAGATGGCTGGGCCTGGGGGCGGCGCATGGTTAGTTACGGACGGAGGACCTGGGCCTGGCAGCTGTGGAGTGGCTCTTGCCTTTCAGAGACAAAGATGGAGAGGGAAAGGGGTATGGGATTTGCTCAAGAGGGTGGCCAGGGGCCCTACTGGAAGCAGAGCCGAGGCTTCTCACTTCTCAGAGCGCCCGCAAGGGCCTTCTTGGCCGGAGTGCCTCCCCGGGAGGATGTGGACGCAACCCCCTTGCGCTGGGCCTGGAGTGAGCTCCTCCGTTGCTGCCTGGGCCATGGTTGGTTCGTCCTCCTCTGGACGCTGCCTTCTCCTGGGTTCTCCCTGCCTGGCTGCCTCCCCTGAAGCCCTGAGACCCGTCAGTTTGTAGGACGACCGTCCTGCTGTGGGCATGAGAATCCTCCCTTTCCCAGGTGACTTCATTTTCATGTTTTTTTTTTTTTTTCAGTTAGTCTTTTGAGAACTAATTTTCCAACTTTAAAAAATGAAGACCTTAGATATATAATGAGGCAAGGTTTAGGGAACTGTAGTTATAGTGATAACTACAGTAATAGATTTAATTGCTTTTTCTATTTAATACTCCGAATGTCTTCTGGGGAGAAAGGCTTTGGTTACATGGACACCTTTTATTCTTTGAGCCAACTTGATTTGAGGATTCCGGTGGGGAGGGGGCACAGGGGCACACTAGAGCTGTAATTTCTGCAAGTAAAAGCGCATGGATCTGGAGTTTCTGGAGTCTTTAGAGAGGCAGGGAAGACCCAGTGATGGGAAGGAGAGGCGAATGAACCAGGAGGATGTCTAAATGGAGCCTGTTCTGTGTTGACCTCTCCTTGAGACTCTCAAATACTGAAGGCATGTTGGATGTAGCGTTTGTTCTCATTTAACCTGTTATTATGACATAATTTATACTTACAGAAAAATGGAGAGAGTAGTACAAAAACTTTTCATATGCCCTTCACTCAGTCTCCTGAATGTTAGTATTTTACTACATTGCTTTGTCCTGTCTTTCAGCCATTTGGGATAAAGTTGCAGAGCTGATGCCCCTTTGCCTATCCCTAAGTATCTTCGGTGTTTACTTCCTAAACACAAGGGCGTCCTCCCACATAACCACGTTTCAGTTATCAAAATGAGAAACAGCATCAGTGCAGCGCTCCTCCTGAGATTCCACTGATTGTCCCAGCCACACCCTTTATGGCGGAAGGACACCCCAGCCGCGTGCCGCATTCCAGGGTCATGTCTCTTCACTCTCTGAATCTGGAGCGCTGCCTCTGGCCTTGTATTCCACGACATTGATATTTTTGTGGAGTATGGGCCAGTTATTTTGTAGACTCTACCTCCCTTTGGCTTTGTGGAATGCTTCCTCGTGAGCGGATTTAAATTCTGCATTTCTGGGCAGGAATTTCGCAGAAATAATGCTGCGTTCTCAGCACACCATAGCAGGAGGCATGTGATCATGATTTTTTCCATTACTGGTGATGCCACACGTTTGAGGAGGTCAGGTTGCTTCACTGTAAAGTTACTGTATTTCCCCTTTGTAATGAAATGCCTTGTGGTGAGCTCTTTGAGACCGTGTGTTTATCCTGCTACTCCTCACTCCAAGGACTTTCTTCATTCAGTAGTTTCAGCACCCATTGATGATTCTTGCCAGAGTTGGTTAGCATCAGGATGGCTGCTACATGATGGGTGTCTAATTCTGTCATTTCTTCCGCACTTACTAGTTGTCTTCTCCACACCCCCCTCCCCCTGTTTTATTGAGGTATAATTAACAAAAATTGTATGTATGTAAGGTATACAATGTGACGCTCTGATGCAGGCATACATTGTGAAATGATTATCACAATCAGCTAATTCACATAGCCGTACCTCACATTGTTGCCTTTTTTTTTTTTTTTTTTTACTAGTTGTCTGTGTAAGCAAGAATGTTCTCTTTTCCTTGATTTATATTTGCGTAGACTCAGGAATGCTTATTTTAGTCAGTGGTCTGTAATCTTTTCTCATTGTTTAATTTGATGCTCAGATTCCCCCATATTTGGCCAGTTGTGTTAAAGTGGGCCTTTGTGTTCCTTCAGCATGCCCCCGCTTTTGTGAGGACTTCCTTGCTTTCTGGTACAAGATATTCTGGGCTCATTTTGTGCTTTCCCTGTTCCAGCTCTGGAATCAGCTGTTTCTACAAGGAGGCCTGGTTTCTTTTAGTGGAGAGTGGCATTTAGAATCGGAGGTCTGGGAACTAGGTGAGCTGGGTGTCATTGCCTCTGTGCCCTCTCAGAAACACAGCTAGGAAACAGAGGGATGTCTGTACATATATGAGACATACATATATCTAAACTCAGTACACACCTACACAATCTCTATTTCCCTCTTAAAAATCATTGAGTTCACATGGATTTTTCCAGTTGCAATTCAACAACACAGTGTATTCTGTCCTCTCCCCTTTCCATGATAACTCCCTTCTCTGACAAAGAAAATTCTGGATCTCAGTATCCATAGTATAGTTACTTATTTACTCAGTCCTGGACTATACCAAAAATAGTTTCAGAATCAGGAAACCATGTCTTTGTGAAAAAGAAGCCTGCTACCTAGAGTTCAGTATTTAATTAGAGCTCTTCTTCTCTTTAGCCTGAGGCATCTGGTGTAAACAGCAGCTTCCAAAGTTACTTGGGTTGATCGTCTCCTATTTCAGTGCAATTATGGTTATTCATTTAAAGTATGGTTTTGTTCATTTGTTTGTTTGTATTTTGTTTTAGGATTTCCTCCCATACTTGTTTATTTTATTTACTTTCATCCTCTGACTAGGTGAATTTTGGAGGCGAGCGTATTTCAGTGAAAGGACTGAGTTTCACTTCTTTTCGTTTGTGGGGCATGAACAGGGAATGGCAGAGGGCTGAGGGTGTAAATTTCCAGGAAGGAGTGGAAGTCCTGGGTGGCTGTGGCCCTGAAGGGACTTACCCCATTGAGGTAGGGATGGGGCACCACTGCTGACACCTGCATTCTGAAACCCTTCAGCAAGCATCTTTCTTCTAGTGCTTTGTCTTGATTCTGGTTTCTCTTCCTTCAAACCACCATTCTGATTTGCATTTATTCCCGTTTTATAGATGAGGAGTCAGAGGATCAGAGAAGTTGGTTTTCTCCTCTGCTGGGGATTGGACTGGGGGCTTTCCCACCCTGAGCCTGATTTTTCTTTCTTGGCACACCATCTTCTTTTTCTAGAAAATGAGAGTGAAGAATGATTTAGTTCAGGCCGGTGTGGTGGCTCATGTCTGTAATCTCAGCACTATGGGAGACCGAGGTGGGCAGATCACCTGAGGTCGGGAGTTCGAGACCAGCCATGACCAACATGGAGAAACCCTGTCTCTACTAAAATACAAAATTAGCCAGCTGTGGTGGCAGGTGCCTGTAATCCCAGCTACTCGGGAGACTGAGGCAGGAGAATCGCTTGAACCTGGGAGGGTTCAGTTAGTTCAGTTAGTTCAGATTATTCTCAGGGATTCTTAAGTGAACACTCTGGAAATGTTCTGGTTTTCATGATAAAGGAAGTGCAGATAAGTATCTTTTATAGCTTTAACATGGATCTTTTAAAGCACTTTACTATATTTTGAATTAAATGATATTGATGATTTTGGAGCTTACAATCTATTGAGGGAGACAGGTTAAACCAGCACAGCATTAAATCCGTGATTACAAATTGTGGTCATACTGCAAGGCAAATAAGCAGGAGGGAGTATCAGAGACCTCATTAATATTGAAGGGGATTTACGAAAAGTCTCTCTGAGAAAGCTAAGATGGAGCTGAGACTTGAAGAATGAGGTTCCTGAATTAATAAAAAGTCTGAAAACCAGCGAGCAGATGCTTGCTTACTCGTCCTCCTCACCTTGCAAAATTGCAAGCCTGCAGGCCAGAACAAGCTGCCCTGTGGCCGGAGTTCTCTTTTGTCTTTTATCGCCCCCTAGGGGACATGTGTGTGAATGGTCCTGCTACAGGTGGCTTGGGAGATACCCTGTCTGTGGAGGCGCCCGCTGCAGTGGAGACTGGTCTCCTGGCCACCATCACAGTGCAGGCCCCGCCTGAGCATGGAGCTGAAGGGCCAGGATGCCACGCCTGCAGGAGAGAAGACCCAGGGCCACTGGATAGCTTGTTCAGATGCTTACGGCACTTGGCTATGGGAGAGACTGGCCTTGCCAGGGACACCCTGAGGCTGTACTAGCCTAGTGTGGTGAGGAGAAGGGGGGCAGCCTTTCTGAGGCTCCCAGTGGTGTAAACACAGGTGGCAGCTGCCCACAGTGATGCCCCTGCATCAAGGGGAGGGTCAGGTAGGGCTTTCTGACCTTGTTTAGACACTGGCTGGGAAGCTGGACTTGGACACTCTGTCCTTTCCAACAGCAAGAGTCTACAAAACTAGATTATAAATAACACCACAGTCATGTAAAATTATTCTCATAAACAAAATGGAATTGCTTATTTATGTTCCTGAAGGGGAGGGTGTGTGTCTTCCTCATTTCTGATTGCACCTAGCATGGTGAGTGACAGATGCCAGGCATTCATTTAGTGTTGAATTATGAGGCCAATGCACATAAATGAAAAGAATTCTGCTCTTTTCTCCTAATAAAAACTGAACAGCCCAGATATTTGGATAATACATTAAATATTTATTTTATATTTTGGTTACCAGGAAAAATGGGCCAGATCATTTTGGTAGGCTGGGGATGAGTTGAGGGGATGGTTTGGAAAATTATTCTTTTTCCAGTGGCTCTCCTTCCTCAAATTTAAAGCTCTATTCTGGAATTTGAAAAGACCCTAGACACATCTAAATACTAAGGGGAAGTTCTTTCTTCAGGTTTAATTTTGAAAATCAGAACATTTTATGTAACTGAGACTGATATAACTGAGGCCAATCTCAGACTTTTGTAAAGCGAACATTTGGAATTGAATTTGCATGTTTTCCACATCTGCCTCCAGTTCCTGCCCAGCCTGTTTTTTATCTCCTTGATAAGGACCTCAGGATCCCTGAGCACACAGTCAGCTTTTAAACCTGTGACAATAATAAATGAAAATGTTCGTCTGTCATCTGCCTCTCCTGTAACAGTGCAGACAGGGACTCTGGTCTACAGGTTCTAAATCTGCTAATTCTTAGTCTCGATTTTCCTAACTCAGTAAATCGCGAAGAGTTTGGGAGTGTTGGAAGCTTCTACTACCCTGCTGGAGGTCAGGGAGTAGAACCTGTGTACTGCATTTCCTGCTGGAGGTCAGGGAGTAGAACCGGTGTACTGCATCTCTCTCGTCTGCAGGGAAAAAGTTTCCTAGTATTCTGGAAATAATGTGAATACTGGATTCGTGCCTAGTCCGAACTTTGATGTGCTGTAGGTGAAAAATAACACATTGGCTATTGAAGACTTAGTGCAAAAATTTAAAATTTCTCATTGATCTTTGAAAGTGGATTATAAGTTAAATGATTCTATTTTGGATATACTAGATTAAAGAAAACATCATTAAAATTATTTTTTTTCTTGATTCTTTTTATTTTAATATGGCTACCAGAACATTTTAAATGACATCAGTGGCCATGCTGTGTATCTGTTGGATAGCACTGGCCTGGACAAAGCATCCAACCTCTTGCCCCGTGCTTTCACAGACCTGGGCTGGAGTGCGTGTCCTTGCGCAGAGTCACACATCTGTCTGTGTCCTCCACTCGAGGAAGTGTCCCTGGCAGGGAGGCCATCTCCAGGAGCAGTGCCTAGCACCTTTTAAGAACAAAGTAGCTGTTGATTGAATTCGGCCTTATATATTGTTTTCAAGCCTGTTTCACCTAGTAGATTGACTACCTTGACCGCTGGAAATTCTACTCGTTTTTCTCTTTCATGGCTGCCTCTGCTCTCTATCGTAACATGCGAATCACATCTTTGTTGAATTAAAACATCCCTGAATTAAGGGAAGGAGGCTTAGTAGAGTCAGCATTTCCAAGGACTTGGGTTTTGTCTGGCAGGAATTCTCACCCACCATGGTGTTGATGCGGGGCAGGTTCTTGGCTTCCTTCAGGAGGGAATTCAAGAGTGAGCTGCCAGTGGTAGTAGAAAACAGCTTTATTGAGGCAGTGACAGTGTTACCGCTCCCGTGGAGCAGGGCTACCCCGCAGGCAGAGCGCCAAGAGTAGCAGTGCTTTGCAGCCATATTTATACCCACTTGCAATGATGTGCTAATTAAGGGGCAGGTTATTCAGAAATAGCCAGAAAGTGGGTGGTAACTTCCCGTGTTGCCATGGCAAGGGGCAGTAACTTTTGGGTGTTGCCATTGCAATGGTAAACTGTTACGGTGCTGGTGGGCATGTATTATGGTGATGGGCAGTGAGAGGTGCTTTGGGCCCTTCTTCCCACTTTTGACCAGTCTTCAGTCTGGTCCGGAGTTGAGTCCTGCCTGCCTTCTACCTCAGTGTGATGTTAGTAAACTGCAGAAACAGGGAAAAGTGCAGGCAGCACCTTCATCTGCTGTGTGCCAGGCACTGTGTTTGGTGCTTCACTGGAATAAACTCCGTGCATCTTGAAAACCCCAGGAAGCAGAGTGTGGAAACCATGGCTGGACACGTCTAATGAACAAACGGGTTGAATCCCACCTACTGCAGCTCTCGGTTCCCTGAGGCTGCAGCAAGCTCTTATTTGGTCTCTTCCTTCTCTTGATGGGTTGAGGATGCAATGGGATAGAAAATGCGGGTAGAATTTGAGGCCCCTGAGGGAGAGGGCGGAGGTCGAAGGTGGCATGTAGGACCCTGAACGAGTGTTGTGTTTCCAGAGCTGGAACTGGGTGGCAATTTTCTGCTCCCTTGCAGGGCTCCTGACAGCTCCTCCAAGCACCTGCTGTGGCTCAAACTCTGGAAACCCAAGTCCTGGCTCCTTTTCTTCCCTTTGTCTCCCCCACCTTCTTCTCCCCTTCCTCGTGACTCGTTCTCTTCCCAGCTCTTGGGATTTGGATCCCTTATTTCTACTTGCTGTCATTGTTGGTGCTGTGTTGTTTATATTGTCTCTCAAAAAGCTTCTGAATTGCCTGTGTCCTTGGTTTCCCTAAAGAAAGTGTGTGTGTGTGTGTGTGCGCATGTGTGCTGTATGTGCATTTGTGTATGTACGCATGCGTGTTTTGTGGGTGCATGTGTGTATGTGTATGTTTACGTGTGTGTATGTGTATTTGTATAGATGTGTGTTAGAGGACAGCAGAAGCAACTAGAGACCCAGTAGGTAGCTTTAGCTATCCAGCTGAACGTTTCTGGATTTAAAAATTTCTCTCTCCTCTTCAGCATCGACGCTGTTTTTAGCAGCCTACAAAGCCTTTTCCCAGTATTCCCCTACCTAAGACCCCCACCACAAGATCCCCCCACCACCCGTCATTCTTACCCGGGCAGCTGTGGTTATCTGCATTTTTGAGCTGAGTCCATACGGATTCAGGAAGGGAAAGGCAGCTCCAGTCACACGGAAGTGGTGATGCCATGGGGTTTGCCATGGTGTTTGAACCTGGGGCTTCTGACCCGAACTCAGTGCTGAAGCTGGCTTTCAGGCGGCCCTTTACTTCAGAAGCGAGATGAGAGGTAGACCGACCCCACAGAGGAACCGAAATACGCTAAAGCAACACAGACCAACAGCTGGCAACCCGGACGTGTGGTCGTGATGGGCATTGCTACTTCTCCCCAATACACTAGAAGATGGGAGAGGATTTTGCTCCTTTTACTTTTGATGTGGAAATGACCACAGAGACTTGGTTACTTAGAGGCATCGCCTGAGAGCTGTGGGTAGGAGGCTCCTCAGGGCCACCTCGTCAGTTTGTCAGTGGGGAGCTGTGCTGTCCAGGGTCTGCAGTGGGGCAGGGGGTGTTCCTATACCCTCAGCCCTTCCCACACATCTGCTCTCAGGATGGGGGGCTGTTCCTGTTTATGTAAAATGATTTGTGTTGCTTTCCTGAGGGCCACATTTTAAAGCTATGATTATTGTGTTAAATGTGAATATATTCCATTGCCCAGGGGCTCTCATTTTGAGAGTGCTTAAAAATAACTTAAAAGAATTTATGCCAAGTTTCAGCATGGAAGAGATGTGTATGCATAAAATTATAATGCAACTGTTGGCCCAGCCTTAATTATAGCTGATGCTGAGTATTTCTCATTTTATTTTGTTAATCCAGCTTCAGCAAAGAAACACCCACGGGATTTCTCTCTTGCGTTTAATAAACACGTTAACTGTGTGAGCTATGGGATTTGGCATGTTCATCAGCATTTTATGAGATGCATGATAATCATTTCACAAATTAGGGGTGTGCATTTATTGGAACTTCAATCCACTGAGCCTCAGAGCCGGGAGGGAGGCACCTTGGGGATGATTTATGGGCAGGGGAGCAGCAGGAGGCAGGAGGGTTGGTTCATATTGCGTCCCTGCAGGTTGAAGGGGAGGAGGGTGCTGGTGAGTCTGCCCCACACCCTTGCTTTGGTTCAAGATGCTGTCTCTGTGTCTCTGCACGTTAGCCTCTGCATAAGGCCTGAAGACTAGGCTCCACTTTCAAACACTCCAAGGCCACTTTTAATGTGGGCTACTCTTCTTTCAGAAGAGACACTGTGAGGGATAAAGAAATTCAGAGACGTATGCAGAATCCATCCACTGGAAGTATGAGAGCCACTAAGGAGCTCAGAGGCCTGGGCTCCTGACCAGGCGGGTACCCCTCATACTGCTTTGTGTACAATGGTGCCTCCGAGGGGCCAGGTACTAAGTTAGGCACGTCGTCTTCGTGATGTCCTGTGGTCCTCTCTACAGCCCTGTGCAGACGGAAACTGAAGCTCAGAGAGGCTAAGTATGTGTGCACAGGGTCACACGGCTACGAGGGCCAAAGTAGTGTCCCGATCTGTATTGTTTTAAATGAGAGGTTTACTTGTGAATCAGAATATTGTTTTTTTTTCCCTATTATCTTTTCCTTTCAAATTTGCTGTTCACATTTTCTTAGATTACTGTGTTACATGCATGTAGAGAAGTATGCATAGGATAAACAGCTTAGTGAATGTTCGCAAATTGAACTCACTGCATAACCAGTGAGTAACCAGTGTCACATCTGGAAGCGGAACTCCCCTGCACCCCAGAAGTCTCTGGTCCCAGCCCCCAACCCAGGATAACCCGGACTCAGGGCAGGGTGGTTGTGCCTGCCTTGTAGCCATGTCAGTGGAAGCATGCTACCTGGATCCTGGGTTAGGTTTATTCCTCTCCATGTCATTTCTGTCACATAGAAATGTGGGCATACACGGGAAAGTCCCATAAGAGTTGAAAATAACTTACTCAGGTTGAGAATTGGCCAGGTGGCGGCCAGTCTGTGGTCAGAGTTGGTCTGAGTTACCTGCTGGGGCTGGCCAGGGCATCTGAGCTGTTAGGGCAACTGCACCCGCTCTGGGGACCAGCAGCAGCAGCGACTCCACCTAGGAAGGACAGCGGAGTCTGGTCCTGGGCCAAGGATGTGTGTTTGGGTTGCAGCCCTGCTGTGTGTCCACCTGCTGTATCACCTTGTAATCCCCTACCTGGCCCAGTTAACTCATCTTAAGATGGGAACAGCAGCCCCTCACTTACTGGGTTAATGTGAAGGTTAAGTGGGGTGACGGGGAAGGCACCAGCCAAGAGTTAGGCAATCAGTAAACACTAGCCATGTTTTTTAAAATTATGGCCATTCAGCTGTAGTGCCCTGATGGGCCACCGGAGGGTGGTGTTAGCACGTGTATGTCGCCCTCCCATCGATGAAGCTCTGTACTTTCTGCCTGACGGTAACTCCCAGTGTTGTTTTGCTAAAAGCCTGTCTGCCTCTTACCTGGTGGTTCACTGTTCCCTGGTTCTGGACCTGCTGCCAACCTGTGCAGTGGGCATGCTCATTAAGTATGTGGTCTGGGTGGGTTGGTATCACTTACATCTGGCATACTGTTATTTTCCCGCTGTTGCTGCCCAAAATGAATTGCTGTAGTAAATTATAACAAACACAGCAAAGTCCCCTTCTCCATGTAGCTCCTTTTCTTAGTTGTAATTAATCATTTGAAATGTCCTTCTAACCATGACGCTGGCTGTGGGCTGGGGAGACCAAGACTTACATTCCTCGCAGTATTGCTCTCTGTGAGCATTACAGGAAATAACAAGCGATTTCCCGTGGCAGGGCTAGGCACCAGGGGGGTAGGCAGATGTGGTGGTCGACTTGGAGGGTCTTGGTTAAGTTCTGGCTTTTTAATTTATCTGGCTGGGGGCTCCTTTGGCAACTCGCTAACTCACCTGAGCCCCAGGTTTCTGCTCTGTAAAAAGGGGATGATGACGGTGGTGGTGGTGATGGGGATGACACCATGTACTCGGCTGTTTCCCAGGACAGCAGGGAGGTTCCAGTGTGGTCACTAATAGGAATGTGTGTGTGACCAACAGGAGGCAGCGTAAGCACCTCCCTGCAGCTGGTGGCTGGGGCAGGGGAGGGTGGGGGTGCCACATTGTGCCATGAAGTCTTGATGTCTTCCTCTCCTTCCCATGACTGACACGTGGAAACTCCTAGAACACCAGCTCTGGGAGCTCCTGTGCCTTTTCCTGCCTGGCCTCCTCTAACCCCGGCGGACCATCTGCTCACCTGGGCCCTCCTTACATCCAGCCCACACATTTGCAGCTCTGGAATCTGGCACTTTGAGGCTAGGCTGCCCACACTTGCCACACTCACCAAGTTTCTCGTTGCAATGAATGAAACTTTTATGCCAAGAATGCCTTTTCCCCACGTAATCTAAATCTATCTTGCTGCTGGTTAAACTAGTTTCCTGTCTTCTTTTATTTTTTGGGTCATTTTATCAATGAACATATCTTTATTACATAAAGGAAGGGAGAAGTGTAAGACATATCCCTACGCTGCACAGTCAAACATCTAATCAACGTCAAAGAGAAATACCAGGAACCCAGCAGCTGTGTCCAGAGCTGGCATGTCCCTGTGGTATGGGCAGCCCTGGCCTTGATCTCGGTCTTGAATGAGTGTTTGGTCCTGACCAAGACAAGTTGACGTGTCTGAGGCCAAAGCGGTCTGGTGATCAGTAAGTCTTCGTCCCCTAAGAGGGAGATCTTATTATTTTGTCAGTTGCTATCCCTTTATTTCTAACACCCATATAAGTGTTTTTTAAAATTTATTTATTTTTTGGATTACATGTGTAATTCCTATTGTGGAAGATCTGAAAAACTCAGAGAAAATCTCTAATCTAGCAAAATCACACTAATTGTCTTCCATCTACCCAAGCCAGGCACTGGTATGGGGTGTTAGGGAGCTGGGTGGATGGGCAGAAGGTGCTGGGTCCTCTCCTTGGTCCCTCTCAATATCCCTCTCTTTCTCTGTCTCATGGTCTGTGTGTCTCTGTTTTTTTTTCAGACCAGTTTCCTTGGCTTTTCCCCTGTAAGTTAACAACTTTCCCCTAGTCATCCAAGTGGAAAGCCTTTTATCAGAAATTGCAAATTGGCAACCCGCAGGCCAGACCTAACCTGCAGATTTGCTTTGTTTGGTCTGCAGAGGCTGCAGAGGTTTTTTTCTTTTCTTTTTTTTTTCTTTCCCAGAAAAATCTTATTTGATGGCCAGTGCTTAAAAATCAGGGGATTCCAACTACAAGTTCAATATTTGGGCCTCCAGGGGCTGGACCTGGGAGGCAGCTGCCGCATCAGACAGGGCAGGCTTTCTAAGTGCCCCCATCCGCTGTCTCCAGACCTCTGGGATGGGCCACCTGCCTGGGGGGCAGGAGCTTCTTGCATCCATTCCTGGCCAAGTACTGGTCTGTGGGGGGCTCTTGGAGGAGCCGCCGCAGCTCTCAGTGTGTCTGCCCTGTCTTTAACCTGTCCTCTCCTCACACTCAAGGCTCTTCCAGCAGATGAGGCTCTTGGTTCTGTCCCCCACTGGCTACGTGGCTTCCACTGCCTTCTCCTCTCCTTCCTCCAGCTGTCTAGCCACCTCCTGGAGCAGTTCAACTTCCCCTTTTCTGACAAACCTCTTCCAGGTGCTCCAGCCACAGAGATCTCTGCCTTCTCCGCACATGCTCCTGTGGCATGTGGTTAGTATGTTCATATGTAGATGTGCACACATACAAGCTGCTTTCTTACCTAATTTTTAAGCTCCTTGTGACTCATCAAGTAGCTGTGGAACCCTACAGGCCTGTATTTGATTCTTAGGCAAATTATAGCTTTCTCATCTGTAACGTGTGATAATCATATCTTTCTGTCTGACACATTTGCAGAGCTACTGTGTACAGCTGTGCAGGTTACACACTGCACAAAGGAGCCACCTCTTTTTTTTTTCTTGTATCCTCCATGCCTGCAAGGGAGCCACTTTTTAAGAGGGCACATTTCGCATAATGAATTTGTATGTTTATTATGAGTTTTCCACAAATGGCTGCAAAGTGTCTTGTTCCAACAAACTCAATATGTTATGACCATTTTCTGACAGGGGGTGCTAGTGTCTTAAGGAAGGGTGCGTTTGTCCAGTTCTCACCGAGGTGCCTTAACGGCTAGCAGCAACCCAGCTTGTCCGGATCAAATGTGAGAGGGAGCGCGAAAGCCTCTGGTACTCAGGAAATGTTTATCTCCTCTCCCTTGAAAGCAGGGCTGTCGTGCTGGCATAGAGGTGAGCTCAGAAGCCGGGCTTACAGCCTGAGTGTGTACAGCATGCTGGGGAAAAGGGGCCTTACAGGGACGGGAGCCGGGACTGGGAACCAGGCTCTCCCCAGCTCACATCCAGCCTGCCCAGTTATATGGAAATGTTACTGAACTTCATTGATTCAAATACTTTTCTTTATTTTATTTTATTTTATTTATTTTATTTTGTTTTTGAGACGAGTCTCACTCTGCACCTACAGTGGAGTGCAGTGGCACGATCTCTGCTCACTGCGACCTCCGCCTTCCAGGCTCAAGCGATCCTCCCACCTCAGCCTCCTGAGTAGCTGTGACCACGAGTAGGCGCCACCACGCCTGGCTAAGTTTTTGTATTTTTGGTAGAGACAGGGTTTCACCACGTCCCTTAGGTGGTTTTGAACTCCTGAGCTCAAGTGATCTGCCCGCCTAAGCCTCCCAAAGTGCTGGGATTACAGGCATGAGCCACTGTGCCCGGCCAGACTTAGATTTTAGCATCTCTAAGATCAGGAGGCAGCTTCCAGTTGGTATGGTGAGAAACTAGTGTGTCTGAGTTTATTTGGCAGCGTTTTTATCTTTTTTAGTGGTATGTAAAATATCCATGCTCCCTAAAGTAGATGTTGTCTTAGATTTGAGGAAATAACAATAATAAAACCTATTTCACAGGATTGTTGTGAGAATTAAATAAGCCTCGTATGAGCCTCTGGTGGTGCCGGCTCATGGTGAGGGTTTAATTAATTTAACCTTCCTTCTCATCGGCTTCTTCCTCTTTCAATGCAATTGTTTTGGTTACAGCAAGTTTTCCCTAAGTATGATGATGGTAATGAAGTTGATAGTTTATTCACAGCTGATTAAAAGTTCTGCAAGATGAGCTAAATGGAAGGAAAATGTTTGTTCTAACCTGAGTCTCTTTTCCTGAATATATAAAAAAAGGTATTTTAAACCTTACTCATCTGCATGTATGAGACTATTCTTTACGCTGGATATGACAGCAATCCAGCTTTATGTTGTTAAAATATTTCCATTCCGATTGGGAAGCTGCTGGCCCTTAGGAAATTAATAACTTAAGGACAAATGAAAAACAAGAAAACAAAAGTATAACTCAGAAAGAATTTGCCACCCTACTCCTCTCCTCATAAGATAGATAATTTAATAGGGTCTTACTTTTGGCTGTTGGACTCTCTCTAAAGTTAATAAATCCAAGTAAAAGATAGTTACAAAGCAGGGAGGATGATTTATACTAATCAAGGAGAAGAAGTAAGAGATTTTTAATCTGGGGCTTTTAAACAGAGTAATGTAATAGTCTCATAATGTAGCATTTTGTCTTCTTGAGGGCACTGATAAATGGTTAATCATTTTGTAATAACCAGATCATCTAGCACTTGTTGAGTGCCTACTGTGTCGGCAGCATCATCGCTAAGGGGAAGCTGGCATTGGGCTGGTGAGGCTGTTACTGCAGGTAATGAGTACAGGTGGTATGAAAGGCAGTGGGCAAACGTGTGGCAAAAGCCAGCCCTTCAGACCCTGCCTCTTCCCACCAACTGGGCAAAGGTGTAGGGTCCATAGCCAGCCCTTCAGACCCCAAACTTCCCTACCAGCGCTCAGAGATGGGCACATTCACTGGGCTGCATTCTGGGTGTGCCTCTGGGAGCTGCCTCCCTCTACCTTTCTGAGCCTTACATATCTTCCAGGGTAGTTGGGATTGACTGTGATCATGGATAAGCCACCTAGCAGTGTACATGATCTTCTCAAAATTATTGTTTGTTCCAGAAGATCCAGACTCTTTTTGTTTGCCACAGTTATTTTTTTTAAATGTGTATTTTGAAATAATTACAGATTCACAGGAAGTTGTAAAGATAATACAGAAATCTCACGTACCTTTTACCCAGTTTACCCAAAAGTGGTTTACATTTTTAAAATAAATATAAAATATACACAACACAAAATTTACCATTTTAGTCATTTTTAGGTAGACAGTTTAGTGGCATTAGGTACATTAGTGTTGTTATGTAACCATCACCACCGTTGATCTCTAGAACTTTTTTTTTTATTATCCCAACCTATTGGTTACATCTTATGTAACTGTCATACAATATTAAACCAAGAAATTGGTGCCGGTGCAGTGTGTGTGTATAGTTTGAATCCATTTTTATTGTGTGTAGATTTGTGTCATTACTCCTGCAGTCAAGATGCAGCACTGTTTGTTGCCGTTTGATTTGTGTGAGTGAAGTGTAGAAAGCTTCCCACCATTTACATCCCTTTACCCTCCCTCGTTTTTCAAAAAAGGTACTCAAATATGTTAATTTTATTGTTTCTCAATACACACATTTATTTGTCCTGAAAACTGTAAAAATAGCACAAAGTTTCTTTTTATTACAATCCAAATTTTTGAAAGCCAGAAAATCCGATTACTATGCTCTAGCCAAACTACCGTGCTTTCTTTACATTCTTTCCCCACAAGTGACTTTGCTTCAAATTCTTTTTTTTTTTTTTTTTTTTTGAGACAGAGTCTGACTCTGTTGCCCAGGCTGGAGTGCAGTGGCGTGATCGTGGCTCCCTGCAACCTCCACCTCCTGGTTTCAAACGATTCTCCTGCCTCAGCCAACCAAGTAGCTGGGACTACAGGTGTATGCTACCTCCCCTGGCTAATGTTTTTTTTTTTTTCAAATTAGAGTTTAAGTTCTGGGATACATGTACAGAATGTGCAGGTTTGTTTCATAGGTATACATGTGCCATGGTGGTTTGCTGCACCCGTCAACCTCTCATCTACATTAGGTATTTCTCCTAATGCTGTCCCTTCCCCCAACCCCCAACCCCTGACAGGCCCCAGTGTATGATGTTCCCCTCCCTGTGTCCATGTGTTCTCATTGTTCAACTCCCATTTATGGGTGGGAACATGCAGTGTTTGGTTTTCTGTTCTTGTGTTAGTTTGCTGAGGATGATGGTTTCTGGCTTCATCCATGTCCCTTCAAAGGACGTGAACTCATCCTATTTTATGGCTGTGTAGTATTCCGTGGTGTATAGGTGCCACATTTTTTTTATCCAGTCCATCACTGATTTGGGTTGGTTCCAAGTCTTTGTTATTTTGAACAGTGCTGTAATAAACATACGTGTGCATGTGTCTTTACAGTAGAATGTTTTGTAATCCTTTGGGTATATACCCAGTAATGGGATTGCTGGGTCAAATGGTATTTCTAGTTCTAGATCCTTGAGGAATCTCTACACTGTCTTCCACAATGGTTGAACTAATTTACACTCCCACCAACATTGTAAAAGCGTTCCTGTTTCTCCACATCCTTTTCAGCATCTGTTGTTTTCTGACTTTTTAATGGTCACCATTCTAACTGGTGTGAGATGGTATCTCACTGTGGTTTTGATTTGCATTTTTCTAATGACCAGTGATGAGCATTTTTTTCATATGTTTGTTGGCTGCATAAATGTCTTCTTTTGAGAAGTGTCTGTTCATATCCTTCACTCACTTTTTGATGGGGTTGTTTGTTTATTTCTTGTAAATTTGTTTAAGTTCTTTGTAGATTCTGGATATTAGCCCTTTTTCAGATGGATTGCAAAATTTTTCTCCCATTCTGTAGGTTGCCTGTTGACTCTGATGATAGTTTCTTTTGCTGTGCGGAACTTCTTTAGTTTAATTAGATCCTATTTGTCAATTTTGACTTTTGCTGCCATTGCTTTTGGTGTTTTAGTCATGCAGTCTTTGCTCATGCCTATGTCCTGAATGGTATTGCCTAGATTTTCTTCTAGGGTTTTTATGGTTTTAGGTCTTACATTTAAGTCTTTAATTTATCTTGAGTTAATTTTTATATAAAGTGTAAGAAAGGGATCCAGTTTCAGCTTTCCACAGATGGATAACTGGTTTTCCCAACAGCATTTATTAAATGGGGAATCCTTTCCCTATTGCTTGTTTTTGTCAGGTTTGTCAAAGATCAGATGGTTGTAGATGTGTGGTTTTATTTCTGAGGCCTCTGTTCTGTTCCATTGGTCTATATATCTGTTTTGGTACCAGTACCATGCTGTTTTGGTTACTGTAGCCTTGCAGTATAGTTTGAAATCAGGCAGCGTGATGCCTCCAGCTTTGTTCTTTTTGCTTAGGATTGTCTTGGCTATTAGGGCTCTTTTTTTGGTTCCATATGAAATTTAAAGTAGTTTTTTTTCCAATTCTGTGAAGAAAGTCAGTGGTAGTTTGATGGGGATGGCATTGAATCTATAAATTACTTTGGGCATTATGGCCATTTTCACGATATTGATTCTTCCTATCCATGAGCATTTTTCCATTTGTTTGTGTCCTCTCTTACTTCCTTGAGCAGTGGCTTGTAGTTCTCCTTGAAGAGGTCCTTCACATCCCTTGTAAGTTGTATTCCTAGGTATTTTATTCTCTTTGTAGCAATTGTGAATGGGAGTTCACTCATGATTTGGCTCTTTGTCTGTTATTGGTGTATAAGAATGCTTGTGATTTTTGCACATTGATTTTATATCCTGAGAATTTGCTGAAGTTGCTTATCAGCTTAAGGAGATTTGGGGCTGAGATAATGTGGTTTTCTAAATATACAATCATGTCATCTGCAAACAGAGACAATTTGACTTCCTCTTTTCCTAATTGAATACCCTTTATTTCTTTCTCTTGCCTGATTGCCCTGGCCAGAGCTTCTAATACTATGTTGAATAGGAGAGGTGAGAGAGGGCATCCTTGTCTTGTGCCAGTTGTCAAAGGGAATGCTTCCAGTTTTTGCCCATTCAGTATGATATTGGCTGTGGGTTTGTCGTAAATAGCTGTTATTATTTTGAGATATGTCCCATTGATACCTAATTTATTGAGAGTTTTTAGCATGAAGGGCTGTTGAATTTTGTCAAAGGCCTTTTCAGTGTCTATTGAGATAATCATGTGGTTTTTGTCATTGGTTCTGTTAATGTGATTGATTACATTTATTTATTTACATGTGTTGAACTAGCCTTGCATCCCAGGGATGAAGCCAACTTGATTGTGGTGAATAAGCTTTTTGATGTGCTGCTGGGTTTGGTTTGCCAGTATTTTATTGAGGATTTTTTGATGTTCATCAGGGATATTGGCCTAAAATTTTGTTGTCGTCGTCGTGTCTCTGCTAGGTTTTGGTATCAGGATGATGCTGGCCTCATAAAATGAGTTAGGGAGGATTCCCTCTTTTTCTATTGTTTGGAATAGTTTCAGAAGGAATGGTACTAGCTCCTCTTTGCTCCTCTGGTAGAATTTGGCTGTGAATCCATCTAGTCCTGGATTTTTTTGGTTGGTAGGCTATTAATTACTGCCTCAGTTTCAGAACTTGTTATTGTTCTATTCAGGGATTTGACTTCTTCCTGGTTTAGTCTTGGGAGGATGTATGTGTACAGGAATTTATCCATTTCTTCTAGATTTTCTAGTTTATTTGCCTAGAGGTGTTTATAGTATTTTCTGATGGTAGTTTGTATTTCTGTGGGATCAGTGGTGATAGCCCCTTTATCATTGTTTATTGTGTCTATTTGTTTCTTCTCTCTTTTATTCTTTATTAATCTGGCTAGCAGTCTATCTATTTTGTCGATCTTTTCAAAAAACCAGCTACTGGATTCATTGATTTTTTTGAAGGGTTTTTCTTGTCTCTGTCTCCTTTAGTTCTGCTCTGATCTTAGTTATTTCTTGTCTTCTGCTAGCTTTTGAATTTGTTTGCTCTTGCTTCTCTAGTTCTTTTAATTGTGATGTTAGGGTGTCAGTTTTAGATCTCTCCTGCTTTTTCTTGTGGGCATTTAGTGCTATAAAATTCCCTCTACACACTGCTTTAAATGTGTCCCAGAGATTCTGATACGTTGTGTCTCTGTTCTCACTTGTTTCAAAGAACATCTGTATACCTGCCTTTATTTCATAATTTACCCAGTAGTCATTCAGGTGCAGGTTGTTAAGTTTCCACGTAGTTGTGTGTTTTTGAGTGAGTTTATTCATCTTGAGTTCTAATTTGATTGCACTGTGGTCTGGGAGACTTATAATTTCCGTTCTTTTGCATTTGCTGAGGAGTGTTTTACTCCCAATTATGTGGTCAGTTTTAGAATAAGTGCAGTGTGGTGCTGAG
Source organism: Chlorocebus sabaeus (assembly GCF_047675955.1). Lineage (NCBI taxonomy): Eukaryota > Metazoa > Chordata > Mammalia > Primates > Cercopithecidae > Chlorocebus > Chlorocebus sabaeus. The sequence goes on along the minus strand of NC_132911.1, from coordinate 138,414,960 downwards.
AAGAATGTTTATTCTGTTGATTTGGGGTGGAGAGTTCTGTAGATGTCTATTAGGTCCGCTTGGTCCAGAGCTGAGTTCAAGTCCTGGATATCCTTGTTCATTTTCTGTCTCATTGATTTGTCTAATATTGACAATGGGGTGTTAAAGTCTCCCACTATTATTGTGTGGGAGTCTAAGTCTCTTTGTAGGTCTTTAAGAAGTTGTTTTATGAATCTGTGTGCTCCTATATTGGATGCATATATATTTAGGATAGTTAGCTATTCTTGTTGCATTGATCCCTTTACCATTATGTAATGGCCTTCTTTGTCTCTTTTGATCTTTGTTGGTTTAAAGTCTGTTTTATCAGAGAATAGGATTGCAACCCCTGCTTTTTTTTGCTTTCCATTTGTTTGGTAGATCTTCCTCCATGCCTTTATTTTGAGCCTATGTGTGTTTTTGCACATTAAATGGGTCTCCTGAATACAGCACACTGATGGGTCTTGACTCTATCTATAGATAATTTGCGCCTCTGTGTCTTTTAATTGGGGCATTTAGCCCATTTACATTTAAGGTTAATATTGTTATGTGTGAATTTGATCCTGTCATATGATGCTAGCTGGTTATTTTGCCCATTAGTTGATGCAGTTTCTTCATAGTCTTTGGTCTTTACAAATTGGCATGTTTCTGCAGTGGCTGGTACCGGTTGTTCCTTTTCATGTTTAGTGCTTCCTTCAGGAGCTCTTGTAAGGCAGGCCTAGTGGTGACAAAATCTCTCAGCATTTACTTGTCTGTAAAGGCTTTTATTTCTCCTTCACTTATGAAGCTTAGTTTGGCTGGATTTGAAATTGTGGATTGAAAATTCTTTTCTTTAAGAGTGTTGAATATTGGCCCCCACTTTCTTCCGGCTTATAGGGTTTCTGCTGAGAGATCCACTGTTAGTCTGATGGGCTTCCCTTTGTGGGTAACCAACCTTTCTCTCTGGCTGCCTTTAACATTTTTTCCTTTATTTCAACCTTGGTAAATCTGACGATTATGTGTCTTGAGGTTGCTCATCTCAAGGAATATTCTTGTGGTGGTCTCTGTATTTCCTGAATTTGAATGTTGGCCTGCTTTGCTAGATTGGGAAGTTCTCCTGGATAATATCCTGAAGAGTGTTTTACAACTTGGTTCCATTCTCCCTATCACTTTCAAGTACACCAATCAAACGTAGATTTGGTCTTTTCACATAGTGCCATATTTCTTGGAGGTTTTATTCACTTCTTTTCACTCTTTTTTCTCTAATCTTGTCTTGCTTTATTTCATTGAGTTAATCTTCAATTTCTGATATCCTTTCTTCTGCTTGATTGATTTGGCCATTAATACTTGTGTATGCTGCGTGAAATTTTCGTGCTGTGTTTTTCAGCTCCATCAGGCCATTTATGTTCTTCTCTAAGCTGGTTATTCTTGTTAGGAATTTGTCTAACCTTTTTTCCAGGTTCTTAGCTTCCTTGCATTGGGTTAGAACGTGCTCCTTTAGCTTGGAGGAGTTTGTTATTACCCACCTTCTGAAGTCTACTTCTGTCAGTTTGTCAAACTCATTCTCCGTCCAGTTTTGTTCCTTTGCTGGCAAGGAGTTGTGATCCTTTAGAGAAGAGGTGTTCTGGTTTTTGGAATTTTCAGCCTTTTTGTGCTGGTTTCTCCCCATCTTTGTGGGTTTATCTACCTTTGGTCTTTGATGTTGGTGATGTTGATACTATTCCTTTCTGTTTGTTAGTTTTCCTTCTAATAGGCCCCTCTGCTGCAGGTCTGCTGGAGTTTGCTGGAGGTCCACTCCAGACCCTATTTGCCTGGGTATCACCAACAGAGGCTGCAGAACAACAAAGAGTGCTGCCTGTTCTTACCTCTGGAAGCTTCGTCCCAGAGGGGAAGCTGCCAGATGCCAGCCAGAGCTCTCCTGTATGAGGTGTCTGTTGACTCCTACTGGGAGGTGTCTCCCAGTCTGGATACACGGTGGGTCAGGGACCCACTTGAGGAGGCAGTCTGTCCATTATCAGAGCTCAAACACTGCTGTGAGAACCGCTCCTCTCTTCAGAGCTGTCAGGCAGGGAGATTTAAGTCTGCTGAGGCTCCACCCACAGCCGCCCCTTCCCCCAGGTGCTCTGTCCTAGGGAGCTGTGGTGGCTCCACCCTGTTCAAACTTCCTGTCAGCTTTGTTTACACCATGAGGGTAAAACTGCCTACTCAGGCCTCAGCAATGGCGATGCCCCTTTCCCCACCAAGCTCTAGTGTCCCAGGTCGACTTCAGACTGTGAGAATTTCAAGCCAGAATTCCAAGCTGCAAGAATTTCAAGTCAGTGGATCTGAGCTTGTTGGGCTCTGGGGGTGGCACCTGCCGAGCCAGGCACTGGAGACAATCTCCGGGTCTGCTGATTGCGAGGACCATGGGAAAGCGCGGTACCTGGACTGGAATGCACTGTTCTTCCCGGTACAATCTCTCACGGCTTCCTTTGGCTAGGAAAGGGAAAATCTCCTGACCCCTTGCACTTCCTGGTGAGGCGATGCCCCATCCTGCTTTGGCTCACTCTCTGTGGGCTGCACCCACTGTCCAGCCAGACCCAATGAGATGAACTGGGTACCTCAGTTGGAAATGCAGGAATTACCTGCCTTCTGCTTTGATCTCGCTGGGAGCTGCAGACTGAAGCTGTTCCTATTCGGCCATCTTGCTGGCTACCTCAGTTTTTTCTGTTTTTAGTAGAGACGGGGTTTCACCATTTGGCCAGGCTGGTCTTGAACTCCTGACCTCAGGTGATCCGCCCACCTCGGCCTCCCAAAATGCTGGGATTACAGACATGAGCCACTGTGCCTGGCCTGGTTCAAATTCTTGATGTTGGGTTTCCTGTCACTGACTTTAGGCTTATAAAATACATGGGAATACTTATGTCCTTTTGGTGCTTTTTTAGGTCAAATCAGTGAGTAGAGCTAAAATATACTGAGGTTATTCAAATACATTCAAACTACACGGATCACTTATAAATTGCTGGTATCATGGTAGGAAGGAAAAAAGATACAAGAAGACAAAACACATCATAGAATTCATTATCAAAATTATTGGTATATAGTCTATTCTAGCTATATATCCTTTTATGTAAAATTACCAGCAAGAAAGAAAAGCACAAGAATAAGGTTTATGGCTGAAGTGACTTGGTGTCATAATCCCTGATTCTAGCATTCCCAGAAGGATCCTATCTGTTAAATATGCGGAAACTGCAGCAGCATTGGAGTGGTTCACTTCTTCGTTCATTCTGAAGTCCCTTAAGCCGAGTGTTAGTTAGTTCTCTTTCAAGCCTAGGAACTATGCTGAGTAATGGGTATCTCAATTTTGCCATTCTTTCTTTCTGCTTAGATAGCAATGTTTTTACTCCTCTCTTCTTGTAAAGCAAGTCATCTCTGATTTACTTGAGGATCGTTGCTCTTATATCCTATTGTTGGGGTGAACCTGTGGTAGAAGGGAAGGGAATTCAGTACGACGGTTGATAGTCAAGTTATAAAGGTTCTTTATCAACATCTCAGAGCAGAAGTTTGAGAGGACCCCCTCCCTCATTCATGGTATAATTGTTGTAAGTATTTCTTCTGCATACGTTGAGAACTACTTCCCACAGAGATAGACTTTTTGTTTCAACCGTCAAACATAATTTAGAAAACCTAAGAGGAAAGTCTGGTGTATTTACCCATATTTTTATACTTTCCTTTCTTCTTTCTTTCTTTTTGATGTTCTAAGATTTATTGTTTTTATATTTTTTTTCCTGTTTAGGAAACTTCCTTTAGCCATTCTATTAGGTGATATCTACTGGTGACAAATTATGCCAATTTTTCTTCCTTTGAGAATGTCTTGATTTCCCCTCCATTCCTAAAGGGTATTTTCACTGGACATGGAATTTTAGGCAGACAGTTCTTTTCTTTCAACATTTGAAAATGCTGTGCCATTTCCTTCTGGGTTCCATTGTATCTGATGATAAATCTGCTGTCATTCACATAATTTTCCTCTATAGACTTTTTTTCTTGTTACTTTTACATTTTCTCTTTGTCTTTAGTTTTCAGAGATTTGATTATGATGTGTCTTGGCATGGATTTCTTTTTTTAAATTATTTTACTTTAAGTTCTTGGATACTTGTGCAGAATGTGAAGGTTTGTTATGTAGGTATATATGTGCCCTGGTGGATTGCTGCACCTGTCAACCTGTCATCTATGTTTTAAGCCCGGCATGCATTAGCTGTTTGTCCTAATGCTCTCCTTCCCCTTTCCCCCCAGCTCCCAACAGGCCCCAGTGTGTGACGTTCCCCTCCCTGTGTCCATGTGTTCTCATTGTTCAACTCCCACTTATGAGTGAGAACATGTGGTATTTGGTTTTCTGTTCCTGGTTAGTTTGCTGATAATGATGGTTTCCAGCTTCATCCATGTCCCTTCAAAGGACATGAACTCATACTTTTTTATGGCTGCACTTGGCATGGATTTTTTTGGATTTATCCTGTCTGGGGTTTGCTCAGCTTCTTGAATTAGTGGATTTATATCTTTTGTCAAATTTGGGAAGTTTTCAGCTGTAATTTCTTTGAATACTTGCCCAGTTCTATTCTCTTTTTCTTTTTTTGGGACTCATGTCACAAATGGTAATCTTTTGTGATAGTCCCACAGGTCCTTAGGGGCTCTGTTCTTTTCTTTTTCAATCTCTTTTCTTTGTTATTTTTCTCTCCTTTTCATTCTGCTTTGAGCCCATCCATTGAAAGTTTTGTTGTTGCTGTGTTTTTCTATTCTAAAATTTGTATTTGGGTTTTCTTTATATCTCTGATTTCTTTTCTGAGATGCAGTATTTTTTTTGCTTGTTGTAGAGAGGCTTGTCCTTTATCATGAAGGCATTTTTGTGATGGCTACTTTAAGTCCTTGTCAGCTAATTCTGACATCTGTTCCACCTAGTATTGGTGTCTGTTAATTGTCTTTTCTCATTACAATTGATATTTTCCTGGTCTTGGAAAATCATGAGGAATGATTTTTAATCGAATCTTGGGCATTTTCGATATTATGTTATGAAGGTCTGGATCTTATTTAAATCTTCGGTTTTAGCAGGCTCCATCTGACACTGCTCTGGTGGGGACAAGGGGGTACTGCCTTATTACTGCCAGTGTGGGGTGGAAGTTCAGGTTCCCCACTCAGTCTCTTTGATGCCTGGAGAAAAGTGCACCTCATTACTGGTGGATGGGGGTGGGAGTTCAGGCTCCCAACTGAACCTCTGCTGCTGATACCAATCCTAGCTAGAAGGGGCAAGGGTGCTTTAGTACTACCCTCCATGGGGCCTCCAGTGACACTTCAGTGTGCAGTGACAGCTTCATTACTGCTGAATGCTGGTGAAAGTCTTGGCTCTGTACTGGGCCTTCTATGCTACTAGCCCAGCTGGGAATGGGAAGGGGTGCTCTGTTCACTGCTGGGTAGTGTATTTTGAGTTTTTACTTGGGGCCCCTGAGACCATCCATGTCAACAATACCAGTGATCTCCTCTGCTGTCCTTCTGTGTCAAGCCCAGCCTGCAGGACCTCAAGGGAGGCAGAGGGGTATGGAGGGGCACAGGGCTCTGGGGACCCCAGTGGGGAAGGGTTTGTACAAGGTTTTGCTGCTATGAAGGTGATATTCGTCCCTGTTACTGTCCATCTCTCTCTGTCTATGATGCAGAGCAGAAGGTCTGGAAGGATGTAGGCACCACACTGTGCTCAGTGATGCTCTGACTCTCAGAGGGGATGCTCAGGGGTTGTCTGTATTCTATAGACTGCTGTTTTGTTGACTGTTACCATCAGCATGTACTCCTATGTACCTTTTATAATAAACAATAATGGAAATATTAAAAACTGGTGTAAGGGCTGGTGGGGGACCCCATAATGCCTGAACCCTGTCTTGTTCCACTCATCCTGCCCTTGAGACTCCCGCCAGGTGGATGTACAGAGGACAGCAGCAGCAGGAGGAGGACACTCTGCCTCGTGTGCTGGGTGCCAGAGCATCCTGCGAGCCAGCTGGATGTGAGCTGGCTGTGAGCATCTGTGACTCCAGCTCAAGGCCCAACTGACCCTCATCACCCCTTTCCTTGAGGGCCTGAAAGTTGGGGAGGGGTCCCTCAGAGCAGGCCAGCTTCAGCTGATCATGTCTGCGGCCCATGGCTAGAGCACCGGCCACCTTCTGCTGCATCCTGGAACCTTCCCAGTGCAAGGGACTCAGTCTCCACCTCGGGGCCTATGAATTCATATTCCAGTTAGCAGCTGCCTTCTGGAAGGAGTTGGGTCAAAACACCTTGCTTGTCCCAAGGTCCCAGAGCAGGCAGGGGGGTCAGAGGTTGCAGACAGGACCTGATTGTTCTTGGCTGGGAATGTTTATAAATCAGAGATCAGAAATGAGGACTTATTAGTACAGTTATTTTAGGATTTTCCACTTTAATAGTATAGAGTAGCTGGCTAAAACCTGGGAAACAGTAGGAATTGAATGCTCAAACCCCAAACTTCCGTGATTTTCTTTGTGCTGAATATGTCATTTTCCCTTTGAATTCTTTTGATAAGGTTGAGTGCACAGTAATTGGACCTAAAATGCATCCAAATTATAGCATCTTCATCAGGATTAGCTGACAACATAATTATGAGTATATTTCAGGGTGAAAGATAATATTTTTTTCATGTTAGTCCACTATAGAAAACAAAAGTGCCTCCTTTGTTGTTATTTTGGTGGATTAACAATTCTTAATATTTGGGGGATGCAGCCTGACCCCGCGCCCTCTCTGTGTGCTTTGGCATTTTGCCGTTTATATGCGGCTTTATGAACATCCCTGATGAGTGCGGCTGCCTTCCCTGTGGGGAGGCACTCATAGGTTCTGTTGAAAAGGGTGCACCGTGCTCTCTGCTCTGGGCTTTTGGAACAGGCTGCTTTTAAATTTGAGATTGCAATGGTAGGAGCAACACAGAGCGCCCCCTGGGGAGCCTGGCTGTCAGGACCAGCCCCGTGCCCAAGACCCCTGCTCCCTTGGGGAGTTTTGTGGTCTCGTGGGCTCTGTGTGGCCATATGTTCTTTACTGGTGCTGACCCTGCACAGGCCACGTAGCACTGTGGAGCCCTGGGCCTGGGTCAGGGAGATCCCAGTTCTGCTTGCCCCTGCACTTCCCTGGCTGAGGGGAGGTCAGCTCCTCTGACCCTCCGTCCTGTATTGTAGAATGGGGATCATGGGCTGGCCAGCAGAGAGGTGGGGGATTGAATGAGGGAGTGTTCATAGGAGTGGGGGGGATGGGGGGTAGAGCCCATGCCTGATGCACTCTGGAGTCTGGGAGCCCCTCCCGTGACCTCCTGTGCAGGTCTGGCTGCCTTTCAAGATCCATTCAAGTGCCTTCTCCTGTAATTTCCCAGGCACCTCAGCCAAGGCTTTCCCCTTTCCTCTGCTCGCGGTCTTTATGATTTGCAGTGTGCGACTCAGCTTCCTCATTAGTTGAACACCTATCATGTGCCAGGCTGGGGACATGGACTTGAATAAGATGCCATCCTTGCCTGGACTTGAATAAGACGCCATCCTTGCCTGAGCAGCTTAGAGTGGATCCTCCTGAATGGTGTTGGATCTGCTGTGTTATCCTTCACCTTGTTTTTAGAAGGCCTAGCAGTCTTTCTGATTTTTAAATGTTATTTAGACTCATTGTAGAAAATACAGATGTTATTATTAATTATTATTATTATTATTTTGAGACAGAGTCTTGCTCTGTCACCCAGGCTGGAGTACAGTGACACGATCTCAGCTCACTACATCCTCCGCCTCCCAGGTTCAAGCAATTCTCCTGCCTCAGCCTCTCGAGTAGCTGGGATTATAGGTGCACGCCCCCACATCCGGCTATTTTTTTGTATTTTTAGTAGAGACGGGGTTTGACCATGTTGGCCAGGCTGGTTTCAAACTCCTCACCTCATGATCTGCCCACCTTGCCCTCCCAAAGTGCTGGGATTACAGGCAGGAGTTATTTTTTAAAACAGTTTCACAGTGAAAATTTTGGTGTATTTCCTTTCATCCTGGCCGGCTTTCCTTCCTTCCATCTATTCATAAATAATATCTATCCATTAATAATAAAATTGTATTCATACCAAATAGCTGAGTATTCCATTCTTTGTTTGTTTGTTTGTTTGTTTTTGTTTGAGACGGAGTCTCGTTCTGTTGCCCAGGCTGGAGTGCAGTGGCTGGATCTCAGCTCACTGCAAGCTCCGCCTCCCGGGTTCACGCCATTCTCCTGCCTCAGCCTCCCGAGTAGCTGGGACTACAGGCACCCACCACCTTGCCCGGCTAGTTTTTTGTATTTTTTTAGTAGAGATGGGTATTCCATTCTTTAAAACTTAGTGTTCATTATGAGTGTTTCCCTGTGCCATTCACTATTCTTTGAAATATGATTTTCAGTGGCTGTACCATAATTTGTTTTGTGAGTGTCAGGATTTGTCCACTGCTGAGCACTTCGGTCACTTCTGGGAACTTGCTATTATAACTACTTGTGTGTTGAGTATCTTAGTGCACAATCCCTGTTCTCATTTTGGATGATCATGAAGGCAGGATCTCAAGGAGGAAAACCACCGGTCAGAAGTTATGAGCGAGTGTCTTTGAGGCTCTTGGCCCCTTTGCCATGGCAGTATTGGTTCATGAGAGTGGCAGACTCTACCACCCTTGTGCATGCCTGTGCATGTGTGTCTGTGCTGCAGAGCAACTGTGTAGGGAGAAGTGGTCTTGGGCATTGGGCTGGTCCCGAAAGCCAGACTCCCGGGAAATCTCTGAGCAGTCCTCTGTGGGCAGATGACCCAAAAGAGGCTGCCTTGCAGGCCAGAGAGATGTGGAGGCTTACGACACACTGAGCTGCCTCCCCACTGGCCTTTTTACACACTCTCTGCACACACTCTCTGCCCGCTGTCCTCCCTGCTGACCAGACCTCTTATTATTTTGTAATTTGAATATGATGCTGGCCTTTTACTCAAAGGCTTGGAAGACTGTCAGCTGGTAAAAGTCATTTGTCCGGTGTAGCCAGTGCTTGGCATTGACCATTGTCACCCAGACGGCCAAAGGATACTTCCTTTTGTTAGAGCAAACCTTCCCCAGGCCTGATGAGGGTGCCTGCTTTCTGAACTTCCCTGCCTTGATCTCAGCCACCTTGGGCGTCTCTGTGGCTGTGTTAGGGAAATCTCACTTTCTGAGGTTACCAGTATCTTCCTCATGGCTGGATCCAGTGCCTGCCCTCCCCATTCTTGCTGCGTTTTTCAGGAGCAGCCCCTCTTCTCTTCCACCTTCTCCCTAAGGGCTTTCTCTGTCACTAAGGACTTGGTCTTCTGTTTGTTGCTTGCTATGAGCTGAATGTTTATTTTCCCCTAAAATTCATAGATCAAAACCTTCCCTCCAATGTGATGGCCTAGCAGGTGGGGCCTTTGGGAGGTGGTCAGGTCATGCGGATGGGGCCCTTGTGAATGGAATTCGTGCCTTTATGAAAGAAACCCCAAAGAGCTACCTTGCCCTTTCCACCATGTGAGGACACAGCAAGAAGGCACCAGTTATGAACCAGGAAGCGGCCCTCGCCGCCAGTCATTGATTCTGCCATGCCTCTATCTCAGACTTCCCAGCCTCCAGAACTGTGAGAAATACAATTCTGTTAATAAGCCACCCAGTTGTGGCATTTTGTGATAGCTACTCAGATGGACTGAGCCAGGGCCTTTGGAAGGATTTGGCTTCTTGACACTTTCCATCTTTAGGCTTGATGCTCCTCCTTGGGTGCTGACCCCATTTCTCTGCCCCACTGTAGCTGAACCCCACCCTGTCTTGTGCTGCCTTCTCCTAGTAGGCATCTGCATGCTGACATCCTGCCCAAAACCACTTGATCCTGCCCATCAGACCTGTCCTTGCTCCCTTGGGGGCACATCTGCCTCCCCTGTCTCTGTTGTTGGCCATGTCTAGTCAGTGATGGTGTCATACCTGCTTGGCCTGACTCCTCTGCAGACCTGTGTCTCCGGCCATCATCTCTGCTCTCATCTCCGAACAGGCTCTTTGGTGTCAGTCCCACCCGTCTTGGGCCGATGTACTCCTTCCTTCTCCCTCCCTCATTCCGCCATAGCCACTTGCTGTCCTCCATGTGGACTGAGGTGTCCAAGGCTGGCCAGATGCTGTTTCCAGTGACCTCCCATTCTAGGGGGGCCATGTGGTGGGGCCATGCTGCGTCCAGGGTATGGACACGCAGGGGAGCTGGCGCAGCTCAGGCACGTGGGGCCTCTCCTTCGGGGCCAGCCCCTTCAGACACAGTTTCTCCTTGCCTTTGCTCTGCTGGTGGACTCCTGGTTCTCTCAGGAGCTGCCAGTGCCTGCTCAGTGACTGTGCTGGGAATCTCTGTCCCTGTGTTGTCAGCAGATCCACTCCTTTCCCTTCCTCCTGCCTCCACGGCACTCCGTGTGTTTCCTCCCTGAGCCTGCATGTCCCCTGCCCACACACCCTTCCTGGAGTTTCACTGTCCCGCAGCACTGAGCTCTGGTTGTCCCTCAGCTGAGAAGCCTCTCCTGTCCATGGCAGCCTGTCCAGATGGGGATCCACGCCACTCTCATGGCCCACGTCCCATGGCGGAGCCTTCTGTTATGTGAGAGGTGTTCCAGGTTTCCGTGTTCGTCTCTGCCTCCACCTCGGGAGCTCCAGGTCCAGTCTCCCTGCCTGAGAGAGCTGAGCACACAGACACATCTGTTACGCAAATTCATAACAGATGGCCAAGGCCAGGTGCCACCCAGGGTCCTCAGGCCTTCAGGTGGTGTGGAACAGCCAAGCAGTAGTTTATTTCCGGTAGTCTCCAACACTTTGTCATATACAAATGCAAAATAGTTTTATTTATGTAATCTCCAGGCAGTGCTTGGTGTGCCTTTGAACTAGGAGACCCCTTGTAATAGCCCTGTGGTCCCCAGAAGTTCAGCTCTGTTACATATCACAGAAGTCCCATTTTCCTGAGAGCATCCTAGGAACCAAGAATACTTACAGGTATTGGGAAATAATTTCAGTAAAAACCATCACATGAGATTGTTCTGTGGCATGTCTGTCTCTCCAGTGAGATGGTGGCCTCCTCTTGTGGCAGGGCCTGGACCTCATGCCCGATTCATCTCTGTCTGCAGTGTCTGGGGTGGGGCCCACCTGTGGTTACTGCTCAATGAATGCTGAAATGAACACATCTGAAGCTGATATGTGCTTTGGGGATTATGCTCTTTGCTGTAAGGAGTTTTATTGCAGATGTTGCTGGGTGTAGAGTCTTAAGTATTTTAGCTATGACTTGGAGAAACTCAGCTCATGGGCTGTAGCCAAACATAACTCGTGTCAATTGCAGGTAAGAGAGAGTCTGGTCCCTGCCTCTTGCCCATGATGACTTGAGCAAGTTGCTTTTCCTCTTTCAGCCTCAGTTTCCTCAGCCGTGGACCAGGGATTGCAAACCCTTTTCTGCCTAAATCACTGGGCTATTGTAGGAGTAGCAGGAAGCACATTGAAAACAACTTGGCCTCCTATAAAGAAAAATGTATTACTCTAATCACTTCTTGTTCGGGAAGCATTTTGGGTTCCTTAGGAATAGAACATTTCCCGGAAAAAACAATATCGATTGGCAGTATCTGCGAGAGATTTTCATTGATGAAGCAATGTTCTGCTTTGTTAAATTTTGATTTCATGTGTTGTTGGTAGAAAAGAATTCTCTTAGGTTGTTACCTCCCTGTTAGTTCACGGAGAAAGTCTTCCTGTGAATCCAGGGAGGGTCTGGCTCCCCGGACTCCACTGCCTTCCAAGGGCTCCACCTTCACGCCAGCAAGGCCGGGTTGGCCTATTGCCTTTCCTCCTTATTTCTGGTAGGAGAGTTTTACTGTAAATAGGAGAGAAATGGGGTGGGAGAGTGGGGATCAGGAGATTTTTTTTTGTTTTTTTTTTTTTCTGAGACGGAGTCTTACTCTGTCGCCCAGGCTGGAGTGCAGTGGTGCGATCTCGGCTCACTGCAAGCTCCGCCTCCCGAATTCACACCATTCTCCTGCCTCAGTCTCCCGAGTAGCTGGGACTACAGGTGCCTGCCACCACGCCAGGCTAATTTTTTGTATTTTTAGTAGACAGGGTTTCACCGTGTTAGCGAGGGTGGTCTCAAACTCCTGACCTCGTGATCCACCTGGCTCGAACTCACAAAGTGCTGGGATTACAGACGTGAGCCACCGTGCCCGGCCGATGTTTTCGTTTTGAGATGGGAGAATAAGAGTATGCTTATAGGCCAATGGAAAGATCTAGTACAGAGGGAAGAATTGATGACCTGGAGAATGATTATCAGAGAGGGTGGGTTCTGCACACACAAGCCATCACACACCCTTTGTCTAGTAACCTTCCCACGTGGGGCTGTGGGAGCGTCTTCTTGGGTGCAGGCAATCAGGGATGCCCTATCTTTAGAGAATTTGAAAGTAATGATCACATAATTGAAGTGTTTGTCTGCTTTTGGTATCTCCATGAACCAGCAATTCCAGACAACATCAGAGACATGATAGCCCTGCTCTGGGGTGGGCCACTGCCCTCACCCACACACCTTGTGTCCCCCTCACTATGCCCACCTTCGCGCCAGCAGGAGCAAGGTGGGGAGACAGCTGAAGATGCAGGCAGGCTGAAAGGGGTGGCAAGGGCAGTTGTTTTCTGGATGCTTCCAGTGAGATATGAAGCAAGGTCAGCTGTTGAGAGTGAGGAGCGAGGAGGATGAGACACTTGCTCACCATCACCAGGGAGCACAGAGCTCGTATGATTGCCATGTATTTGTCTAGCATCGCTAGGCAGTAAATGGCGTAGAAGTTGCATGTGACTTCCAGGCAGCGTTGAGAGTCCCCAGGAGGCTGGTGAGGGGGATTCTGAGGGGAGCCGGGTGTGGATTGCCAGCTGTCCGGATGCTGGATGAGGACACACCATGGGTGCGGAGTTGCGCCGAGTCAGTGTTGTGCTTTCTGAGTGCCCGCTGGGTTCTTGCTGCCGAATAGGCATGTTCTATCCCCAAAGTTCCTATGGATTCCAGCAACTGACAGATGACTGCTTCTCTGAGGTCCCCAGCTTTCCAGCATTTAGGGATGAGTTGGGAATTTAACCTGGGCCTTTTGGCTTCAGAGCCGTTGTTCTTTTCAGTGGACAAAGCCACTTCCTTTCAGTCTGAGTATATATAATACTACAAAGATCTGGCTTTTAATTGTTATTGTATCCTGAATTTAATGTTTTGTTATATATCTTTATTTTATCACTCTAAAAAGTGAGTGTTTTATTTCCCTCATTATGTCTCCCTGTCTTATAATGAGATGAACATAATGAACTATTGGTAAATTTTTTGAATAATGAGAATGCTTTAAATAGGAATTCAGTGGCTTTAAAGAGGCAACTTTAAACTTTAAACTTCCCATCGTTTGATTGAAAGGTGCTTGCCTCTTGAGAAATGCTATTGTGGTCAGTTTTTCCTTGCACCTAATTTGAGAGAGTCTAGCAAGACTCCTTAATTGCCATCAGTGTGCAGTTCATTCATTTGAGGGGTAGGATTTAGTTTTTCAAGTTGCATATTTGTTTTTTAATTGGCTGTACTTATCCCAGAATCTGGGCTGATGAGTAGATTTGGGTAGGGAGGAGGTTTGTATTAGACACTATCCAGAAGGACTGAGGGTTGAGATACTGAATAAAGAACTTTCTGGCCCCTGGAATTCCCTGAAGATGAAAGTGAGTGGCCTGCCGTGGAGGTGACTGCCAGAGGGACACAATCTGGTAGAGGCTGGTGATGGCTCAGAAGGGCAGCTTTTGGTATTTTCTTTGGCAATTGGAAGTAATAATTGTTTATGTGGAGATGAAATAACATATTTTCCTTTTTTTTTCCTTACAGAAAACACGGCCATCTTTATGTGTAAATGTTGTAACCTTTTCTCACCAAATCAGTCGGAACTCCTCTCCCACGTTTCCGAGAAGCACATGGAAGAAGGGGTTAATGTTGATGAGATTATTATTCCCCTGAGGCCTCTGAGTACACCTGAACCCCCCAACTCAAGCAAAACCGGAGATGGTAAGGGGACTGGAGAGCGGGGCAGGATACCTTCTGACACACCTGTTGATGTTGATTTGCTCCTTAGGCATAGCAGAAGCCTAGACAATCCACATTTCCGAACCAGAAGTCACAAAACGAGTCCAATTGTAGATACGCTCAAATAAGATTGTGTCTTTGAAATCCCATACCTGGCCCCCTGTAGGTGTCCTCCAGTGTCTGGTTGGCGAATGAATGAATGAATGAATGAATGAAAGGAAGTGGCAGTGTTCAACAGTGTGAAAGACATGAGCTCGTTGTCAGACAAGTGTGGGTTTAACCCAGCCCTAGCACCTACTGGCCGCATTACCTGAAGCCAATGATGTTACTTCTCAAAGCCTCACTTTGCTTCTCTTGACAAATGAAGAGAAATATGCTGGTTACAAGAGGGTCTGTGAGGATGAAGTTAAAGAATACACGTACAGGACCTAAGATGATGCCTGGCACACAGAACATGATAAAGGGAAGCTGTTGTTCTAACATACATGATTAATAAATAAGTCTGTATAATCTTACAGCATTTTCCAATTCTTCCTGTAAACCTGGAACAAGGATTGAAATTGCAAAGCTTTGATTTGCACTGAATCCTGAATCCTTTGGGTTCATAGTCAATGTGCAAAGTGAGATGCATCTTGTCTGTAGTGTCCAGACATCTATCACTGAGTGGGTTATCAGATGCAGCAGGTGCACGGATCAGAGAAACTATCCAGGCACTGTAATTAGGTCCCCACAGACAAAAAAAAAAAAAAAAATATATAGCACATGAGGAACTGCTGCAAAGATCCTCACAAAACCCTGAGATAAAGGACAGCAGCTGGGCACCTGTGCAGAAGCCCAATACATAGCAGTCAGTGTCCCATTGCAGGGTTCATCAGCCACACTAATAATCCAGTGGCTCTTTCCTGGGAATATTCAGACTGGCATTTCTAAATAGGCTGGCTATTGATCATCTGTCGGACACCATTAACAAGGAGAGATTCCAGACAAAAAATGTTTTGGTTAATAAGTCCCTCTGGTCATTCCCAGGGTTCTCAGTGAAACATGCCTGACAGAAGATTAAGTTTTTGGGAAGTTAGGAAGTTCTGAAAGTTACTATTAGTGGCATAAAGTGAAAAACGAAAAAGATGCAGCTAGTGGTGGGTGAATAAGGAGCAGCAGTTAGTATTTGTTACTTCTGTCATCACCATCAGCTAATAGCATGTGTGTCCATGGCGTGCTCAGCCCCTCACAGGCCTTGTGAGTGGACCTGTCCTCTCCCCATTGAGAGGAAGCAGGAGTGAGGAGGAAAGTTATATGGAATTGCGTCTCAACCAGTAGCACACACTTGAGACCCTTTGCTTTGGGGTAGAGGAGGAAAGTTTGCATGGGGCACTGAGAGTCCGAACCTCCTTGGTGTCCGGGGCCTTGCAGTTCAGCGCCCTCTCTCTGCCCACCCAGCCTGTGTGAGTCCTGACCCCTGGCCAGAAGCTTTGTGACACCCACAGTCTCCATGGCCCACTTCCCTGCTGAGCAGTCAGTGCCTTGCTTTCCAAAGAGTATAGCTTCATAGAGAGGACTTTAGTCAAGAACTGTGTACATCTGTGTACCTGCCTCTGGGATTGAATGTATATGGACTCAGAAAAATGGATAATGTCTCTTGTCCAATTCATATGGCAGATAGAAGCCATGTGGATCAACGTGGAAAGAACTTCTGGATTGGCTCTTGCAAAGCTTTTAGTTCTTTGCTTATTAGGATTCTCTTCTTTCTAAATGATATGTGAATAAGAGAGAAATTTTAATTTTTAATTTTTTCATTTTCTTTTTGAGACTGAGTCTCACTCTGTTGCCCAGGCTTGAATGCAGTGGCGTGACACTCTGTTGCCCAGGCTTGAATGCAGTGGCGTGATCTTGGCTCACTGCCACCTCTGCCTTTTGGGCTCAAGCGTTCCTCTCACCTCAGCCACCTGAGTAGCTGGGACTACAGGCGCCTGCCACCACACCCAGCTAATTTTTGTATTTTTCATAGAGACAGGTTTCACCGTGTTCCTCAGGCTGGCCTCAGACTCCTAGATTCGAGCAATCCACCCACCTAGGCCTCCCAGAATGCTGGGATTACAGGCGTGAGCCACCATGCCCCACCTTTCATTTCTTTTATAAATAGGAAATGAATAAATGCTGAAAAAAGCAGAATTCACATAGAATTATGAGTGTCGGTGTTGTAAGGTGCATTTTCCGACGTCCACCCTTCCACACCTAACCAGTGTTAGTGAGAGACAGTGCCACTCTTGTAGGAGCTGGCCCTGAGCTCCTGCCCCTTCCCAGAGGTTCACCTTTCTCTCAACCATCCCCTATGCCCCTCTCCTCCCTCTCAACCATCCCCCATGCCCCTCTCCTCCCTCTCAACCATCCCTCATGCGCCTCTCCTCCCTCTCAACCATCCCCCATGCCCCTCTCCTCCTTCTCAACCATCCCCCTTGCCCCCTCCTCCCTCTCAACCATCCCTCATGCGCCTCTCCTCCCTCTCAACCATCCCCCATGCCCCTCTCCTCCTTCTCAACCATCCCCCATGCCCCTCTCCTCCCTGTCATCACTGATCTACAGCCATGGGCCCCCGGCTGCTAGCGGAGGAGCAACTGAATGCAAATGCCATCCCTGCCTGGGAAGCTCCTTGTAGGTGTTCTTGCTGGTTCACTCGTGCATGTGGCTGGGACTCACTCAGCCTGGAGTCACCCTGAGGAACACTCCTTTGGCCCCAGGTGGGGCTGCAGGACTTTTCTCTGGGCTCCCAGAACCCCACAACTAGACTTGTTTCAGTTCTCTCTCACCTGGGTGTGCTTTCATTTGTCTCTGTTTCTCTTGCTTGTCGGGAAATGTCCCAAAGAAGGGATTTGGGCTGTTCAGCTCTTAGCCTCTGGTCCTGGCATGGGCACTGACACAGGGTATAGCCCCTTCCCTGTGTGTCCAGTGAATGGATTATCTTTTGTTGTCCTTGCTTTCTTGCCTTGGGCCTTGCTGCCCTTCCCTGTCCCAGCTGTCACCCTTCGCTCAAGAAACTTCAGTGACTTTCCCCACCCAAAGCAAGGCTCCCCAAACTCATTTGACCTGGGGACCCTTCTGACTAGCGTAAGACCCCTGACTTCTATGGAGTGCTGTTGG
Source organism: Chlorocebus sabaeus (assembly GCF_047675955.1). Taxonomy (NCBI): domain Eukaryota; kingdom Metazoa; phylum Chordata; class Mammalia; order Primates; family Cercopithecidae; genus Chlorocebus; species Chlorocebus sabaeus. The sequence continues at coordinate 138,397,755 of NC_132911.1, read as the reverse complement.
CAGCATGGGTTCACTGGTGGGGCCCTTCTCTTGGCGCTGCAGGCTCCTTCTACAGCCGAACAGCTGGAGGTCCTCTAGGCCTCCGGCTCCTTTTTCCCTCTGTGGTGTTGCAGATGAACCCACACTTGTAAAACTTCCCTTAACTCCTCCAGGTGGACTTTGGTGCTTCTCTTGGGCGAATATACTATGGGGGTAAACCCATCAAAGCAATTACACTTTTCCTTTTACTTTTTTTTCTTCCCAGGTTTAAGAGTAATTTTTTTTTTTTTTTCTGAGTTGGAGGTTTGCTCTTGTCACCCAGGCTGGAGTGCAATGGCGTGATCTTGGCTCACTGTAACCTCCGCCTCCCAGGTTCAAGTGATTTTCCTGCCTCGACCTCCCAAGTAGCTGGGATTACAGGTGCCCATCACTACACCCAGCTAATTTTGGTATTTTTAGTAGAGATGGGTTTGCCACGTTGGCCAGGCTGGTCTCGAACTGCTGACTTCAGGTGATCAACTTGCCTCAGCCTCTCAAAGTACTGAGATTACAGGCATGAGCCCCCATGCCTGACCCTGAAATCTTGCTGTAAAAGAAAATTAAAGCAATATAATATGGGGAAAACATGTTTTTCTAACTGCCTTCCAAGTTCTAGAAATGATGGTGCTAACAAGTGTGCTTCCAGACCTTTTTCTCTTCATATGTAAACATAAATACACTGTTATTGCTTTGTTATTTATAAGAAACAAAAATGGGATCATAATATATGTTCTGCAGTCTTCAAAAAATGTCAGCAGTATATATTGGGTATTTCTTCATTTTAATTCGGACATGTCTCCTAATTTCTTTTTTTAGTTTTATTGAGGTATAATTGACAAACAAAAAGTGTATGTATTTATGGTGTATATGTGGTATTTTGACATACGTATACATTGTGAAGTCACAGCCAACTTAACTCATGTATCTATTACCCCATGTAGTTAACTTTTTTATGTGTGTGTATGTATTGTGAGAAGATCTGTTCTTTTTTGGCTGTGTGTGATGGCTTACTCCTGTAATCCTAGCATTTTGAGAGGTTGAGGGAGGAGGATCACTTGAGCCCAGGAGTTTGAGACCAGCCTGGGCAATGTAATGGGACTCTGTCTCTACAAAAACAAAACAAAACAAAACGAAAGAAAATTGCCAGATATAGCACATATGCCTGTAGTCCCAGCTACTCGGGAGGCTGAGCCAGGAGGTTGAGGCTGTAGTGAACTGTGGTTTGCACCATTGCACTCCAGCCTGGGTCATAGAGTGAGATCCTGTTTCAAAAATAAATAAATAAATAAATAAATAAATAAATAAATAAATAAAACCCAAACCCCGACCTCCTCTTTTAGCACATGTCAAGTACACGATACTGTATTATTTGTATGCCCTAATTTTTTTTACTGTCTGTATGGTATTTACTTCTATGGAAAATGCATAATTTACTCAACCTTTCTTTTCTTTTTTTGATGACATATGTTTTCTCTCTAATTTTGTGCTATTATAAATAATGTTATAATAAATGTTGTCACGAATATCATTGTACATTGTGCATTCAGGTTGGCTATATTCCTAGCAGAATTGCTTGTGTAGAGAGTATACTCATTTAAAAGTTTGCTAGGTTTTATCAGAATGCTCTCTGGAAAGGTTTTTTCCATTTATATTCTCACTAGGATCTAAGATCTTCTGTTTTTCCATATCCACGTCAACTCAAGGATATTATCTTATTGTAAAGAGTTTTTGCCAATTTGATAGATGAAAAATGGAGTATTATTTTAATTTGCATTTTGCTGGTCACTAGTGAGGTTGACCATGTTTAATGTTTAATGACTATTTACACATCTGTGGATTACTGTTCATATCAGTTGTCTGTGTTTTCGTTTGCTCTTTATTGATTTGTAGGAGCTCTTTGTATAGAAAATATTACCGCTTGTCTTTAGAGAATCTGTATGTACTCATTTTAAACCTTACGATGCATGACAGTGATTATTTTATACAGTAAGTGTTCATTCAGAGTTAGCTACATGTTTACGACTCTCTGGCTCTTCAGTCCTTGGATCTCCATCCATTCCATCTCCATCCGTGGATGAGTTTTTTCTTCTGGTATAGAATACACTTTAGATTTCTTTGTAAAGAAATCTGAATGGAGCTGCTGATCATGAGCTCTCCTGGTTATTGTTTATCTGATGTGGTTCTAATTAGTGTCTTTATTATTGTTATTTTGAGACAGAGTCTTACTCATTTGCCCAGGCTGGAGTGCAGTGGTGCGATCTTGACTCACTGCTACCTCCACCTCCTGGGTTCAAGCAATTTCCGGCTAATTTTTATATTTTTAGTAGAGACGGGGTTTTGCCGTGTTGGCTAGCCTGGTCTTGAACTCCTGACATCAAATGATCTGCCTGCCTCGGGCTCCCGAAGTGCTGGGATTACAGGCGTGAGCCACCGTGCCGAGCCTATTGTCTTTGTTTTTAATATATATTTTTCTTGGGGATAGAATTTTAGGTTGGCTTTTTTTTTTTTTTTTTTTTTCCATTTCAGCACATTGCAAATATTATTTCATTGAATCCTGGCTTTTATTGTTGATATATTGATAGAATGCCAGCTGTCAATCTGACTTTAAGTGCTTTTATTCCCTAGTCTCTTTGTTTTTGGTTTTCTAAAGTTTTACTGTGTTGCATCCGGGTAAGGTTAAATAAATGTTTACAGTGATGTTGGTTGGTCTTCTTAAACCTATAGATTTATTATTTTTATAAATTTTAAAAAAATATAAACTGTTCTGCCTTCTGGTATTGCCTCTGCTTCATTATCTTTCTGTGACTTAAATGTTTGCTAGTCCTTTTGTATACCTTTTATGTAACTTTTGTATGTTCTTTGCTTTTATCTTGTGCTGCATTCTGGGTATTTACTTCTGATCCATTTTCCAGTTCACTATTTTTTTACCTGTTATTTTTAGATAAAATTCATATGAAATAAAATTTGCCATTTTAACAATTTTAAAATACAAAATTCAATGGTTTTACTATGTTTACAAGATTGTACAACTTCTACAACTACCTAATTCCAGAACATTTTCATTACTCCAAAAATAGCTCTGTACCAATTAAGCAGTCTTTCAAGATACATCCATATTGTAGCATGTATCAGTGCTTCATTCCTTTTTTTTATGGCTGAGTGATATTTCATTGTATGTATATGCTACATATTATCTATCCATTCCTGTTTTGATAGACATTTGAGTTGTTTTCGCTTTTAGGCTATTGAATAATGCTTCTATCAGCATTTGTTTACAAGTTTTCACATGAATATTTGTTTTCATTTCTCTTGGATATATGCCAAGGAGTGGGATTGCTGGGTCATATGGCAATTGTATATTTAAGTTTTTCTAGGACTGTCAAACTTTTTTCAATAGCAGGTGCACCATTTTACGTTTCAGTCAACAACATATAAAAGATCCAGTTTCTCCACATCCTTGCCAACACTTGTTAATTTTCACATTTTGATTTGTACCCATCCCAGTGAATGTGAACTGGTATTTCATTGTGGTTTTGGTTTGCATTTTTGATGATTAATGATATTAAGCATTTAAATCTTTGATCCATTTTAAGTTAATTTTTGCATGTGGTGTGAGGTAGGGTTCCAAATTTGTTCTTTTGCATGTGGCTATCCAGTTGTCCCAACATCATTTGTTGACAGGACTATTCTTTTCCCATTGAGAGGTTTTGGCACCCTTGTCAAAAATCAATTGAGTACAAATGTGTGAGTTTAATTCTGGACTCTGAATTCTATTTCATTGATCAATATATCTCTTCTAATGTCAGTACTATACTGTTTAGATGGCTGAAACTTTGTAGTAAGTTTTGAAATGGGGAAGTTTGAATTTTCCAACTTTGTTCTTCTTTATCAAGATTGTTTTGACTTTTCAGGGTCTTTTGCAATTCCACATGAATTTTAGGATCAGCTTGTCTGAGATTGCATTAGATCTGTATTAGTTCATTCTCACACTGCTATAAAGAAATACTCGAGTATTTTATGAAGAAAAGAGGTTTAGGCCGGGCATGGTGGCTTACGCTTGTAATCCCAGCACTTTGGGAAGCTGAGGTGGGCGGATCATGAGGTCAGGAGTTCGAGACCAGCCTGGCCAGTATGGTGACACCCTGTCTCTGCTAAAAATGCAAAAATTAGCCGGGTGTGGTGGTGCGTGCCTGGAGTTCCAGCTTCTCGGGAGGCCAAGGCAGCAGAAGAATTGCTTCGACTTGGAAGGTGGAGGTTGCAGTGAGCTGAGATGGCACCACTGCACTCCAGCCTGGGTGACAGAGCAAGACTCTATCTCAAAAAGAAAAAGAAAAAGAAAAGAAAAGAAAAAGGATTTAATTGATTCATAGTTCCTCATTGCTGAGGAGGCCTCAGGAAACTTAAGATCATGGTGGAAGGCAAAGGAGAAGCAGGCACCTTCTTTACAGGGTAGCAGGACAGAGTGAGTGCAAACAAGAGGAAATGCCAGTCACTTATAAACCCATCAGATCTTATGAGAACTCACTATCATGAGAACAGCATGGAGGAAACTGCCCCTATGATCCAATTACCTCCACCTGGTCCCACCCTTGACATGTCGATATTATGGGGATTATAATTTGAGGTGAGATTTGGGTAGGGACACAGAGCCAAGCCATATCAAGATCCATTTAGAGACTACTGTCATCTTAACAATTTTAAACCTTCCAATCCATGAACATGGAATATCATTCAATTTATTTGGGTCTTGTTTAATTTCTTTCAACAATGGGTTGTATTTTTCAATGTACAAATCTTATACCACCTTGATTACTTTAATTTCTAAGTATTTTATTCCTTTTATGCTACTGTAAATGGAACTATTTTCATAATTTATTTTCAGATTGCTTATTGCTAGTTTATAAATACAACTGTTATTTGTTTATAGATATTTTATCCTGCAATTTTGCTGGACTTGTTTATTACAGCTTGTGAACTTGTTTATTAGTTTTTAAAAAAGCTTTTAAAAACTTGTTTATTAGTTTTTTAGTGTATTCCTCGGGAGTCTATACATATAATCTTGTCATCTGTGACTAGAGATAATTTTACTTTTTCCTTTCTAATCTGGATTATTTGTATTTATTTTCTCGCCTAATTGCCCTGGCAAGAAACTCCAGTACAGGGTTGAGCAGAAATGATGAGTGGCCATTCTTGTTCTGATAGTATCTTAGAAAGAAAGCATCTAGTCTTTTACCATTAAGTATGATGGTGTGTGTGTGGGTCTGTCTGTGTGTGTGTGAGTGAGATAGATGTTCTTCATTAGGTTAAGGAAGTTCCTTTTATTCTTAGTTTGTTGAGTGTTGTTTATTTTTTAAATCATAAAATGGTGTTGGATTTTGTCAGATGCTTTTTCTAAGTTTGTCGAGGCGACCATGTGGTTTTTTTCTTATTTGTTGTGTTAATATGGTATATTAAACTGATATGGTTTTACATGCCAGGATGCATCACCCTTGTGTTTTTGGGATAGATCTCATTTGATTATGTTGCATAATCCTTTTGCTGTGCTGCTGGATTTGGTTTCCTAGTATTTTGTTAAATATATTTGCATTTATATTCATAAGAGATATTGGTCTAGAGTCTTTGATGTCTTTGGTTTTGGTTTCAGGGTTATAGTGGCCTCATAGCATGACTTGAGAAGTGTTCCCTCCTCTTCTATTTTTTGGAAAAGTTTTTAAGTATTGGTGTTAATTCTTCTTTAAACATTTGATAGAATTCACCAGTAAAACTGTGTAGTCCTGGGCTTTTTATTTTTTCACTGAGTTAATCTCTTGTTATAGGTGTATGCATATTTGCTATTTTTGAATTAGGTTCAGTAGTTTGTCTTTCTAGGGAATTTTCCATTTTAACTAGGTTGTCTAATTTGTTGATGTATAATTGTTCTTAATATTCTTGTTTTGATTTTTGTAAGGTTAAATGGTAATGTTCTCCCTTTCATTATTGATTTTAGCAAATTAAGTCTTAGCTATTTTTCTTGGTAAGTTTAGCCAAAGGTTTTCCATTTTCTTAATCTTTGACAAACATTGGTTTTGTTGATTTTTTCTTTTCTTTTCTATATTTTATATAATCTCTTTCCATTCTAGGCGTTATTATTTCTGTCCTTCTGCTTGTATTGGATTTAGCTTGCTTCTGTTTTTTTTTTTTTTTTTCTTAAGTTGGAAAGGGTAGGCTATTGATTTGAGATATTTCTTGTATCTTTCAGATCTGTCTCTCTCTCTTTCTTTCTTTCTCCAGCTTTATTAAGGTATACTTGACAAAATTGTGTAAGTTTACAGTGATGATTTGTTATACATATATATTATGAAATGATACCACAGTCAAGTTAGTTAACACATCTATTATCTCACATAGCTACCATTATATTTATATATGTGTGGTGAAAACATTTAAGATATGTCTTAGCAAATTTTAAGTATACAGTACAAGTATTGTCAGTTATAGTCACCATGCTTTACCTTAGATTCCCAGGATGCATTGAATCTATAGGTTGCTTTTGTTAGTATGAACATTTTAACAATATTAATTCTTCTGATCCATGAATGTGGTATATCTTTCCATTTATTTGTGTCATCTTCAATTTCTTTCATTGATATAGTTTTTAGTGTACAAATCTTTCACTTTGATTACTTTTACTCCTAAGTATTTTTTTTGACGCTATTGTGAATGGGATCGTTTTCTTTTTCAGTTGTTTTTGTGTAGAAACACAACAGATCTTTGTATGTTGATTTTGTATCTTGTAACATTTGTAACTTTATACATTATCCAAAAGCTATTAGAAGTATAATCTTTAGGGCTTTCTATATCTAAGATTTTATCATCCACAAATGGAGACAGTTCTGCTCCTTCATTTTTACTTTGCATATTTTGTATTTTTGCTTACCTAACTACTCTGGCTAGGATTTCCAATGCCAGGAAGAATATAAGTGGTGAGAGTAGGCACCCTTATTCCTGATCTTAGAGGAGAGCTTTCAACTTTTCACATTGATTATTATGTTAGCTGTGGCTCTGTCATTTGTTGAAGCATTTTCCTTTATTATGTTGTGGTACATTCCTTGTTATCTAATTTTTTGAGAGTTTTTGTCATGAAAGGTTGTTGAATTTTGTCGAACTTTTTCCCATACTTATTGAGATGATCATGCATGATTTTTGTCCTTAATTCTATAAATGTTATGTATCACATTTATTTATTTGCATGTGTTGAACCAGCCTTGCATTTCAGTGATAACTCCCTCTGCATCATGGTGTGTAATTTTTTTAATGTGCTGTTGAATTTGATTTGTTAGCATTTTTTGAGTATTTTTGTATTATCAGGAATATTGGCCTGTAATTTTCTTTTTTTTGTATTATCTATCTAGCTTTGGCCTTACAAAATGAGTTGGGAGGTATTCCCTCCTCTTTAGTTTTTTTTGTAGAACTTGAGTAGAACTGGAATTAATTCCTTTTTAAATGTTTGGTAGAATTCACCAGTGAAACCACCTGGTCCTGGACTTTTCTTTGTTGGGAGATTTTGATTACTGATTCAGTTTCCTTACTTGTTTTTGGTCTATTCAGTTTTTCTATTTCTTTATGATCCAGTCTTGGTAGATTGTGTGATTCTAAAAATTTATCAGTTTTTTCTGGGTTATCTAGTTGGTTGGCGTATAATTGTTGATAGTAGTCTCTTACGATCGTTTGTCTTACTGTGATGCCACTTATAATGTGTCCTTTTTTATTTAATTTAATTCATTTGTGGCCTCTCTTTTTTTCTTGGTTAGTCTAGCTAAGGGCTTCTCAACTGTGTTTATCTTTTCAAAAAACAAACTCTTAGTTTGTTGATCTTTTTCAGTCTTTTACTATCGTGTTTGTTTCTGTTCTACTCTATTATTTCCTTCCATCTGCTCACTTTGGGCTTAGTTTATTCTTTGTCTAATTCCTTGAGTTGTAAAATTATGTTGTTTATTTGAGATTTTTCTTTTTTTCTAATGTAGTCAATAAACTTTCTTTTTAGAATTGCTTTTGCTACAGCCTATAAGTTTTGGTATGTTGTGTTTTTGTTTTGTTCATCTCAAAGTATTTCTAATTTCCCTTATGATTTCCTTTTTGGCCCAATGGCTATTTAAGAGTACCATTTAATTTTCATCAATTTTTGAATTTCCCAAATTTCTTCCTTTTTATTTCTAATTTAATTCCACATACTTGAAGGATTTACATTCTTTCTTTCTTTTCTTTTCTTTTTTTTTTTTTTTTTTTTTTTTGAGGTGGAGTTTCGCTCTTTCGCCCAGGCTGGAGTGCAGTGGCGTGATCTTAGCTCACTGCAACCTCCGCCTTCCGGTTTCAAGCGATTCTCCTGCCTCAACCTCCTGAGTAGCTAGGACTACAGGCACCCGCCACCGCACCCCGTTAATTTTTGTATTTTTTTTTTTTTTTTTTAGTAGAGACTGTGTTTCACCATGTTGGCCAGACTGCTGTCAAACTTCTGACCTTATGATCCGCCCGCCTCGGCCTCCCAAAGTACTGGGATTAGAGGCATGAGCCCCCACGCCCAGCCCACTTCTTTTAAATGTATACAGACTTGATTTATGGCCTAATATGTTGTCTGTTTTGGAGAATTTTTCATGTGGACTTGAGAATACTTTGTATTCTGCTGTTGCTGGGCGTCATGTTCAGTATGTGTATTAGAATTTGTTGGGTTATAGGGTTATTCACATCTATTTCCTGGCTGATGCCCAGATTTTCTAAAGAGGAGTACGTGGCTTAGAGACTCAGAGGAGTTAAAACAGCATGCTCAAGATTACCTATTTAGTAAGTGAGGGGGAGGGATTTAGGCCCAGCTGATGTGATGTTATTTGCATGTTATGGTGGTAGTCCAGGAACAGTCAAATTCTTATCACTGAGCCTACTTTTATAAATTATTTTCCTTTATTAAATAATTTACTTTTGACAAATTCTTCTTGAATATATTTTCTTTTTTGTGTGTATGCTAAACTACTTTTGTCTGTGTAGTTTAATTTTAAAAAGCATTAATTTGTTAGTTAAACTCAGCCTTTTAATATGACAAATTTTTTTAAAAGTCTTTCATTATGAACTTCAAGTCTTTCTTTTTCTCTTTGTGAAAGTTCATAAAATTTGAGGCTTGTAGAGGCTTAGTTTCTCTCTAATGATTTTCATTCAGGCTTAACCTTCACAATTCATTTTAAGTTGAGAGATACTTGAAATGGTTTAATTAAACCTTTAACTGAGTAGTAATTGATTTATTATTTTGGTCTCTCGTTATAACATGAAGGCACTGAAATCCTCTGGTTTATTTTATAGCCTTTTAATCTTTTTTGCTCGTGTAGGAAGTGATCTGCAGAAAGACCTTTCATTTTCCTCCTCTTTTCCTCATCAAACCTCTGGCTGTGATCCAAGAAGAAATTTCCTAATGGACCAAGCTCATTCTCGTGTGTGTGATCACATGTGCGTGTGAGTGTGTGAGCATACCTCTGCATGTATGTATATGGGTGTGTTTGTGAGTGCACATGTATGTGTGTATATGGGTGTGTTTGTGAGTGCACATGCATGTATGTATATGGGTGTGTTTGTGAGTGCACATGCATGTGTGTATATGGGTGTGTTTGTGAGTGCACATGCATGTGTGTATATGGGTGTGTTTGTGAGTGCACATGCATGTGTGTATATGGGTGTGTTTGTGAGTGCACATGCATGTGTGTATATGGGTGTGTTTGTGAGTGCACATGCATGTGTGTATATGGGTGTGTTTGTGAGTGCACATGCATGTGTGTATATGGGTGTGTTTGTGAGTGCACATGCATGTGTGTATATGGGTGTGTTTGTGAGTGCACATGCATGTGTGTATATGGGTGTGTTTGTGAGTGCACATGTATGTGTGTATATGGGTGTGTTTGTGAGTGCACATGTATGTGTGTATATGGGTGTGTTTGTGAGTGCACATGTATGTGTGTATATGGGTGTGTTTGTGAGTGCACATGTATGTGTGTATATGGGTGTGTTTGTGAGTGCACATGTATGTGTGTATATGGGCGTGTTTCTGTGCATGTGTGTGATTGTGCATATAGGCATGTTTGAGTGTGCACATATGTGTGTGATTGTGTATATGGGCATGTTTGAATGTGCACATATGTGTGTGTATAGATGGTGTGTGAGTGTGCATGTGTGTGATACTGTATAGGCGCATGTGAGTGTGCATGTGTGTGATTGCATATCTGGGCGCATTGTGAGTATACGTGTGTGTGTGATTGTGAATATGGGCATGTTTGTGAGTGTGCTGTGTGTTGGCACATGTGTAAGTGCATGTGTGTGTGGTGGGCACATGTATAAGTGCACATTTGTGTATGAGATTGTGTATACAGTACATTTGTGAGTGTGCACATGTGTATGTGGTTGTGTACATGGGCGTGTGTGAGCGTGCGTGTGTGGTTGTGTGGGTGCTTGTGTATGTGTGTATGATTGTGTATATGTATATGTGTGTGCACGTGTATGATTTTGTATATGGGTGTGTATGAGCATGTGTGTGTGAGAGTGTGTGTGCACACACATGCATTCATTTATCCTGATGGAGGCTGGGGCAATTGAGGAAGAATGTACATGGGTCTCCCGAGAGCCTTGTTTTGACTCTCTCATCTTCTTTCTCATTTCAGACCCTCTGTAGGAACTCTTCCTTTCTTATCTTTCCTTTTCTTTCCTCTCCCCTCCCCCTTTCCACCTCTGTAGTCATTAACTGTTTGTTGGGTGCCTACTGTATGTCTGGGTGCTGTGTTAGGTGCTGGGGCTGCAGGAGGGGCCCACAGGCTGTTGACTCTGGCCGCCTAGCTGGCGAATGGCAAATAGGCAAAAAGGCAGTTTCAGTGCAGCAAGGTGAGGGCCTCTGCGCGGTTAAGTTCAGGCTGCTAAAGACGTCCTCTAATGTGAGGGTAAAAGGAGGCTTCCCAGGGGAGGTTGATGTCTATGTTTAAATCTGTGTGTTATCTCTTCTGGGCATTTACCACAAATCAAGTCATTCTGAGTGCACGTACGAACGTTGAGCCCTCTGATATGCATGGTCAGCCGCGCAGTGTAGCGGAAAGGGCACACGTCTTGGAATCAGACTTAGGCTCTGTTCCTGGAGCTTTCACGTGATTGCTGGGGCCTTGGCTAGCACATAGGGACCTTTGTGCAGATTACAAAAGGTGTCACCATTCTGAGGGGATGAGCTAGTAACAGGAGCTCTTTCTGGGTGAACAAACATAAAATGTGCTCAGAGCTGATGCAGCCAGTGCCGGAGCCCACAGCTTGGCTAGTGGAGTTTGGCCCTGGTGAGTCTTCAGTCACCACCTCACACAGGGCACAGTCTGCACCACAGCCTTAAGGCTCTGCTGGGGGCTTAGGCAAGTGGCATGGCCCCTCCAGGCTGTGACTTTTGTCATCTGTCAAAGGGAGATAAGATACCGGCCTTTTTCATAGGTTCTGAGACAAGTGCATGTTCATACATGATGCCTTAGTCCATAGTGACTGCCTGATAGACATTGCACCCTCCTGTACCTTACATCCATGTACTTTCCAGCCCAGGGAGTGGGGTCACACTGAAGCTTGTCACTGCATGAGACTATCATCATTTTCCTGCAGAACTTAGTGAAGAGGTCACAGTGTGTTATTTCTGTGCTCAGATATTAGTTGAACTGTCCAAAGGACTTGCTGTGACATGGGTATGAAGTTCACTGACTTTGAGGCAAACAGGTCTGTATTCAATTGTTGATTCTGCCATTTATTAATTCCCTGACCTTGGAGCAAATTAGTTAATCTTCTTAAGCCTCAGTGACCTTGACTATATGATGGGGATCATACTAATGCTTCCCTTGGGGATTAAATGAGGTCATGCATGTGAAGTGCTTAGCATGGTGCCTGAGATATATGTGTTTGATAATGATTAGTTATCACCATTATTTACATGGCATTTCCACGATATGGCTGGTAAAAGTATAAGGAACAGGCTTGGGATGCCTTCATCCTCCCTGGTGCCTGGCATTGTGGAACAGGATGCAGTCTGTCCCTGCGAAGAGGATATTGCAGTCCTCATAAACCTAAGAGGCTTGTGTTCCCTTATTTATGATAAATAATTCATTGTCTCCTCTGTTGCTTCCTGAGCTTTGGAAATAAACGTCAGGGAGATTGACTGTCAGGGCCTTAGAATGTTAGTCTTTCAGGATTTTCTGAAATTCTGGAGTTGGCGTGACTAGAGATTGAGCTGCCCTGTGCGAGTGCTGGGAAGCTGGCCTTATCCAGGGTTTCAGGCATAATAAAATTTGTGTGTCTTTAATTCTGTATTGGATTTCCTGGTGTAAGAGCTATTTTAAAATGAAGAACTCAAGGAAAAAATGCATATTGAGTCAGAATAAATGAGAATGCATGTACATCAGGCAATCATATTATCTATCTGTGGACCAGGTGGGAGGATAATAGTTTCTTAAAAGAGATATTCTAAGTCAGAATCTTAATGACTATGGCCGTAATGTTAAACAGTTGCCATTTATCAATCACCTCCTGAGTTCTGTGCTCAGCATCGTAATGGATTGCTTTTATCGGTAGTGACTCTATAAAATAGAGGCAGTTTTGTGTTTATTTTTCACATTGGAAACAGAGGTTCAGGGGAGATTTGAACCCAGGTCAGTCCAGCTCCAAGCCAGCATTCTCTGCATAGCACAGATTGTCTCTATTAAAGTATCTAGAGCTGACCTTTTCTTACCCATGCATCAGGGGTATATGATTCTGCAGAAACGTTTTTGTCTGGGAATAAGGAAACCCAAATTCCAGTTCTGTGTTCTCAGCAGCTGGTTCTGGAAAATGTGCCAAGCCACTTGAACCATTGCATCCCTTGTTTCTTTTCCTATTGAGGACATTATGTTTGCTACATCCATCTCTTAAGGTTTTTATAAGGCTAAAATGAGATAATAGCTGGGAAAGTGCCTTGCAAACTTGAGTGATGCACACATAAAGGGCTTACATTATTAAATTTTTGATAATGTTGGGCTATTTTTTTCATAATGTTCATGTTGTGTTTTGATTGAGTTAGAAGAAATCCTTTGGCTGATTCTGTGCCCCTTGCCAGTTTTTGGCCTTGGATCTGCAAGGATGATTTTCTGACTAAGAAGAAGTTGTCCCCAAACCGTGGATTTAGAGCAGGGTTAAGAGGCACTGTGGCTTAGCCCTTTCTTCCTGTTGGAAACTGGGGATGCAGGAAATGGCTTCTTTTCCAGATGTTTCTTTTCCTATCATCAAACAGTGGATCAGTGTGTTCTTATTACTTGTATCTACTCCACATCCAGCTCTGTTCAAGACCCTGTGGGACCCAGGAATTAAAAGGCCAGCTCAGACCTCAGGGTTTTTCATAAAAGGTGGGGAAAAATAGGAACAATCAGGGAGTGGTCCAGGCACATACACACCCTACGTGTGTGTGGCTCACACTGTGATTCGAATCAAACTGTGGGGATAGTCATCCTGCTCACTTAGCTGGGGACACCTCATGGAGGAGGGACTGAGGTCTTAATTGGACCGGACATGTTAGGATTTGAACTGGGGCTTGGTGTCTGATTTGTAGTGAAGGAGGTGGTCACAGTTGGGTAGAATAGTACAAGTAACTGAAAAGAGACAGGAATTCTCTGTAGATATATTTGGAGAAGTCTAGAAAATTGCCCTGAACAGTCAAGGGGGAGGAAGAAGGAAGTGGGGGCACTGTGTGTGTGTGTGTGCGCGCGCGCGTGTGTGTGTGCGTGCACGCACCTGTTTGCATGCGCACGTGCATATGTGTAGGGTTGGATCACATGCTAAAGGACCTTGAAGGCCAGGCCTGAGAGTTGTGGGCAAAGCATCCAGAACAATGGAAGGTTCTAGAGTGAGGGAATGACAGATGAGGGATGGAGACAGAGAAAGCCCAGAGCAGGAAGCTGGAATGTGGAAACTGTGCAGGGATCTGGGTGGTGAGGTTGCTGTGTGAACAGAGAGGGGATTTACTAGACAGACATCTTTAGGGCAAAGTCCATAGAGTTTAGTGACAGATTAAATAAAGGAATTTAGAGGGAGGAAGAAGAATTAAAGCTAACTCCATTGAAATGTTTTGATTTAGACGTTACATGATTTTCCTTGCCCAGTTCCAAGGTTTTCAACTCTGCCATAAAATGCGAGTAGTTGACAGCAGCAACTCATTTTCAGAGCTTAAATTATTCAAGTTCATTTATGAATATTTCATTTTTAGCTAGCTAATTGGTCTTGAGGATCTGAATTATGGATACAGCAAGCTGGAAGATTAGTTTTGTCACCATCATGTTTAAGGTTTTCCAAAGCTTTCAGGCCGATTTTATTTCTTCATTGCCGTGGAATTAATTGTGCATTGCTCATCAGTTTAATTCACCCAGAGTTGCTTGCTGGCTGCCTGCTGTGCAGGGCACCAGGTTAGGTGCTGAGGGGGATACAAAGTAATCCGGACAGGGACTCAGCCTTTGAGGAGTCTCCAGTCTGGGGGAGGGGAGACCTACGATGGCTGCTGTACTGCACACTGTGCTGTGCTCCAGCACATGCAAGCACTGTGGCTCCGTGTGCTCCATTGAGTCTGTGTGGAGAAAACACTGGGTACCCCGCAACAGTAAGTTTGCTAAACTCAAGCTTAAGGGCACAGTTCTCCATAAGACGAGCAAGTCCACCCAAGACTCCTGATCCCAGCCACAAGTTTGGGGGGGTCTCCTGGACTACTGTTACTTCTTTTTTACTACTACAGATTTGGAAAGTCCCTATGGCCTCTCTCAGCTTTGAGAATTTGCTAGAATAACTCACAGAACTCAGGAAAGCCCTGTCCTCATTATTATAATTTGATTATACTCAAAGGATGCAAATTAGCCAATTAAAGGGAGAGAGGTGTGTGGGTAAAGTCGCAGACTGGGAAGGTCCCAGACGTGGAGCTTTTGGTCTACCCATGGAGTCCTGAGCAAAGTTACCTCTCTCCTGGCTACAATGCAGGATAGCACTCAAGAGTATTTCTAATCAGGGAAGTGCACTCGAGCCTTGGTATCCCGAGTTTTTATTAGGACTCCATGACACACTGCCCACATGCCGCCTTTTAGTCCCTGTCCCTCCTGTAGGTTCTGACTGATGCCTTTTGTTTTCCAAAGTCCCCATCATAAATCCCATTGTTTGTCTGGTGGCCAAAGTCCTTGGGTAAACAAAGATGCTCCTATCAGGAGGGACATCCGGGGGCCCAGAAATCACCTTCCTGTAGCCAAGGGCAAAGGCCAGACTTCTCTTTGGGTAAAGTTAATTCTTCACTACACAGTCGCATCCTCGTAGAGTGTTTCAGGGGAGTGGCTGGTGTCTGCGGGATGGCAGAGTCTGTCACTGGGTTTAGACCTGGGCCACAGACTTCAGTAAACTGTTAGGCACCCTGGTTCTGGAACTCAGCTGACATGACACGAGGTGGGTGTTTTGTAGCCTCTCTGCTAATTCTGCTTCTCTGGTATGAATTGCTGCTTCAGTAGGTTGTGCAAGTACACAGTGTTGTGAAAAAGAATAAGGAGAAAAGTTTTAAAGACTCCAAGGGAAATGGTTTCTTCTTACTCTGTACCTTCTATTTGTTTCCTTCCCTCTCCCGTGCACACGGGCTGGTTTTCCTGTAAACACAGCCTTTGTTCTCCTTGTTTAAATCTAGGGAGGGCTCCCAGGGCCTTCTGTCCCTTGTTTTATCTGGTTTGCCTTCCTATCATTAAGTACCTTCTCCTCCTTTGTGCTCCCCTGCCCACCATGCCCCAGGGAGACAGAGTGAAGGCAGGAATCTCGCTGGCTGCCCTGGTGCAGTGCTCTGGTTTGGATCTTTCAACCAAAGCCGACCTACTCACCAGTGGTGTTGCAGTTCGGTTGAAGCTCTGTTCCAGCAAGAGCCCTCCTTTCCCAGGAAATCTCTTGCCTCATTCTGGTGCCAGGTTTCCCTGAGGTCTTGGGTACCCCGTACCAAGGCAGGCTCCTTTGTCTAGATTCCCTGTGGTCAGGCTGTTGTGTCCCTGCAGACTCTGCCCCAGACTGTCCTGCCCATCTCTGCTCCCTTCTGCCCCTGTGGCCTCCCTCTTTGATTTGTGAGCACAAGTGACTTACTTAATGGGTCCTCATGGTAGTAGCAGTGTGATAAAGTGGCTGGTGTCCTACTGCGTAGAGCAACAGCTTTGGAGAGAGCAGGAAGGGACCTGAGAGACATCCTGATATCTACAGATGCACGTGTACCCAAGATAGTGCCCGCTTACCCCTCTTCTCTGTCGCCCAGGCTGGAGTGCAGTGGCATGATCTCGGCTCACTGCAAGCTCTGCCTCTCATGTTCACGCCATTCTCCTGCCTCAGCCTCCTGAGTAGCTGGGACTACAGGTGCCTGCCACCACGCACGACTAATGTTTTTTTTTTTTGTATTTTTTGTAGAGATGGGATTTTACCGCGTTAGCCAGGATGGTCTTGATCTCCTGACCTTGTGATCCACCCACCTCAGCCTCCCAAAGTGCTGGGATTACAGGCGTGAACCACTGCGCCCAGCCCTGCTCACCCCTCTTAATTCCCACCTTCATTCTGGAGATGAATGCCTTAAAAATTAACACTAATTGAGAAGAAACACAAGTTATAAAATGATTTTAAACTTGCTGTAAAGCAGCTGTGATCATGCCATTGAAAATCACTAGGTCGCTAGGAAACTGGAAAAATATTGTTATTGTCTTTAGTGCTATAATTTGTGGCTTTAGATTGTAATTATTTTTTCTTTTTCTTGCCAGGACTATTTGACTCTACTAATTATGACTCCTTGAAATAATCTGAATAGTTGTGTAACTCATTAAGGGCATGACAAGCTCAGCAGCCTTCGAGAACGCTTTGCAGAGAAGTCCCTAAGCAGTTTCTGAGAACTGGATTTCAGTAGAAATGGTGCTTAACAAGGGGCAGGATTTGTGAACAGGGAGTTGACAGCCGCAACTTAAAATCCTCCCAGCATTGCTGAAGAAAGATGTACAGAGATGCCAATAAACTGATTTTCTTGAATCAGAACATTAGAACATTGATTACCCATTAGTACACAGATGCAATGATATTAGCACCAAAGATAATTGTTTGCAGCTGTGGAATCACTTCAGATTTTTCATTTTTAATAAAACGTGAAATCTGAACATATCCTCACACTTGGAGGGTGAACGTGAGCCCTGCAGTGCCGTCTCATGTGACTCCATTGTGCCCTCTTGTTTCCTCTGTAGAGTTTTTGGTCATGAAGAGGAAGAGAGGCAGGCCTAAGGGGTCCACGAAGAAGCCCAGCACAGAAGAGGAGCTGGCAGAAAACATCGTGAGTCCAACTGAGGACAGCCCACTGGCTCCGGAGGATGGGAACAGCCTGCCTCCAAGCAGCTTGGAGTGTAGCAAGTGCTGTCGGAAGTTCTCCAACACGCGCCAGCTGCGGAAGCACATCTGCATTATCGTGCTGAATTTGGGTGAGGAGGAAGGAGAAGCAGGTAAATGCTGCCAAATGGCTGAACATGTCAATTTCTTATGAAGAGGTGTATCTGCTAATATCAGGTTTCACTGGGTCAGTTATTACTTGGAAATAGCCCATATTTATTCAGCTCTCACCCATCTGGAAAAGTGCTTATTTTCTTAATGATGACTGACTATTACTGTAAGTAATCTTTGAAGTGAATGTGTCATCTGGGAGTTGATGCCCATGGCATGCGGGTCAGGGGGCTGCTTTGCTAGATGCTTTGAGAGTTGCAGGGATGGTAAAACACAGCCTCTACCTTTGCTGAGCTTATGTTCTGGGAAAGAAGAGAAGGTTTTAAATGCATCATGTTAATAGATAACAAATTGTCAACAGGAGAGAGCATTCTGATGGAAAGTCGGGAGTGAATCTGGTGTCACAGTTTGGGTGGTATTGAATTAAAGGAAGGAGGGCTGTCTTATTGGATGGATGGGGCCATGTGGGCCGAAGTACAGCAATTAGGATCCTCAAGGCTCCTATGAGGGACCTTGATGGGCCAGTGTTGGCTGAGGACTAGATTTTGGTGGGCATTCTTGAAGAAAATAAAGACTATCAGGTACTTCCTTCAGATACGTTCTTGACTAGGCTTCAGCTTTGAAGCAGCTTCTAAGAGAGGCTGAAAGGCAGATAAATGTGACCAGGGGATGAAGTCGCTGTGGGGTAGCATGTCTGCAGATGGCCTTCATTGGAGGAATGAAATAGCAAGGCTGCACTGGAGCAGTTAGGGCCTCTGCTATGGGTTCTGTTGTTGGGTCCTTGCACCATTTTTGAAGTCTTCAAACTGTACCCTGTGTTTCTTTCTGTTTTGTATTGTGCTAACCATGTTATGTGGGAGGCAGTTCTCATTAAGAACATAGGCTCTGGGTTATGACTACCTGGGTTTGCATCCCAGTTTCTGCACTTATTAACTTCATTTTGCCTCAGTTTCCTCATCTGTAAAATTGTAATAAAAGCAGTACTGTCTCCTGTGGTTGCTTTGACAATTAAGTGAGATAGGACTTATAAAGTGCTTCCAGTAGTACCTGCCGTATCAAAAGCACCGAGTGAATGCCAGCTATTACAGTGAGCCGTTCATAACCACATGGATACACTACTGTTGTCATCCTTCCTGCTTCATGGATAAGGGCATTTAGACTCTGAGAGATTAAGTAATTTGTTTAGGGTCCTTTAGTTAGTAAGGGGACCTGGCCTTTGAATCCAGGCTGTCCTACTCTGACCCCTGTTCTTAAATTCTTCAGTATAAATGCCTCCCTGCAATGAGCAAGACTCTTGGTTTGCAAAACCCTATCATAGTTTGGGTGAATTATTGAGTAACTCATCAACTAATATTTATGGAACATCTAGGTTGGTGGCCAAGGCTCATTGCCAACATCTGTACAAGTTGTAGAAAATACCAGACACTGTTCCCTCTCATAAATAACTCTCAAGGCAATGATGTAAAACCCTGTGGGGCTGCACGGGCTCATGAAAATAACCCATGAGGATCAAAGGAGGTGGAGCTGTCCCTAAATGGAGCCTGAGTAATTGCCGTGTGAGAGCTGTAGCCCGGGAGTGCTGTCATTTCGGAAGAATCCGTATCGTGTTTCAGAACCTAAAGCCCTTTTGGGAAATAAAGATAATTTTAGAAATGAAACGGTTGAAAGACGAAGGATTAGGATGGACCTCCCCTGAACCCGAAGCTCTGATTTCCAGTGATTTGTTAATCACTGGATTTGGGTTATGGAGTCTTTCCCCCACCCTCTTATGCATGCATGCACACTCTCTCTCTCCCTCTCTCTCTCTCCCTTTCTCTCTGTCTCTCTCTCTCTGCCTCCCACGCGTACACATGCATGCCCCCCTGCTCCAGCACAGCTAGGTAATAGTGGTGTGTTTTCATCAGTGCTAGCCATCGAGGCAGCTCTGCTGTCTGTAGTTTCTGCACTGCCTGAGCCCTTCAGAGAATCCAGTTCTCTCTGACCATTTGGTTTTGTCTTCTCGAGAATCCCTTTTGTTTGTACCTTCACAGGGTTTTTCCTGTCAGGTTCCTTCTGAGGCACTCCTGGACTCTGCACAGTTATGGCTAGAAATCAGAGACTTTGCTCTTTTGCAACACTAAAGTTTTCTGCTTCGCATTCTTCCAGACCTCAGGTCAAGCTCTGGGTTTGAGGCTCAAAGTCAACAGCACAGACCCTGGAGGCCCAGAAGTTCAGTTGGGTCTATGGCCGTTCCCCAGTCTGCACTGCCCTTAGTGTCAGCTCTCTGAAACAGAGGTCCCCAACCCGTGGGCCACAGGCTGGTAGCGGTCTGTGGCCTGCTAGGAACCAGGCTGCATGGCAGGTGAGTGGTTGGTGAGCTGGCGTTACCACCTGAGCTCTGCCTCCTGTCAGATCAGCTGCGACATTCACTTCTCGTGGGAACATGAGCCCTGCTGTAAACTGCACATGCAAGGGATCTACGGTGCGTGCTCCTTATGAGAATCTAGTGCTTGAGATCTGAGGTGGAACAGTTCCATCCCCAACCACCCTACCCCACCATCTGTGGAAAAATTATCTTCTGTGAAACCAGTCCCTGGAGCCAAAAAGGTTGGGGACTGCTGCTGTAAAACACAGTGCCTCAGTGTCTCCCCATCACAGCAGAGTGCAGAGTCTTTCCCTGCGTGATCAACACCTTCACCAGAACCATCTTTCCATGTGGCTCCGTCAGTGCCATAAAGTATTCTGTTTGTACCAACCAGGGTACAATTGATGAAAACTTAGGTTTTTATCAGTTTTTAACTGTTGTAAGCAATGCTTTAATAACTATTCCTAAATAGGTGTGTGTGTGTTAGTATGTATACATATTTGTAGACTTGTGTTATGATTTTTCTAGAATCAATTCCTAAAAGCAGATTGCTGGGTTGGAAAGTATATTAATATTGCCAGATTTCTCCCCAGAAAGCTCACATCAACTTAGATTCCAGGAGTGTCTGAGAATGCCTATTGGATATTATAACTTTTGTTTGTTTTAGTTTTTAATACCTGTAATGAAACAGAAAATACTAAGAAAGTAAAAATATTCCAAAATTTCACTGCCTGGGGTCAATGACTGTTACACTGAAAAAGAGAAGGCCCTCCTCCATTCTGTGTACACCCATATGTATTTTTCAGAACTGAAATTATACGTAATATTCTGTGACCTTTTTTCACTCATTAATGTGGCAGATACATTTTTCATCACAATATTTTTTATTTAACAAGCTCTTTTCTAGCGCTTTTTTTATGTGACAGTTTCTGTTCTCAATGTTTTACAACTCATAGTCATTTTACTTCTCATGGTAGCTTAAGAGGTGGGCACTAATTTTTTTTGTTGTTTTGAGATGGAGTTTTGCTCTTGTTGCCCAGGCTGGAGTGCAGTGGCACAATCTCAGCCCACTGCAACCTCTACCTCCCAGGTTCAAGTGATTCTCCTGCCTCAGCCTCCCAAGTAGCTGCAATTACAGGCATCTGCCCCCACACCCGGCTAATTTTTTGTATTTTTAGTAGAAATGGAGTTTCACCATGTTGACCAGGCTGGTCTTGAACTATTGACCTCAGGTGATCCACCACCCTTGGCCTCCCAAATTGTTGGGATTACAGGTATGAGCCACTGTGCCTGGCCAAGGTAGGCACTATTGTTACTCCCATTTTATAGAAGAGCAAACTAAGGCACAGATGTTTCAGCCGTTTGCTTTGGTCACACAGCCCATAAGTAGTGGAGTTGGTTGTGAGCGAGGTGGGCTGGCTCCAGGGTCTGTGCTTTTGACCGCTGTGCTGTGTATCCTTACCCAAAACAGTGTTGCTTGTTGTCATTTTTAAAGGTGTACAGCATTTCTTCACATGCATGGGCTTACCTCATTTTACTTCATTGGTCTCTAGATGATGGGCATTTAGAATTGTTTTAAAATTTTCTCTCTGATAAAAAAGCACTACTCAAGTAAACAGTCCTGGGCATGCATTTTAGATTTATTATTATTATTTTTTGCACTTGTGCCATTATCTTAAATGACTAATAATGTAATGCTTGTTAAGTTTTTATTTAACGAGCTGTTTTTTAGTGCTTTTTATTTTGCAGTTGCTGTTTCTCAGTGTTTCACAGCTAATAGCTCCTTTAACTCTCATAGCAGCTAAGAGGTAGGCACTGTTGTTATTCCCATTTTATAGAAGAGGAAACAGAGGCACAGATAGTTTCAGCAGTTTGCTTGGCTAGATCACACAGTCTGTAAGTGTATCTGTTAGTTTCCTTTGTAGCATTGCTTTGTTTTTCTTTTGCATTAGGAAAATGCAAATAGGACATATTTTACATTTTGACACACATACATATTGTCAAACCGCCCTGTGGAATGTGCGTGTCAATTATTTTTCCGTCATGGGTCATGCCCTCAGATCGCCTTTATCCTTTTCATCTTGGGTTGTGTCAGCCTCTATCCTTGCCAGTCTCTTTTGTGAACAGTTGGCTTTCATTGTTTTAATTTGCTGCTTCTTGATCACTAGTGGACTATCTCTGTTCCAGTTATTAGTTATTGGTGGGTTTTGTGTGATTGGGGTCATTCCTTGTTCATGCACTTTACTTATACCTTTGAATGATCATATATGCTGAAAATATTTTCTGCAATTTGTCGTTTGTCTTTGAATTTTCTTTGTAGCGTTGCTTTTTTTCCTTTTGCATTTTGCTGGAGTTTTAAATGTCTGTATTGTCACCATTGTTTGTATCGTATTGTCAGATGTATCTTTTACATTTTTTGCCCTTTTATCGTAGTTTACAAAATTTACCTCATATCCCCTCCAATTTAAAAAAAATGCTTCTATTTATTTGTCTGTTATCTGTATGGTTTTATTTTATGTATATCTTTGATTCATTTGGCATTGCATTTTTGTGTTCTGTAAGTTGGGAAGTAAGGCAGTTATATAGTTGATTTTTTAACAACGTGGGGATTAAGGGCACCATCCCACTGTCAACAGTTATTTTCAAGTATAGCTTTTGACTTTCCTCAAACTTAACTAGTAATAGCCTACTGTTGACCAGAAACCTTACCAATAGTCAGTGAACACATATTTGGTATGTTATATGTATTAGATACCATTTCCTTATAATAAAGTAAACTAGAGAAACAGAAATGGTATTAAGAAAGTTGTAAGGGGCCGGGCGCGGTGGCTCAAGCCTGTAATCCCAGCACTTTGGGAGGCCGAGATGGGCAGATCACGAGGTCAGGAGATCGAGACCATCCTGGCTAACACGGTGAAACCCCGTCTCTACTAAAAAATATAAAAAACTAGCCGGGCGAGGTGGCGGATGCCTGTAGTCCCAGCTACTCGGGAGGCTGAGGCAGGAGAATGGCATGAGCCTGGGAGGCGGAGCCTGCAGTGAGCTGAGATCCGGCCACTGCACTCCAGCCTGGGCGACAGAGTGAGACTCTGCTTAAAAAAAAAAAAAAAAAAAAAAGTCGTAAGGAAGAGAGAATGTATTTACTCCTCTTTGAGCAGAAGTGGACCATCATAGAGATCTTCATCCTCCTTATCCTCATGTTGAGTAGGCTGAGGAGGAAGAGAAGGGTTTGGTCTTTCTGGAGGGGTGGGAGACATGGAAGAAATTTCAGTATAAGTTCACCCTTGCAGTTCAAACCCATGTTGTCCAAGGGCCAACTGTGTATATTTGACCAATAAATCTAGGGAAAGGAATTATTTTAATAAATATAATTCAGTAGATAAAATATTTGAAGTCATAGGGTCCACGGAGAAAATATAGATCTGGCGGTTCAGTCTCAAAAACCCCTTAAAAAATACAACTTTGTGTTTTGAAATAATTATGAATTCACAGGAAGCTGCAAAGATAATACAGAAGAGTCCCATGTGTCCCTCACCTGGTCTCCCCCAGTGGCTCCACCCTACACAACCCTAGCACGGTATCAGAGTCAGGACGTTGGCCTTAGAGTGCGCGTGACTGGCTGCCAATTTGCCACTCACAAGTATGGCCTGTGCTCGCTGCCAGAAGCCAGAACCGCTCTGTAGTCACAGGGCCATGCACCCTGTCCCTCGATCGCCACCCTCACCTGGCAGCTGCCAACCTGTTCTCCAACTGTGTGACTTTGTCATTTTGGGAACACTGTGTGAATGGACTCACACAGTATGTGACCTTTTGTGGTTGGCTTAAAGAACTCCCCTTTTAGACCTAAGTTCTAGTTTTATGACTGAGGAATTTGAGGTGCAGAAGTGATGGCGATCCGGTCACATGACTCATTTGGGGCTGGCTGGGGCCTGCGTCTCCCGACTCGTGCCCTGTTGCCAGTTTGCTTGATCGTGTCTGTGCCTTAAGACCGCTCTCATTTCTACCTCATGGATGGAGATTTTCTCCAGTTCAGCGTGTCTCTGTCATATTTTTCTCTAACCTTATAAGCAATGGAAGTGGCCCCCTGTGTGGATTCCTGATGCTTATTTTCTACTCTGTAATGATTGGGCAGTCTCTTCAGCAAAGGCAGACAGACAGGGTCCTTTCTAACCAGATTATCGGCTTCCTCCAGGAATGGCTGTAGAGAAAATGGCCTCATATTCCATTGATTTTAATGACCTAAATTGACTTTAATTTAACAAATACCAAATGGAAAGGTAGACGCTCTGGGCGTTTTTCCCTTTCTGGCCACTGTTGAAGCTCTAAAATATGCAGAAATGACCTTATGCCCAGCTGCCTTGCGGCTGGCATTCATGTGATTGCACCGTGTTCCCTAGTTTGCCAAGCACAATATTACAATTTGGAAAATTCTCGAGTAATTGTTTTAATATGTGCTCTGTCAAGAGCAGTCTAGTGACATTTCAAACAACTGACCTTGGTTCTATAGCTTGTTAAAACAATTAGAAGAAAACAAAATAAGCTTTTTCTTACCCTGAACCATGGCAAGTTAAAATAACTCTTTGATATGTTTTCAACATTTGTTTATTTTATTCTGCATTTGAATGGCAGAAGAAACCAGGAAAAGAGATTTTTTTTTTTCCTGTAGTTATGTAGAACAGCTGGTGTTTTGAAAATGTTTTGCAGCCTACAGAAATCAATATGTCAAATTTATAAAAGTGACTTCTGAACTTTTCTAAGCTTGTTCTTTCTGGGGTCATTTTATGCAAAGAGAGTTGTGAAAATTTCCTCTTATTCTCATTAAATTCTTCCTATCAAAGACAAGGCATTCATTTTATGGTCTTACTTAAGATGCACCTGTAATCTTCATGGTGGTTTTTTATTACAGTGTTTCAAGTCTCTGCCTTCTACTGTATTTGTGTTAGCAAAACAGCTGGCTTGATAAATATCTGCCATGACTGAAAATGGTATGGAGTGAGTCATGTTTAAAAATTTGCGGGTGAAAATGTGTTTCCGAACATCTCACTTTTCTCTGCGGAAAGACGGATAGTGGTAATGTTTGTTTCTTTTTGCTGCCTGTAAACCCTCAGTTTTTCCTCTGTACTAACTAGGTGAGTGGAAGCCCAGTGGTCTGCAGCCATGTTTGGTCTTGTGCGTACTTGTGAGTGTGGCTTCTCCGTGGCGCAGTTCATGCCACTGCTCCTGCCTACCTGCTCTGTGAGCGGCCCCTCTTCTGCCTATCACATCACTGTCCCTGATTAAGGGGAGACCTGGTTACACCTGATAGCAGAGCTACCCTGAGTGACAGTGTCTCAGTATTCCTGTGCTTGCTTTCTTGTTGGTGTTGCAGGTCCTCAGGGGCCCTGCTCACTCAGGGACCCAACTGGAGAGAGCAGCCACCATCTTGAATGTAGCAGGTCATGGTACAGGAGGGAAGAGAGCCCTAGGTGGTTTCATCTTGGCTCAGAAGAGCATCTGTCATTTCTTCTCTGCACAGTTCACTTGCCAGTGTATTAGTCTGTTTTCACACTGCTGTAAAGAACTACCTGAGACTGGATAAGTTATCAAGAAAGGTTTAATTGATTCACAGTTCTGCAGGCTTAACAGGAGGCATGACTGGGAGGCCTCAGGAAACTTACAATCATGGCAGAAGGTGAAGAGAAATCAAGGACCGTCTTCATATGGTGGCAGGAGAGAGAGAATGAATGAAGGGGGAAGTGCCTCACACTTTTAAACCATCAGATCTCATGAGAACTCACTCACTATCATGAGAACAGTAAGGAGGAAATCCACCCCCATGATCCAATCACCTTCCACCAGGCCCCTCCTCCAATTCAACATGAGATTTGGGCGGAGACACAAATCCAAACCATATCGGCCAGCAGGGAATCATATGGCCCCGCCTGACATCAGGGGCCCAAAAAGTGCAGTTCTGCCCCGTTCACGGGGTAGAGGAGCCCTGGAAATGCTTGGTGACCATCACTAGTGAAGGCCGCATGGTTCTTATCCATTTACCTGATTCTACCACCAGCTGTGTTCTCATGTGTTGCAAATATCTTCCTTGCCCATGTTTCAGTTTGGGTGTCCCCCAAGCAGTTTAAGTTATGCAGCGTGTTCAATCCTAAGCTCGTCCAGCTCCCAACTGATGTTCCTCCTCTATTTCATCTTGGTGACTGGCCCCCACCATTCAGCCAGAAACATCCCTGTTACATCCCGACACTTACCGTGGTCAACTGACTACCTGCTCAATATCTCTTCAGTCCTTCCCCCGTCCCTGCTGTTGTCCTCGTGGATCCATCATCTTTTCTGTGGACTCTGTGACCACTCCAGTCTGCCTGTCTACCCCAATTCATGCTCTGTGTACACCAGTGGTTTGCAGATATTCTGGGGGTTTTATCCTCATTAAGTATTTGTTTAGTAATAAGTTGCATTTTTAAAATTGAATAAGCATCTGTAGAGTTCTTACTATGGGCCTGCCTCTCTTCTGAGTGTCTTACAGATATTAATTCATTTCCTCTTCATAAAAGCCCTATGAGGTAGTTACTGTTTTTATTCCCATTTCATGGATGAGGAAACTGGAGCAAGCATCCTATCCAGTGTCACCCCATAGTACGCGATGGACCAGGGATGTGGACCCAGGCCTTCTGGCTCAGATACATATAGACTGCTGTATTAATACGCTGTAGGTGTTATAATACACACATAAAGGGTAAGTTTCAAAAGGATGAGTTAAGAAAGGTAAAGAGGAATTCTTCTTTTTTATTCCCAAATTTCAGTGGATTTTCCTAGGCTTCCCCGGCCATACGCGTTTCACCTTCCACCTTGTCTCCCTAGCGTTAAGCATCTTTATGACATATGAACCCATCTTATCCTTACTCTGAATGCACCCCTTCATGACACCCACTGCTGTGCAGGGACAGCCTAAGCTCCTTAAGAACCTGCTATGTCACTTAGGACCTAGCCGCTGCTCGCTCTGCACCTTGACTTCTTACCCTCTCCCACTTTGCCCACCTCTGGATCTGCAGTGAACCTCTTAAAGCCCCCAGTGTCCTGTGCCCTCACCATCTCTTGTACGTGTCATTCTTTTTGCTTGCAATGCCCATTTGCCCTTTTCCCTCCGAATATGCTTAACCTTCAATGATTCTGGCACATGCACAAGCCCCCTGAGCCAGCAGGGCTCCATCCCGTCATCTGTGCCTTCTCTATGGAATGCCACAACCCTCTCCTGTGCCAGTGATTCCTGCTGGTCTTCAAGTCACAGCTTTATTTCCCCTTTCCAGGCCTAGCTCCAGAGTCCCCTCCCTTGTGCTCAGCTTCCCAGCAGATCCGCGCTTCTCATTGTGCTGTGCACGTGCGTCGCTGTGTTGGAATTGCTGGTTTGTGTGTTTGTCTCCCTATCAGCTGATAACTGAGAAGGCAGGAGCCCACACTTGCACCATGGCCTTGTTCCCTGTGGACAGAATAGGGACACATCTCTCTTTTCTTTACCAAAGTCCAGGGCCAGACTCTAGTCCTTGGCAGATTTGGCACAAACAGACCAAGTAACTTGTTCTGTGTGGGTGTGTCACTTCCTGGCTCTGTCTGCAGCATTCAGAACAGTGCTGGGCACACAGCAAGTGCTCAGTGATTATCTTTTGAGTGAAAATACCGATTCTCATAGAGCAGACACAAGAACTGTGCAATATCTAATGGGTGGTAAACCCAAAGTTAATTATTTTATACCTTGCATTTGTATTTCTCTGTGGAGTGGCCCAGTGACTCACATGAGGCCCTGGGTAAGTACATGTTGTGGCTGACTGGCTGCCATCCATACTTGCTCCCATGCATTTCCGAATCTGCAGCTGCTTTGGTTCTTTTTCTTCCTGCTCTCCTGCTTTTCACATTTCGGCTTCAGCCATCAGTTTTTTCGCCTGTACTTAACGGTTATGGAAGTTACCTCTTGTTTGCCATCTAATGCAGCCATTTGAATTGGAAACCTTGGAGTCATCTTGAATTCCTCCTTTTGTCTCATCTGCAAATCTCTCAGTCCTTAGTCCTGCCAACATTTCTTCCTTCCTCCCATTGCCCCAGGTCCACTGTCATCACCTCTAATGCAGACAGTTTTGCAATAGTCTTCAGACTGGCCGCTCTCCTTCTGAATCTGCTCCCTATAAGCCCACCCTCCTAGAATTGTGTGAAATACATGGGGTCACGCTGCTTCCTGCTGGTGGACCTCCCGTGGCCTCCCCTCCCCTGCTGTTGCTGGGCGTGGATGGATCTCACCCTGTCCTGAGATTGCTTTGTCTTGGGCCACTGCCTCTGTATGCCATTGGCCCCCACTGGTCTTATGGAATCTGTTGTGCGGGCAGAACTTTCTTCCTGGGAAGCCCCTTCTATCCTCTAAGCCAGCTAATGAATTCTGTCTCATTCTGTATGGCGTGCACCATCCCTCAATGTAGGCAGCCCCGGCAGGTGTCTGCCTGGTGAAAGCACCTGCGTATGACCTTTATTACTCCAGTAGCTTCTTATACTTTACGTAGTTCAGATAAAAAGCTCAGATAAATGACAGTAAGCTACATTATCAGAGTTGTTTAGAGAAGGAAGGAAGTGTAGGCCCTAGAGCCTTGAGCCCGTGGGGAGCTCCAGCAGGCCAGAGGTGGCCTGCATGAACAAGCTGCAGCATTCATCAGGTGCTGGGCTTTACAGGCTTGCGCTCACACACTTCCCGACTTCCCTGAGCCATCCCTGCAGAACGTCCCAGAGACTTGTAGAATCCCGATTCTTGGCTCAGCAGGTGTAGCAGGATGAGCCACGGACAAAACCCCTCAGACACTGAGATAGTGAAGGGAGTGGCTTTAATCAGCTGGGAACATCGGCAGGCTAGCGTCTTAAAATCGAGCTCGTCAGGTGCTCAACTTCTGTCCCTTTTAAGAGCTCAAAACTCTAAGGGGGCCTGTGTGAGAGGGTCGTGATCGATTGAACAAGCCAGGGGGTACGTGACAGGGGGTGCGAGCACCGGTGGTCAGAGTGAAACAGAACAGAATGGAAGGTTTCACAGTGTCCTTCCACACAATGTCTGGAATCTATAGATAACATCAGTTGCTAGGTCAGGGGTTGAATTTTAACTACCAGGCTTAGGTCGGGCAGGCCCAGGCCTGGTTTTGGGTCTGGTTCCTGGGCACTGGGCTACCTGCCTTAGTTTCGCTTCTTTTTCCTTTTCTGAGTATAAAACAAAATAAAACAATATGAGAGGGTCTCTCTGTTCCCTCAGAGGGATTGTGAGGCTCACCTACCCCAGCTGGGCTCCCCAGTGATGCTGCCTCCTCTTCTTTGTGACCAACTGCCTCTGCTGCTGTGTGGGGCACCGTGTCTCTGCTCTGATTCGACCACCGGGGCAGGGCGCCATTCTCTTTTTTAGATGAAGAAGCTGAGGCTCTGGTAGGTGAAGGAAGTTGCCTAAGCCCAGGTAGAGAGTACCTGTTGGAACAGGGATTCTGGTCCAGGACCCTTGGACTTCCCAGCTCAAGCTCTTGCCACGCAGATCCATCTGTCTTCAGGGATGCTGCTGCTGATTGGCTGGTCCTCTGATTCTCCACACTCCCCTGCTTCAGAGTCATGTGAATTCAAACCTCCAGTCCTGGTGACAGTTGTGTGTTCCTGAGAGACATGTCAGATAGAAACAGGACTGACACTGCAGCCCCCACTGTCGCATTGCTGCTTACTGTGACTCTTAGTTACCAAAGGGTGCTCAGGGCCTTTTGCAGGGACAGAATCCCACCCCAGCAGAATGGTGAAAGGAAGACTTGCTTCCTCAGCATCTGGGAGGTCACGCTGGGGCTGCTGGCTCTCAGGGACTATGCGGTAGGTTGGTGTCTGGAGGCAAAGGGAGTGGCCTCATCCTAGAGTTGCTGTCTGAAGTTCAGCGATTCTCAGTGTGGAGGGTCCGCGATTGATCCAGTGTGATGCAGCCCATGGCACAGGGGGCCTTTGCTCTAATTAACAGTGTCATAGTGACCATGCCTGAGACCGGAGAAGTACTGGAACGTGCGGCTCATGGCTCGTGCCCAGCAGCCTGTAAATCTGGACATACTGCTGGGGCTGGGGCTTCCCATCTCAGGGAGACTGGCTAAAGGCAAGGGCTGAGTGAGATTTCTGCAGCAGGCAGAATCTCTTCTCTTTTTTTTCTCCTGCTTCCTGAGCTTGTGCTATTATTGGGCACCAAGTCAGACTTTGGGGATTGAAGTTGAGTAAGACAAGTCTATTCCCTTGAGCAGCTGAGTGTCTGGGGAGGAGGACAGTGATGTAAATAGACAACCAAATACGGTGAGGTGAACCACCTGCAGAGGGAGCAGGGCAGGACCATGCGTCTGCTGGAGCATGTCATAGAAGGCTTCCTGAAGGAGGAGGTGGCCCTGAACTCCATCTCTGAGGATGACTTGGGACTAGGGGAGAAGGTGGAGAAGGAGGTGGAATAGGCATTTCTCTCATGATGGTTCAAACAAAGCCTGCAGATAGGGGAATTTGGGCACATTTGAGGAGGTCTGGGATGATCACTGCAGTTAGTATGTAAGGCCGCCATGGGTGACCAGTGAGACAACGGCCTCATGCCTTTCACAGGTTTATTTTCCTGGCAATTTCTCTCTATTGGGAAGAGCACATGCTGAAAGCAGGTGCCTGCCTGTTCTTCCCCTGTAGTAAGAGAGATAGGAGGATGCAAGAAAGCCTAAGGGAAGAGGGTGAGGAAGAGCAGTGCATATTCAGCAGGTTCCAATCATTGTGGGTGTAATAAGTGCTTTAAACTGCTTTATTAGCAGGGTGGAGTGAATTGGTGGCAGAGTCCCAGAATATAATCCCTTATCAGTCTGCTGTTCTGACAGCTGTTCTGGGCTTTTTATTAATGTAACTGATAACACTTTACTCTCCGGGGCATTCTGAGATTTAATTAGTTCTTGGGCAATTTAGAATAGGTACTTTAGAATATTAGTGCAGTGTTAAATATAAATGAATGCATATGAACTAATTTCTACAAATGTGTGATTGCATTTGCATTCAACTCTTTAATTGCCTGCTTCCAATTCAACATACTTTGAATTACGAGTTACATGTGAGATACTCTGTTCTGTGGGGAATTCAAGGGTAAGAAACGCAGACACAAATCCTGCACTAAGAGTGTAGGACTGTAAAACAAAGCAGGACCCCTCCTTTTCTTTTGAGATGGAGTTTTGCTCTTATTGGCCAAACTGGAATGCAATGGTGTGACCTCGGCTCATTGCAACCTCCACCTCCTAGGTTCAAGCGATTCTCCTGCCTCAGCTTCCCAAGTAGCTGGGAATACAGGTGTGTGCCACCATGCCTGGCTAATTTTTAGTATTTTTGGTAGAGACCAGGTTTCACCATGTTAGCCAGGCTGGTCTCAGACTCCTGACCTCAGGTGATCTGCTCCCCTTAGCCTCCCAAAGTGCTGGGATTACAGGTGTGAGCCACTGTGCCTGGCCACAGGACCCCTCCTAAAGAAACACTTCTAGAAGAGGTGGGATGGTAAACAAAGAACAGGAAGATTTTGAGGTGAAAGGGACTTACTTGAGAGATTTTGTATCAAATGGACTTTGTTTTTCTTAGTAAGGTGTTGGAAGCTCATCAGAGTTAAGGGTGTGTGTGTGTGTGTGTGTGTGTGTGTGTGTGCGCGCATGCACATGTGCCTGCATGTTAGGGGCTGAGAAGAATGGGAACTTTTTGAGCCCTCCTGTGGGTGATTCAGAAATGCATCAGAGGCATCGAGCGCCTACTGTTTGTGTAGCAGGCATGGGGTGGTTGCTGACTACAGGATGTCGCATGAACGGAGGTCTGTGCAGTAGTTTCCCAGACTGTAGTGGGCTGGGCAGAAATGATTATGACACTGTGGGGTAAGTATGGGGAACAGCTAGTAGGGGCTTCACAGGGTCTTGGGGGAGCTGGTGGAAGGGGATTCTGTAGCAGCCTGGAGAGCAGGTGGAGTGGGTGCTCTCTGGTGGCTCGCTGGGGCAGAGAGTTGAAGGCCACATAGACATCGAGCTGTGAAGAGTGGGGCTGGGGTAGAAGAGGGCAGGAGAGGAGGGGAGTACCACCCCTGCAGGAGGAAATAGCATTTGCTCAGGCACAGAGGAGCCACTGGCCACACAGAGGAGGCTGATGCAGTGATCCTGGGGAGCATTCTGTGGCATCTGAATCCAGCAGTGGGAGTTGAAATAAGGGGACATATTGTGGAGATGTCGAGGAAGTGCAGTTGACAGGACCTGGCAGAGTTCGCAGAGGGGATCTGCCTTGATTTTGCCTAGGGGCCGGGGTGAATAGTGGCATCCCTGCCTACCTCAAGAGCCCAGAGCAGATGCAAATTTGGAGGAAAGAGGGTGAGTAAGTTGTGGCCACACATTGATCTGGGGACTGCAGGATATGCAAGAGGGCATGCTGCCCCACATGGAGTCTAGCATGAGGTCCTCTACTCATGCTTCATGAGGAGGGGCATGAGTAGAGACTGAGTGGAAGCAGAAGGACGAACCACCAAGGGCAGCCTCCTGAGGCTCCCGCAGGGGAGTGTCCAGGGACGGAGAGCAGGGAAGGCTGCCTTGAATGAGGAAGAGGATGGGTTGAGAATGGAGAGTGATGCAGGGAGTTCAGTGAGAGGAAGCTGGGGTGAAGACTGCATTGATTAGGGGTGTGCCTCGTTGCTGTCTTGATCAGGAGCAGTATCAGTGGAAGGGGGTCAGTGGGAGATGCTTGTGGTGGGAGGGAATGAAAATAGGAATGGAGAGATGAGTCATCCAGAGATGACTAAGAGGATGGCCTGGGGGAGCCACCAGGATGCCAACAGGAGGCAGGTGGCACACTCAAATGGGTGACTTGAGAAGCTAAGGAAGAGACCCTTTGTAAAGGTGTGTTCAGGTCTAGGTACAGCATCAAGTCATGGTGTACCTGCGGGACTGAGGGCAGCTGGGAACAGCAGGGTAAACACGCAAGAGGGGAGAGAAGTCATCAGAACACCGAGGGAGAGAGCTGTGGCCTTTGGTAGAGGATGACGTCAGCCTGTGATAACCTGGCAGGGAGGGAGCCTGGAGAATAAACACCCACCCCCGACTTTCTCCCCTCCCTTTCATCTCCTGCTGGTGCCTCCACTGGTCAAACCCAGTTGGAAGCCAGAGAGCAGTAGGGCCCATTGTGTGGTCCTTACTGGTCAGCCTTGGGAGCTGGGTAGAGAAGGGGGAGGGGCGACCTGGAAGGGCAAGCGGGACCCCTCCAGAACTTCAGGGGACTCTAGATGCTTGCTTATTATCTGCCCTTAAAAGGGACACACTCGGGTCTCTGTTCCTTAAGTAATGGCCCCCTCCAGTTTACATCAGAACACGTCACTCCGTGCAGGGGCGCTAGACCCTGTCGTGGTAGAAAGGGCTTCAGCCCCGTGGGGCATGCACACCGTTTGCTAACATCTGCTTCCCTCTTTAAGGTTTGCATTCCACATCGTGCGGTGTCATCGCTTTTCCAAATGCTGTTTTTTCCAAAGGAAATGAAATATAAAGAAGTATGTTAATGTGCTAGGGTTGAAGAGCAGCGCTGCACAGTCAAGGTTACCGTTCTTAGAACATCAGCACCTGGGGAAAACGCACAAAGCTAGGTGGTAGGGGGAGAAAGGGGCTTGGCCACAGCTCATGATTCATAAAAACCGGAAGAAGCCAGAAAGAAGTCATCATCCCAACCTCAGGCCTGCGTAGGACTTTCATGTATATTTTTGGGCGTGAAGTCGACAGACTGGTGTGCAGCCAGTGTTTCCTGAAGGCCTACTGTGTGTGCTCACCATGTGAGAAGGTTCTGCATCTGTTCCCTCATGTGAACCTTACAGTGACTCATTCTGCAGATGCGGGTAAGTTTAGAGTGTCCCAAATTCATCCAGCTGAAAGGCAGAGCCTGGATCTTAGCTGAGATGCCTTTAACTCCAAATCTTGTGTTTTTCACCATGCGTTCTCAAAACAGTGACTTTTTGTTAAAGCCGTATTTCACGTAGTACACTGTACCTCTTAATTCGGTGGTTTTAATGCTGTTTCCAGGGTTCCTCAGAGATGCTTAGTGGCTGGGGCTGGAGGGATACTGAGGACAGGTGTGGGAGGCTAGCAGGGAGCCCAACCACTTTAATCTGAGAGATTGTACCTTTTATAGATTATTTATATTGAAATTGCCTGAAGAGCAGGAAAAAGGTCCTGCCAGTTAAAAAAATTTGAAAACTACCATCCCGGTGTGCTGACAATGACAACTGAATTCAGACAGTGATGCTGCATGATGTAAAACTAGATGAACAAGGAGACTTCAGCTAAGGCCCTTGTTTTCTGGAAGAGCACATTTATAAGAGCCTTGGAAAAAAAAGTGAAGCATAAAAAGACTGGTTAAAAACACACACCGTGTACATAATAGCAGAGTTACAGGTGCTAGTTAATGCTCATGAAAGTGCTTTGCGGACTGTCATGTGCCACTCAGAAGATAAAGTATTGTTATAGCATTAATAGCACAGTTGATCACCCTTCTGTGATATTGACTAAAGGGAAAGTACCAGACGGGCATAGACTACTGTTAGAAGCTTCTGTTTAAACCCACTGTTGCTGATGGAGTTAATGCTGGTCTCCCAGTGATCTGGCTTGCCCAGGGTAGGGCCATAAAGAGCTCACTGGGGTTCGATGTCATCTAGTCTGCTCTTCCTCTTAAGCATCTCAGACAGATTTCAGCTGCGGATCTCACTAAAATTACATTCTGTTTTCTCTTGGCTAAAGAGTCTTTTCTAGAGCTCAGTGAAGGTATTTTTTAAACATTTAATACAATGAAAACAAAATACTGTCTTAGAAGTAACTGTGTAATTAGCACATGTACATGAAGAAGCAGAATATTTGAAGAGGCTTCATTTTGAGAATGGCATCTAGAGGACTTGGAGTTTGACCTGGGTCACCCCAGCCAGCCTGCAACCCCCGGGGCTCCCTTCAGTGTCCTTATTTTCCACATTAGGTTGTGTTTATTAAAGGACATCCGCTTGCCAGCTCTTCTTTGTCAAGCATCCTGCCTAGGCCCAGGAACTCAACCGGGTTTTCTCTGAAACAAGGGTTAGTAAATTACCCAAAATTCCCCGTCAGCATCAGCCAGGGGGCTTGGATTTAGCTGGGGGTCTTTGACCCTGTGCTGTGTGCTGCCATCTCAGAAGAGTGACTTTTAGCAGCCATGTTTATTGCCAGAAGGTTCAGTATATCTCAGTGCAAGGGAGATAGACATTTATTTGTCGAATAGAACTCTGGCTTTCTTCAATCCCCAAGAATTGCCTCTTCATAGCACAGAGAATCACTGCAGATCTGGAAGCGCTGGGCACACCACTGACAAGCCGATAGGGGACTTTAAATGCCTGGGCCTGGATGCCAGGCCAGAGAAGCGGTCTGTTGCACCCAGGAACCAGCTGTGCACTTGACCGTACAGCGTGCCTTCTCCGGCTGGAGTGGGGCCGTTCATGTACACGGAGTGATTAGGAGCAAGTGGTCTCTTGCTGTGTGTGGGCACTTCGCTGAGGGTGCACAGAGCAAATGCCAGCCTTACTTTGTCTACTTCAGCCTTCAGCACAGCTGGGCCCAAGCCCCCGATCAGAGAGAGGTGGGCGAGGAGGAAAGGAGTGGTGTTTGGATGCTGCGGTGCCTGAGCTGCCTGCAAGCCTTTCACACCTCTGCCTGTGGTGAAAGCAAAAATGCTGTTCGTGGAAACCACTTATAGGTCCGCTAGCCAGGCCCCTCTGCTCTCTCCACCACCGTAAACAGTATTGCACTCTGCCATTTGACCGTCACCTCATCTCATTGTGGAGCCAGCTGTTCAGCTGGTTCCTCTCTGCACTCTGTCTAAACTTCTGCTCCTGCAGAGCATCAGAGGCAGGAGGGGTTGTGGGAAGCGCTCACCTTGCAGTCTGCTGGACTTCCATGGGATGCTGGGTGTGCCACTCGTGGGGACAGTGTCCAGGCTCAGTCCCCTCTTCTCCTCACTGAGCTTTGGACTCCTTATCTTTATAAGGGGCTTGGGAGCAGTCCTGCCTCACCAGGATGGTGGAGACTGAGGGAGACTGCGACATGTGCAGCATCCTGAGTGGCTGCAGGAGGCCTTCCCTTGCTATTTGTTTAATGACTGGATGACCGTCCCACTTTGTGAGGTTGGAGCCCCTTCCTCTCTTTCCCCACTTTACTGAGTATCTATGATGTTTTGGGCACGGTGGAAGACTTCCAGTGAAATAGGCTAAATCCTGCCAGACCTTACTGAACTCACATCCACCTAGGGGAGACAAGCAAGAAACAAGTAAACAAATACATAGACAAGCCACTTACAATAACTCTCCTCATCAGTAGGGACTGTTTGTGTGAGATGTGTTTGTTAGATCAGAGCTTAGAGCACTAGACCACAGTTGCTGGTGGTCTGCAACTGCAGTGGTTTGACTTAAGGTTTTTCAACTTTACTATGGTGTGAAAGTGATATGCATTTAGTAGAAACTGGACTTTGAATTAGAAATTTTGATCTCTTATTTTTATTTCTGTTATTACTATAAAATTCATATTTTTATTATTGTAAAATAGGCTTTGCGTGAAATGATTTTGTCCAACTGTAGGCTAATGTAAATGTTCTGAGCACATTTAAGGTAGGATAGGCTAAGCTATGATATTTGGCAGGTTAGATGTTTTAAGTGCATTTTTGACTTAATGATATTTTTGACTTTGCATGGGTTTATTGGAATGTAACTCATCGTAAATTGAGGAGCATCTGTATTTAACAACACAAACTTTTCCTACTTCCCAAAGGCCTGCACTCCACCAGACTCAGGTAAATGATTACCTTCTAACATACTGTGTAGTTTAGTTATTTATTATGTTTTAAATTGATGGTCTCTTTCCTCACTGGCATGTAAACTGCAGAGGGGAGGGCTCTCTCTCTCTTTTGTACACTAAGGTATTACAAATGCTAGAACAGTGCTGGCCACTGCCTAAGTATCTGCTGAACGAACTGTTGCTGGTAAAGAACAAGTAAATGCTGTAGTGTGTATATAATTTCCAAGTAAGTTTTTATATATTTTGTGCAGAAATGATATTTTGTTTGAATAGGGACACTTAAGAAAATTTGAAAATAGGAAAGTGAGAAAGGAAAATCATCTCATAAAGAGAGTATTTTATTTAGTAGTAGGGGATAATTGTTGAACTTTGTATTGGAGATAGAAATTCTGTTTTCAGATGAGACACAATTAGTATGAATGTTTAACCAAATTGAGGAGAGGGTAACCAACAAGCAGGCATAGAAACTGAAGAGGCAGACTTG
The DNA here is from genome assembly GCF_047675955.1 of Chlorocebus sabaeus. Taxonomy (NCBI): domain Eukaryota; kingdom Metazoa; phylum Chordata; class Mammalia; order Primates; family Cercopithecidae; genus Chlorocebus; species Chlorocebus sabaeus. The sequence continues at coordinate 138,360,530 of NC_132911.1, read as the reverse complement.
AAATCAGACCCGAAGTTGACTTGGCCCTCCCTAGTCACAACCAGTCACTCTTTTGCAAATAAAAATGCACAGTGACTGGAAACTAGGGGTGTGACTCCCTGCCTCATTCTGCAGCAAACACCACACATACCAGGACAGCCTGGGGTGGGAAGCTGGCAGACAGTCAGACTTGCCCAGTGCTGCACCTCTCTTCTGTTGCCATGATTGCACAAGATGACGAGTGGCTCTGGAGCAGGAATATGGGTGTCGCAAAGTGTCCTTCTCTGTTCATGTTTCCTGAAAACTCACAGCAATGAATTTGCTCTTGGTAACTGTATTAGTCTGTTTTCACGCTGCTGATAAAGACATACCCAAGACTAGGAAGAAAAAGAGGTTTAATTGGACTTACAATTCCACATGGCTGGGGAGGCCTCAGAATCATGGCAGGAGGTGAAAGGCACTTCTTACATGGTGGTGGCCAGAGAAAAATGAGGAAGAAGCAAAAACGGAAACCCTTGATAAACCGATCAAATCTCATGAGACCTATTCACTATCATGAGAATAGTACAGGAAAGACCAGGCCCCATGATTCAGGTACCTCCGCCTGGGCCCCTCCCACAATTCATGGGAATTCTGGGAGATACAATTCAAGTTGAGATTTGGGTGGGGACACAGTCAAACCATGTCAGTAACCATGGTTGAGACTATCTGCAATTTAGTGAATCAAGCCCATGGTTTACGGCAGCTCAGAGAGCTCTTGTGCATGTGCAAGGCGGGTTGGGCAGCGCAGCTTATTTCTAAGCAGGTCACCATACAAACTGTCTGTTTTGTAGTGGTGAGGTCTCTGTTCCCAGAGGGGTTCACAGGTAGTGTAGATGGCATTCCTTTGAGATGGTTGGGTGATAACTGCCTGCTGATTGGAAATTGTACAGAATGACCCGCCACCATCCCATCTGCCCCTAAAGGCTTGGGGTCACCGAGTCTATGTTAGAGCCCAGACTTTCTGTCGTGGTTCTTAGTGTGTTGCCATATCATTGTCCAAGAAATTTCTAATCTTAATTGTTGTTAGTAATACTAGCTGGGACATTATGTTGTATATTTCTTTAATTTGCATGGTAGAGATGGTAAAAATCTTAAAAACAAAGCTGAATCTAAACCAAGATATTTTGGATTGAATGAACTGAAGCACTTACAACATAGGAGGGCTTTGTTCATTGGGAGAATGTGGAGGTAGAGGTTTTCTTGCATCACTGTGCAGAACCATGGCCCCTGCTCCAGTTGTGTGGGTGCATGGGACGCTCTTGTGGCTGTCTAGAACCACCACATGCTGAGAGCAGAGGTGGGAAGCTGTCCCCAAGATTGCCTCTGACTACTAACTTAATTTCATCTGGTTCTTAGGATTTCTAAATTTGGTGCCCATCAGAGTGGCTACCAAGACAGGGGAGTGAGAGTAGCTGTGGTGTGTGGTTGAGAGAGTCCTTGGGATGGTGTCCCAGATATGTTTTCAGAAGGCAGAGAGGGTGAACATTGATGGGATGTTTAATATATGCCTGGGGTTTTCCCAGTAATTGTGTTCTTCCTTCTTATAGCAATCTTTTGAGGTCCTTATTTATATTTTATATTTTATGAGTGATTTTAGGGAGATTCATCAATTGTCCAGAGTTCCATTGCAAGTGGTTAAGTTGTGTCTTACCCCAGCCTCTCTGACTCCGGAATGCTGCATGCCCACTGCCTCTCTGCAGTGGTTCCATTAACCGGCCCCTATGTTGCTCAGGCCAGCTGGTTTGTAGCAAGCTCACAGCATGACTGAATGCAGCAGCCATGCGCAAGAGAGAGAAGCAAAACCCATCAACAGCTATGGAATTTTTAAAAGGAGAGGAAACTGGAGGGGAGCGTAGGCAGGGAAGAGTAGAAAAGTTTTAAAAGTCCGTAATTCAGAGGAAGCAGGAGACTATTGAAAAACACCTATTGAAAGGCCATGATACATGTGAGCTGAAGATGGGAATGCCAAACCCTCAGAAAAGCATCATCAGCATGACTTCTAGGTCGGGTCCTCAAGGCATTTCAGTGGACAAAAGGCAACTTTGAAAAGTACAACGGTGGGTCAAGTGAAGATATAGGGAAATTGGTGAACAATCAGGTCAAATGGGAATGAAGACTTTGGTGTCCTACAGGGAGGGGGCAGAAAATTACTAACAAGGCTGTTGTTAATGTGTCTTTCTCTTTTACGCTGTAAAAGCTACCCTCCTTGCTTTCCACAGAGAAGTATTGAGCACGTACTACACACCAGGCCTAATGCTGAGCATGAGAAACACACAGTCATGGGCTGTGAGAGAGCTGGGTTCAGGGCTGTGAGGAGCATGCGCGTACAGGAGTGCAATGGAGAACCTGATATTTCTCTCCATGAAGCACCTGCTTTTGTAGGCCAGAGTCTCTGAGTGGCATCTGGGTCTCCATGCCGGTTCTTCTCTTGCCTCACCTCCCACCCCCAGCCATACTGGATGTTTTACCTGGAGTTATTTGCTGCTCCCTAAATGCACCTGGCATTTGCCTGTGAGCGAGCATGCATGTTCTTTTTCTGTGGGAGCCCTGTTCTTTTCACAGTGCTTCAGGCCTCAAGGGATCAGTTAAGACAATCTCCAAGAACCATCTCCAAGACCTTTCAGTGCAGTGCCTGGCACCATGGTGCCTGAATCGGTTGGAAAGCTTAGTGTTGAAGCTTCTGAAGCTCTCAAGATAGAATGTAATGTGCGTGGACTGTGCATCCATGGTGCATGAGGCCACAGAGAATTGGTGAAGGATGTGGGCGCTTGGAGGTGTGTATTTCGGGCAGTCTTGAGTGGGCAGAGTCTTAGCTTAGGTTCCCCACTGGAAGCAGCTTTGGCTATAGGTGGTTTAGCTGAGGGGTAGTTCCAGGAAGCAGGAGTGGGGGGAGTGAGAAGAGTGAGACAGGGAAGGAGCAATGCCAAGGGCTTGTTAGTGGGGTCCCTGCTATAGGTAGTGGGGATTTGACTCTCAAGATGTTGCCATGGGCCAGGCACAGTAGCTCACACATGTAGTCTTAGCACTTTGGGAGGCCGAGGTGGGTGGATCACTTGTGGTCAGGAGTTTGAGACCAGTCTGGCTAACATGGCGAAACCCGTCTCTACTAGAAAAATGTAAAAATCAGCTGGATGGGATGGTGCACACCTGTAATCCCAGCTACTTGGGAGGCCGAGGCATGAGAGTCACTCGAACTCAAGATGTGGAGGTTGCAGTGAGCCGAGATCACGCCACTGTACTCAGCCTGGGCGACCAAGTGAGACTCTGCTTCAAAAAAAAAAAAAGGTGCTGCCATGGTGACTCCCAGAATTGTCTGCCTAGACAGTGTCCAGAGCACTGGTCACGTTTGGGCCATGGGATACAAGAAGAGCCCCACTGTCCCTTGCCTAGGGGAGGACCAGAGCCTGCACTCAGTGCGGACTCGAGGTTGGTGCGGCCCAGTGGGTTGAAAGTGAGTGGTGTTCTATTCCCTTCTCTTTTATCTCTTCCAGGTTTTTCTTTTACTATCTCTCATATTTTTCACTCTTTCTCCTTCTTTTCTCCCTGCAACTTCCTTTCTCCTACCTTCTTCCTTATGTAACAATTCCACCTATTTGTATGTGAGGGCCTTAGAATTTAGAGATTTACACGTCGTTTGGTTCAGAGTCTTTTCCACAGCATTTCCAATGGTATTTGTGACTTCCTGGAAAACTCTCCTCAGAAACGTGTCTGAAAAACACCCTTTCCTTGGATAGCTCTAACTGTTGGAAGTTCCTTTCTCTGCTCTGAGATCTGTCACTGGGGACTCTACCCATTGGTCCTAGCTTCATCCTTTGAACATAACAGAGCAGGTCTTCTTCACTGTCTGGCTCCAGCCCTCTGGAGGCCTATGTTAGGCTTCATAAAATCGCAAGAAGAAGTGGACCCAACCTCCAAGAGGTCACAATACGGATAAGGCATGTCAACAGATAATTGCAAGCAGTGTGGAAAGTCCAACCATTGGTTTGGTGCTCTGTGTGTGTGTAAAGAGAATGGAGGAAGTAAGAAGATGAAGGGTACAGAGTATCACAGAGGAGGGGAAATCTGAGCTGCCTTTTGGCTTGTCACTCAGACAAGCAGGGGTGTATGGATCAGGACATTGTGCCATGCATGGCTGTGTGCCACGGTCCAGGGGCTATAAACAGCACTGGGTGTCAGTTAACTTATGGTTCAGCATTGTTGGAGCCCAGAGGGGTAGGAGATAAGTACGTGAGGGTGTGTGCTTGCAGGTCATGGCCTTGATGGTGCAGGGATAGTGGGAGAGGATTTGTGGCAATTCTTGGAGGACTTTACCTAGCACTTTCTCCTAAAGGAAATGGGAAGGAAGCCTGATGAAGGGTTTTAAGCAGGCATGTGACAGAATTAGATTTGGATTTTTAAAACAGTTCACTCTAGGGTCTAGGTGGAGGAGGATGGTTCCAAGAGTGTGTCAGTCAAGATACTGTTAGCAGAGGCACTGGTTAAAAACGAGTTTAGTAATGAGAATGTTCTCTCATGTAACAAGAAGTCCAGGCACAGCGGTTCCAGGGCTGGTTCAGGGACACCTCTGTGCCATGAAAGCCCCAGGATTCACCTCTCTCTCTGTATGCCTGAGGCATTATCATGGTCTTTCACTTGGCCTTGCGTAGCTGCTGGGTAGTTGCCTCAGTTCTGGCAGTGGACATAGCAATACCCAGCTGAGGAAGAGAGGAGGTACTTTCCTCATGAGGAAGGAAAACCCACTCCTGAAAGTCCCTAGACCCTTCTCCTCACACCCCATTGGCCAGGCTTGGGTCCTGTGGCCCTAGCTGTTTAGGTGGAGCAGCATTCCGAGTTCCTGGAGTGGGAGATGGCATCGCGCTCCAGGAGGGACAGGTGTTGGGAACAGATAGGGTGGATACCAACGATGCACATCCCAAAGCAGCCATGGGGAAGGAAACTCACATTGGAGCTATAGGAATGGTGAGGGGACAGATGAGATTCTTGTGTAGTCTTTTCGTTTTCACCAAGGCCAGCTCAGGTCTCCATTGGCTTTTAAAACTGCATGGTGCCAGACCTTCACCCACGTCCAGCCACCCAGTTCTGCAGTGCGTTCCTAACATACGATGCCTAAAGCAGAGTCCAGACGCAGTTAGGCCAGACGCCGTTTATGCAGACGCAGTTTATCCGGTGCAGTGTGGTGATCTCTTCAGCTGCTTCTTATTGGTGTAGGTGAATGTCATTTGGTTTTTGTTGATTCATGCTGTTAACCTGGGTTTAGCTTCTGGCAAGCTCTAATTCTCAGATCTTTTTTTTTTTTTTTTTTTAACATGAACAAATCTATTCCTAGCGTATCACCCACATATTGAATTGTATGCCATGGTGAATTCCGGTAGAAAGCAAAGCATCATTTTAAAAGCAAAAAATTCTGTAATATGTTGTTTCTACCTTTTTATAGCGTCCAATATATTCTGCTATAGTTATTTATACGTGTGTATCACCCAGTATGTAGGCCACACAAAGAACTTCTGTGACTCAGGCAGTTTGCAGACCTTTTGAAATGTTTTTATTATAGGCACTAAAAAGCAAAATAAAACAAAAACTGCTGTTAGGCGTGATGCAAATCAAGCCTACAAAATGTAGGCGCTGCCAATGACTTTGAGATTACTTGTTTTCCTCATTCTCCGGCTTTATAGGGGTCACCCTGCTCTTCACTGGAGGGACTTGTCTGATGGTCTTAACTTTTTCCCTTTAGCCGTGGAGAGTGATGCAGTTGTGTCTGATTCATGATCTCATCTATTCATTCTTTTTAGCTCCATGTTACCATATTTAGTGCTGATACTAGTTATATGATTAAGGACCTTTTCCAGTGAATGAAAGAACTTCTATAAAACTGTTTCACTAGGTCTAAAAATGGTCCAAGCACCTGGATTATGGGACAAACACCAAAAAAAACTTCATAGAACGTAGAAAATTAGAATGTTTGTTTTGACCAATCTGCCATTAGCCAAGTTTTTTCTTCCTTCTTCCTGAGTGAGCTTTCGTTTAACCAGCCTGCCTCCCTAAGACAGAATACTACTCCATTTTATCTTTTCCCTTCAGGCATTCCTTGGTACATTTACTTGGGGAACTGGCTTTAGGCAGAGTTGAATCACTGGAAACAGACGGACCGAATGGCCTCTGGCTGTCTCCCTTTGGTTTCTCCTGTTTCTGCCGTATTGCTGCGTGGTTCCCATGTCACCTCCCTATAAGCCAACCTTACAGCACCTTCTGGACCCCCACGTTGCGCTTGCGCACCCTGCCTCCCTTCATCTGCTTCCATGCTAATGGCTGAGAAAGGCTTATGTGGAGTTGTTCCCTGTGCATTTGTCATATGTTCTGAGGAAGTGAATTTTGGGCAGGTTATTTCAGGTTTTGTGGCTCTATTTCTAAGAAAGAGAAAACTCCTTTTCCTCCCTTCCCTATATTTCCTCCTTGCTTAGGAATCTCAAATAGTGTGCATTCAAGAGATGGCTTCTTTGTTCTTCACTTGGATAGCGAAGCTTTTCTTACCCCTCAGGCTAATGCCAAGGGTAGCCATGTGGAATTAGCTGTTGTTCTTTCTGTGGCTGACATGTTCCCTCTTCAGTGTATTTCAACATTTTTTGAACCCATTGACTTTGCTGTCTGTAGCAGCAGCACAAATATAATCCAGCCCTTCCTGGCTTGGACACCTGTGGCTCTCCATGGCCTTCCAGAGGCAGCAGGTAGGCCCCAGGCATTGTTTCCCTTCTCTCTTCCATTGTTTTAAGAAATTTTAGACCAGAGTCAGCCTTAAAAAATCAGAAGATTTCATGTAAATCTGGATTTCCCAGTCTCACTGTGAGCCATCAGAAGACGTGGCTCTGTCTCCCCACCCAGCAGGCTGTTCCTCTGTGGGAAACTTGAGCCTCCTTTCCTTCCAGCTTCTCCCCTTCCCCAGGCCTGACTGGTCTCCATGCATGTTGATATTTCACCCCCGGTTCCCCAAAGGAAGGTTCCAGGCTTCTCATGGCCATTCAAGGCCCTCTTGGGCCCAGCTCTGACGCCCTCCCCTGGTTTTATTTCTATCTCCCTGCTTCCTTATGGAGTTGTCACCACACAGGATACTTGGGCACTGGTTTATACTTTGGCTCTGCCATCTGTCCCTAGATTGGAACACACCATTTCCACCACACCCACTCCTTTGCCCCATACCCCTTGCCTGTATTCCCTAACCATCGCTTTGCACATGCTTGCTTTTTATGTGAACCTAGGGCTTACCTCTCCACAAAGGGGGGAATCTACCATCCTTTCCTGTAACCATCTCAGACCCTTGTTCATTTCACTTGGTGCGCAGCAGACTGCCCTGGATTGCCTGTGCTGTTTGCATGTCTGCCTCTCCCCCTGCACTGTGGGGCCCTCGAGAGCAGGGTCTGCACCTTATCATTCTTTTTGTCCACCATGCCTGGCACCCATACAGTAGCTGATAAGTGTAAGTTGAACACGTGAATGATTTATTTCTTAGAATATAAATCTTGGAGACCTTATCTTCTCTGCAGTGTTGTTTATTAATGATTCTGAAGTCTGCTAAGCCTCATGAAGACAAGACAAGACAAGAAACTATGTCTGCTTCACCCAACAGTGTGTGCCCAGGGCCTAGGTGATGGCCTGTGGCAGGGAGCAGTGAACATGTACTCAATCGAGTGAAGGAGTGAAGAGCCACCGTGGTCCCTACAGTGATTCCTTGGTCTGCATGGCACTGCAGACCAAAGAGCTGTGTTTCCTTTACTGTCCCGTGAAAGAGTAATTTTACCCTCCAACTCTGCCACTGATATAAAAGGATACCTTATGCATCTTGGTATTTGCTCCTTAGGTAACGAGTCTGACCTTGAACTAGAAAAGAAGTGTAAGGAAGATGATCGGGAAAAAGCCTCGAAAAGACCACGGTCACAGAAAACAGAGAAAGTCCAGAAGATCTCAGGAAAGGATGCCGGACAGCTTTCTGGGGCGAAGAAACCCATCATAAGTGTGGTTTTAACTGCACACGAAGCAATTCCAGGTGACTGCACCAAGCGGGAAACGACAAGGCAAGACCCTTGGCAAGCCTGTGCTAAGGGTAGCCTGATGTCACAGTCTGAGTCAGAACACAGAGCTGGTGCATTGGTGGGGCTCTCCATTTAGTCACCCACTAATTCGAGAGGATGAGCTTACTGCCCAGGTGTTGTGGTTAATGGATAGAGGAGAAGCTATGAGGGCTACTGTGAGGGCTGCTGCTCCTGCTGCGGTCCCACAGCCCCGCCGTGCTGCTCCTGCTGGAGTAGTGGTTCCGGGAGCAGTTTGTTTTCTTCCTCCCCTCACCCAGCTCTTCTGCTGGGTGTGTGCCTTCCGCTCCTGCTCTCAGCCATGCTGTCCTGCATGTGAGGCCAGCCCATTCAGCCAGACGCATGCAGGCTGCTGCTCCAGAACCCGTGCTAACTCTGCCCACCTTCTGTTTTGTATTTTTTTCCTCTCTACACATAGAAACGACCTAAACTGACATAGACACCCACTATTTCCATCTCTCAAAGGTTAGAGTTCTATTCTCATTTTTCTTTTCTTTTAAGATCAAGACAGTGGGAAATGTCCTAAGGTGGTATCCTGGGGTGCCTCTGATCTTTTTTTTGTATTTTTAGAAGGGGTTCACCAAATATATTATAATACTAAAAATTTCCATCTCTGTATTCTTTTACATGAAATAACCGGTGGATATGTTGCACTATATTTTTTAAAAAGATCTCCTCTAGGATGGTACCCTTAATAAAAAAAAAAGCAGTTTATAATTGTGTTTCAAAGTATAATAATTTTTTCCCTATGTGTTTGAGGTGACTGCTGTCAAATAAAATTTAAAAATTAAGTTTGGGATTTTAAGGACAGCTACAGCCTTTTAAGTGCCTATTTTCAATGCTAAGAGTAACTCATTATTTAAAATGAAAACTCTGAATAAATTCTCCTTCTATACATCACTGCAGACCAAGGTGATCAGTAGAGAACAGACCATATAAAATCGTGTGACTAGAAGAACTTTCTGGAAAGTCACTTTGTCAGCCCTGCTCACTTCAGAACAGTATTATTCTGGAAAATAAGAAACCCAGAAGACAATTTCCGATTTTCAATTGTTGCTAGAGATAGTTTCTAGAATTTTTCTAAAAATTAGTGGTAGTATTTTGATATTTCTTTAAGCAAGGGTGAAAAGTATAAATAATTCCTTTGCAATTCCAGAAACAAGGGGTAAATTGGATCTTTTTCTTTAATGCGGTTTGACATAGGTGATCCTATATAAAACCTTGCAAGTAACATATATATGTATATGTATGTATGTATGTATGTGTGTATATGTATACTTTTTAACATAAGTAGATCAAGTGAAAATGTATCTCAAGAGGACTTTTAGACAGATTATTGAAAAACTTGTCCTTACTTTCTCAAAAACATGCACACACTCTCTTACCCCCCTCCCCAAAGAACTTAAATGTGTGAGCTGAGTGAAAACTATCTTGCGTGGGCATCAGACAGTATAGACATGTACTTCCCAGCACCATCCCCTCTGTTGCGATGGGGTCATGGCTCACTTTCGATGCCTCTCAATAAGCAATGCCTTTTGCATCAATCTCAGGTGCTACCAAGATTGTGCCAGTGGAGGCTGGGCCCCCTGAAACAGGAGCTACAAATTCTGAGACCGCTTCAGCAGACCTGGTGCCTCGGAGAGGCTACCAGGAATACGCCATTCAGCAGACACCTTATGAGCAACCAATGAAGTCAAGCAGGTAAAGTGTTTTGTTCTGTAACTTTAGCCAGAGGTTGGAAGTGAGTGAACTCCACAGAGTGCAGGAAGGATCAGCATGCTTGTTCATTTGGATCTGCTTACAAACTTGTTTATAAAAGGTACTGACTCTTTGATTCAGCGGTAGAATTACCCCTGCGTTGCAGCCCTCAGTGTGCTGGCCGAGCCTCCAGTGTGTTACAGAGTAGCATGCTTTTAGAACTGAGCACCAGTTGGCTTAAGCCAGAGCATTTTATTTAAAGCAAACCTATTTTTTACCTTAATAAAAAGAAATAGAAACATAGCTTTAGTAAAGTTTTAGATATTTATAGCTTCACATGTTACAATTTAGAAAAATCTTTATTTCCTTCCCACTTTCAAAAGTAACACAAGTGTGTTGCAGAAGGCTCACATATCCCATATAATGTGGCGTTAAAGTAACCTAGAGTTACTCTTTCTAGTGGTAGTTTAGTTCATGTGCTTCTATAAGTTTTTCAAAATATACTAACATATATTGGTTTAATTTTGTTGCTTTTTGCAAATACTAAATACCAAAAGTACTGTTTAAAACTTTTAAAAAAAGCTTACTATACCCTGAAAGTCTTTGATTTTTAGTACACAGTTTAAAAAGCTGTGTTTGCTGTTATATGGATGTATTTTAGTTTATATGGCCAGTTTTTACTATTACGGACAATGCAATGATTAACGTTTTGCTGCATACATCTTTCCATACTTCAAGACTTCCTGTGGAATCAATTGCTAGAGTTGAAACTGCTGCAGCAAAGGATATGAGTGCCTAGTGCTTAATTGACATTAAAAACTGTCTTCCAGATACACTGGATCCGTTGACCACCCATAGCAAACCAGTGTGTTTCTCTACACTCTCCCCAAGTTGTCTGTCTTTAGCCTGTACCTTCTGAAGTCAGTTAACAAACTCTGATTCCCAGAGGTCTGAAAACATTTCTCCCAACTAGAAGGAAAGACAAAGAAAATGCCTGTTGCCAGTGGTTTTCCTCTGTTTCTGGAAGAAGAGAAGTGGGGTGTTTTTGAGTAGAACATAAACTTTAAAATGAAATAGACCTAGGTTGGCTCTAGACTATTCTGTATAAGTTCAGCTCAGCAAATTGAGCACCTCTTACGTGCTGGGCACTAGAATCAGACAGATGCAGCCCCTGCCCTCATGAAGCTTATACTCCATTGTAACTTGACACACGTTACTTTGCATCTAACATTTGTTGCCCAATTTTAAGACTGTCTAATAGAATTTTAGTTTAGTAGTGAGAATAAGAGATAAAATATACAAAGTGCCTGGCACATGTAGTGCTCTCATTAAATTATATTATTATATCATGTGGGATGCTTCATTAATTTGTAGCCTCAGTCCTCTGTTCTTGTAAATGTGAACAACTGAATTTATTGATGAAGTTGTAAAAACATTCATTCCTTTGGTGAATTCGTAAAATTATTAAGTCTCTAAAATCATTCTGTGTTTCAAGTCAGGTTGATTTGTAGCCTTAATTAATTATCTTCACAATATTTCTTTTTTTTTTTTTTTTTTTTTTTTGAGACGGAGTCTTGCTCTGTAGCCCGGGCTGGACTGCAGTGGCCGGATCTCAGCTCACTGCAAGCTCCGCCTCCCGGGTTTACGCCATTCTCCTGCCTCAGCCTCCGGAGTAGCTGGGACTACAGGCGCCCGCCGCCTCGCCCGGCTAGTTTTTTGTATTTTTTTTAGTAGAGACGGGGTTTCACCGTGTTAGGTCTGTTGGGGAGGGGTTCAGCTAAATGTTAATCTAGTTACAGGTAAATACGCTGAATATTTAATCAACAGATCTAGGCTATATTTTTGTTGTCATGCATTCTATTAATATTTTATTGTGCAAATTATAAGATAACTATGAAAGAGATGTTTTTGCATAAGGATTTTACTTGGTAAAATACAGATTAAAAACTTTTAGGTTATATAATTCTTCCCTCATAATAAATGATACAGAGTTATTATATAACAAATTTTGGAAGTTCAGAAAACTGAGGGAAAAAAGTCATTTATGATTTTATTACCCAAAGATAACCACTTATTATTTTAAATGTGTTTCTTCCCAGCCTTTTTTTCAGCATGTACATTTTATAAAATTGAGTTTATATTTTATATGCGATTTTGTATCTCACTTTTTAAAAGTTTTTTTTTGTTTGTTTTGTTTTTGTTTTCTGAGACAGAGTCTTACTCTGTTACCAAGGCTGGAGTGCAGTGGCACAATCTTGGCTCACTGCAGCCTCTGTCTCCCAGGTTCAAGCTATTCTCTTGCCTCAGCCTCCTGAGTAGCTGGGAATACAGGTATGCACCACCATGGCCAGTTTTTTTTTTTTTTTTTTTTTTTTTTGATTTTCAGTAGAGATGGGGTTTCACTATGTTGGCCAGGCTAGTCTTGAACTCTTGACCTCAAGTTAGCCACCTGCCTTGGCCTCCCAAAATGCTGGGATCACAGGCGTGATCCACTGTGCCCGTCTGTCACTTTTAGAAACTTAATCACATTACATTTATATGCGTTTGTTACTCAAATTAATCATAAACATTTTGCTTTATAGCAACAAGGCATAACTTCATAAGGATATAGTGTAATCAGCTCAACTGTTGACAGTGGAGCCAACGAGATCTTTTAAAAATGCTCATCTGATGGTTACCCTTTTGGGCTTTGCCTTGCTCTTAGGGGTACAGGGGGCTTCCAAGACTGGCCCTGCCACCTCTGAGCCTTGTCCACCTGCTGTGGTTCCCCAGTACTCTTGCTCCTGCCGTCTACTCCAGCCATTTGGGCCTCTTTTCACTTCCTTAGTCTCTTCTTGCAGGCACCCGTTCCTCTTCCTGGATGCCTTTCCTCCCTTTTTCTTAGTTAATGCTTATCTGTCCTTCAGCTTTCTGCTCAAATGTCTTATCTTCAGGGAGGCTTTCCCTGTCCCTAGACCAAGTCAATCTACCCTGACTGGATTCTCAGAGTGTCCGGCCCTTATCCTTCTCCCAGGGAGTCTGATGGTCCTTGTCTGCTAACTTTTATATTTATTATGTAGGCTGGCCTATGGCACTTTCTGGAAGGTGAGCTCCAGAGAGCAGGGCTGTGCTTGTTTTCATTCCCCTTTGTATCCTGAGTACCTGGAACACTTTTTTAAGGGAATGAATAAATGAAGAAAGATAAACATGCAAACAAATTAGTTCCCTATGTTAGTACCTTCGAACAGCTTCCCATTCTTAACTATTGTGGAAAATGAGCCATGAGCACCATCATCTGAAATTTGTATTCTTTCTTTTGGATAAATTCCCAGAAGTGGAATAACTGAATTAAGGAGCATGACCTTTTAAAGTTCTGCTGGATATCTTTGTAAAAGCAGTGGTGAGAGTACCTCTCTGAGGAGGCAGCATTTGGAGTAAAGCGACTTCATAGAACTCGCATGGACATTGAAGCTCTGGCATCGGTTCACTGTCACAGTCAATGATTTGGATTTAAGAGTCAGATGGAGGCTGTGTAGCATCCTCATCAGATTCACTATCCTCGAGGGGAACCCGAGCATTAAGGGCCTTACCAGGTATTTGCCTAATAATACAAAAAATTAGAGCAAAAGATTCTCCTGACCATTTAGATCTTGCAGTAGAAGAGAAAATATGTAAAGTCTTGATTTATTTATTTAATTAATGTTATGAATCCAGGGTTTCTTTCTTTGGCATGCTTTGTGCCAATAATATGTATCACCTTCTGGATATCTTTGTCGTTTGAGAAAGATCCAAATTACTTTCCTTAAATTAGCCTTGGGCTTAGCATGCAGGCATACTAGTAACTTCCAAATTTAAATATTATAATTACATCATGTGAATTGTATCCTCTGGTATTTATGGACTGCAATCCATTTAAATATTTTAAATTTAAAGACAAGGCCACCTGTGTTGATCAGACACAGTTGTTTGGATAGTTTTATAACTGTAGACTTTACAGTGAGAGTGGGTTCAGTTGAATGATACCTTGTTAATAGCACTACATGATTATTAGTACATTTGAGGTCCTTTTTGGATAACCTGGACACATTGTCCAGAGAAAGCAGTTACAGCTGGAGAAGAAGCCTCACTTGCCTCCTTAGACTCATCTGTCAGTGCCTGTCCCTGGTTCCTATTGTGGTACTTTGGTGATTGCCATTTGCTGGTTTCAGAAACAAGGCTTGGCCATTCCAACAGCAATGGAAACCCCTCACAGGGAGCCTTCTTTGCAGTACAGTCACTCTGGGGCAGGGTCGCTGCGTGTCAGTGATTTCAGGCAGTAGAGAGGATGAGCATGCACGTGTAGGCTCTAGAGTCGGCGTCTTCCTAGATTCAAGTCCTGGCTTCACCACTTACCAATTGTACAACATGGGGCAAATACTCAGTTTTCTCATCTGTAAAATGAGTATAACAATACAGATGGGATTAAATACTTAGCATAGAGCTTATCATACTGCACATACTCAATAATTATTAGCTGTTATTGTTACCATCTCATTCAGCACACACATTGCTGTATTGAAAGAGAGAGAATTCATGAGGCAGGTGGACCATGCTTTTATTCTTTACCACATGCATAAAATCTGACACAGTATCTGAAACACATTGGCAGGTGTTAACAAATAGTGGCCATTTATGAATAAATGGAATACGAAGTTAATAAACAGCAACCCTATTTTCCCCATCTGAGTTCTAAACCAAACATGATAGAGGAGGAGGAAGATGGAGAGCCACACGCCAGCTCTATGACTGACAGAGATGTGGAGGAGAACAGTGTGGTACAAGTCAGCAGGAGCCTCCTGTTACTGCCTGCAGAATGAGACAGACTTTCTCTCCCACTCACAGTCCTGGATCGCTCTGGCCAGGCTCACAGAGGCCCAGCTGGCTAAGTGCCCGCCGTATCCCATGCTCACCCCAGTCAGGCACATCCTCACCAGAAATAGGCAGAGCTCAGCTCGTGACTTAGGTCCTGCTCTGAAGTCACCAATCAAACACATGGGTCCTCTTTTCTTGAGAAGAAGTAAGGATGTGGAGAAACACCAGGGGTCTTTCACTAATGGGTGGCCCTCACATGGAAACTTGCAGAAAGGAAAAGAGTCACCCCCAACAGTTGGTTGAATGAATAGGCAAGTCTGGCTTTACCAAGCTATTGAAAAGATGGTTGCATCCAGTCTTATGCAGCAGGCTGAATTCATTCCATTAAGACTAGTCCTGTTAAAATATCGCAGAACCACCTCGGTCAGCTTGGAACACAGTTGATTATTATTGTGCATGTAGTAGACGGCACACCTGTCCTTCCGCTTCCATCTTCCTTCTTTTGCTTCCCTCTTTCCTTTTCTTGAAGCCCCAGTCCAGACAGACATCTCTTCCTCAAGTTTTCTCAGCTACCCTAATCCAGGTTAGAGGTCTTTTTCCTTTTTTGCCGTGTGTGTATTCCTATTAATACATACCACGCTGTCATGCAAACATTTGCCAACCTGTCCTCCCTCCCACAAGACTGTGAGCTCCTGAAGGACCATGGCCCACATGAGCCCTCTGATCCTGTTTGTTGAGTGAATGAATGCACCCATCCAGTGTCTGTCCAGTTTCGTTCACTTTTCAGCCTTCAGTGTTTGGTTCATAACAAGGATGTAGAGTTCATGAGGAACATTCAAGGTCTCCAGATGTAACCATGCTGTCATCTGTTTCTAGGCTAGGTCCCACTCAGCTCAAAATCTTCACTTGTGAATACTGCAACAAGGTCTTCAAGTTCAAGCACTCGCTGCAGGCCCACCTGAGGATCCACACCAATGAAAAGCCATACAAGTGCCCCCAGTGCAGCTACGCCAGTGCCATCAAGGCCAACCTCAACGTGCACCTGCGCAAGCACACCGGCGAGAAGTTCGCCTGCGACTATTGCTCGTTCACCTGCCTGAGCAAGGGCCACCTCAAGGTGCACATTGAGCGGGTGCACAAGAAAATCAAGCAGCACTGCCGCTTCTGCAAGAAGAAGTACTCTGACGTCAAGAACCTCATCAAGCACATCCGAGATGCACATGACCCGCAGGACAAGAAGGTCAAGGAGGCCTTGGACGAGCTCTGCCTGATGACGAGGGAGGGCAAGCGGCAGCTGCTCTATGACTGCCACATCTGTGAGCGCAAGTTTAAGAATGAGCTGGACCGCGACCGCCACATGCTGGTCCACGGAGACAAGTGGCCTTTTGCCTGTGAGCTCTGTGGCCATGGGGCCACCAAGTACCAGGCGCTGGAACTGCATGTCAGGAAGCACCCCTTTGTGTATGTCTGTGCCGTCTGCCGCAAGAAGTTCGTCAGCTCCATCAGGCTGCGCTCCCACATCAAAGAGGTGCACGGGGCTGCCCAAGAGGCCTTGGTCTTCACCAGTTCCATCAACCAGAGCTTCTGCCTCCTGGAACCTGGTGGGGACATCCAGCAAGAAGCTCTGGGGGACCAGCTGCAGCTGGTGGAAGAGGAGTTTGCCCTCCAGGGCATGAATGCACTCAAGGAAGAGGCCTGTTCTGGGGACACTCAGCTGGAGGAGGACCGGAAGGAGCCGGAGGCCCCTGGGGAAGTGCCTGCCCCAACCGTTCACCTCGCCTGCCCGCAGGCTGAAAGCACAGCCCTGCCACCCTGTGAGCTGGAAACCACCGTGGTCTCCTCCTCAGACCTGCATTCTCAAGAGGTGGTTTCAGATGATTTTTTGTTGAAAAATGATAGCTCCTCCACGGAGGCTCATGCTGCTCCTGAGAAGCCCCCAGACACGCAGCACACAAGCTCAGTCCAGACGCAAGGTGAAGTGATCACACTACTGCTGTCCAAGGCCCAGAGCGCTGGGTCAGACCAGGAGAGCCATGGTGCCCAGAGCTCCCCAGGGGAAGGGCAGAACATGGCTGCACTTTCAGCTGGTGACTCAGACCCCAGCAGTTGTCTCAAGTCAAACCCAGCTGAGGCCTCAGACCTCCTCCCTCCAGTAGCTGGTGGTAGGGACACCATCACACATCAGCCTGACTCTTGCAAAGCTGCCCCTGAGCACCGGTCAGGCATCACCGCATTCATGAAGGTCCTGAACAGTTTACAGAAGAAGCAAATGAACACCAGCTTGTGCGAGCGGATCCGGAAGGTTTATGGAGACCTGGAGTGTGAATACTGTGGTAAGGAAAGGCAGCGCCGGTGCGCGGCCCTGTCCACTCCCATCACGCTGTGGTCACCTCGCATTTGATTTGAGCTCACATCTGTTTGCAAAGAACACCTTCTAAGTGAGCCACCCTCCTCCATTGTAGATAGGAACGGTGACCGCTGTGTGGCAGTTAGCGCTTGGAGCCTTATGGAGGCGGCCGGGATGGTCGCACAGTTGACCGTGTTGACCTGGTCAGGTGTGTGTGCTGAGGGTTACCCATGACCTCTACCAGAACTCTAACTAAGAAGAATCTTTCTTCTGGCACATGACAAGTTTAAAGTTGAGCTTTAAATTGTGGCCAACTACTAGATCGGCCAAGAGAGGTTACAAAAGTTACAAAAGTGGCTGCAGCCATTTAGGGAGGTCCCAAATAGCACCCTGCAACTCACAATGAAAGCATGGCTCCTGGAACTCCTGGGGAGCTGGCGGTGCAGGATATCGAAAATCCAGCTCCAGACCTGCTGTCCCAGGAGGGCCAGTAGAACTTAGAGACTAGCAGATTTATGCATGTGCATCATGGTATTTGGCACCATAACTGGTTCTCAGTAAACACTGACTTCCTCCTCTGCTGGCCCTGACGTCATGCAAAAAATAGTAGCACCCTTAATATTTGCAACCTCCCACCTTTGAAAAGTAATTTTCAGGCAGAAATGTGGTGAAAAGTATGAAGGGCGACCTGGACAAGTGCAAGAGGGAGATAAATATGGTAGATAAAAAATAATAATAATTAAAAAAATTCAAAATCAGTCAAAAAAAACCTTCCTTGTTCTCATGTGAAAATATTTTTTTAGGCAAACTTTTTTGGTACCAAGTGCATTTTGATATGCATGTCCGCACCCACACCCGGGAACATCTGTATTATTGCTCCCAGTGTCATTATTCTTCCATCACCAAAAACTGCCTTAAACGCCACGTAATTCAGAAACACAGTAACATCTTGCTGAAGTGTCCCACTGACGGCTGTGACTACTCGACTCCAGATAAATATAAGCTACAGGCACATCTTAAAGTTCACACAGCGCTGGTAAGTAGCAAGCCCAAGCGGCAGCCCCGTCTCCCCTGGGTGCTCATTGCTTTCTCAAGTTTATGCATATATGTAGGTGTCCCCGCTATAGGTCAGCCCTGAAAACAGAGAGAGGTCCTTCTCCTTACACAGCTGTGCGCGTGACAGAGGCTTCCCAGGTTCCTTTTTAACAGCAAGAGTCTCTACTATGTTGAAAAAAGAGATTAGATGGAACAAATTGTTTCCTGTGCCAATTTTTGTAGCATCAGATAAAGTCTACAGAAGAAATAGCTATAGAGTAGAAGTCAAGTCAGAATTTCTTAAATGACATTTTAAGGAATAATTAATAGCAGAGATAACAGTAATAGCTACTACTGAATGTGGTTGAGAGGTTGAATTAGATAATGCTGTACAGTGATGAGAACAATATTTGGTTCATAGTAGATGTTGATGACCACTATTGTCACAGTTTTGTGTCATTTTAATCTCTGGGAGAGAATGTCTTTGAAGCACTTATTTTTAAAAAGTGATATGTTAATTCAAGATGCTGTTAATATTCACGAAGGTAAATTTCTTTAGGTCTTTGGTGGAGGATCTCATAACACAATGAATGAATGTTTATTTTTGCAAATTCTAATCTAACTCAAGAGGCTGACACCTGAGAGTGATTTGAGACTTCTCAAAGTTATAAAGGAAGCACATCTGGCCCCAGGTGTGGTTCTGTTTTAATTGAATGCCTTTTTATGCTACAGACAGCAAAAAGTGAAGCTTCAGAAATTTGATATGCTACCATGGTTTCCTGGCATACAAATCATAGCAGTTTGTCACTAAGGGTCAAGTCGGGGTGTTTGGGTGTGGTGAGTAGGTCAGAGCATGGGCTTTGGGGTTGGACACCTGGATTCAAACACTGTCTCCAGCACTCTCACAGGCCCTGTGGCCTTGGGCAAGTCGCTTGTCTTTCCTGAGACCTGTATGAAATAGCCTTCTGTATAAGATACATATTTTTAAAATATCTATTTTATATACATCCACACACATATGCATATACACACACATACACAGATGTGTATATACATGTATTTATACACGTGCTTATACACACCTACACACATACACTTATATGCACACACACACACACATATGTATGGCACTCTAAAGAACTTGGCACCGTGCTTGTCATGCAGTTGACTGTGTACCCGCTATTGCATGTCACTCGGCACTTCTCAGTACACATCCTCTCTCCTTCCTTTTCTTTCTCTCTCTCTCTCTCTGAGTAGCATGTGAAGGCACGTTGTTTGTAGTTCCTCATGGAACTGCTGTTACGTAGATACTGCTTCCAGTACACTATTATGCCTGGGAAAAGTGAGGTGGCAGAATTCAGTAAAGTGATTTTGCTGGAAACTCATATGAAGTCAAGAGGGACTGAAGCCAGTACGAGAACAAGTTCTTGGGAGAAGCCTTTGAATATGGCAATAAAGACTAGGAAGCAGACTGCTGAGTTTTCACCCTGGCTCCCCCGTTTACCACGTTTTTAGCCTTGGGATAAGTCATGTGACCTGTTTGCCTCAGTTTACCCATCCTTGGGTGAGGATGAAGTGAGAGAATAGATGCAAATGTCTCAGAACAGTGCCTGGCATGGAGCAAGCACTGTGTGTCCTGGACTGTTACCATCATTGATTCTACTTCTGCTTTTGGAACTTGCTGCTCTGGATTTAGAGATTTTGAAACATAGGCTGAAAGAATGACAAGAAAAAGGAAGTTGTAAGTGAGCTTTACCACCTGGGACTGTATGTATTCTTCCACACCCAAATCTTGCCTGCCTGTTGTGAGGGACCCACAGTTCAGCCCAGAGATTTTCTTCCCCCAGCTGCTGATGCCCGGCCTCCTGGCCACATCCCTGGACCTCATGATCAGCGGGGGAGTGTCAGGAAGGTGTGCAGAGATCTTTGGCCCCAGTCTCATCTGCCTTCATTCTTCTTAATAAACCAGCATTTAAAGAGGTTTCTCTTTTCAACTTTATGTGGTTACGAATCTTCCTACTGAGAGGCTTATCTCTTCAGTGTGAATATGTAGGATGGCATCTGGGGAAATACATGTTGGGGGAAAGGGAAGGAACAGCTGCTGTCTTTATCCTGTGGGTCAGCTCCTTGTGTGATCTTAATTCTCATATTACTTCTAGGAGTTGGAGTATTTCCTCCACTGGGCAGATTAGGGGCCTGGCATTACAGAGTCGTTTGGTAATTTGTTCATGGCTGTGCCATTGGTAAGGGACAGAGACTAGAAGTTAATTCTAGATCCTTGAGGAATCGCCATACTGTTACTGGGTATATACCCAAAGGATTATAAATCATGCTGCTATAAAGACACATGCACACGTATGTTTATCGTGGCACTATTCACAATAGCAAAGACTTGGAATCAACCCAGGTGTCCATCAGTGACAGACTGGATTAAGAAAATGTGGCACATATACACCATGGAATACTATGCAGCCATAAAAAAGGATGAGTTCGTGTCCTTTGTAGGGACATGGATGCAGCTGGAAACCATCATTCTCAGCAAACTATCGCAAGAATAGAAAACCAAACACCGCATGTTCTCACTCATAGGTGGGAACTGAACAATGAGATCACTTGGACTCTGGAAGGGGAACATCACACACCGGGTCCTATTGTGGGGAGGGGACGGGGGGAGGAATAGCATTAGGAGATATACCTAATGTAAATGACGAGTTAATGGGTGCAGCACACCAACATGGCACAAGTATACATATGTAACAAACCTGCATGTTGTGCACATGTACCCTAGAACTTAAAGTATAATTTAAAAAAAAAAAAAAAGGGAAGGGAAGATAAATAAATGTTTTTACTTTAAAAAAAAAAAAAAAAGCATTTAAGTCCACATTCTCACCACTGCCCGGGGCTGCCCATTTTGTTGTAGTTGGTCATTAACATCAACCACATAGTTCTTGGTAGGTCTCTTGGACACTTGTCCATCATCTGAAGGAATGTGATTGAGGCAGATGTGCCATGAGGGCAGGGACTGTTGATTCTTTCTGTGCTGTTAAGTGGCAGTTGTGCTTTATGCTACGATAATAAAATTTCTGTGCAGCTAACTGCAAGAGAAGAGCAGCGTGCTGAATAAGGGGGTGTGACTTAGTTGACCTTATAAAAAAGATATGCTGGCGTGCTTCTCATTAGCTCTCATGTTTTCTTAGAAGTTGTAAATTTAACTTCAATCTTTTCCCTCACTGATATTTGCAGTTCTTCCAGCTGAGACGCTTTTAAAGGTGAATGTGTTGCCACTGCTTCCAAAGCCAGCCAGTGCTACCTGGAGGCCCCCTCCTCTATGTGTCAGGCATTGAGATTTTCAAGTAAGACCTGATCCCTGCCTGCAGGGTGCTCTTGGTTTTGTGAAGAGGGAGCTAAACAAGTAAATAGTAATGGCAAAATGGCAACGTGAGAGGGACAGTGACATCAATACAAGAGCGTACTCCCCCCCCAAAAAAATTTGCCTGGAAAGGACCTGGGAGGAAGGGTTCTGAGGGCTGTCTCAAGGAAGGGATTCTGAGGTTATGCGTAGATTTGGGCCAGGAAAGAGAGTGAGGAGGAAATTCCCAGCAGAGTCAACAGCACAAACCAAGGGGAAGCTTTTTGTGTTTACTCCAGGATGTTGAATTAGTGAACATTTTCCATGAAGCAGGTGGACCATATTGCCAACATAGTAAGATAGCATGATTTATGAAAACAGATTCCAGGATTTTTAGTTTAGACAACATTTGTCTTTTGAGCCTGCAAATTATTTTTGTAATGAAGCCAAGGGTACCAAGAAAATGCTGACACAGTAAAAAAAAAAAAAAGAAAAAGAAAAAAAAATTCTGCTTTTCCTGAATGAAGACTCTTTTGCTCTGATAATAAAGTTGCTATCGCCAAGTGTTTTAAATAGAATTCTGTATTTTCAAGGACAGTTAAGGTGGATTTTTTTTGGTAACAGCTTTACTTTATCAAGATATATTTTACATAGCGTACAATTTGCTCATTAAAGTGTGAAATCAAATTTTTTTTTTTTTTTTAGTATTTTCACGGAGTTGTGCAACTATCACCACAGCTAATTTCAGAGCTTTTTCATCATCTCATAAAGGAACCTGGTACCCATCAGCTGCCATCCCTTGTTCCCCTCCCTGAGTCCTAGGCAGCCACTAATCTGCTTTCTATATCTGTGGATTTGCCTGTTCTTTCTTTCATATGAAATTTCTTTCATTTCTTAAGAAAGAAATCATAAAATATGTATATTCAATACAGTCTTTTGTCACTCATTTCTGTCACTTAATTCATCCATGGTTTCCTTTTTATAGCTGAATAATATTCCATTGCATGGATACACTGCATTTCATCAGTTGATGGCATTTTTTAGTGGTAATTTCACCAAGACAGTACCTCCCAACTACAGGGTGTTTTAAATCCACAGGATTCTGTCCAATTCTTTGTGAAATCACCTAAGAAAGCATGGAGGTTAATTCTAGGAGGTTAAGTATTTACCTTTCCTTAAAAGGGTTTTCAAAAATTATGAAGTGTCTAAGAAGAATTATCCATGTTTTCATCACCACCCACCAGTATTTAGCTGTGTCATTGTCAACTGTTCTGACACTTGTACCGTCATTGCTGCCATGAAATGGATAAAACTGGGAATTTGGAATTATAGGACGGGACTCGCTGTGTGTCTGTGGACTGTGCAGACTGCTTGGTCTTTATTTCCCTTTACCTGAAAGTGGAGTGAAAAATACTTCCCTGCTTTCTCTGGATGGTGGCAGTGCTCCAGTGGGATAGCGTGACTGTGCTTTGTGATGTCAGAGTGCCTTATGGATGTCTATGTGGTTGATCTTAGGACTGTGATCATGGCAGGGTCTAGCTGGGTCAGGAGAATGGTGCTGTTCTGATCAGGAAATGCACGGGACCTGGGACGAGACCTTGCACCAGTGTGGGGCTTGGCTTCCTTACCTGTGACCCTGGAGATGGAAGCAGGTATTGTAATTCTGGCTACCTGGCCTTCTGCATTTGTTTCAGCATTTACTGCTTTCAGCATTTACTGCTTTCAGCACAGATTCCCATGAAGAGCAAAAACGAAGGAGATTAAAAGTAGCCATCTCCCCGACCTGCCCCTCAAATGGGCCCATATCCAAGTTCTTTCCAGTTGCACCAGGACTGTAGGATGATCTGGCTAAGTACCTGCTTCTGTGACTCTTACAGCCATTTATTAGCCAAGGATAAACCTAATGATTGGAAAGAATGTGTACATTTAACGAAGTTTCTTCCCACTACCTCCTTCTTCCAGTTAGTTAACTAGATGATGTCAACTTATAGTCAAAGATGTCTTGGCATTAAAGAAATACAGGGACCTAGTCAAGAGAGTGAGTCAGTGACATTTCTGGAGCAAATCCACTGTTTACAGAACTGTGCAAACTTTATAAAGGGGGCACTTGAGCAAACACAGTTTTAGTAGGATGAGAGGAGGCTTTAGGTTCTGATATGCCCGAGTTCAGACCCCATATCTGTCTCTGTGATTTGGGGCAAATCCTTAGCCTCCGTGACCCTCAGTTTTCTAAGCTGTAAAAATGTAGATAAAAAAATACTTTTCTCTGCCTCTTTGGATTATGAGGACTGCATTAGAAAATATGTACTGTACAGAACACCCAAGTCAGCATTCTCTCTCTCTCTCTCTCTCAAAAACGAAACAAAACAACAACAAAAATCCATTAGAAGGTTGTGAAATCAGTTTAGTGACTCATAGCTAGGATATCTTATAAATGAAACAGAATAAAATAAAATAGAACTTGTCAGCATTATTCACCTCTACCAAGTGTAAGTATTATTTTCAGAGGTGTTTGTTTCGGTGTTTAAATGTTTATCTGTTAGTGTGTGCATGAATGTGCTGGGTGGTGCTGTCAGATGGGTGACCCCTGTGGGTCTCCTTAAATAGATATTTAGTGGCCTAAATCACATAATTCGTGACCTCCTCAGTCAGAGTCACATGGTGATAATTGTTATGAATGAGTTTCCTGAGCTCTTACCTCCACCATAATCTGATAATCTGTTATTTTAAAGTTCCTCCTGACACAAAAAGTGAAGGGGGCCAGCCCCTCCACACCTGTGGGTATTTCTCGTCAGGTGGAATGAGAGACTGAGAAAGAAATAAGACACAGAGACAAAGCATAGAGAAAGAAAAGTGGGCCCAGGGGACTGGCGCTCAGCATGCAGAGGACCTGCACCAGCACCGGTGTCTGAGTTCCCTCAGTATTTATTAATTACTATTTTCACTATCTCAGCAAGAGGAATGCGACAGGAGAGCAGGGTGATAGTGGGGAGAAGGTCAGCAAGAAAATATGTGAGCAAAGGAGTCTGCGTCACAAATAAGTTCAGGGGAAGGTACTATGCCTGGTTGTGCACGTAGGCCAGATTTATGCTTCTCTCCACCCAAATATCTCAGTGGAGTAAAGAGTAACAGAGCAGCATTGCTGCCAACATGTCTTGCCTCCCGCCACAGGGCAGCTTTTCTCCTATCTCAGAATTGAACAGATGTACAATCGGGTTTTATACCGAGACATTCAGTTCCCAGGGGCAGGCAGGAGACAGTGGCCTTCCTCGATCTCAACTGCAAGAAGCCTTCCTCTTTTATTAATCCTCCTCAGCACAGGCCCTTCACAGGTGTCAGGCTGGGGGACAGTCGGGTCTTTCCCATCCCACGAGGCCGTATTTCGGACTATCACATGGGGGGAAACCGTGGACAATACCCGGCTTTCCAAGGCAGAGGTCCCTGCAGCTTTCCGCAGTGCATTGTGCCCCTGGTTTATTGAGACTGGAGAATGGCGATGACTTTTACCAAGCATACTGCTTGTGAACATTTTGTTAACAAGGCACATCCTGCACAGCCCTAGGTCCCTTAAACCTTGATTCCATACAACACATGTTCCTGTGAGCTCAAGGATGGGGCAAAGTTATAGATTAATAGCATCTCAGGACAAAGCAATTGTTCAGGGTACGGGTCAAAATGGAGTTTCTTATGTCTTCCCTTTCTACATAGCCACAGTAACAGTCTGATCTCTCTTTCTTTTCCCTACTCAAAAGTGTGAGGCAGCAGGAAGTGGAGCATCTGGTGGATGTTTATGATATACCAGTTTATTCCCTTTATTTCTGACCTGTGTTGCTTCTCAGAAAACCTCAAAGATAACCTGATGCTAAGGGTCTTGTAGCAGTTACAGCCCGAGCTTGGGAGTTGGTGCATTTGATGTTCCATTCTGACTCTGGGACTTAGAAGTGGTGTGGCTCCATAACCTAACAAATCCCCTGGAAATGAAGCCAACAGGACCCACTTCCATGGGAATTTAGCGAGATCATGTTTGTAAGGGACACAGCATAGTCCCAGGCATATAGGGAGGGGCCTGTCCAGAGTAATTCAGGATTAGGATTAGGATTAGGATTAGAAGGATTAGGATCCTTCTAATCCTCCATTTTAGTAGGAGAAGAAGGAGGAAGAGGAGGAATAGTAATAGTGATTGGTGGTGGTGCATCTATTGAGTCTGATGGTCTCCCAACAAATGTTTAGAATACCTAACCTTTGTCACTGAGAAACGCATAGTCTTTCTTTGGCTATAAAGGTACACATATTTAAAAGAAATCTTACATGTACTTTCTGGAGATAAGCTAAAATAATATGTTGCCAACAAAGCACTGAGAAGCGAGAGGAAACTACTTTCAATCTCTTTCTGGAAATAAATGGGTACACACAGTCAGTATGTGTACTTTTAAAGTAGAGGAAATGTTATTTAATTAAAATGATTGTACATAATGTTTTCCCTTCCCACGAGCTTTAAGAAAATGATCTTTTCTTAGTTGATCACGAAACAAGTTTGCTTCTGTATTGCTCCATCTAGGTGTTTTATCCACTGTCCAGGAGACCTCAGGCTACCACAGCATGTTGTGCATAGAATAGCTTCATTTCAGCAAAAACTGAGATTCTAAATTGAAAGGGCATCACATGGCAAAACAGAACTATTTCCAGTGGAAAGGAAAATCCTTGAGTTGAAATCCTAAATCGAGCACATTTCTGGCTCTCTTCTAACTTGTTCAAATCAGTTGCAATTTCGACATCACTTTTCCTGTGCTTTGCTGCACTTTCTGCAGACATCCTCACGGATTGTTGGGTTCCACGTGTGGGCACATCTCTTTCTTGATGAGCATTCGAGCCCCTGAGAATCTCACACCTCTTCCTCAGTGCAGCGCCTGACACATAACGGGCCCTATAGCAGCTGAGGAATGAATGAGTGAGTCCGTGGAGGACAGCACATGCCATAACTGTGGTCTTTATTCCTGAGAAATGGTTGAGTAGAAACCCCCACCTTTATTTTTTAAAGCACCTGCCGCTAAGGCATAGACCAGATGAGGTCTGCCCGGAGCAAAGAGCTGGGCTGTGAGCCTCAGGCTTGGAGCTGACCTTGCACCCCAGGCCATACTGCAGCTTCCTGCGGCATCTCCTTTCTTTCAAGGCCATTTCTGTCAGAGCAAACAGACTCCAAAAGCTGCGCTCTCCTACCGTCATTAAGGCATGGGTCTCTCAGACTCTCCATCTCTGCTGGGAGCTCTTTTAACCACCACTCTTTTTAAGTTTGCTGTGTCAGTCTGAGTTTTCATCTCTGGTATGGAACTGAGGTTTTGAAAAAGAAGTAAATGAGTCCTAAGAGTTCTCCCGACAACCCCCACCCAGTACCCTTTACCACCATCTGTGTCCTTCTGACAGTCTTCAAAGGTATCAAAAAATAAGGGGCCCTGATAAACTCTGAGATAAATTGCTTTCTGACTATCAGAGATTAAAAGAAAAAAAATCAAATAGCGGAGGCTCAGGGGAGATCACTGTAAACTCCTTCAAAGCCCTTTTGAACGCCAACTCTGATTATGTGGGCACCGAGAGGCAGCCAGGGGTGGTGGAGGTCTCCAGGATGCCCGCCTAACCCGGGGCATCTTGCCCGAGGCCAAGGGCAGAGGAGAACGGTAACAGGAGTCCTCTGAGGAGCCCTGAGCCCGTGGTGTAGCCTGGCTGGGGGTCTGTGGCATTGCCTGGCCGGAAAACTCAGGACAGTTTCGTAAGACATGCCTGGACCCTTTGGACATGTGCGCTTGGCTGGCGTTGCTTGGTATTCAGATGTTTGGTGGGAAAGGCATCCAAACCATTTAGTTGTTCAGAGGGACTTTTGGTTTGGTTTGGTTTTGGTTTTTAATGTAAAGTACGCTTTGTCTAAGTGTGCGCCGGTGAACACCAAAGCAGGTGGAGGGTGCTCATTCAGATCCCGCTCTCGGAGACTCCCGGGGAGTATGAGCCCATGAGAAGGGCTGATGTCTCAGGCTGAGTTGCATGATAGCAACATGGAAACCATAGCAGCAAAGTCTTTCAGATTTATTGGGCACTCACTATAGGACAGGCTCCATTCTAAACACTCCATGTGTTTTTCATCTCCTTTATCCTTCTTGTGACCCTGTGAAGGAGGCATTGTTTTTTATTGCCATTTTACAGACAATGAAACGGAGGCACTGAGAGGTTAAATCACTTGTGCAAAGTTCCACAGCTAATAAGGGGCAAAACCAAGATTTGAACCCAGGGGCTCAGAGCCCTGAACCTGGTCTGCTAGTCGGGGTCTCACAAGAGCAAGAGCTCTGGAGTCCAGCTCTGCCCTTCGTGTAGTGTGAACCTTGGGCAAGTTTCTAAAGGCCTCATAGGATATGGTATGTAAAGCACTTTGCATCCAGTGAGTTCTTACGAAGTGGTAGCTCTTGTGCTTTTCATTATTTAGAGTAGGAGTCGACTGCCCAGCGGGGAGCACAGTGAGGATTGCATTCATCACACAAGGCATGGAACACACTTGGTGCCTTGTGGAGCTCACAGTAGGGGCTCCACCAGTAGAGGGAATTAGTCCTTCTGTAAATCCAAGAGAGCATGGAGCGGATTAACCTCCCCCAAAACACACACAGCCCAAAACATTTCCTTGCAGTGGTAGTTCTGCATATTTTGCTTTTACTTTTTGTTCAGCTCTCTGCACAGAGTCCTCCCTACCAGGATTTGGCTCTCTGTAAGCTGTGGGTTTGGTAAGCTTGGCAATCAAAAGTGCCTCAGACTGGTGTATAAACAGCAGATATTTACTGTCACACCATCCTGGAGAGCAGAAGGCAGAGGTCAAGGTGTTGGCAGGGCCGCTTCCTCCTGAGGGCCATGGGGGAGGGAGGATGTGGTCCGTGCCTCTCTGTGAGCTTCAGGTGATTTGCTGTCTGTCTTTGGCGTTTCTTGGCTGGCAGATGCATTGCTGTGGTTTCTGCCTCCATCTGCACATGGTGTTCTCCCTGTGTGCAGTTCTGTGTTCAAATTTCCCCTTTTTATAAGGACACCAGTCACATTGGATGAGGGCCCACCCTAGTGACCTCATTTTGACTGGATTACCTCTGTAAAGACCCTGTTTCCAAATAAGTTTACATTCTGAGGTATTGGAGGTTGGGACTCTGACATATGATTTTTTAGGGGATGTAATTCAACCAATAACACCCATGCTGGGGGAAAAGAGAGATATGAAATCACCCTCAAGTGGGCGCTGAGAGCAAAGGGAGGTGAGCAAAAGCCATAGCTTGATAATTCACAAAAGCATCTTCCTAACTGAGAATGTTACACCATGGTGGTCCCGGCTGTGAAGCTGCAGCAGTGCAGGATGAACAACTTACCTGCAGCCTCAGTGGGCCACGGGTCTTACAGGGGCAGGAGGCATCGTGGGTGGGCATCCGCACACTCTACTTCTAACACTGGCTCCTCCTCTCAGACTTTGGGCTTATCTCCTGGGCCTCGTTTTCTTAATCTGTAACATGAGCATGAACTGTGCCTATCTTTTGTGAGTGGTTGTGAGTCTCAGTACAATCACTTGCCCATGCAATCCCTGCGTTGAGTGCTGGCAGAAATAATATGCACTTGGGTTGTAGAGTAGCACTGGTCTGTGTGGTAGATCAAGCCTTGAGGTTGAGTACCACCCACCTCCACAGAACTCTCCCCTCTAAGCCCCATCCCTTCCTTTTTAAATGGAGCTGTTGCCATTTCCCCATTTCCCTACACTTGAGCTCCCCAGGCTGTGTAGGGGATCTCAAGTAGGGGATCGCCAGGTAAATCCTGTATGTATGTGCTTGGGAGGGTATACTTTGTCTGGTTTTGATGAAGCTGATGATAATGATGGTGCTAATGAGAATGCTAGTGTTGCTGATGGTGATGGTGGTCATGGTGATGGTGGTGGTGATGGTGGCAGTGTTGGCGGTGTTGGTTGTGGTGGTGGTGATGACTGTTGGTGGTGGCGATGATGGTGATGGTAGTGATGACTGTTGCTAGCATTAGTGGTGGTGATGGTGGTGATGATGATGGTGATGGTGGTGACGACTGTTGCTAGCATTAGTGGTGGTGGTGGTGGTGGTGGTGGTGTTGGTTGTGGTGGTAATGACTATTGATGATAGTGCTGGTGGTGGTGGTGATGATGGTGATGGTGGTCGTGGTGATGGTGGCGATGACTGTTGATAATGCTACTGGTGGTGATGGTGGTGGTGATGATGGTGATGGTGATGACTGTTGATAGCACTAGTGGTAGTGGTGGTGGCAGTGGTGATGATGGTGATGGTGGTCGTGGTGTTGTTGACGGTGGTGGTGATGGTGTTGCTTGTGGTGGTGGTAATGACTGTTGATAGTGCTGGTGGTGGTGGTGATGATGGTAATGGTGATGGTGGTCATGGTGTTGATGGTGGTGGTGATGGTGTTGGTTGTGGTGGTGATGACTATTGATGATAGTGCTGGTGGCAGTGGTGATGATGGTGATGATGGTGGCAGTGGTGATAGTGGTGATGACTGTTGATAGTGCTAGTGGTGATGGTGGTATTGATGATGGTGGTGGTGGTGATGACTGTTGATAGCACGAGTGGTAAGTGGTGGTGGTGGTGGGTGATGATGGTAATAGTGATGGTTATTTTTTACAGACCACAGATTTAAATGAGAAAGTCAATTGACTGTGTTCTCTTTCTATTAAGGACAAAAGGAGTTATTCTTGTCCTGTTTGTGAAAAGTCTTTTTCAGAAGATCGATTGATAAAGTCACATATCAAGACCAACCATCCTGGTAAGGTTGTGCATTTTAGAGTGGAAGATTAATGTTAAAAATTTATTTTAAAACAATGTTTTACATCAACTGCACTACATAGAAATAAAAAGGGATGAAGCTGTGAATACATTCATGGGAAACAAACATCTTTATTCGATGCTGGAAAGTTGATGTAATTATTTATTGCCTTTTGTTCTTTTATCGGTCTTCAGATGCATATACCCTCACCCCTGCAATTTCAGTGATACCCCCTGCCCCTTTTAACGGGAACTTTGCATACCTTTGGATGGGTCGTATATGAGTCATAAGCTTGTGTTACCCGGAGTGGTGATTTGTAAGGGGTGTTGGCTCCTGCCCAGGCTGAGGAGCATCCTTGAGTTGGAGAGACCATCACCACAGGTCTTCTCACATTCCACACCACTCAGGTGCATGAGGCACCAGCTACCTGGTGGGTGTTCGTGCCTTGTCATTTCTGTTCGTGCCACTTGGAACATTTTCCCTTCTGCCCTGCCTAGTTAATTCCTGTTCATTCTTTACATTCTTCCTCAGACCCCTGCCTTTGGGGAGGCTGTTGTAGCTTCCAGTCTGGCTGAGGGTCTACCCCCAACCCCTGCTAACGTCATACACAGCACACTGACCACTGTGCTCCTGTCACTGTGACTCTCCAGCCACTCCCAGGGGCTCCCTGAGGCAAGGCTTATCCTCAGATCTCCAGTGCCTCCACAGGCAGGCTTGAGAAAGCAGATGAGGGTGTTGTGTGTTTTATGAGGGAGTAACAGATATTCCTTCTAAATGCGCCTCTCCCTTCGTACGTGTCTTTTTTCCTGTTCTTTATTTTGTATCTGCTCTTGGTATAAGGGAAATGACTCACTGATTATAAATGGAGGAAGATGAAGAAATAACAGAAGGTCACTAACACTTATGTTTTAGCTGGGAATGGACAGAGCTGTGAGGCCTTCGTCTGTGTGGGAACCATGTGGGCTACGTGCTTCTCTGAAGGCCCAGCTCTGTCCTCCTCACTTTAACTCATGTCCTAAGTGACATGGGATCCAATGTGAGCCAAAGTCATTCTTAAAACAGCTAGCCTTTGCTGATGAATAGATGTAAGACATTATTTTGTTATTATTTTAAACTTTTTATTCCAGAAAATCCCCAAATACAGGAGCACACAGAACAATGCCGGGAACCTCCTGTAGCTGTCACTCAGCTTCCACAGTTACCCACATTTTGTCAAACTGTTTCATGTATCCAACACACACTCTTTTCTTCTTCTAGGATATTTTAAAGTATATTCCAAACAGCATGTAATTCCTCCATAAAACCTTTAAAATGCATCTCTAACTAATAAGGATTGCTTTCAACATAACTACCATGTCACCAGTAAAGCAAACAGGATAACTGTGATTGATTATTGCCACCTATTATAAGTCTGTTTAAAATTTCCCCAATTTCCCCAGGATTTTTCTTTTTTATTTATTTATTTATTTTTGAGACGGAGTCTCACTGTGTCGCCCAGGCTGGAGTGCAGTGGTGCAGTCCTGGCTCACTGCAAGTTCCGTCTCCTAAGTTCATGCCATTCTCCTGCATCAGCCTCCTAAGTAGCTGGGACTACAGGTGTCCGCCACCATACCCAACTAATTTTTTTGTATTTTTTTGTGGAGACGGGGTTTCACCGTGTTAGCCAGGATGGTCTCAATCTCCTGACTTCGTGATCCACCCGCCTTGGCCTCCCAGAGTGCTGGGATTACAGGCGTGAGCCACCATGCCCGGCCAGGATTTTTCTTTTTAACTGTTGGTTCACTTGAACCGGCATCCATGCATTTGCATCTAGTGGCTTTGTTCCTTACGTTTCTGTTTCTTGTTTTCTCTAGTGCCCCCCTTGTGCTTTTTTCCATGACGTTTACTTATGGGGGAAACTGAGTCACTTTTCCTGTAGACAATTTCAGTTTCTGCATTTGTGTGGTTATTGCCTTGTGATGTTGCTTCTCCATTCCTCAAATGTGATGTTAACAGATATTGAGATCTGAGACTTGATTTGATTCTGGTTTAACTTTTTAAGTGAAAATCCTGTCTCTGGACACCATGAGGCACACCTTGATTCCTCCTGTGGTGCTGCTTAGCGATGAGGTTTATTTGTGTCTAACTTCCCCTGAGGTGCTCTGACTCCTTCTCACATCCTGCTTTTCTTCTAGAGGTCTCCATGAGCACCATTTCTGAGGTTCTTGGGAGGAGGGTTCAGCTGAAAGGGCTAATTGGAAAGAGAGCCATGAAATGCCCATATTGTGACTTTTATTTCATGAAGAATGGCTCAGACCTTCAGCGTCATATTTGGGCTCATGAAGGTGAGTATTCATCTTTCCAAATTGGGTACCTTGTTAACTTTGTGCTTCCATCCTTCGTTTTGAGAGTACATTAAGAGGAAGCCATATCTTCACATCCCTGCTGTTAGAATTTCCTTAGCACACTGAGAAGTGTGTCCATCAACCAGCTACAAACAGTAATTTAAACTATTACTCGATTGGTTGCAATTGCAATGAGTAGAGGTGTGCACTCCTTCATAGGTCTCATTGCAATTGTAGTGAAATAAATCACCACGACTCCCCTGCTGGAATGTAGGTACCTTGAGAACAGGAACACCAGAGTCTTATTCTTGGCAGGAGCTCCAGTGCCCCCACTGTGCCCTGTGCATAGCAGGTTTCCTAGAACTGTTGGGATTATGAATGAAGGAAGGAGGGCAGCAAGTAGTTCTCCCGTTCCAGCAGTGTGAAGTGTTGCCATTCAGGCTATGGAGAAGGAATTCAGAAGGGGGAAGTGCAGGATGGAGATGAGGGAATGGATAGAAGAAGGTGGGCTGTGCTTTCGGGTTGCTTGCCGATGAAGGGAAGTGCAGGGCCACTCTCAGGCTTTGGGAAGTTGGAAGTGAAGATTCTGCTAGCGCAACAGACCGTCACCTTTGTTTTCTCCCAGTGTATAAAGACATGGCCCTCCTGGGGACTAGGGTAGGAGCCGAGGGGCCAGGGAAAACCCTTCCAGATACCTGCATCAGATCCCTGCCTGTTATTTAGGAACCTGGAATGCTGCAGATAGGAAAAAAGACTAGAGAGGGTTGAAGGATAAACTATTTTCTACAATATTGGATAAAATGACCTATTTATAGGTCCTAGGGAAGGAACTATTAGGGAGAGAGATACTGATGGTTCAGTAAGGAGAATTGTAACTGACAGGTTGGGAACGTGGAGAAGGCAGAAGGAGTTGAAATAAATTCCAAGGTAGGAAGCTACTTTTTTGTTTACCAGCATATAATGAGCACCTATTAGATGCCAGTGCTCAGTGTTTGACTCACGTTATTGGAGTCAGTATTCTCAACAACCTTAGAGGTGGGTGCTGTTACCATCCCTATTTTACCAATGAGGAAAATGAGGCTTAGAGAGGTGAAGTAATTTGCCCAGGGTCACACAGCTGACAAGTAGTGAACTGGGATTTGAACCAATGCCATCTGATTCCAAAACCCTTGCTCTTCTCTTCTGCACTGACTTGTTTCTGGAGGAGGAGTCCCCTCCTACACTGAGACAGTAGTGAAGGGGGTGAGGGTGGCAGCAGGTACGTGTATATACATGTGTTGTTTCTTTGTTATGAAGTTGAAGGCATTCATAGCCGATGGTCACAGTTTGCTCAGCAAAGAATGCCAAGAAGGCAGACTTGGAGTGGCATTCATGGGAATCGGCAGGGAGCTGACCCTGATGGAAGCACAGAGGGTCCAGCGGAGGCTGGAGACCATGGGCTTATCAAGGCATCAAACTGTAATTGTACTTACGTGAGAAGAAGTGAGAGAACGGGGTTCAAATTCCACCCTCACCATGTATGATGAACAAATAATTCCTTCTCTTTGAAACTCAGTTTATTTATCTATAATGTGATCTGCCTTGGGGTTTGTTGCAAGGATCAATGAGATAATTTATGTAAAGCCCACAGTAGAAGGCTTAGCACATATTAGGTGCTTAATACATGGCTGATGCTATTGTGTTAAGTAAATACTTGTGATGATGCAGTAATGCTGCATATTTGCAATTTGAAAGTAATCTAATATTTTAAGCGACTTCAGAATTGATAAAGATTCAGAAAGCCAAAGGCTGCTGTATCCTGGCATCTTTCTTTTTTTCTTTTTTCTAATTTGTGACTTTCTCTGTAATGATGGAATCACAAAGGAAACAGGATATCAGTATACACACTACAATGGGGTTCCTTGGAATTGATCCCTTGTACCATAAAATATCTCTTGTCTCCATTTACTCTTAACACATAGAACAAGAAGAACAAATTTAAAAACCCAAAACATTAAATTGAAAAAAGAAAGAAAAATAGAAAACACAGATATTGACTGTAGTCACAGAAATTAACCCTTTGTCTAGAATTTTGTGCATACTTGCAACATTTGTTGCTTGGAGGACCTGCAACTTTGTTCAAGGTTTCCTAATAGTCAAGCAGTGGACCTGGGGCCCATCCATGACAGCAGTTCTAAACATTGGCTCTTAGGGGAGAATTTAGAGTAGACAGTGTCTTGGTATGTCGCCTTGCGGTGAATGCCATGTTGTGGATGATCTGGAGATGCACAGCTGGTTGACCTGCACCATCTCGTTTTCCATGACCGTATGTCCCAGAGCACACGAAAGTGCGGAGTTGTTGAGGTGACTCCCCAGGGTTCCACAGCCGGCCTGTGGGTGTGCAAAGATGTTAATGGAAATACGTGTACTTCAGTCTCTGTGTTGCTTCTCTTTCTAGTCATAATAAGGAACAGAAATTAGGAATTTGGCTTCTCCAGGACTGGAAGACAGTGCATGTCTTCATTTTTGAGTTCTTTTAATGTTTTAGAAAGAGCACCAGGCCAAATAGTGCCTGAATATACTCAGCTGTTCACACATTTGTGAAGGATCTAAAGACAGCAGGGATGCACCATGCTCCCTCTTTGTATGGTTATTGTGGGCTTCTCCTCTGTGGTGGTGGTAGTCCTGAGCCATCTGTAGCTTTGATTCGGGGTTGAAATGCCTGCTGAGGGTCATGTGAGATACGGAGAGACGCCGCTTGACCCAGACTAGCACCACAGCCGTGGCCCTGCTCTTGTGAGAGTGTGTTGTAAATGACCAACCCAGAACAATGGATCTGGTGCCCTGAAGGCTTCTTGGGAAGTGACTCCTGGTCCTGTCGTTTTACAGAGATGAGAACTGTGATCCAAACATAAGTTCAAGGGCACACAGCCTGTTGATGCTTATGGTTAGATTATTACTTCATCTCTAGAAACCCCGGCCAGAGCTGGGCTTTGCGTGGGCCCTAAGGGACATCAGACCCCGATGTGCATCTCAGCTCTGCGCCCCTGGGCATTGCCCTCAGCCTCTTTAAAGTGTTGGTTTCCTCAACTGCAAAGTCATAGGTAGTGTAAATAATGGGTGAAAATGTTTGGCTCGCTAAAAATTGTCTGCTTCATTACTGTGTTCAGGCTTGTTCCCCGCCCTCCTTCCCCTTCCCCCAGGCCCCAGCCCTTGTTCCTATAGCGCATCATACACCATATTGTAACGGCCTGTTTACCTGTCTGCATCTCCCACCGGACAGTGAAGGCTGGGATTCACTCTTCTCAGTTTCAAGATTAATCCTCAGTGCCTACTATGAAAATAGGTCCTTAGTAGACAGTTGGTGAATGAAGGAGTGGTGAATGCCAGGATGCCCCTACAGTCAGAGTCATCAGCCCATCAACCACCAGTTGGTAAAGCTTGATTTGTTTTACAAAGTAAATGTGCTTCCACATTTGGTCCTGGTGCCTGATCTTTTTGATTTTTTGCAAAGGGCCTTGGTGCCTTTGTGTTTAGTTCAGCTCAGTTCAACTGAATTTAGTGACTGTCTGCTCCACAGGATGCTCAGGGTCTCTGTCCTCAAGGAGTTCCCAGACTATGGGGAGAGGGCAGATATGAAGGACTCACTGTAGTGTGCAGTGAACGTTTCAGCTAGTAGAGAGTTACAGGAGTTGGGAATATTGATAGGGAGGTAGGGAAATCTACCAAGGAAGGTCAGAGAAAGCTGCAGGGTGGAGGCACCTGGTATCCCAGGAGGCAAGGGCATCCCAGGAGGAAGGCATAGCCTGGGGAAGAGCCTGGCATGGGAAGTGTGTGGTGCGTTAGGGCCAAGCAAGTATACCGCTGTGTTCAATGTGGATGTTTTATATATACATATCTATAAGGGTATTTAGATATGGATATATATATTCCTTCAGATTCACACACACATATTCATACACATATGTAAATATATAGAGATAGATATATACATTTTTCCCTCGGCAGGTGTGAAGCCCTTCAAGTGTTCTTTGTGTGAGTATGCAACTCGTAGCAAGAGTAACCTCAAGGCTCATATGAATCGTCACAGCACTGAGAAAACCCACCTATGTGACATGTGTGGCAAGAAATTCAAATCAAAAGGGACACTGAAAAGTCACAAGCTCCTTCACACTGCAGATGGTGAGTAAACCCCAGGGTGAACTTTCCCCTCTAAATATGTAATTTGAAGCTGGTGTTCCAGTTCATCAGAAACTTGCTGTACTGGAGGCAGGAAAGAGCACGTGCCCATTAGAAGGAGCTTCTGAAAGAGCGGTGAAGGCCTGGCCTGCCTGTCTCCCCGTCCCGTGCTCAGTGCTCACTTCCAGCAGGTGCAGGATAAACACTTACTGGGTGTGTCTGTGCCAGTGGCAGGGCTATGCAGGGAAGGAAGCTGCTTCAGGGAAGGAGACATCTTCAGGAAGCCTTGATCTGTGGTTCTGAAGTTTCCATCCTCTTCAGCCCTCCATCCCCACCTGGAGCTCAAGGATCTTGAGGGGCAACCTTGATCACACTTGGCCTGATTTTTCAAGTGAGGCTCTTATCATCCAAGCCACCTCAGGGTTGGAACCAAGTCTAAAATAAAGCCAACATTTGGGCAGATTTGATCTAGATAAAGTGTACTTAAGTGGATTTCTAATTTCATTCATTCATTAAGAACAATTGATTGAGTTCTTATATGTGCTAGCCATGGAGGTAGGTTCTAGGGATACCAGGTCAAGTAGAGACCAGTTCCTGCGTTCAAGGAGTTCATAATCTAGAAGGCAGGACAGAGGAGCAGGCAGGCCATGGTAAAGGCTTAAGTGCAGTGATGGAGGTGAGCTCGGGAGCCCTGGGAGCAGGTCATGGGTCGAGGTAGGTGGGGAGCTCGGTGGGCGGTGGGCACAGTCTCCCTGGCATAGGCTGGACAGAGGGAAAGAAGATGTGTT
Organism: Chlorocebus sabaeus; assembly: GCF_047675955.1. Classification (NCBI taxonomy): domain Eukaryota; kingdom Metazoa; phylum Chordata; class Mammalia; order Primates; family Cercopithecidae; genus Chlorocebus; species Chlorocebus sabaeus. Next base: position 138,323,094 of record NC_132911.1, on the reverse strand, counting down.
CTAGGAAGACAGGCAGCCAAACCATAAGAGACTTTTAACATTTAAGATTTTACTCAGAAAGACAAGTTACGTGAGGGATTTGTAAATACTTCATATAACAAGATTAATAAACTTTATTTATAAATGTATTGTTATTTACCAAAATTATGTATAAAAGTTGGAGTTTACTCTAAAAATCAAAATTATTTCAACAGTGATGTTTAATTTCAAAATTTAGTGGATGATATAGCTCTTAAGTTCTATCTTTGTTTTAAGATTGTTCTGAAAATCAGTCCTGCTGTGTGTGTGTGGGTTGGGCCCTCGGCAAGAATTCAGGTGAGCTCGAGGGACTCAGTGCAAAGGCTCAATGCTTGGCTGGGATTCATCAGAATTAAGGATCAAGGGCTTGCCTAAGGCGGAAAAAGAGCCAGAACCATAACTATTAAAACTGAAGCAGTACTCTCTCTCTCAAAAAAAATCCGTAATCAAAATTAAAAATACAATGACGTAAAGCAGTCATCCTTGAATAATGAAAACACTGAAGTCATGTGGTTTTTAATGATTCTATGCCTCCACAAACAGTAAGCCTTGCCGACCGCTCAGCTGCCTGAACATTTAGGCAAGAATTACATTTCTTAAGATGACAACACATAACTACTGCAGTCCTTCCGTAATGAAGAGCAGCTGTTCCCAGAGGCAGGGAAGCCTGGAGTATGCAGTGGGCCATGGTGACAGGGTCAAGAAGGCGTTCACAGGCACTGAACAGGGTTCTGTGGTCTCATGCCTGGTTCTGCAGTCCAGGCTCTGTGCTAAAAAGCCTTTGAGCAGATAGAAGCTGTTAATCTGGCAGACCCTGGACCAACTGATGCGGAGGGATGGGGTCGGTGTGAGTAGTTGGTATCACGGGTCCAGAGCAGCACACTCAGCCTATCCTCCCTGTCATGATTCTCTGAGTTCTTCGGCAGGAAAGGGAGTTCAGATGGACAAAGATGTCTTGTCAAAGCAGGAATGCATCTCCTAAAAGGGAATGGTATTCAAACATTGTGAAATATTTTCTAACAAAACATTGGAAATTTGTATTGTTTTTCTTTATTTCTTTCTGCTGACATTTTTGGTAGGATGAGGTATTTGTAAAGTCATGTCTTAGTTTTCAACACTTTTCAGTTGTCTGGGAAGAAGAGCATCAAGTCTGGGCGCAGTGGCTCACGCCTATAATCCCAGCACTTTGGGAGGCCAAGGGTGGATTGCCTGAAACGAAGGGGTTTGAGACCAGCCTGGGAAATATGGTGAAACGCTGCCTCTACCAAAAATACAAAAAATTAAGGGGGCATGGTGGCTCTTGCCTGTGGTCCCAGCTAATTGGTAGGCTGAGGTGGGAGGATTGCTTGAGACTGGAAGCGCAAATTGCAGTGAGCCTAGATCGCACCACTGCACTCCAAACCGGGTGACAGAGTGAGACCCTTCCCCCCAACCCCCTCCCCTCAAAAAAGAAGGGCATCAGTCATCAGGTGCAATGAAAGGACCACTGGAACAGGTAGCTTGCCCCCCAGCCCCTTCCCCCAAAAAAGAAGGGCATCAGTCATCAGGTGCAATGAGAGGACTGCTGGAACAGGTAGCTTGCCCCCCAACCCCCTTCCCCCCAGAAAAGAAGGGCATCAATCATCAGGTGCAATGAAAGGACCACTGGAACAGGTAGCTTGTTCCCAACCCCCCTCCCCCCAAAAAAGAAGGGCATCAGTCATCAGGTGCAATGAGAGGACTGCTGGAACAGGTAGCTTGCCCCCCAGCCCCCTCCCCCAAAAAAGAAGGGCATCAGTCATCAGGTGCAATGAAAGGACCACTGGAACAGGTAGCTTGCCCCCCAGCCCCCTCCCCCAAAAAAGAAGGGCATCAGTCATCAGGTGCAATGAGAGGACCGCTGGAACAGGTAGCTTGCCCCCCAACCCCCCTCCCCCCAGAAAAGAAGGGCATCAGTCATCAGGTGCAATGAAAGGACCACTGGAACAGGTAGCTTGTCCCCAACCTCCCTCCCCCCAAAAAAGAAGGGCATCAGTCATCAAGTGCAATGAGAGGACCTCTGGAACAGGTAGCTTGCCTCAGTGCCAACTTCTGCCACTACTTGGGTCTCAGTTTTGTCACATTGTAAAATAAGGAAAGGATACCTTAATATTTCTTGGGTTTCTTTTAGCCTCAATCCTCTGATTCTAGGAAGAAAGGGGTAAAGTAGAGCTAAGGGGATGGAAATAGGAGGTGCCAGTACAGCTTTATTTTTGAATTCGAGATGATTGCTTTCCTACAGGGCTGCTGTACTTCATTATTTGTGTTTCTCTTTTGATGCTTACCAGTCTCATGTTTTGCCTGGGGCTGGCTTGGTAAACAGAGTGCTGAGTCGGGGACCCCTTGTTCTAGCTCCATTGCTGATTTAGGATGTAGCTTTAATTAAGCTGTAGGTGAGTCTTTTCCTTTTTAATTTTCTCCCATACATGTTTATTATAGAAACTTTGAAAAAAGTTTATTTACATCTCTTATTCATTTCTGTAGTGCTCACATTTTATCCTGTTGATATCTTAGAGCTCTTTGTACTTAATACTTTGTCATCATTTGCCTTTATGTTTTGTTTATGGTATCTTTTTATATACAAAGTTAAATAACTTGGTTCATTTAAAGTTATTTTCCTTTATGTTTTCATCTTCCATGATTCTCTCTGTCAAAAGAAACCTTCCTCAGTTTGGGGCTATATTCTTTTACTTTTTCTTTGAGTTTTAGTTTATGATTGCATAACATTTATGAAATTTAATATTCTTGCAATTTATTTTAGCATATGGTATGTGGTAGGAATCTTTGTTTCCAAACGGTTATCATCGACTCAGTATATTTATAGAGAAATCAGTCCTTTCAATTTTATTTTTCAGTGCCAGAATTTCCCAAGATATTGGGTCTAATTCTGAGATTTTGGTCTGTCTCAGTGATTTTTGTACTAGTACCTTATTTTTCAAGCTGTTCTAGTGACTAACTTTATTGTTATCCAATAAAGTTTATTTTTTTATGAAGCTTACGTAGTTTTTCTCATTTAGTTATTACTCCTTTAGATAAACTGCAGAATTGTTCATCAAGTTAGGACTATCCCTGGGGATGACCTTGTAAGCTGTTTGACGACGTCTGTAACATGCTTTAAATCCATTGGTCACCTGTGCTTGTACAGGTGCCTTGGTTGTCTTGATGAGGCTCTCAGCCTTTAACTATACAATTAGCTTTTTACTTAGAAGCAAAGATTGCCTTACAGCCTGCCTGGAATTGTTTGGTTTTAGTTGTATTTGTGGTATGAGTAATAACTCAGTAGGTTGCTCTGTAGAGAAGCCGTGTAGAGCAGGTAGAGTTAGAGAGGCTTGGGCGTGGGTCTGTCTGCCCCTTCCTAGTAGGGTGATTTTGGTCAGATTACTTCTCTGAACCTCACTTTCCTCATCAGTAAACTGGGATAGGTATACTCTTTTGTTGAGTGGGTCTGAGGATCAAAAGACAGGCAGTGTACCCCATGCTTGCCTGGGAACCTCCTGTTCTCCTGGCTGCCCTGCCTCGGCATCCTGTCCTGGTTCTGCCTTAGCCTTCTGATCTCTACCTCTCGGAGGCCATGGGGTTCAGTCTAGGAGCGTTGTTCTTTTTTTTTTTCTTTTTTCCCGCTGTGTCAGAGTCTCACTTTGTCAGCTAGGCTGGAGTGCCGTGGTGCGATCTCAGCTCACTGAACCCCGCCTCCCAGGTTCAACTGATTCTTGTGCCTCAGCCTCCTGCCATAGCTGGGATTACAGGCATGTGCCACCATACCTAGCTAATTTTTGTATTTTTGGTAGAGATGGGGTTTTGCCATGTTGGCCAGGCTGGTCTTGAACTCCTGACCTCAAGTGATCTGTCCGCCTCAGCCTCCCAAAGTGCTGGGGTTACAGGCGTGAGCCACCGCATGTTCTGTTTTTCCTCACACCTTCGGTGATCCCTCCAGTCTTATAGCTTTAAACACAATTTAGATAGAGGATGTATGGTTTGGCTGTGTTTCCACCCAAATCTCATCTTGAATTGTAGCTCCCATAATTCCCATGTGATGTGGGAGGGACCCAGTGGGTGATAATTGAATCACGGGGGCAAGAATGAGTCTCACGAGATCTGGTGGATTTGTAAGGGGTTTCCCTTCTCTCTTGTCTCTCATTTTCTGTTGCCTACCACCATATAAGATGTGCCTTTTGCCACGATTGTGAGGCCTCCCTAGCCACATGGAACTGTGAATCCATTAAACTTCTTTTTCTATATAAATTACCCAGTTTCAAGTAGGTCTTTATCAGCAGTGGGAAAACAGACTAATACAGAAGGCTTCCACACTTGGGATTTCCAGTCCTCTTGTTCCTCCCAGCCTTGGCACTGCCCTGTCTGTAACTGCCCACTCAACACCTGCACTTGGATGCCCACCTGGCCCCCCGAGCTTAGCGTGCTCAACACTAAGCTCCTAATCTTCCTCCCTAGACCCCACCCAGGGGTTGCCAAAGTTTGTAAAGAGGTTGTAAATATTTTTGGCTTTGAATGCTACATCCAGTTTTCTCTTTTTTGTTGTTTTTATTTTTACAAACTTTGAAAAGTGTAAAAGCCAAGCTTAACTCCCAGCTGTACGAAAGCAGGAAGCAGGCTCAATTTGGTGCTCGGGCATAGGTTGCCAACCCCTACTGTACCCCTTCTTGGGAAATGGCTGCTCCTTTTCCTTTGCCCAGGTCAAAAGCATTGGGTCAGTCTTGACTGTCTCATTCATACCCCACACATGATCCATTAGCAAATCCTGTGTGTTCTGTCTTTAACATGATCCAGCGTTCTCCTGCTTCTCAGCACCCTCATGCCATCCTTTTTGTACAGGCCCCTGTCATCTCCTGCCTCCATTCTTGCAGTAGCCCCCTAACCTTTCCCTAGATCCTCTCCTGGTCCCCACAAGTCCATTCTCAGCAAAACAGCCAGTGATCCTGTGGAAACAAAGGCCAGGTCATGCCACTCCTCTGTTCAGAACCCTCCTGTCTATCTGCTGTCATTGTGAGTGGAAGCCCAATTCTTCACCATGAGCTGTTTGATCCCCCCGTCTCTCTGACCTCTTCTCCTTCTAGTCTCCCCCAATTGGCATCTCTCCAGACATATTGCATTCATTCCCTTTATTTTTATTTTTATTTTTATTTTTATTTTCTGGAGACAGAGTTTTGCTTTGTCGCCCAGGCTGGAGTGCAGTGGCACGATCTCGGCTCACTGCAACCTCTGCATCCCAGGTTCAAGCAATTCTCCTGCCTCAGCCTCCCGAGTAGCTGGGATTACAGGCACGTGCCATCACACCCGGCTAATTTTTTGTATCTTTAGTAGAGATGGGGTTTCACCATGTTGGGCAGTCTGGTCTTGAACTCCTGACCTCAGGTGATCTGCCTGCCTCGGCCTCCCAGAGTGCTGGGATTACAGGCGTGCGTCACCATGCCCGGCCTATCTTTATTCCTATTCCTCACACCTGCCAGGTATGTGCTCATCTCAAGGGCTTTGCTTTGGCCCTTCCCTCTGCATGGAGTGTTCTTTCTCCCTGTCTGAATGGATACCTCCTTCAGGTCCCGGAGGTCTTTATTGAAGAGTCACTCTGAATGAGTCTTCCCTAGGTGCTCACGTGTAGAGAGTCTCCATACCCCACCAAGTAGTCCAGACGCCCGTGACTTCCTGTGCTGCTCTCCTTGGCTAATCTTTCTCCAGTGTATTATATAGTTTCCTTATTTACCATTTTTTTGTCTCTATTACTGGAACGATCCCCCTAATTACTTCATACTCTCTTTCATGTTTTTTACTGTTTCTCTTTAAACCAACCCATCTCCAATGTACTGTATCATTTCCTTATTTATGATGTTTCGTGTCTTCCACTAGATTGTAAGCTTCACAAGCAGGGATTTTCAACTTACTACATTTATTTTGTATCTTCAGCACTTAGAACAGGGCTTGGCTTATCAGAGGCACTCAATAAATTTGTGTTTATTGAATGAGTGGAAAATGTAAAGTGCCTTGCATAAAATGGCTGGGATATAGTAGTACTCACAAAGTGTCAATTATTTTCTCTGTTTCATCTTAGATAATTCTGTTAAATCAAATGCTTGTGAATTAGGTATTTTAAAATATGGTCAAGGAACTCACTATTAAGTGAATCTTCTTGGGCATTTTTTAATGAAGTAAAACGGAATTGAGTAATTACAATTACCCTTTCTTCTAACTACTTGTGAATCCAGTTTTTCACATTTGCTGGCTTACTTAAAGTGATATATCCCTATCTGTGGCATTCCTATTTCCCGAAGGAACTCATTATTGTACCTTAGAAAAGGTAGCTCGTTCTGGGTGAAGGTTTCAGTTAAAAAGATTTGCCAGTCAGTATGTACAAAGAGAGACATTGATCTATAAAGGGCCCGATTAAACCCTTTGTATGTATGCCAACAGGATGTAAGAATTTAATGCAAAGATCATGCTGTAATGTAGTCCCCCCCTTTTGACTTTAAAAAGGCCTAGACATGATGTGCTATCTGGAGGTTTATACATGATTCTACCCACCCATAGCAGATGGGGAAGGTTAAGCTGTACAGTGCCTTTATGTTATGTAATCAAACAGGAATCCTCAAATCATGAAATAAAAAGGTCTTTGGAGTTTATTATTGATTCCTTTGGGTCTCTCCCCTCCCCCGATACAGACTGCCCCTATACATTTTAATTAAGAAGTTTTGGGGTAAAATTTGAAAAGAATTATCCAGGCTTCAAGCACTCTTGTAATGGGCAAGTGGAGATTTGAGTATGGAAATTAGGTTTGAGTGGAGTAAGTACGTGTTTTTTCTGTCCCTTCTTCAGTTTATGATAAGAGAGCTCATGGCTGCAGATGAAAATATTCTAGGAGATCTGAGTGCGGAGTTTTGCTTTGTTTTCCTCCCCTGTCCTCTAAAAAGCAAAGCCACTCTAGGATAAAGTAGCCCCATGGCCTTTGCTTTTAAAAACAGAACAAGGAAGTAAATAGAAAATGGTCCCTGAGCACCTAGCTGGGTTGATCTTACAAGGTTAACTTGCAAGGCTTTAGTGAGACAGGTCTTTCTGCTGCATCCTTGTCCCTCATGTCCTTCCTCCCACTTGCCCTTGGAGAAAAGGTGAAGGGGCAGGTATGGAAGTGTGGCTGCTGGATGAACATGGTAGGTTTCTGTTGCTTATCCTTGGGCTGGAGTCTGGGTGATCGATGGGAGAAGGTAGGGCTAATTTCAGGGCCCATAAATACCATTTTTAATAGGTTCACCCTGTTTGTGTTCATATGTAGCTCTTTTTCTCAGGTTTTTATAAACCACAAGATCCGTTAGGAATAAGTGACCCCATACTATAAAATGAACTATGCAGCTAACTGAGCAATTAGCTTAGATTGATATACAGATTTAACTTTTTAATGAGACTTGGCTACCTAAAACCTCACCAGGTAGAGGGGTCTCAGCTGCAAATGTCTGGCACAGTGTCTGTAACTTTCATCTAGCCCTGGTGCTGCGCTCTGTCCTTTATGTGGCTTTGCACTGCCTTCGGTTTCTTTCCACCTCTGTCTCATGCTGATCCATCCCTCCTTATATCAAAACTGATGTACTAATTACAGAGAATCATGAGGCCCTAAGTCTGCGGTTGCTTGAAGTTCAGCCTTTAAAGTACAGAGACTTCTTTAACTGTATTTTTATTGCTGTAGCTATTTCTGTTCTGATTTGCCACTACATAAATCACCACAGATGCTAGAACTGTGAAGATGTGTGCTTTGCAAAACACTTGCTGCAAAAATGCCTGTTATGCTTCCTGCAGGATGCTTTTCTTACATGAGGCAGCAAACCTCTGTGTGCTGGGCTACATGGAGAAGTGAGGAGGTAGAGTGGGGAGAACCTTGGGCTCCAGAGGCAGGCCCAGACTGGAATCACTTCTTGCCTGAACAGTCTTGAACAGTGATCCCCATTTGTAACATGGATGTTACATGTTTCCTGTGGCTCCTGTAACAAATTACCACAAAGTAAGCGACCTAGATCAACACAGATGTATTATGTTGTAGTTTGGAGGTCAGCGATCTAAAATCAAGGTATCAGCCGGGCTGCATTCCTTCTAGGAACTCTGGAGGGGAACCTGTCTCTGCATCCTGTGGCTTATGGACCCCTTCCTTCATATTCAAAGCCAGCAGTCCAGCATCTTCCAACCTCTTCTGTCCCTGCTTCCATCACCACACTCCTTCTCTGACTTCAAGCCTCCTGCCTCCCTTTTATAAGGACCCTTGTGATTTCACTAGGACTATCTGGATAGGCCAGGCTAGTCCCCTGCTCAAGATCTTTGGCTTAATCACATCTGCAAACTCCTTTTTTTTTCCCCCATATATGGTAGCATGTATAGGTTCTGGGGATTCGAATCTCGATATCTTTGGGAGGGCCATTATCAACCCACAGCATGGGGCTGTGGGAAGATTAATTGGGTTCATACTGTGGGTGTCAGCTCATGTACCCTTTCCTCTGGCGCATGAACCAGTAGCTCTTAATGACACAGTATAATAATGGATATTTGTAGCAGTTAATTTACATCATCTGGGAAAGATTAAATCACTATTTTTTTTTCAAATATTCTCTTATTAGGAAGGCACAGTGCAATAGTTAATATTTAAAGAGTATCACTGTTGAAAAGGGTAAAAGTCAGTTTCCTGAAAAAAAGTTAAAGTCAATTTCCTAAAAACTCTTGAAAATTTACTTATGTAAAATGCCACCGTTTTCAGTAAGACTGGATAAACAGTCATAAGGAGGCATTTTTACTTTTATACCTCTAGTATTACTAATAACAGTTGAGATTTATGGAAATTCTTTCCTGTAAGTACTTTAGAGCTCCTTCAGGTTTGAGGTGCACATAAAATTTGATTTGGCAAGGATGATTTAATTTAGCAGATACTTCAAGTTGCCTTAAATTCCAAGGAATTTTTCGTTGCTGTCTCTCTCTGTGTTCTGATGGAATCCAGATGCCAAAAGCTGAAGGTGACGTTTTAAGTTTTTTTTTTTTTTTCCCTACCATTCCATTCCTTCTTAGTTTTATATAGAACTCTATTTAAAATAAGCAAGCGGCTGGAGTCATCCTCAGGGAAAGTCACCAAGCAGATGAGGCTGTAGTAAGAAACAAAGGGAACAACAGGTGCCACACATAGTGCCAGTGCCAAGTCGCCAGGCTAGGGCTTCACAGATCCCACGGTGGCCCGCCCACAGCTGCCAGGAGGCAGGGAGCGATTGCCTTTCTTTTCAGAAGCAGAGAATGGGAGCTCAGCCTGTGGCTCCCTTACAGCTGAGTTTCAGAGGTCTAGGGTGACATGGGCGCCTTTGTGCTTCCATGTCCAGCTGGGAATAACTTCCTGCTTGAGCCCAGGGGCTTCAGCAAGGCAGGTACCGTGCTGGCTCTCCCACCTACCACATTGCTATCCCCCTTTCCTTCCATGTGGAGAGTCAACAGGAAGCAAAGTCTGAACTCTCTTAGGTTTGGTCACATCTCTTTATCTAACCTGAGGCAGGATAACAAGTATTCCTGTTTCTTCTTTCCTTCTCCTATTTTCAAGTCCCCTCTTCCCTTTCTAAGAGGATAGCCTGGGTAACATTTTACCTGGCTAAGGCTGGAGTAAAGAGCAGAGCTCAGGATTCTCTGACTCCAGACCCTGTGCTGGCTTTCACTGTCTGGTGATCCTTGAATTCAGCCAGCATCCAGTTTCCAGGCCCAGGCAGTGCTCAAAAGGACAGAGGTCAGCTTTGCTTCATCAGTCATGGACATGCAGTCCCAGCACTCATGGTTAGGCAAAGAAAGAGGCTCCTTCCAAAAGAACACTTGAAAGTGGAGAGAGATTTTGCGAAGATATGCCTCACCTTTGGAGAGATGAACAGAAATAATGGAAATGACATTTTTGTGCCTGCATCCCCATCTTTGAAGGAGAGTTCAACCAAATCACACATTTTTAAAGGGAAATGGAGCTGCTAGTGAAACACTGTGTTTCCAGAAAGAGCTGCGGTGTCTGCAGTGGAAACCTCCAGCAAGCCTAACACTCAGAAAGACGTCTAACTGAAAACTATAGGGCCAGGAACACTGGTGGGGTCCCTTTCCTTCCACTGGCAACATCAGACTGCATAAATCCACAAACTGCCATACAGTCCTCAAAGTTTATCTTTGAACTACACGACACATCTTTCCTTTCTTAAACAAAGTTGTTGCCAGTTCTCAAGAACCTTCTAAGGAAGGTGGCCTGTTTTGTTGTTGTGTTATTTTTCTTTTTACGTTTTTAAAATTAAAGTACACACACACACACACACACACACACACACACACACACACACAGAGACAGTTCAGAAGTATACAGCTCAATGGATTGTTACAAAGGAGGCACACCTGTGTAACTACAGTCTAGAAGAAACAGCACACTTCCAGCTTCTTGGCAATTTCTTCCTCCCGTGACGTTATTGCCGATCTCTCTTGCCCAGAAGTAACTGCTTACTGCCCTGACTTCTAGCACTGTAACTGCTTTTCCTTGTCTTTGAACTTCATAGAGTTGATTCATACAATATGTGTTCTTTTATGTCTGGCTTCTTCCTTTTCACAGTATGGTTGTGAGATTCATCTAGTTTGTTATGATTTTGACTTTTACCATCTGGGCCTGTAGGTCAAATAAAGAATTTCATAGGGAAATGAGATTCTAAATTCTGTGGTTTCTGACCAGGAAATCTTTGTTCCCACAGTGAATTTTTTTTTCCCACTGTGGCAGTACTTTTGCAGTCAGCTTGGAGTGTGTGTTCTGCAACAGTGTTTCTCCAAAAGTGGTATGACTCAGCTTTGCTTTGTCCTTATTTACAAGGCGTGGCTCAGAATGACATTTGACTGTTTACAGAAATTAAATTCTGCCCCAGAGGTAAAGAAGCAACTACTCCTGATTTTTTTTTTTGCAAAATTAGGCCACCAGCTCTTTTTTGTGAAGGAGAGGGAGAAAGATGCTTGATCAGAAAGAGCACCCGTGAGTCAGTGCACTGCCAGTCAAGGCTGGGGTGCTGTTATTTAAAAGACGGTGAACTTTCAAGTTCAGAAGCCATGGGTATCATTTGATGGCTCTGCATTGAAAGATCTGTCTTCTGGTTTGTGTGCAGTAATGGATGAAACATCTCAGCCTTTCAGAGATGGGTGCTAATGATCTGAAATGCTTTTCTGGTAGAGTGCAGACAACATGAAAACAATGTTCATAAAAATCCAACCTCTTCCTGCAAGTGTGCCCACAATTCTTTAAAAATTCTTTATTTTAAATCTTTAAAAATCTTTATTCATGTTCATATAGAATGGCTATATAGTTGTAATGAAAAGATATAATTCTTATTAATATTATAATAATCCTTTGTTGCTTGTACATTTCATTAATAACAAGTTTAAGAGTTTTATGTTGCACTAAGGTGATCCATGAGTTGTATAACCATTCCCTTATTTCTGGACAATGTGTTATTTTCATTTTTCCTCCCATTATTATAACTTAGGTGGCAGGGGCTTCTTTCTTGCATATATAAACTTTTTCTTCTTTTGAATTAACTCCTTAGGACACATTTCCAGGAGCAGGATGGCTATTTTGTTTTGGTGGTTTTAATTGTACACTGCACTGCCAACTTCCTTTCCAAAAAATTGTACCAGAAATAAGAAAGTGTCCCAGCTTAACTCTTCCATTTTTAACACTTTGTTACTAAAAATGTCTAGTTTCTTAGTTTAATGGGTATCAAATCTTACCATGTTATAATTTTTATTTATATGATAGCTCGTAAAATCAAACAGGTGTTGTGACAGTTAAATGAGTTAATGGTCATAAAGCATTTGTAGCATTGGTTCATAGTGCTGTGTAGAAGAGTGTGCTGTCATTGGACTTTTTCAGTTAATTAAATCTGATTCTGTCCTCTCCAGAGAACACTGTTTGGTCAAGCCCTATTTTGGCCTGCTTTCTGGGGTCTTGGTGTTTTATAGTCATACATTCACTGGTTCATTCAACAGCTATACTTCTTGGACTCTTGGTTGCAGTTGACAGAAACTCATTTGAGGTTACAGAAGTCGCCAAGGGGCATTTATGGTAAACTTACTTGGAATCTTACAGAGACTCAGGGCCTTTGTGTTTGAGTTCCTTCTTCCCAGTGCTGTGTTCACCTCTTCCTCATGCGGCTGGTCTCCTTATCCTTCCATCTTATGTAATGTCGCTTCCTCACAGAAGCCTTCCCTGACAGCCTGGCCACATGGCCGCACCCCTTCCACACTCCCTCATGCTCCACCGTGGCTCCTTGCCTTTGTCCTTCGTGGCCTGTTGCAATTGGTAATTCTTTGTTGGAATACTTGCTGGTTGTCCATTTAGGTGATGAGTGCCAGAAGCAGGGCCTCTGGTGTCTTGTCCACTCTCATCTCCTGGGGTCAGGCATGGTCCTGGCACCCAGCGGCACCTCCGTGAATGCTCGCTGAGTGAATGGACACAGCCAGCCAGGCGATTGTCTTCATCCTCCACCTTTGGTCCTCTCTGCTTCCTTACTTCATACTGATGTCCTGTCTCTGTCTCGCTATGCTGTGCTCTCCTCTCACCCCCTGTAGATTGGCTTGCTTACTAGTTTCACCCACAGACTGAAAACACAACTCTCATCCACTCCTGAGTTGCAAGCTTCATATCTGGACAGTTCTGATTCCGGGCTCAGCTACAGTCTCTTGTCCACCGTGGTCCAATCTCCTGTGACTTGGAGTGGGGAGATGGTGGGTAGGACCACATATCACTGGCCCTTGTGATGCCCTGTGTGACCATGTTGATTAGGGGGAGGGGAGAAAGGGTGGCTGAACAGACTTCTGAATGGGGTGCTCCTATAAATTAACTGCTAGCCTTACCTCCAGGATGCTCTCACCTCCAAGCACTGAGGACGTGGCATGAAAATTGCAGTCATGTCTCAAAGTCCCCACAACCTGCAAGGGTGCCAGATGGACCAACCAAGGTGAATCAGTGCACTGCTTCGGTGATTGCAACCAAAGCCAAAACCCAAAATCTCCACTGTCATGAGGCGAACATTCTCGTGAGTGAGATGGTTAACAAACACTATAAATCAATAAAGTGTGTGGTATATTACAGTAGAAATATGAAGACATCTAGAATATTAAGAAAATTGAGAGATGAAAATAAAAATATGAATATGAAATGATTCCCCATTTCAGTATGAAAATATAAGCTGAGAAATGCTAAAAATGAATCAGTAAAGGGGTATAGGGACTGTGATTTTAAACAGAATGGGCTGAAGGGACTCAGTGTGAAGGTGACATTTGAACAGAGACTTGAGGGAGATGAGGCGACAGAGCATGGCATATCTGGGATGGGCACCCCAGGCTCTGGGAACAGCAGGTGCAGAGGTCTGAAGGTGGGTGGGTAGACTGTGTCTATGGAGTGGAGAGAGGTGAAGGCAGTGCATGAGCTCCAAGAGGTGACAGGGAGCCACACACCCCTGTGCCCTGCAGCCACTACGAAGCTCCTGGCTTTTGCTCTGCGTGGAGATGAGGCCAGATAGGGTGTTGGGAATAGGAGGAGGAGGAGGTTTTCTGTAAACTCTGCTGTTACAACTGTTTACTTACACTTTGGTATAGTTGTACAAACCTTTTCCTTTGCTCTGTTTTTATGCTTTTTGTTTTAGGTACATTGATTTAGGCTGGCTTAATTAGAACTGAATACTTGGATTGTCTCGGAGTGTCAGGGAGGTACAGGCCTGGAGGACACTGCACTCAGCTGAACGGTCCACTGCGGGGTCACCTGTATGCACCCCCAGCCTCATCCTTCAGGGGGCTGCTTTTCAGATGCTTGCAGGCCCAGTCCCTGAGTCCACCCTCACAGCAGACAGGGATTACCTCCCCATTTTTCTGATGGGGCCTCTGAGTAGCATAGAAAAAAGAACCCAGGGTCACTCAGGGTGAGCAGGACAGGGCCAGAAAGAGAACATAGTTCCCCTGCAACTGGCTCTTCTTGGGCAGTCCTTTCTGATGGGTAGTCACCTTCTGATGGGTAGTCACCTTATATGTTAGTGGCACAGATATGCCATTGCTGGTATAAATTCCTCCTTCCATTTGGGAAATTGTATCACACCCTTATTAGCTGAAAAGATTCTTATGGTGTTGGGGTGAACAGACCGGGGGCCAAATCTGGGCTCTGCCACTTACCACTTCATGATCTGACAAGTGACCCAGAGTCTTGATATCAGGTCCTCATCCATGAAAGGGTGACACTGCCTGCCTCCTGGGCTTTTGGTGCATGGTAAGATCGTACATGTCATGCCCCAGCACAACTCATGATGCCTAGTAGTCCAGTGGGTAGACCTAGCCAGGTATATTTTGGGGAAAAGGAATTACTTTTTAACAGTCAACCTCTTTTCTTTGTAGTCATTCTTTTCTTCCCCTGGTATTCTGGGTGATTCGCATCCACATACAGCCATTCGATGTGCATCTCCCAGCATTCTGAGGTCAGTCTCACCTCGAGTAAACGCTAGGTTTTGCAGCTGACTCTGCCTGTAAGTCTCAGAAATCTCTTGATAGAAAACCATCTGATGGTCTCAAAGTATTACTCTTTTATGATTAGTCATGAATCTGCATCCCATTATTTTAATTAGGCAGCAAACAATTATGTCAGGTGTTCTCCCAGGCTTATTTGATAGGTGCTGGCTGTGGTTGCTGAAAACGTTGGTAATATTTATTGCCAGGGCTCTGATGCTTCAGTAAGGGATGGCTTTTAGCTGCTGCCTTCTTTTCTTGTCTCTTGCAGAGTCTTGGAAGTACATCCATAAAAGGCTGACTCATGATTTCAAAGGAGGCAATACTATGTATTCATTTTAGGGCTCTTTTTTAGCACTTAATCTGTTACTCTTTGACCCAAGTGTTTGATAATGAATGACAGAATATTTATCAACTTAGAGAATGGTTCCATTAGCTCTGCTTCCCCCACTCTAGTGGTGAAGAACACAGCACGATTTTGCCCAGGCTGCCCAGCATAAGGATACTGTACACACATGAGCCATGTGTCAGTGGAGAAGTGTGTTTAGCTGAGATTCGACTGGAGCTGTGTAGAAATGTGTGGCCCTATGTTTAAAAGAAGATGTTACTGTATTTTTTTTTAAGTTCTAATTGCTCTCTAATTGTAACTGTGTGACTTACAAGTGAAAAAGTTTTGTTACGCTTTGGGCTTGCAGAATTAATAAAATTTAGAATTTTGGGTTCATTCACCTGGAATAATAGATACAACTGTGGTATTAATGTTTGTTTCCTTTTGCTGCTCTTATTGAGAGTGATGTTCATATAAGACGTACAAAATTTTTGCTCAGTTCAGTTTAGTGAAATGCATGGAATATATTCAGTCTGTGTGTGCACTCATGCGCTGGGGTACCAAGATGAGTAAGATGTGGTCCCTGCCCATGGGCAGCTGAAGGCAGCCCCTGCCTTGTACAAGGCTGTAGAGGTGGAGCATAGACTGAAGCGAGTGAACAGTGTGTAGGGGGCCTGTGGAGGGCTTCCTCTTGGCCCAGTTACTGGAGTGTTCGATTTGAATTAATCTGAATTAATAGGAAGAATGGCCAGATGCTGCGAGACAGTGCCTTCCAGGCATGGAAAATGTTAGCAAAGGCTCAGGGGTCTGAGATTGCAAAGGCAAGGCAGAAAGTTTGGAGAACTCAAGGAGTCCACTGTTATTAGCCTAAATACAGAGGGGACAGGCACAAGAGGAAGTCAGAGAGAGGGGCGGGGTGGGTTGGGGAGAGTTGGTTCTGATTCTAGAAGGCCTTCTCTGCCGAACTCTGGAACGTCAACTTTGCTCTGAAGTTGGGGCCATTGGTTGGTTCTCATGGCTGGACTGTGGGATGGTTTATGCTGTAGGTCATCTGGATAGAAGATGAGGCATCAGGATGCATGTGTGGATAGATGTGTGGGTTGTGGATGATGGATGGATGATGGATGGATGGATGGACGGACGGATGGACGGATGGACGGATGGACGGATGGACGGATGGACGGATGGATGGATGGATGGATGGATGGATGGATGGATGGATGGTAGTGTTTTATGAAGGCAAGGGAACCAGCTTAGGGGCTTTTGCTGTTGTCCAAGAAAAAAATGAGGAGGACCTGAACCGGTGTGGAGGTATTAGAAATAGAGAGAAATGGACAGACATGAGAAATATTTAGGAGATGAAATCAGGTGCTGAAAAAAATGAGGTGAGTGTAAGTTAGGGCCATAAAGATGTTGAGGAAGGCTACTGGGTATCTGATGTAGGTGATCAGATGGGTGATTAACTGGGAAGGCTGGAGGTGGAAGCTGTTTGGTGAAGAAGATGTGTCCAGCTTTTAGGACATTTGGGACAGCTACTCAGCTGGTCCAGCAGGCAGTTGTATACTCAAGTCTCAGATTCAGAGAAGAGATTAGAGTAGAAGATGCTGATTTTGGCATCAAAGGTTTACAAAAGCCTGTAGGGGTCAGTTATATGCAAGGATGCTTGCAGAGTTAGACTAGGAGCGTAGGCTGGAACACTGTGGAACATCAGCAGCCTAATGATATGTGCCCTGATGAGAGAGAATGCCTCAGGGATACTCAAAATGAATAGAGAGGCCCAGAGAGGGGGTATTGTTATGGAGTCAAAGCAACAGAAGATTTCCAAAGGGTGAACTCTTAATGGAGTCACATTAAGAGTCATCCAGTAACATACAGGCCAAAATCCGCCACTGGCTTGGCATGCTAGTGAGAACAGGTTTCCAGGTGAGCTGGCAGTGAAGAGAGGGGAGGGGAATGTCTAAGAGGGAAAGGTACAAGAGCGCTCTAGGAGGAGCCAGTGCTTCTGGGAACCCAGCCACAGTGGCTGCGGTTGTCATGCCCGGAGGAGGTTTACACCATTAGAAGCTGCTTGTTGAATTCTTTACTGCTATACGAAGTAGGCCACATTTACATTTGGTTACACATGTTTGTATTATTGCTTGTTGAGGTTTTATTTATGCTAATCAGAGGCAAAATGTAATGTACCTCATATATCTATTAACTTGTTTTAACATAGCCCATTATTGAATGTTTAAATATTGCTAAAACCTTAATCTTTTTAAGAGCAGTGGTTTACGTTTCGCTAGTTTTCTTTCTAGCATTCTCTCAAAAATGCCTTTGGCACTCCAACCAGAGTTAGGAGTTCTGCAACACAGATCCTGCACTTTGCTGACCATCATCCTGCAGACTCACCAGACTTTCAGGGTTATGTCTGAGGTCCTTGTGAGATGGTCCAGGCCCTTGACATTCTGGGCTGGCAACCTCTCCGGCCCTGCTCTTGACTTTCCGCAGAGCTCACACTCCAGGAAGGATGATGCAGCTCCTGCACTCCAGGAAGGAAGATGCAGCTGCTCCACTTTCCTGAGCACCCTGTGGTCCATTCCCCTGCAATCTCATCTGTGTGCGCTCCTCTCCCTCGATGCCCTTCTCTCTGGGTAGCTGGACACACCCTTACTCTTTCTTTAGGAGCCTGATGGAATGTCATTGCTCATAGGGCCTCCCCAGGTGGAGCTGGCTGTGCCTCTCCGTCCCTAGGGAGCGCCTCTCCACTCCCAGCTGTTGAAGACTGAGCGTGCTGCATTGTGCCTGTGCACCTCGTCGCTGTTCCCTTCTGAGATTCTGATCCTCACATGGCAAGGAACACCTTTGTGTACCTGGCTCCATGCCTGGCACTTCATTCCCAGTAGGAGCTGCTGGCCTGGCGACGCTCACCTTGTCCTCCACTTCTTTCCAGGGAAGCAGTTTAAGTGCACGGTGTGTGACTACACAGCGGCCCAGAAGCCACAGCTGCTGCGGCACATGGAGCAGCATGTCTCCTTCAAGGTAAGAGGGCTCTGGAGAAGGAGGCAGATGTTCAGGCGGAAAAGGCATCACTTTTCAAAGTGAAGATGGAGAAAGCATTCTTTCATTATTTGTTGGCGTTCCCTTCACTTTGGGGTCCCCTTAGCTGGTACACATGGAGTCTGAGGCATAGTGCAGTTTATTTGTGCTCTCTCGTTCCAGAAGCGTAGCATTTCTCTGTAATTTGGAAACCAAGTCAAAGATACGTAAGAGGATGCAGACAGAAGAAAAGGCACAGTCTTTGCATAAAAGCACTGGAATGATTTAGAGGAAGGCTTGCAGGCTTTAGGGACATTTATTTTTGCTTTCAGATCCTGGATTGCCGCAGGTGAGTCACCTGATAAAGCAGGTGTGATGAAGCCCACCCGACAAGCAGTTGTAAAAACTGGAGATTGTGTTCAGGAGTGTCCACCACAGTGCCCAGCATGTTGCAGGCGCTCAGGAGATGGTGGCCATCCATATTCTTTTAATACCTCTAATTGGTGTTTCTTCAGTGTGAGTGGTAATGCTTGCCTGCCTAGCCACTGCTTATGATGCAGTTACTGACAACAATAACTAGGGTCCAGTAATTTGTTCAGTAAAATGTTCTGCTCAGCACTTGGGAAAACTTGACCCTTAAAATTACTGCTGTTGCTGGCACAGCAGCATGGCACACATGGCACACATGGAAAGGAATCATTCCATTTGTAAACTTGTTGCTCTAAAATGGTTTTTGAAATTGTGTCTGCCATTTCATCCCAGAGAATCATAGAAAGTGGGAGGGACGGCGGGGCATCTGTTTTGTCCCGCTGGACTTGCAGCTGGAATCACCCCAAAAGTGGTAGCAGTGGAATTCCTACCAGGCAGTGCCCCAAACCATCCTGATATAGGGCCTGTTGTGATTCCAAACAAAGAAGCACTAAACGCTGGGGTGGTTTGTTTAAAGCAATTACTGAGTCCTTGCCACAGACAGCAAGAGGACAGGGTTCGGGTGTTCCGCTTGGGTATGTCCACAGCGAGGTGGTCAGGGTGTGGAGTGTTATGAGTGTTAACGGAATTTGGTCCAGAGGTGGTCAGGGTATGGAGTGTTATGAGTGTTAACGGAATTTGGCTCAGGGCCAAGGCTTGTTTCTTTCAGTGGTGTCTTGGGCAACAATCTAGATACTCCTCTTTGTTTTTTTTTTTGTTTTTTTTTTTTTTGAGAGGGCGTCTCAGTCCTCTGCTGCCCAGGCAGGAGTGCAGTGGCACGGTCTTGACTCACTGCAACCTCTGTGTCCCAGGTTCAAGCGATTCCCCTGCTTCAGCCTCCCAAGTGGCTGGGATTACAGGGTATCTCAGTTAGCCTGCTACCACGCCCAGCTAATTTTTATATTTTTAGTAGAGACAGGGTTTCACCATGAACAACCTAGATACTTTTATTGGTACCTGAGAATTGTTTGAGGCTTCAGTTCTGGTTCAAGCCTACTGGGAAATCTGGCAGCTGGCTGGGCTCACAGAGCAGTCAGGGCACCCTGATTTTTGGTCAGGACACAGAAAGAAAGCACTAGAGAAGCTTGTGTTTGTTGAATGTCCATTGTGTGCTGGCAATGTACCAGGAACTTCATGTTCATCATCTAGAATCTCCTTCTTGGTACATATTATCTTCCATCTTTGAAATATGAAGATTCTAAACCTCAGTGAAGCTAACTGATCACCTGTCAGTCTTTTCTGCCATGCCTGTATCCACTGACTTCAGTCACCATGATGATATTGACTCACCTGCATTCAGCACTTCTGAAGTGACAAGGACCTTCCCCACTGGCAAGTTTATTTTATGCTCAGAACAGTCTTGTGGGAGGTGAGTTTTCATGGTTCCCTCTCTTGTAGTTGAAGACTGTGATTTGTCAGAGGGAGACTCAGAGGGATCTGCTGGAACGCCTTCAATGTCCAGGAAGTGAAGAAGCTAAAATGTGAACTTCATCCTCTCACTCCTAGTCCTGTGCTTTTCTCACTGCATGTTCTCAGTTACTTGTTGGGGGCAGAAAGGGAGAAACTGGAGAAACTAAGGATGTTGAAAGGTATTGCTTATATAGCTGCTTTTTAAAATCACCTATACTGACCATGAGTTTCTTAGGTAGGACCCATATGTCATCTAGTGGGATCCTGGCAGTGTCTGAATCAAGAATGGTCTTTAGTGTTATGCATATTTGTGTACATATTTAAAATTAAGAGCTGTATTTCACATTTCACAGCGTGTAGGTGTACTTCTTTGGGGGACTAGTGCAATTATTGTGCTAGAGAATAGAGAGCTAAGGCAAATTTCACTTTGTAGGTGAGAAAATTAGACCCAGTGAGGTTAATTATTTTCCTGGCTTTTGCAGCATTGCTACTAGACTTTGCAATCATTCCTTGGTTTTCACTGTGAAACATTTTCCTTCCCTAACCAGACCTAGCTGAAATAGCCTTTTTGCCCTGAAATACTTATTGGTTTTTATTGTTGCTGTTTTGTTTTGTTTTGTTTTTAAGATTGTGGACTATCTGGTTTATGTGCAGAGGAAATGGATTTGGGGGTAGTTTCAATTCAGGAATCACTCACTTTTGTATTATTATTGTTGTTGTTATTATTTACTGTCACCCAGGCTGGAGTACAGTGCTGTGATGTCGACTCACTGCAACCTCCGCCTCTTGGGTTCAAGCAGTTCTCTGCCTCAGCCTCCTAAATAGCTGGGATTGCAGGCGCCTGCCACCACACCAGGCAATTTTTTTGTATTTTTAGTAGAGATGGAGTTTCACCATCTTGGCCAGGTTGGTATTGAACTCCTGACCTCGTGATCCACCTGCCTTGACCTCCCAAAGTGCTGGGGTTACAGGCGTGAGCCACCACGCCTGGCCACATATGTATTATTAACTTCTGCCATTACGTAGTTGGTGTCCAGTGTTGGGCCTCAGGACCTGCTGCACTGAGCTGGACCTGGTGTCATGGCTGGTTTCCCTTGGGCTCCCTGTGGATTTTGGCTTCCTCCCTATTGAATGGTACTATAGATGGGAATGAGATTCAGACCTGAGTGAGAAACAGGAAATCCAGCCTTAGTTTCTCTCATCCCACAAGTTAGGGTACTCATCAAATGCATGTCAATTTAGGTGGTGTTTCTCAATTAATTGGGACTGACAAAGTAAAATGAAATTGCTTCATACCAACCCTTCATCCAAATACTGGTAATCACTCTCTCCCTGTTGTATTCCCTTCCCACTCTCTGTGTTAATTTCCTATTGCTGCTGTAACAGATTACCACCAATTTAGTGGCTTAAAATAGCTCAGATTGATTCCTACATTTCTGTAGTTTGGAAGTCTATCACACATCTCACTAAGATAAAATCAAGGTGTTGGCAGGGGTGCATTTTTTCTGGAGGTTCTGGGAAAAAAATCCACTTCCTTACCTTTCTGGCTTCTAGAGATGACCTGCATTCCTTGGTCATGGCCACTCCCTTCATATTCACAGCTGGCAACATGACATCTATCACCATGTCTCCTTCCCTGACTCTCCTCTTCTGCCTCCTCTTCTACTTTTAAGGATCCTCGTGGTTACATTGAGCCCACTGAGGTAGCCCACAATAATGAATATCCTTATCTTAAGCTCAGATGATTAGTAAACTTAATACCTCCTGCAGTCTTCATTTCTTTTTGCCATTCTAGGTAACAAATTTACGGGTTCTGGGGATTAGGATATGGACTTTTCTGAGGGCCGTTATTCTGCCAACCATATTCCCCCACTTTTCTTCCTTTTATGTCAACTCTGTGGTAGAGCATTTCAGCAAGATCAGAAAATATGCAATATTCATACATATTCCAATGGCAAACATTACAAAGAAATCAAGTCTCTTTTACTAATCTTAGATTAGATCTCAACATCCTCACACAGATGCTACTAATCAATTGCAATTGGCTTACAAGATGAAATCAATTTGCTTTTCTTGATGTAGATGTACAATTTACAATATATGATTTGTGTCAGGGAATACTATAAGGCAAATTTCCTGTATTGCCTTTTGAAATGGCATATTTCTTATTTGTATATTTATTTTAAAAATAAAATTAATGTGTTCACTAAATAAGATTTGGAAAGTACTTGTTGATTCCTTTCCATATGGATTTTTTTTAAATATTATTTAGACATGGTTGAGGTCATACTATAAATGCAGAATTTCTTTTTCTTTTTCTTTTTCTTTTTGATGGAAATCGGAGCCTGGATTTACCACTGATAAAGCTCTATTGGGGAATGTGGCTTGGATGACTGGCCTGATGGTTTGCTGTTAGGGTACCTTCCTAGCGAAAGGCAGGGCCAGGGAGCTTATATGCAATTTTTAATGTTGTCTTTTTAATCAACATTTCATAGGTGTTTTCCATTTTACGAAAATCTGTTTATGAACTACTTTCAATGGCTGCTTAAGGATGATTATCAGAGTTTAACCATTCATTTCATAATTGGATAGTTTGGTCATTCCCGGTTTCTGTTGTTGTAAGTAACCCTACAATGGATATCTTTATGCCAAAAGCATTTCCATGTCATCCTCAAATCTAAACAGCTGTAAAACACTGGGTGAAGCCCATCAAACCTCTGAGAATTCACAAATAGTAAAGATGTTATTTTCTTTTCTTGCAGATGCAATTAAAATGCATTCTCTAGGGCGGAACTGATATTTTCAACCTTAAAGAGGTGCCAGAGAAGATACTTAGACAAGATGAATGTTGCTGAGCCAGGATTCTCTAAACAAAAATAGGCTTATTCCTTCCATCTAGCGATTCAACTCTTTGCTTTCTTCCAAATCCTTCCATGTAGCTATTCAACTCTTTGCTTTCTTCCAAATCCTTCCATGTAGCTATTCAACTCTTTGCTTTCTTGCAAAGAAGTAAGTCCGTGTATCATTTTGTAAGGCAGTGTAGTTAGAGTCAGGAATCTCCTTGTGAAGTTCTCTCTGATTCGGCTCATTTGGACCCCTAACTCTGTTGATAGAAATGTTCTCAATGACAGAGCTGATTCAGTGGTATTCTCCTTGCACATGAATCAAAAGTGAGTTTATTTTAAAATTAAATTTGATCTTTTCATTTAAAAGGGACACTCACTTAAAGAGGATCCCTCTTCATGCTAACCATATATATATATATCATTCTATATTAAGTTTGAAAGTTGTTGTATGTTCAGTTCATGGGATTCATACAACCAGTGAAAATGCTGTCATGAGAGACATTGAGTTCGGGATGGGTGATGTCAGTGATAGAGAGGGAGGGAAAGAGAAAGAGAGAGTGAGGGAAGAAAAATAGATGACCATGAGAGGAAAGTCTTGCTAGGGCTTACATCACAACCCCATGCCAAAATAGTTGGTAAGATCTGCCATTTTAGCTGATCTTGAATCTCTCTACCTCCCTCCCCAGGTAGTTTGGTAGATGGATTGAGTGGCCCATTCATTCTAGGAAACTGTGCTAGATTTCCCTTAGCGTATTTGTTAGGTGTTAAAGCCTGAGAATGGATTTTAAGATAATACTTTCAAAATCCAAGACAAAAATAATGACTGGACAGCTGGAATTACTTTTATTTTCATATGATATTAGCTCTTTAATATTTGTCTTATTCTTATGAATGTCTCATATTAAAAATAAACTGCTACCAGTAGCCCAGTTGAAAAACAGGCAAAGGATATATAAAAAGAACAGATCACCGAGAAGGGAATAACTTTGGGGGTATGATAAGATGTCCACCCTCACTGATAATTAAAAAAAAGAGTAAAACCACACTAAGATACTATTTTTCAGTTCTCAGATTGGTAAACATTCAGAAGTTTGCAAGCATGCTCTATTGATGAGGCTATGAGGAACGGCCATTCTCACACATTGCTGGTGGGAGTGTTAGTGCCCATGACCCTGTGGAGGTCAGTTTGGCAGAATCTGTCAAAATTGCAAATGCATGTGTTCTTCGACTCACCACTTGTAAGATTTTATCCTACAGATGTACTTGCAGATGCATGAAATGATTACTGTACAGGGTTATCCATTAGAAACAATGGAAATGTCCATGAATTAGGGTAAGGGTTGAATAGGCAGCGGAGCACACAAATAGCAGAATGATGCTTTGTGGCTACAGGAAAGAATATGGGATCTCTCTACTTCTTTAGAAAGATATTTAAGATATATGAAGAAGGGCAAAAAGTAAGGTTAAAAAAGGGCAAAACCATATTTGTATTTATTTACATTTGTTTTCAAACCTCTGCAAGAATACATGCAAAATAAACAAAGAAACATAACCTGTCCTGGGTGGGTGAGGGTTGGAACTTGGTAGATTGAGGGACAGGGCTGAGAGTGAGACTTTTCCCTATATATATATTTTTAAAATGTTAAGTAATTGCTTTACCTATTCAGTAATTTAAGTAAAAAACAGTAACGTATTAAATAAGAATATTATCCTAGAAACTATCTAAAGTCAAAGCAGAATGTAAACATGTTTCTCATCCGTGATACCATCCTGTGAAGATAGTGCAAATTGCTTTTGGAATTTCACTGAGATTCTGTTTAGCATTTGAAAATCTCGGAATTTCACTGAGATTCTGTTTAGCATTTGAAAATCTCGGAATTTCACTGAGATTCTGGTTAACATTTGAAAATCTCAGAATTTCACTGAGATTCTGTTTAGCATTTGAAAATCTCTGAGAGTGATGAGTTCTCATAGCAAAGCACAGGATTTAGAACCAGGCAGATGAAGTTTCAATTTCTGGCTGCGCCACTTGTAGGCTTTATTATTTAACAAATTTTATGATCTGTAAAATGCTGATAGTGATATTTGTCTTCTGGTGTTGGAGATATTAAAAGCAGTACCATTTTTTATGAGTAGTAGGTATGGCACATGGTACCAGGCAGGTGATCAAAAATTGTTGGCTCTTGTTTCCTCCCCTATCTCTTGAAAATGACTCCAGTTCTTGAAAGAACTAAAGCAAAGAGTATAACCCCGCCTGATCATGGTTTATATTCTTTTTGGTGAGATTACATTATGTTTACAAATAGTTCATTCTAAATATTTTTCTAGGTGTTATGTTATATTTTTTATACATTTTTAGATATTGATGTTGTTTTACTTTTTTCTTGTTGTTCGGAATTGTTGGGTTAGGCGGATTAGGGCCAAAATCTTGGTGCTGCTGCTTACTAATTAGTTAACCTTTGGGAGTTCCTTTACGTTTTTGAGCCTCTGTCTTCTTATTTGAAAAATATGAACAATGATATAATTACTTCAGAGGCTTTGAAAGAGAAGCTGCTTTGAGGGAACAGACCAGAAGGAATGTCTCCGCACAGCTTTGGGAAGGCTTGGCCCATCAACCCCGCCAAGCCGTTCCTGGGGGAGGAGGTGCTGGGGAAGACCTCAGGTTTGCTGTCTCATAAAGACAGTTAGGAGGCTTTCTTGTTACAGGGAGAAGCTCTGGCCTCTTGCCACCCTTCCTACAAGACTGGCTTTTCTGTAACTTTAGTCAACATCAGAATTACCTTGGGATCTTGGTAAATGTGCACTTAATGGGTTTCTAAACCCAGAAGATACTTTCAGTAAGCCTGGAGCCCAACCTAGGATCCTTGACTTGAACACTTTCCTGTGTTGTTCTAATGCAGTGGCCCCGCAGCCCGTAATCTGCTAGACATTGCACTGGGTTTTGAATTCTGCAAAGAAAGGCCCTATTCAAATATTTTTACTTAAAATGTTCTCCTGTAAACAGCACACAGCTAGTTCTTGTTTGTGTCTCTGTGTGTGCCTACATGTGTGTATGTGAATTATGTACCTGTGCGCAACAGGGTGACAATCACTGCCCTTTAATTGGAGTGCATAGTCCATTTACATATAGTGTAATTATCAACATCTTTTAATTTAAGAGTACCATCTTAGTATCTATTTTCTATGTGTTGTATAAGTTCTTTGCTTCTCTTTCCTTCTTTTCTGTCTTCTTTTGAGTGAATCAAGTATTTTTTAGTATTCCATTTTATCTCTTGTATTGCCTTTTTATTTTAGAACTGTTGTAGATTTATAGAAAAAAAATGTGACTATAGTACAGAGAGTTTCTATATACCCCACACCAGTTTCCCCTGTTGTTACCGTCTAATATCAATACGAAACATTTGTTATAACTAATGAATCAATATTAATACATATTATTATTAGCTAAAGTCCATATTTTATTCAGATTTTCTTAGTTTGTACCTAATGCCCTTTGCCTATTTCAGGATCCCATTAGGATACCACAGTACGTTAGTTCTCATGTCATTTTTAGGATCTGTTTGGATTTAACAGTTTCTCAGACTTCCTTTGTTTTTGATGACCTTGGAAGTTTTGAGGGGTACTGGTCAATCGTTTTATAGAATATCCCTCCGTTGGGGTTTGCTGAACTTTTAACTATACCTTTTTGTGTTCCTCTTGTTTTAGTGGTCACTGTAGACCTTTACCTTATCTTTATTACAACATATTCTAGTTTCAAATATTATATTATTTTATGAACAATATAAGAACCATGAAACACTGTAATTCATTTACTCTCCCCCTACACTTTGTGCTCTTGTTGTCACACATGTTCATGTTATAAGTGTTATTTTTTGCTGTAATCAGTAAATATTTATAAAATATTTTAAAAATACGTAATGAAACTAAAATTTTAAAAAGATTTAAAA
This sequence comes from Chlorocebus sabaeus, assembly GCF_047675955.1. NCBI lineage: Eukaryota > Metazoa > Chordata > Mammalia > Primates > Cercopithecidae > Chlorocebus > Chlorocebus sabaeus. Next base: position 138,296,527 of record NC_132911.1, on the reverse strand, counting down.
TTGAAAAAGGATTTTATTAAAATATTAAAATATTTTTAAAAGGGTAAATACAAATTTACCTGCATAATTCACCTTTCTGGTATTCTTCATTTTCTCCCTGCAGGTATGGGGTTCTATTTGATACATTTTTCTTTAGCTTGGATAACTTGTTTTAGCATTTCTTGTGTGCTGGTAGGCTAGAATTGAATTCTCTCGATTTTTGTCTATTTGAGAATGTCTGTATATGGTCTTCATTTTTGAAAAATATTTTGATAGCCATAGACTTCTAGGGGGACATCACTCTAAAAATGTTCCATCCCTTTTCATCCTTTCTTGTTTCTAACCCTTTCTTGTTTCTAACCACGTTGTTTCTCTATGTGTAATGAGTCTTTTTCTCCTAGTTGGCTTTAAGATTTTCCTCTTTTTTTTTTTTTTTTTTTTGGTTTTCATCTTATTAACGTCAGCAAGTCTAGGTGTGCTTTCCTTTATATTTACCTTACTTGGGGTTTGTTGAGCTTTTGGATCTGTGGGTTGATATTTTTCATCAGTTTTGGACTATTCTCAACCATTATCTCTTTATTCCTTCTGCTTCATTTGTTCTCTCCTTTCCCTCTAGGACTATAATACCACATATATTAACACATATATATTAATACATATATGTGAGGCACTAATAGCACCTCACATTAAGGTGATCTCTCTCTCTCTCCCTTTAATTCTTCTTTCTTTTTATGTTTCAGTTTGTATAGTTTGTATGATTTCTACTTGCCTTTCTTCAAGCTTACTTATCCTTTCTTAGGATATATTAAATCTGCTATTAAGACCACCAAATACGATGTTTTAATTTCTAGGATCATTTGGTTCTCTTATCTTTTCCTTTTCCTTTTCCTTTTCCTTTCCTTTCCTTTTCTTTTTTTCCTTCCTTCCTTTCTTCCTTCCTTCCTTTCTTCCTTCCTTCCTTCCTTCCTCCCTCCCTCCCTCCCTCCCTCCCTCCTTCCCTCCCTCCCTCCCTCACTTCTCTCCCTCCCTCCCTCCCTCCCTCCCTCCTTCCTTCTTTTTGTATCTTGCTTGAGCTCCTGGGCTCAAATGATCCTCCTGTCTCAGCTTCCCACGTAGCATTTTTTTTTTTTGTAGTTTTTGTTTCTCTATTACATTTTATCATCTGTTCACACTTGTTTTTATGTTTTTCCTAGAGCCTTTAACATATTTGTTCTAGTTACTTTGATGTTTTTGTTTAATAATTTTAACATCTGGGGCACCTGCACATCAGTTTCTATTGAATTTTTTTTCCTTTTTCTTTTTTCCCTGCAGGGCTGCAGAGATGTTTTTCTTCTTGATTTGATGTCATCTTTTCTTGCTTCTTTGCATGCCTCACAATGTTTTAATGCCAGACATTATGCCACATATGCCAGACATTCTATGTGAAAAAACAGTAGACTGAGGTAAACAGTAGTTGGCCTTGGGAAAGTATATGTTACTAGTGTGGGGGACTGTGCAGAAAAGAGTTAATATAGCAGGCTTGGCTGCTGTCCTTTGAAAGATCTGCTTACAAGCTTGGGCTGGCATCTGAGAACATGGACTTCCAAGAGAGTTTATAGCACCTCACTGTTAAGAGGAGCTTACACTTTCTAAAGTATTTATACAAACAGTGCAATTTATGCTGAATACCTGCCTTTTTTCTGGGAGTATAGAATTTTGGTGCATGCTAGGCAGAGGGTACTTACATGATCAGCCATCACTAAAATCTCTGATCTCTGAGCTTCTAACGAGCATCTCTGGTTGACAGCATTTCATAAGTATTGTCACAGATCCTTGCTGGGGGGTTAAGCATGTGCTCTGTGGCTCCACTTGGAGAAGACCCTTGGCAGCTTGCATCTGGTTTCTCCTAGCCTTCACCCCATGTGTCTCTTCCCTTTGCTGCTTTTGCTTTGTATTCTTTTACTGTAATAAAGTGTAGCCATGAGTATGACTATATGCTGAGTCTTGCAGGTCTTCTCAGTGAGTCATTGAACCTGAGTGTGGTCTTGGCAACTCAAGAATGAATAAATCTAATTTGTAGTTGAGCTGGGTCTGGGTCTGGGCTCTGAACAGCTCTAGAGTTGGTTTTCACTATCTTCGGATATTCTGAGAACAGGATCAGGACTTTGCTTTCAGCAAGGTTGACCATCTGAGCACCAGTGAGATTCCAGAAATCACGTTGTGTTTTACAGCCCAGCACTGGCCTTCTCAATCATACAGGCTCTCTACCAGCTTTGCAGGTCGGCTGCCAGCATCTCAGGATGCTACAGAGTTTCTGTTTCTCTCCAGCTCCACCCCGGGCCTTCTGTTTATTAAACATCTCTCTCCCGCCTTGCCCTGCCCAGGGAACTCTTTGGAGAGTTGGCGGTGCACTTGGTGAAGGCCTTGTGTACTTTGTAAGGGATGAATTTCCTCTCCCCTTTCATCGGTGGCCCCAGCTTCAGCCCGCAACCCTCTTGCACGTGGTGAAGTTCTCCATTTCACAGGGAAGAGGTTGATGGGTCACTATGCTGGAGATAAAAGTAGGAGAAAAGGAACTGGTGGATACCTTGGTCTCTAGCATAGCGACCTATCCACCTCTTGTCTTTTTCTAGAATTAGTTCACTTAGATTTCTTTGTATCCTCAGCAGTCTGATAGCTCTAAGTTGTTAGTGTGAGAGCAGTGGTTTCTTGTGGTTTTCTGCATCCTAGCTGGAAGCAGAAATACTCCAACCCTGTGATTCTCAGAGTGCCTATCAGTGCCTGCACAATGTGGGTGCCTATCAAATGTACCTATTGCCCCTGCTCCAACATACACAGAACTGGAAGCTGGGAGTAAGGAGCAAGGAGGGTGACTGAGACAGCAGACTGGCTGATGTGAGTAATCTGGGTGGGTGCAGAGTCACAAGGAGAGAATTCACTGCCAGCTGTCATGCAAGAGTATTATCAATGCAGCATTACCTGTCGGTAGTTCAGGAAAGACTGGGAGATTCATGGACCCTTGGGACTGTACCCATGGGAGAAACAGCAGTGCACAGGTTTGATGGAAGGCCTGAATCCTACAGCACAAGACCTTTCTTTTTTGACGTTAGAGATGGTGGCTCTATGGTCAGACTATCATAGAATCTTGGATTCCCACTTATTACCTGTGTGGTCTTGGGCAAGCAGTCTCCCCTCTGCAGCTTACCTGTAGCACGGAGATAAAAGAAGTACCTCTTCTTGCCACTATACACGTTGTGATTAGTCAGGAAGTAAGTAAAGAGGGCTTGTCACTTTGTTCTCAAATGTTAGTTCTCTAGAGACTCCATTCTGGTTTCTTCTTTTTTTCATCACAGGACTGTCCTGACTCTACAATCTTCTTTTCTTTCATGACTTTGTTTAAGATTCTTGGTGCCTGTGGCATGTTCTTTTTGTTCACAGAGTCATATTCACCTAGTTCCTCTAATGTGGCACATTCTTTCATGATGTACCTACCACATAAATATGTCACTGAGACAGAGTCCCACTCTGTCGCCCAGGCTGTAGTGCGGTGGCGTGATCTCAGCTCACTGAAACCTCTGCCGCCCAGGTTCAAGCAATTCTTCTGCCTCAGCCTCCTGAGTAGCCGGGATTACAGGTGCCTGCCACTGCACCTGGCTAATTTTTGTGTTTTTAGTAGAGATGGGATTTCACCATCTTGGCCAGGCTGGTCTTGAACTCCTGACCTCTTGATCCACCTGCCTCAGCCTCCCGAAGTGTTGGGATTACAGGCGTGAGCCACTGCACCCGGCCAAGAAGCTTTTACCAGTTGTGTCTCCCACACGGAATTCTTAATAAATGGCCTCCTTCTAACATTGAATGTCTCTCTCCTCAGCGGCCCTGCCCTTCACTGCTGGACCTGCTGCCTATGCTTTCAAAAAGTGTGATTCTCCTGCAGAAGGGCCTTGTTCTGCCCTTGCCCCGCCATTCTTTCCTCGTCACTACCTCTCACCCATTTTTTGCATTGCACAGGACATGCCACAAGGCCCCAGCACTGTAGGAAGTTTGCCCTTTGACTTATTCCTCTGTAAAGCTCCAAGTGCACCAAGAGCTTTTCCTGATTTATGGAAAGCACGTCAAAATTTGGTGTGTGAATGTGTAAGTCCACAAAAGAATTCAGGTCTGAAATTCACAGTTTTTGAGATTTGTGCATTTTGGAGACTCTTCAGCGTGACTTCATGCTGACCCTTGCTTCTTACTTTAGACACTTTTTTTGCTTCTGAAACAGAATAACCCTCTCCACTGTTTGACAAATAGCTCAGATCACTCCTCTGCCCCTGACCTCCAGAAGGTGAGACTTGCCTTCTCTTCTGTGGCCATCAGCCTTTTGGTATAGATGTGTATGCTGTTTCACAAGGGAAACCATCCACGCCTTCATCTTGAAAAGACACTATTTAAAGTTTATGTTTGATGTATCTCTAAATGCAATTGAATCTTCAAAAATGTGCACCATGAAGCCAGAGAAATCTATTGGCTGTTGTCAGCCTAAAATTTGCATAACTAAAAGTATTTTCATAGAACTAGTGAGAAGCAAGAGAGATCTCAATCACCGATGTCATTATCATTGAGAAACTTTTCCTGAGAATGCCATATAGAATACATGATACCACGATTTGACATTCAGAATTTTAAGAAAAAACATAAGTACAAATAAAGTACTAAATGTTCATTTGTTTTTTTGATGCAAAGCATATGAAATGTTTACTTATGTATTCAACACATTTTTTTTTCTGGATAGCAGGCACATCTGTGTCAGGCACCATGACGGGTCAGAGGATTTCAGGATGAAGCCAGGCCTCTAGTCTGCCAGGGTTACAAGTCTGGGGAGAGCCAAGTAGACATCAAAAGCAACAGCAAATATGTTAAATGATCCAAAAAGTTATGTGCAAGGTTCTGTGGGAACCCAGAAAACCAGCAAACTAATTATTCCAGCTTTATCAGTTTTTAAAAATTATGTTTTAATTGGATTAATATATTATCCTGTTGTGTAAAACCTGTAGCTTAAAAAACGTGTAGCAACCAGAAAGCTCTCCAATTGACTGATACCCACAAGTCAAAGGGAATTAGTGTAACCTCTTTTTGCATTCCTGATGATGAAATAGGTCCCAAAGGCCTTTATAATGTGTCAGTGTGAAAGGGAAATGGTTGTATGTACAAAAGACACGAGGCATCTGAGCACCTAGAATGCTAAGGAGCTTGGGTGCTCGGTTGAACAAAGGTGATGTTTGGATGAGGTCAGCTGAGGATGTGGCCTGGTAATTTTCTCCTAGTTTCCAGTCTAAACTTTGTCAGCAAGGGAGTGAAAGCAATCAAATGATCTCAAATAAGCAGATTGGAAGCCACACATTTATAAATAGTTCAAAGTAATAGCCTGAGAGTCTCAGTACCACCTCAAAATGCTGAGTCATCTGGCATTGCTTATGACATTGCGGTTTTATTTATACTACAACTCCTCCTGTTACCCGGAAGATGGTTTCATCTTTCCACGAGAAAATTCCACCACAAGGTTGAATGTTTAAATATCTAGCATTAGAATAAATAAGACAGGTGGGCTGGTTTCTTTGTAATGGCCATGTGCTTGGCGTTACACAGGTATTTCCTGTGCATTACCTTATTTTGCCCTGAAAAACTCTACCAGGTAGGTATTAACATCCCCATTTTATGGATGAAGACACTGAGGCCCAGAGTCTTGTTTAGTAATGTGCTCAGGAGTATCACAATTTCTGTGCGCTAGAGTTGGGATTTTGATCCACGTCTCTGTAGTGAAAGCTACTCTGTCTGTGTTAGTCCACGCTTTCTCATTTTCAAGTGAAGCAGAGGAACTTATTTACCCCTTTGTCCTTTTTCCTCTCACTGCTTTGCTTATTTAAGCCTGGAGCTATATGTTTAGCTCTCAAGACTGAAGCAAAATCTTCAAACAAAATGCTGATGGAGTGTAAAGTTAGCAGCCAGAGCATTTTCTAGGTTCAGTGGAAATTACTGAACCAAGGGGCAGAGAGAAGGAAGTAAAGCATAGAGTTTCTGTTGGTGGTGTTTGTCTTGCTTTGCGGTTCTGAATTTGCAAGAAAGTGGAGAATCTGAGATTCCACATGGTTTTCTTGTTAATTTTGAACGTGGCGGGTGGGGCTGGGGGTGGGAGGTACAGCACGGCCATGTGGTGGTGGCAACAGGGGCCATTTGTTAAATTGGTTAGAAATGTAGTGTCTCTGCTTTTTAGCCATCTTAGTGCCATCCTCAGCTTCATTCTATTTTAGATGTTTAAAGCACCTCTGGAAAAAAAAAGAGGAAATGGGGTTGTTTTATGTTACATTAAAATCCTGTCTAAGAGTGTGCAGTATATTCTCTGGAAATATTGCATTTTTGACACAAGCGATTACAAAAAAATCAATAATCAGAGAACGCTAAAGAGTCTTCTAAGCCCTTGCACAAAAAGCAATTAGTGTGGATTGATTTACTGTTATTTATTGTGATGAGATAATTGCCTCAACACAAGCCATTTTTGAACTTGTGGTATGCCACGGTTTTAAAACATTTATTTTCTTAAATTGTTTAATTTGTCTCTGGCCTTATTTTAAAACCAAGATAGCTTTGTGCTTACTAAATTATATGAAGACCTGGCGTTTTCTCTCTTGATCTTTACCGCACGCTGTTGTTCCCCCCCCCCCCCCCCCCCCCCCCCCGTTGTGACTAACCCTGGATGGAATGTAAGTCCCAGCCTCATGCTCTCAGGTTTATAAATCCTGAAGAGATAAGGCAAAAAAAAAAAAAAAAAAAAGAAAAAGAAAAAAATTAAAAGATTTTTCTCTCCCAGCGTGGATGGTGCCCAGTGGACTTGGCTTTGAGCCTGTCTGCTTTCAGGAAGCCTTGGATTATAGACCAGAGTGTGACCTACCAAATCTGCCTGAATTATATTTGGCCACTGGGACAAGGAGAAGGGAATGATGTTCTCATCACCAGATATCCTGTAAACATCAACATTACTTTGAAATCTTTAGTACAAACTTCTTTACATGCTAACATGAGCCCATGAAAATCTGCTTCCCCCTCGCTCCTTGGTCCGAGGGCCTCTTCCTTTCGGGCGTGTGTCTCTTGATGTCTCTTGGCTTCTGCCTCTGTGTTTCTTTCCCCTTGTCTGTCTCCTGTGACTGTCTGTGGGTCACGGGGGCCTGGGTGTGGTTGTTTGGGTCAGGTGGAGTGCACCGGTCCCGCACATTGCCCTGTGTACACATGGTTCACATTCCCACTGAGCGTAGGCTGGAGAAGAAGATGAGCATTCTAGGTGCAAATGTTCTTTAGGAATTTTCCTTATGAGCATCACCATGTATCTTGTAATTTACAGTCTTGGTCCTTTATTATGAATATGCGTTTTTTTTCAAGTTGCCCGCTGCCCAGTCTAGGGGTGCAGATCTTTGGCCATTGGCCTGGTGATCAGTATTCTTCTTGCTTCAGGGTGGGGAGCCTTCATGTGGCCCTGCTGCAATGACTCTCAGGCACTGAGCAGCCTCTGGGGATAAACTCATATTTCTATGAAACATTTCCATCTGTCAGCCTGTGTCATCATCCAGAACATTCTGGAAGAGTCACAAGCTTTACTGGGTGACTCTGGGTAGATAATGGGCCTCGGGGTTCAGAAATTCAGTGTGATGGAATTCCTCCGAGTGGAAAAGAAGTTTATCGTGGGCACCGTTAACATGCAATAGCGAGGTGAGTCCGGCAGTCAGGCAATCACGTTTTTGTTTCCGCGTGTTCCATTCTGAGTCTCTGGTGCCCAGTGCTCCACTGGCTATGGTGGAACCCAGCAGTAGCAGAAGACATGGCTTTTGTCCTAAGGAAGCTCAGCCTACCTGGGAGACAAGATAGACCCTCCCTGGAAGAGGCCATCAGTCAGTGTTTTCCACGCTGTGCTCTCTAGAACACTAGTTCCCTGGGATGTCGGCAGGTGTTAGGTAGTAGGGACACAGTACACAGTGATTTTCAGTCTCATTTTGGCTGGAGAAGTCCCTCTCCTATTTTCCCCAAAGTGCCTGCCAGCACTTAAACAGACTTTGGGAAACACGGGCTATCAGAGAACCCAGAAGTAGAGAAAATAGTATAATGAACCCCATGTATGTCTGTCACTTCAGTGGTTTCTGGTCACACTCAGAGTTAAAGCAGAAATCCTACAGGTGGCCACAAGCACCTGCCCTGCCTGGCCTCTGGTTCCCGCGCTGCCTTGCCCCCCACCCTCCGTTGCAGATGTGGCGCGTCCCACTCCATCTCCATGCTTGGTTGCACCTGCTCTTCCCACTTCTCATTCTGCTTTTCTCCCGGGTAGCCACACGGTGCTTCTTTCACCTCCTTCAGGTCTTGGCTCAAATGCTTTATTTTGATGTGTTTAACAGCATCAGTGGGTTATATATTTACTTGTTCATGATGTTAGAATGTAAATTCTTTGAAGCCCTTTGTTTAGTTTTTATCCTACTCCCAGCACCTATGCAGTGCTTAATAAATATTTGCTGAATGAACAAATCAGTAAATGAATAGGTTCTGTAGAAATTTAGTGTGATAGATTTATCATGGCCCAACTTCCAGGTGGAGGTGGGACTGAGCTCCTTCAAGGGCTTGGAGCCACAAGGGCACAGCGTTCAACAGATCTTCTGTTACTGGGCCATGCCTGGTCCTTCACTCCGTTCTGTGGCTTTGAACTCTCAGTTCTTCCCTCTTCTCACAGTTGCCAGAGGCCTCTTGAGGTTAATACAAGATAAAACATGTGTAAGTGCTTTAGAAAGGAGGTGCTCAGCTCAGGATAACCAAGCACGGTCCCAAGGCTCATGGGATTCTTCACACTCACCAGATGCAGTGAGCCAGGCCCTGGAGGATGCTGAAGGATCACAGCAGAGGTTCACTGCAGCCCACCAGGAGCCCTCCTCTTAGCAAAGAGCCAGTTTACTATCTGTAAGTGTATTGTTGTCTTATGTTGAGCACAGCAAACCTAGCTTCATTATTGTGTTATGTTCAAGAAGCCTTAATGGAGATTCCTGTAAGAGGGAGTGCATGTGATCTGTTTCTGGTGTGTTCTTTGGAAATCTGTGCAAATGCAGTCACAGTCAATCTTCACTGCTGCAGTGGTGTTAACTCTGACCTGCAGTGTTTGGTAGTTCTGTGGGCAGTTTAGATGGGGGTCTGTACAGAGCCAGGTCCTGAGGTGGGAATAGAGAGGGAAGGGGAAGAAATGGTGAGAAGGTTATGCTACTAGAACTTTGGGAGCTGGAATTGCTACTGTGAAAACAGCACCATCTTGTTGATGCTGTGATTTGAAATGCAAATTCATCTGCAAAACTGAAAATGCAGTATAAAAGCAAAAGTTGCAGAAATCATCCATCTGATCCATTAGCATGAGAGATTATTGCTGAGGTGGAGCTTGTTTGTGGTGAGCCTTGGTGATCAGTGCCCCAGTGGCCAAGGAGACTGGGGTGTGAACATTAGGATCCAACAGACCTTAGCTAGAACACTGGTTTGGCTGGTGACTAACTGCTTGACCTGCAGCAAGCCACTTAACTTCCCAGGGCCTTGTCAGCAAGAAGAGAATGTTTATATCTCCATCTTTACCCTAGGCGACTGAGGCATCTAATAAACACTCAGTGATAGCTGTCATTATCTGTTGCGAATTTGGGGTCCCCTCCTTAAGCTCGTCTTCCTCTATTGCTGCAAATGTAAACAGGAAGTGTTCAAACTCCAAATGCAAGTTAAAGGAATACCGTTGGTTCTCTTCCTTTAACTGAGGCAGTTTCCACTGTTCTTTGTGTAAACTGTCAATGGTAATAATTTGATGAACATCTCCATGCAGACTGCTCTGTTTACATTAGCTCCAGTCCTTGCAATTAAAGGAGCGAACATTCTCAGGGTTGCAGAGCTGTTAGGCAGTAGAGCTAGATTGAGGTCTGACTCCAGAAACCCCTGCCAATTAGGGGTGGTGAGAAGTGTCCCAGGCCACAGACCTCTCCACTGTACGTGGTGGGGAATATTTGTTGGAAGCATCTGTTCTGGTTGTTTTTTTTCCCCAGAAATAAAAGAGAGGTAAGACTGAAGAAGCTATCACTTCATCCTTTATGGGCTCAGATTAGATAAAATTGCTTTATAAGTCTCAGAAGTAACTGAATTAAGTCTGAATTCAAAGTTCTCAAGAACTTGGGATCCCACCCTCCCCCAGCCCAGCTACACACTTCTCAGGGTGACTTGGTGCTAGCTTGCATTTTAGGGGATTGATGGCCACCCCAGACATTAATGAAAAAGAACTTCATCTTCCTGTCGCATTTCCTCAGCTACAGAAGTGCTGTTGTAAATCTTACAGGTATCCTACCACCAAAACCCTTCGGGAAGCACTTGCATGATCAAGACCGTCTCTCCACCTGGGTAACTTGATATAAGCTTGGCAGTGCCAGAGTTATAGTTAATATTTCCTCTAGGCCTGTCACTGGGTCTTTAGAGAGAAATTCCTACTAAGCCTCCCTTTTGGAATATGTTATAGTTTCAGTGCAGTTTTCATCACACAGATGAAAGAAAATAAACCTAAAAATCACTCTGCATGTGCCGCGATAAGTGGTGTTGTCATCAGTGTTATTAATGTTAGTAATAACTACCAGTTGGATGCTATGTATCATTCTAGGCATTTAATGTAAGTTCTGTGTAATCCTCATAAAAACCTTGTGAAGGGGACCTCTGTTGCCTCTTTACCCATTTGGCCATACATTTCTTTTTACTGTCTTTCTTTCTTTACTTTTCTTATTGTGAAAGAGAATGTAAGTCCAGAATAGTACATATGGCGTGAAGATGTGGTGTGATGAATAATTATAAGGTGAACACTTGCATAGCTGCTGCCCAGAAATAGACCATTACCGGACACCCTCCTGCAGGACGTTCCTGAGACCACCCTTTCTCTGTCCCAAAAGTCACCACTTCCCGACTTCAATGACAATTACTAGGGTTGGTACAAAAGTAATTGTGGTTTTTGCCAGTAAAACACATGCTAAAGCACCTTGTTTAGAGATGTATACATGGATGGCATTATTTTTAATGGCAAAAACCGTAATTACTTTTGCATCAACCTAATACTTTTTTATTTCATTATAGTTTTGCCAACCATGTATGCATATCTAAACCACATCTAACTAATTTTTTTAAATTACTTTTTCTAGAGACAGAGTCTCGCTGTGTTGCCCAGGCTGGTCTTGAACTCCTGGGCTCCAGAGATCCTCTCACCTTGGCCCCCTGACTAGCTGGGACTACAAGGAGGACGTGTGCCCCACTTCTAGCTAATTAAAACAATTTTTTTTTGTTAGAGACAGAGTCTCAGTATGTTGCCCAGGCTGGTCTTGAACTCCTGGGCTTAACCATTTCTCCCACCTCAGCCTCCCGAAGTGTTGGGATTACAGGTGTGAGCCACTGCACCTGGCCTTGTATATTTGTTTTGAAGTTTGCTTCTTTACTCAGAGTTATATTGGTCAGACTGACCAGTTCTCACGTATAGCCCTAGTTCACTCATTTCTTTGCAGCACACATGCCATTGTGTGAAATATGACTCCCCCCTGTGAACCTAGCATGATGTTATTATTCATTTAATTGCAGGGAATAATTGGGTTCTTTCTGTTTTGTTGCTTTTATGAGCTCAGCTGCTCTGGACTCAGGACACCTGTGTTCTGGTATGCTTGTCCACCAGTTTCTTCAAGATACATACACCCACAGAGGACTTGCAGGCCATGGGATATGCACAGCTTCAGCTTTGCTAGCTGATGCTCAATTGTTTTCCAAAGTGGTTGCACCAGTTTGCAGCAGCATGCATTAGCCTCTCTTGGTCCGTATCTTGGTGTGAACTTTCCATGTTGCCAGTCTGGTAGCTGTGCAGTGACCTTCTATGTGGTTTTACTTTTATCTTCATGATTGTTAATGAGGTTGGGCCCCTTTTCATATGTTTTTTAGCTGCTTGGATCTCTTTACTTTCTTTTACTCTCCTTCCCTCCCTCCTCCACCTTTTTTTCTAGTAAAGTATCTGTTCAGCTAGTTTTTCATTGTTCTATTGGGAGATTTTGTTGTTTTCTTACTTGTCTTCAGGAATTCTTTCTCTCTCTTAAGTGTGGGTCATTTTTGGTTATATGTTAGGGATACAGTTTATCCTTATTTGGCTTTTCTTCACTTTCTTTGTGATGTCTCTTAAAGTTCTTAAATTTAATGTTTTTTTTTTAAAAAAAATTTTAACCAGATTTTTAGCTTTTTTCTTTTGTTGTTGTTGTTGTTAGGAGGGTTTGCTGGACTAACTGCACATGAATCGTTAACAGAAAGAGGCAGACAATCTTCCTTTCTCTTTTAGCCACATAACTGTATTTGAGCATCTGCCTGTGCTGGGCACTGCACTGGCTGCCAGGGGAGCATAGGTGAGCGGGTTCTGATGTAGTCTGTACTCTCAAAGGATTTGCAGCCTGTGGAGGGCGGATGTGGAGAGGCAGGTGGCAGTTACACCATAGCAGGGTTCGTGCCACAGCTTTACCAGGTGTTGGGGGACAGAGGAGAAGAAGAACTTACATCTTCCTGGGAGTGTTAGACAAAATTTCAGGGTGAAGGTGGGGCGAGTAAAGAGCAAGCTGAAGCTCATGAAGAATGGATGGGGGCCTAGCTGATGAACTTTCCCACTCTCAGTACCACAAGACAATGGGTCGACATTTTTAGTAACTTGGGGATAAAGAAAATGTTGAACTCATCAAGTTTGGCTCAAATCTGTGAAGCATAATAACATTGTCTTCTTTCAAAGCATAAGAGGGGGCATTGTTTTAAGTGAGGAGGTGGGTATTTATAGTGTCATCCCATGATTTATGCTTTGGAGATCTAAGGCTTGATGCGTTGCTTGGAATGAATGGGTCAGCGTTGAATCCAATGTGATCAACTTGTTCATTCAGACAAGTTTAGCTGATTTTCACTGTCAGTGGCATGTTTCACTAGATAACCATAGCCCCTTCTCACTTTGGTGTCATCTAGTATTAGAATCAATAGATTCTTTCTCGAGGGTATTGAGGGGAAGATACACAGAGCCTGACCCAAGGAACTCAGTAGAATAGAGCAATATCAGAAGAACAGAAGTAGATGCCTGCACACAACAGTTGAGAGATCCACTAAGGGGCAGGAACAGCCTCCTGTGTGCTGAAGTTGTTCTGAAAGTTAGTGAAGTAGAGAAAACAGGTGGGGAGTGTTCTTAATGAAAAAGGAATGGCTTGCAAACAGGAGTGGCAGTTGCAGGAGTGAGATGGTTTGGAGCAAGCTCCTGCACATCTCCCAATGTGCCTGGCTGACCGTCACAGAGAGGTGTGGGCAGGTCATCCGGGAATTTGTACATGACCCCATCTCTTCTGTGCAGTAAGTACATGTAATTGGCTGGCTGTCACAGAGAGGTAGTGGGCAGGTCTCTGGGGATTCGTACGTGAACCCATCTCTTCTTCTCTGCAGTAACTGCATGTACCTGGCTGACTGTCACAGAGAGGTGTGGCAGGTCATCTGGGGATTTGTACATGGCCCCATCTCTTCTTCTGTGCAGGAATTGCATATGCCTGGCTGAGTATCACAGAGAGGTGTGGGCAGGTTATTTGGGGCTTGGTACATGCTCTCCTTCCACTGCTCCCCCTGCCCTCACTTCTGTACAATACCTGCATGTACTTGGCTCACTATTACAGAGAGGTGTGGACAGGTCATCTGGGGCTCTCCATAGGCTCTGGCAGACCTTGAAGGCTCTGAGCAGGGGGCTGATAAAGACACTTGTTGTGTGAGATCATGTCCTATGCAGCAACATGGTTCAAGCTGGAGGCCATTATCCTAAGTGAATTAGTGCAAGAACACAAAACCAAATACCACATATTGTCACTTATACGTGGGTACTCACTGAGTACGTGTGGACACAAAGAAGGGGACAGTACACACTGGGGCCTGCTTGAGGCTGGTGGGAGGAGGATGAGGATTGAAAAACTACCTGTTGGGTATTATGCTAATTACGGTAACAAAATTATCTGTACACCAAACCCCCGTGACATGCAATTTACCGATGTGACAAATCTGCACATGTACCCCTTGAGCCTAAAATAAAAGTTAGAAAGAAAAGAAAGACACTTGTTGTAGAGAGAATGGCAGGATCAAGACTAGGGTAAGAAGGGCAGTTTGGAGACTTGACTTTGGTCCAGGACACAGCTGCCTGAGGGAAATCTGCTGATGCGGTGATGGGGTGTTCTGGATAGAGAGAGAGTGAGAATGCAAATGAGAAAGGAGCAGTATGGTTCAAGTCCATTGACCGAAGATGACCATGGAGAGAGATGTGGTCAGAGAAGTGGGCAGGTCTGGATCAGGCAGGCCTTGTAGAGAAGAAAGTTACCAGCTGGCCTGGCCTTCAAGGTCCTGGCATCTGGGAGGGAGGAGGTAAGATGTAAACATTCAGGACCTCTAGTAGATGGTGGTGAACGAGGTAAGAGGATTTAGTGGAATGCCTGTGAGTGTGGTGCCAGCCACCTCCAGTTCGTAACATATTGCTTGGCGTGTAGTAGATGCTCAGCAGATACTTTATTTATGAGTAAAGATAAGAGATCTTTTTGGAAAGAAATGGCAGCATGATTTGACATTTAAGTTTTATGTGAGGTGATGACATATTTTGCCTATTTTTCTTATCTTTCAGTGGATCATGGTTGATGGATCCTGTGATTGTCATTCCTCAAACTCAGACACTGGCATTAATTTCTCCATTCTCTTCCTTTCCCTCTCTCTCTCTTTTATTTCCTTTTTTCTTTCTTCCTTTCCTCATCTCTTTTTTTTGTGTGTGTGTCTTTTTACTTGTGGTAAATGAAGATTAACTGATGATTGGCTTGTATTAGTCCATTTTCTGTTGCTTATAACATAATACTTGAAACCGGGTAATTTATAAAGAAAAGGAATTTATTTCTCACAGTTCTGGAGGCTGTGAAGTTCAGGGTCAAGGGGCTGCATCTGGTTGAGAGCCTTCTTGCTGGTGGGGATTCTGCAGAGTCCCAAGGCAGTGCAGAATATCTCATGGTAAGGGGGCTGAGTGTGTTCGTGTGCTAGGGCATGTCCCCTTCCTCCTCTTAATAAAGCCACCAATTCCTTTCCCATGACAACCCATTAATCCGTCAATCCTTGAATGGGTAAATCCATGCATGAGGACAGAGCCCTCATAATTCAGTCACATCTGAAATGCCCAAACTCTCAATACCCCTCAGTACTCAATAATATTAAATTTCAGCGTGAGTTCTGGAGGGAAAAATATTCAAACTATATGCATGGCTATCTCCAAATCTGAAGTCCAAGATTTCCCTTAAGGTCACATGAGGAAGCCCTGACAGAGCCGGCAGTCCTGGCCAGCACATGGAACCCAGTGCCCGGAGTCCTGCTGGACCTACGAGAACTGGCCCCTCTCCCCTCTGGTGCCAGTGGACAGGGCCACTTGATCCACGGAACCCTGAGCACATTTTCGTGAGCCTAAAAAATGACCCCAAACTACAGGAAAACTACAAAATCAAGATGAACAAATGCCTACAGGCCAAAGTTTAACTTAACTGATGGTTAAATATAGTTCATAAAAACTTCATGACACTTGAAGTCTATTTTTTAGGTTAGAGTTTTTTCACTTTTTCAGAATTTCCCAGTCCGCTAGATGGCCATTGAGGAATAAAGGCATATGAGAGAGACGGTTAGTGTTTCTAAGTGACTTAACATGCAATGTTATGAAAGTCTTTTTACTTATATTTACAGGAGTGAGTCCAGGGCAGTTGATGTATGAGTGGGTACAGTTTAATTGGGTCATGGTGGTGTAGGTGGGACTTTTTGTAGCCTTTGAAGGTGGCAGAGGGACTCTGTTGCCTCCATGCGCGGGCAGGCAGCCTCCTACACAGGGTCCCAGGCCATATGAAGAGAAGAGCTTCTCTAGAAGGGAAGGGAATGTTGTTGTCATAGGGAAAATTGAGAGGACACCCACCAGGAGGTTTCTTGGAGCCTCAGATGACCACATTAGATGGGGGAATAAAAATATGGGAACGTTTTAAAAGAGAACATTTAAAAGAGATAGAACCGGTAAAACCAGCCAATTCTGAGGGCTGAGATGATGTGTGAGAGGGAGGAGATGGAGCTCCAGACTCCAGACTCCCCTGATCCTCTCACCTACTATCTGTCCTCTCTTGTCCTTCTTCCGAGCCCATCTCCTTTTGGCTGCCTGCCCCTGCACCCCAGGGCGCTGTTCCAATCCTGCTTCTCTTCTCACTTTATACACTCTCTTTCTATGGCTGCATTCAGTCTTAGGGCATCTGCTAGTTTCCTGTGCTAATATGCTAATGAACTGATTAAAGACCACAGTAGTGAGGCCTATGGTGTTTTATGATTCTCAAAGCACAGTCGTGCTCTCTTTTTGGTGCCCCATCTAAACTCCATCAGGTAGGCAGGGAAGGTTTGCTGTCCCATTTCACAGATACGGAATCCAAACCAGTGGAGGTGTAATGACTTGGCTAGGGTGACTCCACCGTTAGTGGTGGGCCTAATGCCTGACCCTCTTCTCCTGCTCCCGGTTCATTCATGCTGCCGCACTCCGTTCTTCTACCCTTGCTTGACATAGAATGCAATCATGTCCTTGAGAAGGTCCTTCTGTGTTGTAAAGGTGTCCGCATTCTAATAACACCACTTCTGTGTATCAGCAGTGTATAAATAGTCTTGTACCAACCAGTCCACTTCATGTAGGTCATAACCATTACATGACCTTTTTCTGCATTTGAATCCAAATTTTCTGATACCAGACGGGTGGTTAGTCTCCTTCCGTATGTCTGTCTCTGTCTGTATCTTGATTACTACACCAGCCAGGTTGTTAAACTAAGGTTGAAATAGTGATGTATGGCCCCAGGTTTCACACACTAGTGTCATCTGGCACTTTCTGTTTTGCCTTTATTCTTCTTCACCCTCTCCAAGGTAGGCCTGTCAACAAAGGGGCGGATTCACATCTGATCTTTGAGCCTTTTGATATATGTGCCGCCTTAATACCATACTTGGTTGCACAAATTAGACTGCAAAAACCTTACCTGATGACAGCCTTCTTGCTTGCTGTGAATAGGAGCCAACAGAACAACTCCTCGTTTTACCAAAAAGCCATCCTCTACATTGCAGTCAGTTGCCAATGTCATGACCTTGCACATTACCTCATCACCAGCTTCTCATCTGCTTTACAACGTTCCTCTAGGTCTGTTCCTTGATGCCGATGGGAAATGCGATCACTTTAATGTAGTTAGAGGTTTTTAGATGTCTTCTAATCAGGCTTTTCAGAACCCACTTTCATGTGTGAGGTAGGATTCCCTGTCCTCTTCTATTCTCTTTCTTTTTGTTTAAAGAACCAAAACAGCAAATTCTCAAATTATGAAAATGTGTATTTTACCAGCTTTTTATTTTTAAGAAGCAATAGGGTCTCACTCTGTCACCCAGACTTTTACTATGGTGGTGACATCTTGCTTGCTTGACATAAAAATAAGGACTTAAAGAATTTCAGCTTTAACAAATCTTCACTGTACCTTTTTTTAATCTTCTTTTTTTTTTTTTTTTGGCGACAGGGTCTCATTTTGTCATCCAGGCTGGAACACAGGGGCGCAATCTTGGCTTACTATGACCTCTGCCTCCCAGATTCGAGCAATTCTCGTGCCTCAGCCCCACAAATAGCTGGGACTACAGGCATGTATCACCACGCCTGGCTAATTTTTGTATTTTTAGTAGAGAACGGGTTTTGCCATGTTACCCAGGCCAGTCTTGAACTCCTGACCCCAAGTGATCCGCCCACCTCAGCCTCCCAAAGTGCTGGGATTGCAGGTGTCAGTCACTGTGCCTGGCCCAATGTACCTTTTGAGAAAGATTTTTTTTTGATGCCACCTTTTGAAAAAAGGAACATGACCCAAAACCCAGCCTGTGCTCCTCGTCTTTTCTCCTTGACTTGCTGAAGCCTGACTTTTGCCTGTGTCATGCTGCTGAACCTCTTCTTGGTAGGTTACCGGTGCCACCCCCTGATTGCCAGGTCCAGTGGACACTGGGGAGGCCCCTTCCTGTTGGATTTCTTAGAGCACTCAGCTCCATTATCCTCCTCTACCTGGAGGACCTTATTCCTCAGATCCCATGATTCCAGACTCCCCTGATCCCCACACCTGCTATCCTCTGTCATCCCTCTTCCAAGTCCACCTCCTTTTGCCTGCCTGCCTGTGTTCCAGGGTGCTGTTCCAATCCTGCTTCTCTTCTCACTTGATATACTCTTTCCATGGCCACACTCAGTCTTAGGACCTCTGCTAGTTGCCTGTCCTCTGATCTGTGTTTGCAGCCCAGAGCTGTCCTCTGAGTTCTAGACCCACCCTGTGGGATGTTCAGAGTTCTAGGAATACACCCTCTCCCTCCCATTATCCATATAACTTCCTTTTTGCTGGTGGCCTTCCTTGCCTTCTGCCATCCGTGCTGGAAGCTTGGGAGTCATCCTAGAGGCTCCATCTCCTCCCTCTCACACATCATCCCAGCCGTGAGGTCTGGCTGATTTTACCTTCTTCATCTCTCTTAAATGTTGTCATCTTTTCCCATATTTTTATTCCCCTGCCTCATTTTAGGCCTTTAGTATCTCTCGTCCATGCCACTGCAGTTAACTGGATAATTGATTCCCTGCCTCCAGTCTTGTTCCTTTCAAGTCCATTTTCCATTTAACTTCCAAGTATCGAGAGTGATATTTCAAAATGGGAAGTTGGCCATTGTCCCGCCTGACACCTCCCAGGGGCTCCCATTGCCTAACATGACTTTCCTGACCCAGCACGCAGCACACTGTGTTGACCTGGCTGGCATTGACCCTCGTCTTCTCCTCTGCCCAGTCCTTGCCTCATAATGATAGCCCAGTAACTGCCCACATCTCTCCCGGTCAACTGTGGGGTTCCTTGGTCTAGAGGTTGATACTTAGATCTGGGCCACCTTATGTCCAGGAGACCCAAGAATACCAACCCTTGCCCCTCTCAGTTGGAGTTTTAGGGGGATATATGCTAGGGGAAAAAGTGACCAGTGGAAAACCAGATAATCTCTTTATTGTTGGCTGGGCCTGGGGCCCCATATCTGATGCAAATCAAGTAGCCAGGCTAGGAGACCGTGAAACTTTGGCAAGTCTCTAAACCATTCTGTGTCTCAGTTTCCTTACCTGTAAAAATGAGGATAATAATTGCACATACTGTATTCGTTTGATGTAAGACTTATAGGAATTAATCCATGCAAAACATTTAGAGCTATCTGGCATATAGTAGCTATCAGTGAAAATGAGAGAAATCAGTAATATTTATCATGTTAGATCTCATTACTTTGGTTAAGAACTTCTGTGCAACATTGAATAATAGCTATGCTGATGGGCTCCCTGTCTTGCTTTTTGGACCACGATAAGAACTTCGATGTTGCATTCCAAATGAGCTATGGAGCCAGCTTATATCTTCCTCCCAACTCTAGGCTGGATTCTGTCCTGAAAGCTCTGAATAAATAACTTCCCTTTTGAGATTTAGTGTCATTTGTTGTTTGCGAGTTTCTGACTGAGAAACCAAGTTCTATGATTTAGTTTGCCCAGATACCATTTAATCTTTGGAGTTGATATTTAAGTCCCCAAACATGTATATATTTAGGGAATCACAAATCTGCCTCATTCACCGTGTATCCCTGGGGGTCAGAGGACAGTCAGAGGTCAGTAAATATATGCTCCATAAATGAAACCTTGAGACTTTTGCAGTATTGATAAGGCAGCAGGCTTTACGTCTGGTAGTGGCTTACCGATGCTGTTCCCTCCCTCTGCCTGTCTCCTCCCCTGCGTCAGCCCCAGGAGAATTCTCTGCGGGCCTGCAGCAGTGCCTCACATATCAGAACTTGTTTTGCTTGAAGAGCCTAGATGGGGCTCAGTTCCCACACTTCGGGAGAGAAGATCCCCAGCAGAAAATGGGTGGTAATGGACTTCATGTAGAGGTTCTAATGGATATGAAGGATAGAAGCAAGACCAATGATGGAAAGGGACTGGGAGGTTTATCTTCCTAACTCCCCCTGCACTGTTCAGCAGTGAAAAGACTGCCGGGGCATGTTTTGAACCCCCTGCATCAAAGCGGAGACTAAGTAGACAGCAGACTGCTGGAGAGGCTGCAGAAGGAAGTCTTGCATGGAGAGATTTCTCCAAGTCAAGTGTTCCTTTCAACTCTCAGAATTGAAAATTTTGATAGAAATTGCTAGCTCAGAGACTGAATCCTCATTTGGGCTCTCACGTACATTTTTGCCAATATGCTCACATTTTGGCAATTTTTCTTCTCATTAGCAATTCTGCCAATGGATGGGCATGGGGAAGAAAAGGAGCTGAACTCACAGGAAGCTGTTTATCTGCTTTGCTGCAAGAAGGGTGAAATTGGCTCTCGAGTCTGAAGCTAGGTTTGCAGGACCATTTCTTATTTTCATCATCCTTTTTCTTCCTGCGTTTTATGCCCGCTGACTGCCCGATGCTGGCGATATAGCATTTTCACTTTTTGATTTCTGTGTAAATGCTAACATTCCAAAAATAATATCTGCATGCTGTTTGCTTATTTAGAGATGAAAGCACTTGAAAATGGTTTAACTTTTATTTTAGCTTTGCAGTAATCATATATTAGAATTTTAGACCTTTTGTTCTCTGTGTGCTAGATAGATGAGAAAGCCAGACAAATTTTGCCTTTGTTCCAGGTCCTTTTGTTTAGTAAATGCTCTGGGCCAAACTCCAAGGATTCCTTACCCGAGGGACTTAATGTAGAAACGCAGCACGTACGGTGCAGCACAGAGCATCCGGTAACCAGAGTGTGAGCCTTGGTGTAGGGCGAAGTCCCTGGGGAATGTTTTAGAGCTGGTTGACCGACCAGATTAACTGCCCTGTATCTTTCCAAGAATGGCCCTTCTGGGGATGGCAGTATTCCCTTTATAGGCTGGGAGGGTCTCCTTCTCTGTGCTGGAGAGAGAGAGAGGAGGACAGGGGCGCTCTGGAAAGGCTTCCCGGGAAGGTTGGACAAGACTCCGTGATCAGTTGAATAGTAAGAAAGAAGGAAAAATGAAAGATGGCTGTGGGTTTCTGTCTTTGATGACTAACTGATTTTGCAGAAAGATATGAGTCCAAAGTTTAAGGGGCCTATAGAACATCCCTGCAGAGATACCTGGAAGGCAGTTGAAAATTCCCATCTATGGTTCGGGAGAGAGGACCCAACAAAACATATAGATCCACCAGTCAGCAATGCAAAAATGATAATTGGAATCAGAGCAGAAGAGCAAATCCAGCCCAAGACCAGCACCTTAGAAAGATCCAGCATTTGACATTAAGCCTGTGTTGCAGATCTCATAAATAAGTCTAGAAAGCTGAGCCATGGCAGAACCTGGTGACAGTGGCATGACGATGTCACACCTGCCACAGTGGGATAGGGCAGCCAGCTTAAGGAGATGGGATGGAGGAGCAGAGGTCTGAGCAGAAGGCACCCCCAGGAGTTGCTTGCTAGGAGATGGCAGAGGCCTGAGAAAGGGAGGTGACAGCATGAAGGCTGAAGGGGGAACTGCTCTTGGAGCAGGTGGTGGGCAAGGGGTCTACGAGGAAGGAGTATGACTTAGGCAGGGGGTGAGGTGGAAGATTTTCCTCTTCCTTTTCTTCTTTTCCTCCCTCCTCTCTCTCTCTCTTTCTCTGTCTCCCTCTCTCCCTCTCCCCCTCTCCCTTTCCCTCTCTCTCTCTCTCTCTTTCTCTGTCTCCCTCTATCCCTCTCCCCCTCTCCCTTTCCCTCTTTCTCTCCCTTCTCTCCCTCTCCCCCTCTCCCTTTCCCTCTCTCTTTCTCTCTCTCTTTCTCTCCCTTCTCTCCCTCTCCCCCTGCCTTTCCTTGTCTCCCCTCTCTCCCTCTCTCCCTTCTCTCTCTCCCCCTCCCTCCTCCTCCCCTTCTCCCTCTCTCCCATCTGCTTCTATGGGAAGACTGCATCACAGTTTTATACTTGAAGGGAAGAAACCTTGAAGGAGGGACTGATCTAAGCTTCAAAGATGAGAGGACATTTTCTCTACTGTTGGTGTACTTCACATTCAGACATTTCTGTTGCTGGTTTAGCTCTTATAGGTAACAGTGATAAAAAGATTGATGAATTGGACAGTCAAGGAGTAAAGGTATTGTTTGAGGTCTTAATAGATGCAGTGGTACATCAGCTTCCAGATGCCCGGTAAGAATTGTGATAGAATTGCTGATAAAATCAGTAAGAAATGCTTTGCACGGCATTTTAGGTATCAGTTTATACGATACCATTTAATTCTCACAACAACCTTATGACATGGACATGATCCTCATTTGCCTCATGTAAAGATCCATGCTAAGAGAAGTTTCATGACTTGCCTGAGGTTCTATCATTGGGCAAGGCCAGAGGTGTGACTGGACTTGCTCCATCTGAGTCCCCTGCACCAGGCAGAGTGCTGCTCCCATTTTGGCTGTTGCATGCTCTTCTGCTCCTCCTGGGCTAGAAGGCTGCTGGGTCATCAAACAGGCCCTGAATGACCCTGGAGCACTGTCGGAATCATACAGCACGTGGATTACAGGGGCATGCTGGCAGCTCCTGAGCAGGGGCTGTGGTATGAAATTTGACAGTGATGGAGATGCGCGTCCATTGAGCAGCCAAAGGCCAGGTCTCACTGAGCTTCCCCAGGGGCCCAGCAGGCGCCTCTTTCCCCAGCCCCACTATTTATGCAGCCTCCAAAGCATTGTGCCAGGGGAAAGACAAGGCTGCATGACTCATTCGTGGCCTCATCCCAAAAGTGCCTTGTCTTGACCAGGTGGGCGTGAGAAATAGGTTTTACCTGCTAGACTTCTCTAATGGTTGACACTTGTGTATGCCGGTGCTTGCAGGCAAATACTGCGGAGGAATTGATTTAGCTAAAGAAGCAAATACAGTGACGCATCACTGAATAGCAGGGATACGTTCTGAGAAATGCGTCCTTAAGCAAACTCTTAGTTGTAGAACATCATAGAATGGACTTACACAGATGTAGAAGGTATAGCCTACTTGCGCTTGCAGGCTGTATGGTAGAACCTACTGCTGTGACCGCTGTTGTATATGCAGTCTGAGGTTGAGTGAAACGTCATTATGTGACTCCTGACTGTAGATCAGGGAACTAACTGTAATGAGAAAACTACTTTTAATGTCATTCACTTAAAAAAATGATAGATTACTGTATTGCTTTTTTGGTCTTCTTCTTGAACAAAAACTAAATTCTGAGGTGGATGAAAACAGAAAAGAAGTAACAAAAGCAAATTCATTCAGTAGAGACAGCTCCTCCTCTGAGGCACCTTGTCCTGGTCCCTTGGTTGGTCACTGCAGAGGCAGGTCTCAGCATTCTTGCCTTAGTGGTTTTCCCTAGAACATATCACAGGTGATGGGGCCTGCTCATCTTAGACCTTCTGGGTGTCAGATGCTCATCAGGTGGGAGCAGCAGCGAAGGCAGACATCTGGGGCCCACCTTCTTTAACGCCTCCTCATTGTCCCCACAGCCTTTCCGCTGTGCCCACTGCCATTACTCCTGCAACATATCTGGCTCTCTGAAGCGGCACTACAACAGGAAGCACCCTAACGAGGAGTATGCCAACGTGGGCACCGGGGAGCTGGCGGCGGAGGTGCTCATCCAGCAAGGTAGGCGAGGGGCCAGCAAGCTGGGGCCCTGCCTGCTTCCTTGTATACCAAGTCCCCCAGTGGGAAGAGCTGCTGACATCCTGCAGTTCAGTTCTCACACATAAATGTGCTGGTGACGTTCGTTCTTCCTTGTCATCATTATTGTCATCATCATCCTTATCATTGTCAGCATTACTTCCTGCCTGATTAGTATTAGAACAAGCTTAGTGGAAGTCTAAAATGACAAGTGAAAATTCACCCACAGATTCTACTACCCTCAGCAATGCTTATTTGTCAGCATTGCCTTCCATTCTTTGTCGGTGCATAAAGTTCACGGAGACGAAAGTTCAGTTGTCTTTCTTTACTTCACGTTAACAGGAACATTTTGTTTTTCTTTGGTACATTGTCTTCCTAATTATGACTTCTAAGGGCTTTTTGTAATTCAATATTGAATGGAAACACTGACAATTCTGTTATTGAACATTGTGGGGTTTTTAGATTTTTTCTTTCTTTGTAGTTATAACTAATGCTATTGTAGGCATATTTATAGGTGAACCTTTTTGGATTATCTAAAAATATTTATTGAGTAAGCTTGTTACTTATTCATCCTGAAAAGAAAAAAAGGCATTCTAGAACATTTAAACTAATGAGAATTGATGAAAGCCTCTTTTCATTTTAAATTATTACAACTTTGTGGGGGTTTTTGTTGTTTTATTTCAATAAATAATCACATTCCCACTTGAGAGGGCTTAGCTTATGTGTTGTTACCATACAGAGAATTCTGTTGTATTTATATCTGCACTTCAATAATTCAGCTAAAAAATGATTGCAGCACACTGTTTACTGCTCCTCTTTCCTAAGTCCTGTGACTATTTGAAGCTGAAGACAGATTTAGAAATCTGCCCCCAGTAAACAGAGATGTGGAATTGTAGACTGCTGCAGCTGGGGAGGCTTGGCGTTTTGTTTCAGCGTGAAGCTCCGCTCGCCGTAATAGCCATGAAATGCATCTTAATGTAAAACAAATGAATTGACTATATCCTTCAGCACTTTCAGTGACAGGGCTGTTGCACGGAAATAGATGAGCAGCACAGAAGACTCAGGATAATTTTAAAGCCATCCATCTGGGGGTAATGGTGAGCTTGCGTCTTCGTTTTCCTAATGGCAGTTTTATGGAACTGGGGAGCAGGATATGCCGTGGGGAGGGCCCTGGCTCCAATCTGCATTCTTCTTTTTTAGCTGCGCCATCTTGGGCAAGCTCTCAGGCCCTTCACCTGTAGAATGGAGTTCACAGCAGTCATCTTCCACGATGGTGGAGAGGATTAACTGAAAAAACACGTGCATGCAGTACATGTTCAGTCCTTGCTTTTGTATATTTTTTTCTGAACATATTTAGGACTTATGGAGCCATCACATTATTTTTTATGACCCATGCCAGTGCCCCATGTCCAGGAATTACAGAGGGGAGAATAGATTGGCTTACAGCCCCAGTAAATAACTGGAGTTGCAGGTTAGGGATTCTTTTTCACATCCTTCACACTCTTGGTTTGGATTGCCAGGAAATAGATGTTTACTGTGGCTGTTGGGACAGGCGTGAGGATCTGAGTGATGATACCGTCATTGCCCTGTGCTTCCAAACTTTCATCATTGCCTTGCGAAAAATGTGCTGAGGTTGAACTGTTTCATGCCCTAAGTTTCCAGTTAACTTCCTAAGACTCTCTGTAATCAGTCATCATTCCCTGACAGGAGCAGGGTTTTATATTTTATCTTTGCAGGGGTGCTTTTGGTTCCTCTTTCAGAGATACATATACACACATACACACGCACACACACACAGATATATATTCACAGTTGTTCCTAGGCATCCATGGGGGATTGGTTCCAGGACCCTCCACAGATACCACAATCCACAGATGGCTCAAGTCCATTATATAAAATGGCATGGTGTTTGGATATAGCCTACACACATCCTCCTATGTACTTTAAATCATCTCCAGATTACTTATAATAACTTATACAATGTAAATGCTATGTGAGTAGTTATTATAGTTTGGTTTTTAATTTATATTATTTTTGATTTTTGTATTGTTATTTTTTATTTATTTTTCCTGAATATTTTCAATCTGCAGTTGGTTGAACCCATGGATATGGAGGGCCATTTGTACATATATATAGATGTATTATTTGTATATGCAAATGTACTTGTATGCATATGTATGTATATATGTTTATCCCCCCATTCCCTTCAAGGGCCACGTTGAAGGAGACGACCCAGTGTCTCTCGACTCTTAAGAGGCCTTGCGCCGCTGTGCTTTGGCAGGAGAACAGTCTCTGAAATCAGATGGCTGGTGGAGTATGAACACAGTTTAGAAATCTCAGAAGCACAAAGTTCACGTTGTTTTTATGTCTGGGAGAGGGGAGCAGAATGAAAGGAGAACATGAAACCAGATTCAGTTACTGTTTGGAAATGTTGAATTGTTTGGAACCACTGCAATTTTTCATTTTCTTTTGATTAATTTCAAGTAACTCTCTCCATCCCCATTTGGTTTTATTTTCCTCTTCTACTCCCCCAAAAATATCTTTATACTTTATGATTTGATATAGAGGAACATGTCTTAAAATAACATCATAAAAAACACAAATAACATGTATTTTTCTCAGAAGGATTTTACAGTCTCCTTTAAACCACGTGCAGGGATCCCTTGTGTATCAGCTGTATTAAACAGTGTCACACTGTGATATGTGCAGCTATTGATTCCTAGGAAAGACCCTCCTGCCTGCCATGCCACAAGGATCCCGGGATTCCAGGGAGCGGTTCAGTGCACAGTGCTGCAGAGGAGGTCAGGAGAATGGCCTAAAAGGAGCCGAGAGTTCCCACATCAGACACGTCTGTTCTTTGCAGGTTTCTAAAGGAAGGCACTATGGCATTCTCCATGGAGTTTGGGTGGTTTACCGTGTGTTCCCAAAGCTTGCTGGGAAGGATGGCTGCATAGGCTCTTCCCAAGTAGGAGGGAGGGGAAACCTGACTTGTAGAATTTGCCAATTTCTGTCGTGTAAATATTTCTACCATGGCCAAGTTTAAGCTGCTAACATGATGTCACTCAACGTGGAGCTGGGGGACGTGTGCCCATTTGGCTTATGAGCTTGCGTATCTTGGCTCCCACGTACCTTTCACCCTGAGAGCACTGGGTGACATTGCCAGGTCTCTGCCACCAGGGCCTGTCTGGATGCACTGATCCCTCAGAACTCTGATACTTTGTAGTAATTAAGGTAGTACTGAGCACTATGTAAATATTGTACTCCTGGCTTATATTTTATGTGCATCTGATGCTTTGAAGACAGATTCCTCTTAGCCATCACTTATTCATTAATATGGATTTGAGGCATTCTCTCACACAAATGCACATTTCATGCTGTTTAAGGAAGAAATACTTGTATTGCTTCAGTGGGCCTGCCCCTTTCCTCCCCTTAAAATACACCTGATTAAACTAGCTCAAGAACTGGTTCAGTAAATCACAGTAAATCACAGGCATCAGATACTTCAGATACATCAGATACATCAGATACTTTGGTGCTAAGCTTTACGAAATCTTTTGCTCACTCCTAGAGCATGTAGCAGGGTGAAAATGGGGTTTAGCGGGCTTTCCAGTGGCTTCCAAGCCGTCCCTCAAGTCTTTCTAGAGACTTGGAGTGAACACAGGCTTGGGAGTCAGATGGACCTGGGCTGGGATTTCTGATCACCGTGGACCTTGGGCCAGGTACTTAACCTCTCTGAATCTTGGTTTATATACCTCCATAGCAGTTGCAAAGATTAGATGTCATTCTCTAAGATTCCCAGAGAGTGCCAACAGTAAGTTCTTGATGAATGGCTCAAATCCACTATTACGTTTATCCACATATTTCTACTTTGAGCATGTATCTCCCAAGCACCTACAGTGGGCCTGGCACCATGCTAGACATTGGGACTTGGTGTCAAACAAGGCAGTCATTGTTGGTATTATTGTTATTCCTGCCCAGGTTGGGGACCAGGGCTAGGCAGCTCCCGCCAGAGCTCTGTATTCTGATTATAGCAGAAGGAATACATCCCCTTCAGCTATGGCCTGGAACAGAGTTAGCTGCTTCTCCCAGGGGACTGTGTCCCCCAGTTTTAGAGAGTCATTGAAGTGTAAGGGTGGGTAACTGGAGCAAGAGAAAGCAGTAAGAGGAGAAGTGTTGAGGAGAAGTCTTAGTATTTGGCATCTGCTAGAATCTTTATGTTACTTCGAAGTGCTATATTAGAAAAGTGTAAATATGTATGCATGTGTACCATGGATGTATGTTCATATATGAGTTTTTTACACCAGATTCAGGGAAAATAGCATAGCAGGAAATCCAGAAACTGTGAAGTAACCCACAGGTGATATATTTGATTTTTAGACATCTTAATTTTAAAATTGTTTTTATTAGGGCCCGGATTCAATAAGTTGTTGGCACATGCTTCTAGTGATGTGATATAATGCTGTGTTATTGATTATTATTTTACGTGTTAATTTATCTCTCACAATGGCCCTGTGAGCTTGGCATAATCATTCCTATTGTAAAATAATGAAATGAAAGGAGTGCTAATAACTGACCTCAGGTCACACCAAGTGAGCAAGTGGCCAAGCCAAAGCTCACATGTTTGATGTCCCCTAAAGTTTGTAGATGTTTGCACTTAGTAGAGAGGAGGAGAAGAAAGGGGAGGAGAAGGAAGAGGCGTAGTCATCTCTTAAGCAATTGGGCCACATTTGCTGGTGGTCATATAGTAGTTTGTGGAAAAGTCACACACATGGATACTGTTTATTTTCTCTTATTTCTTCATCCCCAAGGCTAGTTGCTAATCTGACCGAAGACTGACTCTGTGACCTGTCTCTTTCCAAGCCCTTCCCTGTGGTTATCCAGAGTGTCTCAGATCCCAAGATTTGGGGCGCATGTGAGGGGAGTGGGCAGATGGGAAGACCTCACTTACGCTCCTCTACCAAGTGTTTCTCGTGGGGTTTGGGACCTCAGCTTGGCTAATAATAAAATGTTCTTTGTTTCCTCCGCTGCGTTTTCCCTTTTGCTCTTTTTCTTGAGGATCCTGTGGGAAGAGGGTCTGGGATTTGAAACAGGATTCAGATAGTCCCAGGTAGGATCTAACATTGCATGCCGTGTCACCAGGAACCCTCCTCTTCAGTGCTTGCATGTGACTTCCAGTTAATTTCTACCCTTAAGCATTTCCTAGCTCTGAACTGGGGCTCTGGCTGGGCCCTAGAACAGACACTAAGTTAAGAGACAATAGGAAGTGAAATGTCAACAAAGTTCTGTTCCATATTTCACTTGTTAATCTATGTAGTACAATTATTCCATATCCTTTCCTCGGATAATTTACCTGCTTTTGTTCCTTGTCCTTATCTGTATTCGCATCCATCAGTGCCTGTGTTAGTTGCCTGTAGCTACTGTAACAAGTCACCGCATACTTCGTGGTGGATTAAAACAACACAGATCTATTTTTTTTTTTTTATTATACTTTAAGTTCTAGGGTACATGTGCACAAAGTGCAGGTTTGTTACATATGTATACATGTGCCGTGTTGGTGTGATGCACCCATTAACTCGTCATTTACGTTAGATATATCTCCTAATGCTATCCCTCCCTCCCCACCCTGACCCCACAACAGGCCCTGGTGTGTGATGTTCCAGCAACACAGATTTATTATCTTAGTTCTGAAGGTCAGAAGTCCAAAATGAGTCTCACCAAGTTAACATCAAAGTACTAACAAATACTCCTTCTAGAGACTGTAGGGGAGAATCCCTCTCCTGGCCTTTTCTAGCCTCTAGAGGCTACCTACATTCCTTGCCTTGTGGCCCCCTCCTCTATCTTCAAAGCCAGAAATGGCCAGTGAATCTTCTCTCAAACTGCACGTCTGTGCTCTCTCCTGCCTTCTTCTTCTGATGACCTCTGTGATAGCATTAGGCCCACTCGGAGAAACCAGAATGACCTCCCCCTCTCAAGATCCTGAACTGAATCACATCGTTTTTGCCATGTAAGGTAACATATTCACATGTTCTGGGGATTAGGATGTGGCTGTCTTCAGGGGCTCATTATTCTGCCTACTGCACTCAGTGTCTTTTTTAAGAATATGAACTTTAGGGCAGTAGTCCTCTCAAAGAAAAAAAAATAAAAATAAAGAATATGAACTTTAGCATCTTCACCTTACTGGAAGAGAAAACCAAGACCCGAGGGTTTCAGGAAGCTTTGGCTCACCTGAGCAAGTGCCGGATTCAGGTCTTGTGACTGCCCAACCCAGTGTTGTATGCCATGCTGGGAGTTATATTATTGAAAATGAAATTGAATTTTCAATAACGCCAAGCACCACAAAGGAGCAGAGATATTTTAATGCCTGAAACTCCTCCAGAATATATTGCATTCCAAAAAGAGCAAAGGATACTGTGATCCGTTTTTTTAAATTGCTCTTGAAATTCTGTACTTTTCCTGGTTAATCAGTCCATGTGAGGAAACTGTGATTTGAGGATTCCTGGTTTTTATGGTGTGCACTTAATATCAGTGCCATGAGTAGATTCACCAAGTCTTCCGTTGACCTTTACTGTGCATTGCCTAATAATTTACTGAATTCAAATAGAAATTAATTTATCTCAGCTTTGATATCAATTAACTGGCATAGTTATACATTCAGTCTAGATTACATATTTTCATTTGTTGTTCTTTAATTAAAGTCACTGTGGCAAAGGCTGAAGTTTTAATTAATGTGGGGGCATTATCATATTAAGTTTAATTTAAGCATAATATAAGAATGTTTTCCTCTCTGAATTAGTTTCCACTAAAGAATACCCCAGAGGGAATCTTTAATTTCATTTTAAAGCCTAAGTTTAACCTTTAAAAGTTTGCCTTTGTTCATCATCACATATTAAGTCTTTATAGGAGACGCAGCATCAGTTTAGCAAAAAAAAAAAAAAAAAAAAAAAAAAAAAAGTAGAGGTCCTCATACCTTAGAGGTTTTAAAAAGATGATTGAAGGAAAAGACACGATTTTATGTGATTTCAAAAAGCGATAACCAAGGAAGTTAAAAATGAAGTTTAATTATCCTCTGGGCAAGAAAGAAGCTCGTTTGTTTTTGTGTGAAAAAAGAGCACAGTATGTTTGAGTTTCAGAAAATAAACATCCATCTGAGCTGTCTTTTCTGCAGAATATTCTAGAATTTAAGAATTTGATGTTTGTTGCCAGTCTTTCTGCTGACAGTGGGTGCCTTCTGCCTCGGTGCCCTCCGCCTCTACCAGGGTTGGGATCGGGAAATAGTGGGCGGAGGTGCTGGGGCTGCATAGTGGCTGGCAGGTTGGCCTCTGTACTAGTGACTGTTTGGAAAATCACCCACCACCTCAGCTGATAGAGCAGAAACCCTAATAATAGAACACTGCTCTCTCTTGATTCCACTGACATGGAATTGATTTGGAGATTGAGCACATCCAAACTGCATCTGGGAGATGATTCAATGTGGGCCACATTCCTGTGAGGTTTATCTGGTATAATTTGTCCAGAAAACCTTGATATCAGGACAGAATTCCTCCATTTCTTCCCATGTACCCTAATGAGCAATACATAAACATGGTAGCCTGAGATACACTCAGTGGTCAGCTCAGCTCTTTTGTTGCCTAAGTATAAGCATCTTAGTGGTTTGTTCAGCTCACATGTATATTGGGGAGGTGGGATACTTTGGGACATCACTGGACCTGCATATCAGACATATAGAGGGGACTGTGTGTGAGGCTTTAGGACTCCACACAGAGGATGAGGAGGCTGTATAGGGATTTGAGTTGGAGAGGTGCTTAGTAGAAGAACCAGGAGTGAGTGGTGTCATAGAAGCCCCAAAAGACTAGATCTTGACTGGAGAATGTGGTCAGCATTGCCATATAATGCACAGAAGTCACACTGTACAATAGCAAAGCCTGGGGTTAAGGATGTGTGTTAGACTTAGATTCAGTTCTTAGCTTTGCAGTGTGACCTCAGAAGGGTTACTTCACCATCCCAAGCCTCTGTATAAATCAAGCTAAGCATGCCTGTGTCATTGGGCTATTGGGAAGAAACCATGACTTGATGTATGAGGTGCCTGATGCGTGGTAAATGCCCAGTTAGTGGAAGACGTTTGTTGTTATTGTTATTAGTAGTATTGGTGGTGGTACTAGTGGTAAGATAAAGAGTGAAGAGTATTGATTGGATTAACCAATGAGGACGTTAGCTGATCTTGACATGTGCAATGCCAGGAGAGAACTGAGTGCAGGAAGCAGCATGCTATGGTGTGAGGCAGGGCTTCTCAACGTCAGTACCACTCACAACTGGGGCCAGGCCAGTGTTTGTTTTGGGGGCTGTGCTGTGTGTTGTAGGGTATTTAGCAGCATCCCTGGCCTCTACCCACTGGATGCCTTAGGCACCCCCCAGTTGTGACAACCAAAAGTTCCTCCATACATTGCCTGTCTGGGAGGAAGATTGCCCATAGTTTAGAACCACTGGACTAAGTAATGAAGAGAGACAGGGAAGCAATTACTTCATATTATTTTTCTAGTTTAGATTTATAATCTTAATTTCAGTAATTATTTTGAATAGGGCAGTTACTCTCCCATGGAATAAAATTTGAAAGATGGAGGAGACGTGAATGCTCTCCTCCACCACTTGCATCCCAGCCTGTTGTCCACCCCAGGCATCACTAACGGCACCTCTTTCTGGTGAGTTCTTGGAAGTGGAGACTCCACAGAATCGTGGCTGTGAAGGAAAGGGGAAGATAGGGTAGCACCGAGGCAGGCCCCCAGATAACACCAAACACACTTACTTGGTGAGTGGACAGATGTGTACAGAGGGGAGGTGCAGAAGTCCAAGGAGAGCAGGGGGATGGTTGGAGATGGAGCTAGAGAAAGAAGAGGATTTGCCAAGACCCAGAGTCAGTGATGCAAGACAGAGTGATTGAGGAGAAGCTAGATGCCGGGTGCTACGGCTTGAACAGCGAATAAGTGGATGATGCCCCTAAAGTCCCCGCTCTAGGAAGGTGCCACTTTAGAAGGGAGGAAGGACAATGAAGACGTGTAGGAAAGATAATAATACAATGTCACACTGACAATTTGATGGCAGTAGGGAAATCCTACTGATGGCTCTGTGTGTTTGGTGGGGCTGCTTTTGCTAGGAGTCCCAGGAGGGCCTTTCTGAAGAGGTGGTGCTTAAAGAGGAGGAGAAGGTCAAATGGAGATCTTGGGGAAGAGTTTGTGAACCAGGAGGCACAGCAGGTGTCCCAGGAAGGGAATGAACTTGGTCAGTGCAAAAGAAGAGAAGGGAGAGAATGAGGAAGAGAGGGAGGGAGGTGGGACTCGCAAGCCACAGGGAGGAGTCAGGATTTTATTGTAGGTGAGACAGAAGACCATTGGAAGGGTTTGTACCTCTAAGGCTATAATCTAGTCTGTGTTTTCAAAAGACCATGTTGTGTGCTGGGTGGGAAGCGGACCAGCAGTGGAGGACAGACAATAGCAGCTGAGAGAGCACTTAGGAGTTGGTTGCTCCCATCTGTGCAGAAGCCTGCAGTGGCCAGGCCAGGAGGTGTGGGAGGCACTGGGATGCACAGTCCTGTCTACCTGTGGGGAGGCATCCCAGGCTGGAGTTCGGGACAGGAGTCTGGGCTGGAGCTACAAATAGGAAAGTCATTAGTTTGTGGATAATATATGCCCTGGGTAGGAGGAAGAGCCTGAAGAATGTCTGGATACCCAGCCTAGGGGACACGGGACAGAGTAGGAGGGTGCAGCCACCCAGCCATGGGACAGGGAAAACAGAAAGGTGTGGAGGCTGGGAGAAACAGAGTGTCCAGTGGAGTGGTACTTGCACCCATGCAGGGTTTCAAAACTTGAGGGGCTTTTAAAAAACTTCAGGATGATGGAGGAATCTTAAACTGCTTGTTGTAGAAAGGGGCATTGAGTCTAACAGGGCTGAGGATCAGTGCTCTAGAAGGAGGAGAAAGGGGTCTTGGAAGGCAGAGGGGAACTCTCACCCACAACTGGCATCAGGCCAGGCATAGGCAGGTGCAGAGGGACAGAAATGTATAGTACAAGAAGGTCTGGAAAGTTCTTACCTGATATTCTCATTATGAAGCAGGAAACAAGAACTGAGGATGAGATTGAAAGAAGAAGTCGACAATAATGTAGGGGACTTAATGAGATGGATGGAGAATTGCAGTTCTTTTTCTGGATAATTGAACAGAGTTGACTAGGGAAGTACTTGAGGCTGGAAGTGTGGCCATAAGAATACATATGGCTTTGTGATTTGCCTCAGCATCCCAGGATCAGAGCAGGGAGGCCTGGGGCTTGGATCAATGCCGGACTGTGGATTTGCCAGGCAGGTTTGAGAGAAAGAGAAGTGGCTGAGGACTTGGAGGGCTTTGCCAATAAAAGTTGTAAGTTTTGGGCTCCAGAGTGTGCTCTGGAGAGGGGAGCAGAGTTAGGGATAGGTTGAGAGAAAATGGGAGGGGATGCAAACTGAAGCTCCTCCCAAAATCGAAGAATAACGATAGTGAAAGTAAGAGAGGGCCAGAGGGCCGATAGTCGTCAGAGTGGGATGCTTGGATTTAGCCCCGTGGGTGGTGCTGAATAATCATATGCATGACTGAATGAAACTCCACAGATTGTGAAATGGTAGGGAAGGTTCTTGGCCTTAAAGTCAACGGATATTGCAGTATCTAAGTGGAGAGGGCCAGGTGCCAAATTGTCTGATGGGTCTGGCACTGTGGGTAGCAGGGACAGGATGGGGAAATGCCCCTATTCTACCGTGGAGGTGGCATTGCTGCTCCGCCCGGGCTTGGCATCCTCCTTACCTGGGGCTCAAGAGCATGAGCAGCCTCCACCTGAGAGGCCTTAGAGGAGAGTGTGGTCAAAGAAAGAGAGGGAAGCAGCGCACTCTCTGACAAGGTGCATGTTGGGGATTTTGTTGGCCAGGAGGTCTGAGATTCCGGGATGCTGCAGAAGCACTGGCATAGAGAAGAGACCATGCGGACCATAGAGAAGACGTGGCAGAGAAGGATGGGAGGCCAGAGTTTGCGACTAGGGAATGACTGCTGGAATCGGGTAGCCCACAGTTCCAGGCAGCTGTGGTGTTGGGGATGTTGGTGAGAGGGCTCATTCCCCTGGCCCAGCTCAGGGTGGTGGCCGGTGGTGCCAGCAGTCAGCCTAGCTCAGGCCAGTAGACTAGAGGCCTGGCATCAGCACTACTCTTAGTCTCCCGAGGCTGGAATTTGCTTCTGAAGGCACAATCTGTTCAAAGAGACTTTTGTCTAGGCTGCAATTTAGTTGCTGCTTCAAATATAATTGTAGAAAGATACTCTTTTGTGTGAGTCTCCAGTTTTTGGAGTTTTTTTTAAACCTTGAGTTGTACATTCTCTTAATTAAAGCATCTAAACACTTCCTGGACCATGTGTAAAATTTAATCAGTTCAATAAATAATGACATTTCAGGATGTGACCAGCTTTTAAATGTGTTCTTTACTGGGAAATTCGCATGGGAATTGATGCCAGTGACTTAGCTTCTGACGTGAAGGAGACTGAGAATCTGGCTCCTGGTCTTAGTGTTTTGGGACAAAAGAGATTAAGAAAAGCAGACACTCCCTTTCCATTGTTCTTGTTTTCTAGATTATTTGTTATTTACAAGTGAAAAAAAATGAAAGAATGATTTAGGCCACTTACTCACTGGCCAAGGGAATTATGTTAGTTATCTTAGTTCTCTCTGGCATTTAAACTGTTGGGCACATATTGGGCTGTCTACAAAAGCTTATTCAACAAATAAAAAAAGTACATTAAGTTTTAAAATCTCTGCCTTGAAAAACATACACTGTTGCTATTGTGTTCCAATACTAAGGTAAGCTTGAATTGAATATAAGTGCTGGAGACAAAATAATACTTACTAGATTTGAGGCATTTGAATAGAAGGAGGAACTGTTGCATTTTTATGTATTACAAACACATTTTTTTTTAACCTCTGTCTGTGCTTTCAGGTGGTTTGAAGTGTCCCGTTTGCAGCTTTGTGTATGGCACCAAATGGGAGTTCAATAGGCACTTGAAGAACAAACATGGCTTGAAGGTGGTGGAAATTGATGGAGACCCCAAGTGGGAGGTAATTTTTTTAAGTGTAGTATTAATCTTGACATTTCTAAACACAGATGACAAGCCAGGCCAGCCCAAATACTGGGCACGGACAGTCATTCCTCAGAACATTAGATTTTCTGGTTGGGAAACTTCTGAAACATTTTCAAATTATGTCTCGTGTCTGAGGGGTATAACTGGGTAAAATCTGGGCCAAGCCTGTGAATTCTTGTTCTGGGTTGAATTTAGACTCTTTTGTGAAAGTTTGTATTAACCTCGACACTTTTACTTATGTTATTCACAAATCCGGAGTTTCAGATGTTGCATCTGAAAGAGTGGAAGGCAAGGATTCTATTGTATTGCCATCCTCACTGAGAGAATTGGAAAAGGCTCCATTTCCGGATTCTAGGCGCTGCTCTCCTTCTGTGGAGATCTCATGCTCCCAGCTGCTTTTTTGGTTTTGTTTTGTTTTTTTTCCTTAGGCGTTGGAACCATTCACCTGCTGAAAACACACCTTCATTATAAGAGCCAATAACGATCTCTCTTTTCAGATACTAGGTATCACCACCATGGACTAATTGCAGATACCTAAGGCAGGGCTTCTCAGACTCAGCATGCTGTCGACATTTTGATCTGGACAATGCTTTGTTGTGGAAGGCTGTCCTGTGCCCTGCAGGCTGTTTAGCTGCATTTCTGGCCTCTTCCCACTAGTTAATAGTAGCTTCATCCCCCCAACCCCATCCCCTGTTGAGATACTGAAAAATGTCTCCAGACATTGCCAATGTTCAGCATTTCCTGGGGGTAAAAATCACCCTCACTTTATCTAAGGACTTTACAGAGCATCCAATGGTTAGGAGAAGGTTTTTTAAATAGAATCCACAACATATGAAAAAAATAATACATCATGATATTGTGGGGATTATTCTGGAATGCAAGGGACAAGTAATCTCATGGAAAGGTAACATTAACATCCATTATAGTATGAAACAGTCACCTTCATAGATGCAGAAAAGGCATTTAACAAAATTCAGTGTTCACTGATGAAAAAGAGTAAATAAAATTTGATGGATACATCCTTAAGATGAAAAAAAATAAATGTGTATCACCCATACACCAGCATCTTACTTCATTGGGAAACACTAGAGTGCTTCCACTGAAGTCAGAAGCAGACAAGAGTGCCCAGTGGCTCTGCTGTTCTTTAACAGCATGTGGAGGCATCAGTCAGTGTGGCTAGACCAGGCAAAGCATATGGAGACCTAGAACTGGAAGGAAAGAAATAAAAGTATCTCTCTATGCATATAAGATGATGATATTTTCAGAAAATCCAAAAGAATGAATGAAAAGCTAATACAAACAAAAAGGAGATTAAAAGATCAACATACAACAGTTAGTTGTAGATACATGTACACCTGCACATATGAATGTGTATACACATATGTGTAAATATAAGAATATGTATATGATAATATATGCACACATACATACATACATAAAATCAGTTACAATGGAAATAAAACCCCCATTTGATACAGGAAACAAAACCAAGATAAATCTAGGCATAAACCTTATAAAAATGCCCAAAGTGTAAATATGGGAAACTATAAAACACTCTTGAAAGAGACATAAACCTAGAATTGAGCAAATTTATAGGAATACTCAATATCATAAAGATGTTAATTCCCCTGAAGGTAATTTATACAATAATTTATCAATGTAATATGATCTGTTACATATTACATGTAATCTAAATACCATTAGATTATTTTTCTGGAGCTAATCAAGTTGATTTCTAAAGTTCATTTGAAAGAATAAGTAGAATTAGCTAGGGAAACCCTTGAGAATAACAACCATGAGAAGAGAATCCTACCAAATATTAAAACATATTATGAAATCTCTCTAACTAAGACAGTGTGCATGAATAGATGGTCTAATGGAATAGAACAGAAAATTTAGAATAGACTCAATGACATGGAAATTTAGTATATGATAAAGATGGTGTCTCAAGTTGGTAAGAGAAAGGTGGGCTTTTTGATAAGTGACATAGGATAACTAAATAGCTATCTGAAAAAAGATAAAATTGAATCTGTTTATTATAACATATAAAGTTATATGAGACAAATTTTAAAAAGATCAGATATTTAAATGTAGAAACAATAATATTTTACAAATACTAGAAGAAAACATAAGTGAATTCATCTATAAACTGAGAGTGTAGAGACCTTTTGTAA
This sequence comes from Chlorocebus sabaeus, assembly GCF_047675955.1. Taxonomy (NCBI): domain Eukaryota; kingdom Metazoa; phylum Chordata; class Mammalia; order Primates; family Cercopithecidae; genus Chlorocebus; species Chlorocebus sabaeus. Next base: position 138,258,514 of record NC_132911.1, on the reverse strand, counting down.
CTATAATTCAAAATCCAGACTCAATAAGGAAAAAGGCTTTTAAAAAATTGCATAGAAAAACTTTAAAAGTCTTATGAAAAAGAGCTCATAAGTAAAAAGATAAATGATAAAAATATTTTTTGTCACATAGAAAAAATTAATATCTTTATCAAAGGCCTATAAAAAATAGTAATGAGAAAGATCAACCCATTAGAAAAATGGACAAGAGATAAGAAAGGTTCAGGGAAAAGGAAATATAAATAACCTTGAATAACTGAGAACATGATCAGCCTCACATGTAAGGAAACAAATTTTCATTAAAATTAGCCCGAGATGGAATTTCTCACCTACTAGCTTGACAGAGATCCAAAAGTTTGACATTATCTCTGCTGGAAAGGCTGTGGGGAAATCTGCTCTCATACGTTGCTGCTGGGAATGTAAAATGGCCCAACCCGATGAAGGGAATAGCAATATGTAACAAAATTACATATGCATTTATTTATCCATTAACTCAATAATCCCACTGTTCGGAAACCATCCCAAAGTTTCACTGGGACACTATGTGTCCATACTGACATAAATAAATGATTGAATAAGTAAATGTGGGAGAAGGAACTATGTATTTCCCCCCCCAAAATAATGATTAATAAATGTAGAAGGAATGAGGGAAATAGAAAATTACTATTAGAATACCACAGGAACAATCCTAGCAGGTGAGATCCATTAATGAGTGCTAGGTTAGTAGGCAAAAGTTTAAGGAGAAATGAGATACATAAACTCTGGATATCTCCTTCAAAATATTTATTAATTACAAAAGGCAGAAATAGAAGCTTTACAGTGGAGGCACCACCTTCACAAGCAATAGAGGTTGGCGTCATCAGTAGTGAGGCACGCTGACATCAGTAATGAAGCATGCTGTTATGATGTGATCAGCTGAGAAGACACTTCATCTCATGGTATTCTTAACTAAAATCTTCGACCTCAGTCTAATTATCAGAAACCATCAGACAAATCCAAATGATGTGCGTGGTCAAATACTTCATCTGTACTCCTCAGAAGTGTCAGGGTCATGAAAGATAAGGAAAGTGAGAACTTTCATAACCAGGAGGAGACAATGGAAGCATGATGGCTAAATGTGCTGTGGGATGCATGATTAGATCCTGGAACAGAGAAAGGACATTAATGAGAAAACCGGAGGAATCTGGAGAAAGCCTGTTGTTTAACTAGTAATAGCGTCCCAAATGTTAATTTCTTGTTTTGATCATTGCGCCATGATTACGAAAGATGTCAAGCTTAGGGGAGGCTGGGTAAAGGGTCTCCAGGAACTCTGTTGCAGCTCTTTACATCTTTGGAACTCTTGTGTAAGTCTAAAATTATTTCAAGTAAAGTAGTTACAAAAAATAAGAAATGGGGTCGTTATATGTAGGGAAAGGAGGCAGAGAGCAAGATGGAAGGGATGGGGAGAAGCTAAATTTCTCAAAATACCCTGCTGTGTAGCTTTGACTCTGATTTTATAAAATATTGTAAAAGTATTTTATATAATAATAAAAACAAAATTTAACTTAAAAAGCAAGTCTTAAACATTGTGAGTAAAATGAAATAAATGATTCTAACTGTATATCAAATTGGTGACCTAACTACATGGAGAGGAACAATTTCAAGAGATTTCAAAATGGTTGTTTGATGGGGATGTAACCTAAGGGCAAAACAGACTGCACAAACTGCAGTTTTCAAGTATTCTGTTGTTGGTAGTAGGGATGATCTTGTGATTCTGAGGCTGTTACTAGTGTTTAATAATGACAGTGAAACACATAAAATATGTTTAATTCTGTAAGTTTATAATGATATTTGGAAAAAACAACTTAGTCATTTTTGTAGAATGTTAGAGAATCAACTCTTTATTTTTGAAAATCGGTAAATTAAGACCAAGAATCAAGTAACTGTTCTATCTTTATTTTTTAATTTTTTTGAGAGATAGGGTCTAGCTACCCAGGTTGGCATGCCTTGGAGCCTCCCTTCATAGCTCACTGCAACCTCGAACTCCTGGGCTCAAAAAATTTTCTTACCTCAGGAGACAGTAGATAGTCCTTTCTACTATCTTCCAAGTAGATAGGACTATAGGCAAGCACCACTATGCCTGGCTAATTTTTTGAAAAAAGTTTTAAATAGGGACAGGATTTCTCTTTGTTGCCTAGGCTGGTCTCAAACTCCTGGCCTCAAGTGATCTGCCCACCCTGACTTCCCAAAATACTGGGAATACAAGCATGAGCGACCATACCCAGCCCTCTTCTACCTTTAAAAACAAAACAAAACAGAACAAAACAAAACCCTGTGTAAACATAACCAAACATTTGATGAGGGGAAATTTTTTCTTTTGAAATATTTCAACTAACCCATGAAAAATAAGAATATTACCATGTTGCAGCCTTCTAGTGGTGTCATGGGTTTAACAATGATCATCAGTTACTGCTGACCTTACATAAAAGAGACCACCATCCAAAGCATGTCTCCTGAAAGAACTGCCCAATATCACCCATGCAGCATTCTTGACAAAAAGGGAACCTGAATCTACTTAAACATTTGTATTTATATCCAATGACCAATTTACAGAAAACACCATGGATGGAGGAACTTTGGTCAATTCCATGGTGATACAATCAGCAAAACTTAGATTGCTGACAGCTCTGTAAGGCAAAACCCCTGCTGTCTTCAACAAATAACTACAAGGGGAGAAAAGCGAGAAATGGAGGAAGAGCATATGGGTTTTAAGTCTTATGAGACACATTAATCAGTTCTAGTGTGTGAACCTCATTTAGATTTGATTTGAACAAACCTAAAAAATGAGGTAATTGGGGAAATTTAAACATTGTCTAGACCTTTGATGATATTAAGGATTTATTGTAAAGTTTTTTGAGTGCGACAGGAGCGTTGTAGTTCTTTTTTGGATGAGTTTTATTTTTTAGAGATACAGTGTGAAATATTTATAGGGGAAATAATTATTTCAGGATTTGCTTCAGAATAATCCCAGAGCAGGGCATGGAGTATGTGGGAACATAGTCCAAGAAAGTCTGGCCATGATTCACCCTACAGAATGGGAGAAAATTTTTGCCATCTATCCATCTGACAAAAGGCTAATATCCAGAATCTACAAGGAACTTAAACAAATTTACAAGAAAAAAACAACCCCATCAAAAAGTAGGCAAAGGATATGAACACATACTTCTCAAAAGAAGACATTTATGTGACTAACAAACATATGAGAAAAAGCTCATCATCAGTGGTCATTAGAGAAAAGCAAATCAAAACCACAGTGAGATACCATCTCACGCCAGTTAGCATGGTGATCATTAAAACGTCAGGAAACAACAGATGGTGGAGAGCATGTGGAGAAATAGGAATGCTTTTACACTGTTGATGGGAGTGTAAATTAGTTTACTCATTGTGGAAGACAGTGTGGTGATTCCTCAAGGGTCCAGAACCAGAAATTCCATTTGACCCAGCAATCCCATTACTGAGCATATACCCAAAGGATTATAAATAATTGTACGTAAAGACACATGCACACACGTATGTTTATGGCAGCACTATTCACAATAGCAAAGACTTGGAACCAATCCAAATGCCCATCAATGATAGACTGGATAAAGAAAATGTGGTATGCATGCACCATGGAATACTATGCAGCCATAAAAAAGGATGAGTTCATATCCTTTGCAGGGACATGGATGAAGCTGAAAACCATCATTCTCAGCAAATTAACACAGGAACAGAAAACCAAACACCACATGTTCTCACTCATAAATGGGAGTTGAACAATGGGAACACATGGACACAGGGAGGGGAACATCACACACCAGGGCCTGTTGGGGGTAGGGGGCTAGGGGAGGGACAGCATTAGGAGAAATACTTAATGTAGATGATGAGTTGATGGGTGCAGCAAACCACCATGGCACACGTATATCTATGTAACAAACCTGCATGTTCTGCACATGTACCCCAGAACTTAAAAAAGGAAAGACTTGCCATGATTGATAATTGCTGAGATTGGTTAGTGGATGCATGGAGGTTTATTAGACCTGTCTCTCTGCTTTTGTGTGTTTAAATTTTTTTTTTTTTAATAAAAATTCTTTTAAAAAGAGTTTTGGAGTCTGACAGACTTAACTTTGAATCCTCTGTCACCTGTAAACTACTTGCCCTTGAGCCATTGTTTAACCCTCATGGCTTAGTGTTCTCGTCTGTACAGTAGGCTAATAATCCCTGAGAGCTCAGAAGCACTGAGAGAAACCATGTGTAAAATTCTGAGGCCTGAATGAGCCCCCTGGAGGCCCTCAGAAAATGGCAGCTGCTATGATTATTGCAGATGTTGATGATGATCACTGTTACATCTTTATCTATGCAAAAACAATTAATCACCTAGTGTTTCAAGTATTAATACATACTGGAAGAATTTACTCTTCATTAACAAAATAGACACTTGAATGTCAATTACCGATGTAAAACTCAATCCATCTTGTCAGTAGGTGCTTTTATAAATGCATGCAGTGATGCCCTATCTCCACTGAAGGCCTCGCTTCCAGCAGATGCTAGCATCTTATGCAGAGCCATGAACACAACAGAAATGGTTGACATAAAGCCAGGTAGTTGACTCCATACTCATCTCCATGAGATGGTGAGCAGCCAGGAAGCTGCCATGCAGGGGTCACCAGTGGAGTAACAAGCCTCCTCTTCCAGCAATGTGCATGTCACCTGGCTCCCAGGAATGCCTTGCAACAAGTACCACCCTTCCTGGCAGCAATTATGACATGCTTTCCCCAGAATGAGGAGAAACCTTTCAGGCTGCATTCCTGTCCTTTCATAGGCTCAGGCATTGCCTGGATCTACTGACGGCTAATCTGTTGCCTCATGGTACTGAGAACAAAATATTCTTTTTGTTCACTTATGCATTCATTGAATATTTTTGGGGTGTCTACCGTATGTCAGGATGGAAACACCTAAATGGACTTGGCCGGTTGGCTGTGAAGAAATATTATATGCTATTCTGAACCTCTGTGTCATTTACTGATATGTGCTTATAGAGCATAACTTGACTCCTGTACATTTTGTCTGAAGTCCTTCTTTTTGTTCTTCTTGATTGGTGACATTCATGCATCCATCCTTATAGTTTTGTTTGCACTTTCCATCCCTTCCAGAAAGAGATAATTATTAACATCTAGTTCTATAAAAATTCCGTTCCACCTCTTCTCTCTTTGAGGCACGAGGTACCTGTGAATGCCACTTTAACTCCTCCTACCCTCACAAGTCCTGGTTTTGTGCAAATATATTTCTTGTAGTCAGTTTTGTTTCTTACACCTTCATGTACGAATAAGAATGGCGTGGCTGGGCGTGGTGGCTCACACTTTGGGAGGCTAAGGCGAGTGGATCACAAGGTCAGGAGATGGAGACCATCCTGGCCAACATGGTGAAACCCTGTCTCTACAAAAATACAAAAATTAGCTGGGTGTGGTGGTGCATGCCTGTAATCCCAGCTACTCGGGAGGCTGAGGCAGGAGAATCGCTTGAACTCAGGAGGTGGAGCTTGCAGTGAGCCGAGATCACGCCACTGCACTCCAGTCTGGGTGACAGAGCGAGACTCCATCCCAAAAAAAAAAAAAAAAAAACCAATGGCACAAATAGCTAAGATTTGCTGAACTCTTACTCTGCCAGGACCTGCGCTCTCCATGTGCTGTGTAATCACTGGTTCTCTCCCTTCCACCATCAGCTGCCCTGTGGCTGTGCCCCTTCCTCTGCATAATCACCCGCCCTACCCCTTCCACTGTCAGCTGCCCGGTGGCTGTGCCCCTTCCTCTGTATAATCACCCGCCCTACCCCTTCCACCCTCAGCTGCCCCGTGGCTATGCCCCTTCGTCTGTTGGCCACATGGCACCCAATCCCCAGGGTAAGGCACAGATCAGAGGTAGTGTTGGTAGCAGCAGGAGGAGACAGAGGAGCCGTTAGAAAAGCGTATACAAGAATATCTGAGCTGGTCAAATCTCTAATTGTGAACAGCATACATAAACTCCGTTTCCCACCACAAAAATGTACAGCAGGGGCTTTTTACCAAAGCTGGTTTTTAAAGGTCTTGATCCTCACAGAGAAATTTTCTCTTTGGGAAGTATATTTATGGGAGCAACTGGTTCCTCAGGGGTGCCAGGTAAACGAGATGTTGCAATGTATTGCTTTCTTATATGTATTTGTTCTATCTTAATACATATTCTTGGAACTTCTGGGCAACAGTCGATCTTTTAGGAGATGACTTAGATATTATGTTTTTATTTAGACAGCAACAGAAGCTCCTGAGGAGCCCTCCACCCAGTATCTCCACATCACAGAGGCCGAAGAAGATGCTCAAGGGACACAGGCAGCAGTGGCCGCGCTCCAGGACCTGAGATACACCTCTGAGAGTGGTGAGGACACCTGCTCTTCCTTTGCCATCACAGAACGGTCTTTCCTAGACATGCTGAATGAATGCATTTGCAGATGAATGATGTCCATCAGGTGATCTACTTCCGAATTGCTGACCCAGCGTTCAGACTGCAGAAGCAGCCCCGTTGCCAGGCACCAGAGATCTCTGCCTCCAGAAATGCTCTAGAAGAAAGCCAAAGCAGAGGGGAGGCCTTAGAACAAGACTGCAAGATTCCCCCGCATGTTATCACATTTAATTCTCAGAACAGCCTTGTGAGGGGAGGAGATCTGATTATTCTCACTTTACGGATGCGGAAGGTTGCTTTTCATTGTTAATGGTTGGCTAATAGTTAATGGTTGTTAGTGGTTGGCTGAAGGTCACCCACTTTAGGATGTTGGAGCTCATCCTGGAATCTGGGTCTCCTAACTTCTTGTCATGGCATCGTCCCATTCCGTGATTCCTCAGGGACGTCTCCTCCAGGGCCTACAGGGGCCAGGCAGGCAGTGGCAGGAGGTGGTGTGGGCTCAGTGGGTGGTAGAGAGTGGCAGAGACTCTGGCGTGTGGGAGTTCACTTTGCAGACCTGCAAGGCCAGGTCACTCATTCTCCAAGTCCTTCCCAAAAGGCGCAGTCAGGATTTGTATATGAAATGTCATGATTTTCAAATGTTAGATCAGTTCTAAAAAAAAAAAAAAAACAAGCCACTGTACCAGCCTAGTGGCAGTTGGGGCATTATGCTTAGAAAACAGTTTTTCTTGATGCTGTTTTTAAAAGATGAACAAAACACAAGCTGATGATTCATACCACAGCCCTGTACAAGGGCAGAGGTCAAGCAGGTTGGGTTAAAGAGGAAGCATTAGGTAAAATGCAATGGTGATAGGAAATAGGAGTTAGGAAGACACCATTTTTCCCCAGTTCTTAAACCCCCAAACTCCAGATTGTAAGGAAGCTGCACAGAAAACTCCTGTGGGCCAGTTGGTTTAGGGAAGATTAATTGGCAGGGCTGTGTTCACTGCCTGCTGAGCTGCAGGGAATTCGGGAGGCAGCGCCTCCACTCTGCAGACGGGAGAGTCGAGGCCCAGGCTGTTAAACATGGCTCTCCGCACTGAGGTCCTGTCAGAACTTCAGTTTCCTTCAGGACTTGAGTTTCCTTCCATGATCCAGTGACATCAGTGATTGCTTAGGACCTGCAAGATGCAGCCCATCTGTCTTCATCCCCTATGAGCACACACACAGCACATATGCACACACACACCCCCCAACACACACACAGGCTGATGCTCAGACTCATTCACTCTCTCACATCTTCTAAGGCCCTCCGATGTCTCTTCATAGCTCTTAACTTTGCAGCTGAAAAGGCCAGGTTCAGCTTCTCTGGCTCCTGCCTGGCCGTGTCACTGTCTCTTGCCACCCCACCCCTGGGCTGTGCTGCCCTCAGCCAGATCTGCAGCTCTCAGAAGGTACACACACTCCAGTGCTCCCTGGGGTATGGCCTGGTTTCTTCTCCCTCACAGCCTTTTTCTGCCAAACTCATCCTCGTCTGCAGTACTCAGACTGCAGGTCACCTCCTGAGAACACCCCCCTTTTCTGCACTGTTTCCTAATTGCACTCCTGACATGGGACCTGCCAGGTTCTGTAAGGATTTGCTTACAGTCTGGCTTAGGAGCCTCTGTGCCCTGGGAGGAGTTGGGGCTGGGGGGGAAGGGGGAAGTGGTAGGACTTTGTCTTTATTCTTACCAGGAGCAATAGTTCCTAGGGTTTGATAAATGGTCATTGAGGGAGTCTATGGATGCGGAATTAGAACCTCGCCTCAGTAAGTTGCACAGGTAAATGTTTTTGTCCTTGCATGTTCAGAGTGGTTGGCTGCAAGGCACATTTGCACCACTTCCCTTAAGGGACATGTGTTTGGGGAGTACCAGGCGATGCATTGTGAATATAAGCTGGCCACTGCCTCAGTCACCGGCTTGTCCTACCTTCTGCATGAGACACGTTGAGTTCCCCTTCTCTGATCTCTTATTGATTGACTCACATTGGAACACGGCCCACAAAAAGCTGCCCATGAGGATGAAAATGTTGGCAGAGACTGCAAAATATTATGCTAAGGTGGAGATCAAGCAGTCATTTCTCTTTTCGTAAATTAATGATCAGGGTCAGGGTATGCTCAGGACGGTTGCAGATGGCCTGGCAGATGGTGGGAGCAGGCAGGGATACTAAATAGCTGCCCTGATGATGCAGAATCCCGTCTTTAGAGATGGTTAAAATAGAACCCCCAGCTTCAGTTGGTTTGGAGTTCTAAAGCCCACTGGTTGAATAATTGAGACATCCTTGGATGTTTTGCCCATAACTTGTGGAATTTCTTGGCACACACTTTCATTGAGTCTGCAGCTGAACGGGCTGGCTGGCACTCCTCAGGAGTTCAGCTTCGAGGGCAGCCACGTGTCCGCATGTTAGGACTCAGAGCACATGGGTTCGAGTTCTGGCTTTGTGGTGTAACTGACTCAGTGACCCAAATGAGGATCCTACAAAATGCAAATAACATCTCAATGTCCCATCGTCACAGGGTTGCTTAGGGTTTTGAGATGTTCCTATAGAAAATGCTTTGTAAGCTATAAAGCACCATACAGATTATTTCTGTTGTCAAAATGAGCGATTACAGAGAGCCCATGCATCCTCTGGAGAAGGCATCACCCGAGGGAACAGACGGGCTGGTTTTGCATTCCATGTCCTTCAGCAACAGTGGCTCCTCTTTGCTTCTTCCTCTTAAGGCGACCGACTGGACCCCACAGCCGTGAACATCCTGCAGCAGATCATTGAGCTGGGCGCTGAGACCCACGACGCCACTGCCCTTGCCTCGGTGGTTGCCATGGCACCAGGGACGGTGACTGTGGTTAAACAGGTAGGGACCCTCCTGTGAGTATTCATCCCTGTGTGTCTCACAGTCAGGTTCTCTCCTCTTCCCTGTGTTTCTAAGTCTTTAACTTACCTGAGGTAGAACTTGGAATGAAATTGGTCAGCCTCACACCTTTTCTTTTCTACCTCTGATCTCATGGGAGTGCTTCTTCAATAGCTCTATATGTGGGAGGTGTTTGGGGGAGAGGTATAGTATATTTAAAAAAAAATTCTGGAAACTCTCCATTCATTTTCTTTCAAAGATTCCCAGAGTGAGAATGAACATGATGTGGACCATTGAGACACATCTCTGGTGAAAACAGCTCTCAGTGCCTAAGTCCCCATCAGTAAATTGAGCTAGTAGGACGCATGGGGGTAGCCAGAGAAGCCAGGAGGATTTCCCAGTCGACTGCCCTTCCTAAATAGTAAACACCTGATCAGATCAACACAGGATACTGCTCTGGTAGGAAGAGATGGTCAGTTTTGGAATAAAGGTTACTCCACTTAATTAATCCTTTATCTGCTTGGCTCATTTCCTTTTCTGTCCTCAGTGGAGACTTTACCATCTGTTAAAATGCAATGTGTTTGATAATTAGGTCATCCTTTTTATCTGTTTATACCTATCTGTCTATCTGCTACCTGTTGTTTCATTTTACAAAAGATTTTAACTGGCTTACACAAATACTTTAAAAACAGAAAACCAAAATAGTAAATGCATCAAAACCAGGGAAATTTGTAATCTGAAATCAAAGTTCAAGTTCACAGAGAAAGTAGAAATGCAAACCATGGAGTTTCTCACATTTAGCCACTCCTGTATTGACTCATTTGGTATTTATTGAGTGCCTACTGTTGTCAGGCAGAGTTCTAGTTGCTGGGGTCTTGGAGAGAACCAGTGTCTGCCATCATGGTGGTTACTTTCCAGTGGGGAAAAAGATAAAGCACAAATAAACCAGTATGACATAAAGGATGTCAGATGGTGAACAAGTGCCAGGAGAAAAGTAAAGCAAGAGAAGCAGGAGAGGAGTGGGATCCAGGAGCGTGGGTTGGGATGATTTTGTAAAGGGTTGTTGGGGAAGATCTCTGACGTGAGGAGAGACCTGGAAGAGGTATGCATTACTAGAGTTGTCTGAAATTGATTAAATTTGTTACCGAATTGTATAACAGAAAACAAAAAGGAGGCGTTAAACAGTTAATTCAGGAAGGGTGTTAGCTTTTCCTGTCACTAACAAGATATTTCTTAATGAGGCACTGACATAGGGACACCTGAGTGATGTGTCCCTGGTGGCCTGATGAGCCAGGAGGGGACATCCCAGTGCTGTCTCCACAACTGTCCCCTGAGTGTGCCCAGGGCACAATGCAAAGCATGAAATTCAGGCCAAGTAATTCTCTGGGGGAATTAGTAAGTACATTCGGTTTCAGCTCTTGAGTTTCTTGACCTACGGACAAGACTTAGCATATCTAGATGAATGTTTGGATTGCATGTCCTAAAATCCCTCCTCCACAGTGTGGTTTCTCTCAGGAGTCGAGCTGGAGAGTCAGCAGCGGGATGCTTCAGTCTGTAGCAATCTAGTGTCTGCATTGGCTGAGAAAAGATTCATATCCTTCCAGGCTAAGTACCTTTTTAGCTTTTCTTGGTGTTTACTAGGTTGCCGTCTTCAGATTGTCTTATGAATCTCTTCCGAAACTCCTCATTTGCATCTTGACATGTGGAGTCCCCACCTGGACCTGGTGCTTTAGGAGGGTCTCTCTGGGATGGTATCAGGAGGAATTTGAATGTCTCATACACGTGAAATCCTTTTGAGAGTGCAGGAAGGCGCCTCTGATTGTGACTTGTGTCTTCTTTCTAAGAACTAGATTGATTTGCTGCTGCTGGGAGACATGGTTTATTGAGCCTCGCAGGCAATGCAGTGATACGTGAGGTCACAGGGTTTGGGTTACAGCTTAGATATGCTTCGAGGCATTAGACTGACAGCACAACAAGGGATGAGGCAGATAAGCATCCAGAACCACCAGTGTCAACAAGCTAAATGTGTTTGCAGGAGGAGAAAACAGTGCCGCCCTTCCGAGGATCTTCTTTCTTGTTGCAAACACAGCAAAGAGTGCTGTTGAACACAGTCGTGGGGAACTGCATTTGGAAATGTTCCCCAAGAAGGTGTATGTCCTGGCCATTATCTTGTCTGCCTGGCCCTGCACCTTGCTCAAGGCAGCTCTTGAGAAATGACAGAGAGGAGAGTGGGTGGACAGACTAATGGGTGAGTAGACGCTAAGCACCACTCCTATAGCAAAGGAAATGAAGTGTTTCAGGCTCTCCCAGGTGAAAGGATGCCCTCTGAGTTCCATTGTCCTATAGTTTAAATTGAAATATAGCTGTATTTATTAGAAAAATTGGTTTCAACCTTTTTCTTTTAATTAAACTCTGGTTTAGGGTTTTTTAGTCAAGAAATTATGCCTGCTTGATAACTGTGCTGAAGCACTGACATGTGAACCCTGGTGCACCCGTTGGAAAGAGGAAAGCTTTTCCTCCTGTGGGAGGCACCTTGATATCGGGGGCTTTCTCTTGCTCCAATCCAAGACATCACACATAGTAGTTGCTTAATATGTGTTATGAAATAGAATTGATGATGTTGGAGGTTTTGATTCTTCAGCTGTATCCTATAAATCAGTATTGCTGGAGAGAAAAAAGCAAGAATTCCTCATCATAAAGTATGTGATGTATATTGCAGAATAATGTTTCAAATTACTATGGGATAGCATGTTTTGAGATCTTTTTATATCTCTTTTATATACATCTTCCACAAGACCAAAAACAAAACAAATTCTACATTGTACATAGTTGCTTCTGGAGGGTTAAACATTTCAAAATTTATTTCTCATATAAACAAATAGATATATACTCTATTTATAATTTTCGTGATTCATTAATGTTAACTGAAAAAATCTTATATATCAAAATTCATCAATAATCACTGAAAGTGATTAATCCCAAGTCTTTTGGAGTTTTTAGCTTCTGGGATGAAAGTAATGGCAGGCCTGGTGTGGGGCTGGCAGTGTTGGAGAGAAGAGAGCTGGGAAAAAAACTGTTTGCTTCTTGCTCTTTGAAGAGACAAGGAAAAGATTTTGCCCATAATTGAGGCCATTTAAATTCTCTGTTGGATGCAGAAATGTGTCTTCAATGACTTCTCGTCACTTTCTCTCTTTTCTTGAGTGTCATCATTAAAAATAGATTCACGGGGCCTGAGCATCTCCAAACGCTCAGAAAGAATCACGCTTGCGTGCTGCACTTCCAGCCCGGCAGAAGGGCCCACGTGAGAACCTGAGTGCCACTAAGTGTGTGTTTGTTAAACCTAACAGTTTTCATTAAATAAGGTGATTCCTTTTGTTATTGTCGTTAATTCTTGCGTTAAGGTTTTACGAGGAGGAAATTTGTATTCAATAAATAGAACTGCCTAAGAAGGTAGATGGAAGAAAGCTAGCTGCACAGGAAATGCTATCATGAGCATCTCTGAGTCAAAATTAGTTATTTAAAGGAAAAGAAAAACCGAAGAAAATAACAGCAACAGTCATCACCAGTGGCTCATGGCTTAAATCACTCGTGGATGTTCTTATGGATTGGATTTTATTTTAGACTCAAAGGGGTGGCGTGCCCCTCCACACCTGTGGGTATATCTTGCCAGATGGGACAAGAGACTGAGAAAAGAATTAAGACACAGAGACAAAGTATAGAGAAACAACAGTGGGCCCAGGAGCCCAGCACTCAGTATACCAAGGGCTGCACCGGCACCGGTCTGAGTTCCCTCAGTTTTTATTGATTATTATTTTCACTGTCTCAGCAAGAGGAATGCAGTAGGAGAGCAGGGTGATAATAAGGTCAGCAAAAACATGTGAGCAAAAGAATCTATGTCATAATTAAGTTCAAGGGGAGGTACTATGCCTGGATGCGCACGTAGGCTAGATTTATGCTTTTCTCCGCCCAAACATCTCAGTGGAGTAAAGAATAACAAAGCAGCATTGCTGCCAACGTGTCTCGCCTCCCGCCATAGGGCGGTTTTTCTCCTATCTCAGAATTGAACAAATGTACAATAGAGTTTTATACCGAGACCTTCAGTTCCCAGGGGCAGGCAGGAGACAGAGGCCTTCCTCTTTTACTAATCCACCTCAGCACAGACGCTTTACGGGTGTCGGGCTGGGGGACGGTGGGATCTTTCCCATCCCACGAGGACGTATTTTGGACTATCACATGGGGAGAAACCGTGGACAATACCCAGCTTTCCAAGGCAGAGGTCCCTGCGGCTCTCCGCAGTGCATTGTGCCCCTGGTTTATTGAGACTAGAGAATGGCGATGACTTTTACCAAGCATACTGCTTGTGAACATTTTGTTAACAAGGCACATCCTGCACAGCCCTAGGTCCCTTAAACCTTGATTCCATACAACACATGTTTTTGTGAGCTCAAAGTTGGGGCAAAGTGGCTGGGGCAAAGTTACAAATTAATAGCATCTCAGCAAAGCAATTGTTCAAGGTACAGGTCAAAGTGGAATTTCTTATGTCTTCCCTTTCTACATAGCCACAGTAACAGTCTGATCTCTCTCTCTTTTCCTTACACAAAGTAACAGTGTATTTATGATTGACAGGCACTCATTTAGTAGGCATTTGCTGAGCAACTGCCATGTGTTCACTCTCTGGTTGTGTTGATTTCCTATCGCCACTGCCACAAATTACCACAGATTTATGGTTTGAAACAACACAAACTTATACTTCTTACAGTTCTGGAGGTCAGAAGTCTGTAGTGGTTCCTGTGCTAAAATCAAGGTGTCGAGAGAGCTAGTGTTTCTGGGAAAGATTCCTTTCTTGCCTGTTTTGGCATCTAGAGGCCACCTGCACTCCTTGACCCAAGGCTCCCTTCCTCCATCCCCAGAACCAGCAACGGCAGGCTGAGTTCTCACATCCACTCACTCTGACCTCTGCTTCCAGGGGCAAATTGCCAGCCTTCCTACTCCCTTTTTTAAGGGCCCTTCTGATGACATTGGACCCACCCAAATAATCCAGGACTATCCATCTGGGATGGCTTCTCCATCACCAGATCCTTAATGGGATCACATCTGCACATTCTTCTTTACTATGTAAGGCCACATATTCACAGGCCTCAAAGATGAGGATGTGGACATCTTTGGTTGAGGGTCATGGGCATTACTGTGCCCACCAATCGGCTACAGAATTAAGATCGTTCCCACTCTTAAGAGGCAAATGGTCTAACAAGGGAAATGACTTATTTTGTCATACAACAAATACTCCTTGAGCTGCTTTTACCAGCCAGGCACTGTTCTCAACACTTGGGGTAGTTCAGTGAACCAATCAGACGGATGATATGGCTGAGAAGCTTACGTTTTAATTGGGGTAGATAGCCAATTCACACACATGTAATAAGGAAATTATAATAGTACGTTAGCGGCAAAAAGTGCAGTGGAAAAAAGAACAAGCAGAACTGGCTGAGAGTTATGGAAAATGCAGCCTGAAACAGGCAGTCCCAATCGAGAGTGATGAATGCTTCAGGGAGGTGGCCCAGGGACCCAGGAGTGCTATGGGGAGCACCAGGGGCCCATGGACCTGGGTCTGGGGTAGGGGCAGGTGCTGAGCAGGGAGGCTTTGTGAGTGTAGGATGGGAGCAGGGGCTTGTGGCTGGTGCCAGCTGAGTGACTGGAGGCAGAGGTAGGGGTGGTGGAAGAGGCCCTGCATAGAGTAATGACTTGCCTGGTTGTAACATGGGACAGGGATTCCAAGCCTCAGAATTATCTCAGCCTGGTGTCTCCCTTCGCCTACTGGGAATCCAAACAGTTTGTGGCCTTATGGCATATCCTAGGGCATAATGTCCTTTTGCCATGGGCTTCCTGACCTATGTTCCCCTCTTGAAGTCATACTGGCATTTTTAACAAGTGACAATTTATTGGTTTTTGCAAATAGTGAACCTGCACTGAGCATTCCTGCCCTTTGATATTTAGCAGAACAATCGGTGCCTGTCTAAGACTGTCACTGACATTTGTCTTGGCCTGTGGGTCCTGGGTCCACCAAGCCAGCTACTGCACCGTGCCCTTTCTTCTTTCCCTGGGGGTGTTTTAAGTAATAAGTACACCATATGATGACACTGCATCTTGTTTTTAAGAAGGTGAGGGTGATTGAACAGTTTGTCTTTGTGATAATCTTCGGTCTTTCTGAGTTTTGTGGGTTTTTTAAATTTTGTATATTGTTTTTACTGCTGAGGGTTTACCCTAAACAGCAGACTGGGGGTGCTGGGGTGTTGTGGGGTATCAGCCTCTGAGGATGGGGGAGGGAGTTGGGCTCCCAGTGAAGTGGTATGAGTCATTCGTTCATTGTAGAAGTTACTTTTCAGTCCATGTACATGTATGAATGGACAGGACATTCCCCTGTGTATAAGAGCTCACCTGATGCGGTCTCGTCCAAGTGAGGCTGTCCAGCAGCATGCACTTTGCCAAGCCTGCTTCTCTGTGACTTGGTCACCATTCCTGCTTTACTGAGACCTGATAAGAAATACATTGTGTTTGTCAGAGTTGCTCAGAGAAACAGAACTCACAGGGGTGTGTGTATGTGTTTGTGTGCGTGTGCATGTGCGTGTGTGTGTGTGTGTAAAAGAAGGAGTTGGCTGATGTGACTGTGGAAGCTGACAAATCCCAATGTCTGCTGTCAGCAGGCTGGGGTCCCAGGAGAGCCAATGATGTGACTCCAGTTTGAAAGCCTGCAGGCTTGGGATGCAGGAAGGGCCAGTGTTTCAGCTTGAGATCAAAGGCAGGAAAAACCAGTGTCCCAGCTTGAAGGCTATTGGGAGGAAGAATTCCCTCCTTTTCAAAAGGGGAGGGTCAACTTTTTTATTCTATTTAGGCCATCAGCTGATTGGATGGGCCCCACCCACACTAGTGAGGGCCATTTGCTTTATTCAGTCTGCCAGTTTAAATGTTAATCTTATCCCAGAACACCATCACAGCCTTACCTAGAATAATGTATGACCAAATATCTGGGCACCCATGGTCCAGTCAAGTTGACACATAAAATGAACTGTTACACATGTACAAATGTGTTTCAGGGTGTGAGTGTCTCTTTGTCAGTGAAAGGGTGTTGTGTGATTCAAGGGTGAAATTCTCAGTTTCACAGAGACAATTTTGGTGGACAGATTTCATGGTGATTTAGTAGCTTCCAGAAAACACATCCATTGGCAGATCCATATTTCTATCACAGTTGAGATTTTGATTCAGGGTTCAGGAATCAGCTCCATCCTGCGTGTCTTTGAGAGAGTCACAGCTGAGGACTGTGCCAGCACGGTGCACTGACCCCCAGGAGTCCTCCATGGAGCGCCAGCACTCCACTCAATCCTCCTGGCCATGAGCAAGCAGACCATTGTTGCCACTGCCTGCGTGGGAGTTGATGTCCAGTAGGAACTAGTGTTAGCAGCACGCTACGTGGCAGGCCCGTGTCTCTGTCCACATGGGGCATTTCCCCTGCAGCCCAGGAGTTGGCTGCCCCTGGCTTATGAGCCTGGAGTGGGGATGGGGCATCACACACACTGTCTGCCAGTTTTAGTGCCTCCTGGGGTTGCCCCTCTCTTCTGTTGGTTGTTTTCCCTGCAATGTGCTGGATGCTTCCACACTGTGTGGTGGGGCCTCAGTGGGAAGGAGCAATTTGGACTGCCTCAGACCCATGGACACCCGCCTCTTCCCCATGCAGGCCCTTAGCCGGGCACAGCACAGAATTATTCTGCCTTAATCTTGTTCAAAATCCCAAGTGCTCCTCCGACATGCTTTAACCACCGATCACAATGAAAGAAACAGAAAACCAAGCAGGAACCCCAGCTTTGCCCAAATCACCCCACCTTCTTCTCCCAACTGCTTCTCCACAACCTTTGCCACCTTCAGCCTTCAGGTGGGTCCCTGTGATGGT
Organism: Chlorocebus sabaeus; assembly: GCF_047675955.1. Taxonomy (NCBI): domain Eukaryota; kingdom Metazoa; phylum Chordata; class Mammalia; order Primates; family Cercopithecidae; genus Chlorocebus; species Chlorocebus sabaeus. The sequence goes on along the minus strand of NC_132911.1, from coordinate 138,241,263 downwards.
TGGCAGTGTTGGGAGAAGAGCAGGCAGAGCTCCCACCCTGGGCTCAGCATACAGTGTGAAGTCTGAGAGGGAGCTTAAGTAGCAGTTCTTGCTGGAAGACATATGTTGGTTGCCACCCAGCGTTGGAATTGCTATTTGTTATTTGCAGTTCATTATTTTTTGCAAGAAAAGGCACTCTACTTCAGTGGAGACCACATACATCAGTTGCCTGTTTGCAAGGAAGTGCATGTCCAGTCTGTCATGTTTTAATTTAAGGCCCTGAGTAATGTGGTCCCCTGACCCCTTTCTCACTGCCCATCTGGACAAGGGCTCCTGGTGGGGAGAAGCCACTCTGCGGAAGGGACTTCTCGTGTGCAGCCTCTGGCTTGAGAGAAGCCTGGTGCCCTGTGGGCCACCTGAAGGGATGCTCAGACCGGCCTCCTCCTGTCGGGGGGACAGATGTTGAACATTTTATAAGACTTGTGACGAAATAATGAGGAGGGGGATCTAGAAAGTGATTTATATGAGGCTTCAAAATCTATTTTTATTTTTACTTTTAAAAACAAGCGCTCTATTCTACAACTGTGATTGTAGTTACACAGAAAAAGATCTGACAGAAGAACCCTATTGGTGCAAGATACTCTTCTAACTCTTTACAGATTGTGGTGTAAGAGAGCCTGGCCATCTGAATTGTCTTAAAGTGGGACCGAGGTGAGATCTCTTCTCTAATCCTAGCCACAAAAAGGATTGAGTGAAGTCCATCCCATTTTTCTGTTATCCCTCTAAGCTCAAATAACTGGTGAGTTAATGGAATTTTCCTTTTCTTGTTCCCACAGAGGCACTTTTTTGACTTCTACTGTAAACAAGTCTCTCCCTAAGTTCAACACAATTCTTGCAGTGCAGATAAAAGGAGAGTCACTGGCTGGTTTTTCTCTTTTCTTTCCTCTCACCTTTCCCCTTCAAAGCCTCCTTTGACTTCATTTCATCTTGCCTGTGCTGAGTGGTACATTACAACAGCAGACCTGTATTCTCTCACGCCATAATGGAACCCTAGCATCTTCAGTTGTATCATTTACTCCACTTTCCCGTTAACAGTTTTTTTCTGTCGTTATTGTGGCTCATCTAAGGAATCAAATCATTCCAAGAAGATTAAAAGTATGTATAATTGTAAAAGAATTGATGGTAACAGCAGTTTCCATCTGCCATAACTGCTTGTATTTTCTGTTATTCTTCATTGTATTTGGGTGTCACACCCACTCCATGCTTGCAGACTCTGTAGTGTAATGAGTCACGATGGATTCAAATGCCTGTGGAAGACCCAGGCAAGAGAACTGCATGTGTCTTTTGTGGGCAGTCAAATTGGTTGCGTATCTCCAGGACTGAGAGCATATGCACCCAGCGTGCTTCTTAGGCCTCAGATGATCTAATACTAGATTCTTAGGCATATGCTCAGGATTTCTAATAGATACCTATAATCCAGGTTTTACTTTTTTTTTTTTTTTTTTTTTTTTTTTTTTTTTTTTTGAGACAGAGTCTCGCTCTGTCGCCCGGGTTGGAGTGCAGTGGCCGGATCTCAGCTCACTGCAAGCTCCGCCTCCCGGGTTTACGCCATTCTCCTGCCTCAGCCTCCCGAGTAGCTGGGACTACAGGCGTCTGCCACCTCGCCCGGCTAGTTTTTTGTATTTTTTAGTAGAGACGGGGTTTCACCATGTTAGCCAGGATGGTCTCGATCTCCTGACCTCGTGATCCGCCCGTCTCGGCCTCCCAAAGTGCTGGGATTACAGGCTTGAGCCACCGCGCCCGGCCTTTTACTTTTATCTTTTAATGCCAAGTCCTTTTGATCTTGGTAAAATCCTGAAGTCTCACTGATGACTTTGTTTTTTTCCCTGTATCATAGCCCTTACTATGACAACCACTTTTCAGCTGCACGCTTTTGTTGGCTGATGAGGTTAGGCTCCTGCCTAATGAACTCTGCAGTGCAATTCATTTGATCCCGGGCCTCTGCCAACTTTAATTGTATGAAGGTCCTAATTATACATGCAGGTAGCCTCTTAAAAGTGTTCTCATACTTCACATTCCTTATAGAATGTTCTTTGTGTTGTTGCGGAATGGTGACCTTTAGCATGGAGATTCAGAAACAAAAAGTTCATTCACAGTCTTGGCAATGGGTTACTCTCCCTTGTCACTTAATGCCGACTCTTGTCCTTTGTAGGCCTTTCTTAGTTCTCCTGTAGTTGTTTGAACCTTTTCTTTTTCTTTGTCTTAACTAAAACTTCTTTCAGAGACTTCTGCTTCTGGTATGACTTTGGAGGGCTGCTACTCCACATTGCATCCTCTCCCAAAGCTCTTTTATTACTTGCTTAGCTCTCTTACACCATAGTAGTTACAGAAAATTCCATTTCTTTGTGAAATTTTTAAAGTAAAAGTAAACCCCATGATATATCTGTGGCCATATGAGAAATGATTTGAAAACATAGAGAACAAAGGTTATTCTCTATTTCATTATGTTGCCTTTTTCCCATACAAGCCATCCTTAGCTAACCGGAGGATGCTCGTCTACTCAACTTGGCTTTTCTTCCTTTTCCTAAGTCCCCATCTTTCTGCTATTATGCCCCAAGAAGCTGCAGCCTTGATTGGTGCTATTTGCAGAATCCCACTTTATTTGAGTTTTAATACTGCTGAGTTTATTACTGTTTGCTTGGTGCCTGTTTCCTGACCCATGTCCTTAGCCAAGGCAGGTCGGTTTTAATTGACATCTCCGCTCCAGGCAGCTTCACCCTGGGAAGCAGTCCTTGCTGGCTGAGATCACTTGGTCTGGTTCAAGTTCGGGGCCAAGGCCAGGCTGTAATAGCCCTGACGAGAGTGAGTGAGAGCTGTCCCACATATGGAGGAGAGTGATGTGGGTCCTCTGTGGACTCGTCGCACCTCAGGGTGGCCCTTGTTTTTCATTCTCACCAGAACAGTAGTCTCCAATCCTGGCCAGAGGAATTCCCCGAAACAAGAACTCTTGGTGTCCCCCTCCTTCCTACTCCTCCTATCCATCTGGTGTCCCCACCTGGTGGAGGGCTTCCAGGCCACTCCAGTGTCTACGCCAGAACCTGGGAGGCCCTCTTGCCTCCTTGCCTCTCCCACTGGACGTCTGCCCTGTCGGCACATGTGGTGGGCTCCTGCTTCACAAGGGGCCTCAAATAGTCCCTCTGGCTCCCAGCTACCACCTTCATTTAAGCCCTTGCTACCCAAAATGTGGTCCCCGGGCCAGCAGTGTCAGCATCAGGGGGCTTGTGAGAAATGCAGAGTCCCTGGCTTCACTGCACCCCTCCCAAATCAGGCTCTGTGTGTAACCAGCAGCGGGGGCATCCTGCACATTAGAATTTTAGAAGCCTGTTCTCAGCTGTCAGTCCCCCTCCCCTGGCTTACAGAGGATGCTCTTGTCTTTCCATCCTGCTGCTCTGAGATCCAGTTTTCACATAGAAGCCAGAGCAATCTTTTAGAAGTATCATTACATCACAGTAACCCTTACTTTAAAATCCTCCAGTAACTCAGAAAGTCTCCAGTAAACTTAGAATAGAAGCTCTCCATGGCCCACAAGGCCCAACAGCAAGGTGCCCGCCTTTCTCCCTCCGTTTTCCTTCTTGCTTCATGGTGGGATGTTTCAAGAAGACCCACCCCACCCGTGCTGACTGTGGGAGGCGCAAGATGCGGGAGCAGCTGCTTCTGCATAAAAGCAAACACTCCAAGAAGGAGCACGACCTACGGGGGGTCCCTGCATGTCAGGATAACCCCCGCCCATTAGGACACATCAGGTTAGACCCTGTGGTCAGCTTCAGCTCTCGGATTGTCAGGTCCTTCCTGCCCTGAGGGCGCAATTAGGAAGGGAATATTTTCAGAGGGGCAGAAGCTGTCCTCCCTCTCCAGGCAGTGGTGAAGATGGGGCCGCAGAGGAGGAGTACCCTCCCTCACCCCATCACAGGTCTTAGGAACTGTATCACAGACCATATCTAGTGTGGTTGATACCCATGGCTTTTCCTCCCAGCAAACTGGAAGCTCCATGAGAGCAGGTGACAATTTGGTCTCACCCATCTCTGGGATCTCTAGCACTTGGCTCAGGGCCTGGTACATTTTAGAGGCTTCATAGGCATTCAGAACCATGAATGCCAGATCAGATTTCGGGAAGCTGAGCTAGTGGGGCACAGTTGCCCTGGGTGTGACTTGTGCTGAGCAGCCTCGTACTCTCCAGGCTGGCAGTGCATACCCTACCACAGGAGATGCAGGCCTCTGGGACAGAGTCCCCCTGCCCCGGATGGACAGCACAAGGGGGTATCTCTGGAGAAGCCCGTTTCATGGGAGTCACCCCAGCTCATGTCACAGTGGATGGAGGAGCCCTTGGCACAGCCAGTGGTGTAGCAAGGGGCTGAAAGACAGCCAGACTGCTTGGGCTGGAACCCTGGATCTGTCACATAATAGTGTGCGACCTTGGACAAAACACTTCTCTTCTTTGAACTTGTGTTTCCCCATCTGTATAATGGGAAGATCATGGAACTTACTCCAAGGGGCTGTTGTATGCATTATACCTAATTATGCAAGATGAAGCCACTGGCCCTCTCCCTGGCACATGGCTGGGTCAATAAATCTTAGCTCCTGTGATCATGGAAACAGCATAACTCCTTACCTTTCACTGTGCATGTAGAATTCAGCCACAGCCATTTCTGCTTCTGGTTGCTTCCATTTAGCAGGTGAGTGCTGATGTGGTATTGTCTAGGCTTTATGCTTGGCATCAGGAGTCCAGGGTGGATAAGACACCACCTTTTTTTTTTTTTTTTTTTTGAGACAGGGTCTCACTCTGTCACCAAGGCTGGAGTACAGTGGCATGATTCTGGGTCACTGCAGCCTCAACCTCCCCAACTCAAGTGATCCTCCCACTCCAGCCTCCAGAGTAGCTGGGACCACAGGTGTGAACCACTGTGCCTGGCTAATTTTTGTATTTTTTCTAGAGACAGGATTTCGCCATGTTGCACAGGCTGGTCTCGAGCTACTGTGCTCAAGTGATCTGCCCGCCTTGGCCTCCTGAAGTGTTGGGATTACGGGTGTGAGCCACCACACTGTGCCAGATGCTACCTCTCATGGCAGAGCTTGTTGCTTGGTCCAGGGAGGTAAACACATAGGTTATACAAATTAACATGATTGTGGCTCAGAATCATATGATCCCTTACAAACTCCAGTTGTTGAGTCATTGTGAGTAATTCCCTTAGAGGAGGCCCTGGGGGAGGCATTATGATGGACCAAATGTTCATGTTCTCCCCTAAGTTCATATGATTGCAATCCAATCCCCAAAATGATGGTACTTGGAGGCAGGTTCTTTGGGAGGTGATTAGGTCATGCGGGTGGAGCCCCATGAATAGGATGAGTGCCTTAATAAGAGGGGAGAGAGCTTGATCTCTCTTTCTAGCATGTCAGAATACAATTACAGGTCAATAATCTGCCCTTGGAAGGGGGGCCTGCACTGTAACCTAACCATGCTGGCTCCCTGATCTCAGACTTCTAGCCGCCAGAACTGTAAGAGATAGATTTCTGTTGCTTATGAGTCACTCAACTTGTGCTGCTTTGTGACAGCAGCCTGAGCTGAGACCATTGCCCAAAGTAAGAGGAGCTTGGTAGGAGGTGGTTCTGTGTGAGAGGGACTTAAGACTAGGCCAAAAGAGAGTTGAATTAAGTTGAATTAAGTAGATCTTCCTACTCTGAGAGAGAAGTATGTGGGTCATGTGGATTTGAAGAGCAGGAGCTGGTGTCTCTCTGGGGTTTCAGCATAAGATCTGAGACTGTCATGTCAACACCAGTAGGGCAAATGTCCAAGCTTCACTGGTGCTCAAAATAAGAAGAGATAGCCAGTTTCTTTTTCTGTTCTTAGATCTGCTTGCTACTAATGAACTTACCTCGATAAGTTTGATGAGTGATTTAAATGGTTTGTGTTTTGTTATGATAAACATATTTTAAACAAACAAAAAACCACTTTATTCTGGGGAGTTTGGTTTTTCTACCTTGGGCAAGGGATGTCGCTCTGTGGTTGTCCAGGGAGGAATACGACCTGGGTCCTGCCAGCTCCATTTTCCTTCTATGCTCGGTTACCAGCAAGGCCCTGTTGGGTTTCTGTGGAGGCTTCAGGTCAGTCACGTTAAAGTACTGGGAAAGAAACTGCTAGTGGAAGCAGATTGCTTAATTACGGGGAGAAGAGTGTGCGTCAGCTGGGGAAAGAAGCCAAGCCCTTCCCCAGCAGGCACCAAGACAGCGTCCTCAAGGTGGCCCACGAAAGGGCAGCGGATCGATCCCATCCCCGCAGCTTTATCGAGCACCTGCCCTTCAGGTTGACAGAGCCACCAGCAATGAGAAAGGCTGGGGCCTGCAAGGATGGTCACACGGGTGATTTTGTGAAAGTCAGACAGGTGGAAATGTACAAAGGAAACTAATCCTAAAGTACAGTGGAGGGGACTTGGGTGAGAAAAAATCTGAAATGTTTGCCCAACCCCAACAGCTGCACAGCTGTGCAGGGATCACCAGGCAGAGGTGTGGAGAGAGGAGAATGTGTAGGGAAGAAAGTGCTCCCTGTGTGAGGACCAGGCAATGCTGTAGAGCTGCCACGCCAGGCCTGGCACTAAATCAAATAGAGATTCAGTGTATGCGTGCTTAAAGGTGAAGGAAGTCAAGTATTATGCATAATAAATGTGTCTAAATATCAAAAGATATTTGTGAGGAGGGAGAAGCTCTGCCTGCCTCCTTCCCTTTCATGGTGAATCTGCTCTGAACTGTTTCAGCACAGCTTTGAAATATCTCCTGGGGTCCACATTTGAATAATTCAATTCAGTGTTTATTGAACGCCTACTATAAGCTGGGTGCCCTGTGGCTATGGCATGATGGTGTGGAGGGGATGTGCGAAGTACACGGGCAGCAGCTTAAGTGCCTGGGAGCTTGGCTCAGCTGGGGAGGGGAGGGGGCGGCAGACACTTCCTCCAGGGAGGGCTGGCATCCAGGAGCAGTCATGAGTGTTGCACCTCACGCACCTGCCCTGTGCCAGGCACTGCCCCCCGCCCCGCTGTCTCTTTTCTTTCCCACACACTCTCTCTACCATGTGGATCTCTCTAGCTTCCCACAATCTATGAGAGAAGGTTTCCTTTTCTAGTCAATTGATTATTCAGACCAAACTAAGCTATGCCTAGACTGCCAAGATATGCAAGAGGTACAGGATGCTCTAGTCATGGGCATCCTCTTTCTGTTGCCCACTGAGTTAGTTTGGCCAGTATGGGAACCTAGTCATCCTCTTCTTACAGCGCTGAGGTCAAGAAGCCTGCGTTGCTCCTCTCTTCCTGTTTCCAAGGTCCTTCTCTCTCAATGAAGAGAGCTGGCCCTTTCCATTCCCCTCAGGCCCAGGGACCTGGTGGACAAGTCCGTATTGCAGGTGGCAGCAGAGCTCTCCAGTGCCTGGGGCTTAGGAAACAGGGTTGCAGCTGTGTTGGCGATAGTGGAGTCTCAGTGTTGCAGAGACCCAGGTGACACAGGAGGTGGGTGGTGACTGCTGTTAGCAAGCTGCCTTTACAACTTAGGCTTTGGACTGTGCATGGGATTTATACCTTCGGGAAAGAAAATGTGTGTGCTGTCTACTTACAACCAAGAGAAAAGTAAGGTGGAGACGCAGCATTACCCTGTCTTCCTCCATGAAAGGTGTCTAGCCTGACAGTGGAACGAATCACGGCCTTCCTCACTGCCTGTGCTTGCTTTCCTCCTTAAAAGGCTTTAAATCTCCATTGATGTATGGAGTGGTTTCTTCCTGACTCTGAATATCTTCTGATATTTCCACAAGTTTCTTGCACATAATGCCCCCTCAGAACACCCTTATTTTTGTCCTGTATAGGTATGTATTTCTGGAGTTAGCAATTTATGATGGTTTTTACAAACCACATTCATTTATGCCTTTTCTTTCCTCTATAAATTCAGGGTTGTGTTTGCTGTTTCCCTTTGTTTCTGACTTATACGGCTCCACTCCTCACCTAGGGTTGTGAAAGCAAATGTGCTTGCTTGTTAACCTTGTAAAATGGTCCTGCCAGTCCCCCTTTTGAGAATGAAAAGGAAGCTTTTGCTTGGTTATAATTTAAGCAGTGAGTGAAACCCTAATCACTGGAAAAAATAAGGCTCCCCCTCCCCAGAGCTTCAACACATACAGGGGAATATTCTACCTGCAAGAATCAACTGCAGTGTTCTTTTTTCATTCTTGTTGTTGGGTTGTATTTGGATTTTTGTCTGCAGTCCTCCAATTCTAACAATAACATGGAGTCTGCGAATTTCTGAGTGGAAGGGACCGTAGAAGATGTTGGCCGTTTGGGAGGAAATAATGAATTGCACCCCTTCCTTTGTTCTTGAGGTATGAAAGCATCTGAGAAACAAGACGTGAGTGAATCAGATGGTAATGAGAACAACAGGAGAGGAAGAGGAATTGGAGACCAGTTGAGCCATCCAGTCACAGGCAGGGCTGGGCAACAGCAGGGCAGCTCTTCCTAGAAGGGCAGTTGCTTGCCCGTAGCACATGGAGTCTCAACCCGATGGACCCAGGACTCCCACTGAATAATGACTACCTTATAACACTCCTTTTACTCTCTTGAAATGAGTACATTCCTACACATGCGTGACTTAAAAACAAACAGCAGCAACAAAAAACTCTAGTGTCCTAACTGAAATAACGAGAAGTAAATGGAAAGTTATTAATAATAAAATAATAAGAAATTGAGCATTTTAATATTCAGACATGACAATACCAAGATACAGTGGTAGGCAGGACAATGGTGCCCCAGAGATGTCCACGTCCTCATCCCCAGAACCTGCAAATATGTTAGGTTTTACATGGCAGGCGGGAATTAAGGTTGCTAATTAGCTGAATCCAAGCTGGGGAGATTATCCTGGATTATACACATGGGCTTAACTGTGATCACACGTGTTTTAAACAGGGAAGAGGAAGGCGGTAGGGTCAGAACCAGAGCGATGACATCATAAGAAAGACTCCACCAAATGTTGTTGGCTTTGAAGATGGAAGCAGGCCACAAGCCAAGGAGTGCAGGGGCCTTTAGAAGCTGGAAAAGCCAAGGAGGTAGATTCTCTCCTAAGGTCTCCAGCCGGGAACACAGCCCTGCTGAAGTGTTGATTTTAGCTCAGTGAGACCCATTTCAAACTTCTGAACTCTAGAACTGAAAGATGATACATTTGTGTTGTTTTAAGCTGCTAAATTTCTAGTAATTTGTTAAAGCAACAATGAGAAAATGAAATAAAAACATAACGATGTGGTCAGGAAACTGGACCCTTTCCTTACTCCTTATACAAAAATTAATTCAAGATGGATTAGAGACTTAAATGTTAGACCTAAAACCATAAAAACCCTAGAAGAAAACTTAAGTAATACCATTCAGGACATAGGCATGGGCAAGGACTTCATGTCTAAAACACCAAAAGCAACGGCAACAGAAGCCAAAATTGACAAATGGGATCTAATTCAACTAAAGAGCTTCTGCACAGCAAAAGAAACTACCATCAGAGTGAACAGGCAACCTACAGAATGGGAGAAAATTTTTGCAATCTACTCATCTGACAAAGAGCTAATATCCAGAACCTATAAAGAACTCAATCAAATTTATAAGAAAAAACAAACCACCCCATCAAAAAGTGGGCAAAGGATATCAACAGACGCTTCTCAAAAGAAAACATTCATACAGCCAACAGACACATGAAAAAATGCTCATCATCACTCGCCATCAGAGAAATTCAAATCAAAACCACAATTAGATACCATCTCACACCAGTTAGAATGGCAATCATTAAAAAATCAGGAAACAACAGGTGCTGGAGAAGATGTGGAGAAATAGGAACACTTTTACACTGTTGGTGGGACTGTAAACTAGTTCAACCATTGTAGAAAACAGTGTGGCGATTCCTCAAGGATCTAGAACTAGAAATACCATTTGACCCAGCCGTCCCATTACTGGGTATATACCCAAAGGATTATAAGTCATGCTGCTATAAAACACATGCACACGTATGTTTATTTTGGCACTATTCACAATAGCAAAGACTTGGAATCAACCCAAATATCCATCAGTGACAGACTGGATTAAGAAAATGTGGCACATATACACCATGGAATACTATGCAGCCATAAAAAAGGATGAGTTTGTGTCCTTTGTAGGGACATGGATGCAGCTGGAAATCATCATTCTCAGCAAACTATCGCAAGAACAGAAAACCACATACTGCATGTTCTCACTCATAGGTAGGAATTGAACAATGAGATCACTTGGACACAGGAAGGGGAACATCACACACTGGGTCCTATTGTGGGGGGGGATGGGGGGAGGAATAACATTAGGAGATATACCTAATGTAAATGACAAGTTAATGGGTGTAGCACACCAACATGGCACATGTATACGTATGTAACAAACCTGCACGTTGTGCACATGTATCCTAGAACTTAAAGTATAATAATAATAATAATAATAAACCTTACGATGTGGTCAGGTGCCTTCTCCTAAGCATAGTGTCCACTCCGGGTGCAGCAGCCGCAAGCACAGGCTGAGAGCACGCTGTGACTTGAGGGTGAGGCCGCTCATGTGAGCAGCATTGCTGATGCTGCAGGGCTTTCCTGAAGAAAATGAAGTGCAGTCTTCCCCTGCTGGAAACAGCAGTTGTGTTTCTAGAAGAATGCAGCACACAGACTCTACTCTGTGTTTATACGGGAAACAGTTAGGTTCTAGGTTCAGAGCATCATTAATAAGGTTGTTGCTATTGTTTATTTTTACCCTTGTGACTGTTTGGGGGAAAAATCTGGAAGTCATGGTGAGAACAGAACAATTATTGGTTGTGAGGGACATCCTGACACATTGTTGCCCACACCTGCAGCTTTCAGAAAGATCTCTACAGGGGATGGAGGGTTCTGCCGCTGAGGTGCACTGGCTTCAGGCATGGTGGAGGAGGAGAGCTCTAGGCAGGGGCAGGACAGCAGGGCAGACAGGAGGCCAAGCCACCGGCTTGCGTTTCTTCTCCAGGCCCTCTGAGCGAGGTATGTGAGAGGGCGGCGGGGAGGCAGGACTTGCCTCTCAGACTTCTGAAAGGGTGGGAATTCCTGCTTTATGGACTTTACCAGGAAGGGGTAAAGGGCAGACTCTCCTGTTAATTCCAGTGTCCATCCTGGGGAAGAATCCAGCATGATGGTCTTGGAGCAGCTATTTGCGTAACTTTAGCAGTGGGGAGTTGGTTATGTCCATTCCAGACAGCAGCCCACTGTATTCTGTAGCCTCTCTGTCAGCCCTGGCCCCCGCCAGAACCAGCACTACATCTGATGGCCCCTCCTGTGACGGCCCCTTGTGTATTTGAAGGCACAGGGCATCTTTTGGGCCCTGTATCTTCTGTTTTCTAGGTCAGATATCTCCAAGTACCCCAGCCATTTTTTTTTTCTAGAACTGGTCAGCCTTCTTGGAATATTGACTGATGAGTCTTTAGTCCTCTTCATGGTTGAGCCCAGGCATGGACTCCAGGGGAGGTCTGAAGCCGATGGCAGTTGGAAGAGATTGGGATGGGACTTTGTCCCTCTTTTCGGTGTACTCTAAGCTGCCTTTACAGTGGCCGTGCTCACCATTCACTCACCTTGATCTTGGTGCCACCTCAAACCTCTGCATCTCTTTCACATGTACTACTCTCAGATTCTGTGTCTCTCATCTGTATTTGTGACATTAGGTGGTAAACTGAGGCACAGACTTTTGTGGTGATCCACATAACTAAGAAGTTGCTTAAGGGCTCTTGTGGTCAGACCTAGAGTGAGAAACAGCATGGCCTGGCCGAGCTAGCCCTGTGGGGAGGGGAGGACTAGAGCGCTCTGGCCTGCATTTCATGGTGGAGCCGACTGTTCCCGCAATGCTTTGGACGTGGAGTGTGTGTGAGAGCAGAGTCTGGGCTGATGCCTAAGCCTTTTGGTTTGAGAAGAGGGTGGATGGTGGTGCCTTCTACCAAGAAGAGGACAGAGGAGGGAGGAGCAGGTTGGGTTGGCAGAAAGTGACTAGTTCCATTTTGGCTTCATTAACTTAGAAATGACTATTTGACACCCACGTGGATACGTGTAGTAGGAAATATGCTATGCACATTTGAATTTCAGGGGAAGGGTTTGGTCTAGACATGCATTTGGGAGTTGTCAGCCTGAAGTCGGTATTTGAAGCCATGAGCCTGGCTGAGATGATGGAAGGAGGGGATGTAGAGAGAGCAGAGCCTCCTGGGGCTGAACTCTGGGGCCCTGTGCCCCTTAGAGGTCCGGAAGCGGAGACAGATGTGGCAGCAATGGAGAGGGAGCAGCCAGGGAGCAGGGAGGATGCTGAGGAGGGAGCTGCACTGTGGGGCAAGTGAAGAAAATGGCCCAGGAGAGGAGCAAGGGAGGGCTGGAGGTTGCAGAGGCTGCAGAGGCTGAGCAAGCAGCAGACTGAGCTGTGAGGGTTGGGCTGGGCCAGGGTGGCAGTCACTGCACTTCGGAAGAGGGCAGGCCGGGGGAGCACTGGGTCTAAGAGCCTCCTAGAATGGGTTGAGGAGGATGGGCACAGCTCAGATAGACTATAGAGGCTCCTCTGCCAGTCCCCATCACTACACCCTCTTGCCATGTTCTGGCCCATCCTCTTCACAGGATACCGGGCTGTCCCTGTTCTCCCTACCTCCAGGCTTTCTGCTTCCTCTTCCACATAGCCCCCTCCTACACCTCAGGGGAGTGAGCGTGGGGGTCTGATCAGGTCTCTGCTGTCTAACAGAGAGGCTCCAATTAATTTTAGAGTAAAACTAAAATTCCTGTAAGATCCTTCATGATCTGGGTCCTGATGGTCTCTCTAGTCTTTTTTCTTTCCTCTTTGTTTCATCTGTTCCCCTTCCATACACCCTCCCCCTGCCACTTGTTCTGTGCTCTGGCTATACTGGATTTCACTGCATCTTGTTCTGTGCTCTGACTATACTGAATTTCATTGTATCTGTCCAGCCCTTGGACTGTTGCTACACCCTTTCTTCTGCCTGGTGCTTTTCCCCATCTCTTTATACCTCCTCCCATTCTTCAGGAATCCCACAGTGTTCCAGACCAGGACCATCATCTTCAGGAAACCATTCCTGGCCACCGGCTGCTTCCCACCCCACCTTCCCCCGAGCCTGGCAACCCAGGACAAGCCCCCTGTCCTTTTCTCCCCTGGACTGCAGCCTGTTGGGGGCAGGGACTGTGTCTGGCCTCATGGTTCTGTTTCCAGCCTCCACCAGAGCATCTGACACACGCTAAATTCTCAGTGGACAGACAGAAGAGAGAGCCCAGAAGTTGTCTGAAGTATATGTGGGAATTGAACACATGAGAGATGTGACACTGCAAAGCAGAGAGTGGGTGGCTTTCAGAGATGGCTTATTCAACAAATGGCCCACCTCTTAACGGTGTCTAAACACAGAGGCCACCTCGATTCGTCTTGCAAATCAGGTACTGATGTTATGTAACTGCACGTTCCTAACTCTACCCAAGAAAAGTGACAGCTTTCCAGTCTAGCAGCTCAGCACAAGCACTGGCCTTTCACACCTGTTCCCCATGTTAGCCTTGTTTTCTATCCATCTTCTGCTTTCTCAGTCACTTCTGGCCTCAGAAAACCAACCTGTCCATCTGCCAACTTCATTAGCAAAGAAAGGGCCGCCGAATGCTCAGCATGGGGGCGCTGTTTACCTGTACGAAGGCCCCACTGAGCAGCGTCTGGGCCGTGAGGGGCCTCCCGAAGTCAGACCTCCACTGTTCTTTAGAGGTCCCCTGGAACTGGAACCGCAGTGCCTGAGCTGCCCTGGTGGGGTTTTCTGCATTCGCTCTCTAACTCTTACTCCTGTGGTTGCTCAATACGGAGGTCAGGTCCTGGGGGGGCGTCTTCAGCTGTGCCTCATCTGGTGGTCATTTGAGCGAGACCCCCACTCTGCACTCTTTATCCCAGTGATTCATTGGAGAAGCAGCATTCACTGTCACCATTGTGCCGGGAAGGCGAGGGAGAGCACGACACAGGTCGCGCCTCCTCAGAGCAGCATAAAGTGCTAGCTGGGATCCAGTGCCGCTGGTGTATAGCAGGAGTCTGCACAGCGTTATATAAAGGGGGCACTGGCGGAGCCTCCTGGAGGAGAGGGCGTGGACCTGAGTTCTCAAGGGCAAGAAGGGATCTTTGGGAAAAGATGGAGGACCAGCACAGTTGGAAGTTCAGAGGCGAGAGAGCATGTGTGTTCAGTAACCAAAATTGAGTTTCGGGGAGGGAGTCAGGCAGGGAAGCCCTTGCCTGTCCAGCAGGGGAACTTGTACTTTGTTTTTGAAGGTTACAGGAAGCCGTGAATATTATAGAGAAGGCTGTGGGCTTTGGAGGTTTTTGACTTGGTTTCAAATTCCAGAATCACCTGTTACTAGCTGAGGGCTCACATCAACTCTCTGAGCCACCCCTTCTTCTCAAAGGGATGTGATGGGAATCCCCTCTACCCTGCCTTCCTCAGGGCTCCATGAGAATTACAGGAGGTATGGGATCCACAAACACTCTGTAAACTGGGAGGGACTGACCTGTTCAGGTCATTATGAGAAGTGACTGTAAACCAGGGGGCAAGTAGTGTCACAGGCCACAGAAGAGAAAGAAGGAAAGGAAGCGTGAGTGAGGAGAGATTTCTTCTACCCATTAGGCCTTTGTTGAGATTTAAAGGTGGAGATACCCCATTGTAGCAGCAGACACAAAGCCGTGCCCATACCCATGTGCATGTACACACACATATCATATCCACAGATGTGCATAATATTCATGTACACACACAACCATAAACCTCCACATACGCATGGATATCCACGTAGACATGTGCAAATATATGGACACATACAGACCCATATACATGCACATGTACATATGCACACATGGACACACACCGATACACACATGAACACACATATACACACATGCACGCCCATGTTCCTGCACACAGGCATGCATGTGTACATAGCAAACCCTCACACACGCCCCTCACCCCTGTGCACACTGCCTGCATCTTGCCTTCGATTGGCTCCTGTCTTTGCATCACTGCCTCTCCCATGCCTGATCTCATCAAGTCCTGCTCATCATGGTGCTCACTGCATTCTCTGTGGTGATGATCTTGACAGTGGCTGTGTTCTCCTGGTGGCTTTCTGTGTTCTGTCCGCCTCCCCTGAAGCCCAGAAGGCTGGATCTGGATCTGGGGCTGCCTCCCAGCAGGTTCTGAGAACTGATCCTGAGAACAATAGGAGTGCCAACAAGAGGAGAAGAAATTGTGGCTTATCTGTTCATTTCCTGAGCCACAGCCCCAGGAGCCTTCCCTTTCAAGGACATTAATGACATCTGCGAGAGGGCTGTTCTCCAAGACATGGTTTAATAAACAGGGACCTGATTCAATTTATTTAAAAATGGATTTGAAACATGAAGGATGCCTGAAGCGAAACAACCTCCTGGTGGTGGTGGTGATGGTGGCAGAGATGACGGTGGAATTTCTTTTCCCTGAAAAACATAAAGGATGATTTCTGTCCTAAAGAGACCCCCAGCTGGAATTCCCGAAGTGAAGGCAGTTCATCTTCCTCCCAGTGCCTGACAGAGGGCACAGGCTTGTGGGAGGGCACTGGGAATGTGGGCAGCATCTAAAGGCAGCTGCACTGGCGGCAGCTTTGTTTCAAAGGGATACAAACCCAGTAAGAGGTTAACTGATGCCATCCCACTGTCATTGTGGTTTTTCATTTTAGGGCCATCAGGGGTTTTATTTTAAATTCCTTTATTCTTCACTTATTTGTGTGTTGGGAGCTAAGTTCAAATAATTTGGTGGGTTTTGCGTGGTCTGATAGAACCCTGGAAATTCCAATACCCTGTCATGACGGAACAGTCAGGCGGCCCGAGCACCTCTGCACAGGCACGTGGGGAACTCGCACCCCAGGAGGTTCTTCACACTGTGTTTTGAAAGCTGTGATGCAAATTTGTGTTGTTTATCATTTTCTACCAGCAGTTTTAAAAATTGTTACTTTAAATACCCAGCTATAAGAACATTTTCCCTTTCTCGTTGCCGCCTCTGTGGGATTCAACCATGAGATTCAGCTCTCTCTCCTCTTAATGAGTCTTTGTTTGTCATATTTTGATGTCCTTGAATGTGTCCTGGGGTTGTTTCAATGTCCTGGGGAGGGGTGTTGGTGCAGCCTCTGACACAGAAAGACCTATGTTAGGGGATTGGGTTTCAGAGGCTCTCGGCCAGGTTATACACTAAGGTCAAGTGTCCCCAAGGGCCGCTGCCTTCCCCACAGTCTTCCTGTTTGGCAAGACACCTCCCCATCGGTGTCAAGAATTCCAGAAAACGTGTGTCAGGTGAGGAGGGGTTGTCCTTCCTGCTTCAGCCAGCCTCCAGGCGTTTTTGAGAACATCTTTCCCAGGCAGAGGGTACTTTGACAGAGGAGTCCATCAGTGCCTTCTCATTAGAGAGGAAAGAGAGGTAGGAAAAAAGACTGTGCTAGGGTCAAATGCAGGAGGCCAGTGGGAGAATCAGGAAGATTGTGCGAACTCTGACACTGCAGCCTCCTGCTTGGCCAAGCCCAGAGCTGTGCACAGTGGCCTGGCTGCTGCGACCATCAGGCTCAGAGGCCTGGGGGAGCAGGGGCGAAACAACTATGTAACTCCCCAGGACCCTCCCCAGAGCCCCCCAGGGCAGCTTGTCATCCTCCCCTGTGTCTCCCCTCCTCTAAAGCTGAGACACTAAGACTTCTTAGGGTGCTGTGAAGACTAAGTACCTAATACACGTAAACTCTTCACACAGCACCTGATCCACAACAAGCACTTATTATTCCAGATTGTAATCTCTAAGCCCTAGGTCTGTCCAGATGATAATGTCTCCATCGTCATCAGCATTGTGTGTTTACTGCTTTCTTCGTTCATCCAGGGATGTTCCCAGCTACTCTGGAAGCTGAGGCGGGAGGAACTCTTAAGTCCAGGAGTTTGAGGCTGCAGTGAGCTGTGATTGCATCACTTTACTCCAGCCTGGGTGACAGGGTGAGACCTTGTCTCAAAATAATAATAATCATTACGACTATTATAAATAATATTATTATTCCAGGGAAAATCTACTTGGCATTCGCCTTTGCCCAGGTGCCATGCTGGACATTCTGGCTGTGTTCTTCCAGTAACCAAAGTGCTTTGTGGTTTGTTGTGAAGTTGCCTCGTGCAGGCTGGGGAATTTTGCAGACCAGAAGTCAAAAAATCTGTGCTCTATTTCCAACAGTGTGGCCCCGGGCAGTTTATTTTCTCTGAGCCTTGACTTCCCTTCCATAGAATAAGGTGATTAGACCTTTGGGACTTTTGGAGCCGAAAGGGACTCTCCTCCATAGACAGTGCACCGTCTTCCCTACTTTCACATCATCTGGGGGGCTCCTGCCAGACAGAGTTTGAACCAAGGGCAGGCAGTTTGCGCCAACCTAAATCACCATCACCCACTATGTGCCTACCAAGAGCGTGGCACTGGGCTGGGTACGGAGGAACCAGCGCTGTACTTGCTTCTGGGGAGATCTGTGCAGAGATAGATTGTAAAAGCCATTGTGCACTGGCTCCTCAGGGCACCCTTGGAGCACTGTGGGAGCAATGCAGGACCCACCTTCCTTAAGGAGGGTTTCCTGAGCTAGAGGAACTTCTGGGATTTTCTTAAATGTTGGGGGAAGAAAGCTTAACCTGAGAGGAATGGGTTTTACAAAGGAAGTGAGGAGAGGAGCTGGAGGAGAAGGAGAAGGCAGAACAGGCAGGGGAGTAGAAAAAAAGCAAGATAATGAGGCAGCCAGAGCCATGCCCGCTGCATAGCACACAGCGGAGTATCCATCGACGTTTGCTGGATGAATGGATAATGACGGGTTAAAGCCAAGGAAGACATGGGGTCTCAAGGGGAAGCTGCCCTTCAGCATAAAGAGAGCCCAGCAAAGTGCCGGTCCTGACAGTGATCTTGTCCAGACTCCAGAACGCTGGAGACAGCAGAACAGCAGAACACAGTGCCTGATTCAGTGAATCATCTGCACATCCCAGGGGTTAAGGGTTTCTATCAAGCTATCTATGCTGCTGCTAATTTATCTGATAGATGTGTTAGATACAGCATTTGGGGGAAATGGAGTACTCATCTCAGGATAATGACCCTGTGAACGCTGTATTATTTCTGTGGCAAAGAACAATTTTAAGCCTGCGCTAATAGATTAAGCTACTAGAGTGATTATTTTGAACAAAGAGAGTGGTTGAGAGTTCTACAGCCAGCCTGAGACTAATCAGGAGGAGTAAAGAGTGATAATTTAATCATATCAACTCATAACATGGGATACTAATAGTCGCTGTCACACTACACCAGCTGAAGGAGGTCTCTGAACCACCCAGACTAAGTTCCAGCTTTTGCTACTCTTTCTGGCTGTTTGACCTTACAGAAGTCACCAGGCCAGGAGGAGCTTCAGCGCCCCCATTTGTAAAGTGGGAACACAAATGCCCAAGGCACAAGACACTGTGTGTGAAGAATCGGGACAAGGCGTGGGAGAATGTTCAGTAAACTGCACGTGGCTGGGTGGATATTGGGTGCCATGGGAGCCAGGAAGGAGGCGCGGGATTTGTAAACACTGCCTGAAAGCAAACAGAATGTGATCGTGTACCACGAAATGCACAAAGGGGTGCACTCTGCAGAAAGCCTTATGAACCCCTTCTGTAAAGCAGCTCCTTCATCCTCTCCCTCCTTCATCCTCTCTACACGTTAGCTTTTTGTGACATGGACATCTGTGTGGGCAGCGTCTGCAGGGCCAGCAGAGCCACTCGTGAACACTGGGGAGAGTGTAAAGGAGGCCCACCAGCAGGCTGCAGGGAACCTTCAGGAACCCTGCGTGTCTTGGACGTTCAGTAACACGACAGGGCAACAGCGTGCCTCCCTGTCACATTTGTGCACACCGGGAAGCCTGCTCTTAGCAGGACTTGTGAAATACGCATTACCATTGCCTCCATCGCTTTTTCTGGTGAATTAAGCCCAAAGGATGATGTTGGGAAACTTTTTTGTACTCTGATAATTAGCAGTGGGTGAATTTCGAGGGGATTCTGTTGGACAAACCCTGGAGGCTGAAAATTGAAAAACAAAAACAAAATAAATGGAGAAAGGTTATCTTTAAATAGATTTAATACTTAGAAAAGATACTACGGGCAAATAAATGTAAATATTTAGAGGGATAATGAGAGACGCATACTTCTCAGAAAGTCGTCTCACATTAGGCAAGTTTTGATTCATAAATGTCACAGATTGGATGACGCAGGGCCCTTCTTTGAAAACCTTTAGTGCCTTCCTTTGTAAAATAAAGGCTCAATCTCTCAGCTCATGACCAAGGCTTTTCAAGATCCGCCTGTGAACTTCGTTTCAGGCCTCACCTACTGCTTCTCCCCCCAATGCCTTCTCTCCTGTGACTTTTGCGCAGCCCTGTTCTTGCATTGTTTGACAGACATCCTTGAATGCCTCTCACTTGCAGACAGAGGTATGATCTGGAGCTCAGGAGTGGTGGCTGCAGTCTGGCTCAGCCAGGAGTGAAAGTGCCTGGAGGGTCAGAGAAGAAGTCAAGGTGGGAGACCCAGGAATCCTCCAGGCTTTGTGATGGGCAGAAGGAGAAGGGCAGTGAGCGACCCCGCAGTCTGGGAGAGGGCGCGGAACAGAGCCCAGTGCTGGGGAGGAGAGTGGTGAAAGCTGCGAAGAGAACATCTCATGCCGGATGGTAGAGAGGGCTCTGGAAGGGTGAAAACGGGACTCTGCCCAGTGGGTTTGGTGACTGGGAGGGGGTCGGTGGCCTTGGCAGGGCTGTAGGGCACACACCTTTTCTTTGCTCACTCTCTTCTCTTGCCCGTGATGTCCTTTCCCACCACAGACCCTCTGTGGCCAAAGCCACCTTCCAAGAAGTGGTCCCAGGCACTGCTGCTGCAGAGCTATTAACACATTGTTTATCTTCAGGTCCAGCACGCTGGCCTCTGCGGCGTCTATGGGCAGCAGCCATTTCCAGGCCAGCGAGCGACCTCCTGTTTCCTTCCGGTTGGTCCTAAGAACTTGGAGTGTGTCCCCTGTGCTGCCAGGGGACAGGAGGCTGCAGCCTGTCCTCCTAAAAGGCCTGGCCCTGGCTTGGTTCTCCTTGTCCTTGGCAGTGACTTCAGCCACTGTCCATACTTGGGCATTGTGGTGTTCGTGTTTTTAAAGGGTGAGAGTTGTTAGCCAGTGGAAATTTTCCATCAGTGAAGGAGTCACTGTCCTCTCTAGGGTTAGCTTCGGTGGCAGTCACTCTGTCCACAGAATGGTGCCATGACCCAGAGCCTGTGTTAAAGCTCATGGATGAGTTTGTCTCCCTGTATTGTATGTGGTCTGTTTACCCAGAGTGTGGAGGGCTTGTTTGCACATGTGAGGCCCTGGGGACCTGGGTGTAAACCGTTCCCATCCCCTCACCCTTTCCTTTGTGTGGCGTTTACTGACAGGTAAGAGGAGAAAAGATTAGCTGCATGTTGCCTCCGCTCTCCCAGTCTTCTGTCAGGTTCTCTCTTGCAAAGTGAAATAAATTAATATTTACTTCCAAAATCCTGGTTCATGGTATGTTTTCCCAGTTAAATGAAATTGAAACAAATGGGAAAAGCTGAAAAAACAGATCTCAGTTCACTCTAAAAAAACAAATCAGTCTAAATGTATTGATAGTTTCCACTCAGAATAGCTCTCCAGCTCCGGGTGAATTCTATCAGTCCAAATCAAAAGTTCCTTCCAATCCATAATGTTGGAACCTCCGGAGCCCAGCCTGGAGGAACCTTTTCCATTTTTCTCTCTGAATTAAACATGACCCACCTGTTGACACAGCCCTTCTCACTCGCGGAGACAGGAATAATCACAGGGTTAGGATGAGACCCTCCAAGCCAGTTGGGCCTTCCCCAGAGAGAGCGCAGAGTCAGAAGAGGCGGGGAGCGGGAGGCCACCCAATGCCAATTGCAGGCCAGGAAAGGGCCCGGACATGTCGTGAGTGGGACCTCATGGAGGCTGCCCGAGCACACTTGCTGCTCCCTACACCTCCTGGGAGTCATTGCTCCCCCATCTGCCTGGAGCCCATCCCTATGCCTCCCTTGGAACCCCAACACTGGCACAGGCTGCCCTACAGGAGCCCAGCTACTCCACAGCACAGTCATTCACTGTGCCCTGTGCCTGCACCATGAGACTCAGCTTCCTCAGAGGACTGTGGTTTTCTAGTGCCCAGCGTGGCATCTGACACCTAATGGATCATCAGTCAGTGAATACTGAGCATATGCTGTGCGCCAGGCAATCAGCTTGGCTCTGCGGAAACAGTTGTGACCAGGCAGACATGGTCCTGCCCTTGTGGAGCTTGTAGTCTACTGGTAACTGGTAAGATGACAGAAGTTCTGTAGGGTGAAAGAATGAGTGATTGACATGCTAGAATACTGCTCTTCCAGGCAGCAGCAGGTATTTAAGAAAGTGTAGTCGAGGCCGGGCACAGTGGCTCATGCCTGTAATCCCAGCACTTTAGGAGGCCAAGGCGGGTGGATCACTTGAGCTCAGGAGTTCAAGACCAGCCTGTGCAATATAGAGAAACCCTTTTTCTATCAAAAATACAAAAATTTATTAGGTGTGATGGCATTTGCCTATAGTACCAGCTACTTGGGAGGCTGAGGCAGGAGGATGGCTTGAGCCCAGGAGGCGGAGGATGCAGTGAGCTGAGATCGCCCCACTGTACTCCAGCCTGGGCAACAGAGTCAGACCTTGTCTCTAAAAGAAAAAAAAAAAAAAAGTGGTTGAATGAGCGAATGAATGAAGGAATTGAAAGGTCGGTGCTGTTATTGAGCTCCCACTTTGCATACAGAATCTCCTTCCATTCTCCCAGGAATCCTCTGGAGAACACATTTTAGTCAGTGTTTTACAGATGAGTAGACTGAAGGTTGTAGGCAAAAGTGTCTTGCCCAGGCCTCATAGCTTAAAAATGGTGGGACTGATGTGCGAAGCCCCATCAGCGCAGTACAAAGCACATGCTCTCTCCGCCTTGGCATTCAGACTCACCTGGAAATGAATGGGTGTCCCTGACACTCCTCTGTAAGTCTGAAGGCTCTCTTATCCTCCAGCTAAGTAACTCCAGGCCCCTTTGCTTTCCTCTTGTGTCTGTTTTCTAATCCTTCACTCATTTTTGCAGCTCTGAGATCTCAATTCCCTGTCTTTTGTTTCTCATCTCAAGATCAAAGACGGTTGTTATTTAAAAACAGCCCAGAGCTGGCAGCATGAGGGATGTGGGGTATTAGCACCAGCTGGCATTTGGATCTTGCCTGGAATCTGGCAGCTTGGAGCTTCAGAGAAAGGCCTGGCCATAGAATCCATGAGGTCCCGTCCCCTGACTGATACCCAGAAGACTCCTGTCCAGCCCTGTGGCAGTGAGTTTCTACCAGCAGGCCTTCCCCCAATTAGTTAATTCATTAGTGTTGCTGGATGAAGGACACCTGGGGAAAATCAGGCCTGCCGGGCCTTTGTTGCTTCCTCATGTGATACAGATCTTCACACAGAGGTAAGCTCCCTGAGTGTGGAAACATAGCCCAGGATGGACCTCATGCCTTTATCACTGCCAGATGGACTGGCTATAAATTTTCAGGAGCATCCCCCAGCCGCTACCCTTGACACTTGCAGTAAATAACCCCCACAAGGCCTTCCAGCCCTCATTCTCTAGGTAGCCCCACACCTCCTGGAAGCCCCCGGGAAGCAGCTTAGCATCAGGAAGCAACCTTGGACTCTGGGTTTGAACTTGGGTTCCAGCATTTGCCACAGCTGGGGACCTGACCACGTTGCCCTACATTGCTGAACCTCATTCTGATCATCTGTAAAATGGGCATGAGAGCACGCACAGCCTTGTAAAGAGGATCGGTGGAGAATGGATGTGCTCCCACAGTGCACTGGTTGCTCCTAAGCTGTGGTTGTGACTTTGTTGTTACGCTGGACCGGGAAGTAGGCGCTGTGTGACCTTTCTCTTGCCCTTCTCCCACAGGTCACCGAGGAGGAGCCCAGCTCCAACCACACGGTCATGATCCAGGAGACAGTCCAGCAAGCATCTGTGGAGCTTGCCGAGCAGCACCACCTGGTGGTGTCCTCCGACGACGTGGAGGGCATTGAGACCGTGACTGTCTACACGCAGGGCGGGGAGGCCTCGGAGTTCATCGTCTACGTGCAGGAGGCCATGCAGCCTGTGGAGGAGCAGGCTGTGGAGCAGCCGGCCCAGGAACTCTAGAGGACATGTGGCATCGGATGGCCACAGGGTGGGGCTGCCAGGCTCTGCAGGCACCCAGGGTGGGGAGGCCGCCCTTCCTGCCCGACCCACAGAATGGTGCTCTCCTTTGCCCTCCCTGCCCGGCAGCCTGATGGGACTCTCCTAGTCCAACTTGGGGTGGGCAAGGCAGTCAGCATCACCAGCAACACCACAGAACCCTGTCCGCAGCATAGACACACACCCCCTGACCCTTACCATCTGCTTCCTGAAAGACTTCAGCGTCAGCTCCCCTACACATGCCCCCACGCCTTCACCCCTTGCTTCAGGATTCAAACAGAGGCTCCCAGTGCCCCTCAGCGTCTTCCCTGAATCACAGCCCCAGCTCCTTGACCCCCATCTAGGTGCCAGATGTTCATCTGCAGCCGCTCTGCAGCCTGGTGAGAGGGAGACAGCCATCGCGTAGAAAGTGACCTTACGGGTTTTTAATCACTGCTGAGTGGGGTGGGCGTAGTGGGATTGTCCTGGCTTTGTCGACAAAGTCCCACTTCCCTGAGTATCGAGTGCCCTTGTTATCAAGTGAGGTAAATTCACCCCGTCACAGGGTCTCGCCCTACCATCCTGGAATTATTTCGCTTTTAAGATAAATGCACTATTTCACTGTTCGCCTCTCATTCTAAGGAGGTGAGGTGGATGGAATAAAAACAGTTCCTGTCTAATGCTTTGGTTCCTCAGGTGGGATGGCTTACATTTCCCCTTCCCAAGTTGAAATCTTGAATTTGGGGCCAACCCAGAAGGACCCCATCCAAACCCAGGCCCTTAAAATGCAGACAATGAGGCTCTTTCCTCTGCGTCGAGGTTTGCTTTGGAAACTTTTTGAGGTTAATGATCTCACCTTCCATTTCCTGGCAACCAGCATTTGATTTGCTGCCAGCCGAGAAGTGGCAGTGCCCTCTTCTCCACTGTGTATTTGGGAGGAGCAATGCACTGACCATCAAAGGCGTCATAACCAAGGTTTCTAGTCTGAGTGCTCAACATAGATGCCATACGTTTGGAACTCCTGCTCTGTGCACAGCATTGTGGGGGCATTGTCTTGAGTCCTGCTATACCCAGCCCAGCCCTGGGGTGTCTTGACATTTTCAACATCTGACACCCTGACATCAAGGTTTGTTTCCTCCGAGAACCGTTTCTTGCAATGAAATCCGATGCAAGTTCAGAAGCAAATAAAAGAGTAGCCGCCCTGTTGAAGAGGACAGAGTTTACTTGGCCCTCCCTGTTACCAGCTCTCTCACCTCACCCCAGCAGGGCCTGAGGGCACCTCCTGGGGGAAGCTCAAAAGCTGCTGCTCTGATTCAAGTAGGACAATGACTCCTTGCCTTAAGCAAGGAAGAGGGAGAAAGCTGCTGGCTTGGGATGAGTTAGGGAAAGCTTCAGGGTGGAGGTGACCTGTGATAGGGCCTGGGAACCTAGATGGGCTTTGTACCTCCAGGGATTATGGGGAGAGGGAGCGAGAAAGGAATTCCAAAGAAGAGTCACAGCGCCCCCTGGGGCGGGCAGTGTGGGAGAAGAACTTAAACCATGAGCATTTGTGTTTGTCTGGGGGCAACTCTAAAGGGAAGGGCGGAAAGATCAGCAGAAGCCAGATCCTAGAAGAGCAGGGATGCGAAATGGTGGATGTGGATTTTACCCTGTACGCTGTGGGGCAGGCAGTGGCATTGGATAGAGGAGGGGAAGGGCGAGGAGGTCAGGGTGGTTCTCCAGAATGGGACATCTTGCCCATGCATCGGCGTGGTCTGTGGTGAGATGGGTGAGTGCCCAGCTCGCAGGCAGAGGACCTGGGCTCCAACCCTGCTCTGTCACTTATCCACGTGACCTTGCCATGCCACCAGACCTCTCAGCCTTAGTTTACCCATCTCTGAAATGGGTCTGAGGACAATTGCTGACTCCTGATGATTAAGAGGATTAAATGAGTGAAGCCTCTGAAGCTGTTAGAAGTGTCCTGGCCCACACTCTGGAACTATCACAGATTGCTTGTATTCCTGGCATGGGGGTCTTACACATGAGTATCCCTCAGACTCCTCTCTCAAGGGCATAAGGTAGCGGGAGAGGGGGGCCAATGAAGGTGACCTGGGAGGACTCCCAGGGTGTGCTCCGTGCTCTGAGCAGCCTGACTGCACAGCCTGCCCTGCCTGGACACGCAGACCCTCCCTGTGTACTTACCTTCCCTTCCCGTCTCCTTGGATTACGAGGAAATGCAGAAAGCTGAAGTGAGACATTACCAGTGGTCCTGGCTGACCAGGCCTGGTGGGTGTGTGGGTGGGGCAGGCAGCAGGCCTGGTTCTCCGCGGTTCTTTCCTGAGGAGCTGATGCTGGGCTCAGAGGGGAAGCTTTCAAAGCCAGTGGTCCATGCATATGACTGAGCGATGGAGCTTCTCACTGCTCCCAACCCCCTTGGCTGTTGTTCTCGGGTGCTTTTTGACCCCAGGTATTTTTTTTGTGTCAGGCAAGGTGAAAGCTTGTGCTAAAAGGCTGAATTCTCTACCTCTCTGTTTTAGAATGTGTGTTCAGTACCTACTGTGTGCCAGATTCCATATGAGGCCCTTTCATGGGCATCTTCCTCTGCAGACTTCCTGTCTACCTGTGTCTTCCTGAGACAACACTGGCGCTTCTGTGTTGGGATGTGGGTGTTCGCATCACAGCAACCCAGGGAGTTTGGTGCTATTGTTAGAATTTTATTGATGGGAACTGTTAGCACAGGGAGGTTTAGTAACTTGCTCGAGGTCACACAGGAAGTGGCAGAACCAGGAATTGAGCTCAAGCAATATCTGCACTCATAACCAATGTGCCTTCTGCCAACTCTTCTCTTGCTTTTACAGCTGAGAAGACGGTGGCTCAGTAAGTAACCTGTTTTGGGGGACACTTGAGGCTAGAAAGGGATGCGTGTGGGACTTGAACGCAGGTATGAAGTTCTTGTTCCCCCAGGTACTTTTTACCCTCCCTGCGCTGTCCTGTTTCTCTGTCTGTCAGCCCTGACACCAGGAAGGCAGTGCAGGACCAGGACATGGAGGACAGGGGCGAAGTGCCAGATTGACTACAGGGAGCTGAAGCCCAAGGCCATGTGGCCAAGTGTGAGCAGAAGTCATTGCAAGGACAAGAGACCGAGGGATGGCCCAAGGTCAGAGACAGGGTGGAGGCACCAGATGGGGACCAGCCCAGAGTGCTCTGTAATGCTTGGGCTGGGGAGGAGGCCAAGGCAGCATTCAACTGGCCTCACCCTGGAAGAGCCCTGGCACTTTACACAGACACGCCTTCACAGATGACACCCACCTCGCACCTGGATGGGCTTTGCCTCTGTCGTGTGGACAGGGCTACAGGCTCACATCTACAAGGGGAGAAGGGCAGTTTTTGAATGAAAGAGCTGAAGCCCAGGAAAGACAGACCTGGCCCAACGTCACTCTCAGCAGGTGTGTCAGTTTGGGCAGGCTGGACCACCTCTCCCGCATTAGCAGTGGGGGTGATAAGATAACAATTGCTGCAAGGCACAGATGCTCCTTGTACATCAGGGACTTGCAAAGGACTTTCTGTTCATTGGGTATTTGCTTCTCAGGACAGCATTGGGAAGGGTGGGTGTTCTCACCCAATGCATAGATGTAGAAGTTTATCAAATAACCGTAGTGTTAGAATTACTGGGAAGATGTTTGTGATGTGCTCAGCACAGTCTCTGGGGTGGAGGAGAGGCTCCACTTAATAGCGCTCAAATATGAACATGACCTTGCAACCTGGCTGTGCAACAGCAAGTTTAAGATGCGTTAGTTGCTCTGAGTTTCGCATCTTTGAGGAGACAGTGACTCATTGTATAACCTGTATCTGTGGGGCTAATTTGACAAATTAATTTTTCTTGTAATAAGTATTTAAAATTCATTAACACTTGTCACTGATGATTTTCCCCTTGTTCTTCAGTTCCATCTTTCAAGGCTGGAGAAAAAAAGACCATTTGATTCCAAATCCATCTCCCCACTCCACCCCTTTTAAAGTTCAAAATGAACTGTCCATCCTGCCCTTGGATGAAATCCAGGATTCCATCAGTCTCCCCACAGTGGGAATAGTTTTAGGTCATAGTGGGAAATCTTTGACAATCAATTAACTAGACTAATACTCTGTTGGAGGAAAGGGGAAAAGTGCTGAGGGGGAGACTTAATTTGCCATGCATCACAAAATATTCCAAGTACATTATTTTCAAGTCAGCTCAGCCCTTCTCTTAGCCATGACGGGGACATGTTTGGGTTTGATTTTAAAAATTCGAATCTATCACTGTCACCATTCCTGCTGCAATTTAAGGCTTCGGTGGTTTGTGGTAGATAACAGTTGTTATACTTCCTGCAGGCTAAGAAGGCAGTGATGGTTTGGTTTATTAACTATCACAAAGCAGACAAAAGGGAGAAGAAAGGTCTGTGTAGACAGAAGAAGGCTGTGTCAGGCCAGAGGCCACGGGGGAACCAGACTGGAGAGGGGCCCCAGCTGCCTCATCTCCTCCATTCTGCACCTCTTTCCTGAGCATCCAGAATCACATCTATGGGTCATAGAGAGATGCCCCAGACAGCAGCCCTGACCCCAGGGGATTGTCATGGGCCAGGTGAAACTGATAAAGGAGGTGCAAGTGACAGAACTGCCTGCAGTGAACACTTAGGTCACATGCAGGTGCCTCGAGGGCAGTTGGCCTCAAGAGACAGATTCTGCAGGGCCTGGGGGAAGGGGGCTCAGCTTCTGTCCTGTGTAGATCATGGCATTATTGACTGTAATAATTAATAGAGTCCACCCAGTCCAGGCGTATCTAGAAGCCTATCAGCTGGCACTCTGTGAAGAAGTGTGGATAATCCCAGCACTTTGGGAGGCCAAGGCGGGTGGATCACAAGGGCAGGAGTTCGAGACCAGCCTGACCAACATGGTGAAGCCTTGTCGCTACTAAAAATACAAAAATTAGCCAGGGGTGCTGGTGGCACACCTGTAATCACAGCTACTCAGGAGGCTGAAGCAGGAGAATCCCGGGAGGCAGAGGTTGCAGTGAGCTGAGATCACACCACTGTACTACAGCCTGGGCGACAGAGCGAGACTCCGTCTCAAAAAAAAAAAAGAAAAAAAAGTGTGGATATGTTGTGAGCGACTCAATCGTGGCCGTGTCTGAAGTCAGAATCCCAGGTTGGAGTCATCAGTTCACCCCTTAAGAGCTGGGAACATCGCATGTTCTCTCTGAGCCTCAGTTTTTCCATTTCTAAAATGGGGGTCACAGTAA
This sequence comes from Chlorocebus sabaeus, assembly GCF_047675955.1. Taxonomy (NCBI): domain Eukaryota; kingdom Metazoa; phylum Chordata; class Mammalia; order Primates; family Cercopithecidae; genus Chlorocebus; species Chlorocebus sabaeus. The sequence goes on along the minus strand of NC_132911.1, from coordinate 138,212,677 downwards.
CACTTTCCTCATCAAATTGCTGTGAGGGTTTGAAAAGATGGTGATGCCAGTTTTCTGGCCTGTGCAGGCATCCAAGGAGGGTTAATTCTTACAGTCCTTGTGAGTATTGCCATCATTTGTATTCTATAGTAATCATGTTGGATGCATGAGTGGCAGAACAACCTGGAGGCCGAGTTCCCTGGCAGGAGCCCCAGAGGCTGGGGGAGCCTGGAAGGGGCTTCTGCATTCAGTGATCAGGAGCGATGATCAGAGAGCGACATGAATGTAGAGCAGAAACTGCGAAGCAAGGCCAGAAGGCCAGGGCCGGCGGGACTGAGGGAGACAGTCATGCTGCTTCATTTCACAGGTGAGCAAACTGAGGCTCCAAGAGGGCAAGGGGTTCCCCTGATGGCACAGGGCAAGTGACTCTCTGAGACACTCCTGCTTGGCCCCATTAGTGAGGCGTGTGTCTTCAAGGGTCTGAGATTCCTGCCGCAGTCCCGGGAAGGCTTGTTCCTGGTGCTCCACCCTCTGAGAGCACCCTCCCTCCTGGCTGTTGCTGACTCACTGCCCAGACCTTTCGGAGAGACACCTGGGAAGGGGTCATTGCAAATCCACCCCCACTACAAGGACAAGCCCCTCCCACTGGGGGGGTCACTTGGAGCAGGTGCAGCCATCAGTGAGAAGCAGTAGCAGTCACTTTCACATCCTGAGCCCACTCAGTCCTCCCTTCAGTGTGATTCAGGCACCATGTGTCTGCAGTGTTGGGAGCTCTGGCAGCCTGCAGAGGGAAGGGACCCTAAGCCTTGGACCCTGTCGGGCCAGAAGTCCACCTGGCCCACCAGAACTTTAAAACCTGTCCCAAAGTGCCTTATTTGTGGTAAGCAAAGATTTTCGTGGAGTATCTAGAAACCTAAAGCTATTTGTTCACTCTGTTCTTCCCCTTATCTGTCCCTGGCCTTCCTCTGTAAGTCTCTAAAGTGGGAAGTTGATACTGACCTACCAGTAGAGGGGAAGACTGTATGAGACACACACATAATCACACTGGCAGAGGATGCACGCCTGACCTGGAGCAGCCACCAGCATCCCACTCCTGGTGACAGAGCCATTTCTCAAATGGGCTGATCACATGGAGGGCTGGAGCACCTGCTCCCCTCATGCGGCATCCCCACTCCACACTGCTCGGCTCCCTAGGTAACACAATGTTTGCTGCATCTCTAGAATTTAACGTGTCTCCTGGAGGTATTTTCACATAGCTAAAATCTACAGGTTGAGTGCAGTGTAACTGGAAGATTTTCTTTGACCGAAGCCCTAGGAACTGTCATGCGCCTTAAGTGTGCGGAGGGTGATCCCACTTGCTGCAGGCCAGACAGAAAGACGAAGAGGACCAAGGTACACACTCCACCTTTCGTGTTCAGGTCAGGTCCATTAACAGTGTTTATTCTGCCCTCATGATGCCTGGATTCCAGAGGCTCAAAAGATAAAGCTTGTACCAGTCACAGACATTCCCCCAAATCCTAGATGACAGAGAGGGAGGACTGGAGGAGGGTGTGGTTGGGAGAATGTTCTGGGCTAAGGGGAGCAGGGAGGAGGAGAGTCCCACAGACGTTGGAAGCTAATGTGCTGGGCACGTCTGCCAAGAACCCTGGATCTGAACAGCAGCTCTTCACTTTGTAGGGCCGCTTAGCTCTTTGCGGGCTCTGATGAAAGCCATCGACCTACTCCCTAGAAAAATGTGTACACACACAAAACTTGAGCACAGTTGTAGGGCGTTCTTGGGCCCCAAGTGAAGGATTTTTGATCTAATTTAAATTAGTTGTGCAGCTTTGGGCAAGTCACTTGAGCTGCTGGCACTGCAGTTTCCTTCCACTGAAGGATGACCATGACAGTGAGTGTTCCCTGAGTGCTGATTACGCCAGCCTCAGCCGCGGGGCTCCCCTACCCAGGCTGACCGACCCCAGCTGGCGGCCAGCAGAAGGTGGATGTGGGGGACTCGTGGACTGCCCTGAAGAGCAGAGGAGTGTGGCCTTCTCTGCTTCTGGGATGGCCCCACTTTACAGCCTGGGTGGTGAGAAGAGAACAAGTTTTGAACTCAGAGGAACCTACATCCATTCCTTAGCTCTACTAGCTGTGTGACCTGGGACACATATCCTTTGATTTCAGAGCCTCAGTGTCTTCATCTGAAAAAGGGGGGTAGTAACATGCTTACAGCTGTTGTATAAGGTCTATTACGTGCCTAGCACCTCACCTGACCCAGAGCAGGTGCTCACCTGAGTGTGACAGCATTTTCTAGGGAGCCAAGAGCTGTGGTCTCTTTCCCCATCTCTGCTGTGGACTCTCTGAGTGGCCTTGCATTGTTTGGGCCTCAGTTTCTCTGGCATACAGTTAGGGGTTTGGAGTTGGAGGATCTCTGAGGTCCCACCCAGCTCTCATGCATTCTGGGGTGGTGTTAGCCCTGGAGAAGGAATGTCAGCTCAGTATGGAGGAGTCTGGGATTGGGGTGATGGATATGGAATGAAGCTCCATTCCACAGCTCGCTGGCTCCACAGCCTCAGGCAGTGTGCTCAGTCTCATTGAGCTTCAGTTAGCTCGTTTATAAATGGGGATGTTTGCACCATCGGTAGGGTTGATGCAGTATTCTACACCTTGTCATCTAGGATACTTAGCACACAGCACGTACTCAGTATTTGATAGCTGATACTACTCTGTTTGCTCAAAGACAGTGTTTTGGTTTTTCGGTCCTTGGAGGATTCTTGATAGAGTCATGGCCTTCTGCAACCATGTAGGGTTTGGCAAATGTTTTTGGTAGAGCCGGGTAGATACTTTGTTTTGTTGGCCACATGGTCTCCACTGTAACTATTCAACCGCACCATTGTAACATGAGAGCAGCCATAGATAGTATGCAAATGAATAAGTATGGTTGTGTTTTCATAAAGCTTTATTCATAAAAATAGGTGGTGAGCCAGATTTGGCACACAGACCATCGTTTACTGACCCCTGTCATAGATGCTCTGGTCTACAGGGCCAGACTCACAGAAATTTCCAGGGTATTTGTGTTTTATTTTGATTTCCACCCACCAAGCACTTTTACACTCATAATCAAATTTAATTTTTACAAAGGGCATGCCATTTTAAAGAAGAATAAACTGAGGACCCTGGTTGAAGAGTAGAGACCTTTCTGCTATGATGAATGGGAGATGGGAGAGGATGGACTTAACCAAGATCTTATTCTGCCCCCGGTTCTGCATGTGACCCTGGAGGCACCCCTCTTCGCTCTGGGCCTCAACTTCTACTTTGTGGAAGGGGCTTTGGGGTGTGGCCACATCCTTTTAGCACCTTTGTGCCCTGAGATTCCAGACCAAAGTCTCAGGGAAACAGCTACAATCCAATCAGCTTTAGCGGCTTCTAATTCTTTTAAAGCTGCTCTGAGGAAATGAGACATTATTGTAAGGGGGAAGATCCTTTAATTAAATTGCTGGGAAATTAGAAGGATTGAATGATTGAAACGCAGGGTGAGGCCGAGGCCGCAGCTCTCTCTGTGGATTAATTAAGAGGCTGCGCTGTTCCCTGCTCTCCCTGATGGTGGATACCGGGGGTCTGACCCCCAGGGACATTCAGCAAACCCTTTGATGGGGGGTTGGGAGAGTCTTGTCTCCTTGCGGCAACCACTCCCCACTGGGTCTCCTTTCTCTCCCCCACTCCAAGCCACCCTCCTGTTTCTGCTGCGCCCACAGCTGATGGATGTTCCCAGGATGGGCCAAGCTTAATTAAGTTGTATGATTTTTCTCAAGCTTGCAAAAGCAATTAATGCTTCCCGCCCCAGCCAGGGGTGGGGACTCTGTTTGGTTCAGCTGCCTTCCCGGGGAGGCTAGGGAATATCCTAAAATTCAGACTCTATGTTGGTATTTCTGAGCTCCACAGATCCCACACCTCACACCCCAATAAGTCCACTCAACCCCCAGCTCCCGTCAGGGTGGGATGTGAATTTCGACCCAGTCTGTCCTGTCCCTACCTGTGGCATCCCAACCTCAACACAGAGCGCCTTGCCTTTGCCCTGCCCTGGCTGTGCAGGGGTTGCCTCCTGCAGGTGAGATGCACTGTCCGCCTCCCCAGGTGGTAGATGGAATGTTCATTCTACTTATTGTTTTCCTCACTGACTCTAGCACATTCCATCTAATTTTTTAAATGTATGTAGTATTTACTGAGAAATTCTGTCTGGAGACCTGGGCACCTAGAGCTGAACATAACTCCATCCAAGGCCTCACACAGGCTCCCAGACCCCTGGGAAATGACAAAACTAAGGAATGCCTAAAGGTTTCTCCAAGGGCTGTGGCAGCCCTGAGGAGAGTCAGGCGAGGCTTCCTTGAGGTACTGGGCCTTCCCAAACCGAGTCCTCCAAGTTGTCCAGGATCGAGCAGATGAAGGGTATGGCAGGCACAGAGACCTGGAGGCCAGTGAGAGCATGACCCAGAGGAAACACTGAGAAGGAAGGAATCAACACAGGCTTGAAGAGGCAAGAAGTAAGTCAGAGTAGGAAGGCAGGCAGAGAAAGGGGAGAAGGGAGGGCGTGGGGAAGCGTCTTCAGAAATCCAGAGTGACTGTGGGGCTCCGTATATCCCAGCTGGGTAGCTCTGAACACAGCACAGCCTGAGTCTCTGCCCCTTCCTTCTCACCAGCCCCCAAACACCACCCACACACCACACCCAGACACCACTCTCCTTAGCCCATGACTGAAGGTGGACTCTCCAAGGCTGCTCAGGGGAGCCTGAGGACTAGTCCCAGGTCACAGACCATTTGCTCCCATCTCTGGTGGGAGGAAGAGCTGCTCCAGGCCAGAATGAAAATCACCCTTATCACTCAGAGCACTGCATTTCCATGAGAGAATTTCTGTGGGTTTGTTTTGTATTGAGACATTCTCAATGAAGGAAGCAGGGAAGCAGTGCATAGGTTTCTGTGCTTCTATGTTGTCACCTGCACCCTGTGCCCTCACAGCCCGGTAGTTTGGGTGGCATTGCCATAGGGGGCAAGTCAGATGTTTCTATACAACCTGACTGTTGGCTGGGCAGTGCCTCCATCCCCTTAGGGAGGGTTGGTAGGCAAGCTCACTCCACCCCTGGCCCTTCGTTCACGCTAGTCCCCCTGCCTGGAATACCCTTTTTTTTTTTTTTTTTGAGACGAGTCTCACTCTGTTGCCCAGGCTGAAGTGCAGTGGCACAATCTCAGCTCACTGCAAGCTCCGTCTCCCAGGTTCACGCCATTCTCCTGCCTCAGCCTCCAGAGTAGCTGGGATTACAGGCGCCCACCACCACGCCTGGCTAATTTTTTGTACTTTTAGTAGTGATGGGGTTTTGCCATGTTAGCCAGGATGGTCTCAATCTCCTGACCTCGTGATCTGCCCACCTCGGCCTCCCAAAGTGCTGGGATTACAGGCGGGAGCCACCGCGCCCGACTGGAACAGTCTTTCTGTGCTCCTCTCCCTGCCCCACCTGCAGTTCCCAGTTACCCCAGTGCAGACTCCTGTGGGTTCCCAAAGCAGCACCACTGTAACAGGACTCGTTACAGTGAATTATAGTGGTCTTTTTCTAAAATGTGTATTTATTTCACAAGCAATCCATGATAACCTTCTCACCGTAGACAGTTTAGACTGTAGAGATAAAGATAGGATTTCCCTTAACCACCTTCCAGAATAGCCCCATGAAGCATCCATCAGATGTGGTTTACTATATTATATTTATTTATTCATTTAATAAATGTTTATGTAGGACCTACTGTGTGTTGCCATTACTCTGTGTCCTAGGGATATGACATTTTATAAAACTCAAAGGGTTTATAGACTAAAACTAAAAGCAAGCATGCAGATGAGATTAAAATTCATTAAATGATGATTTGTGCTCTATTGAAAAGTAAAGTGAGGTAAGAGAGAGAAGCTGCTGGGGGAGAAGTGTTACTTCAGACAGAATGGTCAACCATGCCTGCCTGGAGTGAGGGCGTGGGCAGACACCTGGCCAGGGGCCACCAGGTACAGGCGCCAAGGCGGGGACAGGCACAGCCTGCTCATGGGGCACTGGGAGGCGGGTGGCTGCACACACACAGGGAGGGAGGGACAGTGGGCAGCACAGTCAGGTGGAGAGTAGCTGGCGAGAGGATCAGAGGCTGTGTGTTTGGTTCCCAGTGAGCTGGGAGCCTGTGCAGGGTTGGAAGTGAGGAGTGGCATGAGATGACTTATGTTTTGAAAGGAATGCTTGGCAGCTCTCTGGGAAATGGACCTCTTTTCAATGCATTTTTATGCCTACATGTTTTATATATACATATATTAAATATAAATACACAATCTTTGCATCTTTCTCAAACATCAGCATTGTCACTCAGTGTTGCTCGGCAACCTGCTTTTCAACATCCATATATATTGGAGAATGGAGAGCTTGCTACAGGGGACATTCTTTTTAAACTGTTGCATGCTCTTCCACAGACTCCTTGAGGTATCTCCTCAAAGCAGGGTTTTGCCTGTGAAGGGAAGTGGTCACCAGGCACTGATTCACCGTGTTGTGGCATGTCCATTCAGCAGGAGAGCCTTAGGACCAATGACCATTTTTGAGCACTGATGCAGTGAATCCAGGCAGCTCTGTGGATGCAGAGTTCAGTTCTCCACAGAAGAAACAGTGGCATCAAACCCAATCTGGGAATAGACTGCTACTCCGTGTTGATGGCCTGCAGAGGGAAACGGGCTTTGGAAATCTCCCAGACCAAGCCCATGCTTCCCACATGAAGAAATGGAGACCGGGGGGTGGTGTCTTGCCCAGGGCCACAGATGAGGTAGTAGCAAAGCCAGGTCAGGAAACTGGTCTCTGCTTTCTTCTGCACCCAAAGTCAGTGCATGAGGTGGGGTCCTATGCTGTCAGCAGGCACTGTGTCCTTTCATCCTTTCAGGTGGTTCTTTCCCTCTCTTTCCCATGTGCATGTGCCCGTCGGTACACTGCAGGTCGAGTACTCCAAGGGGTTGTGTGCATGTGCTGATCAGTACTCCACAGGGCGAGTACTCCAGGGTGTCATGTGCATATGCTCATCGATACTCTGCAGGGTGAGTACTCCAGGGCCTTGTGTGCATGTGCTGATCAGTACTCCACAGGGTGAGTACCCCAAGATGTTGTGTACATGTCCTTATTGATACTCTGCAGGGCAGGTACTCCAGGGTGTTACCTGCATGTCCTCATTGATATTCTGCAGGTCAAGTACTCCAGGGTGTTGTGTGCAGGTGCTCATCGATACTGTGCAGGGCGAGTACTCAAGGGTGTTGTGTGCATGTGCTCATCGATACTCTGCAGGGCGAGTACTCCAGGGCGTTGTGTGCATGTACTCATCGATATACTGCAGGCTGAGTACTCCAGGGCATTGTGTGCATGTGCTCATCGATACAGTGCAGGGCGAGTACTCCAGGGCATTGTGTGCATGTGCTCATCGATACTCTGCAGGCTGAGTACTCCAGGGCGTTGTGTGCATGTGCTCATCGATACTGTGCAGGGCGAGTACTCAAGGGTGTTGTGTGCATGTGCTTTTTAGTACTCTGCAGGAGAGTACTCCAGGGGGCTTTATTAATTTTCTCTTGCTGCCATCACAAACTACCACACACTTAGTAATGTATACAACACAGAATTATTATCCTGCAGTTCCCTACGCAAGAAGTCTGATGAGGTCCCACTGGCCTGAGATCAAGATGTCTGCAGGTTATGGTGCCTTCTAGAGGCTCAGGTGGAAATTCATGTCCTGCTTACTGGGTTCTTGGCAGAATTCAGTGACCTGTGAGATCCCCACGTCCTGGCTGGGGGCGCCTCCCAAGGCTGTCTGCATTCCTCCTTATGCCCCTTCCTCCATCCCCAAGCCAGCCATAGTGGCTGAGCACCTCTCACACTTCGAATCTCTCCTCCCTCTCACCTCTCTGACCCAACTGGGGTTAGAGAATCCAGGATCATCCCCCTATTTTAAGGTCATATGACGAGCAACCTTAGTTCCCTCTGCAACTTTAATTCCCTTTTGCTGTGGAAAGTAACCTGTTCCCAGGTTTTGAGGATGAGGATGTAACCATCTTTGGAAGCCATTCTTTGGCATCCCATAGGGACTCTCTGCAGATCTCTGGGCTTCTGCCTCCTGCAGCCTCCTTTTCTGTGGTACTCTGTCCTGTGAACTCTCCTGTACTCTCACCTCTGCCTCTTCAACTCAGGGAGTCTGTTGGGTTCTGCCTGCCTGCCCTGACTTCCTGTGGTGGTGCCCTCTGCCATGCCCAACGGGACAGGAGCTATCTGCTCTTCCATTCCCATCCATGGGGCCACACAGCTTTCCACTGTCAGCACGCTGCCTTCCCACAGACCTCCCATTCCCTGTGAGTGACACAGGCTGCTGGGTTGGGGCTGGGAGACTGTCAGGATCCCTTGTCTGGTCTTGAACTCTGCATCTGCCCTTGGCTCCAGCTCTTGTCACAGAACCCCAAAGTGCTTGCCTCCCACCTTGGCTTCAGTCCCACCCTGGTCCTGTGGTCCACCTGGAGGAAGGTGGGAAGCGCTCATTCCATGATTGTCTGGGTCCCCCTGCAGCTGGGTACGAGCTGCCACAAGAGTGATCCATGCTCAGGTGTGAGGTTTAGAAGCCATGCCGGATTGGGGAGCCCCAAATGACCATCTGGGGAGCCAGAAAGAAGGGGTGCTTGGCATCCCTTTATTCAACGCCTTTGTGTTTTGGTTGTTGACTCCTAGGCTAACATCTGTTGACTGTTCTCCATGTGCCAGGCACATTTCTAGGCACTTGATATGCATGGCCTCGTCTAGACCTCATAAAACCTGTCCCCAGGGAAGGAAAGTCACCTATGCACATGCCACGTCATACAGCTGTGTTGACACGTTGCCGGGCAGCTGGGTCCAGGTTCCATGCTCTTCCCCACTACTTCCCATGTGCGAGCACCGGGGACCAGAATGAGCCCAAGCCAGGCCCCTGGACCTCTCTGGTGTAGGAGGGAAGAATCAGCCAGTCTGCACAAGCCGGTGATTCAGATGAGCACCGGGGGTGGAGGTGGGCAGACGAGCCTGTGGTGGAAAGACCTGCTGAGCAATGATCAGTGGCTGATAAGTGGATGCTGTGGGGATCCACTCTGTGGACAAGGCAGTCGTGACCCACCCAGCTCAGCCCAGCCTTTGGACAGTCAGTGCAGGCTGTCTAGTCGGCCATCGTCCCTCAGAGGCAGCCCAAGGGGTCCCTGGGGCAGCCACTGCAGATGTGGCTGGGTCATCAGGTGGCTTTGGTCTGACCCCTGTGCCTGCCATCCATCTGGCTCACCAGCACCCAGCCCACACGTGGCACAGCACACAAGCGAATGAAGGAGGGGAACCAGATGTGTGTGCCACCACTGCCGCCTGGGCCAGTGCTGGAAACCCATGTCCTTATCCCACACACCACACATACACGTCAGAAACACCACACACAAAAAACACATTCCATACATACACATGTACTATGGACACCACACACAATGTATCACACATACAACTCCACACACACACACCACTCCGCACACACCACACATACACGTTAGAAACACCACACACAAAAACACATTCCATACATACACATGTACTATGGACACCACACACAATGTATCACACATACAACTCCACACCACACTGCACACACCACACATACACGTCAGGAACACCATATACCACACACACGAAACACATCCCATGATACACACATATTATAAACACCACACACAATATGTCACACATATAACTCCCTACATGTACCATACTGCACACACCACACATACCACACATCATAAACATCACACACCATATTCCACACACACACAAAATGCATTCCACACACCACACATGCCACACATCAGAAACACCATACACCACACACAAAAAACACATTCCATAAATACATACTACAAACACCACACACACCACACATACAAGTCCACACACACCACACCACACACACCACACATACCACAAATACCACACATCGTGAAATACCACACACCACACATGAAACACATTCTATACATTCACACATACCACAGACACCACACGCACACCACACACAGTACATTACATATGCACCTCCACACGCACGCCACACACAATACATTACATATACAGCTCCACACTCACACCACACACAATACATTACATATACAACACACACACACCACACACAATACATTACATATACAACTCCACATGCACACCACACACAATACATATACAACTCCACACGCACACCACACACAATACATTACATATACAACTCCACACACACACCACACACAATACATTACATATACAACTCCACATACACACCACACACAATACATATGCAACTCCACAAGCACACCACACACAATACATTACATATACAGCTCCACACTCACACCACACACAATACATTACATATACAACTCCACACACACACCACACACAATACATATACAACTCCACAAGCACACCACACACAATACATTACATATACAACTCCACACTCACACCACACCACACTGCACACACTACATATACCACATGTCAGAAACACCATATACCACACATGAAACACATTCCGTACATACAAACCACAGACACCACATACACACCACACACAGTACATCACACATACAACTCCCACATTCACAACACTACACGTTACACACGCTATACACATACACCCCGCAGAACACCCCACCCTCCCACACCGCACATGCAAACACACCAGAAACACCACACACAGATTCACCATAAAACACACCCACCTTCCTGCACATCACACACACCACAAACGCCACACAGAAAAAAATCTCTGCACATAGACCTGTACCAGAAACAGCACACACAACACACAAAATACCACACATACAAAAGCCCCCACACATTACACACATACCGCAAAACACTCCAGTCCCCACAAACAGCACACACAAAACACATCCCATACATACACACATACTACAATAATATACCTCACATATATACTACACAGTATATCACACATACAAATAAACACTCAAAAAACACCTGTCACACAGCACACACATGCCCACACACTTCCACAGACACAAGCCTGCACACACACGGGAGCAAGAGCACCACAGGCTCCTGGGCAGCGCCCAGCCATGGCGTGCTAATTGCCTCTCTTCCCGCAGGCCTGTTTATCATCTTTCCCCAGTGCTTGGGTACCCAATGAAGATAGATTCCAGGAAGCTTTGAAATGTTCCAAATGCAGAAGCCTCCAAATCACACGCTTTGAAGATTAGAACAAGTTTCAGTTCTCCTCCTCTCAACCCTGGCTTTTGAATTATTTTTAAATTATTCCCTAAAAATGCTCCATACCCCATGATTTTTAAGAGCAACACTGGCTCACTGTGAGAGCTGTCATTCGTTCAGCTCTAGCATGTGCCGGAGCGTGACACGTGCTCACCTGGGCTTCCTCCTCATGTCCTGGTCACAGCCCTAGGAGGCAGGTTTGACTTCATATGCATAGCATCCTTACTTCATAGAACAGGAGAGAGAGGCCCAGAGAGGCCAAGGAGTGGCCACAGATCAGCGCGGATCATGGGGCCAGCAGTGATTCCAGGCTGTCCAATCCAGAGTGCATGTTTATAAACCTCAGGCAATAATGGCTCCTATGAATTGTAGGTAATTTGCAACATACAGGAAAGAACAATACTTCTAGAAAATTCTACTGTTGACATTTTTGGTGGATTTATTTTCAATTTATTGATATAATTATAAACATTTTATAGAATGGGTTTACATTATCTATATGATTTTTCTATGCAGCTCTTTTTCATGAAATGGTTCATTTTCTGAGACTTAAAACCCAGGGAGGAGGAAAGAGGAAATGAGGAAGGAACCACAGAGGGGCCTGTCTTGAAGTCAGGAAAGAAGTTGAGCCCAGAGGTTTGTGGGCTAGTGGTGTTGCCTTTCTTTTCTTTTTCTTTTCTTTTTCTTTTTCTTTTTTTTTTTTTTTTGTTGTTGTTGTTGAGATGGAGTCTTGCTGTGTTGTGCGCTCTCTCTCTCTCTCTCTCTCTCTCACTATTGCATAATTGCCCCCACCCACTGGAATGTAATTTCTAAGTGGGCAAGGAGTTTATTTGCTCACTGCTGTATCCCTAGTATTGGGCACAGTGCCTGTCATAAGGTAGGTATTCCACCAATACGTGTTGAATGAAACAAAAGAACACCAAATGAACAGGGAGACAAATGGAGAAGGAACAGTGGTACTACAAAATGAACGTACGAAGCTCTGTGGTCTGCTGTATGATGTCAGCCATCTTTCCTGGTCTCTTACCACATCTGCAGGAATGAATCTGTTTCCCACCCCTGCCTGTGGCCTTGATGTTACTGGTGGCTGCACTGACATTCCGAGTTCCACTTCGGGGTGGGTGTGGGCTGGAAGAGAGGCATTTCCCCTCCCCAGAGTCCAGATCTCTGTCCTGTCCCCCGTGGGGACTGCATGGCCACCCCTATGAAAGCCAGCGCCAATTTGAGAGAGAAGTGGATGGAGCAGGGACAGATGTCCCCTACCTCTCTTCACCCAAGGAATGGAAAACTCTGCCCGGAGATTTGCTGGAACAATGTCAAGGGTCGGGCTGGGGGGGCAAGCAGGAGGAAATAATGTACATTCATCATTCCCCCTTTGCAGCCTGCCCAGAGGCTTGACGCAGCACCTGGGATGTCACTAAAAGCTGGTCCCAGGGGAAGACGTAAAGCCTCGCAGCTGATAGGTTGCCGTGGGCGGGGCAGGGCCAATCAGAACTCAGGCCTGTGTCCCAGAGGCCCGCCCAGCTGACCCAGTCATCTGAGGGCAGGGTCCTGAGAGCACAGCGGGAGGGAGGGTCAATCGACACGTTGTAGCTCCTTTGATTTTGGGTGGGTTGAAGGAAAAACCTGAGACAGGATGTCAGCCTTTGTCAAGGGGATGTCAGCCTTTGTCACAAGCATGTCAGGCGCTGCATGACGCGGCAGGCAGGCGCCTCTGGTTCCAGGCGGAGAGAGGGACTGGCAGTCCCCCAGAGGGGTCTGTGACAGGGCGCAGGTGCCGGAGCCGGGGGCTCCAACTCTGGTCATTTAGCTGCTGCATGAATTATTAATGGGTGGCTATAAAACACACACACACAGCTGAGCATCATTTTGCCATCATTCAGCTCTGTACTCTTTTCTGTACTGTGAAGATAAAGGTTCCGTTTGATCGTGGACAGGAGTGGCACTGAGATCCTGCCACTTCACCTTCATAGTCTCCAGAGATGACAGGGGTGCCGCCTGTGTTTGGCTCTTAGCAGTCCTCCGTGCTCTTATATACTTGGCCCTCTTCGCCAGCCCTTCATTCTTTTTCCTGATTTTTTTCTTATTTTCCCCAGCCATTCTCTGTACCTGAAGGAAAGGTTCTGTCTGCCCTGTCACTGTCTGGTGCCCCTGCCACCTGCAGCTCCCAGGTCCCTGGCTGCCTCTGGGTGGAGGCTTTCTACAGCCCGGGATGCAGCATCTGGACCCATAGCTCCTGCACCAGGGATTGGATTTGCAGCTTTAATCTCTCCTGATGTGCTGTCAGGAAAGAGAAAACTGAGAAAGAGAGCTGAGTTGTTTTTTTTTCCCCCAGCACTGCCAAAACATCAACAACAACAACATGCACACACAAACCCAGCAAGGTTAGAGGGCAGGCTGTTCTGTAGGCAAACATTCCAGAAAGTTCTCAAGCATTTGGGGCTACTCCTGTGAATGGCAGATCTGAAGCTGAAAGTTTCCCATTAGAGGGCTCAGTCTGCTAAGCACCTGCCTTTCCTCTTGCCTTCAATATGCCGAGACTCTCCTGAGATACAGGCGTTCTGATGGCCATGGCTGCCCAGCCTGTCGGGCCCCCATGCACCTGCTGGCCTCTTCACTTGCAAACCTATTTCCCTCACCGCTTTCTTTCAAAATCGCACTTTCCTTGTCAGGTACCCGTCATGTCCTCTCTCCTCCATGGGATCTTTCCTTACCTTCCTAACTGGGATGTGCCTTCCTGGCCACCGTTTAATTTATATTTCATGGGAACCATATCTCAAACTTTCCCGGAGCTCAGTATCATTTCCCTGTTTTATGGCTGAGCCTCCCCAAGCTTCTACTTGGAGAAAATACCCAAGGGCACTTAGTGACACACCCAAGGGCACTGAGCTACTGAAAAGCCATCACAGATACATGGGAGCATACTAGAGTTAGGTGTGCAGGGAAATGTAACATCTGTATTTTCTAGATTTTCTCCCATTTGCTTGGAGTAAAATGTATCTTTGCTTCATTTTCTTCAGTCTAAAGGAGTCCTGTACATTTATTCTGCCTCCTCCATGTACATTTTCTGCTCTTCGGATTTTTCTCCTTCCCCAGTGTTTAGGGTCTTCATGACCTTGTAACAATAGGCTGCCAGAGAGGCAGCCACTAGTCGCAGTGCTCCTGTAGTCACCCGGACCTTTCTGGATGTCTGCATGCCCCACTTCAGGAGCTGTGGGTTGAAGAAATTAGGACTCCACTTTCTGACCTCAGACTCTCTAAGCCTGATTCCCTGACATCCTCCCTGACTTACTCTTTAATCGGAGACTCCCCACAGGCCAGAATGCTTCCCTCTGCCTCCTCCTCTCCAGAAAGAAGTGTCTCTAGGTCAGATTATCTTTCCAAGTTGCAGGCTAAGAAACCAGCTTCTCCTAGTATCTGTGGATGTGGGTGTGATTCCATGCCACTCTAGCTCCAGGCTCCAGCCTAGCCCTGACACTGCAGGGTTGTGATCAGGAGCACGAGTTCTGCAGCTAGCTAGGCCTGGCCTCAAGTCTTAGCCCCTCCATTCATCCAACTGTCAGCTGGTTTCTGGAACCTTCTCCCTGCCAGGCTCTGCACCAGGCTTCACTCCCTTTTGGGAATTGCAGCACTGGCCACCTGCTTTGCTGCTCATGGCCTTATCTATAATATGCAGGGAAGGCACCAAACACCTGAGCTTCTGTGAAGATAAAATGCTAAGATGGTATGCCAAGAGCCTAGCGCATAAGATCTTCATATTACTCACCATTAATAGTTTTGGATCTCATTTCCTCATCTGGATGTGGAAAAAAGATCTTCCCTGAAAGATTATCATAACATGTAATTGGGATGATATATTTACAAATTATTGAGAAGAATATAAGATAGAGAGCATGGGTCGATTGTCCTAGTTCAGGCCCAGGAGGCTCTCTCCACAGGCAGAACGGCACTGGCTCAGCTCTCCCTGAGTGACAAAGAGCTCAGGCTGCACCCAGGAACCTGCAACACCCAGAGGCTTCCTGTAATGCATGGCCTCAGGTGGCATCACTGGCTAGATGGCTCTTGGGGACCTTGTATCCAATCTCCCTATTTAGCAATGAGGAAACAAGCCCAGAAAGAGGGATCAACTCAACTAAGGTTACCGTACAGATGGAGGCAGAGCAGGCCCAGAAGCCAGACCTTCCCAGGACTGGCTCCAAGTGTGTCTGATTTAGCCTCCTGCCACCCTGTCTTCTATCAAAGTCCAGATCCTGTACAGGACAGACTGGGTCAATGTCAGGCCAACCCAGCAAGGCCACTGGAGCAGGTTGGGTCCCAGAGACCTGGGGGCAGGGTTCACCCTTTGACTTTTTGGTGGACAGAAGAGGGGTGTTCAGTTTCCATGGCTAAAAGGCCGTCTTTTCTTGGGGAAGTTTTATGTTTCTTTGCTCTCAGGTTGGTCCACGGTAGCATTGGGAGCACGTGGCTCAGAATGGCACCGAGGAGAGATAGGTACATGGTGAACTGATTCATTTCCTGTGCAGCAAACACCTCCCATCCTTGATACTATGCTTCTTGTTCACCCTCTGCGGTGCTATGACATTTATTGAGAACATCCTAGCTGCCAAGCACTGTGCCCAGATCCTGTGCATATGTTTCATTCATCATCAGCACAACCTAGAGTTGGCATGATTATCCCCATCTTACAGTTGGGAAAACTGAGGCTCAGAGAGGTTGAGTGACTGCCCTGTCCCCACCCTTTGCTCAGGGTGCCAGCTGAAAGAGGAGGTTTTCCCACCAGAACTACTCTCCTTCTCCATCTTGCTCTGTGTGCCCAGGAGGCTGAACTACACTACAGCAGGCAGAATAATGGGCCCACAAAGATGTCATGTCCTCATTCCCGTGAATGTGTTACATACATGGCAAAAGGGAATTAAGGTTGCAGATGACATTGAGGCTGAAATCAGTTGATCTTGAGGCGGGGAGATTACTCTGGATTACCTGGATGAGTTCGATGTGGACACAAGGGTCCTTTATGGTGAAGGGGAGGCAGCAGGTGTCAGACACAGGGCGATGCGGTGTGAATGTGGGTGGCCTGGAAGCTGGACAAAGTAAGGGAATAGATTTGGCCCTGGAGCCGCCAGAAGGGATGCAGCCCTTCAGCACTTTGACTTTAGGCCACTGAGACTCGTTTTGCACATCTACGTCTGGCTGCCAGAACTGTAAGATAATAAATTCGTGTTGTTTTAAGCCGCCAAGTTTGTGGTTGGTTGTTGCAGGAGCAAGAGGAAACTAACGCAGACACAAACCGCCTCCATTGGCACCCTCGTGCTCTGCTCCCAGGAGTTTTGGCCACTGGGGAGCAACAGCAGGAGATTGGCAGGAGGAGTGAGAGGGAGAGAGATTGAGGTGTTGGCTCCCCTGCTACCTCCCTGTAGCATCACTGAGGGCTGGAGCTGTCCCTCGACTAAAGGTCCTAGCTCCTTTCCGGCAGCCCTCCCTGCACAAACCCTCTCTGCTTCAGTGCCGGGCATGGCCCTGCCTCCTGCTGTGTGGGGCTTCAGGGTAGTAACTATGCTCCCATGTAGCCCACCCTCCCTGTGGTTTCTCCACACTCTGTATCGCCTTTGCTGATAATTCCTGTATGTTAAACCCTCCTCAGGTCACCCAGTCATCAGAATCCTGCTGTGATCCTGACAGATACCAGTGGCCATGGCCACTGCCCCACCTTCCATGGAGGGGTAGCCCTGCCAAGGGTCCTCATCCAATGCTCAAGGACGTCTTATGCAGTTGTATTTTCCCAGGGTCCCCAGTGCTCTCTTCCCCTTCTATCCATAGCAATCTCACCCACCTCTGCTTCCTTTCCCTTTTTGCTTTCAGAGGTCACCTCTGGATAAATCAAAGTGTCTCCTTTGAACCAGAGTACCTTTGATTCTCCTTTGCCTAGTTCTGCCTGGCAGAGGCAGCCTTGTTTGGCATCACCTAATGGAGACTACCCAGGTTAGAAATGGCTCAAGGTGTGGGCTGCCTGCCATGGGAACACATCTGAACAGGATTGCCCAGGGGCTTGGGCTACAAAAGACCCACCTCAAAACCCATTACACGCTAAAGGGCATTTGTTTTTTCACATAAGAAGGGAAGCCTGGATTTAGAGTGTTCCCAGCATCAGCTCATTTGGTTCCTTCACTCTTTGTCCTTGACATTTCAGCTTGTTCTTTTGGTCAGTTACCTAGTAATAAACAGCCATGTGATCCCAATTGAGGCATCACATGCTTTCAGCAAAGACAAAAATGGGAGTGTTTTCTGCTTGACATTTCTTTTCATCAATGGAGAAAGTCTTTCTACAAGACCTGTGTCTGACTTCCCCTGCCATCTCACTGGCCCTGGCTGGGCCAGTCACAGTGACCACCCATGTCAGTAGCCTCCACCCCAGCCTGAGTTATATCTTTCACATGGATCAATTTACTTTCTTCAGAGCATGGATCGCACCTGCTATCATCCCATTTATTGATCATCTGTGTCCTCTACTGGCGTGTGAGCTCTCTGAGGGCAGGGACTTGGTCTAGTTCACCTCTGCATCTGTTTGCAGTCCTTGCCCTTGAGACCAGAATAGACCTTCAGGCAATATTTGATAAATGAATGAGTAAGTGAATCCTTTAGAACCCAGCAAGGCACACAAGACTGACAGCACATCCCTTCCTTACATGACGATAGATGAAGGATGAGGATGACATTGTGGTGCCAAGTTCTGGTAGCCCCAAGGCTGGGCACTTTGCAGGCATCCTTGACCATCTCCACATGCTGTTCAGGGCTGATCCCAGAGATTTTGCAGGAGTCCCTAAAGCCTCTTCCATGGAATTTTCTCTTAGTTTTTTTTTTTTTTTTTTTTTTTTTTTTGTAAAAAAAAACAAAGGAAAGGTATTTATGTGCAAAGCTACTTATCTTTGTAGCACTTGCAGATAAATCTTCTAATTTATGGGGGAGCTGACACCTTCCGAGAGCCAAAATCAATGTGTGTCACTGTAAATCCAGGCTGGGCCTCAGCCTCCACTCACACAAGCTGATTGATGGACTTTGCTTTTGTGCCAGGCCTGGCTGGTGGAACGATGGGGCAGATGCTGGTGGCAGGCTTGTGGAAGCCGCCTTCTGGGCCAGACCCTGCCTGGGGACACCTCAATTCTTCCCAACTCTCATGTTCCCACGTTAGCTCCAGGGACCACGTGGCTAATCTCCTCCCATTTGGTTGGTTGTCAGTGTTCAACTTATCCTTCAAAGCCCAGCTGAGATGCTACCTGCTCCTGACTGCTCTCCTGCAGTGACCTGCTTGGAGTTAACCTCTCCTTTGTGTTTCCCTGGAGATGTGTCTGTGAAATTCCACTATGACCACCAGCTTCAAATGGTAAGGTGGCATGCACCTGCCACTTCCATGAGACAGGAGTGCTGTGAGCAGGGCCTTCCAAGCCACCATTCATTCACTGAGCGCTGACTGCGCCACTCACTGTACTTTAGGTCCAGGGATGGATAAGACACAGGCCCTGTCCTGGAGGGTACTCACAGTCCATTCAGATTAATCAGGAAGACCAGGAAGAAATTAGATATCACAAGGGCTCCAGGATAGGGTGAAAGAGGGGCATGGGAATATAGAGTCAGCACATTTGGATCAGGCTAAGAGGTCAGGCCAGCATCCCCCAGGAGGCTGTGATTGTACTGAGATCCAAAGGTGACTAGCAGTTGGTCAAGTAAACAAGTAGGGAAAAGGATGGCCCAGGCGATGCTGGTGGGTTCTTTTGTTTGGAAGGTACCGAGAGTCATTTTGAAGCAGGATATTTCCCTGACCCCTTCATGGGCAGGAACTGAAGTCCATGGGCACTAGAACTAGCTGGCTGCTTCGGTGCTGGTGGGGGTGGACTCAGCTCACTGGGTCCTGCTGCCCTGCTGTGTTCCACCCCTTGTAGGAGGGGGACGGCCAGTGAGTGGGTGCAGGAAGCAGGGTGAGTGCTTTTGGGGACTGGCAGGAGCAAAAGTCTGTGCAGGCCCCACGGCAGCCTTTAGGGTGGTGCCTGCAACCCCTGATTCCCCAGAAGGAGTGTTACAAGTGCCCCTTTACCTTTGCCATCTATGGACAGCTTAAGTGTTAACAGCTCAGGGGAGGGTCAGTGTGACAACCTTTTGCAACCACACTTGTGGCACCTGAGTTCTTGTCCAGCGTCCAGGAGGAATCCAGTTGCATGAATGAATTGGAGATGGTAAATGTGGGGGATTTTATTGCCAATAAAAGTGGCTCTCAGTGGGAAGGGGAGCTAAAAAGGGGATGGAGCAGGAAGGTAATCTTCCCCTGGAGTCCACCCGTCCCTGGCTTCCACTCATCCCTGGCTGGACTCCTCTCTGAAGCTACTTCATCATGCTGTCCCTCTGAAGTCAAACTGCTTCTCTCCAACATCCAACTGTAGTCTCCTACGTCCAGCCGCTTCTCCTCTCTGCTGGCTGAGTTCTGGGGTTTTTATAGGCAAAGGATGGGGGATGGGGTGGACCATGGGTTGTTTTGGAAAAGGCAACATTTGAGTGGGAAACAGGGATGTCAGTTCTCACTTTGGGCCATGGTATTAGGCTTTTCCTTGCCGGGGACCCACCCTCTTTGGCCCAGAATTTCCCTGCCTCCTGTCCCTCTCAATTTGGGCCACCTTAAGGAAAGGTGGGGTGAGGGAGATATGTGTGAGGCCTGGGGTGAGGTAAGAAGCTCAGTGACTCTCTCTGTCTCTTTCTGTCACGGGCCTTGTGGCCTTCCTCTGGCAGTGTATCTGCTTCCTTCCTCTTCTGACTCTAAGTGCCTGACTTGCCTGATCTCTACTCAGCACCTGTCTAGAATTCAAGGCTTTTGCTTGCTTTTTATTTCCTGCTTCCTCATAGCTTCCATGTAGGCCAGGTGCAACATGGCCTCTCCAATCATGAGCTTTCAGCTGGGCATTGTCAGGGACAAATGTCTTGTCGTTGTTCATGGCGCAAATCAATGGCCACACTTCCTGGCTAAGAATCCTGGGTTTCAACTTCTCTCCCAGCAGAGGAGGATTCCCTGAGCCAAGCCTTAACATAGAGGAACTGTCAGAGTTGTTTGAGCCAGAGCAACTCCACCCTGAATAAGGGCTGGGTAAAATAAGGCTGAGACCTACTGGGCCTGCATTCCCAGACAGTTAGGCATTCTAAGTCACAGAATGAGGAGATCAGCACTAGATACAGGTCAAAAGACCTTGCTGATAAAACAGGTTGCAGTAAAGAAGCCTGCCAAAACCCACCAACACCAAGATAGCGATGAGAGTGACCTCTGGTCGTCTTTGCTCCTGTACTCCCACCAGTGCCATGACAGTTTACGAACGCCATGGTAACATCAGAAAGTTACCCTATATTGTCTAAAATTGGAGGGATGAATAAACACCCCTTGTTGAGCATATCATCAAGAAATAACCACAAAAATGAGCAACCAGAAGTCCTTGAGGCTGCTCTGCCTATGGAGTATCCATTCTTTTATTCCTTTACTTTCTTAATAAACTTGCTTTCACTTTATGGATTCGCCTTAAACTCTTTCTTGCATGAGATCCAAGAACCCTCACTTGGAGTCTGGATTGGGACCGCTTTATAGTTATAGAATTTCCTTTAGGTCCTGAAGTCTTTTTCTTTCCAACAGTCCTCATTAGAACACAATTATTTCTGGGACATGGGATAACTGGTTTGTTCCAATCATTTAATACCTTAAGGCAGGACCAGTGGTCCCTTGGCACCCCCTTTGCCCTTGGCTCAGGCTGGGTTCCTTAGAAGCAGAGCCTGAGGGGAGGATCCAGGTGCATGTGATTTAATGAGGGCAGCTCTTCAGGAAAAGCCTGTGAGGTAAAAAGGGTGGGCTCTGGTGAATTCTGTGCATCTTGGCCAGGCTCTAGTACCCACCAATTCCATTAAACATGAATCTAGGTGTTGCTGTGGAGGTATTTTGTAGAATGTGGTTGACATTGACAACCAGTTGACTTTAAGTATTATTCCAGATAATCTGGATGGGACATCATCCAATCAATGAAAGACCTTAAAAGTAAAACTAAAGTTTGCTTGAGGAGAAAGAGACACCACTGCTGATGGCAGCAGTGTCTCCTTCAGGAGCACCTGCAGATTTAGACTTGCCAGTCTCCAAAACATGTAAGCCAGTTTTTTAAAAACCCTAGATAACCATGTACAGGTAGGGTGGGGAAGGAGGGGAAAGTTGAAAGGCTAGCTGGGGCCTGATGCTCAGAGGGTCTCTGGAGGGTAACCCAGTATCCTTGTCAGGTGGAATTCTCCACAGCCCTTCAGCAGCTGTGACTTGTATGCGCCGAAGGTACAGAGATTCGTCTGGGTCCTGACTCATCTCTTCCATCCTGCACCCCAGAGGCTCTGGAAGGTGGAAATTATCCCTCTCCCTTCACATACGAGGAGCCTGAGGGCTGCAGCCAGAATTCAACCTCAGGCCTAATGCCAGAGCCAGGTGCCTCTTCAGGAGGCTGGAAAAAGACGGAGCTTAGCCTCTTGAGTCTTCCCTGGCCACCCTCCCACCATCCCCTCCTTCTCAGTGACAGAGCCTGGACATATTCATCCTCCTGGGCAGTTAGCTCTGTAACAATATCTTTTGGCCCACAGCAGTTGTCATTGATGTCGAAGGGCTCTTGTTGGATGAGACACGGCTCCACACATCATCAGGTCTCCACTTGGAGGCCTGGCCCTAATTTACTGTCAGGCTCAGGTGCTGTCAGTGAGGGGATACATAAGGCCCAGCCCCTAAAGGCAGCCTGGGTTTTGCATAGCCCCCCTCCCACCTTTCTACACAGCAGTCTGTGATCCACAGCCATCTTCCATGGGCCTCTCTAGGGCACAAGGAGGCGTCCTCTTTTTCTTATCCTTAGGAAATAAGTACATAAGTACATAGCCCTCCTCCTCTGGGCTAGTCCTTCACTATCAGCATGAAGCCTGGAAGATTGGAAGGAAAGAGAGCATGCAGGGTGTGTGTTTGTTTTGATTCTGGCTCTTTCTTCAACCTTGGTAAGTGGTTTAATATCCCTGAGTCTTAGCTTTCTCTCTGTAATAAGGATAGTGTTATCCAGCTCACATGGTGTTGAGGGCATTAGATGTATCGTATATAATATGATAAGCTGAATCCTTGACCCCTGTTCTTCACCCAGTGCTGTATCCAGGAATATTGTTAGGCAACTTTGCAATTCCTCCCACAGAAAAAAAAGGAACTTCCCCACCATTTGACCTTGGGTTTGGCCATGTGGCTTATTTGGCCCAGTGGAATATTGGTAGATGTGACACAGTGTGCCCACACAGCAGGGCTTGTGGTCTTCCACCCCTGTTGTCACCTGGAGAACATACCCTGGCACGCCCATTTGCCCAGGAGGGTGAGAGACATGGAGCAGATCACATAGCACATGTGCAGACCTGCAGCTTGAGGAAGAGCCTCCAGATCAAGCCCTGCCAGGCTCACCTAGCCCCAGGGTATCCCTACAGTGTGTGACGAATAAATGCTTATTATTGTACATCACAGATTTTGTGGTTGTTACACAGCAATAGCTGACCAATACATATATAAAAGCACCCCACCTTGACACAAAGTAGGCATTCAACAGATGTTGACTGATATAAGAAGGTATAGAATACATATGGTGCAAAGTTCTCAGTTGTCACAAATAAATGATTGCACTGCTGCATTCCAGCCTGGACAACAGAACAAGACACTGTTTCTTTTTTTTTAAAAAAATGTTACTTTAGAGAAGAAGCACTTTCCCCAAATAGGGCATCTCTTCTTTGCTTAAGCAAATATTAGAAGTGATATTGGACCCTTTCAATCTAACCCTGGTCAGGTGCCTTCTTTTAACCTCTATTTAACAAACCTCTACTTGCTCCATTTAAATACAATTACTGTCTCCTCCACTGGCCTGTGAGCCCTGAGGGCAGAGATTGAGTCTTTATACATCCCTGGAATCCCGAGAGCCAGGTAAGCCCAGCAGGGAACTGGTTCTTTCTGTGTGTGTAAAACTACTGAATTGAACAGTTCAGTGGAAGCATTTTGTTGTAAAATCTCCCTGTGGTCTTGTCCTTCCCGGAAGTGTCACCAGTCCCAGATGGCCAGATAAGACCAGCCTATACCAATGTCTTTGAGGGTTAGCAATGCTAGATGGAGCCAGTAAGCCCTGGGTCTACCTTGAATAGGGCTGGCCCACAGTTGGGTGAAGGAGAAGGTGTGTCTGGCATTGCTGTTCCTGTCCTCTTGGTGGTCTTCTCCTGCTCCCCTTCCCTCCTCATTAGCCACAGACAGGTCCTGGTTTCCCTGAGGGCCCAGCCCTGCAGCAGTAGCTGCCTGCCTGGCTTCACCAACCCTGCTGCAGGTCAGGCTCAGGCTCAGGCTCAACACGTCCATCCTCAGCCAACGTGGAACCAGCTGGAGATGATCAGCATCCACAGGCAGTGGCACGTGGGATCTGAGAGTCCTCAGCGCACCCAAGCCCAGCATCAGGTGTGCCGGGAGTAAGCCTGGTGCTCACAAGCACACCACCACTACCAAGTTTTTTGCTTTGTCCCAAGGTGCGTGCTTTTTTGTAAATCTGGGTTTTGCCTTAGTTCTTGTCTTTTTGTTTTTGCCAGTTTTCTACTTTATCTGCAGCCCAGTGCTGAACCTCAGCAAATGCTGCAGAGCCCTGACTACCTGACTAGCCCTTGAAGCCCAAGTTCCAGAGATTAGACCCCCCACTCCTATAAACTGTGGTGCCCCTAAGCTGTCATTATATTCTCATCTCCTGGCCCAATATGTGTTTGTTGAATGAATAAATGAAACCAGATAGAAGTCTATGGCTTCTAGGACTGCCACAGCATGGGCTCCTACTTGCCACGTTCAACCCTTCAGTATATCAGCCTTTATATGACATAAGCTCAAGTTGTTCAGGCTCCTTGGATACTGAAAATCAGATATCTGGCTATCTCTAGGGACCAGCTTTAAAATGGGGCCAGTATATTCAGTTCCAGTCTCCTGCCTTTCCCAAGGGCTCATTGCTGAAGTTCAAACCTGCCCTACACCAATGGAGCTGTGTCTTTGATGCACAAGAGGGCCTGGGAGCAACTGCGTTGCCCATGTTTTAATTGCTTCTAGGGCACCAAGGGTATGTTATCTCCCAATATGCCAGTGAGAGAGCAGCACATACTCAACATCATTCAAGGTCTTATACATATCAATTTTTCTGGGGCAGTATCACTTCAGGCCTGTTTCCCTAGCATAATTAATACTAGAATTCCCCTTCACTTTCGTAAGTGCTTGTTTCAGATGATAAATGATATTGTCATCAATTTCATCCCAATATGCTAGAACATTTTTCTTATGAGAATACATTTTCTAGGCTCCAAACTATAACGTTCATTTATGGCCTCTCCCAATGCTGCCTCGAGGTCTGTGAAATTTCCCAGAGTAAATAAAGGCATTAGCAATGTCTTGAGGGTAGGGAGATGATTTCCCTGGTTTGGAGGAAAGGTGCACAATTCTCCCACATCCTTTGATCTCTGACTTTCACGAGCAGCCTCAATAAGCATTTCTTGCAGCATCAGGCTGGACAACAGTCAATAAGTCATTGATTACAGCCATGTTACAGCTGTACAAATCAGTCCCTGAGATCCTAACATTTGTCA
Source organism: Chlorocebus sabaeus (assembly GCF_047675955.1). Taxonomy (NCBI): domain Eukaryota; kingdom Metazoa; phylum Chordata; class Mammalia; order Primates; family Cercopithecidae; genus Chlorocebus; species Chlorocebus sabaeus. Next base: position 138,187,724 of record NC_132911.1, on the reverse strand, counting down.
TTTAACTTAATTTAGCAAACATTGATTGAATACCTGGCTTAAGCAAATACTAGATGACTCTAATGGTCCTTTTCCAACTTTAAGGTGTTTTGTTTATTTGAACTTAGGCTACCATAGGAGAAAGTGCTGTAGTGCTGTTAACCCATTGCATTAGTTACCTATTGCTGATAGTTAGTAATTATGTATGTAATTATTCTGGTAATTACGAAGTCAATTCTAAACCAACCCTCTTGCCAATAACAATTATAGTTTACCCTTGAACAAGGAGGTGAGTTAGGGGTGCTAGCCCCCTACGCAGTCAAAACTCTATGTATTTAATAACTTTTGACTTCTACAAAATTTTAACTAATAGCCTACTGTTGGCCAGAAGCCTTTCTGTAACAAACAGTGGATCAGCACATATTTTGTATATTATATGCTGTATTCTTATAATAAAGTAAGCTACAGAAAAGAGTATGTTAATTAAGGAAATCATAAGGAAGAGAAAATGTATTTACTATTTATTAAGTGGAAGTGGGTCATCATAAAGGTCTTCATCCCCATCAGAAGAGGAGAGGTTGGTCTTGCTATCTCAAGGGTGGGAGAGGCAGAAGAGGTGAAGGTGGTGAAAGAGGAGACAGGAGAGGCAGGCACACTTGGTATAACTTTATAGAAATATATCATAATTTCTGTCCTTTTTCTTTTTTTTAGAAATGTTTCCATTTGGTACTAATTCTTCTTCCACCATTTCCTTTAGTGTGAGTGCCTAGAACATAGAAGTGTCCATGTCATAAAAGAAGTCAAAAGCAGTCATGAGTAATTGGAATCCTACTGCCAGACTGTCTAATGCCACTTTGTTTTCTAGCTCTGTCGCTTCTGTGTCGTCTTCTTCATGATCTGGCACTGGTTTGGAAGCACTTGTCTCCATCAAGTTGTCTTCTGTTAATTCTTCTGGTTTGGTGTGCATAAGCACTTGAATTTCTCCAAGATCCATATCCTGAAACCCTTCACCCCTGACGTTTTTGGCCAAATTCACAATCTCTTTCTTGATTTCCTTGATTGGCTCTTTCATAAATCCTGTGACATCATGCACATCTGGACACAGTTTTCTCAAGCATTTATTGTTTAGGGCATGATGGCTTTCATGGCATTTTCTTGAAAAATGATGGCATTGTCAGTGGTGTAATCCTTTTAGACTTTTGTGACGTTCTTTCTATTGGGGTTCTCTTCCATAGCATTGACAGTCTTTTTTCATAGCGTACATGAGTAATGAGCTTTAAAGGTCCTTGTGACCCACTGAATTAGAGATGTTGTGTTTGGGGGTAAGTAGACCATTTCAATGCCTTTGGTGTTGAGCTTATGGGATTCTGGGTGGCCAGGGGCATTTTCCATTATAAAAAGAATTTTAAAAGACAGTCTCTTACTGGCAAGGTATTTCCTGACTTCAGAGACAGAACATTGATCGAACCAATTCAGAAAATTGGTTCTCGTTCAGACCTTCTTGTTGTACAACAAAAAGACTGGCAGCTGGGGTTTATATTTTCCCTTCAAGTCTCAGGGGCTAGCAACTTTATAGATAAGAGCATAAACCTGATCATAAACCTGACTCCATTTGCACAAAACAGTAGTAGAGTTAGTGTATCTCTTCCTGCCTTAAATGCTGATACTTGCTAGCTCTTCCTTACTAATAAATGTATTCCGTGGCATTCCCCCACCCCCCTCAGATTAAGCCACTTTTATCTGCATTAAAAACCTGTTGAGGCAGATATTCTTTCTCCTCAATGATTTTGTTAATGACTCTGGTAACTCATTTGCTGCATCTTGGTCAGTAGCATCTGCTTCTCCTGTTATTTTGACATATTTAAAGCCAAACTTCTTTCCAAAATTATCAAACCATCCTTTGCTGGCATTAAATTCTTCAGTTTTGAATCCTTCACCTTCCATTTGCTTTAAATTGTCATGTAATGACTTCACTTTTTTTCAAATCTTACTGGAATCTATAGGCATGCTTTTCTTATAGTGATCCTGCACCCACATAAAAGCTGTATTTTCAATAAGATAAAAAAGTATTACACAAAAACTGCAAGACTTTTGTGCCTGCTGGTGTAGCTGCAGTGACAGCTTTGCATTTTTTCCTTTTTCTTTTTCTTTTTTTAATTTTAATGGTCCCTGGGCTGGATCCATTTATCTTGAAAAGGCAGGCAACCACAGCTGCAGACTTCAATCTAAGGTATATATCAAGCCACTTAACTTTTTCTTGTAATGTCATGACTTTTCTCTGCTTCTTGGCAGCACTGCCAGCATCACTAATGACATGGGTCCATGGTGTCATTCAAAATTTATGGTATTGCACTAAATATGATGAAAAAATACATAAGAACTGAGAGAGATCACTTTTTACTATAATACACAATTTACTAAAGAGATTAACTGCTCATAGGGAGATAATTAGTGGCACATGGCATTTTCAGTAGATACTTGCAACACCTAAACTCACTGAAATAGCAATAGGAGGTGGCTACAAAATTATTACAGTGGTAAAGTACATACTACAATTGATTTTATGTAGTTACGATTTAATACTGCATCTTTGTTTACGTTTCTCTCAAATAGCACCATGTATGGTCTATAAGTGAGATTTGATAAATTTCAACTTTTTATGATAGATGTATGTATATTTTATGGTACTAAATTATGAAATAGTTACATATATTTTGTGCACTCATGACATACCTAACTTTTTCTAACTTTTAGGTTCAGGGGTACATATGCAGGTTTATTATATAGGTAAACTTGTGTCACGGGGCTTTGTTGTACAGATTATTTCATCACCCAGATACTAAGCCTAGTACCCCAATAGTTATTTTTCTGCTCCTTTCCCTCCTCCCATGCTCCACCCTCAAGTAGGCCCCTGTGTCTGTTGTTCCCTTGTTTGTGTTCACAGGTTCTTATCATTTAGCTCCCACTTATAAGTGAGAACATGTGGTATTTGGTTTTCTGTTCCTGCATCAGCTTGCTGAAGATAATGGCCTCCAGCTCCATCTATGTTCCTGCAAATGACATGATCTCATTCTTTTTTATGGCTGCATAGTATTTCATAGTGTATATGTACCACATTTTTTAAATCTAGTCTACCATTGATGGGCATTTAGGTTGATTCCATGTCTTTGCTATTGTGAATAGTGCTGGAATTAACAGTTGTGTGCATACTTTTTCTTAATTTTTTGATATTTCTTACTTTATCTAAGTTTTTACAAATTGTCAAAAATCTCCAAAAATTCTTCACTACGTTTATTGAAAAATCTGCATGTAATTGGATCTGTGCAGTTTAAACCTATGTTTGTTCAAGGGTCAGCTGTAACACTCTGGACAAAATATTTTTTAAAAAACAATGTGAAGGCCTTTAAAGAGTGACAAAAACAGGCAGAAATGACAGGGGATTTCAGAAACCTGGAAGAAGAAATCAGCTCTGACTGTGCTTTTCATTTCTACAGCTTTGAACCAGCAGATTCCAGTTGTTGCTCCTCAGGGTCACAGAAGTTTAGATAGATACCTGAAGCCTTGCTTATTGGGGGATCAAGAAGAATGAGTTTGGGACCACTACTACATATCTGAAATGATAGGCAAAATCCTGCAATGAAGAGAAACACCAAGGGGAAGCCCAGATTCTGTGTATAAATTCTCCCTGAATTTATGGCTTGAACTATGCAAGCTTAGGCCACATTATAAGTAGTCCAGCTAAAATGAAAATAATTGGATAGAAATTTCACTGCTGCCTGCTGAAGGGGAGATAGGCTTTGAAGTTTGAGTTCAGCCAAGATAGCTGCCTGCCTAAATGAAAATCAATAATCTTGAGAGGAGCATAACAGAATCCAGAATTCCTACAGTGTGTATCTTCTGCAATGTCCAGGATATAATTCCAAATTACTGGATATATAAAGAAACAGGAAAATGGGGCCCATAGTCAAGTTATCTTTTGCTAGAGTCTTGTGTAGAATAACTAATCACAAAATCTTTGTAGCATACAAGAATAAATATTTATTTTTGTTTATATATCTACAGGTCAGCTGACTGGTTCTGCTGATCTTAATTGGACTCACTCATACTTTTGTGGCCAGCTGAAATTTGGCTAATCTTGGCTGAGCTCTCTCACATGTCTGAGGCTTCAGCTTGGGCAACAGTTCTGGGTTGGCTTTACTTCAGATATCTTATCCCCCATCAAGATATCCAAGTATGTTCTGATGGTAAAGGATTGAGAGAGACAGAGTAAAAATGCTCAAGGTTTCTCGAAGTCCAGGTTCAGAACGGGCACACTGATCTTCCACTGCATTCCATTTCTGACCTTCCGCTGTATTTCACTTCTGACCTTCCGCTGTATTCCATTTCTGACCTTCCACTGTATTTCATTTCTGATCTTTGCTGTATTCCATTTCTGACCTTCTACTATAATCCATTTCTGACCTTCCACTATATGCCATTTTTGACCTTCCACTGTATTCCATTTCTGACTTTCCGCTGTATTTCACTTCTGACCTTCCACTGCATTCTATTTCTGACCTTCCACTGTATTCCATTTCTGACCTTCCACTGCATTCCATTTCTGACCTTCCACTGCATTCCATTTTTGATTTTTTGCTGCATTCTATTTCTGACCTTCCACTGTATTTCACTTCTGACTTTCCACTGTATTCCATTTCTGACCTTCTGCTGTATTCCATTTCTGATCTTCCACTGTATTCCATTTCTGACCTTCCATTGTATTTCACTTCTGACCTTCCACTGCATTCTATTTCTGATCTTCCACTGTATTTCACTTCTGACCTTCCACTGCATTCTATTTCTGACCTTCCACTGTATTCCATTTCTGACCTTCTACTGTATTCCATTTCTGACCTTTCACTGCATTCCATTTCTGACCTTCCACTGTATTCCATTTCTGACCTTCCACTGCATTCTATTTCTGACCTTCCGCTGTATTCCATTTCTGACCTTCCACTGTATTTCACTTCTGACCTTCCACTGTATTCCATTTCTGACCTTATGCTGTATTCCATTTCTGATCTTCCACTGTATTCCATTTCTGACCTTCCACTGTATTTCACTTCTGACCTTGCACTGTATTCCATTTCTTACTTTCCACTGCATTGCATTTCTGACCTTGTACTATAATCCATTTCTGACCTTCCACTGTATTCCATTTCTGAACTTCTGCTGTATTCCATTTCTGACCTTCCACTGTATTTCACTTCTGACCTTCCACTGTATTCCTTTTCTGACCTTCCACTGTATTTCACTTCTGACCTTCCACTGCATTCTATTTCTGACCTTCCACTGCATTCCATTTCTGACCTTCCACTGTATTTCACTTCTGACCTTCCACTGCATTCCATTTCTGACCTTCTACTATAATCCTTTTCTGATCTTTCACTGTATTCCATTGACCAGAGGAAGCTGCAGGCCGGATGGGAGGGGCTGCAAAGTTATATTTCAAAGGACTTGTATTCAGAAAGAGATGAAGACTTGGGACCATTTTTGCACTTCATCCATTATAGCCATGAAACTGATTCTGCCTTGGTTTGGGGGAAAGTGATCCCAGGAAATACTAGTAGGAGAATAAGGAAAGTGAGCTAGCAAAAAGAAACAAGCTTTTCCTTCTTCAACTTGTGTTGAGCAGATTACTTATGGGGACAAGTGGCATGTGATTCTTCTGGGAGACACTACCAACCATCCCTCATTCAAGGGATGAGGAAGCTGGAGTATTTTTCCGTTTAATCACATTAATTATGAGGATTGCTTCATGGGCCATGAATTCCTCACCACATCTTTTTTTTTTTTTTTTTTTAACTCTAGACATTTGGCTTGGTGGACTCTTTCTTGGAAAAGAGTGGCTCCAGGCAGGCCAAAGCTGAGCCAAGACAACAGGAAGGAGAAGGAGGTGGGTAGAGTCCACCAAGATGAAGACAGGGCAGGATTTATCAAAGCTTCAGAGAGACCCTGGGTACACATACTCCATGCAAAGGGAGGTTTAAACCAAGTTTACTTACATCTTTAAGTGAGAAAAGCCCTGAGTACATCTGGGTTTATAATTCTAAGAAAGCATATTCAATAGAGGTCACGGAGAGGCCTCTTTTGGAAGAGGACAAAATCTTTTTGGAAGAGTATTTTCTAAATATACATGTCTTTCCCATATTCCGTATTAATTAGATCTAATTCACCCTTTTCTAAAAGTGTGCTGGTAAGTTTTTAATAATTGGCTCTGTGGGAAGAATGATGCATACATATACATAAATAAGCTCATTATAAATTTTACTTATAAAGGATATGGGCACACAATTTATAATAATAAGATGTATAGTATTTTTATTATACATTCCATGTAGCCAATAGATGCTCACAGAATGCTTTTGTTGATTTTTGCCAATTTTGTTGATTTTATCTATAAGAAACCTGTGATTACAATAGATAAATGAGCAGTTTCAACATGAACGCTAATTGATAGTTTTGTTTACCCTAATGAGTAACATGAATGTGAAACAATGAAATTGTGTGCCCAAACTTTGCTCCTTTTTCAATGGTGTGAACAATTTCTTTGCTGAGTCAGCTAGTGATTTTTGAATTCTAGACTGTTTTCTTATATAGTGACACTCACAATGTAGTGGCAAGACATAATACACTTTTACATTTAATCTGCATTATTGACATTTTCTTCATCTCTTAAGCTTAGACAGTCAACAGTCAGCCAAGCACTGAGTTTCAGAGTTTGCACATCACTGTGGTGTAAACACTCCTAACACACTGCCTGTGATACCCCTGACATGGAGCTGGGAAGATACGCTCAGTAGCCACCACCACACAGTGTCTCTACTATATAGATTCAATAGGTGCAGACAGCCTTCCCAACATAGATTCAGTAAACTATAGTAAAATAATTAGGGTGTGGGACGTTTTTAGGATTTATTATGTTTGTCTTTAATTTATTATGAATTTATATAATCTAATTTTCAATAATGGCTGGATTTGACAACCACATGAAAAATTTCTGAAAATTTAATGATAGGCTTTTGTGAGCCCATATGAGTTGGCTTAAGTGCAACACTGTGGCCTCCTGCTTCCCCCAGTTAGGAATTTCCAGAGATAATAAATTTAAGAGAGAAATGTGTCTGTTTTCTCATCACTGTATACCTAGTACTGGGCCTGATGCTTGGCACAGAGAATGCCCTCAGTTAAGGTGTGCTGAACAAATAAAATCCTGGGCTTTTTTTGTTCTCCAAGAGCCCATGATTCTAACAGATGATTCTTCTACTACCACCACTACTACACTGTGAACAGTGTGAGAGAAAGTTTAATGTTGCCCAAATTTAGATCCCAACTCTGCCAATAACTAGCTGTGTGACATTCAACAAGTTATTAATCTTCTTGTGCTTCAACTTCTCTTTTGTAAAATCGTCATAATGGTATTATTTCCATTACAGGAGTGTAATTATGAGACTTGTAAGGGTAGATATGTTTTAGCACCTGGTACCTATAGATCCTACGTTAGTATTTGCTGTTATTATCACCTGTATTATTTTGGGCATCTGTTACATGCCAGGCACTCTGTTAGAAGCTTTCCATGATTTCTCTATAATATTTTAAAGATGAGATCCCTGAGGCCCAGGAAGACATTGTGATATGGCTAGTTAGGAGCAGAGCTAAAAATGAGACCCAGACAGTTGACTCCAAAGCCCAGACTCATTCCGTGAGGTTAGGAGTTCATGAATCTAGAATACTGTGTTTCTCTGTGCGTCATTCAAAATCAGGCTATGGCAGCTGTGGACTTTTTCCATGTGGCCCTTCTTTGACTCTAGACACAGGTGCTGGCATATTTGATGTGAGTTCCCGGTGCCCTGCAAGTGGCAGAAGCCATCAGCTGTCTCCCAGCCTTTGCTGCCCCCTTGCAAGGGCAAGTCTTCTGGGTGGGAAGTGGGGAGATTGCTGTCCAACTCTTTTCTTCATGATTCTTTATTTGTATTTATGAACTTGTTTCAAGGGTCCTTTATTTTACTCTCTTTGATTTAGGTTGTATGTGTGTGGATGTGGGTGTGTGTGTGTGACATTTTTATCCTTCACCTGGACTTAACAAATGTTAGCATTTTGTCATATTCGTTTCAGGTTTTCTACATAGCAACACCTTTCTGATAAAGTTACAACCTACTCTATTTTTCTTCCTAGGTAAGTTCTCTTCATTTTCTTTTAATATGGTTGGACTGTTTTTCCCCTTCAAAACTGACATTGAAACTTAATCCCTGATGTAATAGTATTAAGAAGTGGGGCCTTTAAGAGATGACTGGGCCATGAGGGCTCCAACTAAATCCATCAGGACACACATTGATTATACTTCTCAGAGATATAATCAGAAGGCTTTGAAAAAGAGATTACTTCCTCTTGGGAAGACAAGGCAGGGCTCCACAGCACAGTGGGATTGGAGCTGATTGTGAAAGATAAGTAAGGTGACAACAGTTCAAAAGTGGGAAGGAGACTTCCTGAATGAGGAAGCATAACAGACAGAAGCAGCCCTCATCAATGGATTAATCCATTCATGATTTCATGGGTTTCCCATTTATGATGGGAGTGGGTCTGTTATGAAAGCCAGTTTGGCTCTCAGTGAAGACCTTCTGCTGTGCTATACAGCATGAGGCCCTCACCAGAGAATGACCAGATGCAGTTGCCTGGTCTTGGACTTCTCAGCTTCCAGAACTGTAAGAAATAAACTTACTTTTTTTTTTTTTTTTTTTAAAATCCAATCTCAGGTGTACTGTTATAGCAACAGCAAACAGACTAAGACATTTCTCAAGAGCTACCCATTGACCTCACAGCATTTAAGAACAAGAAAGGATTTGAAAGGGTCTGTTTGCTGTTTGCAGACGAGGAATCTGAGAGAAGGGAAGTGATTTGTCCACAGTCTGATGCTCAGGCAGGTTGAGGTGGGGTTCAGCCCAGGGCATCCCACATACAGAGTGCCATGTGAGGTGCAGTGTGGGGCTAGGCATTGGGGAGTAACAGTGCATGATATGCTTCCTGTACTTTCCAAGCATTCTCTGTCTTTTGGAAAGACATGAATAAGCCACAAGGACCCCAGCTCCTTCATGGTTCAGTCTTGGCGCAGTGTTGAATTTACAAAAGAAAGAAAATCTCAATCCAGTGTCCTTAATAATGGAAAAGAAGCTGAAATCTCTATGGTGATGTTTCCAGAAAATACCAAAGAGATAATGCACTCATAAGACACAACAGACTTTTAAAAGTGTTTCCATCTTTCTCACACTAAACCCCAGGTGCAGGCCGCTATCTCCTGCACACTGTCTAAACCCTTTGTCCTCCCCAAAGCTCTCACTCATACAGCTCCCTCTTTTTGCTTCTCCTTTCCCCCTTCTCTCTGGGATCAGCTCTTTACAAAAACAACAAAAAAAGCTTTATTGAGACACAGATCACATGCCATACAATTCACCCCTTTAAAGTACGTACAATTTAATGGTTGCTAGTATAGAGATATGTACAACTGTTACCACAGTCTATTTTAGAACATTTTTATCATGTCAAAAACTCCACACCCTTTAGGTGTCACGCCCCTGTCTCCCCAGAGTACCCCACAGCCCTAGGCAACCACAAATCTACTTTCTGTCTCTCTAGATTTCCCTGTTGGGTCTTGACTCTTTTTCATGTTATCAGCCAGTTTAGCCACTGCATTTTCTTGCCCTTCTTTTCACTCAGAGTCTGCATGACCTGCAGGCTCAGGGACTAACACAGCAGACAGGCTTCCTCTCTTCCTAGCCAATGAAGTGTGGTGGGAGTGAGAGGGCTCACAATTTAATAGCTTTCCTCTTTTCATGGCCAGCCACGTAAATAACTAACTCCATCAGGGCACACATTGACTTGCGTGCTCTCACAGAGGTCTATGATGCAGGCTTTGAAAAAGAGATTACCTCCCCTTGGGAAGACAGGGCAGGGCTCCACAGTGGAGTTGGATTGAGCTAATTGTGAAAGATAAATAAGGTGGCAACAGGTCAAAAGTGGGAAGGAACCTTCCTGAATGAGAGGGCACGAGGGACAAAAGCAGCAGAAACCTATCTTAGGGCCGTGTGAGAAAGGCCAATTCTACCAGGAGGGGAATGAGGGATGAGATGGGAAAGCTAATGGGAGCCAGTACGTATTATAGTATTTTTTCACCCTTTATTTCATTATTGTCCCCTTAAGAGTAAATTAAATTAGAATTTAATTTCTCCCTAATGAAAGAAATGAAATAGTAAGAAATACAATTTTGTTGAGTAGAGTTGAACTTTGGTGGGCCACAGACTATTGTAATAGCTAATGTATTTTACCTCCCAAGAATTAGTTTTCGCACTTTGGAGGTTGGGTCCCACTGGGAATGCCTGACTTAATGCACACTTAGGAAGCACTTTCAAATTGCATTTAAGTCTCAGCTTAGCTCTGTGACATGGACACTAATATGACAATCCCTGTTGTACAGATGTGGAAACTGAGACTTAAGGAGTTTGAGTGATTTGCCCAAAATGCCACACTTAGTAAGGAGCAGAGCCAGGATTTGGCCCCAGGCAGTGCAGCTCTGCAGCACCGTTTCTGAACCACATGTTGGACTCTCTCTTGCATCTGAACCATGAAGTGCCTTGAGCCCCAAGTCAGGCCTTCCATCCTCTGCTTCAGGCAGGGACTGCCTCTGCCCACTGTGTCTGAGGATTCAGTCAGGTATTCTAGGGCCTGGCCTCACCGTGCTGCCGAGTGATCCTCTAGCAAATGCTCAGAAGGAAGACATCAGGTGGCAGAATGTTCTGGAAAGAGCATGGGCTTTGAAGTCTGGATAACTTGGGTCCAAATTTGGTTCTGCCACTCCCTAGTGACGTGACTTGGGACCACTTAGCTTGCTGAGCCTCCGTTCTCTTATCGTGAGGGTTACTGTGACTATGAAATGACTCATGCAGCCACTTTACACACCGAGGCGTTCTGCAGGGGCTAGAGTCATTCTCCGTGTGGTGCATCTGATCCTCTGCCCGCTCTCCTGCTGGGCGTGGGGACAGAGAAACCAGGTGGGTGGGCAGCTGGGCCAGAGGTCGAAAGTGATTGCTTGTTCAGTGGAGGACAGCAGGATGGAGGAGTCTGCTCCCTGCAGGGGCTGCTAATGAGATCAAGGACCCCAGTTTGTATGGCTCTCACCCAGCAGCGGGCTGCAGGTGCACCCTGGGGCCTGGTCAGGCACAGCAGCCTGTTCTCTCCATCTTTGTCCTTGGGTAGCTCCCCTGGGCAGCTCAGCTCTGTGGCCAGTCCAAACATACCCTGGCCGTTGAAAGCTAGCCTAGAGTCCTCAGGTCATTGCCTGGGACCTCTCAACAGCTCTGCTCCAAGCTGTACCTTTCCCACTGGCCTAATTTTAAAGCAAAAACAATCAAAACCAAATTAAAAAAGATAAAAGGAATCTGTGCCCCAGCCAGCCCAAGAGATGCTGGTGTTTGCCATGACAACTGGAATCATAACGTTAGAGAGAACACAACAGGTTTCCTCTGACCCTTCCTCCTTCTGACCTGGCTCTATCCTGGGAAATCATCTCTGACCCTCTGAGACAGAGAAATCAAGTGTGAGAACTCCCAGACTGCAGGGAACTGCCGTGTTTGCTGCACTGATGGGGAGGAGGTGCTGGGACTTGGGAGGTGCACGGAGATGATGGTCCGTATCTGCAAGGAGGAGCCACGGACAGGCTCTCCATCCCAGTCACCTGTTAGAATCACTCTGGGAGCTCTGAAAACGCTGCAGGCCTTAGCCTTGACCATTTATGGCAGAATCTTGAGGGACTGAACCAGAGTCACTGGAATTTTTTAAAGTCCTGCAGGTGATTGCAATTTGTGGCCAGGGCTAGCACTGCAGTAAGAGTACAGGCTTTGGCACGAACCAATCCCAGGGACAAATTCTAACCCTGACAGCATCTCACTTGGCTCCCATCTCTGCTCCTCCTTGGAGGCCTTGTCTCATGCCCGTCTGTAAAGACAGGGGTCAATAAACTCCAGCCTGTAGATCAAATCTGGCCCAGGACTTGTTTTTGTATTCAAGTTTTTTTTTTTTTTTGGAACCACGATATGCATTTATTTATGTACTATCTATGGCTCCTCCTGGCCTAGAACAGCACATTTGAGTGGTTCCTGCAAAGTCAAAAATGTTTCCTATCTGTCCCTTTATAGGAAAATGCTGCATGCCCCTGCTTTAAAGCATCTGTCTCCTAGAGCTCGACCCTGCACCCCTTTTCTTTTCCTTCTGTGCTCTGTCGGGGTAGTAAGTTCATCCAGTCCTACGTCTTCATTATCTGTGTGCACAGGATTCTTGCATTTCTGGGTGGCAGGATGGTTGGGGATGGGAACTCAGGCTCTTCCTCCATGGTTTCTCCTTTTCCTGCCCCAGCCTCTCCTCCCCCAGCAGCACTCAGTGCCTCAGGGAGTGGATGACATCCAGAGAAACAAAAGGGACTGTGGGTTTCCAAAGCTGAGGCTTTTGAGTTAAGGTCGGGGGTGGGATTTTACAGACCTAAGCTGAAGAACTCCAGGTATACAAATGTATGGTGTGAAGTCCAGGCAAGAAAAGGGAGGGGGCCAGACCTTGCCATCCTCAGATAAAGATTCTGTAGACTCAGCAAGGAGAGCAAGATGCCGAACACCTGCTTCATGTCTGCAAGCCCTGGGAATGGGAGGGGAACGAAGGCTCCAGACTGACTATAGGGAACCTAAGGTCTAGAGGAGCTGTGTTATCCATTCCCAGGGATAGCGTGGGAATGTGGCGAGGCATAGAGTTTCTACTCGGCAGGGGCTGGAGCAGAGTAGAAATGGCTGACACTGGTGTCCAGACAGACAGGCCAGACACAGTCCCACAGGGTCCGCATTCTCCCGACAAGGCTTAGACAGGTGCAACAGACTTCTCATTCTCCTAGAGCAAAGGCCTAAAGAGGCATAGAGGAAGGCACGAAGCCACCTGTGTGGGCAAAGACCACAGCTGGTTGGGGCCAGGAACTTAGAAACAATCCTTGTGGAGAGAGGAAGCCTAGATTGCATTGGTGCTGCCCTGAAAATGGAGGCTCATAAGATAGGGGGTCAGCTCACTTATGGAATGATGAGGGAAATGCCATCTCTTGGGCAGCCAAGTTTCATGATGCCCATCTCCAGGGTGGACATTCTTCCTGAGCGTGAGATGCATCCAGGCAGCTGTGTTATGTACATCTCCACTTGGAGGCTCCCCAGGCATGGCAGACCTTCCTGGAAACCTGCTCCTCCTCCTGTTCTCCCTGTCCCAAGGAAGGGCACCCCATCAGCCCAGTCTTCCCGGGAGGCATCCTCCTGGAACACTCAGCACATCACCTCCTTAGAGCACTTGTTGCTGTTTTCATGCTCCCTTTGTCCTGACCTCTGTTCAGGATTTCATCGACCTTTTTCCCTGGAATCCAGCCACCTACCAACTTCTGTCTGTCTGCTGCAGTGAATCCTCTGCACTATCGTCAGAGAGGACTTCTGCAAACGAGTGAAAGCTTGATCAGGACAGCCCTGGCCTTTCAAACAAAACAAAACCCTAAACCTTCAGTGGCTGCAGTTGCTCAAAGCACTGAGTCCTGACTCACTAGCCTGGGCTCTCCTGGTGTGGCCTCCATCTGTCCGTCTCCCTTCACCTCTCCCAGATCCACACAGGAACATGCAGTCTTAGGTCCAGTGTGGAACTTTATGTCATTCCCAGGAAATGACACATTCTCCCAAAGCTTCCTGAAGACTTGTTCCTTGGCTTGGAGTGTCTACCCTTCTCAGCTGTCTCCCAGCTTGATCTCCTATGCTCCTTATATTTTTCTTTCTCTTTTCTTTCCTCCTCCTTCCTCTCATTGCCTGCTCCAACCTGTGCTGAATGCTTGTCCTTCAAGTGCCCCTGTGTTAGTCACTCTCTCCCCTGGAGCTCTTTAATGCTTGTGTGCTCTTCTGCTTTCATTGCCATTATCCGTTCATGTCTTTCCCCTTTGCAGACTGGTAATAGCAATAATAAAAACAATAGAACTACGGTTATTAATAGCTCACATCGACTGGCTGCTTGCTAGGTGCTGGGTGCTGTGCTAATTGCTGTACGTAGAGTATCTCACTTAATCCTCATGTCAACCCTAAATCAAAGATACCATTATTCTCCTCATTTTACAGATGAGGAAAACCAAAGTCAGGAAGGATGAGTTCTTTGTTGAAGGCTACACAGCAAGTAAATGGCTGAGCGGATCTGAATGAGTCTCCACTCACAAACTGCTGTTAACTCTAGGTTCTCTCATCTCATCACTTGGTTCAAAACCTTTTGGTTTGCTTGTGACAGGGTCTCGCTCTATTGCTCAGGCTGGAGTGCAGTGGTGTGATCACAGCTTACTGCAACCTCAAATTCCTGGGCTCAGTGATCCTCTTGCCTCAGCCTTTTGAGTAGCTGGGACCACAGGTGTGGGCCACCATGCCTGGCTTTTAAAAATTTTTGGTAGAAATAGAGCCTTGCCTTGTTGTGCGGGCTGGTCTCAAACCACTGGCTCAAGTGATCCTCCCACCTTGGCCTCCAAAGTGCTGGGATGACAGGTGTGAGCCACTGTATCTGGCCTCAAAATCTTTCTGATGACTGTATCCATTCTTATTTACGTCTCATATTTCCTTCACTGTGTCTTGCAGCATAACCGTGTTCTGGTGGCTATGGGGGATACCACATGAATCTTTGCAGCTCGTTACCTTCATCGAAAGCTGATACCATGTGAACTGTAAGTACCTGGTGACCACTCATCTAAATTGTTGAATTAGATGTTGAAGTAGCTTTTACTATTTTCTTTTTTTTTTTTTTTTGAGGGTGTAGGATTCTCAAGTCAAAATCGCCAACAGAGAAAGAACTATATTTTCAAGGTCGTTCCCTGTATCAAAAGTCTTACTTATTGTATCAGCAAAGGTGCTTTGGGTAGCACATATTGGAAACTGTGACTTGATCTGGCTTACCCGACAAAATTTATTGGCTTTAGCGGTGGAAGCCCTGAGACAGGGGAGTGTCAGGCTTGTCAATGGAGGAGCTCAACAACATCATACGGTACCTGAATGCTTTCCTTCGTTAGTCTGCCATGTGCAAAGTCAGCTTCCTTCTAATGGTAGCTCTTTTTGGAGCAGCTGCACAGATGCAGGTAGCAATAGGAGCTACTTGCTTCCTTATTTGCAACCAAGGAGACCTTGGAACCTCAGTGTGGAACAAAAATCTAACCCTTCAGTCTTACTGGACCGTGATAGCTTGAGCACAGTAATTATTTTAGGGGCCACCATGCACTGTGTGAGTTAAGGCTGGTTTTCTGTTATGGCAGTGGTTCTCAAACTTGGTGTGAGTTAGAAGCTCGTGGGGAGCTCATCAAGAACATAGGCTTGGGCTCAATGATGAAGAATAAGGCTTGCACCTTTGAATTTTAACCAAGCTTCCCAGATGATTCTGATACTGAACAAAGTGTGAGAAACCCTGTATTATAGGAACACAAACCTCCATGCCTCGTGATATTTTCCTGGCAGGTATACTTTGTCTATTTGATTTATCTGTTTCTTTTTCTTACTTCTTCTGATATATATATATGGATTATGGGCTGCTCTACTTACATTAGTGGAGGATAGGAGGCTTGGATCTTTAGTTTGTTCTGCCTTAAACTGACATTCGTAGGATATTCATGCAGGGGAAGGACCAAAGTGGTGCCCTTGGCTATTTAGAATATTTTCTTGTGATCTAGGTTTTGTGGGTATAGTCACTTAACCTTCCAGTGTCAATGAAGACAGGCAGTTATTTTGTTCTATAGTTTTATTGCAATGCAAAGCTCTCTTCTCTCGTGCTGCTGCTGTACTACAGAGTGCTTCCTGCAAATATGTCTTCTGTGTGCCTCTTGTTTAGCTCTGTCTGTGCTTTAAATCGAACTTGATGCAGGGAATTTCCTTCTGCCAGCGTATCCCCCCTACCCCTCTCAGTGACTACATTTTAGACAGGAGCTTTTACAGGTTTTACACTCCAGTAAGTGCCCCTCAATCTCAGAAAGTGTATTTTTGCTGGCTTTTTTGAAGACCTGAAGAGCAGGTATCTTTTTTTTGGCATTCTGCTGCATATCTGCCTGTTTTTGGAGCCTTCCACTGATTTTGGAGCCTGGAGTTTTAGCCATGTCCTACTTTTATAATGCAGTACTCACAGTCTTGACATGTTCTACGGTGTCCTGCTGCTTCACCCCTGCTTACATCTCTAGCCTCATCATGCGCCACCCTCCCACTCACATGCTGTGTGCCAGACACACTGGACTTCTTTATATCCCTCTAACGCTCTGAGGAGCATCACGTTCCCTCCCGACACAGGACCTGTGCACATACTGCCTGGATCGATCTTTCTTATTCTTGCTCATGGTAACTCCTTTTGCTGCTCATGTCTCAGCTTAGCTCTGCTTCTTTGTGGGGACATTCCCTGACTTTGCTGCCTTGGCCAGATGCTCCAATTATACACTTTTATGTTGTCTTCTTTCTTCATTGAACTTATTAATGATATCATTTTGCATTCATCTGTGATTATTTATATGCGTGCTTCCCCATTTTGATATAGCCTATGTTGCACACTGATCTATTCCAAGTTATGAGTACCTTGTACCTGGTAAGTGCTCAAAACATATTTGTTGAAAGAAGGAAAAAAATAGAAAAGAAATGAAGGAAGAAAGAAAAAGAAAGAAAAAGGAAGAAAAGAAAGAAAAAAGAGAAGGAAGGAAAGAAAGAAAAAGAAAGAATGAAAAAGAAAAGAAAAGATAGATAGATAGATAGATAAACAGACAGACAGACAGATAGGTTAAATGGTTTACCACTGTCACAGTTAGTAATGGGTGGAGCTGGAACTTGTCCCTGAATCTTCAGCCTCCAGAACTCTTGTTCTTTCCCCTCAATAACAGCTGCTTCCTAAATCCCAGTTCTTCAGCCCTCTGGCCTAGGCCCCATCTGTCCTTTCTTCGATACTGGCTCCCTCTACCATGCTTCCTCAGATGGCAGGTGAGACCGTCACTGATCCTATTTATAGGGTGCATTTTCTTTCTCAGCATGTTTCTACTGCAGGTGACACTTGATTTAATCATTTTAATCAAGAAATTAATTGTATTCTCCCAGGGAATTTTCAAGTAAAGGGTGCAATTTTCTGAGCATCAAGTAAGTGAAGGAAGGGCTAAACTGAATATTGTACCTGGGAAGGTGGCCTCAACGTCCACACCAGGGACAATGATGTTTCTATTCATTCCTAACTCCACTAGCCTTGGGAGCTTGCATTCCTGTATTACTTGAGTTATGATTGAACATGGTGACAGGATTTGATGTTCTCATTCTCTGCCAAAGCATAGCCAACCAGTGTTTTGCTGCTTTATTCAGTTGTATGCAAAGCACAAAGCAATTTGGATTGGTCTGCAACCCCCCCTGCGCCACCCCTCTGCCTTGGAGAGGGAAAGTGCTCTAAAGAGACTTTGGATTGCTCCAGCTCTGGACCTGCCACCTGCTCCCCCCCTCTGCCTTAGAGACGGGTGGCACTCTACAAAGACTTTGGAATGCTCCAGCTCTGGATCTACCATCTGCCAGCACTGTGACCTTCAGCAGGTTACTCAGCGCTTTGAACCTCAGTTTCCTCACCTGTAAAGTGGGATTAATAATGACTACTTCTGCCAGGCATGGTGACTTATACCTGTAATCTCAGCACTTTGGGAGGCCAAGGCAGGCAGGCTGATCACCTGAGGTCAGGAGTTCGAGACCAGTCTGGCCAAAATGGTGAAACCCTGTCTTTACTAAAAATACAAAAATTAGCTGGGCATGTTGGCAGGTGCCTACAATCCCAGTGACTTGGGAGGCTGAGGCAGGAGGATCGCTTGAACCTGGGAGGCTGAGCTTGCAGTGAGCTGAGATCGCGCCACTGCACTCCAGCCTGGGCGACAGAGCGAGACTCCGTCTAAAAAAAAAAAAAAGGCAAGACTACTTCTTGGTTGTGATACTGAAATGAATAACAAAGGTATAGAGTGGCTGCCTCAATATTTGTCCTGAATAATGAGTTTTACACGTTTTTCCCTATATCATCATCAAAGAAAATGCATATAATATGCCACAGCAGATTTTGTGACTCACCAGCTAGGTGACCTGGGCATTTATCATGTATCTATCTCAGCTTCCTCATCTGCATAATATGCTTAATAATTCCTGTTTTTATCTAATTCAATGAGCTAATATGAGGTGATCACATCCAGGAATAATTGTGAAATTGTTTTGAAATGCACATTTAAGAAGTGACTGCTGATTTTCAACAGTATGATGCTGTTGTTTCTATAGATACTGGATCATTTTGGTTAGTTACATAAAAGTGTTTTCCAGAGTCCTTTTGAATGGCGTCCCTGAGGTAATGAAATGATACATTCTGTTGTAATTCACTCAAGGAACCTTTGTGGATTACATGATATGTCCCAGCCACATTGGTTTGCTTCATATTCCTTAAAACAGTCAATAAATTGGCCTTTGAAGCAATTAGTAGGAATTACACGTGGAGAAAATCACATTTCTACTTCATTGAGGACTTCATATTGTCCCCACTGTTCTCTAACAAGCTGCCATTGGGGATCATCACAGGTTACTTGAACCCTAGAAGGGCGGGAGTGCCTTAGTGTGGCCACATGCTCCCAGCATCACTTGGCTGGGCTCGCGTCACGGATCAGCCCCTCACATTCAACAGCTCACCACCCCCATCACCCCTACGTAAGCAAACGCTGCAGTTGTTTCTGAGGGGTCTGGGGGATCTCACAAGTTCTCAAGGGCAGTTCCATACATTACTCTGCTCTAGCTGTGGTCTCAGCCCATTGGTTTCCATCACCAGAGCCTGCTATGAAAATACGATGCCAATGCTCCTGCTGTGGGCAGGATGTTCTGTTGTCTTCCGGATGCCAAAATGGCATCACCCCTCTTCCGGAACCACAGTGTGCCTGGGCGGGAATTCTGGCAGGACTGGCTCTTTCATGAATCCATAGTCAGCTGGAGGGATGGCAGCTGGGGCTAATGACATGGGGCTGCTTTACATGTGTCATCTTCTCTAATTCTCACAATTCACAACAGCCCTGCAAGGTGGATATTTCTATTATTCCTTTTACTAATAGGAAAACAAAGACTCAGAGAGGTTCAGCAACTTGCCAACATGCCTCACTTAGTAGTCAAGCTGGGATTCCAGCCCGGCTGTCTCCAACTCCTAGTCTTCTGGGTTTAACTTCTATTACACCTACTAGTTTAGCCAAATAAATTCAGCCTTTTCCAAGTTGTTTTTCGTATTTGTCTCCATGCAAAGTGCTCATTTTCGCATGAAACATTCTAGAGTGACTGCCTGGCCCTAAAGTGTGGGCTTCTCACAGCAGTCCTGGGAATCAGGTCTCTGTTATTTCCCCATGTCGCAGATGCACCTTCAGACTGCGGACGGATGGCTGGTTTTGTTTGCTCGCCCTCAGTTGTAAGGCAGTGAGAGGCTCTTCTGTGTCGAGGATGTGATCCTGCCTGATGCCACTTTATTAAAGCCAGGACTGGTTCCCAGGAGTCAGAGCCCGTGATCTAAGGCTAGGGCAGCAAAAGCCTCAGCTGGTTCTGAGTTTGCAATGAATGCATCAAAGCAGAATCTGGGCTATTTCTGTAAATAGTGCCTTTTGGCTTCCCCGTTTCTGCTTCTCTGGGGAAAGATTAAATTGATTCAGTCTCTGAGTGTTTTGGCACTTGTCTTTCTCAACACAACCAAGGGAACGTTTAAATCTGGCCTTTGAAAGTTTACCTCCAGGCTTGGAGGAATCCATTTTTACTTGCCTATTAATTAATTTATTCATTACATCGTTCAAAACTATAGCAACTGGGTACCTGCACTTGTTGTGATAAGGGAGACAAAGATAAATGAAGTATTGCAATTGTCCTTTCCCTGGATGTCTTTCTGGATCATTTTATTTTAAAAATTATCTGTGAGGGGCCTCAGTCCAGCTCTGTCTGCCTCTAAGAGTCTCAGTAATGGGACCATGGTCACACAGAGAGCAAGCAACACAACTAGAACTGGAATCCAGTTCTTCTCTATCACAATTCCAAGATCCCCCTGCCTCAAATTTGAGTGTGTCTTCTTACTATGTCAGACATTTTCTTGTTTTTAGATTAAAACAACAGAACTGGTGACCCTTCAGTTTGGAGAAAGGCAATAAGTATTATCTGTAATTCATCTCCATCATTGTCCATGTGACATTTGCTGATTGAGCACTCATGAGGGCCAGGCAAATGCCTGCACCAGAGAAGGCTGTGCGCTTGAGAAGCCCACACTGTC
Organism: Chlorocebus sabaeus; assembly: GCF_047675955.1. Classification (NCBI taxonomy): domain Eukaryota; kingdom Metazoa; phylum Chordata; class Mammalia; order Primates; family Cercopithecidae; genus Chlorocebus; species Chlorocebus sabaeus. The sequence goes on along the minus strand of NC_132911.1, from coordinate 138,167,369 downwards.
CTGCGGACAGAGGTGGGACAGAGCACAGTTATAGGAGCTGAGCAGGAGGCATGCATGGCGTCATAAGAGCTTAGAGGAGGGGACCTACCCCAGCTGGAGCAACCCTGGGCAGGCTGAATGGAGGGCAGACCATACCAGTTGAGCTCTCAAGGGAGAGACGGCAGGTCAGGCTGATTGGGAGGAGTTGAGGGGAGAGACCAACATATGCAAGGGTATAGAAATGTGCTAGATTCAGAAAGGAAGGATGATGTTCTCAATTGGACTCCAACAAAGCCCCCTTGTTGGGGAATGGTGAGAAAGGCTGGACTTGTGAATGGCCTTATATGTCATGGCAGAGAATTTAAGCTTGAATCTACAGGAAAAGAAATTTTAAAGAACTGTAATCAGGATCAGGTATATGTTTTAGAAAAGCTGCACTGGGTGGCAGTAAGAATAATGAATTGGGGGTGAATGGAGGAGGGCAAGAGTAGGGGAAGTGAGTTAACTGGCTCCCAGATATATGTAGCAGCTTTGTGTGGCGGGACTCTGAGTTTCTTACTGTCGTCCTATTATCCTCTAACAAATTGGACTTGGAGAGCATCACCTTAAGACCCTAGAGGCACCCCTTACCTCAAACTTTCCTACAGGAACCCCCCTCTCTGTAGTGAGAAATATAGTCTCATTATTTTGGTACCAGATGCAGAATGTCTCTTGGAGGCTTATAATGCATGAGGGAGGCAGGCGGCAAGTGTGGAACTACTTGAGATCAGCTCTCACGGGATGTTTGGGGTGAGCTTTAAAGAACGAGTAGGGTGTGGGATGATGAATCATGGACTGGGAAGGGGATTGTGGAGAAAACTTTGTAGACAGGGAGATGACCACATGCACATCATAAAGATTATAAATAAACTAGGGGCATAACTCATGTTAAATTTATAGACCTTTTCTTTCAATTGGATCCACATAAATTAATTCATTGTTGATTAATTGAATTCATTAGTGATTGATATAAGTTCATGTTTATTAAGTGCTACATTTTGTAGAAACGCCAAAAAGCCATGTTCCTCAAGGCTCTTTCTTGGTGCACTAGTTCTACAGGATGTTAATGAGTGTCATATATTAAAGGGTTCCTAGTTAAATATATTTGGAGGAATGTTGGTATTCCTGACATTGCCAACAGGATTATCTGACAGTGAAACTCATGTTCTAAATCATTGGGATCCAATAGGTTTGAACTGAGGTAAGAGGGAGCCTTTGCCAGATAGAAGGGTCATATTCCCAAAACCATATTCCCTCACCCCAATCCCCTGCAGAGGTCACTATGCTCTGTGTCCCAACTAGGCCTGTGAAGATTGACATTATGGCACCAGAATATTGCAAAGCATGCATTTGCTCTCTCCACTTCCATATTGGCAACTACTTGAGGACAGGAACAGGCCCCTCTTTATCTCCGATTCTCCAGTGCATAACTGGTTGCCTGGTACTGCCACTTTGCTCATCTCTGACTATTTCCAAGGTCTGGAGTGTCCCTGATCATAGCATGGCCCTAGGCCTTATTAATTTTTCATTCACTGGTATCCCTTCAACACTCTATATGGCCCTTGCTAATGACCATTTCCGTCTGTGTCCATCCCCACCTCTGGCCCAATATCTCCTGATCTGTTCCTGTCAACTCCCTGTTCTCTCCTAACTCTGTGGCCATAGGATCCAAGGGGCCAGCCTGCCTCAGGATCCATCCCACTTTGGTTATGCAATTTGTGACAGAAACTAAGGTCAGAGGAAGGTCTTTGGGATACAGAGGGAAAGAGAACCCAATCCTTTGAGGGCTTCCCAGAGCCCTTTGTGGAAAGCACAAAAGAAAGGGCTTGTGAACAAGATTCTGGGTTGAATGTTGTATCCCTAAAATAGCTGCTATACTAACACTGTGCTGTGATTATTGAAAGCTTGAGTTAGCAATTGATTTCAGGCTGAGAGATCAATGTGAAAAGAGATTGCAATGCAGGATTATGAAGAAGCCATCCATGACCCCCATGCTCATGAAGCAGCCACATCTACCTCTTCTACAGCCCTTGTCACCTTATTGTAATTGTGTGTCTATGGTCTGTTGTGCCACTGTGAACTCCCAGAAGATGGGGCCATCCCTGGATTATCTTCAACTGTGACTGACTTATGGTAGGTGTTTGATTTATAATGCTCACAGCATGTCTTAGTTAAAGAAGCAAAGCAGATAAATTACCTGGCTACAAAATTAATAAGGCAGCAGAATAGGGCTCTGAACCTAAGTCAGTCTCATTGCAACGCCCACATCTAGAACAGTTAAAGAGAGTCTGTCTGTGCATGTGAGTGCTAGCTGTATCAATATATTATCAACCAACTCCATAGATCAGTTTTGCCCCAGGGTCTGGGCAGCTCTGGTGCCCTCTGGTCCTGGGGGCATTCTTTATGATGACATGAATCCTACCAGGTATCAATGTCCCAGCGTAAGATTCTCATAAGATCTTACCCAAATCCGTATATATCTCTATTTCATTGGCTACTGACTTCTTTTGCAGAGTCCTTTCTACAACAAAGCTGTTAGTGTTTTCTGAGCATTACCAGGTCTAGGGGAACATGAAAAGGCAACAGGAAGGCATAGATGGGGAGCAGTTGGCCTGCTTCATTTGCACACACAGTGACTTGCTTCCATGTGCAAGGTACTGTAATTCAAATTTAAGTTTTGGGAAGGTAAATATTGTCTGAGGATTATGACCAGTGAGATTTTTCTTAAATAATTGACACAGACTATCTATGTTGCCTCTGCTGCTCGTGAGCTTTTAGACACCCTGACTCTATTAACTACCTTATAAATGATACAGGAAGAAAGAGAGTAAATCTGAGTGGATACTTGGTGTTAGAGAGAGGATCCTGAACCTGAATTCCAGCTACATTCTTTACACGCCATGCTGCTAAATCTCTTGGCATCTCAGTTTCTTCATGTATAAATTGGGCTTCATGGATACTTCCTTTTTCACAATTTCCCTTAAAAATGCTCTCGCTCATTTGATAGAAATAGTTTTCTCACTTGGTTGACAATATAGCTACTGGTAGATGAGCCATGCTTGTCTAATTTAACTCACAATTATTAGTGTGTTACATACGTAAACTGATTTAATCTCCACAACCCTATGAAGCGGGTACTATTACTGTCTCTATTTTATTTATGAGTAAAAGAGACATAGAAGTTAAGTAACTTGCTTGAGATAATAAAGCAAGAGAAGTGGAGCCAGGATTTGAACCTGAACCAAACATGAACCACATTTCAGCACATGGTGACATTCTCTGCTTACTCTTTCTTCATTGTTGATTCTCTAGGGCAGCCATCAAACCCAAGCTGACCTTTCAGAGTTTTTTCCTCAGTTTGGAATTGGATTTAAGAAATTATTTGTTTTCCCTAACTTCCACCTCATATCGTTTTACTTTTACATTTTTATGGCAACTACAACAATTCCTCAACTACGTTAGGACTTTTAATCTATTGATCATATCAGTCTCAGTAAGCTTCCCATGTGAAAGTTAATTGCAAAAAGAATGGGATCCTGAAATTTTGAATGGGGACATCTGGTTGAATCCACATGAAACTGACCATATTGAAATCCAAGTCAACTTGATCTCTTGCCAGTAGAAGTAGCTTGCCCTCCATCATCTGAGAAGATTAGTTTTTTGTTGCTTGAAAATCAGCAATAACCTCAACTAGGACAGATGCTAATTCTCCTCAAAACCCACAATAGCAATTCCTTATTTCCAGTAGACCAAAAATAATATTAAGTTATGCTTTGGAGGGCAGATGCACTCTATGACTCAGGACAAAATCTCTTATGTATAAAATGAATTAGAAAACATTGCTAATATATATTGGAAATATGAGGAAGAAGTGAGAGTGAATTCTAAGGATGTTCAGGAAAACAGAATATAACACTATATTAGACTGAACTCTAATAGATATGGGTATGCTTTCTAAAGATTCTGAATTTAAAATAGTATTCATGAAGCGGGAAATGGCTCTGACAGCTTACTGATTGGTTGACTGGAACTTAGACTTCATTGTGGGATATGTTTAGTGACATTGAGATGCCAGAGTTTCCCTGACATGATATGGAAGAGAAAACAAAGGATTAGGAAAAAATAAATATTGGAGTAGAAGTATCATGTGTGGCCTGCATACTCACCTCCAACTATGTGGCACAGTTGTGGTATGAAGGCATTCCCTTAACTAAGGTGTTGAGGGGAGCACCTATCTCCTTAAAATCTCTGATTTTTCTTCTTAGTAGGCAAAGTGTGATAATAGGGGAATCCTATTGAGCTGGACTCTGATTTCATTTCAGGTTATAAGAATCTGGAGTAGTAGAAGTCAAGAGCACTTCCTGGAAAAAAAATAAGATGGGTGCATTTACCGTAAAGGCAACATTGATATTCACAATGTCTTGGCCTGTAGGTACCACTGGACATTCTTAATTGATCATCGTGTTCCTGAAAGTCTAGGTATGAAATAAATGCCCAGGATACTAGAGTACGGCAGGATCTATATAAAAGAAACACACACACACCCTGAAACTCAAAATTCTAGGTCTGGTAGCCAATAACCTAATTTTGGGTTGTCATGGTAGAGAGTTATTATGGCTTTTCACCCAGGTCCCAGATTAAGATAGTTCACAAATCTAAAGCACCTTGAATAAAGGGGACACCAGATCATTTTGAGGAAGGATCCTGCAACATTGCCACAAGTACATAATGGGAATCTTCCTCCAAGCCTTCTTCAAAGGAATGTATGACTCTTTATTTACCAGGGTGACTATACACAGAGATAAAAGACTGCCCAGATCATTTGAGGATTTGAGGCTTTGGCTCTGAATTTACAGTAACTTCTGAAAACCCCAAATGTTTCTGTGGCCCACCAGTCAAAGTGGGGATTTTTAGCAGTCAGGTGATGAAGTATTAACTCACATCTAGTTCACAGTGTGTCCAGCTGTTTCATGGATCTACCCTGTGGTGATGTCCCTAATTCTTCAGGTAATTGGAGTAAACATTTGTAGCAATTGGAAGAATCCCTCTGTTGGACCTCTGACCCAAGGTGTGACGGGATTTCTGGTAGGAAGAGTTAAGTAAAGGTCCTAGAAACTTCCAAGCTCCGTTCTACCAAGATTATAAGCCAGAGCAATACTTTATTCATGGGGAACATTTTAGAGTTTAATGTCACCATTAAAGTCTTGAAAGACACAGAAGTACTGATAGCTATTGCTGTTCCACATAACTGACCAGTTTATCCAAAAGTCAGATAAATATTAGAGAATGCCTGTAGACTATCATAAACTTAATTAGATTGGAATCTAGTTGCAGTTGCTGTTCCAGATGTAGTATCTTCACTGGAGCAAATGAACATGACCCCTTACACTCATTTCAGTGTAGCTATTGACCTAGCTTGTTTTCTTCCATACCAATTGTCAAGACCACCAGAAGCAGCCTGCTTATACTTGGCAGGACCAATAGTACTCTGTTACAGGTCTGCCCTCCTCCCACTGTCCACCCTCCAAAAGGCCCCAGTGTGTGTTGCTCCCCTCTATATATCCACGTGTTTTCATCATTTAGCTCTCACTTATGAGTGAGAACATGCAGTGTTTGGTTTTCTGTTCCTACATTAGTTTGCTAAGGATAATGGCTTCCAGCTCCATCCATGTCCCTGCAAAGGACATGATCTTATTCTTTTTCATGACTGCATAGTATTCCATGGTGTATATATACCATATTTTCTTTATCCGACCTCATTGATGGGCATTTAGGTTGATTCCATGTCTTGTTATTGTGAGTAATACTGCAATAAACCTATGCATGTGTCTTTATAATAGAATGATTTACATTCCTTGGGTATATACCCAGATAGGATTGCTGGGTTGAATGGTAGTTCTGTCTTTAGGTCTTTGAGGAATCATCACACTGTCTTCTACAATAGCTGAACTAATTTACACTCCCATCAGCAGTGTATAAGCGTTCCTTTTTCTCCACAATCTTGCCAGCATCTGTTATTTATTAACTTTTATTTATTTATTTGAGACAGAGTCTCCTGTGTCACCCAGGCTGGAGTGCAGTGGCCTGATCTCAAGCCCACTGCAACCTCAGCCTCCCAGGTTCAAGTGATTCTCCTGCCTGAGCCTCTTGAGTAGCTGGGACTATAAGCACCTGCCACCACATCTGGCTAATTTTTGTATTTTCAGTAGAGATGAGGTTTCACTGTGTTGGCCAGGCTGGTCTCAAACTCCTAACCTCAGGTGATCCGCCTGCCTCGGCCTCCCAAAGTGCTGGGGTTACAGGTATTAGCCACTGCACCTGGCCTATTTCTTTAAAAAAAATTTTTAACAATAGCTATTCTGACTGGTGTTAGATGGTATCTCATTGTGATTGTGATGTAGATTTCTCTAATGATCAGTGATATTGAGCTTTTTCTCATGTTATTTTTGGCCACATGTGTGTCTTCTTTTTAAAAGTGTCTGTTTATGTCCTTTGCCCACTTTTTATGTTTTTTTTTTTTTTTTAAATTTATTTATTATTATTAAACTTCAAGTTGTAGGGTACATGTGCACAACGTGCAGGTTTGCTACATATGTATACTTGTGCCATGTTGGTGTGCTGCACCCATCAACTCGTCATTTACATCAGGTATAACTCCCAATGCAATCCCTCCCCCCTCCCCCCTCCCCATGATAGGCCCCGGTGTGTGATGTTCCCCTTCCCGAGTCCAAGTGATCTCATTGTTCAGTTCCCACCTACGAGTGAGAACATGCGGTGTTTGGTTTTCTGTTCTTGTGATAGTTTGCTAAGAATGATGGTTTCCAGCTGCATCCATGTCCCTACAAAGGACACAAACTCATCCTTTTTTGTGGCTGCATAGTATTCCATGGTGTATATGTGCCACATTTTCTTAATCCAATCTGTCACTGATGGACATTTGGGTTGATTCCAAGTCTTTGCTATTGTGAATAGTGCTGCAATAAACATACGTGTGCATGTGTCCTTATAGCAGCATAATTTATAATCCTTTGGGTATATACCCAGTAATGGGATGGCTGGGTCATATGGTACATCTAGTTCTAGATCCTTGAGGAATCGCCATACTGTTTTCCATAATGGTTGAACTAGTTTACAATCCCACCAACAGTGTAAAAGTGTTCCTATTTCTCCACATCCTCTCCAGCACCTGTTGTTTCCTGACTTTTGAATGATCGCCATTCTAACTGGTGTGAGATGGTATCTCATTGTGGTTTTGATTTGCATTTCTCTGATGGCCAGTGATGATGAGCATTTTTTCATGTGTCTGTTGGCTGTATGAATGTCTTCTTTTGAGAAATGTCTGTTCATATCCTTTGCCCACTTTTGGATGGGGTTGTTTGTTTTTTTCTTGTAAATTTGTTTGAGTTCTTTGTAGGTTCTGGATATTAGCCCTTTGTCAGATGAGTAGATTGCAAAAATTTTCTCCCATTCTGTAGGTTGCCTGCTCACTCTGATGGTAGTTTCTTTTGCTGTGCAGAAGCTCTTTAGTTTAATGAGATCCCATTTGTCAATTTTGGCTTTTGTTGCCGTTGCTTTTGGTGTTTTAGACATGAAGTCTTTGCCCATGCCTATGTCCTGAATGGTACTACCTAGGTTTTCCTCTAGGATTTTTATGGTATTAGGTCTAACATTTAAGTCTCTAATCCATCTTGAATTAATTTTCGTATAAGGAGTAAGGAAAGGATCCAGTTTCAGCTTTCTACTTATGGCTAGCCAGTTTTCCCAGCACCATTTATTAAATAGGGAATCCTTTCCCCATTTCTTGTTTCTCTCAGGTTTGTCAAAGATCAGATGGCTGTAGATGTGTGGTATTATTTCTGAGGACTCTGTTCTGTTCCATTGGTCTATATCTCTGTTTTGGTACCAGTACCATGCTGTTTTGGTTACTGTAGCCTTGTAGTATAGTTTGAAGTCAGGTAGCGTGATGCCTCCAGCTTTGTTCTTTTGACTTAGGATTGCCTTGGAGATGCGGGCTCTTTTTTGGTTCCATATGAACTTTAAAGCAGTTTTTTCCAATTCTGTGAAGAAGCTCATTGGTAGCTTGATGGGGATGGCATTGAATCTATAAATTACCTTGGGCAGTATGGCCATTTTCACGATATTGATTCTTCCTATCCATGAGCATGGTATGTTCTTCCATTTGTTTGTGTCCTCTTTGATTTCACTGAGCAGTGGTTTGTAGTTCTCCTTGAAGAGGTCCTTTACATCCCTTGTAAGTTGGATTCCTAGGTATTTTATTCTCTTTGAAGCAATTGTGAATGGAAGTTCATTCCTGATTTGGCTCTCTGTTTGACTGTCACTGGTGTATAAGAATGCTTGTGATTTTTGCACATTAATTCTGTATCCTGAGACTTTGCTGAAGTTGCTGATCAGCTTAAGGAGATTTTGGGCTGAGACAATGGGGTTTTCTAAATATACAATCATGTCGTCTGCAAACAGGGACAATTTGACTTCTTCTTTTCCTAACTGAATCCCCTTGATTTCTTTCTCTTGCCTGATTGCCCTAGAGGATAAGCTTTCTACAGAAACTGAAGTCCTTCTACCTCAGATGAGTTTCTTGAGAATGTTCTTCCACGGTCTTGAGAATGCTGAGATATCACCTCCAAGATGAGAGGCATTTTGCTGCACCACACAATACCTACCTTGGAAAAAACGTTTTTAAAAAGTATGTTAGGTCTTTTTGGATTTTGGAGGCAACATATAATACAGTCAAGTGTGCTACTTTGACACATTTAGAGTTATTGCAAGGCTTCCACTTTCAACTGGAGACCAGGGCAAGAGAAGGCTCTTGCAGCAAGGTAGGCTACAGTGCAGCTTTCTCTGCCACTGGGGTCTTCTGATCTAGCAGATACAATGATACTTAGAGTGCCAGTGAAAATAAGGAGACTGTATGAAGCCTCAGGACCACAACAACAAAAGAATCACAGTGCAGACCTCTAGGACTTTGGAGCAACTCCATTCCCTCTTCTGAAAGTAACTATTTTTCTTTTGAGAGATATATTCTGGCTTGCTTCTGGTCCTTGTGATTGCCTAACCATGAGACACCCAGAGACCATGTGGGCTGAGCTTCACATCATGTATTGAGTGTTTCTGACACACTGTGGGAGTACACAGCGGTGATATATCATCTGGTGAAAATGATATGTATGAGACAGCTTGGCCAGGTTTGGAAGGTACAAATGAGCTGCATGAGCAGATGGCTTTGACTCCTTTTACACTGTTGCACTGCCTCCTTTCCCTCAACCTGTGAGCTCAGCACCATGGACCTGCTATTGCCAAGACTGACCTGGCTAATACTACTGCTAAATGCCTAATCTTCCAAGTGTGGAGAGCAGCAATAAGCACTGATATTGCACCATTCCCTGGAGGATCAGCCAGCCACCAGGTAGTTTGTTTATTATGCTGAACCTCTTCCATTATGAAGAGGATAAAGATCTATCTGCGCTGAAATAAACATATTCTGGGTGTAAATTTACCATTCTTGCTGACAGTGTTTGTGCTAACATCACCACCCTCACACTCGTAGAATGCCTTGTCCAGCATCATGCCATTCTGCTTAGCATTGTTTCTGACCCAGGAACACATTTCCTAGCCAAAAATGTGCAACAGTGGGCTCATAACCATGGAATGATCAGGTATTACTACATCACTCAGCCAGAAGTCTCTGATCTAATCAAAATGCTAATGGTTTACTAAAATGTACTTACAGTGAGGAGACAACACCTTGAAAATTTTGGATTTTGTATTACAGGATGTAATGTATGTTTGGCTGTGTATGTTTTGAATCAGAGACAATTACATATCTTTTCCATAGCCAGAATACATGGTCTAGAAATGAAAGGGGTGATCTTGAGACAAACCTCTATGTTAATAATCCACTTGTACAGATTTTGCTTTCCATCTCAAGAATTTAGGCATCTGATGGTCTAGAAATCATAGTCTCCAAAGAGAAGGATGACATCACCACGGGACACAACGATTGGACACAACAAATGGTGTTGAGAAACAAAATTCGGTAATGCAGAACACTCTACAATTGTGTGGGTAGTGTTATCTAATCCCCTAATACGCCTTTACTATGAATGGCATCAATTGGTGCCTGATACTCTCCAGGAGAAAATAATGTCACAGAAAAAACTAACCACACACCTGAGGGATACAGTCAGTATAAAAGAAAGACAAGAATATGAGATTCAGCTATAGTATACAAATAAAAATTAATGGTCTAGATAGGTCATAAATTCAAAAGAAGAATAATAAATTTTCCCACAGAGATAAGAGAGGATATTGGTAACAGGAAGCAGGAGCAAGGAGTTAATAAAACAGAATCAAATTGAAATGTATGGTGGGAGAAATATTATGTCAAAATAAAGAACACAATAGATAGGCTACATGGCAGAGTGCCTGTAGTCAAAGAACAAATTACCTAGAAAGCCAGTCTGAGGAACTCTCCCAAAGGCATCAAGAAGGAATAATGAGTTGGGGAACTGTTCATCATCTTATACTGGAAGTCCTGGAAGGAAAGGCAAAAACAAATGGAAGGGAGAGAGTAGTGGAGGAAAAAACAACTTAGAATTTTTCAGAATTAAAGAATGATCACAACTCTTAATTATAGTAATGTGCGATATGGCATGTGCCTGTTGTTCCAGCTACTCAGGAGGCTGAGGCAGGAGGATCAAATGAGTCTAGGAATTCAAGGCCAGCCAGGGCAACATAGTGAAACCCTGTCTCTAAAGAAAAATTTTAAAATTAATAAAACCAGCTGGGCACCTATAATCCTAGCACTTTGGGTGGCTGCGGCCCATGCCTGTAACCCCAGCACTTTGGGAGACCAAGGCAGGTAGATCACTTGAGGTCAGGAGTTTGAGACCAGCCTGATCAACATGGTGAAAACCCCGTTTCTACTAAAAATACAGAAGTTAGCCAGGCATGGTGGAATGTGCATGTAATCCCAGCTACTCTCGAGGCTGAGGCAGGAGAATCGCTTGAACCCGGGAGGCAGAGGTTGCAGTGGGCTGAGATCGTGCCATTGCACTCCAGCCTGGGCAACAAGAGCAAAACTTCCATCTTAAAAAAAACAAAAACAAAAACAAAACAAAAAACCTCTCTTGATTGAAAAGCTGTATTGAGTGCAAGACAGAGTGGACAAAGAAAAACAGACACTTTTTACATATTGAGAAAGATTTAAGTCTATCAAAGAAAAAGAAAATCCAAAGATGGTAACAGATAACATTTATCCGGTGCTGCTGGCAGGCACTGTCTTAAGCACTTCACATGGATGAGCTTATTTAGCCCTTAAAGGAGTCTTAAGATGTGGCCACTCATATTATCCCCATTTTATACATGAGGACATTGAAGGACAGGGAGTCTAAATAACTTGCCCCGGATCTTATAACCAGGACATGTGGCAGCTGGGACCTGAAGCCAGCAATCTCTTGCTCCAGTGCCTGGGATTGTAACCACCAGGGACTCTTGCTTCTTGAAAAGCAAGAGAGAAAGAGAAAGAGAGAGAAAAAAATTACCCACTAAAGAACAGACATCATCTTGGCATTAGACTTCATAACAGTAACGGTTGAGTCAAGAAGATAGTGGAAAAATAATTTAAAAATGTTACAAGAGGCCCAGTGTGGTGTCTCATGCCTGCATGCTAGCATTTTAGGAGGCCAAGGTGGGTAGATCACTTGGGGCCAGGAGTTTGAAACCAGCCTGGCCAACATGGTGAAACCCTGTCTCTACTAAAAATATAAAAATTAGCTGGGTATGTTGGCACATGCCTGTAATCCCAGCTACTTAGGAGGCTGAGGCAAAAGAATCACTTGAACCTAGGAGGCAGAGGTTGCAGTGAGCTGAGATCATGCCACTGCACCCCAACCTGGGCAACAGAGCAAGATTCCATCTCAAAAAAAAAAAAAAAATGATGTGTAATATTGAATTAGCTAAATTAGATTTAAAGAAGTAAATTGCATGAAGAAATACATATGATAAGGGATGAGGCATCCTTGGCTGTGGTCCATTAATCTCTTTCCATACTGCTGCTGTTAAATGCTGGGGAGAATTGTGACTTTGACAGTAATTTTCTCTGAAAGTCCAGTTGACTGCTTGGGAAATAGGGTGGAGGATAAATGATGGTCTAATTCTAGTCAGGCTCAAACTTTTTTCCTTTCTGCTTATGAAAGCTGCTGAGCCGGGGCCATGGGACCAACAGCTGATGCCATCACTAATGTTAGATAAACTTAGATTCTGTCTCCTCTCCACATAGGCTGGCAGGCAGAGATTAATGCAAGAGGAGATCATACGTGTTTGTGAATTTTATGATGCAGTTTGCAGGCTATAAAATGGACATGATGAATATTCTAGAAATCCTGAGATGATTATTAAGTGAATGATTAGGTTTCATTTTTACTCCAGCTAAATGTACTCAGCTGGGCTTATGCCAATCAGCCTTGACATCAGATATGTACAACTTTAGTGTTTGCATTAAGGATATGTCATTTAAAAAGTTATTCAAGGGCAAGTTCCCTTTATTCTAATATCCACTAATGGCTCACCATCATGGAACCATGCCACTCTGAAGTAAGGTTCTTTATTAGTGTTCTTAATTTTTTTTATGATAAATGAGGAAACAAAAACTCAGAGGAAACGTGATTTTTCCAAAGGTCATCCAAATAATAAAAGAAAGCCAACACTTGAACTCGTATCCAGTGATTCCACTTATATTTATTTATTGAGAACCTACAATATTTGTCAGAAACTATTCTAAGTACTGGGATAGAGCAGTGAACAAGATAGTCATGGTATCTGCCATCAAAGAGTTTACATTCTAGAAAAGAGAGTAAGTACAGGTGCAAGCCAACAAATACAATGATAAAGATGTGATAGGTGTGGAAATAATAGAGTGGTGATGTAGGAAGCGGTGGGGAGGGAGGAAGCTACTTTAGACTGAGGAAGGAGGACTCTAAGAGAGGTATTATTTGAATTAAAATTTAGCCATCTGAAAATGTAGAAGCTGATTGTTCCAGTTGAGAGAAGAAAACAATGCAATGTCCCTAAAGCAGAAGCAAGCTTGGCAAGTTGGAATGAAAGATTAGTAGTAGTTCTAGAAATAAACTGAGGGAGAAGAAATGGTACAAGATTAGGTGGTAGGGGTACACTTGGGCTAGATTGTATAGGGTCTTATAGACTATGGCAAAACTTTTGCACTTGATTCTGGAGTCAACAGAAAGTTACTGAAGGGTTTGAAACTAGGTAGGGTTACAGTCTGATTTGCATTTCCCAGCAAGATCACTCTGGCTGCTGTATGGAGAGTGAATGGTGATGGGGCAAAAGATTCAGGCAGACCAGTTACGGGGTAATTTACTCAGCGATAAAAACCATGCAGCTAGCCTCTGTAGTTCTTCTGAATCCTATTATCCCATGATGGCATGAGATTTATCTAAAGAAGCTCAGTACTTTTTTCTTACCTGAACCAAGTTTCAACCATCTTTCCAGGGTACTGGAAGTAGTGTGTAAAACGAAAAATGTTAATTTTAATTTTTCATCCACACAATGAGTATTGCTTGTGTTTTTAAATGCTTGTGTATCTGTGCTCTGCCAGATAGTCTTGACAAAGAGAGAAAAGGCATGGTCCTTGCTGCTGAGTGTGTTGGGGAAGACAGACCAGTTAATGCTGTGTGCAGAGAGAAGACACTAAACCTGGCAGAAGCCTGGAATACTGGAAAAGCCAGGAGTACTGGCATGGGGATGTGACTTGGAGACAAAAGATCATATTTGAGCCTTAGAAACGCTTTTGACTGAGTCCTGCATGTTAAATATGAGTGCACCAGTGCAAGAAAGGAAGGAAACTTTATGTAGGCAGAGAGAGCAGCATTTGCAATGGAAGGTAGATAATAGACTGTAGGGAAGGTTTACATAATTGCCAGTTGTTCAGTATGACTGGAGCATAGAATAAGGGTGTACAGGGAAATTATCAGAAGAGGAAGTGGAAGAAGTTAAAATATGTATGGTAGTTACTGTGCTTTACTGTGCTTTGAATCCTGGATTACGGTCTAGGTGTCCTTGGGTGATGCAGAGTCACGACTCTTCATTGCAACAGAAGAGACTTACTTAAGCCACTTAACCACATAGGGACATTTGTCATCAAGTTTCATGGCCATGTCATGGGTTCCAAAGGAGAAACATAGCTGGACCTCTGGTATGAGCCCAAATTAGTGTTTGTAGAACAGTAAGAAATCGGAAAGGTTTTCCATTTTCTATCTCTTGTTTCTTTCTGTGTGTCTGTTGAATAATTCTTACTGTAGGCTGATTTACCTGCTTCTCAGTCTTCAAGACTACAAATGACTCCCTAGCTTACATTGTCTCTCTTTAAGAGACAGGATGAGGCAAGAATAATGGATACCAATCCAATTTCTGGAAAAAAGCACTATTATTAGATCAATTTGAGTAAGTACTCACTCCAATAATCTTTTTCCAGGAGGGTTGAGCAAGCTTTAAAACAAGTTCTGGGACCCACCCTTGCGCTCATGTTGTTCCTGAGCTAGATTTTATAATATTCTCAGGAGTGTGCCTGAGAATGTGGGATTATTTCATAAATGTTACTTAAAAGAGGTTAGAGGTGTTGGCAGGGCCAGTATGTGAAGGATTGTGTAAAGGTCTATTTATGTTTGAAACAATGCCTAGCACACTGTCTGGCACAGCATCAAGAATCAATAAATGGTATCTGTTGTTATTATTATGTCAAAATGCTCTGCTTATGTTTGTCTTCCCCACTATCCTGTTAGTTTCTTGGCTACTGAGTTTGATACCTGTTTGTATTCTCAGAACCTTGGACAGCTCTTGACCAAGCTCCTGTACTGACACTGATGCTACTAACCACTGGTTAGGGCCCTCTTTTCAAATAAACTCCCCTTGGCTCTTATATTCTCCACAAGCTTGGAGTTTGTGGAGCACTACAGCCAGGCCCAACTAAGACTTAGTACACTATTCCCCTGAACAGTTTATTTTGGGCCACTGGAACCCACTTCCCTTAGAATCTCAAGTCCTTCATCCCCCATCCTTCATCCTTCATTTTTAGCTTTATTCTTCTTCCCACCAACCCAAGTCAGCAAGACTCCAGCATGCTTTGCAGCTGACAGTGCCTGAGTTATCTCACTGCAGAGGCGCATTTGCTAGTTAGCACATTTTCTGCTTTAATTAGACTAGTTTTGACAAGCTCTGAAACTTTGTTTTTGGTTTTGATCTTTGGGATGATTTAAAGCACCATAAAGCTGTGTAATTGTTGTGGGCAGGTCACATATCCACCAACATCCATCTGCTTCCTCAGAAAACTGACTATCCCAAGCTTGGAACAGAGCGTGGAAAGCACACAATAAAATGAGATTGCCATAGGTTAATGCTATTTCTCATAAAAAGCAGTTTTCCTTTTCTATCTCTTGTGTTCTTGGCACTCTTATTAAGTCAACATTTTGACCTTCCTCTTATTTTCAACCAATGCAAAATAATTAATATACTAATCTTGCTGGGTTGTTGCCTTTAGAGAAGGTGAATATGTTTGCATGGTGCCTAAGAGTTTACAAAGAAAACTCTGGTGAATTATCTCACTTAACACAATCCTGTGAAGCAAGGCATGGTAGCAATTGTAGGTACTGTTTTGCAGATAAGAGACCTAGAGCCTAACAAGGTCAAATGCTTAGAGCAAGATAAAGTTAGCTTAATAAAATAAGTATTTATTACAATCCACTTTTTTTCAGTGGGCAGTGAGAATATGCCGTACAATAAAATATCACTTTGAAATTCTCGATTGTCTAGCTTCTCGAAACCAGGTGTTTCCCTCTCTTCACTAATGTTAGTTTTAATTTTTATTTTGAAATAGAGTCTCACTCTGTTGGCCACACTGGAGTACAGTGGAATGATCATGGCTCACGGCTCACTGCAGCCTCTGTCTCCTGGGCTCAAGTGATCCTCCCATCCCAGACTCCCATGTAGCTGGGACTAGGCTCACACCACCAGGCCTGGCTAATTTTTTATTTTTTGTAGAGGTGGGGGTCTCACCAAGTTGCTCAGGCTGGCCTCAAACTCCTGGGCTCAAGTGATCCTCCTGCCTTGGCTTCCCAAAGTGCTGGGATTACAGGCACGAGCCACTGTGCCCAACCCGTGTTTATTATCACTGAGATTTTGCCTCATTAGAGCATTGCATTACATATATGCAGGACAAATGGAAGTTTCACCTTTCAGGAAGGGAAGTTTGGAGTCTGTGAAGTTGGTTCTTTTCTTAGTCACTTGGCTGTTAAACTCTGTTTCCACTGCAGGCACTGAAGAGACCAGCCCTATTCTCTATACAGTTCCACTTTTCCAACACTTACTTAACCTAAACAGTTCCTAGGATCTACCCTTCCTTTCTCACATGATGAAGAAAAGTACCTGCTCAGGAATGTTAATTTTGAACTATTTGACAAAGAAGAAGCAAGATTTGGGAGTTGATTAGTAAAGCCTTTACCCACCCTGATAGTGCACTGGCTACAGGTTTGCTGCTTATCTCTCATCCTCAGCTTCTGGATAGCATTCTTCTAAGATCGTAATGAGTAATAAATATGATTTCTCATAGACAGGATCCCAAACATGTCCAGGTCCCTTTCCTGTTAGTTGAACTGATGTTTACTGCATCTCCAACTTCTCTCTTCCCATTACAAAGCCTTTACTCTTCAGTTCTCCTTTTTGGAATTAGCCACTGAAATTCTTTCTCCCTAGGAGTATTCCAGTGAATATAAACACATTGGGAGGATTATTTCCCTTTCTCTATTGAGTGTAAAGCTTTGGCATCCCTCCTCAGCACATACGTTCAGTCTGGCACTGATTCACATGTTCCTCCAGCTGGCTCTTCTGGGTTCTGGACACTAACAAACAGCATGGGATGAAAATCGTGACTCTGCTGAGCTTTCAATGTATGACCAGCCACGACACTATGGAGGGGCACTTATGGAAGGTAAAAACAGGAAATGAAAAATGTCCACTTGGCTTCTCATCCTTTCATGTCCACTTAGTGTTTCTGCTATACTGATCTGCCTCTGGGTCTTTCTTCAGCCAGTTCCTTTTGCAATGTCTCACCTCCTCACCTCCACCTGTGAAATCCTATCCCTGCTTCAACATCTACATCAAATGACAACTCTCCCGTGAAGTGTGATGTGACTTATCCTTGTTCTGTGCAACCACAACATTAACAAGTATTGCTTCATTAGTGTCTCAGCCAGGTTCCCCAGAAGCTGAAGCTGAGAAGTTCTCACACAGGTGATTTATTAAAGGACCACTCAAAATAGACCTAGGAGGGAGGAAGGGAAGCAGGATGAGTCAAGCAAAGAAGGTAGGAAAGAAAGCTAGGCTTCTTGGGAAGTCGGCCTTGGGCAGATCCCACTGGAGGCTCAGGAGTGTGAGTTGCACACAGCAGTCATCTTACCCAAAGAAAAAGTTACCATATAACCCAGCAATCTCTCTTCTAGATATATATGCTCAAAGGAAATGAAATCATTATCTCATAAAGATATCTGCACTTTCATGTGCCCACGTCCATTGCAGCGTTAGTCACAATAACCAAGAACTGGATAAAGAAGCTGTGAATAGGCCGGGCGCAGTGGCTCATGCCTGTAATCTGTAATCCCAGCACCTTGGCAGGCTGAAGGGGGTGGATCATTTGAGGTCAGCAGTTTCAGACCGGCCTGGCCAACATAGTGAAACCCCATCTCTGTTAATAAGAAAAACAGACAAAAATTAGCCAGGTATGGTGGTGTACGCATGTAATCCCAGCTACTCGGGAGGCTGAGGCAGGATAATTACTTGAATCCGGGAGGCGGAGGTTGCACTGAGTCAAGACTGAACCACTGCGCTCCAGCCTGGGCGACAGAGGGAGACTCCATCTCAAAAACAACAAAAACAAAAATAACCCCTGTGAATATATATATTTATTTATATATAATATTCAGTTTTTAAAAAGGTGGTGATCCTACCGTTTGCCACATAGATGGACCTGGAGGAGGACACTTTGCTAGGTGAAATAAGCCAGACACAGAAAGAAAAATATTGCATGATCTCACTTATATGTGGAATATATATATATATGAAAGATCAAATATACAAAGATAGGGAGTAGAATGGTGATGTTTTTCAAAGTATATACAATGGCAGACATGTAGGATGAACAAATCTAAAGGCCTGATGTACAACAGGAGCACTGTAGGTAATAATAGTGTCATGTAGTCAGGATTCTTGCTAAGTGAGTAGATTATAGCTGCTCTTGCCACAGGGAAAAGAAAATGGGTAACTATGTGAGATTATGGCTATGTTAATTTGTCTCACTATAGTAACCATTTTATTATATGTATGTATCTCACAACATCATGTTGTATACCTTAAATATACACAGTAAGATTTATTTTGTTAAAAGGTAACTGCCAATCGGCCATCACCTATGAGATGTTCTATGCTGTGGCAAAAAGTATACCCTCCAGGCACTTCCAGGGGAATTACTCTGATGGGTAAGCCAAGGGATAGCCTTCAGAGAAGGGTGCAGCCTGAGCCACTAGCTGCAACATCAATAGCTGGATAAGGGGGCTTTGGGCGGGAACCAACACCATCTGCTAAAAATACTGAATTAGTTAGTTATTACATGTTTCAAGCATCTGATAGACCTCTGTTACATCCCAGGCACTTTCTGGACAATTTGAAATCAAAGATGGATGAGTTGTGTCTGAGCAAAAATTTCTTGAAGGTGAACTTTCAAGCACAGGATTAGTGAGACAGGATCCCAGGACCTGCAGTTGGAGTCCAGGTGTTTATAAGAGCAAGGCTGAATTTCAGTTATTGAAACAGGTCCAGGCTGGGATCAGCAATATGTGAAGTGAAGTTATTGGAGATTTTGAATTCTCATTCCCTGATTCCCCAGCAAGCCTGGGGAAGAACAGGCTTGTTCCTGGGCTACATCAAGGATGAGCCTGAAGATTTGAGTCAATGTGGGGAGGTGCTGGTTGAGGGGCAAAGAACCCAGCACTAACATTAAGTAGGAGGCTGATCAAACCACGTTAACAAAAAAGGGGGTAGTTTACTGGCTGATGGAAAAGAACTGGGGTTAGAGCTAACTTCAGTTAGGGCAGAATCAGAAAATTATGGATCTGTCCTCAGTCCCTCTTGCTCCATCTCTCAGCTGTGCCTCCCTCTGTGCTGTCTTTATTCTTAAGCAGCTTCTTTTATTTGAATATTTGAATATTTCTAAATATTCCATTATGTTTCTCACCATAGCTTCCTACAGACCATCCTGGGAGTATTCGCGTGTCCTACTTTCATCAGTTTAGTGATCTGCAGGCGAAAGAGAGCCTCTTTCTCAGTAGTTCCACCAAGTATCAGGATTAACGTCACTGGGTGGATTGGAGTCCTGTGATCAAACCAAAGCAATTCCTGTTGCTGGCAGGTGGAATTTTCAGATTGGATGGGCTAGGCTACATACCCACTGGGGACCCCCAAGTGAAGCACAGTTGCTGACAGGGCAGAGTGAAGGAAACCCTCTTTCTCCAGGAGAGATATACAAGGAAGGCAAAACCATCAAACATGTTCTACCGCAGCTCTCCACAATTAGGTTTTCACATTGCTGGCGTGGAGTCTTATTGAGCTTACACATGGCAAACTGCAGGGCCATGAGGTCATTGCCGTCAGCAAGCTCAGGACACAACTGATTTGACAAGTCATATTTAATACTGGGCTTGTAAAGGAGTTTCTCATTTTCATCTGACAGTTTTTATGATGGAAGTCAAGCTCACTAGCTTATAATTGACAGGATTTTTATGCATTTTGGAGAAGTTACAGCATCCCGTGTCCTACAGTTTGCAATCTATACAGGCGTTTCTGTTAACCTTGCAAAGCTTGAGAACTTGGCTTTGATGTTTTGTCACCGATCTTGTCAATTTCTAGACAGGTGACTTCACCCCAATCTCTTTGGATTGTTTCTCTCCTTAAATTTAAGAGTTATTTCCTTGGACAAGGCCAGTGCCAGAGGTTTGAATATTGTTGTTTGTTGACTTGTGTAACTTCTTGGAAAATGATTTTCTTGCTGTGATGTGAAATTGACTTTTCATCTTTGGTGACAAAACACTCCCGCTCACATTTCCTGTGTTTGGAGTTGCACAAATCTATTAAGGGGATATGCATGGGCTTTGAAAACCAAACTGCTTACTTGCAGGGAATTGGAGAATGAGGACTGATCTTTGAGATAGCTTTAAAAGAATCATTCTAAACATTTTTACTTTTGCTTAATACTTTATAATTTTAGGGCATTGCAATTTAAAGACTAGGTTTTTGTTTCCTAATACTGGGGAAAATATTTTTCAAATATTCCAAATATTTGAATATTTCTAAATATTCCATTATGTTTCTTGCCATAGCATCCCATAGACCATCCTAGGAGTATTCATGTGTCCTACTTTCATGCTAGATTGTGGGTTTCTGAAGGGCATGACTCCTTCACTCCACTATGGATCTGGTGAGCATGTTTAATTTAAACTTAGGTAATGATAACATGGATGGTAGAATAGTTTTGAGTGGTCCTTTGGGTGTGGAGTAAGGATGTGTGTTAGATTCTGAGTTCATTCATTTGTTTTGAGTTCATTCATTTGAACTCATAAATGCGTTTATTCATTCATTTATTTTTCTTCAGCAAATATTCAGTGATCATTACCAGGATTAAAACATCGTTCTGGGCTGAGGATACGGAAGAGAACAAAGACAAAGCCTTCATGGAATTCACATTCCACTTGGAGAAACAAACAATAGACAGGCACCCAGATGAACATGTAGTGGGTGCAACGGTGGCGAGAACTCCAGGAAACAGCACCCAGGGCAGGGGGAAGGGAGGCTGGAGGAAGGCATGGAGCTGTCTATGTAGGTTGTTAGAGGGTACTCCTCTAATCAGGAGGAAACAAAAAAGGCCAGGGGATTATTTGGGAACAGAATATGCTGTGCCTGGTGAACTTTAGGAAAAGCGAAGAGGACGGTGTGCTGGGGTGGAGAAGGCAGTGGCGGGAGATTACATCAGAAAGTGACAGGAGGACAGGGTATGTAGGATGTTGGAGGCTGTTGTTAGAACTGTCTTTTACTCTGAGTTAAACGGGAAGCCACTGGAGGATTTTGAGCAGAGGAATTAACTAAACAAGCATATTGTGAAAGGATTCTGTCTGTGTCAATTAGTTGCTGCTAGTGGCTCAGAAGAGTGGTGGTTTATTTTTCTCTCTGTCCTGTGGGTTGACTGGGCAGTTGTCTGCTGGTTTCACCTGACCACACTCATGTGGCTGCATCAGCCAAAGGACTGGCTAGGGGTTGAACTCTATTGCAATTGCCCGGATGTCTGGCCCCCACTCTCCATGTGGACTTTCATCCTCACGGAGGCCACACCAGGTTGGGATTGCTTTTGTGATGCTGGAAGCATTCCTAGAGAGCAAGCACTTCTTAAGCTTCTGTTTGCCTCATATGTGCTAAGTCACAAAGTCAGCCCAGAGTCAGTGTGAGACAACAGGTGGATGTGGATACCAGAAGGCATGGTTCACTGGGGGCAATTAGTGTAATCAGCTACCACTCTCTAGGTGCTCTCTTGAGGGCAGACTTGGGGAACAAGGAATGGCAGACCAGTAAGGTCAATTCAGAGGCTATTGTAATCCTTAGTGGTTTCTTGGTGCAGGGTGACAGCAGTAGAGTGGTAAGAAATGATCCAATCATGATTATGATAGAGGCTAAAGTGTTTATTGATGAATAATGTGTGAGATGTGAAAGAAAGAGGGGAATTCAGGAAGATCTCAAAGTTTTTGTCTCCAGCAATTCCAAGGATGGAGTTGCTATACACTGAGAAGAAGAGACTATGTGAGGGAGCAGATTTTTTTGTGTGTGGTTTGGACAAAGTAAGAGGGCTGTAAGAGTTCTGCTTTGGAACTATTAAGTTTGAGATACCTGTTAGACATCAGCTATAGTATTAAGGATTTAGAGGGATGAGTCTGGAATAGAGAAACAAATTTGGGAATTGCTAACCTGTAGATGGTGTTTAAAACGCTGGATGAGATTGACAAGGGAGTGAGCAATTCCAGTTCTGCCACATACAGAATGTAGGTACTTTGGGCATATGCAAAGGTTTGTCTCCTCACTTGTAAAATGTTAGTTAATAATGGTAGGTTCTTCATAGGGCCAGTGTGCTAAATGAGTGAGATAATCCACATAAACTGATTAGCACCATGCCTGGCATGCACCCAATAAAGTTAGCTATTATTATCGGTGTTCTACATGTGGAAAAATTTATTTGATTGACTCATTCTTCACTGGGAGGGACATTGATTGCAGGAATAGGCTAAGAAGGAGAGATTTTCTGTTCCAGAGACACTTGAGAAGAAAACGGACAAATAACCCATGTAAGGGGTTCATAAATGCCCTTGATTAATGGTAGAAGGTCCATTAACCACAGTTCTTGGTCGTCTAGCATTAGAAAGTAGGTGCTGGAATCCTGAGTCTATCACTTTACTGATAATTTCTCTAAGCCAGTGGTCTCCAACCTTTTTAGCACCAGGGACTGGTTTCGTGGAAGACAATTTTTCCATGGACCGTGGTGGGGTTGGGGTATGATTTCAGGATGAAACTGTTCCACATCAGGTCATCAGGCATTAGAATCTCATAAGGAGTGTGCAACCTAGATCCTTTGCGTGGGCAGTTCACGATAGGGTTCACGCTCCTATGAGAATCTAATGCCGCCAGTGATCTGACAGGAGGCGGAGCTCAGGCAGCAATGCTCAATCGTAGCTTACCTTCTGCTGTGTAGCCCAATTCCTAGCAGACCATGGAATGGTACTGGTTTGCAGCCCTGGGGTGGGGGACCCCTGCTCTATGCCTAGATTTTATCATCTGTGAAGTGGGCATGCAATAGTCCTCACCTTGTATGAAATCAAGTCTGTGATAATATTGAGATTCTAGCATTAAAACCAGCTGTCATTAAATATCAACTGGGATGACGATGATGATGATGTTGATGAGGATCTTGTTAGCATTCGAACATCTCTTTTCTTTGCATCAATATATGTGGAAAGAAAGACACTGCTAGTCATTCATTAAAGTAATTGAACTGTATTGAATCTCTACCTTATGGAAGACCATGCCTTGAACCTGTGTGATCAGGATGCCTATGAGGGGGACGATGGAAAAATCTCTTCCTTAGCCTGGAAGGATAGTTTTGAAGCTTCTAAAAGTGAAACTGTGTGTCTGAACTCCAGTCAAAATTTTACGTTTGGAAGTGAATCTTCTAGGACAAGGTTGAGGCAACTTGGCAGCTCAGCCTCTAAAAACCTGCTTTGCCATCTCCTTGGTTAAATTTATCTCCTGCCTAAATAGAAATCGTCAATGTTTTATACTTTTTTAGCTTAGCTGTAATAAATTCAGCATCAAGAACGTTTATTTGCAAGAGTGCCCCTTGTTTGCTGAGTTTGCAGAATGGCAAAACCCCTCCCCCCAAAAAAAATTGTTTCTATTTGCTGTTTTTTGTTTTTGTTTTTTGCTATTGTTTTTCATTTCTAAATCTGAATAGAGACCCCACCTACTCTTCACTGTTTGCTCGTTCACTTTTGTACATTTTCCACTTTTTCTGCCTTGTGCTGGGTCCCTCAGATTTAACGTGGCTTCATTAGCCATACATAATGTGTATTTCGCATTTTCTCTGTTAAGGCATTTTCTGTGTGTATTTCACAGCAGATTCTGATTGTAAATTGGTTGTAGAAACTTCACTGACTCCCTGTCTGTGACATTTCTGATGGATGGTCCCTATTTATACAGAACAGCACAGCATGTGCAAAGTTACACGGCTCCTCGCCATGCTTAATGGGTTGGAAGGAGAGAGCCAGCAGTCCCACGGCGAAGAGAATCATCCACTTCCTTTTTTTGTGCAGCAGTCAGAAAAGTCCAGTGTGGAACACAGGCTGTGAAAGGCTTATGCAGCTGACTCAAGTCCTGGCACTTCTACAAAGACTTCCTGAAGAACAACTCAGTCAGTCCTGAATATAACACTGGGGATTGCAGGGTTAAGAGTATTGCCGCTGGGGTAGACCCAGTGACATGGAGCCCCACCTGGGTCATTTGTGGTGTGTGTCCGTGTTAGTGTCTTCATCTGAATGGGGATATGGAGACGACTTGTTCTGTGGGAGTGTCTTAGTCCGTTTGGACTCCTATAATAAAATATCGTAAACTGGGTAGCTTATAAATAATACAACATTATTTCTCACAGTTCTGGGGACTGGTAAGTCCAAGATAAAGTTGCTGGCAGATTCAGTGTCTGGTGAGGTCCTGCTTCCTGGTTCATAGATGGCACGTTCTCACTGTGTCCTCGCATGGTGAAGGGGGCAAAGCAGATCTCTAATTCTATTTAATGTGTGACTAGCTCTCATCATCTAATCACCTCCCAATGGCCCCATCTCTAATATCATCACATTGATGATGAGTTTTCAAAATATAATGTTTTTGGTGGGGTGACACAAATGGACCGTAACAGGGAACTTTTGTGATTTTGGCAGGTCTGCTTAACTCTCTACCATTGTCCAGTTAACTAGGTTCATGTTACCTGATTTTCTATCCTCTGACTCTTGAATTGATCCCATCAACAGTATTTGGGTTCGTAACCCCTTAGTACTTTGTCAGAGTTGAATATGGATATGTTTGCTTTCATGCAGTTGGAATAAGCAGAACTTAATAATGAGAAATGGGGTCCCTCTCTCCTTCCCCAGCTCCCTTATTGGCAAGGAATGGAGTTCCTTCTTCTCATTATGGGGCAAGAGGAGAACACAGCTGCATATACCTTCTCTTTGGGGAAAGAGTAGAGAGGACCCTCCTGAGATTCCTTGCCTAGAAGAAGACTGCACAGGTAAATAAAAGAGGCCATCCACAACCTCCATGACATTTAGAGCTCTGCAGGACAAGTGCAGCTGTGCTCATGTGAGCTACTCAATAAAAATTATCATGGTGCTTAGTCATGACCTGTCTTGTTTCTGAGTTGCAGGCAATCCTCAAATTCCAGGCTTTCTTTTTTTCAGTAATTTACAATTTTCATATTATATTCTGATGTCCCCAAATACTATTCCATGCACTGAATTAGGCCTTTTAGTCACTGCCTCCTAATGACGATTTTGAGATTTTAGGGGGTGAGGGCTGCAAGATGCTGCTTGCCAGTGGCCACATGATGAAGAATCGGGTCTCTGTTGATTCCATGGCAGTTGGTGGTGCGTACCCTTCCTCCACATTAGACAGAGAAACAATAATAGTCCCCATTTCTCTAAACCCATTTCTCTTCAATCCAGGTGACAAGGGGCACCAGTGAGTCTCTAGACCATAGAGGTCCTGGAGTCTGTTCTTCTGGCAAGCTCCTCTCCAACCTCCTTGCCCATCAGACGACATTTACTTAACTATGTCCTCCTTCTGTGCAGAAAGGGTGTACGGTGCTATCCATGGGTGTGGAGACTCACCAATCCATCATAAGGATTTGTTTTGCAATGACAGAGGAAATCTACCACTGTGTATTGGCAAGGGTGGGGCCCTGAAATCGTTCATCCAGTCATCTTGAATATCACTTGTGTTTAAATAATCTTTTTGTTGAAGCATAACACACGTGCAGAAAAGTGCACTAATCATATGTGTAGAGCCTGATGAGTTTTTACAAAGTGTACACACCTGGGTGACCAAAATCACTATCACCAAAAAATTAACCACTATTTTTATTCATCATCAAGTATCTTCACCTGCTTTTTATTCTATATAAATGAAATCACATAGTATCTACTGTTTTGGGTTTAGCTTCTTTGGCTTAATATTGTGTTTATGGGGTTTATCCTTGTTTTTTCATGTAGCAATGGCACCATTTGACTGCTGCATTATTTGCTGTTACGTGAATATGTTACAATTTATTTATTTGGGCTGCTGTTGAACATTTTTGTCCAAAACCAGGCTATGGCGAATAATGTTTTGAACATTCTATTACATGTCTTGTGGTGCATACATGTGTTTGTTTTTTGGATCTGTACCTAAGCATGACATTTCTGGGTCTTAGAGTACATGTTTGCTTTTGTAAGTACACCCAAACAATTTTCCAAATTGATTGTTAAACTCACATCAACAGCAGTGTAAGAGAGTCTCAGTTGCTCTACATCCTTGTCAGCCTTTTAAAACTATTCTGGTAGGTGTATAGTGGTACTTTATTTTGGTTTTAATTTGTATTTCGGTGTGACCAATGGTGTGGAGAATCTTTTCACGTGTTTGTTGACCAGTTGATATGCTTTTTATGAAGTGCTTGTTTGAGTCTTTAAATCACAATCAATGGGTTATCTGTGTCTTTCATACTGATTTGGAGTTTTTTCAGTATCTCGAATATGAGCTGTTTGTTGGATATATGTACTGCAAATACCTTATCCAGTGGTGACTTCTGATTTTAAAACAGTTTTACATCTTGAAAAAGTCCAATTTATCAATCTTTTACTTAGTGATTAGTGCTTTTGTGTCCTGTTTAAGAGGCCATGTTTATACTGTCACCTAAAAGCTTTATTAAATTTTTTTTTACATTTAAATCTAGAGTTTATCTGGAATTGGTTTTTGTCTACAGTGTGAGATAGGGGTCAAGATTTCCTATTTTTTTTCCACAGGGATATTCTATAATCTTAATATCATTTACAAAATAAAACACCTTGTTCCTATGGCTCTGCCGTGTCACCTTCATCTTACACTGAGAGATTTTATCTGTGTGTGGTCTATTTCTGGATTCCCTGTTCTGTTCCATTGGTCAGTTTTCTATCCTTGTACCAATATCATACCATCTTAATTACTATAAGCTTGCTAATCTATAGTCTAAAATCTTCCACTTTGTTTTTATTCAGGATCTTCTTGTTTATCTTGGCTCCATGCATTTCCATATAAATGGCACAATCAGCTGTCAATTTCCACTGAAAAACCTACTGGGATTTGGAACAGCTTTAAATCTTTAGATCAATTTGGAGATAACTTACGTATGTCAGTAAAATCCTGAATCTTCTGGTCAGTACTTTCAACTATGTTCCACTTGGCTTTCTAGCTGCTGGCCTTCTGTCTCCATGAATATACCCAATTTTTATTTATCATTTAAAAATAAAATATAAAAGAAAGGGAACCTGCTGGGTCTGATGAAGTTGAGAACCACTGGTAACTGGTGCATTGTATTTCCAGCTTCCTTTAGGGCTTACCTTTTGAAGTAAGAAACAAAAACAAAGAAATTAAAATTTTTTTTTGCAAAAGCCCTTAAAAGGAAATCATTTTCTTTATGGATTTTCAAGCTTCAGTGTTGACTTCCTTGGCAGTCCCAACCTCAAATTTTAATCTCTCCAGCCTGTGAGATGACAAAAGCTCTTTTGAGAGCTGCTGTTCCATCCTTCCTCCCTCTCTCCCTCCCTCCCTCCCTCTCTCCCTCCCTCCCTCGCTCCCTCCCTCTCTCCCTACCTCTGTTGCCCAGGCTGGAGTGCAGTGGCGTGATCTCAGCTCACTAAAAGCTCTGCTTCCTTCTCAAGTTCACGCCATTCTCCTGCCTCAGCCTCCTGAGTAGCTGGGACTATAGGCGCCTGCCACCGCGCCTGGCTAATTTTTTTGTATTTGTAGTAGAGTCCGGGTTTCACCGTGTTAGCCAGGATGGTCTCAATCTCCTGACCTCGCGATCCGCCCACCTCGGCCTCCCAAAGTGCTGGGATTACAGGAGAGCTGCTGTTTCTTAGAGTTCACTTTCTCAGTTTCCCCTTCCCATCTATGCCAAGAATCTGCAAACATTCCCACATGAAAAAAGTGATGTGCCAATGCTGAGTCCATCTCAGGCACTTTTCTTCTCTGTAGCACCTTGGCCACTTGGTATCCTGCCTGCCATGGCAGCTTTCTGATGCCTTCAAATAAGTTTTTTTTTTTTTTTTTTTTTTTTTTTTTTTAAATTATCCAGTATTTCTAGTTTTTTTGGCCTGCAACAAACTAATTCATCACAGCTGGAAGTTAAACTATCCTAGTGATCTCGCTTATTTACCTATCCTTCTTGGTCTGAGGGAAGAGAAAGACTTGGATGAACAATGTTATAATAGCATTCTAAGGAAGGAAGTGCTGTCCCCAATGCCTGCAGTTTTACTGTTCGATAATCAGAGATTGGATTTTTAAGACGTAATTGTTGGGCGTGGAGGCGGAGGGCCGCTTGTATGTAAGCCGTTGTTTGTCCTGGTCATGAGAACAGCTTGTTATCTCCCCTTTGCATCTATATTTTATAGGGAGATGGTCGATAAACACTTATTGAATTGAACTGAACTAAAGACAGAAAACTTTGCAGGAAGAGGTAGTTCTGCAAGTAAAATCAGAAAGTGTGACTGAATCTAAGATAGACAGTGAAGGTAAGGTGTGTTGTAGGAGGGCTGTGCTCTTAGAACTAGGCTGATTTGTGTTTGAGTTTTGACTCTCACCTGCCAGCTCTGTAACTGAATAAGTTCAAGGAGTGTGAGGCTTGTTTGAGTTGGGAAGTGCAGTCAGCAGTCAGCTAGATGATTCCTAGGATAGAGATTGATAATTGTGATCTGTGGATATCAACATGCAGTGTCGAACGAGGCCATTGGGACAGAAGTGGGATTAGAACTCCCATAAGAGTATGTGGGGAAACTGGAAAAGAGGACACTGGGGAGTACTGAGGCAGTAGAGGTGTCTTTGAAGAAGATTAGAAAATGGTCAGAGAGGTAGAAAGATATCTGGAAAGAGTGGAGTCAGCAAAGCCACGAGCAGAGAGTTCCAAGGGAAGGAGTGTCTGTCCTCTCCAGGTGAGGATGAACAACTCTCCAGCTGTGCTGGGGGTGCTGGCTCCCTGTGTGCTTCCCTGGAGGGTAGTTTTGCACGTTCTTTCTACATCACTCAATTCTGGGGCTGGGTCAGGCCAGGTATCTCACATTCCAGGCTTCCGGGAATAAATCTGTGAAAGACCATGGGACCCCACAATCTTCTCATTCATGCAGCATCATGCCTGGCTTTGCTGCCTGTAGTTCTTCCTGGAGAACACCTGAGTGTCATCTTTCAGAATTCAGAAGTTAACCTACTAAAAACAATGAAACCTTTGATGTGAATGTGATCTATAGGTAAGTGAATGTGACACAGGGGGTTCTGGGAGCTCTGAGGAGTATTTTTGAACATTACCTTGTATCAGGCATCTGTATCATCAAAAATGGTCTTGCTTGGGTGGTATTATTGTTTCCATTTTCAGATTGAAAAACCTAGGGTGTAGGCAAGTTTACCAGCTCACCCAAAGTCCGACAGCGAATGGCAGAGCTGAAACCAAACCCATGGCTAACTATGGAGTCAATGTTCAGGGCACTCCACTATGCCTTGTCGTATTTTTACAACAGGGGCCTTTCCTCTTCTATCAGCTCCTTATGCCTGACATCCTGAAAATAGAAATGTTTCCCTTATTGGTCCTTCCTTCATTGGCACAGTGAGCTCTATGAGCTGGCTTTAAGAGAGAAGTTTGAGGGAACAGAATAGGAAATCTCTTTTAGCATGTGATCATTAGGGTGGTAAGGTATCAGTGGAGGGACAGGTTTACACTTTATTTCTATTATATAGAATTATAAGACAAAGCACTGATGACAAATCCATTTTATGAAGCAGTTAGGTAGAAAGGGATTTTCCAATATATACAAAGAAGGCTTAAGTGTGTGTATTCCCTTTAAATCAGAGGTTTCAATTCTAGAAGTTTAAGGATATTACCATATGTGTGTAAATAAAATTTTATAAGTATATAATTTGTATTGATATCCATAGAAATTAAACATTTGGGCCTGGTGCGTTGGCTCACGCCTGTAATCCCAGCACTTTGAGAGGCCAAGGCGGGCGGTTCACAAGGTCAGAAGTTCAAGACCAAGCCTGGCCAGTATGGTGAAACCCCATCTCTACTAAAAATACAAAAATTAGCCAGGCGTGGTAGCGCGCGCCTGCAGTCCCAGCTGCTCAGAAGGCTGAGGCAGAAGAGTCACTTGAACCTGGAAGGCGGAGGTTGCAGTGAGCCCAGGTCGTACCACTGCACTCCAGCCTGGGTGACAGAGAGAGACTCCATCTTAAAAGAAAAAGAAATTAAACATTTGGAAAGATCCAGTGTCCATCATTGGGGATCAGCTGAAGCAGTGAGGGTGCAGCCAGACAAGACTGCTATTCATGGCTGATTAAAACTGACAAATGGAGGAATAACATGTGGGATATTCATACAGTGGAATGTTATGTAGAATTAGAAAGAAATGAAGTTCTGATACATGCTGCAACATGAATGAACCTTAAAAACACTATGCTAAGTGAAAGAAGCCAGTCACAAAAGACCACATATTGTATGATTTCATTTATATGAAGTGAACTGGAGGCAAATCTGTACATAGATTCTTTAACATATACATTCCCCATGATATTTGTTAACAGGAAGTCATGGATTTTTAAATAGTACATATATTATTATCCAGTTTTTGTTAAAAAATATTTTGCAGATATCTTAAAATTGCAGTGCCTCTGTCTAAGCTAGGAGTCAAATCTTCTGCATTAATATGTATTTTCCTTTGTCCTCTAAATTTAGACACTGTTGTAGACATTGATCATTCTGCATTTACTTCACTATTAAATGGTGTTCCTGGGTTCTTGGTTACTTTAGTGATGGTGATGTGGAACTAGAGAGATTTTGTGTTATGCATCAGCCTAAACCTTTGAGCTGCTGGAAAATACCAACAGCCTTGTTTGTATAATGTTGGGAGGCATCTTGTGTCAGTAAAGTTGCCTGAGATTTTGTGATCCATATTGTTCTTTGTCTGTCCTATATTATGCAGTACCTCAAAGATCACAGATTGTGAAAAGGTGGAGATATAGTATCAGCTACATATATATATATGTTTGTGTGTGGGTGTGTAAAACTGATGTTGTACTTTCTTCTATATGCTTTTGGATATGTCTAAACCCATAATCTTCTTGAATTATTTTACAAGTAGAAAAATTGAGCTAATTTCATTTTGGAGAAAAATCAGCTGATTCTATTGGTAGAATGGGACAAGGAGAAACTGTATCTGAATTTACATAGTATTTTATAATTTTCAAGTACCTACTTTATGTCTTTGTTCCATTTATTTATTCATTTTTTGGATACTTATGACCATGGCACAGAATATACAGACATTCAAGAGATATTGCATGTTCAATTCCAAACCACCTCAGTAAAATGAGTATCACTATAAAATGAGTCAGGAAAAATTTTTGGCTTCCCAGTGCATATGCAAGTTAGGTTAATAATATATTGTAGTCATAAAGTGTGCAATATCATTGTGTCTAACAAAGAATGTACATACCTTAATTTAAAAAGGCTGTACTTATTACTAAAAGTTGGTAAGAACCATCTGAGCCTTCAGTGAGTCATAGTCTTTTTCACTGGTGTTACCTCAATGTTGATGGCTATTGACTGATCAGGTTGGTGGTTACTGAGGATTGTGGTGGCCGTGGAAATTTCTTAAAATATGACAGCTTTGAAGTTTGTCACATCCATTGACTCTTCCTTTTTCCGTGGCATGTGATAATGCTGTTTGATAGTATTTTACCCACAGAAGAACTTTAAAACTTGGAGTGAATTTTCTCAAGCCCTGCACTGCTTTCTCAACTAAGTTGATGTTATATTCTAAATCCTTTGTTATCATTTTAACAACATTCATAGCATTGTCACCAGTAGTAGATTTAGTTTAAAACACCACTTTCTTTGCATCCATTAGAAGCAACTCCTCACCCCTCAAGTTCTTAGAGATTGCAGCAATTCAGTCATATCTTCTAATTGTAGTTCTCTTGGTATTTCCACCACATTTGCAGTTACTTGTTCCAAAGAAGTATTGAACCCCTCAAACTTATCCATGAGGGTTGCAATCAACTTTTTTCAAATACCTGTTAATGCCGCTATTTTAACCTTCTCTCACAAATAACACATATTCTTTTTTTTTTTTTTTTTTTTTTGCTGCTGATGATAGCTAACGTTTATTAAGCATTTTATTAATGCATTTATTAATGCTATTTGCCAGGCATTCTGCTAAGTGTTTTACATATATTATCTCATTTATTCCTGGTAGGAATATTTTTTTGACTTTTATTCTTTTTTAATTTTTTATTATACTTTAAGTTCTAGGGTACATGTGCACAATGTGCATATTTGTTACACATGTATACATGTGCCATGTTGGTGTGCTGCACCCATTAACTCGTCATTTACATTAGGCATATCTCCTAATGCTATCCTTCCCCCTTCCCCACTCCCCACAATAGGACCCGGTGTGTGATGTTCCCCTTCCTGTGTCCAAGTGATCTCATTGTTCAGTTCCTACCTATGAGTGAGAACATGCAGTATTTGGTTTTCTGTTCTTGTGAGAGTTTGCTGAGAATGATGGTTTCCAGCTGCATCCATGTCCCTACAAAGGACACGAACTCATCGTTTTTTATGGCTGCATGGTATTCCATGGTGTATATGTGCCACATTTTCTTAATCCAGTCTGTCACTGATGGACATTTGGGTTGATTCCAAGTCTTTGCTATTGTGAATAGTGCCGCAATAAACCTACATGTGCATGTGTCTTTATAGCAGCATGACTTAATAACACATATTCTTAATAGCATCTAGAATGGTGAATCATTTGCAGAAGGTTTTCAATTTACTTTCCCAGATCCATCAGATAAATCATTATCTATGGCAGCCATATAGCCTTACAAAATGCATTTTTTTAAATAATTAGGCTTGAAAGTCAAAATTACTTCTTGATCCATAAGCTGTAGAATAGATATGATGTTAGCAGTCATGAAAGCAACATTAATCTTCTTGTATATCTCCATCAGGGCTCTTGGATGACCAGGAGCATTGTCAGTAATCAGCAATATTCTGAAAGGAATGTTATTTTCTGAGCACTAGGTCTCAACAGTGGGTTTAAAATATTCAGTAAACCATGCTATAAATAGATGTAGTGTTATCCAGGCTTTGTTGTTCCATTTACAGAGCTAGGCAGAGCAGATTTGCATAATTCTTAAGGGCCCTAGGATTTTTTGGAATGGTAAATAAGCATTGGCTTCAACTTAAAGTCACTAGCTGCATTAGCCCCTAACAAGACAGCCAGAAGCCAGGTGTGGTGGCTCATGCCTGTAATCCCAGCAATTTGGGATGCCAAGGTAGGAGGATCTGAGGCAAAGAGTTTGAGACCAGCCTGGCAATTTAGCAAGCCCTCATCTCTATAAAAATAAAATTAAAATTAAAAAAAATTAAGAGAGTCAGGCTGCTCTTTGAAGCTTTGGAGCCAGGCATTGACTTCTCTCTATCTATGACAGTTCTTGATGATATCTACTTCCAATAAAATACTGGTTTGTCTTTATTGAAAAATCTGTTGTTTAGTGTAGCCACCTTCATCAGTGAGCTTAACTAGGTCTTTTGGATAACCTGCCGCAGCTTCTCCATCACTTGTTGCTTCACCTTGCACTTTTATGTTACAGGGATAGCTTCTTTCCTTAAAACCTCATGAGCCAATCTCTGCTAGATTCAAATTTTCTTTCATAGCTTTTTTTTTTTTTCTTTATCTCTCTTATATTTTATAGAATTAAAGACAGTTAGGACCTTTCTCTGGATTAGGCTTTGGCCTAAGGGAAGGTTGGTTCAATTTTCTGTCCAGACCACTACAGCTTTCTCAATATCAGCAATATGGTTGTTTGACTTCCTTATTCATATGTTTACTAGAATAGCACTTTTAGTTTCCTTCAGGAACTTTTTTTTGCACTTACAACTTGGCTAACTGTTTTGTACAAGAGGCCTAACTTTTGACTTGTCTCACCTTTTGACATGCCTTCCTTACTAAGCTCAATTATATATAGCCTTTGATTCAAAGTGAGAGACATGTGACTCTTCCTTTCATTGGAATACTTACAGACCATTGTAGCATTATTAATTGGCCCAATTTCAATATCGTTGCATCTCAGGGAATAGGGAGGCCTGAAGATAGGGAAGTAGATGGAGGAAGGGCTGATTGTTGGAGCAGTCAGAATACACAACATTTATTGATTAAGTTTGCTATCTTATATGGGTGTGGTTTGTGGTGCCCCTCCCTTCCAAATTACAATAGTAACATTAAAGATCTCTGATTACAGATTCCCCATAATATAATAATAAAATGCTTGAAATATAGCAAGAATTACCAAAATGTGACACAGAGACATAAAGTGAGCGCGTGCAGTTGGAAAAAATGGTGCAAATAGATTTGCTCAATGCAGGTTTACTACAAACCTTTAATTGGAAAACTTTTAATTTGGAAAAATAATTTAATTATTGTATATCTGGGAAGCACAATAAAGCAAAGTGCAATAAAATGAGGTCTGCCTGCGTTATTATCCCAGATAGGCATGGCAGAAATTATTTGCTCATTTTTAAAATTTGTTTTTACTTTTTAAATTGACATATAATTGTACTTATGTATGGGTTAATACTGATGTTTCAACACTTATAATGTATAGTGATCACATCAGGGTAATTAGAATATTCATCATCTCAAACATTTCTTTGTGTAGGAAATATTCAGTATTCTCCTTTTAGCTATCAATATTTGAAACTGTATATTATTGTTAACTATGTATTACTGTTCCATCCTACACTGGTATAGAATACTAGAACTTATTCCTGCTATCTAGCTGTAATTTTGTATCCTTTAACACATCTCTCCCTATTGCTTTCTTCTCCGGGTCCTTCCCTGACTATGAGTACAGGACCTTTGGGCTGGACTGGGAATGTGTCATGCTGGGGGCTTTTACTGAGGCCCTGGGCATGGGCTCATAACTGCTCCACTGGCTGGGGGCAGGTCAACTCCTCCGTGGCCTGGGGACGTCTCATGCTCAGGGAAGAGCATGCCATGGTTTGGCTGGCTCAAGGGCAGATTCTCCCTGGGCAGGACTGGCAGACTGTTCCTCTAGCTATTAATAGACGTGCAGGTGGCAGTGGTTGGTTTTCCTGCTGCGCAGGACCAGAGTTACAGCTGATCCTAGGCACAGGCTCCATGCAGCTGGGGTTGTGGTGTTCAGCCACCTGTGTGGGCTTGGTGGTGTGAAGATGGAGCCCCAGTGCTGAAATGGTGCAATGGCTACTGGCCCCGAGGAGGCCACACTCCTGAGGTGGCTTCAGTCTTAAGATGGCACTGTGCTGCAACAGCTTGACTCATGCAGAAGTGAATGGCGGGTGGGAAGTTCAGCTAATGTGCTCATAAACTGGGCAATGCCAGTGCATGAATTCCTGGTAGCTCTCCAAACTGGGCACGTGGCCTGTGAGGACTGTAGAATTCTCCTGTAGTGAGGACTGTAGGTATGTGGTGGCAATTGGATTTGTTGGGGTTGTTCTTCTGCTCAATTTTTTTCCCACGAGGGAGAGTCCCTCCTGACTTCAGGCACATCCAACCTGGGTGGGAGAGATGGTACTGCAGAGGCTTGGCACATCCACCCTGCCCTCCTGGACTTCCAATTACCACAGGTGCCTCTCCACTCCCCTGCTGCACACCAGTGCTTTCCCTTTGACATTCTTCTTACACCTTAGCTGTTTATTCATTGCCTTGGTCCTTTCTTGTGGGAGAAATGAGTGCCACGTGTGTCTGGTCAGTCATCTTGCTAATGTCACTCTCTCTCCTATAGGAAGGCACTATATACAATAAGCATTGGTGCCACAGAAAGAGTTTCCAGATTGAGGGCATTTCTGGGAAGGGAGTATGAAGCAAACAGTGGTGTAAGGGAACTGGAGTGGGGAGAAGAACATGGCAGAAGTGTGAAAAAGCCTAATTTTTATAATTTTGCAATATATGAGCTTTGGCTGTTTCTTTTGTTTTTGGCTGTGGGTTATTAAGAAAATTGAGCTACATTTGAGTCTCAGTTCTGTTGTGAACTAATTATGTGGTCTCCAGAAATTCAGAGTTCTTCTCTGAGTCTTGATTTCTTCATCTGTAACATGAAAACAATGCCACATTTCTGTGGGTTGTCATAAAGTTCAAATGTAACAGCAAATTCCCAAGTGCTCTGTAATTAAGAAGGTTATGTATTTGCAGGTTTTATTATGCAGACCACATGACATTGTCTGTTAGATACTACTTGAGGTTTCATCTTATATTTTGTGGTGTGTTTTGTTTAATATCCCCTAGATTCTTTCATTTGTTAAATGGAAAGTGTTGGTCAGACTCAGCTGTGATCCAGGGTCCTGTGGTTTGTGGTTTCATGCTATTTCTCTCATATTAAATGGCTTTTCCTTCAATTTTGTAACTTTCAGAAAATGAAATGAAAACACGAAGCAATCATCTCCATCTGGGTTTTGGCACTTCTTCAAGGTTCCTATCTCCTTTGGTAAAAATGAGTTTTCTGAGTCCTGGGGCCAGACTTCCCTTGGGGCTCCTGGGGCTGCGTGCACTGAGTGGTGCTTGAGGACCTGGAAATGTTAAGCAGAACTTGAGTTGGGCCTGGTTCAGGGCCCGGGACTAGGATAAGGGGAGGACATTTGTATTTAACCTTGTTTACTTCTCTTTCTGTGTCTTCTTCGACCTCCTATAGTATTCTTATAGTGTCCATCACTCACTCCTTGAATAGTATCACCCTCTGAGAGCCCAGACATCACTGACATCTCCAAAAAGTGCCTGATCTGCATTTTCAGTCTATAGCGTGGTATTTCCTAAAGTGCATTCTGCAGAACATAGTTCTGTAATATGTTTCATGGTACAAAGGTTCTAGGTCGAATACATTTGGCAGACTGTGCTTATGTTGCTCTTTTGAATATTTTGTAGATTCTTAATGCATAGCTTATTAAGTATTCTGATAATTTCTGCTTTTTACCTGTTGAATCATTTCTCGTTTTCTTCTCTTTCTGGGACTCTTAGTACACATGTGCTATTGCTCCACAAGTCCCTGAGGAGGTCTCTAATACTATCCCACATGCCTCTGGTCAACCCCGACCCCAATCTTTTTTTCTCTGCTCCTCAGCTTGAAGAATTTCTGTTGATTTACTTTCAAATTTGTTGACTCATTATTTTGTATTTTCAATCTGTTGTTAAGCCCATTCGATTACTTTATCTCAGTTTCTAATTCCAAAGTTTCCATTTGATTCTGTAATATAGCTTCCGTTTCTTTGCTGAGATGCCCTATCTGTTCATTCATTTAGATCACATTTTCCTTTAAGTGAACAAGTTTATATTCGCTGCTTCAGAATTTTCATCTGTGAAATACTATATCTGTGCTAGTTCAGGTTTGGTTTTAAGTTATTTTTTTTGTTCACTAAATGTTACATTTTTATATTTTCTGTTTCCATGCATGTCTAATACTTTTGAACTTTTACTGAACAAAACAGATAATGTAGATTGAGGGTTTTTTTTGGAATTGGTTCAATTAATAGTTGATTGCCTTAGATTTGTGTTGGTTTGGTTTTGTGCTTTGTAAAGATTGATCTGGAAAAACTGATGGTGTTTCTCAAGCCCTATAATTTGGGGGATCCAATCTCTAAACTGTGTCTCTGTTGTAGATCTTATCATAATTTTAGCATCTGTTAGTGTGTGTCTAGTGTAGGCCTTACTGTAGCCTGTGGTCTTTAAACCTAAATCTGGACCCCTCTGTTTCCTCTGTTTGGTGACTAGGTTGTTAATAAGGTGTTAATGAGGTCTTGGCTTCTCTCTTGCTGGACCATACAGGCACTGTCCAGCCTGCAGTGTCTCTGTTCTACTGACTAGGGTAAGCCTCTGGTAGTCTCACCTTTTGCTTGTGCAGCCCACCCCTGAGTCAGTGACTCACAAGTGACTTCTTTCACAATCTGTATAGCTTTGTGTCCTCCAATACCTGATTCCCAGATTCCAGCCCCTGTGCATATTCATCCCAGTGAGTGCATTAGTCTGTTCTCACACTGCTGATAAAGCCATACCTGAGACTGGGTAATTTATAAAGAATAACAGGTTTAATGGACTTACAGTTTCACATGGATGGGGAGGCCTTCCAATCATGGCAGAAGGCAAAGGAGAAAGAAAGTCACATCTTACATGGCGGCAGGCAAGAGAGAGCTTATGCAGGGGAGCTCTTCTTTATACAACTATCAGATCTCATGAGACTTATTCACTATCACTAGAATGACCTGGGAAAGACCCCACCCTATGATTCAATTACCCCTCACTGGGTACCTCCCACAACATGTGGGAGTTGTGGGAGCCACAATTCAAGATGAGATTTTTGGCAGAGACACAGCAAAACTGTGTCAGTGAGGTTAGTATGCTATGCCTGGACTCCAGGGCACAGCTGGGAAGTTGTCCCTTGCAGAGAGCTGGGCAATCATGAGGCTCACCTGTGAATTTCTCTTCTCTTGAAATTTCAGTCTTCGGTAGCCTATTGTCACAAGCCTGAAAACAGTTGTCTTATTTCCTTTTTTTAGTTTTATAATTATATATGGCAGGAAGACAAGTCTGATACCAGTTGGACCATTATATCTGGAGGTTCAGAGGTGATCCTTTAAGTCATTTTTGTCATTGCATACCATGTAACCTATGTTCAAATGGTAATGTCCTTGTTCCTGCCTTCAAACCCACTAAGCTCAGATAACAAATCTCAAGTCCCCATCTTTAAGTCTTTGTTTACTTCCAAGTTTCAAACAAGTAAAAGTTGAATACAGCAAATATGTATTTTAAGCAGACAGACATTTAGTATAGGAATTCACTGCTAACAAAATCACTGAAAGGGATCACTCTCAGATCAGCATAGAATTGATTCACAGGGGATCTTCTATTTCTGAGGCTGCCCAGGGTGGTTTCTGGCATCAAGGATCTCAGCTCTCATTTCATATGCCTGTTGAGGCATAGACCAAATGCTGGAACTTAGACCTTGAAATGTTACTGTAGAAAAATTTCATATTTCTAAGACCTTCCTTACTAGCAGAAACCCAACTCAAAAAGAGAATATAGAGTAGTTTAGCTTATTTATGCCTTTCAACTCATATATATCTAATTGGCAAAATCTAATTTGTGTGCAGATCTTAGCTGCAAGGGAGTCTGCACAATGTGGACTCTAGCTTTCCTGTCTCCCTTAGAAGGATGATAGGAAGGAGTTTGAATGAGCTGATACACAAAGCACCAGCATGCATGTTCTCTGCTTAGAATTCCTTCCTCATCCTTCAGGACTTACCTCCAATGCCACCTCTTCCTTAGTGCTTATTTGTTAGTCTCATGTCATATAGCACATACACCCATTATAATGTTTTTCCAAATGGTTTTTATAATTTGTTATGGTTCTGTTTTCCCCATTAGGGAAAAATAAAGCTCTTTGGGTTAGAGACTATGGCTTCTTCATTCTTCAACCCTGGTGTCTAGTTCAATGACTGGCATCTATGGCTCCAGTACATGTCTACTGAATGAATGAATGAATAATGAGAAATAATGATGATTTTACATCTGTAAATCATATCATATAGAAAGATGCCCCTGGAGCTTGGAATGACCTTGAAGACAGGCTGACTTTTGCTTCACTCCTTCTTAGATTCTTGTTATGTGAACTAACTAGTAAAGATTGAAAAATTCTACTCAACCAATTATCTGGAGCTAGAAAGAGGAGATAAATGGCTCTTTGACTGAATTCTACAGATCTTTTAAAATTAATTCAGTCACAGTGGTTTGTGTATGTAACTGCAGTCTTGAGCCCAGGGAGACCATTCTGAGCCCTGGATCCAGGCTTTCAGAGGTACTTAATAAGCCACTCACCACCTGAACATTTCTTATCTGTGAGTTGGAAGAGGAAACTCTCCCTTGGCGGGTAATGTGTGCATGTGCCAAGCAAACGGCTTCCCTTGCAGTGGCTGAGATGAATGATTTGCCTCCTGGAGGCAAACATTTCTCTCCCCAGTGGAGTCCTTCCCACTCTCTGGCCCATCATTAAATCTAGCCCATTAATAACATTGGCCCGAATTCTGCCTCCTAGAACTCAGCAGTTGTGCTGGAGCTTGTTTCAGTCCTGGCCCAGCTGGTTGGAATTTGTGACTGGCCCTGCATACAGTGGGGAAGCTTATGTTTATGTGTGCATG
Source organism: Chlorocebus sabaeus (assembly GCF_047675955.1). Lineage (NCBI taxonomy): Eukaryota > Metazoa > Chordata > Mammalia > Primates > Cercopithecidae > Chlorocebus > Chlorocebus sabaeus. The sequence continues at coordinate 138,127,186 of NC_132911.1, read as the reverse complement.
TTATGGGCCTCCACAAGCCCCATGTGTTCTAACACAGAATCTGAGCCCTGAGAGGGACCACTCAGTCCTAAGAGGGACCTGGGGGAACCTGGGTTATTAGGAGGACACAGGGCTGGGTACCAGAGAACCTGGCTCCTGTTTTTCAGCTCTTCTACTGAAGATGCCCATTGGCAAAGCACATCAATTCTCAGTCAGAACAGCACAGTCACCTAACCTACTTGAAGCTGACTTGGCCTATGTATGCAATAAATGCTAGAGTTTGTCACTGAGGCATTTTGGTAGATTGTTCTGCAGCATTATTGCGGCAATAGATAACTGACACTCCACCCGACAATGCTCTCATTAATAATGATCATGTTATTTATTTGATAAATATTTCATTTTTTTTGAGATGGAGTCTCACTCTGTCACCCAGGCTGGCATGCACTGGTGTGATCTTCGCTCACTGCAACCTCCACCTCCTGGGTTCAAGTGATTATCCTGCCTCAACCTCCCGAGTGGCTAGGATTACAGGCATGTGCCACCATGCCCAGCTTTTATTTTTTATTTTTAGTAGAGACGAGGTTTCGCCATGTTGACCAGGCTGGTCTCGAACTCCTGACCTCAGGTGATCTGCCTGCCTCAGTCTCCCAAAGTGGTAGCATGACAGGTGTGAGCCACTGTGCCTGGCTGATAAATATTTGTTGATAGCTTATTTCATGCCAGGCACCATCACTATCCAAGTTTTCTAGTCACTGGGGGGAAAGCTCTACAACCATAAAGCATGTGCTAGAATTCAGGATTATTTGTAATTGTGCATTTGCTTTTATGTGTGGTGGGGAAGGGAGGAAGCATGTTGGTGTGAGTCAGTTCCTGAGAGACTGCTCAGTCCTGGGAGTGAACTCCTCTAAATAAAGTTCCTATACCTGCAGAGGGGAACCAGGCCCTGGATTAGGTGAGTCCACCTACTTTCTACCCCAGCACAGGAAGTTTGACCTGAGTGAGCCACATTTGTTTCTAACTATAACCGAACCATTAGAGTAAACATATGGGAGAATATAGTTAAGTTCCAAATATGCAGTATGGAGAGGATGTTCTGTGGGAGTGTAGGAAAAGCAAAGGTCAGCAGGTGATAGAGGTTTGACTTGGCAGATAATCATGATGGTCGACTATATTTACATATTATGTGAGTTATAATTCACATTATCTTAGGTACTGCTATTGCAATTTCTTGGGCACCTACCATGTGCCTGTCATGCACTAAACACTTTATGTACATTTTAAAATTTAATCTCACAATAGCCCTTGCAGTAATCGGTAGGCACTTTTTGTATTCCTATATACAGATGAGGATACTGAAGTCCAGAGAGGTTAAATGACTCGTCCAAGGTCACACAGCTAAACAGTGGCAGAACCAAGATTCAATCCAATTCTGTTTGCCTCTAGACTATGACCCTGTACCACTTCTGGGTGTGCTTGGTCCTTCCCTGATATAATCCTATGGGAAAGACAATTCACATAAAATCTTTAAATCCTCATTTTGTAAATAAAGAAGCCAACTTTCAGGACAGCTACAGAATCCTTCCAAGGTCAATTAATAAGGCTTACTTACTAATTAGTTAGCACAGCCAGTTCGGTCCATGTTTTTCATATATGTCATTGTAGTTCAGTTTTTAAGGGCCAGAATATACATTCAATGACAGCTTCTTTGGATGACCACCAGGGTAGGAGGGGAGATGGCCAAAGGTGATAAATAAGCCCATTCTTTGGTCATGATTTCTTCTCTGAAATCTGAGAGTGAAGACAGGTGGACTCAATATTTGTTTTCAATTGAGTACATCAAAACAACACTGGGAAGCCTTTTTTTTTTTTTTTTGCTGCTGTGGACGAGTGGAGAAAGTGGCTGAAAGAACAGTTTCGTGTGTTGGGGCTTTGACCTTTGAGAGGACCTATCTGGACTCCCCCTCTGCAGCTGGGGCCATTTAGAAGCTCATTTGCTCTGGACTCACTCCAGAGCCCGCCCTTCTGGCTGGCTGCGACCTGTGTGTTTCTCCTTTAAATGGAACAAGCACCTTTCAATATCTTTATCTCTTGCTTCCTGAGATATGAACCAAGATGCATACTCCACAGATGGCACAATTAAACCCGGAGGACCCCTGGACACCCTGCTAGACAGCCAAGATAAGAAAGCTAATTTTTCTCAGTGGACTTTTCTAAATGAACAGAACCTGAGTCTCCCCTCTTGTCTAAAAAGATATTCTTACTGAATTCTAAAAGTAAGAGGGATTTTCAAAGGGATAATCCAATATCCTTTCAATGGCCATTTAAAAAATTTGTCTTGTTTTTCACTGATTTATTCAAAATGTGTGCGTGTATATGTGTGTGTGTGTGTGTGTGTGTGTGTGTATGTAGATACATAGATACCTGGCAGGCACAATATCCGACATAAGAAGCAAATTTACATGATGCAGCCAATATAGTGAGGGAAACAAACATAAAATAAATTATAGCAAATTAAATATATAACCAGAAAGCATGCTTCATGCTATCAAGAACATATAGGATCTCTGAGATTATAAAGTGGGTTGCCTTCACCTGTTTAGTTAGGGCCAGGAGCTCCTCTAGGAGGAACTGTTTCTTATGCTGAGATGAGAAGGACTGATAGGATGGAGGCTGCTGGGAGAAGAGTGGTGCTGGAAGTGGGTGGGGAGCCAGACAAAATTTGGGCAAAGGCCCCGCAGGCATTGAGGTTGTGAGTTGGAAGGGAGTGGAGTTTTCCATGTTAGAGAAACAAGACCAAGCTAGCAGGCTGGCAAGTGGCAAGGAGAGAAGAGGGCTGAGAGGCGAGCTGGTAGTTTCAGACAGGAAGCATATCTCACAAGACCTGTGAGGCACATTATGAGTTTTAGGGATGAAGTTCACAAGGAGAGCACAAAAAACCCCTGGACACTAGGTTGGAGAGTGGATTGTGGGTAAAGTGTTCAGAGACTCTCTCTAGGGAGAACTAAGGTCAGTGGCAGATGTTGGCCTATAGACTTAGAAGACTCATCCTGGAGGCATGACAATATTTATTAAGACCCACATTTCTTTGAGCAAGTCTGCTGCTCTGGTCTTCAATTTCCTGACTCTGTCAATGCAGAGACTAACACTCACCGTGCGTGCTGCAGAGGAAGGAAGGAAGGATGCCACCCATGAATGAGCTCTGGGAAATACATGAACCCAAGGGAGTTTAGAGTAAAAGTATGATGTGGGCATGCCATGATCCAAGAGACCTAATGCTGTGGGAGCCAAGTGGGAGATGCCACTTCCAGCTGGAGATGGTGGGGACATAGCATGTGAGCTGGGCATTTTATGTCAGAGATGGTTTGAATGAGAGAGGTGGGGATAGGAAGTGTCCTGGCCTGAGGACAGAGACTGGGCTAAGGAAGAATGGTGGGATTCTACAGGGAACGGGAGCAGGTCAGGGTGGCCCCTGCTGCTGAAACATGTTTCTGGCAGGAGAAGCCCAAAGCTCACAGAGTTTTGTGCACAGCCTGGGCTTGCATCTTCTGCCTCTGCCTTCTGTAACTGGGTTCCTGTTTTGTTCCTCTTCTGGGTACTGGAGAAATAAACATCTTACTGTCTAGAGGATGGCTGCTGAAAACAACCATAAGTCCTCACTCTCTTAATTAAAAAAGCAAAATCCTCTCATAAATGAAGGCCAACCATTTCTACAGCTGCTCATGTTGGCTCCCGGGGTCCCCGGCTGGTGCACGGTGAGAAGTGCTGAGGAAGCCTTGCAGTGGTGGGGAGTGGGGTAAAGCACTTCAATTTGGACTTCTCGCCCTCCATGCATGGCCCCCGCCTGGCCCTGACCTGCTGAGCTCAGCACTGACAACTCTAGAGATGGCTTTTATCCTGTTCTGCTCCATTCCAGCCTGAAACACAACCACTGAGCCCCCACAGAGCTCTGACCCACTTCCCAGCTTGTGCTGTTGAGAGGGGTAGCATGAGGGTGCGGGAAGAGTGGAGAGCTACAGCACGTGGGATTCCTATTGAATTTCTTCTGCTACTGAGATCTGTTTCTGTGCATTTCTAAGAGATGCTATCATTCAGCTGTTAGGATTCTGGGTCCCGGAGATGGCTGCCTGGGTTCAAATCCTGACTGTCACATGCTCACTGTTTACCCTCTCTGTGTCTCAGTTTCTTCATATGTGAAAAGGTATAAGAACACTCATTTTCATTAGGTTGTTGTAAAAATTAAAATGTTTAATGTATGTAAAGATCTTAGAAGAGAGCCTGACACACAGGAAGCACTTTGTTTACTGTTATGACCCAAATATTATCTTTTTACTTGGGAGAAAGTTTTTCCCTTTTGGTTAGCTCATCAAGTTCAAAATTCCCCCCCCCCCCCTTTTTTTTTTTTTTTTTTTGAAACAGAGTCTTGCTCTTTCGCCCAGGCTGGAGTGCAGTGGTGCAATCCGCAACTTCTGCCTCTCGGATTCAAGCAAGTCTCATGCCTCAGCCTCCTGAGTAACTGGGACTTCCAGCTCCTGTGACCACGCCCGGCTAATTTTTTGTATTTTATTTCACCATGTTGCCCAGGGTGGTCTCGAACTCCTGAGCTCAGGCAATCCACCCACCTCAGCCTCCTAAAGTGTTAGGATTACAGGCGTGAGCCACTGTGCCCAACCCAAAATTCCTCTTTACAGAATCGTGCTCCCTTTTATATTAACACAGTTAAAAACAAAACCAAAAAAACCCCAGAAGAAATCCCACTGCTAACCAAGGCTTGGTGCTTAAGAGAGATTGCTTCCTTGGGTAAGTGTGGCTGTGCTTTCCCTTTAAGTCTCAGGCCCATCCTTAATCTCCGCCTCCTCTCTTCCTGGGCCTGAGCACCACCGTTGAATCAGGGTAGGTTTTTGAGGTAGAGATTAATGAAAACTAGGGGAGCATGTGACGCAATAAATAGATGAAAAGCCAGGTGTGATTTCCCAAGGACAAGGTTCACTCGCATCAGGTCATGGATCATCTGCTCTGAGATTCTTCACTCCCTACCCTGTGCTCTTAGGATGTCCAAGCTCTTCCCCTGACGCACTGACACAGCTTCCAGGACATCTTGTCCTGGCTCCTGATTCCTCAAAGGTCTGGATGGTGAACTAGTTACTTAGGAGCGAACTTCCTTGCTGCACACAGGTATAGAAATTTAACCCTGACACCATTCAAATAGTATCAGACCTCAATCATGTAACAGCCATAAAGTGCACATCTTGAGAGTTACATACATTCAGAGATGGGGATTGTGCCCAAATACTGCAATCTTTTCAATTTGATAAAAAGGAAAAATGGGTGAGGTACTTCATAAAGCACATAACTATAGGGTTGCTATAGATGCTGTAGAGGACCCTGAAGGGTCCTCACCCAGCATCTCTGACTGCATTAGGGCTTATGTTCTTTCTGATGTAAGCTTTGGAGACTATATCATAGGCGAAAGCTTCTTGATTTCTTGTGAAGAATCACAGCTAATACAGAATTCTTCATTTTGATTCATTTGATCATTCAAGCTTGATAGATTCCATTTATTGTGCACTGCCATGTTACAGACATTGAACTCAATGCTTTACTTACCTGATGTCATTTAATCTTCACAATGGCCATGAAGGGTTGGTGTTTTTATCTCCATTGCATAAATAAGGAAAGAGAAATTCATAGACACTGCATAACAGATTAAATAATACACAGATTAAAATCACAGTGAAGAGGTAGTGTTACCAACATGAGTCCATGAGAGTCTAAAGTAACCTCAATTCTTGCCTCCTCAGAAGAACGAGTTTGACTGAGGGGCATAAGGCAGAAGGAGGGACTCAGGTAAGTTTTAGAGCAAGAGTGAAAATTTATTGCTGGCAGAGTGGGAATGAAAGTAGGTGAAGTACACTGCACGTGGCAGAGGGCCAAGCGGGCTGCTTGAGAGATGGAGTGTACTGTTTGACCTTTGACCTGGGGTTTTATACGTTGGCATACTTCTGGGACCTGTTTACCTTCTCTTGGAATGGGCTGTCCGCATGCATAGTGGCCTGTTGGTACTCAGGAGGGCCGCATGCACAGTTTATTGGAATTGTACACATGCTCATTTGAGGCATTTTTCCCTTATCAGTCGAGTGTTCCTGGAGGAAGGTCATATACCAGTTAAATGCCACCCTTTTGCCTCTTAATTTGCGTGCCTGAGTCCGCTCGCCCAACTCCTGAGTTCTTATCAGGAAGCTGCTGATCACCAGTTTCAGTGTTTCTGTTTATTAGGAGACTGCGTTTCCCTGGTGCTGGCTGAGACCAACTCTTACTCCAGAGAGACAGATTATAACCACCTGACCATCACCCGATGGTCGCTGGACATTCCTGGTGGGGCCCTCTCCTGCCCTGCTCATGTCTGACTCGCTACCTAGAGTCACAGTAGCAGAGCCTGAGTTTAGACTAAGACTTCCTGAATCGCAGTGAGGCCTCTCTCTTGCTGTCCCTCGGACAATCCTGAGCAGGGTGAGGTGCAGGTCATGCAGTTCAATCATGGTACCACATGTTGAAGGGACCTTCACCCCAAGCATCATGATGTCAGGTGGGGGCGTATGGAGAGGGATAAGGCACAGTCCTCATCTTCCACCATTTTTCACCATAGCAGTCCATTTTGTATCTGGTGTATCCCAGCCTCGTCAAATTCAGTTTATATACCCATAAGTTTCATTCACTTCTTCCCTCAAACATGAGTTGAGGACCTGCAGTGTGCTGAGGAGACAAAGGTGAATACACCTGGTCCTGTCTGCAAGGAGCTCACAGGCTAGAGGGGAGGTGAGATTAGAAAGCATTGAGTTAGACTCAAGTCTGAAGTGGTGTTTGCTGGCAGGGGACCTGTACTAGGGACAGGGATGCAGGTGGTAGAGGGTGGGAGAATATGAGGCTTGAATGAACAATCTGGGCATGGGATGAGGGACCCAAGTGTCCTGTTGATTCATTTGTCTATTATCCCTCAGCAATATGAAACCATCAGAGGATTTTCAGTGGGGGAATAACACAGTTGGCTTTGCACTCTAGAAAGATTTCTGCCAGGAAGTAGGAAGAGATGACACTGAGGAATCCAAGGCTAGAGGTTACCTCAAGAATTGATAGCGCACCCTGGATCTCTGTCTCCAGGCGGGGGAGAGGCCACGCTCATTTTCAGTGGGAAGTTAGCATGCCATCAATGGGCTTGACTTTGGTTTCTTCTTTCTCAAGTCCATTTGGCAGAACCCTTGGGAATTCAGCCAGAGTGCTTTGAGGGAAACTGAAGCCAGTACTTGATAAGAAAATGAGGCAGAAATGGGCCTGTCAAGGGGACCGGACTGGTCCTGTGGGCTGACACCCAGCCAAAGTTAGGAATGTTAGAGATGACCTGCTCTGAACATAACTAATGAAGCCCACATAGAGCAAAGGCAGGGGTGTTCTGAATTGATTCTGGCATTTCCTCAGGTTTCTCAAGATGACAGTTTCAAACTCCTCAATGGTCTCCTGGTTTCTATCCCACCTGCAATCCCTGACCTGCACTCTGAGCAGTGTCTATGTCCTCTGCCCTTTGCCCTCTGCCCAGGACACACAAACCTACACAGCAGTTGGATACAGTCACCTTTTGCTTCAAGGACATTGGAGGGAGATGTGGAAGAGCCTTTCTGTGGGGCCTGGATATAGGGGAGTTTAGGAGGGCGCTGGGACTGCTGGGTCCCCTGTGACTGATGCTCCCCTGTGTTCTTCAATAAATCTATTGCTGCTTACATACTTGGTATGTGGCACCACCTAAAGAATGGTGGGATCAAGAAAGAGGAGCTCTTTTGCCTTGGTCTAAAGGCAGTACTACTGGAAGGGTCTACCCTCCAGTTCTAAAAATTTGGTACTTGACCACGAAATGGTCAGTCGGTATATTATAGCCTCTTGAAAAACATGACTTTTTCAGGGTTGGCCCAAGACATGACCATTCATATGACCCTGAAGGGTGTGTCTGTTTTCTTGTGGGCAGGAGGACTCTTGATTACCTTTTAATGTTGCGGGGAGGTGCTAGCTCTTAACAAGGAGGGGTAGGTCATTTCTCAAGGTTTGGGGTGTTGCCCTTTTATCCAGGTATCACCCATTCCATGCATCAGAGGCCCATTATTTTGCAATCAGGACACTGTCCTTAGCATGGCAGACTTGGCTTCACTAGCAGTTTAACCATCTTTGGAACTTAGCCATTCTGATAATTCAGCCTGTGGCCTGGTTCTCAGCCCCTTTACCACAGGAGAGGAAAATCTCCCTACATGCTACCAAGGAAGCCCTCTGGCTCTCACACTTTCCTTTTAATCCCTGTTTAATGACTCTCAGCTGTTCATTAATTTGTTCCAGAATATCCATAAAAACTTAGCAAAGGCACTCAATTCCACTGTCCTTATAGCAATTACATCCCCCGTATTTCTCAAATATGTGATGTATCACCTAGCTAAGTATACATTTTTCCCTTCATTGTCCCATCCTAGTTCACAATTAGAGAAAGTTTTAACAATTTTCACTCTTCCAGAGACCATGTGTCACCTCCATAAGTAAGGAGGCCCCACTGACAGTTGGGTGGATCTAGCTCCACATTCCTAAGGTAATATCTGCTTTCTTGGACTACTCCAAGCGCCAAATGTCAGAAGCTGGATTTCCTGGGACCCAGACTTTGACTTGGAGATTTTCATGTGTGATTTTTATTAGGGGATGCTTTTGGGATGAATGGCTAAGGAAGGGAAGAGATGGGAAGGGGAAGTGGAGAGGAGGAAGGGGAGAGGAGGAAGGGGAGAGGAAGGAAGGAAGGGGAGGGGAGGGAAGAAAAGAAAGGAAGGGGAGGTCAGAGGGAGCATGTGAGCTGTGTGGCAGCCCCACTGGAGCCCTGACAACCCCATGGGGGAACTCTGAGTCTGAAATGCCTTTTCAGTTGCTCTGGGTTGGGACCCTTGTGTGAACTGTTCATTGATGTGGGTCACCCTGGGAAAAACAGGCCAGATCTTGGGTGAGGTTGCTGTCTTCAGCTGCAACAACCCTGATGTGGATATTTTAAGTTACATTTAGAATAATTAAAATTAAGATTAGAAATTCAGTTGTAGTAGCCACAGTTCAAGTGCCCAGTAGCCACATAAAGCTTGTATCATATTGAACAGCATAGATATCAGACATTTCTACTGCTACAGAACATTCTATTGGATAAGCACAGCCAATCGAAGATGGGCATCAGCATTACTGACAGAAGGTCTATTTCAGGTGTTCCCCAACTCTTAGGGTTCTGTCCTTAGGGGTCACAACTGAAAACCTGGGGTACATAACCAAGAAAGCTTATTCTTTGCTCTGAATTCCAGTTTTCATTCCCCAGCCTCACAAAGCCCACTGGAGTTTCTGCTAAGCATCTTATTCTCTGAGACCCTATGTTCAAATCAGCAAATGAAACAAAAAGTGTCATATAATGCTGGGCTCCGTTTCTGTGCTTTCCTTTCCCTTAGAATCTTGATTCCTGTGCTCTCACTGACTGAGTAGTTTTCGAAAGACTTAAGTTATATTTTAAAAAACACTTTGTTTTCTGATTTTGCTTTTGATTTGCTTTATTCTTGGCAGGTGTATTGATCTGCCATAAACCAGCCTGGCACTGCCTGGATTTGCTATCTATTGCCTACTTTAAAAATTTATGTCCCAAGTCGGCTACCATGATACTTTAGCCTGTTTGGGTTGCTACGACAGTATACCATGGACTGGGGGGCTTATAAACAATAGACATGTATTGCTCACAGTTCTGGATGCTGAGAAGTCCAAGATCAATGGTGCTGGCAGATTTGGTGTCTGGTGAGGACCTGTTCCTCATACAAATACCTTCTTACTGTCTCCTCACCTGGTGAAAGTGACAAGCCAGCTATCTGGTGCCTCTTTTATAAGGGCAGTAATCCCATTCATGGAGCCTCTATTATGATATCATCACTTCCCAAGGGTCCTACCTCTTAATACCATCAACTTGGGGGTTAAGATTTCAACATGGATTTCGGAGGCACACAAACATTCAGACGACAGCCTGTGACATCCCTGAAATGATTTTCTTCTGCATCATTGGCTCCATCGCATTCTCCCTTGCTGGCTTCCATTACTTGAAGTTCTGCTCTTGGCCCTCTTCTTTTTATCCTTCAAATTTCCTCTTGCTAAAATCACTTACTCCCAGGAATTGACTGGCTGTATGCTGACAGCTTCCCCAAATTTATATTTAGACCACAGCAAGTTCAGTCCCCTGCTCCATGTTCCCATGGCATCCCATAATCTTCCAGTTATAATGTTTGTCACATATTAGCTACAAATAATCAGCAAATGACTTGATGGTACCACCCAGATTTTGGGGTCAGAATTGCTAAAGTAGGTCAGGATTTAACTAGGGACTCAGTCGTGACTGGCACTACTGAGGTTCAAGAAGTGTTGATAGGAGAGTAGGAACCTAGTAAAGCTGACCCTCTGGGAGCCCTGGATTATTTATAAACACATTGGAGAAACAACTGAAGTTGTTCTGCAATGAAGCGCAATGTCTTCAGTGATGAAATGCCATTACTTGTAATCCCACATGCACCAGCTGTGAAAAGCTATTTATACCCTTGCCTCTATGACTTCCTTTGCACAGCTTATGGCCTGGTTGACTTGCTTCATTCCTGGGGATATCATGAGGACAAACTTAGAAATATTTCTTTGGCAGAATGCAACTCAAGTTCTCTGTGAATGCTCAAGGTTGGGATTAGTAAATAACTGTCTGAAAGCCATTGTGGTGTTCTGGAAACACAAGTGAATTAAAAGGCAAGAGACCTGGGTTCAAATCTGGGCTCTGCCACTGAAAGCTTGAATAAGGTTGTTCTTTAATTTCCATGTTTGTATAATTAATTTCTCTCTTAACTCCTTTCCCAGAAGACCATGTCAGTATAAGGTAGAGACCAAAAGTGTGGCCTTTGCAAAAGCCAGCATCTTATTGACTAGGGAAGTGGTAGAGTCCTGCTCTCTTGATGAGAGTAGCTTCGAAGCCACATTGCAAGAGAGATGAGTACAGGAACCAAAACCTTTTTTCTTGCAGTCCATCAGGGAGGATGGTAAGGTGTGCTCAGGTAAGGCCTCGCTGGGAAGATTACATTTGAATGTATGAAGGAAGTGATGGAGGAGTTACTCCTTTATACCTGCAAAGGTGAGGCAGTAGCATGTGTAGATTCTTGAAATAACAAGAAGATCTGGGAGAGGGAGGAGAAGTTAGAGGTGAGAGAAGATTGAGGCCTCCTAATAGAGGACTTGTAGGATGCAATGAAGACTTGGATTATGATGAGAAGCCACTGGAAAGTTTCGAACAGAGGTGTAAGATGTTTTGACTTCCTGATAATTGACTCTGGCCACTGAGTTAATAGTAGATTTGGGGATAGCATAGGTTGAAATAGGGAGATCTACTAAGAGACTTGTTGCGATTGTCCAAGGTGGTAGCTATTGGAAGTGGTGGTAGCTATTGAAGTTGAGGTAGCTACTGAGAAGTGGTAGATTTTTGGGTGTGTATTGATAAGATAGACATTTTCTGACTAGTGGATGTGGATGAGAGAACAAGAAATGTCACGGAAAGATGAAACTTTTTTTTTTTGTCTTGAATAACTAAAGGGATAATTACCATTCACTGAGATGGGGAAGACTGTAGGAAGAGCAGGCTGGGCCCTGGTGATAAAGATCAGAAATGTGGATTTGGACATCCTAAGCCTGAGCTGTCAATGCATATCCAGTAACAACATAAATAGGGTCTCACTCATGTATTCTTTTGTAACCTGACTTTAACACACAAGAGAATGGAATTTATTTCCCAGCTCTGCTACATGCATATTGCACAACATATACTGTGTCATATATCTTCCGTGTCTCCATTTCCTCATCAGAAAGATGGCAATGTGGCATAAATGTCCTATGTGATTCCATTAGTCTTTTAGAGAATCAATAAAATGTGTGTAAAATAATATTTTACTAATTTATTAAAATATTGGGTTTGCTACTTTGACATTTAACCCCCAGGTTTCACTAGATACAATGATTTGTACCTTCGCTGAAGTAAGAATCACAGGAGCAGTTAGGTTGGGGTACAGAAGGAAATCACTGAACAAATGAGTCTATTCAGTCCTTGGCATGACACTTCTATCTCAAACCACCATAATTCTTTATTATTACAGTAATATTTCCTAATTAAGAGATTTGCAAAGGTCTCAGGCAAAACCTCTTGAATGGCCAAGATATTTGCAGAAACTCTCCTTGGATCTCAGCAAACAGGAGGCATTGAATCAAATTAACTGAGCCTGGTTCTGGGCCAGGTGTTATTGACAACGCAGAAGGAACACTGGGTAGTTATTAAGTGCAGATAACTGTGCCAATAACTCTTAATTTTTTTAAAAAATGTACTGTGTATGCCTTGTAATCATGAAAATATGTGGTCCCAGGATAATGCCATATCTGAGATAGGAAACATTTTTATTTATTTTTCAAATTAAAAAATTGTGAACATTCCAAACAGAAAAATTAGACACTTGCTATTACAGACACTTATCTATCCATTTCCTATACTTAACACAGGTTGATATTTTGCTATAATCTATGTTTTAGTCAACTTCAGCTGCTATACCAAATTAGCATGGACTCCATGGGTCAGACATTCATTTCTCACAGTTCTGGAGACTGGAAGTTCAAGATCAGGGTGTCAGCATGGTCAGGTTGTGGCGAGGGTCCTCTTCTAGGTTACAGACTTCCATTTTCATATTGTATCTTCCCATGGTGGAAAGGAGAAAAGAGTGCTCTTCTTTTGAGTCTTTTACAAGAGCACTAATCTCACTCATGAGGGCTCTACCTTCATGACCCAATTATCTCCCAAAGGCCCTACCTCATCATACCATCATGTTGGAGGTTTGGATTTCAACACATGAATTTTGGGGGAACATGGACATTCAGTCCGTAACACTGAATGTTCTATTATTTTTTAGCTACCTTATTGAATTATATTTTACCTAACCTAAAATTCACCCATTTTAAGTAAATGAATTGTAATTCATTTATTTTTAGCAATCGTACCAAGTGGCACAACCATCACCATAAGTCAGTTTCGGAACATTTTTGTTCTCCCAGTAAAATCACTCATGTTTATTCATAGTTAATCTTTATTCTTATCCCCAACCCCAGGCAACTACTAATCTACTTTTTGTCTCTACAGATTTGCCTATTCTAGACATTTAATACTGTACATTTTCTGGTTTAGAGGTAAATCATTTGGCTAATATTTTCTGTGAATCCATTGATTCTTCCATTGCTTTTACTTTCACTTTTCATTTTTCTATTAATAAGTCATTTTAGCCTTTGTGTTTTTGTATTGCTGTTAATTGTCTTGTATATATTGAACGTTACAAGGAAGTGCTTCCTAAGTTCTAGGTGGAGGCATAAATTTCCTAAGCTTCTGGTCCAAGCTGGCCCCACTGACTAATGTTTATAGATCCATTAGCACAATGACCAGTGGTTATAGGTTAATTAGACTGGAGAAGAATGAAAGCAGAAGCAATTGGTCAACATTTGCCTTGAGTACCTCACTAAAACCTTCATAAAGATGCTTCTTGTGTGGTCAAATTGTAACACAAAAGTAGTGTGGTTCCTTCTTAAGCTCTGCTTTGTTGAAAAACACTATTCATAGGCACACGTTTTTGACCAGTTGCATTGGCTTATTTTTCTGTTTGTCATTGACTCATCTATAGCAAAATTAGAGCCTCCGACTGCAGAACCCCTGCTTCCCAAGTGTTCACTCACTACAATCCTCATTCTTACACCCACTGATAAAAGGTCACATTTTCCTAAGGATGATTTAGAATTCAACGGCAATCATGGAGACTTTCGACATGCCAATAAACCATAGGTTTAATGATAATTCTAGAAGAGGAAAGAAATACCAACCATTCAATGGCTAGCTTTCTTTGACTAATATTCTGAGACTTCAGAATGAAATAATTACTTTCAAATAATCTCTCTTAAGGACAAAAACCAAAAATGTAACTACTTGCCCTGGAACTTTCTGAAACCTTCTCTCTCCCTCTCTCTTTCTCCCATCAACTTTATTATTACCACCCGCTTACATGCCTTTTATCTTTTTCTATTTCATCTAACTTCTTTAAAAAACTACCCTCTTCTTAGTTTTCCCCAACTCAGGTGAAGAAAAAGCACATTATACAGTGCACCCTTAAAATTGCTCTATCAGGGTTCAGAGAGGACTGGAATTAGATATCTTCCAAAAATTCAGGAAAACAGACAGAAATCTGCTATAAAATTCAGTGTTGTTAGGTATTTATTGTCCCAGACTTTGAGTTTTGTGTCAACTATTTCACTTACTTTGTTTGCCCCTTAGATGGGGAAAATGCTTCAAAGCCGTAGGACTAGAGTGCCCAAGAGGATTTGAATAGTCTGGCTGTGCATGATTACAAAAAAAGGCCTTTAAGAGGCAAAAAATGTAGGAAATGTTTTTCATTTCCCCTAAAAGTTGTTTAGACAAAGATTAAGAATTGTAAGCAAAAGAAAAACAGAAATCTATGGCATTTAAAAAGCACATGCCATGCTGACCCAACAGCTTAGGTAAAGGGAGCCTTGTCTTGACTTTCTGTAAAATTTTTTGGCCTCAGACATGAAATTAGAGACTTAGGGAAAGAAAAAAAAAAAACAAAAAAAGTTGACTCCAGAATGGTGATGAAGTCTCAGTGTAGCCACAGTACCCGTCTCTGCTGCCTCTCAACAAGCCCTGCTCTAGGCAGAGGGTCAGGCTGAGTGGGGTCCTTGGGGTGAACCAGGGCATCTTTCAGGACTTGGAAGAGCATTGGTGTGGCGGGTCCCCAGAGGGATGTTTGCTGGAGGAGCTGAGGCTGAAGAAAGGCAGTGATGCAGATTGGTTGGACTGTGTTCAGTTGTTTGCTTATCTACTCTTGTTTGCATGTACAGAGCTCTGGTGCAATAAGCAGATCATCCTAGACCCAGTTCAGTCTGCAGAAAGCTAGCTATCTGGAGATAAAGGGGGATCAGAATGAGGGGCATGAGAGAGAGAAGAAGAAGAAGAAGAGATGGGGAGGGGAGAGAGAGAAGAATTAAGAGAAAATAGAGGAGGAAGAGAAAGAGGTAGGAAGGGAAGAAAGGAAGGACACTAAATGAAACCAGGCCCCAATCAGATTGAAAAGCTAAATCTAACGTTTAGAAGATTGAAATGACAGTTTAAGAACAAGGTGGCTGGGCGCAGTGGCTCAGGCCTGTAATCTCAGCTCTTTGGGAGGCTGAGGCGGGTGGATCACCTGAGGTCAGGAGTTCGAGGCCAGCCTGGCCAAAATGGTGAAATCCCATCTCTATTAAAAATACAAAAATCAGCTGGGCGTGGTGGCATGCACCTGTAATCTCAACTACTCGTGAAGCTGAGGCAGGAGAATCACCTGAACCCAAGAGGCAGAGGTTGCAGTGAGCCGAGATGGCGCCATTGCACTCCAGCCTTGGTGACAACAGTGAAACTCCATCTCCAACCAAAAAAAAAAAAAAAAAAAAGATGAACCAGATTAAGCTGCATCCTTCCTGGCTAATTTATTTCTGAGAGTAGAAAGGGCCTGGAAATGCCTGGGCAACTTCTCTCTGCAAAGTCCATTTCTTCTTCACATTGTAGACAGGTGTCTCCTGCACACTGGAGCCATCATGGTGGGGCAGGGACTATTCTGTACTGACAGCTCCATCTCAAAATAATCTGTCACAAGCCACCTCTCCCTGACTTTCTGCCTTCAGAATGCAGCCCCTGCTGTGCCCTGCCTGTGATGTGTTCACCTAGCTCTCACTATGGGGGAATGGGAGCTGTCTGCCTGCATCAGAAAGTAGAATTTAACCAGTGGAACTTAATAAATGCCCCAGCCACTGCTGCTGATCTCTCTGTTAGAACCTGCAGCCATCCTGCTGTGCTGGGAGCACTTTGCAGGGCCAGCTGTGCCTTTGTAAATGTCTCTCTGGTGGTGTCTTGGAGGAGTGTTCTTGCTTGCCTTGGCACCATAATATGGAGACATACTGGTAGGCAAGGAACTAGAATCAACATGGGAAATTAAGGGATGGGTCCTCCGTTGCTAAGGCAGAATTGAAAGTCGTTGTGCACAATGTTTGGAAAAGTAAATTTTGTATCTGCTTTTTATCAAGCTTGCTGGAAGGTCATATATTAAAGTGGCTAAGAGTATGAGCCGTGAAGCCAGACTTGGCTTAAAATCTGGCTTCAACACGTACTAATGGAATGGTTTCAGGTAAATTACTTAACATCTCTAAGTCTCAGTTTCCCCTCTTGTAAAATGGGAATGACTATAGTTCCTACTTACAATGTTGTGAGAACTAAATGAGCTAATACTTATAAAGTCCTTAGCATCATGGCTGGTACATCCTGAACATTTGGTAAATGTGGGTTCTTATTATTGCTATTATTAGTGAGCCCTCTTAAATTATGTCCTGCAGGACAGATGCACGACACAACTCCAGGGGGTGCCATCACATTGACCTCAATGTGGTCCATTCTAGTTGCGCTTTGGAGTTGTGCAATGAGCTTACAGGTTCCTGCTTGCCCCAGCCCTGCTTATTCGCTGGGGTGTTCTTGGAAACTCACTTGGGAATCCTGTGCTCTCCCCGTGCGGGGCTGGGGCTTATAAATCTCCCTCCATCTTTAGTGCCTTATCCCAGCCATAGCCCTGCCCCCTGATGTCCCTGTTGCCCCTTTAAGCTCTTCCACCTTCACTTCTGATCTCTCTAACTAGCTGGGACTACACTGCTGACTTTCTTAGAATCAAGGACCAAAGCAAGAAAGGGAAGAGGTCAGTCACAAAAATCAAGTGAATGTAAAGGAACGGTATCTCTAATTTCATAGCAAAAGTGACATTTAAATTGCACTTTGATCCAGCTAAGTACATCTTTCTATGGGAGCCCTGAGTGACAGAGTAGATGGTAGCTTTCAGTTTTCTCCATGGAAAATGCAGATTCTAGGGTCAGAAAATGGCTTCTCATAATAATATAATAAATGGCTTCTCTGGCCTCTAGAAGCCAAAGCTGCCTCATTGATGGAATCTAAAATACTACCAGGGAGACAGTGAAGGAGAAGATGACTAAAAAGTTATGTAGTGCCTCTGCTCCTTCCAGGTGTTCGACAGTTCTCCCCTGGGTCACATCAGACTGGCAGAGATTTGGGGTTTTGGAACCACAGGATATTAGATTCCTGCAGAATTTGCTTTGTCTCTATTGTGTTTGGTCTGATGCCATCAACACATGGGGTTTAGGAAATGAGGACCAGCCACAGGTTGCTTGCCAGTGAGTCCACTGTAGGCCTAGGATAATGATGCTGGTCTTCACAGCATGTTGGCTTATACTTCTGAGGATCTGGAGGGACACAACTCTTTGTCCCAGTGCCAGGTGTGGTTGAACATCAGGCTGCTCTGCCTTTTCCTTGTGGAGGTACTTATTAGGGACCTACTGTGGACCAGGAGGTCATGTGGGTACCAGAGTAGGTAAACAAAAGACATAGTCTTTGTCCTTCATGGTGCTTCGTGTCTATGGGGAATACAAATATGTAAATAGTTAATTACAAATATGATAACAACTAAAGAACATTTTGATTTGGCTTCCAGGAAGCTCAAGTTGGGCACAGTGGCTCACACCTGGAATCACAGCACATTGGGAGTCTGAGGTAGGAGGATCACTTGAGGCCAGGAGTTTGAGACCAGCCTGGGCAACATAACAAGACCCTGTCTCTACAAAAAATGTTTAAAAAGTAGCCAGTCATGGTAGTGTGTGACTGTGGTCCCAGCTACTCAGGAGGCTGAAGTGGGGAATTGCTTGAGGCTGCAAGGCTGCAGTGAGCCATGATCATATACCACTGTACTCTAGCCTGGGTGACAAAGTAAGACCCTGCCTCAGAAAAAAAAAAGAAAAGAAAAAGAAAAAAAAAAAAGCCCAAAACCAGACAAACGGAGATCTAAATTTGTGGCAAGTCTGTAAGTCATTAGTGACTGCATATTTAGCTATATTTATGGTAACATGTCATATTCCCACCCTGTTATAACTTTCTTCTTTCATTTTAAATTTAAGCTATCTTGTAAGCTTTCTTAAATCTTATTTGGAATAAAGCAAGCTATGCATTTAAAAATAAATATATAGAAACCTAGTGAAAGCCATTCGATAGGAGTGGCTCTAATTTTGCCTGCCTTTTGTCCCATTGGACAGATTAAAGGCTAGGATGCAATATTTTCTCTTCTGAAAGCTAGGTGGTGTGATTCCTATGATCCATCCAGCACTATTGGGTAGTGGCTCGATACTAATCTGGGAGAGAGAGCATATGTCTGTGCTGTTCATCACTCATTTCTCTGTATCAAGTACAAGTTTGGTATATAATA
Source organism: Chlorocebus sabaeus (assembly GCF_047675955.1). Taxonomy (NCBI): domain Eukaryota; kingdom Metazoa; phylum Chordata; class Mammalia; order Primates; family Cercopithecidae; genus Chlorocebus; species Chlorocebus sabaeus. The sequence continues at coordinate 138,108,755 of NC_132911.1, read as the reverse complement.
GCTGCTCCACAGTTGTCTGTCGAATGTTCAAGGAAACAATGGTGTTATTTAGGACATCATAATTTATAATGTACTTTTCTCTCCTTCTTTAATCCTAACAGTTACTCCTATAAAGTCTGTATTAGGATAATGCTAGCTGCTATAACATATAGATCCCAAACCATATAGTGGCTCAAATACAATAGAAGCTTATCTCTTGTTCCTGGTTGGTGGTTGGCTTTATTTCTTTTGGAGACTTGGGGCCCAGGCTCTTTTGTCTTCTAGAGTGTTGCCATCATTTGCATCAAGGTTGTGGATAGGGGAAAGAGAGAAAGCCTCCTCTTCTAAGCCTTGACCTGAGCACGAACACATTGCTTCTGCTTCTATCCTTTAGTGAGAATTAGCCTTATGGCTACATGTAAGGGTAAGGGCTCATGGATAGGATGTTGGGAAGTAAAGGGCTGGAATGATAATCTGCTTTCCAGAGACAATGCTGTCTTCCACAAGGATGAATATATTTCAGTGTGGAGTTAGCCATCTCTGCCACAGGCTTAAGGGCCTAAAGTGCCCATTTTGTATATTAGAAAAATAACTAAACAAGTCTGGAAATTCCCAAATCAGAGGGATGGTTTCCTTCTTCCTCAAACTGAGGACCAGCAGGACTCTGACACCTAACAGGACAAATCAAGTCCAGATTATAAAGAATTGCCTCTTCTTAGCCACAGGGAGATTCTGTCCTGTTGCTTATGCAAAGGCTAAAGAAAATAGTACCTGTGGCTCTCCACATGTCCAAGTCATTTCTCTCTTCAGGACAAACTTCCTTGATGTTTCTCTTCTCTCTGCCTTGATGTTGCTGCTGGAACACCTGCCTGAGCTTTCAACACTCTGTACGAACATACCCTACACTTTTCTGCTATTACTCCTCATGGATCCCTTCTGTCAAATTTCATCTTTCTCCTTGACATGATTTGCCTGTGTCCCCACCCAAATCTCATCTTGAATTCCCATGTGTTGTGGGAGGGACCTGGTGGGTAGTAATTGAATCACGGGGGCAGGTCTTTATTGTGTTCTTCTTGTGATAGTAAGTCTCGTGAGATCTGATGGTTTTAAAAATGGTAGTTTTTCTGCTCAAGGTCTTTCTCTTTGGCTACTGCCATCCACATAAGATGTGACTTGCTCCTCCTTTTCTCCTGCCATGATTGTGAGGCCTCCCCAGCCATGTGGAACTGTAAGTGCAATAAACCTCTTTCTTTTGCAAAGTGCCCAGTCTTGGGTAGGTCTTTATAAACATTGTGAAAATGGACTAATTACACTCCCTTCCTGCTCCTTTGTCACTGTCCACATGTACCTTCTCTAAGAAGCTACTCTGATTTTACAAGTTAGAATAAATTATTCCAGCCCTTCTTATTCATCTAGCGATTTGACTTAAATGTCTATTCTTCTGTTGTCCTAACAGATTGTAAACTTCGTAGGGGTAAGGGGTGGGGAATGTCCCAGTTAAAATACTTTGGATGGCCCTTCACATACACCATCTGCTTCCCATTTAGGGCTGATTGCCTTGGGCATTGCTCCATTTGAGCGGGTCCACTCAGCTGTTTACTTGTGGGGCGTAAATTGATCAGGTGTGACTGAATGGATCAGCTGCTTGGCTAAATGGACCCTTCCTTTCCATTCATTAGAGGGTTTGATATGATTGTGGACAAATGCAGCCTGTGTCCCAGCTCTGTGCTCCTCCAAGTTGATTGTGCTTGCAGATCACGTGGGGATCTCGTTAAGATGCAGACTCCGATGTAGTCGACTCTGGAGCAGGAGCTGCGATTGTGCATGCCTAACAATCTCCCAGGTGTTGCAGATCACCGTTTGTGTAGCAAGGACCTTGTGTTTTGTGAAGAATTGGCTTTGAAATAATTCAAAAGTTGCTCTTTCAATGTGACCCACTCTTTTCTTTCCTGATAGTTTTTAATCTCAGCTGCTTTTGCTAGAGATGCACGTATCTGGCTAAAAAGGAGAAAATTCAGTTCATCTTTTTTTTTGTTTTATTATCCTTCTGCAGTGCTCACATAATAGACTAGCAACAATAACAACGGTTATAATAATGGACAAGATTTATTAATCACTTATTATGCAGCAAGCTTGTGTTCGCTTATACTAGCCTTGTGGCAACACTATTGGTTACTATTCCCACTTTGCACCTAAGGAACCCGAATTTAGGAAGCTTAGGAAAATTTCTGAGGAACACATAGTAAGTGTCAGAGCTGGAATTTGAGTATAATTGTTTCGGATTTGAGGGAACTGAGCACTTGTAACTGTTCTCTCCTGCCTCAGTTGTCCCACCTCTTCTGCAGACGTTTGATTTATTCCATTCTGTATGCTCTCTTATGTGTGCATGTGCACACACGCGCGCACACACACACATGCACAGAGCAAACACTTAGACAGATGCCTTGGTCCCTACAGATGCTTGGTGTCAAGGTAGAATAACTATCTGGATAAATAATTCTTCTCTGCCAGATGCCATGCGTCCTCTTCCTCCCTCTCTGTTGTGATTACAAACTGTGTTTCTCTTGAATGGCTCCCTGCAGACGTTATGGACCTTTCTCACCTTCACTCAACAAGGTTATGGACCTTTCTCACCTTCACTCATCAAGGTTCAGAAACTCACTGGTCGAGTTACCCAGAGTTAATTGCCTCGTGGGGAGATTCTCTCCTGCTTGGACATCCCCACGCGCTAAATCACACTTGGAGTTCCTATTTCATCGGGGATTTTTTTTTTTTTTACCTGGGTTGGTGTCATTCAACATTAAATCATCTCTCCTCAGGAGTAAAGGTTAGTTTTTCTCACATTTAATTTATAGTCCCAAGTAGGAAATAAAAGCACCATGATGGGTTTTATTACTTGCCTTGCTAATAATTCTTCGGCTTGTTACCATTTTAAATTAAAATGATGATGACCGCAATACAAAGACAACAAAATAATGAGTATTACTAGTAAAAACATCAGCAAACCCCTTATATTCTGTTGTGTATGATTATTGACTCATTGACAATGTATATTCATATGTGTTGTTATAATTGTTGATGCTACTATTATTACTACTACTGTTTTTTAAGAACCCAGAGAAGCTGGCAGTTGTTGATCAGGCAGCTGCCCAGATGCAAATCTTGAGGAGTGGCAACATTAAGATCACACTGTTCAATCCCCATACTGGGCCGGATGAAATACTGTGATCTGGAGGTGAAAGACTCATCAGGCAAGCTTGTGTCTGAGTTCCAATTCTGCCACTTACTGATTGAGTTTGGGTACAACATTGAACCTCTCTAAACTCAATTTCCACATCTCTCAAATGGATAAACACATAAGATTCTTTGCCTAGATGAAATAAATATAAGAAGTATAAGTAAATTGTGTAGAATATAGAAGCAATAAACAACAGCCGCCAATGTGACTGGCAGGTGGCTGTAAACCAGGCATTGCCCCCTCACCAGTGGATGGGGTGGAGAATCACTGTTTCCCCACTAGACTTGGATATCCACACAAATGCAAAGGTAACTTCAGCATCCCTGCATCACCTACTCTGCACACTTAGTTCTAAAGACTATCTTCAATGTTGGTATTGGAATGAATATCTGTCCTTTTAAACCACAGCATTTTAAAGGAGATTTTTGAGTCCCATAAAATTATTGTCAATTAGCCTTCCAGGATGGGGATGAGGAGTGAGCATCAATCCGTGTGTGTGGCGGGGAGCACCTTCAGTGGGCACACAGCTTCTCCCCGACTGACGCTCTTCCACCCCTCCAGCCTCATCCTGTTGTACTTCCTTTCACTCTCCACTCTGGCTACATTGCTCTGCTTGCCTTTCCACAGTGGTCCCGGCCACTTAATGCCCCTGTGCAGTTACTCACGGTGACTCATGCTTCTCTCCCTGCCTTTTGAAAAATCTCCTTAGCTCTTGATGTTCATCAGTGACAAAGGACAAGAGACCAAGCGTTTTCTCTTCTGTGAAGTCTTTCTTGAAATCTTCTTTATAAATGACCCCATTTTTCCTTTGGGCACCTTGTATCATGGCCCCTAGAAAAAGTTTTTGCTTTAATTTTCATATCTGACAATCTTCGGGGTTAGGTAATAATCTCCTTAAAAGAGACGCTGGGCCTTGTTCATCTCCGTAATTTAGCTCAGAGCCTGGGAGAAAGTAAGTGATTTGCCACAATTTGTTGAATAAATTGTAAATGATCCCAGCTAATAGCGGTGGATTCAAGTAAATCATTTAGGGGAGACAGGACCACAGGTTTTGCCAGGACACTAGCCCAAGAGGCTGGCGTTTGGGGTAGAGAGGTGCATTAAGGGCTATTTAGAGTATTGACCAGGGAGAGTGTGAAAGCAATCAGTCATGTGGGTAAGGCTGGATGGTGGAGGAGGAAGGAGAAACTGCTTCCCTCTGACATACCATGTGGATAGTTGGTGGGTGCCACTCATATCACCATTTTTTTTATTCCATATTCAAATCCATGATGAATAAACACAGTGCCTTGATAACCAATGGGGATCAAAATATCAAAGTAGTAAAGTTGCTGTAATTCCAAAAGTACAGGGCTTTGCTATAGACAGGCAGAGAAACACAGTAAACAAGTAGGCAGACACATATGCAAAATAAAAGCAAATGGTAACTACCGTGAAGGAAACAGGGCTTTGAAAAAAAAAAAAATCACACAGATTCACTTTAGATTGGAAAGACTTTGAAGTCATCCAAGAATATGATTTAAATTTCAGTCAGAAGATTGGAAGGAGACAAGCATGTGGATAGTAGCACAGAGTGCTTTATACCAGGAGTTCCCAAATCCCCAGCCATGGAAGGCTCACAGTGGGAGCTGAGCAGCGGGCAAGGGAGAGGAGCTTCATCTGCATTTTCAGCTGCTCCCCATCACTTGCATTAGAGCCTGATCAGCAGTGGCATTAGATGCTCTTAGGAGCACGAACCCTATTGTGAACTGTGTGTGCAAGGGATCTAGGTTGTGTGTTCCTTATGAGAATCTAATGCCTGATGATCTGTCACTGTCTCCCATCACCCCCAGATGGGACTATCTTGTTGCAGGAAAACAAGCTCAGGGCTCCCACTGAGTTTACATTATGGTGAGTCATATAATTATTTCATTATATATTACAATGTAATATTAATAGAAATAAAGTGCACAATAAATGTAATGAGCTTGAATAATCCTGAAACCACCCCCCTCTACACCCCCTACCCTTGTCCATGGAAAAATTGTCTTCCATGAAACTGGTCCCTGGTGCCAAAAAGGTTGGGGACGTCTGCTTTAGAGAAAGGAGACATCATGAACACAGGTCATGAAGCAGTAAAGGGCATGGAATAGTCAAACAGTGGGCCATTGTGCAGAGACTGCAATTAGTCACGGGCACATCATCTGATAGTGTCTTTGCTGCAAATCTGTGTATTCACTTTGTATTGCTACTGTAACAAATTACCATTGATTTAGTAGCTTAATGCAACACAAAATGTATTTCCTTGTCTGTCTGGAGGTCAGAACTCTGAAATCAGTTTCACTGGGCTGCAATTAAGCATCAGCAGGGCTGGTTCCTTCTGGAGGTTTTGGGGGAGAATCAGTTTCCATGCCTTTTTGAGCTTCTGGTGGCTTCCCACATGTTTCAGCCCATGGCCCCCTCCTCCAGCCTCAAAGCTTGCTTCTGTTATCACCTTACCTTCTTTTCTGTAGCCAAGTCTCCCTCTTTCTCTTTCTTATAAGGAAATTTAGGATTATGTTTAGAGCCCACCCAGGTAATTCAGGATAATCCCCTACCTCGAGATTATTAATTTAGTCACATCTACAAAGTCACTTTTTCCGTATAAACTCACATTCACAGGTTCTAGGGATTAGGGTGTAGATGTCCTTAGAAGACCCTTGTTCAGCCCATCACATTCTGATTCCGGCCATGGCTTCTGTTATACTTCCTGTGGGCTTTAATTTACTTCTTCTCGTGGACAGGGTCTTACCTTAAGCGTCTGTGCCATGTGCCTTTTCTTTCTGTTCTGAAGTTCTCCAACACCCAGCACAGAATTCAGGTGCAGCTCACAAGAGCAGAGAGAGCTAAGAAACTCTCAGGCACCTTTAACCAAGGGAGGTGGAAGCTGAGGGATACATGCTGCCCTGTGTCCATCCTTGGACAGAAAATTCTGAGAGCCATTCTTTGTGTTGAGCAATCGTAGAGAGACCCAGCCCCAGTTTTCCATAGCAGTGTTGGCTTGGATAATTGACCCTTCTGTTGATCTTTCTTTTTATCCTGTTTCACTCTCCCCCAGTCTTGCTTGCTTGCTCCATGGTAACACTTCCAGAATCATCCACCTACACACAAGTCCTAGGTTCTGGCTCTGCTTTTGAGGACACTGGGAATTCCCCTAGAAGTGGACGCTCTGGATCACCCATTGGTGATGTTAAGTGGAGTGTAGATAATATCTAGCATGCTGTAATATCAGAATTACTAAAAATTTCAGCTGGAATGAATGAATACAGGTTGAAAGTAAACCACTATATTCTGATTAGGTAGTAACCCTAGTGCATGAATGCTATGGGGCAATGGTGATCATAAGGATTTAAAAGTTGGCTAGATTCTGTTGACTGCTTTGGAAGCTTTTAAAAATTAAAATGGTAGGCTCAGATCAGATATCAACTCATGGTGCAATGTAGAGTCAGAACGCTTCTATAGCATAATTTAAAGATACACTCAACTCCAGCAGCAGCAGGAAAGACTATGTAGAAAGTCAAGCCCAGGATTTACTTGTAACGGTGGCAGAGCTGCAAATGAGACTTCGGCACACATCCAATGTCAACGTCAGTGTCCTGATAAGGAACGGGTGATATCCTGAGAGATGAGATAGGGCATTTGAATGGAGTGTCTTAGTGTTATGGGTACCTAGATTCCTTTGAGTCTTCCAGGTTGTCAGAAGCAGTTCCTTTCTCTCTGGTAGAGGAAAGAAGCTTGCTCTTGACTAGACACCTATGAAGAGACTGGGAGGCAGATGAGTTGGAACATGTTTTCTGTTCCCCTCAAGGTCTGTGCCATTTCTTCTTGTTATCTTCATATCAATAAATAGAGGCAGGCCTCAGTAGAGTCTAAACAGGGAATGCAGTGCCTGCTCTTGGAGGAAACCACTTAGTTACTGTGGTTTTGCAGAATCTGGATCATACGCATGTGCTGGAACCACAGCAATACAAACAAGGATGGTTCTGGAGTGCACATGGCTGGATAGGAGGAAATTTATTAATAAAGGAGCATTCTCCTATTATTCAAGATTTAACGTCCTGGCAAAGACACCTTGGAGTCAATCCTAATCTTCTATTGGGATGACTTCCTGAGACTTGGAAACAATGATGGTTTAATGAGATGGAAATGACAGAACAATCTTAGCAGAGAAATAAGGAGGGAGTCAGACGCTTGAAGGGATGGGAATAATAGGCTGGATTTTTTATTTGAGTCCAGAGAGCACACTGTATAATTATGTTCCCTGGGAAGGTGCATAGGCCAATAAGGAATCCACCATACACTGCTTAGGGTGGAAGAGAGTCTTTGAAAAGCTCAGTGTTATTTATGGTTTCACATTGGATGACAATGCTTTTGAACTGGGCAAAATAGTTTCTAGACTAACTGATGCCTGGTGTCAGTCCTTAGCCAGCAGAATTAGGAGGACATGATTACTATATGGGCACAGCAAGGCCAGAGGGACAACCAGGTAGCCCTGGACTTTTACAGGATCTAAATCAGTGGCTGATAGACCATGATGTTCCAAGGAGCAATAGAGATGTGCAGGTAACCTGTGAAGGCGTAACTTGGCTTACGTAACTGGAAAAAATCAAAAGCTGATGAAGGGGGAGCTGAAGCCAGTCATTGCAATGTAAAGATGGCGGTCTGTCACCCAGTTTCCAGCTCTGAAATAGTTCTCATACCCTGAGCCCATTGTTTGAAGGGAAGATAGCATTTCCTCAAGGAAGAAACCTGCAAAACTGCAGCAAGCAAATGTAGTAGCAATTGCCCACAGTGTTTTTCCAAATAAATTGAGGCCATTTACCAGGGGAAACATATGCTGCAGAAACAAGACCTTTCAAATTCCCTACCACTGGCTGACAGAAGAGGCAAGACATGGCTCACCTATTTAATAGATGCACCAGCAAGAAAGAGTGTGAAAGATGAGGATGTGAACTAAAAATATGACTGCCATACTGCAGCCCCACTCATGGGTGGCACTAAATGATGATGGAAGAGTCACCCTCCAAGCAGGCAGAGCTGCAGTGGCGCACTTGGTCATTGACACTGGGTGGCGGGAGAGGGAGCTGAGATAAAAAATAGACTCAGACACATAACTAGATGGTCAGGGACCCAGATGGAGGAAGATTAGGAGAACAGGCACCAGGGAACCTGGGGAAGAGGCTTGAGAAGAGTCTCTTGGAGGCATGTATCAAACGTGAGAATCTTTGTGTTTCCTTTTAATGCCTGCTTGAGGGCATCCACAGCAATGACCTCAATAGCAAGTGGACCAGAGACTTTTCTGTGTATTCCAGTATCTCTTCTCAGCTGCTTCAGTGCCTTTAACATCAAATAGACTGTGTATTTTGTTTACTGTCTCTCCAGAATATAGGCTATGTAAGGTCAGGGCTTTTGTCCGTTTTGTTGTTACTGTTATTCTTATTAACTAGAACAGACCCAGACGCACACTAGATGCTTAATTAATATTTGTGAACAAAAATGAATACAATATGCATGCATCATTTTCTGTACATATCTGAAATGTTTCTTAGGATGGATTCCTAGAAGTGTATCTGATAATATATTATTTTAAAGTATAAATTTTATTTTAATAAATTGATGTTAATTGGTACATGTTTACCTGGGTATTAAAATTTTTAAGAACTTGTTACATATTGCATGATTGCTTCTGTACTGATTTGTACTTCTACCAGAGTTTCTAACTCAATAGCACTGATTTATAAATATTTTCCAGCTGGATAGGTGGAAAAATGCCCCCATATTTTGCTATTATTTGTGAAATTTAACATTAGCAATTTGATTTTCTTCTCTCTGTTAATATTTTTATTCATTTTCTAATTAAAGATTCATCCATTTTAATGTATTTTTTAAAATAACATTAAACTCTTGTGTGGGGAATTTATGAGGTACGTTTTGTTCAGTTTTATTACTGTCCTTTAAATTTTGTGGACATTTCTGTTCTATAGATGTTTATTTATATCTTAAGATAGCATATCCTTCAGTGTTCTAATTTGTGGTTGCTTCCATTGCCTTTATACTAAGAAAGTTTATCTTCTTCTGTAGGGCAATAAATATTCTTATGTTTGTACCTACTTTCTTTATACGTCCAAATCATTAATCTAAACAGGATTTATTTTGCTGTCTGGTGATGAGAATCTAAATTCGATGTACTTTTAAAGAAAAAGCCATTTTTTATGCTATGTCTTGAATAATCCATTGATCCTTGATATGGTTTGGCTCTGTGCCCCCACCCAAATTTCATCTTAGATTGTACTCCCATAATTCCCATGTGTTGTGGGAGGGACCTGGTGGGAGATAATTTAATCAGGGGACAGTTCTTTCTCGTGCTGTTCTCGTGATAGTAAATAAGTCCCATAAGATCTGATGGTTTCATAAGGTGCAGTTTCCCTCCACAAGCTCTCTTCACCTGTCGCCATCCACGTAAGAAGTGACTTGTTCTTCCTTACCTTCCATCATGATTGTGAGGCTTCCCCAGCCATATGGAACTGTAAGTCCAGTTAAATCTCTTTCTTTTGTAAATTACCCAATCTCATGTATGTCTTTATCAGCAGCATGAAAACGGACTAATACAAGACCTGTTTAATTGTTATTCATCCTTTATATTAATTCTTGTGTGTGTGTGTGTATGTGTCTGTTTCTTATCTATGTGCTGCTTCACTGATATTGCTGTCTATCCCAGAGTCATTAGTTGCTAATTGACTTAAAAATGGCTTTACTGAGATATAAGTCATATGCCATAAAATTTATCCTTTTAAAATGTACAATGTAGTTATTTTGCTGTGCAACCATCACCACTATCTAATTTTAGAGCATTTTTATCACCCCAAAAAGAAACCCTAACCTATTTACAGTTATTGCCTATTTCCCCCACCCACTAGCTCTTGATGGAGGCACTAATCTCCTTTCCATCTCTGAGAATTTGCCTATTTGGGCCATTTTATGTAAATGGAATCATGCACTAATTTTTGTGTCAGGATTCTTTCACTTAACATAATGTTTCAAGGTTCATTCATGTTGTATCATGTATCTTCCATTCCTTTTTATGGCTGGATAATATTCTATTGGTTGTTTCTTCTTTTTTCTTCTGGAATTAGCACTACTCATAATTTAAAGCTTTGTCTTACACATCAACTTTCATTTTAATTTCTTATTTCTTTTTCTGTCTTTTCTGAGATGAAAGCTGTAGGTTGTTCTCTACATTGCTTAATTTCTTGCGGTGTTATATCTGTTTTACTCTCTTGCATTACTGGTTTTAATAATTATTATATTTTTAGTCTCATTGCAGTTTTTCCTTATGGGAGTCAATTGTCTTTTCTAGTACTCTTTTTAATGGCTTCTTGTTTGTCTTTTAAAAAGTGTTTTGCATATTACTGAGAAACTAAGCAAATGTTTATCAATTCATATTTTGTTGCACTGAGAAATAAATGCCACAAAACTCAGTGTCATATAACAGCATATTATTACTTCTTACTCTTTGCTAAGTTTATTGGATGATTCTTCTGCTCCAGGTTGGCTTGGCTGGGTGCAGGTGGTCTAGGTTTGCCTCACACAATTGTCTGCCAGTTGACAGGAATGCTATTCTTGGGGGCCTCAGCTGAGACATGTCTTATACTAAGGTAAGCTAGCCCAGACTTCTGCATATGGCAATCCCAAGGTTCCATAGAGCAGCAAGAGAAGACAAGCACACATACACAAATACTTTTTAAGACTTGGCTTGCATCACATTTGCTAATGTCTCATTAGTCAAGACTAAGTCCAAAGCTAACCCAGAATTTAGTATGGAAAAGAACTACCAAAGGGTGTAAAATAGAGAGTGCAAAATAATATGGGTTCATGTTTACAAACTTCATGTATTGAATATTTCTTTGTTTCTTACAATAAATAACTTTCAGAGACATGCTTTTCCTCCAACTCATTGGATTAATACTTTCATGATATTCTTCTTGAGTGTTCTTTTCATATTGGTTTTGAATGTTTGGTAGTTTTTTGGTTTTGGGTTTTTTTTTGTAAGAGAGAGCTTTCTGAACATAGTGTTTACCTCCATTTCACCTTAGTCTTGTTCACTTTATCATCAAAGGGCGGTAGATAGCAGGCATGAAGCATGGTCTTCTCCCCTCCTTTTTTTTGGTCCCTTGACTGCCTGATAGTGGCTCTGCTGCTCTACTTTATATGACAATACATAAGTAGGTGCCAATTATAATATCAATTAAGTTTCACATGGAATTAATATAAATTCCATAAGTCCTCTGTGAATAGTTGACTGCTATCTTTGGCTTTAAAAGGGGCTTTGGTAAATAGTGAAAGCAACCCTAAGCAAAAAGAGCAAAGCTGGAGGCATCACATTACCTGAATTTAAATTATACTACAAGGCTATAATAACCAAAATGGCATGGTGCTTGTATAAAAATAGACACATAGATAAATGAAGCAGAATGGAAAACCCAGAAATAAAGCCACATACCTACAACCAACTGGTCTTCAACAAAGTCAACAGAAATATACACTGGGGAAAGGACATCCTAGTCACTAGAAGTTTTTCGTTCAATTTGACCTTGGAGAATCTGATGATTATGTGTCTTGGGGTTGATCTTCTCATGGAGTATCTTACTGGGGTTCTCTAGATTTCCTGAGTTTGAATGTTGGCCTGTCTTGTTAGGTTGGGGAATTTCTCCTGGATGATATCCAGAAGTATGTTTTCCAACTTGGTTCCATTCTCCCCATCTCTTTCAGGTACCCCAATCAGTTGTAGGTTCAGTCTTTTAAAATAATCCCATAGATTTCTGAGACTTTGTTCATTCCTTTTCATTCTTTTTCTCTAATTTGTCTGCCTGTCGTATTTCAGCAAGATAGTCTTCAAGTTCTGGCTAAGCGCCTGGTGGGAGGGGTGGCTGTGGTCTCCAGGGATCAGCAGACTTAGTCTTTTCCTCTGCTGGCTCTGAGGAATCCAGGCAGCCCAGATGAGTGGGATTCTACCCAGCACAGTACATCCCCACTGCCCAGGGGGCAGACACACTGCTTTGTTAAGCAGGTCATGGATCTCAAACTTACTGACTGGGTGAGAACCCCCAACTGGGGTTGCCAGACACCTTATACAGGAGTATTCCTGCTGGCATCAGTTTGGTGTCCCTCTGGGAAGGAGCAGGCAGTCATCTTTGCTGTTCTGCAGCTTCCACTGGTGACACCTCCAAGTGCAGGAGGGACCTAGATGAATAGGATCTGGAGTGGACCCTGTGCAAACCACAGCATCCCTATGGAAAAGAGGCCTGTCTGTCAAAAGAAAAGCAGAAAGCAACAACAACAACAACAGCATCAACAAAAAGGTCCCCACAAAAACCCTATACAAAGGCCAGCAGCCTCAAAGATTAAAGCTCGACAAGCTCATAAAGATGAAAAAGAATAAATGAAAAAATGCTGAAAACTCAAAAAGCTAGAGTGCCTCTTCTCCTCCAAGTGATTGCAACACCTCTCCAGCAAGAGCACAGAATTGGGTGGAGGCTGAGATGGATGAATTGACAGAAGTAGGTTTCAGAAGGTGGGTAATAATGAACTTTGCTGAGCTAAAGGGGCATGTTCTAACCCAATGCAAAGAAGGTAACAACCATGATAAAACATTACAGGAGCTGTTAACCAGAATAATCAGTTTAGAGAGTAGCATAAATGACTTAATGGAACTGAAAAACACAACACAAGAACTTCACAATGCTAGTATCAATGGCTGAATTGACCAAGTGGAGGAAAGAATTTCAGAACTTGAAGACAATATTGCTGAAATAAGACAGGCAGACAAGAATAGAGAAAAAGGAATGAAAAGGAATGAACAAAGCCTCTGAGAACGATGGAATTATGTAAAAAGACGGAATCTATGACTGGGGTACCTGAAAGAGATTGGGAGAATGGAACCAAGTTGGCAAACATACTTCAGTATATCATCAGGGAGAAATTCCCCAACCTAACAAGATAGGCCAACATTCAAATTCAGGAAATCTAGAGAACCCCAGTAAGGTACTCCATGAGAAGATCAACCCCAAGACACATAATCATCAGATCCTCCAAGGTCAAAATGAAGGAAAAATCATTTTATTAAGGGCAACTAGAGACAAAGGCCAGGTCACCCACAAAGGGAAGCCCATCAGACTAATAGCAGACCACTCAGCAGAAACTCTACAAGCCAGAAAAGGTTGGGAGCTAATATTCAACATTCTTAAAGAAAAGAATTTGCAATCTAGAATTTCATATCTGGACAAACTAAGGTTCATAAATGAAGGAGAAATAACATCCTTTTTACACAAGAAAATACTGAGGGAATTAATCATCACCAGGCCTGCCTTGCAAGAGCTCCTGAAGGAATCACTAAATAGGGAAAAGAAAAACTGATACCAGCCACTACAAAAACACACTGAAGTACAAAGACCAATGACACTGTGAAGAGATTGCATCAACTAGTGTGCAAAATAACCAGCTAGCTTCATGATGACAGGATCAAGTTCACATGTAATGGTATTAATCTTAAATGTAAATGAGCTAAATGCCCCAATTAAAAGACACAGAATGGCAAGCTGGATAAAGAGTCAAGACCCATTGATGTGCTGTATTCAAAGGTCCCATCTCACATGCAAAGACATACACAGACTCAAAATAAAGGGATGGAGGAAAATTTACCAAGCAAATGGAAAGCAGAATAAAGCAGGGGTTGCAATCTTAGTCTCTGACAAACTAGACATTAAACCAATAAAAATAAAAAAAGATGAAGCACATTACATAATGGTAAAGGGATCAATGCAACAAGAAGAGCTAATGATCCTAAATATATATGCACCCAATAGAGCAGCACCCAGATTTATAAACAAGTTCTTAGAGACCTACAAAGAAACTTAGACTCCCACATAATAATAGTGGGCAACTTCAATACCCAATTGTTAATATTACACAGATTGAGACAGAAAATTAACAGGATATTCAGGACTTGAACTCAGCTCTGCATCAAGGGGACCTGATAGATATCTGCAGAATTCTCCAACCAAAAACAACAGGATATACATTCTTCTCAGTGCCATATGGCATTTACTCTAAAATCAATCACATAATTGGAAGTAAAACACGCCTCAGCAAATGCAAAAGAACTGAAATCATAACAAACAGTGCCAGACCAGAATCAAATTAGAATTCAAGATTAAAGAACCCACTGAAAACCACACAACCACATGGAAATTGAACAACCTGCTCCTGACTGACTCCTGGGTAAATAATGAAATTAAGGCAGAAATCAAGAAGTCCTTTGAAACCAATGAGAACAAAGAGACAACATACCAGAATTTCTGGGATGCAGCTAAAGCAGTGTTAAGAGAGAAATTTATAGCACTAACTGACCACGTCAAAAAGCTAGAAAGATCTCAAATCAATACCCTAACATTGCAACTAAAAGAACTAGTGAACCAAAAGCAAACAAACTCCCAAAGCTAGCAGAAAGCAAGAAATAACCACAATCAGAGTGAAACTGAAGGAGATAGAGACATGAAAAACTCTTCAAAAATCAATGTTTCCAGAAGCTTGTATTTTGAAAAAATTAATAAAATAGATATACCACTAGCTAGATTAATAAAGAACAAATAAGAGAAAATCAAATAGATACAATAAAAAATGTTAAAGAGGATATCACCACTGACCCCACAGAAGTACAAGCAACCATCAGAGAATACTATAAACACTTCTATTCAAATAAACTAGAAAATCTAGAAGAAATGAATAAATTCCTGGACATATACATCCTCCCAAGATTGAACCAAGAAGAAGCTGAATTCCTGAATAGACCCATAACGCGTCCTGATATTGAGGCACTAATAAATAGCCTACCAACCGAAAAAAGCCCAGGGCCAGATAGATTTACAGCTGAATTATATCAGAGCTACAAAGAGAAGTTGGTACCATTTCTTCTGAAACTATTCCAAACAATTGAAAAGGTTGGACTTCTCCCTAACTCATTTTATGAGGCCAGTGTCATCCTGATATCAAAACCTGGCAGAAATACAATAAAAAGAGAAAACTGAGGTCAATATCTTGATGAACCTTGATACAAAAATTCTCAATAAAATACTGGCAAACTGAATCCAGCAGCACATCCAAAAGCTTATTCACTATGATCAAGTTGGCTTTATCCCTGGGATGAAAGGTTGGTTCAACATATGTAAATCAATAAATGTAACTTGTAACATAAACAGAATGAAAGACAAAAACCACATGATTATCTCAATAGATGCAAAAAAAAAAAAAAAAAAAAAGGCTTCGATAACATTATCCCTTCACGTTAAAAGCTCTTAACAAACTAGGTATTAATGGAACATACTTCAAAA
This sequence comes from Chlorocebus sabaeus, assembly GCF_047675955.1. NCBI lineage: Eukaryota > Metazoa > Chordata > Mammalia > Primates > Cercopithecidae > Chlorocebus > Chlorocebus sabaeus. The sequence continues at coordinate 138,093,134 of NC_132911.1, read as the reverse complement.
TAATAGCCATTTATGGCAAACCCACAGCCAATATCATATTGAATGGGCAAAAGCTGGAAGCATTCCCCTTGAAAACAGGCACAAGACAAGGATGCCCTCTCTCACCACTCCTATTCAACATATTATTAGAAGTTCTAGCCAGAGCAATCAGGCAAGAGAAATAAATGAAGGATATTCAAATGGGAAGAGAGGAAGTCAAACTGTCTCTGTTTGCAGATGACATGTCTTATATCTAGAACACCCCATTGTCTCAGCTGAAAAGCTTCTTAAGCTGATAAGCAACTTCAGCAAAGTCTCAGGATACAAAATAAATGTGCAAAAATCATAAGCATTCCTATACACCAACAGTAGAGAAGCAAAGAGCCAAATCATGAATGAACTCACATTCACAACTGCCACAAAGAGAATAAAATACCTAGGAATACAGCTAACAAAGAAAGTGAAGGACCTCTTAAAGGAGAACTACAAACCACTACTCAAGGAAATGAGAGAAGACACAAACAAATGGAAAAACATTCCATGCTCATGGATAGGAAAAATCAATATCATGAAAATGGCCATACTTCCCAAAGTGATTTATAGATTCAATGCTATTTGCATTAAACTACCATTGAGATTCCTCACAGAATTAGAAAAAAACTACTTCACAATTCATATGGAATCAAAAAACGGGCCCATATAGTCAAGACAATCCTAAGCAACAAGAACAAAGCTGGAGGCATCAGCCTACCCAACTTCAAACTATACTACAAGGCTACAGTAACCAAAACAGCGTGGTACTAGTACAAAAACAGACACATAGACTAGTGGAACAGAATAGAGATGTCAGAAATAAGACTGCACATCTACAACCATCTGATCTTTGACAAACCTGACAAATACAAGCAATAGGGAAAGGATTTCCTATTTAATAAATGGTACTGGGAAAACTGTCTAGTCATATGCAGAACATTGAAACTGGACCCCTTCCTTACACCTTACATAAAAATTAACTCAAGATGGATTAAAGACTTAAATATAAAACGCAAACCTATGAAAACCCTAGAAGAAAACCTAGGCAATACCATTTAGGACATAGGCATGGGCAAAGATTTCATGATGAAAATGTCAAAAGCAATTGCAACAAAAGCAAAGGTTGACAAATGGGACCTAGTTAAACTAAAGAGCTTCTCCCCAGCAAAAGAAACTATCATCAGAGTGAACAGACATCCTACATAATGGAGGAAAATTTTTGCAATCTGTCTATCTGACAAAGGCCTAATATCCAGAATGCACAAGGAACTTAAAGAAATTTACAAGAAAAAACAACCCCATTAAAAAGTGGGCAAAGGAAATGAACAGACACTTCTCAAAAGAAGACATTTTTGTGGCCACACAAGCTTATGAAAAAAAAGCTCAGTATCACTGATCATTAGAGAAATGCAAATCAAAACCACAGTGAGATAACATCTCATACCAGTCAGAATGGTAATTATTAAAAAGTCAAGAAACAACAGATGCTGGCAAGACTGTGAAGAAATAGGAATGTTTTGACACTGTTGGTAGGAATGTAAATTAGTTTACCCATTGTGGAAGACAGTGTAATGATTCCTCAAAGACCTAGAACTAGAAATACCATTTGATCCAGCAATCCCATTACTGGATATACCCAAAGGAATATAAATCATTCTACTATAAAGATATATGCATTTGTAGGTTCATTGCAGCCCCATTCACAATAGCAAAGACAGGGAATCAACCCAAATGTCCATCAATGGTAGACTGGATAGAGAAAATGTGGTATATATATATACAATGGAATACTATGCAGTAATAAAAAGGAATGAGATCATGTCCTTTGCAGGGACATGGATGGAACTGGAAGCCATTATCCCCAGCAAGCTAACACAGGAATAGAAAACCAAACACCTCATATTCTCACTTATAAGTGGGAGCTGAACAATGATAACGCATGGACACAGGGAGGGAAACAACACACACTGGGGCCTGTTGGGGGTGGGTGCAGGGGAAGGGAGAGCATCAGGATAAATATCTAATGCATGCAAGGATTAATACCTAGGTGATGGGTTAATAGGTACAGCAAACCACCGTGACACATGATTACCTATATAACAAACCTGCACATCCTGCACATGTATCCTGGGACTTTAAATTAAATTTTTAAAAATTTGGTAAATTATCTAACATTTTAGTCATTTCCTTTATAGAAACCATTTGAATTAACTTTTCCCCTGATAAGATATTTCATGGAGAGTAAATCAGGTACTTGTGTGAATACGCTGTTTATTTGGAAGGCATCACAAAATTTTTACTCTGTTCTTTGTTTAATAAAGGAAATGTTGCTAGTTTCCTAGTTAAAGCTATCTTAATATAATTAAACATGCACCAAATGCAGCAATAGTTTAGTTATTCATTAAACACTTATCAGGTGCGTACAATCCACCAGGCATCATACCTACTGTCTTCTTGCTTAAAGTATCTTGGGGATATGATGTAATAAAAAACAGTTGTTCTCAGTGTTACTGTGTGTAGAATCAGCAGAGCTGCTTGGTAAAAGGCAGATTCTGAAGCCCCTCCATGAGATTCTGAAGCTCCTCCATGAGATTCTGAAGCTCCTCCGTGAGATTCTGATTCAGTAAGGTTGAGGATATGTTTATTACAAATATTCTGGTTGACTCTGATGTAGGTGGGCCATATCAGATCACGCTGTGAGAAATGCTGGGCTGGAGAAAAGAAAATCAGATGGCTGAATTCTAATCTAGGAATTACATTACTGTCACTTGTTACTTACTGGTTATATAACTTGTTTTATAATAGGCATCTGACACCTAATATCTGTTCAAGAAATATTTGTTGAGTAAATGAGCTTACCTCTGTTTCCTTATCTTCCTTCAATAGCAAGGTTTGGAAGAAAAACCTGCCATGAATGTTGTGTGTATTAAATTAAGTGGGATACAGCTTACCTTGATATATATTTGTGGCTCAAAAAATGTAACTCTTGGCTGAGCACAGTGGCTCACACCTGTAATCTCAGCACTTTGGGAGGCCCAGGCAGGCAGATCACTTGAGGCCAGGAGTTCAAGACCAGTCCGGTCAATGTGGCGTAACCATCTCTACTGAAAATACAAAAAGTAATCGGGTGTGGTGGCACATGACTGTAGTCCTAGCTACTCGGGAAGTTGAGGCAGGAGAATTGCTTGAACCCAGGAGGCGGAGATTGTGGCAACACAACAAGATTCTGTCTCCAAAAAAAAAAAAAAAGGTGACTTTTTCTCTGCTTGCTGCAAGTTACTTTCACAGCATATTTTGTTCAGAACAATCAATAATAGATTATTTCTAGAATAAAGCAGTGTCAAAAAAGCTGTGCATAGACTTTTGCCTTTCGAGATGATCAAAGATGACCTTTGTTACACAGACATACCAATAATGTATATTGTAACAAAGTAATCCAAAGTGAGATGTCACAATTAAGCTGCAGAAACCACCATCCCAAAGATAACGTATGTTGTTTAGTGTGATGATTATTCTTGGTAGAGTTAGGTATAAAAAGTACAATCTTTCCCCCATTATAGTTTGTATTTATTACTTTTAGGCCATGGTTTTATTTCTCTGCAAAATGTCATATATTCAACAAAATGGAATTTGTAGAGTAACTGATTAGGCAATAAAGCTACCTCCACTGTTAACGGCAACACACATCCTGGAAATATGAGCAAATTCCTGTTGGCTATAGTTTAAGATTAAGATACAATTTCTACAAATGGCAATTGGAAAATACACAAAAGTGTTAGTAAGGTATATTACATTGAGCTTCTCAGCATGAGGATATTCTAAAAATGTGAAGTATAAATATTTGAAAATGTTGTTATGATACAAAAAGCCTCTGGCAGAGTCTCTCTGATATTGCAGAAAGTTGATATATTTATATATATATATTTATTTATATATATTTATATATATATTTACATATATATATAACATATATATGTGTGTATATATATGTATCCATGCATTTCCATTCCTCCTTTATTCATGGATCCAGACATTTCTGTTTAGTTATAATCATCTGACATGAGATTTGGAAGGGAATTTACAGATCATCTAACCCAGGGATGACAGACATGAGGCATCATGCCCCCATTCCCCAGTCTGTGCTCATGGCAGACATTGTTAATCAAACTCACATTTCTTTCCAGGGCAGATTATCTGATCATGGATTCCTTCAACACAGGACTCCTGGAAGCCGTTACAGAGTAATTAAGTTTGATATGCAATGAAAGTTTGGCCATGCCTTATTTAGATCATAAAAGGTCACACAAATGTTAGTGACAGAATGAGATTTCAATTCTGGATCTGGCTCTTCCCACCGTGGGCAGCTTTCGTAGGCATATGGACACTGGGAGGGCATGGGCCAGTGAAGAGAACCTGAGGGAGGAGGATCCTTCCACGTTCCTAGCTTTGGCTCTCAATCTATTCTGCAGTGTGACTTCAGACAAATCACTTCATATTTCTGGGCCTATAACATTTCATGACTATGAAGTTAAGGATAATTATCTATCTCCTAGGGCTTTTATGAGCATCAAAGGAGGTAATGGATGTGAATGTGTCTTTCATGTTTTAATATAAGTGAATTTATGTGCTCACAATAAGACGCATCTTCCTAGAATTTTGAGGCAGCCATTTCTTTTCTAGGTTTCTGAGGAATTACTCTTTTAAGTGCCAAGTATTTTGCTTTAAGCATTTTAGATGAAAGTCTTCCTATAATGGGCTGCAGTTTACTGATCTTTTAGGTGGAATACAATAAACATAATTCGATCTTCTGAATGATTCACTGGCATTAAGAAAATTAACATTTATAAGATGATTCCCAAGAATGTACTTTGGCATGTAGGAATGTTGGTCTTCCTACTGACTGGGTCTGAATAGCTGTGGCTTTTCTGACTTCTTGTGTCTCTGCTTAATGAATTTGTTCAGCCTTCTCTTTTACTGTTAACTGGGATTTCTTTTTTTCTTGCAATCAGATGTCTTCTAGGAGTATCTCTCTCCCCTGAATTGCCTTTTCTACCTTGCTGTGGGTCAATTAAAGAGATAATTAACTTTTTGTAAAAAATTAAATCATGGTCATAATAACAACATTGATATGTCTATGGTACTTACCATATGCTAGGTCCCCTGCTAAGTGCTTTTGAAGGGTATTTTTTCCTCTGTGTCCCTACAATAATCCTATGAGGCAGGTCAAAATCTTGAAGTCATCCTCAACTTCACTCTTCATCTTACACACACATAATCATTCTTGTCGGTTCTACTCTCATAATATATCTGGAATCCAATTTCTTCCTACCATGCTCATAAGCACCACATTGTCCAAGCCACCATCAGTTCTCACGTGGCTGCCTACCTGGCCTCCCTGCTTCTGGGTTTCCCCCTTTAGTCTGTTATCAATATAGCAACCAGAGTGATCAGATGAGACATAAATCAGTTTATCTTACTCCCCTGCTCCAGTGCCTGTGAATGTCCTTCCCCTCTTACCCAGAGCACAGGGCAAAGTACTTAACATGGCCCCCTGAGTCCAGATGTCCTGCTCTCATTTCCTCTTTCGCCTCCCCTCCTGTGGTTTAATCACCATCATCCATATTTGCCTCTTTCTTGTACTTTAAACTCACCCATCTCATTTGGGCCTCAGGGCCTTTGCACGCAGTGTGGCCCCTGCTTGGAACACTGTTCCCCTAGGATTCCAATGGCCCACTCACTCCCTGCTATGCTTTAAATGTTTGTGTCCCACACAAATTCATATGTTGAAGTCTTAACCCCCAAGATGGTGGTACTAGAAGGGAGGTGATTAGGTTGTAAGTGTGCAGCCCCCATGAATGGGGTTAGTGCCCTTGTAAAAGAGGCCCATTAGAAATCCCCTGCCCCTTCATGTGAGGATATAGTGAGAAGGCACCATCTGTGAACCAGGAAGCAGCTCTCACCAGACACCAAATCTGCCAGTGCCTTGATCTTAGATGTCCAGCCTCCAAAACTGTCAGAAATAAATCTGTTATTTATAAGGCACATAGTCTAAGCTATTTCATTATAGCATCCAGAATAGACTAAGACACTGCCGTTTTCAGGTCTCTGCTCAAAAGCCTGCCTTGGCTATCCATAATCCCTATCCACCTTCCTTGCAGTGTTTCTCTCAATGCATCCACCATCTAACACACAATATATTACTGATCTATTTTGTTCATTGCCTCTATTCCTCTATTTGAACTTTGTTTTGTTCACTGCCAAATCTCTGAGGACTAGAACAGTGCTTGACACTTATTTGAAGCTTCAAATGAATGAATGAATGAATGAATGCATGTACCATTGTTATAAACACACAGAACAGGAAAGTGTGGCTTTGGCAGTAAACTGAAGAGGCAGAGTTGGGATTCGAAACTGACACCTATGGGCTCTAAGATATGTTTGAATTTTTTCAAGAGGGACAGTACATGGGCTGTGGATTGGGGTTCCTTTCTGGAGTCAAATGGACCACAGAAATGGGAATATCTGGTTAGTTCTGTATTTTCTGTGCAAAGTGGAATTTTTTCCCTCTTTTGATTTTTAGAATTTCAGGTAAGTGAGATGGCTAGATGCAGTCATTTGTTCTCCCATCCATTTATCAAACCACTTGTTTCTCAGCAAAGAGACACTGGTGCTTCCTGTGTACCAGGTGGACGGGAGGTTCCTGCTCTCCGCTTGCTGATGGCCTTACCATGTACTGTGACTAGTTCTCAGCCAGGGTGAACTCAAGATCATGTGAGGGTTCATAGATGTCTGGTCCCTCCCAGGGAAGCCTGTGGAGGCTCTGAGAGTGGGGAAGCCTTGGTCAGTTCCTGAAGATTACAGCAAAGCTTGACCCTGAGGGTTGCTTGAGGTCAACAGTACAACACAACAGAAGGCTTGGCATTTCTGGTGTTGGAGAGCTGCAGGTAGGTGTGTAAGGCTGGATGTTAGTCAGGGGCTGCAGTGAGGGATGTGGAGGGAAGTGAGGCTGGGCTGGGTCAGAATGTGCCTTGGGTATGATGATTATTATTGCTGAATAACAGAGCAATATTTTTAAAAATATAAAGATAAGTCTTTGTTTTACAAAGCATTGTTTTTTCTTGATTAAGACCTTTAATGTAGGAAGTACAGGGTCAACTCCAAAATCACAGTCTCCAGGAAGCCTCCCTTTAGGCTAATGGGTGTTCCGCTCCTCTGGGCTCCCACAACACTTTCCGCTCAAAATTGCCAGTGAACTTGTCTGTCTCCTCCTGTGCCCAGTCTCTGAGACCTGATGCAGAGTCTTAGGCATATCTTTAGCCCCAGCACTGTGTCTCAATGGCCCAAACATTTTTGGAAAGAAATCTTCTGAGTGCATTTCCTATGCATTTTGACTTGACGATGCTGCTGTACCCCTTTTCAGGAACCAAGCAAAACAAGGTGTATTGATGTGACCAATCAGACCAAGGGTATTTGTGTGATACTCATGTCAGATTACTTTAGTGAAAGACATGTGACTTCCTCAGGGGAAGTGAATGCTTTGTAAGTAGCTTTTCCTTAGCTGCTTCCTGGTGGAACTGGAATGCCAAAAGCTTGTGCTGGGCCCTCCTTTGGGACCTGTGAGGCTGAGCGTCTTCTCAGAAGTTAGGCCTGTGAATGGCTGCTGATTGGTGTCCCCAGGGGCTCAGGGCACTCGGGCAGAGCACCTTTCCCTGCTGATTAGAGGAGTGAAAGTAACTTATAGATGACACTCTCCTCCCTACCTCCGCTGAAAAGACACTGTCTTCAGAGGTGGCATCTAAGAGGTATACAAGGCACAGGAGAGGCCCTCTGGGTATCTCCTCATATGCATGGGCCTTTCGTTTCCCACAGAAAAGGTCCCTGTAATTGACATGCGGACTTAGGTGTTATGCTGCCTCAGAAAGTGTTTGTGTGTTGAGTTCCAGGGAAAGGCATTTGCCACTTTGCCACTCATGAAATAGCAAACCACTTGGGGCAACTCAATCGTTAGTTCATCCATGGGTTGATTGATTTGTTCAGCAAGTCCTTGTTCAATACTAAGGGCTGTCAGAGACAGAACTGTGGCTGCAGCAATACATACGGCATACAGTTTATGCTCCAGGGAGCTTCATTCATTCATTCATTCATTCATTCATTCATTCTTCCATTTATTCATTCACATAGTGGTGAAGGGTGTGGTCTTAGGAGTCAGACTGCCTGGATTTGAATCTCAGCTCCATTTCATATTAGCAGAATATTTTGGCAAGTCATTTAACATCTGTGTGTTTCACTATAAAATGGTGATGATAATGGTGCCTAGTTCGTATGGTTCTTATGAGGTATGCCTGCCACATGGCAAGTGCTGTATCATGGAAAATACTCAATGAAATCTACCATGTGTCAGTTCAGTACTAAACATGGGCAACACAGTGGGGAATCATACAGATTTTAAGCCCCATTTTTATGAACCATCTAGTCTAGTGAGGAGGACAGTCATTACTCAAATGAGCACAGATCACATCTACATATATGTGATTACGTGTGCAATAAGGACCACGGTAAAACAGTACAGGGCACCATGCAAACAAAAGAACCTTCCCTGGTTGGTTGAAATGTTGTCAGTGTATCCTAAGAGGCTAGAAGAGTACATGGCATTAGGAGGAACTTAGGAAATACCCCTTGAGTGAATATAAATTCCTTGGAGCTGAGGTCCAAGGATGAACAGGAATTAAGTAGATACAGAGAGAAAGAAGGGAAGAATTCCAAGAAAAAGAAGCAGCATGTGCGAAGGCTCCGGGTGGGAGGGAATGTGACACCTTCCAGGAATGAAAAGGGCGCTGTGATGGCAACACAGGCAAGACAGGCAGAGTGGGATGAGATGGGGCTGGAGAGGGATACTGGGACGAGAGCCATGAAAGCCATGATCAAGCCCTGATGTTTATTCTGAGAGCAATGAAAACCACTGAAAGCTTTTAAATAGGGGGGTAACAGAATCAGGTTTGTATTTTAAAAACATCCCCGTTGGAGCAGTGAGAGAGAGGATGGGAGCCGAGTGCATGGGGATGGGACCATTTAGAGGCATAGTAATTGGCTTTCTCTAGAATAAGATACAGAAACAATCTCCCCGATGTCTTGGTGGCACCCACAGCAAAGCTTTATTTCTTGCTCACACTGTGTGGCATTGGCCCTGTTCCAAGTCTCCTCTTCATTCTGGGACCTGGTGTGAAGGTGTAGATTTTATTTGGGATATTATGTTCTCACAGCAGAGGATAAAGGGCTATGGCTGACCACAGGAGGGTTCAAGTACCTCTGCAACATTCTTGTGGTGATAACAAGTATGTCAATATAAGCATGAGTCTGGAGTGAGGAGGATGCATCTTTTGGAGACAGGATTATAAAACTCATTGGCATTTAGAATACAATCAGTGTATTGTCTAATGGAAGGAGGGAGAAAGTTACAAACCGTTGAGACAGAAGGAAAATTTGCTTTAAAAGTAAGGATCCAAACCAGTGGAAGCACAGAGGAGACATGGTGACTAGCCAGGGGAAGGAAGGAATGAAGGATGGGGATCAGGGAAGGCTTCCAACAAGTGGTGGCTGCTGGTTAGGAGAAGGGGATTGGAAGAGTGTTCCAGATCGTAAAAGCTGGAGTAGGTTGGGGAGGGGAGGAGAGGATACCTGACATCTTCATTTGTGTGCGAAAAGAAAGGATGGAATATTTTCTTCTGTAAAACTTCTTGATGAGCTAGAAGACAAATACACAAAGCATAGAAACATAAGATTAAATTTTTAAATAGGATCAGGATTTTAAACCCTGATCACACCCATTGCCATGAGTGCACATAAGGGAGTCCTGGAGGGTATGTTAATGTCCCCACACTGTACGTGAAACATGCACAGCTGGTTAGTTCTGTCGTGGAAGCTTTGGTGCTAAGGAGTTGGTGATAACAACAATGGGTGTGTGTACTGAATGCTCGCGGTGTGTGCCAGGCCCCTTCAAAGGGCTTTATGTGCACAATCTAATTCTCAAACAGTCTGATGGGGTCACCATTGTTATTATTCTCATTTTACAGCTGAGGAGACAGAGACACTGACAGGCTAACTTAACAACTTGCTTATGCCAGAGGGAGCCACTGAATCCAAGAGCCTGGCTCCAGACTCAGTGTTCTTCACCATAGTTATTGAGTTGCTTTTTTCTCACCCCCATTGGCTTATCTGGGGCTGCCTGTTACAGTGGAAAGAGCTCAGATTCTGGTGTCAGACCCAGCTTGGGTTGAACCATGGCTCTGCAATTTCTTAATACTATGAGATTTGCAAAGTAACTTAGCCTTGTTGCACTCACTTCTCCTTTTCTGAGGGGCAGCAATGCCTAGCTGGTGGGGTTGCTGGGTGAGTTAAATGGCGCAGCACGCACAGGGCATCAGGCCCAAGAAGGTGTTAAATAAATATTAGCTGGAGTGAAATGAGGGGTCATGGCATATTGCTTTTCCTTCAACCCCACTTAAAAAATATTAAGTGAGAGGATTTTTACTTTTTAAAATAAGACTGTTAAGCCCATTAATGGCCCATGAAATGATATTTTCTTACAGCAATGACCATATGTAAGTGGCATTAAGCGAAAGATTCTTGGGTGATTACAGAAAGGACCCTAATTATCGAGAGCTCTGTTAAAGTAACAGTCCAAAGTAGGAGGGTGGTGGAAGGAATCATGGTGCATCCATGCAATGGAAATAAATACTCTAAATGGTTACAGTGATAACTGCTCTTCTCTCTGGGGTGAATAATAGCAGGTGATATTTACTTTAATCGTCCTTTTAAAAAACATTATGAACGTATTACTTTTCCTGCAGGAAAAATTTTTTAAAAAGCCAGAAAAACAAAGAATGAGATCAGCTTTGGAAAACTGTTATTTTGGATACACAGAAACCATCCTCCCAAGAGACCCTTGTTTTGCCTAATTGATTACTGACAAATCTTGATAATATGGGTGTTAAGTGCCAGGTGCTTAGCTGCGCTAGCTGAGGCAGTTTCTCTTGCAGTTTCTACTCAGATTATATCATCTGTATCCACTCTGGAGGGGAGGAAGCCTTCAGAGGGAGCAGGCTGGGAGACAGCGATGTGGTACCCTCAGGTTTGACCTGAGCTGGTATCAGCATTTAAGAGGATAGGGTCTGAGGGGCAAAACAAACTAGCAAGAGGGACTGGTGAAGGTCAATGGGCAATGGTGAAGACCAGAAGGGGAGAGGGCACAGCATGTTCCCAGAAATGAAAATCTGCAGTCAAACCCAGGATTTGGAGAGCAGGGCAGGATCCATTAGGGAAGGAGGCTGGCTGGCTGGCCTGTGTGGTGTAATAAAAAGATCTATTTGGTTTTTGTTTCAGGTTCCCGGCACAGAGCAACAAAAACCCTTGGAATTTCCTGAAAGAGAGAAATGTCTTTTCTTAAATTCATCATGAACCCCTTTTGGCCATACCTGAATTTATGGTAATAAGGTGGCTCCTTGAGGGCCCTAGACAGCTTCAGGATGGGGGCTGGTTGCCAGAAAAACCAACTCAGTGATTTCATGGTGAGAGTTTTCAGCCCCAACCCCCAGTACCCAGGGAGGGAAGAGAGGCTGGAGGTTGAGTTCAATCACCAATAGCCAATGCCTTAACTAATCATGCCTACATGATGACACCCCAGTAGAAACTCCTAACAGACATGGTGTGGGAGCTTCTGAGGGGGTGCACAGATCCATGTGCTGGGAGGGTGATTTGCCTAATCAATTAGGGGAGCTCACCCTCATACCTTATGCATCTCTTCCATTGGATTGTCCCTGGGTTCCACCCTTTATAATAAACTGAAAACATTAGTAGAGCATTTTCCTGAGTTCTGTGAGTCCTTATAAATTATCAAACCTGAGGAGGGGGTCGTGGGAACCTCCAAATTTATAGCTGGCCAGGAAGAAATGTAGGTAGTCTGGGAACTCCATTTGTGGCTGGAGTCGGAGGATGGACAGTCTTGTAGGATTGAGCCTTTACCTGTGGCTTCGGCTAACACTGGGTAGTTAGTACTGGAACTGAATTGAATTGTCGGGCACCCAATTGGTATGGAGGAACTGGATAATTAATTATTAGTGTGGAAAAATAGTAAGTATTTGGTGTTGAGGAAAAATACACAGAGTGGGTCAAACAGGTTGAGTTACAGTCCCAGTTGAGAAGCTGGGTGTACAAAAGGGACCAAATCAGAAGCCTCGGTGGGGAGCCAGGGCAAGCAGACTGTATTTGGAGAACACTGTATGATGAAGTACAGAAATAATCACACTTCGGAAACAAGACTTTCATTTCAGCACTACTGGTGAGGTGGTGATAGGATGAAACCCAGAATTAAGGGTGAGGTGCTCTGTGCATGGCCCCCAAAGGTCTGATGTCATGGCAGCATTTTGGTTCTCTTTCAGCCCAACCACGAGTGGCATGCTACATCAACTCACATTTTAGATAGCCCAAAGCAACTTTGCCAGCAACCAAGGTGGAAAGGCTTACCAAGGGAATGAATGCTCAAAAGAAATGAATTTTATATAGTAAGCAAAACCTGATCAAACTGTAACTTCCAGTTCTCCAGACTTTTGGGTTCTGTCAAAATACCAAATATTTTTTTCCTTTCTTTTTCTTTTTCTTTTTTTTTTTTTTTAAGAGACAGAGTCTTACTCTGTCACCCATGTTGGAGTGCAGTGGCACAATCATAGCTCACTGTAACCTTGAACTCCTGGCCTCAAGAGATCCTTCTGCCTCAGCCTCCTAAAGTGTTGAGATCACAGGCACGAGCCGTCATGCATGGCCATTTCTTTTAGGTATTATATATCTTTCAAAAGACATTTGGAAGCCATGTTTGGACTTGGTATAAATCTTGCACATCCATCTGAACTCTTCTGGATTCTTTATTTTTCACAATTTTGAACTTTTCCTTGTTTTCAGAGCTTATCAGAACTTTTCTGTCTCCTAGTCTTTTGCGTTTGTGTGTGCATGTGCAAGCATGTGTGTGCATGTGTGTACGTGTGCACATGTGTGTGTCTATGTAGTGTGAGGTGAGGGGAGAAGCATATTTAAACCTCTGATCTTTCTCCTGTGCTTCTCTTTCTCACTTAAATCTTTTAGTCTTTGATTATTATATTATACTGGTGTAATAGGGTATTGAAAAAGGACTAGTTGTCTCAGTTTTGGCTGAGAAAGCAAAGGCTAATGCAATCAGTGTCCAGATCATCCACATCCTAATGTGGGATGTTGGGTCAGTTATGCAGAGATGCTAAGAGATGGAAATTCCACTCACCACCACTGGAAGCCATCCATTCACCTTCTGAAGAGGTGGCATGAACAACTGGAAGGGATTTATCTGGAGGAAGTGTTGGTGTGTGCGCCCCTACCGATTTCTCTTTTCCTCTACACTTGGTCCTTACCTCAGGCTGAGTCGGGGGCGGGGGAGGGCGGGGCTTCATGGAGGAAAATCAGAGAGCCAGCCTAATGTCTCCTGGAATTCAGGAATCATAAGGCCTGGTGTGTGAATCCCATCTGGGAAGACAAAAGGAGCAAGGGTGTAGCAGGTGGCCTGTTTGGAAGTAGGGAAGGAGAAGTGCTGCAATTTTGGGAATTGCCCTTTACCCTAAAATGGGACCTAAATTCACTAGTGTTTCTGCAAACCAAGAAGAGTTATGTGGGGTCCAACTCCAGAGGACAGCGGTGGGAGCTCAGTGGAGAGCTGGGACACTAGAGCTCAGGTTGTAAGTAGGCTGAGAGATGAGCAGCTATTTCTGCAACAAAAACTGTAGTTGGAGGTCCCCCCACTGGGCAGGGGGCTCTCTAGAGTCTACGTAGAAGCACCTATGACAGAAAGAGCCTCCAATGTGCATCTGCCACCCTCAGGGGGAGCAGATTCTGGGTTTTGTCTCCTCCACACTGTCCCGTGCCCTTTCCCCTCATCACCTTGTCTTCTCCACTTCCTGCTGGTGTCAGAAAGAGCTGCTAAGAAATTGGAGAGTGTCGGGGGAAGCATGACATAGGACAAGACATGGTTTTGATTACGACACTGGGTGCATTTAAATTGTTAAAAACCAGGACCGTTCCTATGACAAAGTGACGGGAGGATGTTTTATTGTTTAACAGCAACCACAGTGATTGGCACCTGCCTGAGGTCCATCTGGAGGTAGGGAAAGGAGGATTCAAGACAGCAAGTTTAGTGGAGGATACAGGTTAAGGCATTGTTTGCTTGTATCCTGTCATCCCCAGCCTGTTTAGTGAAATGGTTACAAACAAGCACATCTTTTGGTAAAAAGTGATAACTTTGCAGAGAAAGCTAGAGTCCCCCCTGGACAGCACTCAGCAGTCTCTAGAAACCTCATCTCTAGCTGCACTGGCCATTAGATGTGTGTTCCTCTTGATGGTTTCTTGGAAAGGGTATGATTTTACATATACAAAAACCCCTCTATCTCTCTTTTTTTCTGTCTCTCAATCTTTCTCTCTGAGTGTGTATATATACACATATACATACATACATATATACATATCTATCTGTATATAAAGCATTTTTATTGTGTTCATGTATAGGATTTATTTGCGTGATACTATCTTCCATGTGCTGTTCTGAAGTTTGTTTTTTTCACTTAACAATGTGGCCTGAAAACCTTTCTTTGTCGTTTTATATAAGTTAATTTGATTCCTTTTTAACTCATGCATGGTATTCCAGTTTAGTCATTCTATGTATGTTTTAAACAAATCTCTTATTGACGGATGTTTAGAGAACTTCCAAGTGCTTTCTCTTACAGATAGTATTGCCAACACTGTACATACTGTTTCCTTTGCCTGAAATGAATTCTTTCTGTCCTTCCAGTTGGCCTAATTCCATTCGTCTCACAAGTTTCGAATCTAATGTCCCCTCCCTTGCCTGGCCATTCTTGACTTCACAGAGCCAACGGATGCTGCCTTCCCTATGCTGTTACTGCTAATTATGCAGTATATGCTCTCCGTTTGGTAGATTAGATTATGGTTCAGCACATACTCAATCTCTCTCACCAGCCTCCAAAGAATATGCTTTGTTGACCCTTTGAAGTTGGATTTAGTCATCTGATTTGCTTTGGCCAAAAGAATGTGGGCAGAAGTGACAGTGTGCCCCTCTGAGCAAGGACTTGAAAGAGGCACAGAAGGTTTCTCTATGCAGATGTTGCCTCTTCTACCTGGGTCCTGGAATGTAGAGATGTGGAGCAGATCTGACCCCAACCTGAAGCCTGGAATTAACCAGGCTCAGGCAAATCCACCCAAGATCAGCCAAATACAGTCTCTCTGCAGACCTGTGAAAATAGATGAATGTTTGTCGTTAGGACATTGGGATCTGAGGATTGTTCGTTGTCTGGTGGTGCCACAGGAAAAAGTTGACTGATAATGTACTCTGTCCAAAGCATTAACCATTCTGAGTTGTAACTGTTTGCAGTACTAGTTCCTCTGGAGACCAAGATCTTTCAGAACAGGATTTCCAGAGCCAAGAACTCTGGAAAGCATTGCAGGAAGCACACTGCAGGCATTTCATAACACTCAGAGGCATGAAGAACATCTTCCTTGACTTGTTTTCATAAACAATGCTCCAGGAGCATGTTTGGAGCTCCTGGAGACCCTGCAGCATCATATATAGCATACACGGTGCTCCTCAAAAATACTCACAGAAATCATGAGCTGCTAAATAAGAGAATAATGCTAAGCAATGTTAACGTTCATCCTAAGAAAATATTGCTGTCAAAAGGGCATTTTCTTTATCTGAGGCATTTCCTCAGATAAAATAATATGTGGAGGACTAGAAAATTTGGAAATTGCATCAGTTGAGGTAATGCTAACTCCTTTGATAGATAAACCCTCAAATCTCAGTGGATTAACACAATAAAAGTTTGTTCACCATTTGTCAATTTGGCAGCAAGTGGAGGGAGGATAAACTGAATTGCCTACAGTTATTCAGAGACCCTAAACCTTTGTTTGGCTCTGACTTCTGAGGTGATACTGGGCATTCACCTCCCATTACAAGATAGGGGAGTAGCCTGGAAATGACATATATCACATGCCCACATTTCATTGGTTAGAGCTCAGTCACATGGCCACCCCTAACTGCATGGCAGGCTGGGAAATGTAGTCCATCTGCATGGAAAAGAGTGTGATGAACAACTAATCTGTCTCATACACATGAGGAAAAGATATTCCCTTAGAAAATCGCTCAGAAGCTGTAATCCTGCTCAGCAAAGAAGAGCAGTAAGGAGAAATGACTCTGTTTAAACTGTTGGCATCCTAGTTTTCCCGTGATCAAATTGAAGTTGATAATTCTCATCCTTTGACCCGACAAGGGGATGATGATGAAAAAGATAGCTAAAAAGTCAGCATATAAATGTGAGGTGTGAGTTGAGAAGGGTGGGAGGCCTCTTGCTCCTATCATAGCTTGCTAATGAGTCCTATCAGTTGACTTCCTGGATAGCTCTCAACTCTGGAAGCTTCTGTCAATTCCACATCATTGTAATTGTGCAGGCCAACATCATCTCTAACATCCTGATTGATTCTGTTTCAAGTCATGTTCTTCTTCTCCACATCTCTGTCAAAATGACCATGCTAATGTGCAGATACAGTTTGTATTAGTCCATTTTCATGCTGCTGATAAAGACATATCCCATACTGGCAAGTAAAAGAGGTTTAATTGGACTTACAGTTCCACTTGGCTGGGGAGGCTTCAGAATCATGGCAGGAGGTGAAAGGCACTTCTTACATGGCAGCAACAAGAGAAAAATGAAGAAGAGGCAAAAGCAGAAACCCCTGATAACCCCATTTGATCTCATGAGACTTATCCACTATCAGGAGAATAGCGTGGAAAAGACCGGCTCCCATGATTCAGTTGCCTCTGCCTGGATCCCTCCTATAAACGTGGGAATTCTGGGAGATACAATTCAAGTTGAGATTTAGGTAGGGACACAGCAAAACCGTATCAGATGATACCACTTGTCTGCTTGAGATACTTCAAAGGCTTCCCATTGCTGTGGGGTTAACCTCTTTAAAATGCCTCAGAAGACCCTGCCTAAACTGACCTACTTCTCCAGGGTTCTCTCTTATGCCTGGGCCCCTTGAGTTTATGGTGTCACCACACTGAGCTTTCATTTTCTTGGCCACACCACCTTTCCATTTGCCTCTTGTCCTTGGTACAGGCTCTTCCCTGTCTCTTCATCTGCATAACTGCTCTTTGTCCTTCAGGAATTAACATAAATGACCCTTTCAGAAACAGCCTCTCTGACATTTCACCTTACATACCCTGTTCTGTGCTTACAGAGTCCCCCCGTGCTCTTCCTAGCATGACCCAGGACTCCATTTAGCGTCATTTCTAGTTTATCCTCTGTCTTTTTCACTAGACGGTGGGGGGCCTCTGAGAGCAGGACCTTTGTTTACGTATTCTCTGCCAAAACCTCAACATCCAGCACAGCACCTAATGAATATGGGGCAATCCTGCAATGTTTACTAGATGGGTGGACGAGTGGATGGGTGGGTGGGTGGATGGGTAAATGGGTGCGTAAATGGGTAGATGGGTGGGTAGATGGATGGATGGTGTGTAATGAGTATTTGCAGAAACAGAGACTGAGGGCATAGTGAGTCTATGCAAAGTGTGAGTGTTGCTTCATTGGCAGATATATAACCTAATTCTCATTCTGCTTTTCTGCACGCATCTCAGTGTAGTCATCTGTTATTTACCCAGACTACTGCTGAAAATCCTTCAAGATCTGTCTACTTGCCAGTTGGTGTTTTCCTGCATGTCACTTTCAATCTCATTCCAGAAGATGTTCATGCCCATGGTGAGAACTCATCAGCACCTCGACCTCAGGAGCTTTCATACCCAGTGGCCTTTGCTACCCTTTGCAGCGCCCCTCTCTCAGCCCTGTTCTTAGCCATCATTGTCTCCCAAAACTGAAGTGCTCTGTAATGGACTGTTCTTTCCAGCCCATCACTTCCTCCCCTGAATCACATTGTACCTCCTGAGTCTTCTTTTTACTTTGATAGTGGAAAGCAGGTGGATCTGTTCTGACCCCCATTTGATTACTTGTCCATATTTCCTTCAGCCTCAGTTTTGTTACCTGTAAAAAGGAAGATTATCACCTTACTGCTTTGTTCTGAGTAGGGTATAAATTAGGGTGCACATAACTGAAATATAGAAAGTTCTCAAAACATACTAGTTCTCTTCTCACCTAATGGTGCATTCAAGTCCTTCCGTCATATGTAAAGATACAAATAAATATAATAATGACTTACTGTGTACATACTATCTGCAAGATGCTGTGCTAAATTACTTTGCATTTCTTCTATGTTGTCTTCACTCCAATGCTGTGATGTGGGTATGATTTTAAAGATAATAAAAATGATACTCCAAGAGATTAGGTAGGTGACACCTATCTTCCTTCCTAATCTTTACAGTGGAGCAGCCTCCATGGAGGATTTTGCTCCATGGCTCACCTCTGACTCCTCCCCATATAAGAGGGAGTGGCTTGCCTGAAGGTTGGATTTGGGAGAATTAACTGTGCTTCTTGCCTCAATTCCTTCTTTTTCCCTCCAGTTGGTATCTATCTCTGTATAGCAGAGCAATCTAATCTCCCCTCTTTGCCACACAACCCAGTGGGACAGGCTTCCTCTCCAAGTGGGAGGCCTGTGTTTTGGGATGGGGTGTGCAAATTAGCAAGTCCATTGCTACATGTTAGCCCTGGTGTTCAAATGATTTTAGGAACAATAAAAACATGAAAAAAATCTCAATGTCTCTGACTTTCTCTCTCTCGCTCTCTCTTTGGAAAAGTATGTGTCTATTAAAGGTTTCTAAAGTCCTAACATTGAATCTAGGAACCCAAATCCATGTTCTTAGCCATGGGCAGGCACTGAGCCCTCAGCTGAGACAATGGGTCCCTCCCAGTCTCACAATTCCCAGCCAAGTGGAACCTCATGGTCATCAGTTGAAACTGTGGAACTTCTCTCTGCAGCCCCAGAGACCCCTTCTCCATGTGCAGTTCTGTGGGGCTGAGGAGTACGTTACCCACATTGGCATCATTTCATTCAGAGTGGATCTTGATGGAAAACATACTGGGGTTTCACAGCAGCATGGTAGAAAATCACTGAAGATTGCTACAGTGGGCCTCCCAGGGCAGTAATATTTCTATGCTGAGATCCCTACTGTTAACCATGACGCAAGAATGAAGCTGTGACAGCCCATCTGTGTCCATTTGAAGAGGTTCTTCTCCACACCAAAGTGTTCCGTCCATTATCATCCAGTTGTTAAAGTTCAAATTACTGAGCTTCCTTCCTTCTTTCCCCCTTCTTAGTGCTTGCACTTAGACTTTAGAAGTTAGTTTATTCAAATCTCTCCTGTGCTTGGCATAAACTAGAGGTTCGTGGTTTCACCTTTGGGAATGGCATAGAATGATAGGAAGAGCTAATCTTTCCTTATAGGATGATGTGCCAGGGCTTTCCACATGGCTAACTGCTCCATTCTCACAACAACACTGTAAATTTGGTCCTATCATTCTCCCCATGATAGTACAGACCGGTGCATTTGGTTGCCCTAAATCAAACAGTTAGTTCATGGCACAGTCAAGATGAGAACCCATTTGCCCTCCCTGCAGCATCCATGCTCTCAACCCCTGCACTGTTTACCTCATCCCAGGGGGAACTGGACCTGTTGGTGAGACCCCTTGCAGTGGTGGACAGAGGGAAGAACTTGGTGGCTAAGTCTGAGCTCCAGATCTGTCATTTCCTCACTGGGTGGCTTGGGGCAGCTTTGAGCTATAGTTTCTGTATATTCAAAGTATATATTCAGTTAACAACCCTCCGTGGAGCCCTGTGATGTGCTGGGCACTCTTCTAGGCTCTCGAGATTGGGTGGTGGACAAGACAATATCCCTGTCCTTACAAAATGCAACCTAGTGAGTGGAGAGGGCCAAAAAGCAAGAGAACACAGAGAGGGGAACAATACATACCAGGGCCTGTTGAGGGGTGGGGTTGGGGGGAGGGAACTTAGAGGACAAGTCAATAGGTGCAGCAAACCACTATGGCACACATATACCAATGTAACAAACCTGCACATTCTGCTTGTGTATCCTGGTTTGTTTTTTTTTAGAAGAAAAAAATAATGCACAAACAGGACTGTTCCAGGTGAGAAACTAAATAGGCTGGATGACAAAAGGTGGCTTGGGGGAGGAGGCAGGTCCTTCAGTTGTCAGTCAGTGGGGCCTATCTAGATGGCACCATTTGAATGGAGACCTGAGTAAGGAGGAGGAGCCAGCTGTGGGAAACCCAGTTGAGGAATTCAGCAGGAGGTTCCTGCAGCTGCTGTAACAAGTTACCACAAATTTAGTGACTTGAAGGAACACAGACTTATTTTCTTACAGTTCTGGAGGCCAGAAATCCAAAATTAGTGTCACTAGGCTGAAGTTCAGGTGTCAGCAGGGCAGTGCTGCCTCCAGATGCTCTAGAGGGGATTGGCTCCCTCGCCACTTCAGCTTTCAAGTCGCATTCCTTGGTTTATGTCTCATTCCTCCACCTTCCAAGCCAGTAGCAGAGCACTGTCAACTTTCTCTCTGCTTTTTTCATGTTGCCTCCTTTTCTCTGTGTCAAATCTCCCTCTACCTCCCCCTTATAGGGGTACTTGTGATTGTATTTAGGACTCACTGGATAATCCAGGATAATCTTCCCATTGCAAGATGTTAAACATATTTGCAAAGTTCCTTTTGCCATGGAAAGCAACAGCCACAGGTTCTAGGGCTTATGACCTGGATATCTTTGGGGGTCATTATTCAGCCCATCACCTTCTAGAGAGAGGGTATAGCCCAACCAAAGACTATGATAATGATGCCTGCCTGGTGGGCTGTGGTGAGGATTATGTGAGATGGTTTTGAGCTTAGAAGTTTGGTGGTTATAGAGTAAGTCCCCCAAAATGTTAGGTCTTATAATTAGTACTTGCAGGGAAACTCAGAAGGTAGGAGGGGCCATGGCAGCTGCTGGAGGAGGGGTAGGAAGGCTGAGGGTTAGAGGAAGAAAGGAGGGCCTGGGGTGCGAGCAGTGGCCCAAGGCATGGTGATATGGTTTGGCTGTGTCCCCACCCAAATTTCATCTTGAATTGTAACTTCCACAATTCCCACATTTCATGGGAGGAACCCAGTGGGAGGTAATTGAATCATGGGGGCGGGTCCTTCCTGTGCTGTTCTCATGATAACAAATAAGTCTCACGAGATCTGATGGTTTTAAAAACAGGAGTTTCCCTGCACAAGGTCTCTCTCTTTGCCTGCCACCACCCGTGTAAGATGTGACTTGCTCCTCCTTGCCTTCTGCCATGATTGTGAGGCCTCCCCAGTCATGTGGAACTGTAAGTCCATTAAACCTCTTTTTCTTCCCAGTCTTGGGTATGTCTTTATAAGCAGCATGAAAAAAGACTCATACACATGGGGTTCCTTCATGAATCCCGGAAAGAGTCAAAGACATTAGCACTTGTCCCACAACCTCCATCAAGTGGTCAGTACTACAGGAAAATGGCTGGCTCACCAGGAACACAGGTTCCTCTGCTTGGTTTGGGTGCTAAGTGCTTCCTGGTGAGGTGAGGAAAGTGGACATCAGGCTTGAGAGGCTGAGACTGGCATTGGTTCTGGCTGTGGCTGTGGCTTTAGGAGGTACAAGAAACCTTTTTGGGGTTTCTGCGTTCAGCATTCCAGCTTACAGGTGAGGAAACAGATGCAGACGTGGTGTAAGTCCAGGGCTGAAATAGAGAGGGTGTGTTTCACCATGCCTTGCCTAAGCTGCTTGGCTATGGTCCTGAGCACCCTTATAGGTGATGAGATGGTAGGTAAGAGTTGGTCAAGGCGAAAGGATCCCTTTTCGTGTCTGTCCTTGGTTTGGCTCTCTGGTCCCCATCTGTGAACACAAACCAGAGAGCCAAGCCAAGGAGAGGCTGAGTGGAGACTCTGATCCCAGCACGTCTGTGGAATCAAATCCCAGAGACTTTCTGTGTCACTTTGGGGTCTCACCTCAAGCCTACTTGGGGAGGGCAGCCAAACAGTGAGGCAACTACGCCAGCTCCATGGCCCCAGGCAAAGACTGTCCAAGATGGTGGAGCTGTGGGAAATTCAAATGGATGACTCACTGTGAAGGACATGACTGAAGAGTTAACCTTAGATAAGTATGTTTTAGTTTTTTAAAAATGGAACCCAGTGAGAGGTTCCATGGAGGCTGTACCCCACATGTTGATGGAAAAACAGAAGTAGCAAGGCTCTGACCAAAATTCTGACTTTTCAAGGGCCAGGGGCATGGAGGGGAGAAACTGATTTTCATGGAACCTACTGAGCTGTGTGGTTAGGGCTTGGCTCTTGAAATCCAATGGACTTGAATTTGAATCTTGGCTCTATTGCTGTTGGCTATGGAGCCATGGGGCAGTGATGGAACTTCTTCATGGCACAATTACATCCCACGTAAAACGAGATAATGTTTCTTAAGGGTGGCTGTGAGGATTTAGCGAGGTAATACATACACTGCCCCAGGCATGTATTAATAGTAAGTATATACATTGCCTGTGGCTGCCATAACAAATTACTACAAACTGAGTGGCTCAAAAATAGCAGAAATGTATTCTCTCATAGTTCTGGAGGCTGGAAGTGTGAAATCAGGGCTCTAAGGAAGAATCCTTTCTTGCCTCTTCCTAGCTCCCAAGGGCTGCTTGGCAGTCCTTATTGCAGTTGCGTCACTTGGATTCCTGCCTCTGTCACCACACTGCCTTCTTCCCTCTGTGTTTGTGTCTCAAAATCTCTCTCTCTCCTAAAGACCCCACCCTAATCTAATGTGACCTCGTCTTAACTTAATTGCATATGCAAAGACCCTATATCCAAAGAAGGAAATATTCACAGGAACTGGGGGTTAGAATGTCAATATCCCTTTTTGGAGGACACTATTAACCGACAGCAGTAAGTGCTCAGTAAAAGGCGTTTTTTACTGGTATAATAATGGTATTTTTCCACATGAGCCAGATAGAAAGTGTCAACTTTTATAGAGGAAACTGCTATAATTCCATATTAAAATCACAGGGGAAAACCTAGTCCATTTGTTTCTTTAATGTCAATTGCACAGTTCAAGCTGAATTCATCTGAAAAGGTCGCCTACCAATCACGTATAGCACAAAGCAATTCTGAAGTCTTGGAGAGATTCTGTGAGCTCTGAAAGGGGCAAGCTCAGGTCAGGGTGTTGGCAGCTTCTTCTTGACAAAATTCTAGGTTAAGCCAGTACATCTCCAAGTTGTCACCTCTACATCTCACTCTCTGTTCTGAATCATCATGGATCTGCTAATTACCTCAATTTGTTAAACATTCTTTGGGTGCCTACTAATGCAGCAGCAAAAGTGAGTGTCTTTTAGGTCAAAGTTTTTCAGCTTTAGGACTGATGGTATTTTGGACTGGGGAATTATTTGTTGTAAGGGGCTGTCTGTGTGTTGAGTCAGTTTAACAGCATCCCTGGTCTCTACCCACTAGATGCTACTAGTAAACCCCAACTGTGACAACCTGAAATGTCTTCATGCACTGCCAAATATTGTCTGGGTTGCAAAATCACTCCCAGTAGAGAACCACTGGATTAGAGGAAGCAAACAAGTTACTAGGTGCTGATAATAATAGGTGGGGGTTGTTGAGATGGGGTAAGCAGCAAGATGTTAGGAATGCCCCTTTGCTATTCCTCAGATTGAACATCACACTTTTGAAGGCAGACGCAACCAACCCCATTCACTAGATACTATATTCTTTGCTATGAAGAACTGTAATTCGTAGTATATTTAAGAAACTTTATCCATTCATTCTCCTCATCCTTTATCCAATTCATGTTCATTGGGTACCATCAATGTGCCAGGCACTATATTTTGGTACCTGGAAGTATCTGGAGGTACCATATCTCCAAGTGTTGGAAATAGGGATACACTGATTGTGCTGGGTGCGATGGCTCACTCCTGTAATCCCAGCACTTCGGGAGGTTGAGGCAGGCAGATCACCTAAGGTCAGGAGTTTGAGACCAGCCTGGCCAACATGGCAAAACCCTGTCTCTCACAAAAATGCAAAACAATTAGCCAGATGTGGTGGCAAACACCTGTAGTCCCAGCTACTTGGGAGACTGAGGCATGAGAATCACTTAAACTTGGGAGGCAGAAGTTGCAGTGATCTGAGATTGCACCACTGCACTCCAGCCTGGGCTACAGAACGAGACTCTATCTCAAAAAAGGAAAGAAAGAAAGAGAGAGAGAGAGAGAGAGGGGGAGAGAGGGAGGGAGGGAGGGAGGGAGGGAGGAAGGAAGGAAAGAGAGAGAGAGAAAGAGAAAGAAAGAAAGAAAGAGAGAGAGAAAGAGGGAAGAAGGAAGGAAAGAGAGAGAGAAAGAGAGAAAGAGAAAGAAAGAAAGAAAGAAAGAAAGAAAGAAAGAAAGAAAGAAAGAAAGACAAAGAAGGAAAGAAGGAAAGAAAGAAAGAAAATCAGTACACTGATTGTAGAGTACAAGGTTCTGAGATCCAGGAATTGTCTGGTAGAATAAACCAAAATGCCCCAAGAAGCCATATGGCATGTTACAAACAGCTGATGATGTGTGTGGAAGAGCCAAACATTATAGAGAAAGAATTATAAACTCAGATTGATGGGGTGGGAGGAGAAGGGACATTTTCACAGCTAATACCTCACTGAGGAAGGTTTTTAGAAGTAATAAACCAGTTTGAGGAGAGAAGGAAAATTCTAGATTAAAGGAACAGTCAAAAAGAAAGCAGGGAATTCTGAAGCATCACGATGTATTAGCAGAACCACAGGCAAATAAAATATTTTCATCTGATTACCAGAAGCTACAGATCAACTAAAGCAGGCCTCAGTCAGGCTGAAGATGTGCTCCTTTTGAACTTAAGAGTGACTTATTTATTTTATTTTACTGTCAACATTCAAAAATCTGAAAATTCTATATAAAGATTAAGATTTTGCAATTATTTTAAAGAAAAGAAAGATCTGAATAATGAGTGGCATTATTGATCGGAAAGGGAACTCTTAGTGAGAATTTTTTATGTCGGAGGAGGGCAACATATTAAAGTAACTTAACTTAGTTAAATTAGCAAGTTCTTCAAGAAAGAGAGAAGCAAAAGAGGGAGAAAAAATGACAAAAAGAGAGAAATGGTTTGGCTTATTTTGACCACAGTGAGGATAAATTGGCTAGGTGCAAGGTCTTAGTTTCATTGAAAGATGAAACTGCTAAACCTCATTCTTAGCAGTTCTGACAATGGGTACCCAAGTATGACAGCGTCATGAAGAAACTGCATACAAATGAAGGAAGCGGCAACTAGACACAGAGTCTGTCTCGCCAGCGCCTCTTTGGAGAATATCTAGATGGGGGTCTCAGCAGGGTTTATGCCACAGCTAAAGAATGAGGTCAGAAAGAAAGTAATTTGATTTGTCAATAGGCACGTGAACTTGAGCCTCCCCACTTGAGAGAGATTTTTGGACTGTTTGTATGCTTGTTTCACTGACTTATTTATGATGCTGTAGATAATAAATAATTTAGGTGCACATCCAGCTTGTGGTTTCTATTTTACTCACCAACAACACATTCAGGAAGCAACATATTCTGGTAAATTCAGCTCACTCACCTGGTGCCCTGTGAAAATTAGTTCGATATTAGCACCTTTGTAGTTGTCTGCTCCTTAAAGTAGTCTCCATGCCCTAGCCATCAACTAGAGAATGGAAAGATGAATAGAATAGAGTGTCAGCTATTTGGTCCAGTGAGCAGGTAGATAAGATGGTTCCGTAGGGATCCCTGTAATCGAGCTCAAGTGACCCACATTGAGGGGCATGTGGCCGAACAGGACTGAGCCAGTATGAACTGAGAGTCTGTTAGCATAGGATTGAGTTTCTCAAAGGGATGCTATTTCTGGGCCAGTATTCAATTTATTACAAGGTCAGGCTGGCAAATGGGTATGACCCTTCCACGTCCCTGAAGGAAGCTGGGTATGAATTGGTGGAGTAGGAAGTGAAAAGCACAGGGGAAGAGAAGTGAGAGAAGTGATGATTTCTGTTGGGTTTCCTTAGATGCAGAGCCTGAGGCAGGATTTCAATTGCAAGTAGTTTACTTGGGAAGTGATCCCAAGAAATTCCTGTAGGTAAGATGAAAAGTGAGACTAGCGGGGAAGGAAGCCAATTCAGCACGCATGAATGAGCAGGTTACTTCTACATGTAACTGCGGCTCAATCCCACTGGGACCTCTGAGAGACAGTGTAGAACATGCTGTTCTTATTCAAGAAGTGTATTTAGGCTGCACACTGTGGCTCATGCCTGTAATTCCAGCACTTTGGGAGGCAGATGCAGGCAGATCACTTGAGGTCAGGAGTTCAAGACCAGCCTAGTCAGCATGGTGAAATCCTATGTCTACTAAAAATTAGCCGGGCGTGGTGGTGGGCGCCTGTATTCCTGGCTACTCAGGAGGCTGAGGCAGGAGAATCACTTAAACCTGGGAGGCAGAGGTCACAGTAAGTCAAGATTGCACCACTGCACTCCAGCCTGCGCAACAGAGTGAGATTGCATCTTAGAAAAAAAAAACAAACCAAAAAACTGTATTTATACCCCTACTTTCATCCACTATAACCTAAGCTCCTGAAAGCTTTGACTCCCTAGCACTTCTGGACTTCCCTACATGCAGGTGGAAGACATCCTTGTAGCCACAGAAAGCAGAGTCACAGGTGCTTGGATTGGTAAGTAATGGAGCAATAAGGGAGGGGTGACCGTGTCTGCTCTTGTGTTGTGAGTAGGAGCCTAGGACAAGACAGCTCTTGTCGCAGGGGTTGGGCATGGTATTAGTGGAAGCATTAGAAAAGTGTGGTGGAGGAAGGATGCTTGTAAATATCAGTCCAGTCCATGATGGCAGTGGAAGTGAAGGGGTAACAATTAATCTAGTTAAAGTCAGACCTGTACTAAGTCCGCAAAGGCTTCTAGGAGGAAGGAAACCAAAATAGCCTCTCTTGCCTAGAAAAGTGATGGGCTTCCTTATGAGGAAGGTGCTTGTAAGTGGAATGGTTGGCATTCTCTGCAGATGCCTGAGTCCTGATGCTGGATCTCTGGCTACTACTCTTATTGAGGAGGCTTAGGAGGCAGGGAAGGTGAACAAGACAAAAGAGAAGCTAGGAAAATATCAAAGAGAGAGAACTCTTTGCAAATGATTATAAATGTACTATAAAATGTATAGAGGAGACAACTTGGCATCAAAAATGAAAACAATGACAGTCACCTGGAAAAGCTTAGTCTGTGAGAAGGGCCATGGATCCACTGAGTTTCAAAGAGGAGAGGTAAGTGTGCTGAAAGATGGTTGAGATGCACCTGTGTTTTCAAAATATTGTGGCAAACACTTTATTAACCTGAACTATGTGAGTCCTACAATGGCGAGTTTACCAGTCATCTGCAGACTATAAAATAGAAAGGCAGCCTTTTTTTTTTTTTTTTTTTAAATAAGGAGGTTAATAGTTACAAATCCAGTTAGTGTCTTGGCACTTGGCATGTTCTCTGTAACTTCCGCCTTGGTTACTTAGGCTACAAAAGTGTGAGAGCAGCCAGGTGCCGTGACTCACACCTGTAATCCCAGACTTTGGGAGGCCTGAGGTGAGAGGATTGCCTGAGGCCAGGAGTTTGAGACCAGCCTGGGCAACATAGTGAGGCCCCACTTCAACAAAAAATTAAAAAATAAAAATGAGCCAGACATGGTGGTGCATGCCTATAGTCAGCTACTCAGGAGGCCAAGATGGAAGAATCACTTGAGCCCAGGACTGCGAGGTTACAGTGAGCTCTGATGGTGCCACTGCATTCCCGCCTGGGCAACAGAGGGAGACCCTGTCTCAAAAAAAAGTGTGTGGGATCCCCATCTGGGAAAGAGGTTTCCTACTCTTTGGGTTGTTACATGGGTCTGTGCTGGGTTGTGTGAAACTCAACAACATCTGGGATGGAATCTAGTTGGTAAAACCACACAAGAGCTGCCTGGTCAGCTTGGGAACATAAGGGAGTAGGGAGATGCTTTGGACAGTGAGGCCAAGTGGTGGAGCAAAGTTACTGACAGTGGGTCGAGGTATTAACATGTGGGATTCATATTTCCATGTGGGCACATGTATGTAGCTGGTACCTCTAGATGGTCATTTGTTCTTTAGTTTATCACAGTCCTCACTGGGCCAGCTTCACTTATTTTTTGTGGCTGGGCTTCCCCTTGTAATCACTTGGATTTATAACCCAGATTGTGTGTGTGTGTGTGCGCGCGTGCGCGCGTGTGCACTTGTGTGGTGTGTTAGTAACTTTATGCATTTTAGATCTTCCGATATACGTATGTTAAACTTTATGGATTAACTCATTCCAAGGGCTGATCTGTAGAAGTGAGATTTGATCCAGCCTTTCACAAGTAATAACTTGGCCAAAGAGTGTGAAGTATAAAAGCAATAATTTTGCTTTACGAACTTTTCATGATATACCTAAGAGGGAAACTGTGGTAATCAGAATAGCAAATATGATTGATTCTGGAATGTCAGTTTTAAAAGGAACAGCTTGGTGCTTCCCTGAGCTGGACCCTGGAGGAAATTTCCTCCTGACAATATAACTCCAAAGCTCTCAAATATGAACAAAGACCCCCTTAGAGAAAATTTCTGACACCATAGGTTTCCCTGGGTGTTTTCTGCTCCTTTGGTTAAACTCGTAGGTATCGTGCAGCATCTTCCAGGAAGCCTGATGGGGTGAGGGAATAGATGTAGCTCCTATGTCCATTGAGAAGTGGAAAAATTTAATGACTTAACTTAGGTATTTGCATGCAAATACCTAAGTTGCTTGCATGCAACAAGCAGTGGAGCATGAATTATTTTTCTTTTTTAAAATTTCAACTGAGTTGGCCTTTATATGACTTTTCCAGATACAACACTTGCAGCAGCCAGTGACAGAGATTCTAATCTGAAAGAAATCTTTTTTTTTTTTTTTTTAGCTTTTATTTAACAAAAACAAGTAATGGGAAAAAGCTCCCTATTTAATAAATGGTACTGGAATAACTGGCTGGCCATATGCAGAAGATTGAAACTGGACCCCTTACTTATACCATATACAAAAATTCAGCTCATGATGGATTAAATGTAAAACTCAAAACTTGTAAAATGTAAAATCCTGGAAGACAACATAGGCAATACCATTTTGGCCATAGGAACGGACAAAGATTTCATGACAAAGACACCAAAAGCAATTGCAACAAGACTAATCTTACTTTCTTTATCCTTGGGATCATGCTTGGGGAGTAAGTCAGTATAGTGAAACCAGCATAGGTTTGTGGGTGAAGCTAGACCTGGAGTTGAATCTGGTTCCACTATGTACAAGTTACTTATACCCACTGAGCCTCTACTTTTTCATTTTCATCGTAAAAATGTTAAACTTACTGCATAGTTTTTTGAGAGGTGCATTTAATAAGTTAGCGAGAGCAAAGCACTTGGTATGTAACAGACGGCAAATCCTCCTCCTCAAATCATGTCACCAGAACTCGTAACTTCCAACTGGAAGTCTTCATTTCTTTCTTTCTCTTTTTCATTCAAGACATGTTGCTTTGAGACTCACCATGGTCTAGGAACTCCTTTAGGTACTGAGACGGCACAGAAAACAGACATGATCGTTCCTGGAGCCTCCGTGAACCTAAGCTCCATTAGTGTTAAGACCAAAATGCTCTGAGAGCTCAGGTACAGGAACAATTAATTCTGCCATAGAGGGTAGGAGGGGGTGGGGATATAGAGGATGCAATTTATACTGAGCCTCAAAGAAGGAGGACAAGTTTGCTGAGTGACAAAGTAGGGAAGGGGCACACTTCAGGCAGGATTAATGTCATAGGCAACTCCAGGAGGTGTGAGAGCACACAACTTTGCTGCTGTTGTGTGTCACACACAGTAGTTCTTGTTATCAGTGCATTGCTGCATCTTCCGTGTGGGAGGGAGTGCTTCAGCAGGAAGTGGAGCTGCCTCCTTGTTTGAGTGGCAGTTGTTTCTCCGTGTTTCTATTTTGCCTCAGAACCTCAGAAACCTTGAAATTCTTTGGCATATGTAATAAACAGTCTTCATCATCTGGGTCAGTAGATTGTTCCCCATGATCTGGTTGATTGACTTGTCCATGATCTGGTAATGAATGGAGCCTCATTTTGGGAAGTAAAGGCTCTTCCCTGGGTTACAAATGCTCTTATATAGCCTGAGACCAGCACACTGACAGACCTTGAGTTATAAATAAATAAATAGATAAACAAATAAATAAATAAATAGTACTTATTTTGGTCTTTGTATTTTCTCTTTGGCTTCTAAGGTGTGGTTGACATCACAAATTCCTGGTCTGAAAATGAAACAGCCATTTGACAAGGTCAGGTCTTTGGAAGGCGTTGACTATTTTTTTTTGAAAGGAACATTTTACTGAGTGTGACTAAAGCTGGAAAGAGTGGAATGAACACTGAATGATGGTTTGGGGGATGGAAGTTAGAGCCCTATCTCCTCGAACCTGGCTATGTGATCCTAGGAAGTCATGACACGTCTCCAGGCACTGGATTCCTCATTGGCCCCTCACACCCTCTCCCTGGGCTGCTGTGGGTTAACATGACAGACAGCTTCAAAGTGTGAAATGCATGCAACCGTGGAGTTGTAAGGCTTAGCCTCTACAAGCTTCATGCCAGAATCTTCAGTTTGAAGATTCTGGCTGAGGATCCCCTCCCCAGGATCCATGACCCCCGTTGAGGGCATGAGAAGGAGAGATCTGGGGAAGAAGGAGTTACTAAGAGAGAATCAGGAATTTAGGGACATGGGGAGCAGTTGCATCTGCATGTGCTCTTCTCAGAGAGACCAAGAGGACCCACTGAGGGTGAGGAGTTGAGATGGGCAGGTGGGGCGGAAAAGAAAACAAAAATTTGAGCATGTGCAAGCCAAGTGGCTCCAGAAATCCCATCACCCAATAGGGCAGGATTCAATTCTAGGAAAATAAGTGTTTTCCAAGAGCAAGAGGAAAGCACCTCTGAACAACTGCCAGGGCTACACCACACTGTCCTGTCTTCCAGGGACTGCTGGTATGAGCCAGGATCACAGTGCACCTGGTAGACCCTGGCAGAGCTTACAGGACAGTTAACCTCGTTGCCCTCTAGGGAAATTCAGCAATCTGCCACTGAGCATGGGTGCCAAGTTTTTAGACTCTGCATGATGGGACCTCCACTTACCTCTCCATTGTCATTTTTTTCACCACTCCCCATCCCCTACAAGCTCCATGGGCCAATCTGATGATGTTCCGGGAACATGGAGGCTCTCTGTTGCCCTTGCCTTGCTGCCACATGCTGTTTCTCCCTCCTGCCCGAGCAGCTCACATTTATTCTTTGGGCCTCAGTTTCACTTCCTCTGGGAAGCTGTTTCTGATCAGTTGAGACTGGGTTGGGTGCCCTTCTTCTGTTTCCTCTACACATTTAACTCTCCTATCTGACAGCACACATATTCAATGGTAATGGTCTTTCCAAATGCCCTTCTCTTTGACCCAGCTGTGAGATCTCTGGGGGCAGGGATGATGCTTTGCTTCTGGCTGTATTTCCAGTGCCCAGCACAGTGCCAAGAATACAGTTGGTGCACAATATATACTTATGAAATGAATGAATGCATGCATGCATGTGTGAAAGCACTCAGGGCTTCCACCTTCAGGCAAAGGGTCACAAGGATTACTTTTGGACCCTTCTGATATATGGGCAGGAGCTCTTGGTAAAGCTGGTCTTTCATTCCTTCCAGAAGAGCTGGTCCCGGCATATAATTGTACTCTTATTCCAAATAACTTGCATGGAGCCGGATAGAAAGCAAAAGTTGAGAGATGTTGGGTCTCCAGTTTACAAGCGCCTCCTTAGAAACATTGAGAAGGTATTATTATTCATTTCCAATGAGAAAGAATAAGGAACCCATGATCTGAGAATTTGTATAAAAGTGGTCTAAGAACTTTGGGTAGAGGATGTGACCACATGAAGTGCTCCTCTCTCTAGCCTGGGCTGCCCTCCTCCTCCAGACCCTACTCTCTATTCTCCTCACTTTTATAGAAACAATAAGGCATGTCTTCTAAATTTACTTTCTACCACAGCAGCTAATTTAATATTTGGAGAGAACAACAGCCAAGGCCATCTCTAGATGGTTGTTATTTATAAGATCATATAAAAGACAGATCCAGCTCCTGATGTTACTAAATTGTCTTCAGAAAAAGAGCTATGAGGAGATGGGTCTTTGCTGTGGCAGGGATACAAATAAAATTACCTAAAAGTCACCCCAAATCATGGGGCCTGGGAGGCTGCCATCTACTCCTGTTTCTGTCGTGGACTCTTGCCGCCCTGGACACTTTCACTAAATGTGTCTTCCTCTGAGGGTACAGAAGTTGCTTTGCTCCTTTGAGGCTGTCTCTCTGCAGTATGAGCTAGGTATAGATTATTTTTTATTGTTATGATCGAGCTGTTTAATAACCCCAAAGAGGCAAGGACAGTAATTGTGGTATGGTGGGTGCTGTCTCTCTTTGCCCGAGGGATAGGGAAGCACAAGATTGCTTTCCTTAATTGTTACCTGCTGGATGTACTTTCCTGTCTGACCGGCCTCCTCCTGCCCTGGCTGCCAGAGATGGGACAAGGGGATGAGGGTTTGGGGGTGATGAATTCTTATTTTTGCCCCTTGGGTGATGGGATGTCTGAGGCAGAAAGAAAAAATGCCTCACTGAGAAGATATGCTGCAGCTGTTCCTGCAAGGCCTCTTTAGAAACATGGAGAAGGCATTATTACTCAGAGCCTGCCTACACAACCTCATCCCAGGCAACAAAGTACAGTCGATTCTCATTATTCACAGTAGTCCTATTTCATAAAGTCATTGCGAACACAGAATTAGCAAATACTGAGCCATTACTCCTCGGGGACATATGGGGTTAGTTTCCTATGAGCCCCTGGTCATGCATTTTTGTCAAGTGATCAATATATAGACTTGTTTACATGTGTTTCTGTTTGAAAGCGTTTTATTTAATATAGATTGTGGATTTGTTAACATTAAACACACAACCAACAGCTCATGCCTGAACGAAGCTTATCTACCGCATAAGGCATATCACAGCCTAGTACTTGGGAACACGGGACAGCACATATATATTTATATAGAAATATATTTAAATAGCAAAATAACCGACAAGAAACCATCAAATGTGAAAGATGTGCCACTAACTAGGCTGTCAAAGGGGCACTTTTTTACAGTATGAGAGCTGAAACAAGGAGGCAGGGTGTTGCCTTGATCCATCTCAAGGTGATATGCACATTGGAACATGCACATCAAGTGATTCACACTTTTCACAGCTCTGTACATGCTTGTAAATGATCACAAAAGCTTCATTAAGCATTAGTTTGGAGGATACAAATACATTTTAACAAGTAGATGAATTCCAAATGGGTTGTCCATGAATGATGAGGATCAACTGTAATTGAATGCACAGTTCAGAAATGTAGCTTTCTCTGGTGCACTCCTATCTCAGCTCTGGCTCTAAAGGATGCCACACCCACTCCTGTCCTCCTGGCCCCGAGGCCAACTTTTGCCATTGGTTCTATGCCTGGATTTTGATTGGTTACCAAGAGCCAACTGTCTCTGGTCTTGGAAACCTGCTAATTCTCTTATTACATGAGCCTACACCCCTCTGGAGATCAGCTGCCTTGGAAGTGTCAGTCTACTGAGGATGTTGGCCTTATTTGAACCAGTCTTCCTTAGGTCTTGGAGTTCTGGCCTGAGACACAGCAGCCTTCTGCAGGCTTCACTGACTGATGGTGCCTTTCTTATAGTCAACTGTCATGGAGTGTATGTACATGTCTGCTGGACACCATGGCAGGAAGATGTGGCCTCTTCCCTCAAGGTGTTCACAGCCCAGAGAAGAAGGAGCTCGCCCACAGATGGCTAAACTGCAGCTGTTAAATGCTACCATCAAAGTCACCAAGATGCTCTGCAAGCTGCATTTTTTTGGGTCCGAATCCCCCTGTGGACTGTCCCCAAAAACACTTCCACCAGCACAAATCAAATGTATTATTTTCTTCTTAAAACATGTTATCTCTCCTGATTCTTTTGCCATGCTTCTTGGCAGACCCACAGTCTCCTAAACCTGAATGAATCCCTGCCCCATTTCCCATCAATTACTGCATCCTGTACAATGCAGCTTACTCACCCTGTGCACCCACCTCCACCACCTCTGTATGCTTTCCTGAGTTACAGCAGCAACGTCCACCCTGCTTACACAGAAAGATGTTGTAAATGCAAATGAGTCCAAATCAATAATCAATAGAAATTCATATGGAATACTCTAAAGATTGAAAATCTCAATGGACAAAGAGATTATTAATGTTATTCTCCCCCAGACAAATATTTGGATTCCTTAATGAATCCTAGATGTTTTAAGTGACACTACTGTGACCTTTTAAATACATGTCATTGTTTTCAATGTGGACATTTCTATAGGTAACTTTCATTGCTGTATATTTCATTATACAGCTAAGTTTAAAAGAATATTAGTAACTTATTCAAAATAAGCTACAATGTGCTAATATTTCTCTCTATGGAAATATATTTACCTTACGTTTTATTATAATTTACATTTTTGAAAGATTGCTAAAATATTTTTAAGTTCTGAATGTATCTAACAGATGTAGAAAACTGTATTTTTAGGCACTATTCTTTCATTGACTTCTTACAAATCAAGTGGTTTATAGATGAGTCAATATACGGCCAGAGAGGTTAAGTTACTAGTATATGATTACATAGCTGCTTGAAGTTGGAATCTAATCCATGCTTGTATGGTTCTCAGGAAAGAAAAGAATTCCAGGATTCCTTTGAGAATGACAACTTGAATTTGAACACTGAAGTCCTGCAGAGCTGCCCCTTATTCGGTGGGAATGAGTTTCAACTTCAATGTTTTACGTAGTGTGCTAGCATTGTATTGTTTAGGATTCAACAGGAGAAGCAGAACTAGCAGGATATACACACAAGTACACACACAAACCAGGCACACATGCAAACAGTTACACACACAAATGGGTATATACAAATATTCATTGTATGAGAGTGATGGGGGGGAGAGAGAGAGAGAGAGATTGAGACTTATTACACATATAATAGTTCACTATGTGATTGTGGGGGCTGGCTAAGCAAGTCCCAAATCTGTAGTGCAGAAGGTCAGAAAGAGAAGACCCTGGGTAGGGTTGAACCCACAAGCATGGGGCTGAACCTCTCATGCACAAGCAGAATTTCTTCTCTTGCCTAGGAAAATCTCAGACCTACTTTTGAGGCCTTCCAATTCATTCAGTGTCCAGCCCCCAAGACAATCTCACTTACTTAAAGACAACTGATTAGGGGCTTTAATTACATCTATGCAATACCTGCCCAGAACACCTAGACTCACCTTTGATTGAATGACTAGTACTGTTATTCAATTAAACAGTCCTAACCAAGATGACATATGAAAAAAACCATCACAAGCATCCAGCTATGACATTACCAGGGGCAGCATTGATAAGTGTGACTGACTGGCAGGAGGCCTTGGTCTTGTGGAGATTGCTAACTTTGGCTGCAAGGGCCACCCCTGGCTGATGGCTATAGCAAATTTTTATCTAAACCAGTGGTCGTCTGCCAGGGCTAGATTTGCCCCCTCTCAGGGGACATTGGCAACATTTGGAATATTTTTGGTTGTCACTACTGGGGTTTGATATCATCTAGTGGGTAGAGGCCAGGGATGCTTCTTACCATTCTCCAATGCACAGGATAACCCTCATGAACAAGAAATACCCAGCTTTCAATGTCAATAGTATGTAGGCTGAGGAACCCACTTTAACCAAGAAAGCCAATATGAAATGTGCTTTAAGTACATGGGATTAATTAATCCTTGTAGGAGCGCAAGGATAATTCGTTTTTAAAAATGGTTTCATTTTATTTAAACAGATGAAGAAGTAAAGGTTAAGGCATTGTCATTGCCCACAGTTATGGTACTTGCTTCTAAGTGGAGGGGCAGGGATTTGAACCC
The DNA here is from genome assembly GCF_047675955.1 of Chlorocebus sabaeus. NCBI lineage: Eukaryota > Metazoa > Chordata > Mammalia > Primates > Cercopithecidae > Chlorocebus > Chlorocebus sabaeus. The sequence continues at coordinate 138,057,036 of NC_132911.1, read as the reverse complement.
TATTTTCTTTGAACTCCAAGTCTATTCTTCTTCTACTATACCCACTGTATGATGGAAGTTTCCCTTTAGACTTTCTTCTGCACCTGAGGAGGCCTTAACCTCAGCTGTGGCCATTCACAGCTGTCTCGTCCTCTTGCAGTTTATATCTCAGGTCAGGTGGCACAGGTGAGCTGAAGGCTTCCTCCACCTTAACATATCAATGGCAGCCAGAGTTCAGCACAATGGTTGAGGTTGTCAGTTGTGCGGCAAGTCCTGGGTGCAGCTCCCACCCTGAAGCTTATAGATCCCCCTGAACACTGGCTTCCTCAAATACAAAATGAGAAACTAACTGGACTTCCTCCTAGTGAGATTTAAACAAGAAAAGGTATGGGAAATATTTAACACAGGGCTCTAGTATGTTTTGATGAAAGTAATTTTGCAGTGTCTAGCAGTTCTGACCACTCACTTTCTAAAAAGGATTCAATGGCCCAGGTTTATCATTTTCAAATAAATCCAAAGCCTGGGCCAAGTGTCAACCCTGGGGTTACCTTCCATTCCCTTCTCTGAGGTCTCTTGGCACTGTGGACCCCAGTCAGAAAAACTCCCTAACAAAATTGTTTCTCAGTATTATTTCTGAATATTCCAAAAGTTATGCAGTGTAATTGAGGGTGGTGAGAAATGCAGAAAATGTTAACCCCTTTAAAAGTTGCCTTAAAATCTTTTTGGATTTAGGAATATAAATAAAAATAAAAGCTCCATCAATATATACAAATGAAATAAACCCTAAAACCTCTTTATTATAAGGAAAACAATCCTGCTAATAAGGAAGAAAAACACTGCTAATAATTGCTGATTAGAAATAGTACTTTAACAGTGTCTGACATTTTTTATGTTAGAAATGGCTTTGGGTAAAATTTCTTTTATCTCAGTCATTATGAAGTAGTACATTTAACTTATATAATTATTTTCAGGTTACCAAATGTTCTGCATCTGTCATCTCATTTGATTCTAACAATGCAGTGAATTAGGATAATTTGTAGGCATTTATTCAGCGTGTCGTACATACCAGGTTCTGTGTGTGGTGTGGGGAATTCAGGCGTGAATCGGTTCCAGTCCTGCCCTTAAGGAGCTCAGATTCTAGTTGCATCAATGGTTATCATACAGTGTGGTGCCTGTTCCAAGAGAGGACCCTGCAGGCTGCTGGGGGACTAATATGATTTGAATTTGTGTCCCCACCCAAATCTCATGTCAAATTGTAATTCCCAATGTTGGAAGAGGGGCTTGGTGGGAGGTGATTGGATCGTGGAGGTGAACTTCCCCCTTGCTGTTCTCCTGATAGTGAGTGAGTTCTCACAAGATCTGGTTGTTTAAAAGTGTGTAGCCCCTCCCTCTTCACTCTCCTTCTACTTCTTCAGCCAAGTAAGATGTGCCTGCCTCTCTGTCGCCTTCAACCATAATTGTAAGTTTTCTGAGGTCTCCTCAGCCATGCTTCCTTTACAGCCTGTGTGACTGTAATTAATCCTCTTTGCTTTATAGATAACCCAGTCTCAGGTAGTTCTTTCTAGCATTGTCAGAACAGGCATCCAGAGGAGGGACTCTAAAATCCGGGAGGGGTGTGTGTGTGTGTAGTCAGGGGAGAGATGACTGAGTGGAATCTTGAAGTGCAGAGATTTGGGAAATGTCCAGCAGAGGAAGAGGTGTCACAGGCAGAGGCCACAGCTGGGATACTGGTGTGGAGGTTGCACACGCCCTGCTGGGAAAGCCCAAGCAGCTTAGCTTGGGAGAGGTGGGCTGACCACCCCTCTTCAACCATGCTGAAGCGTTTTGACTTTTTCTGAGGGCAATGGAGAGGCCTTGAGGGATTTGTGCAGAGGCGTGACCTGAGGGGCTGTGAGGAGGCGTGATTTAGGGGGGATGGAGGTGAAGGTTATGGGGTGGGGTGCATGGGAGACAAGAGCCTCTAATGTCATGTGGCACTGGTGCATCCGTTTGGGTCTGCGCCTCTGCAGTTCTGGCCTCTGTTGGGCTTCTTTCTTCTCACCTCTGAGATGCTCCCTTTCCTCTGCAGAGATATAAGCACTTTTTCTACCTCATTGAGGTCACTAAAGACCCCTGAGCTGAGAGGCCTCCCTGAAGGTGGGATGTTTTTCCACTGCAAAGAGAAACTGCTGATGGGGCACAAGCAACATAAAAGGCAATGCAGTCTGGCCCCTGCAGAGATGCCTGGGGAGGCGGGCTGCTCCTAAGCTTCCTTCTCCTGTGAATCTGGAAGAAACTCACACCAGCAGCAGAGCCTGCAGAACTGTAGGCTTGTGGCCCAGCCCTGCTTTTCCAGACAACCTACTTCCTCTTCCTCTGCAGCTTCCCACCTCCAGGGGGGCTCCGTCCCACAGAACCAGAGAGGCAACTCCTGACTGTGACAGTGGCTCTGTCTCCCTTTGATGCCAGTGAGGGCCTGGTAGGTAGCACAGGAGAAGACACCATGGGGGAGAAGAGTCCATGATTAGAAGTCTGTGTGTGTGTCCTTGCACCTCCAAGTTTGCACATCTCTGAAGCAGTATCTAGAGTGGTTGAAGCATAAACTGTGGTGTCAGACTCTCTGAGTTCAAATTTTGGCTCTGCCACTTAGTCTTAAGATTGCAATAAGCCCTTGAACCTTACCAGTCCTCCGTTTTCTCGTCTGTAAAATAGGAATTATAATAGCACCTTATAAAGGTCAGTAGCGACAGTGTGCCTGCGTGTACTCAGAAAGGGTTAACCATTACTGCTGCGTGTCTGAAGCTCTGTGCCCTGCCCTTACAAGTCCACAGTGCACGTATTTGGGGTCTGTCTGTCCTAAAGCACACCATCTTTAGAGTCAGAGAGAGGTGCTTCTGAATTCTGGCTTTTCTGTGGACAATTCGGGTGGCTTTGGACAAGTTACTTCACCACTTTAAGACTTGCCTTCCTCATTTAAAAACTCAGGCTGATAACAGAATGACTTCACACAGTTATTATGAGGATTACATGTGATAATGCAGGTGAAGTGTTTAGAATGTTGCCCAGCTGAACAAAATTTGTAGTATCATTGTCATTATTATTGCCATGGTTAATGTTAGACTATGTTACCCTGGTTTAAAATGTTGCTCATTCATTCAAGACACACCTTTTTAGTTTTATACTTTCTAAGCTCTACCCACTGGGTTAGTGCTTGAGAGGAACTTGTCCTTCTCCTCAGTTAACTGCCCTCATGGTACTGAAACGCCCTGGCAGAAGTCTGCAGGAGGAATTCATTTCTTAGTTTTCCATAATGGACTTTGAGGCCAAGAATGTTGAAGCCTTCTAACTAATTGGAAATGGAACCTGGCTTCAAACCTAAGACTTCTGAATGTGGGTTTTTTTCTTTGAAGCCATCTTTAGACTCATCCTAATGGGTTGCAATTATAAGGTGTTTTAAATTTTACAAGACAGTTAAATATCTGTGATCTTACTTTTGAGTCTTTGTCAAGAATCTTGGTGAGATGGTTAGGGCATGTACTACCAATTCCTTCCTACAAGTGAGGATACTGAGGCCACCAGCAGATGTGAGTTGCCCAAGTGACATAGCTGGTAGAAAATGGAACCCGGAGACCACCTAGGGTTCTGTACTGGGATCTCCTGTGCCGCCTCAATTACTGGGTGCCTTGCACAATGGTGTCTTCCTGAACTTTGGACCCCCCTTCTGAGTTAGTCCCAAATCTCCCTGCTGATACCCTCACTGTGCAGCTCCCTCATTGTGCTAGGAAGAGGGGTGGGAGAGAGCAAGCCCCTTCTCCTCTGCAGACTCTCATTGTGGCCATGCTAACTCATTCCTGAGGGCCTGCTTCTCCTTGTCCATGGTGGGGAGCCAGAAAAGGCTGATTCTACCAGCTGCTGTGCATGAGTCCATTCAGCATCAATGGACCCTGGGATACTACCTCCATCATGAACCTGCCAAAGAGATTGACATTAACTTGGCTGTCATGGCCTCTGCAAGCCCTCTGACCCAAGGCCTGGGCATCATTCTCCTGCCTTCCTTTCCAGACTATTGAATCAAAGGCAGGAAATGAAATGAGCCTGAAAATGTGCTGTTTGGAAACCCCCCAGGGTTCTGGAAAGTCAGTAATGCCTGGGCAAGAACTGTTCTCCCTTATAGAGTAGGGCTTTGTAGGGCAACTGATGAGAAAAACAGATAATGTGACAGGGAAGAAATTGCTTCTGGACTGAGGATCATCTCCCTGGCTTTGGGCACCATCAGCCAGCAATGCTACTGCTTTATTCCAGAGGCACACTGTGGTATCTACTAGGGAAGTGCCAGAAGAATCAGCACGAATGAACTCTTTTTGATGAGCCAACAGTTGGATTTGGCAAGAACATGTCAGCATGTGCAATCAGGCAGAAAGAGCGTTTCAAAAAAATTTTTTTTTAATGAGTTCTACTTTGTTGTGAAATAAATACATTTCATTCAACGTGTGAGTATAATTTGAGGGTAGGGAATTAACAGTTTCGAGCACCTGTAATGTGCTAAAAGATTCATTAATGTCAATGTTTTATTTTATAAAAGATTTTGTCATCAGAGTAATACATGTGCATTCTTAAGAAAAATTAAGGTTAGGGTTACCCCATTTGGCAAATAGCCTAGTTTGGCAAAAGTGTTGGTTGAGGATGACAGAAATCTAGAATGGATGGAGAGGAGGGAGATGGTGAATATGAACTGTGGTCTTGGGTTTAGCTTTAGTAGTGGAGACTGTAACTTGTCCAACATCCCACTAATGCTGTTTTGGTGAGACATTTTAGTTACTCTTGAGAGTAATTAGTTTTAAGAAGGAGTCAACTTCATGTGAGGCACTGCTGGATCTTAGTGGTGCAGGGGTGGCCTGTCCTAGACACTGGTGGTGCTCTCCAAAAGTTCCTGGGATCCTTGCACCATTTCCATGTTGGCCAGCCTGACTTCTAGTGGCCAACATCTATTGTATTTGTCATTTATTCAAGAAGCACCTTTGTTTGTTTGTTTTATACGTTCAAAGCTCTACCCACTGGAGTTGGTGCTTGGGACACAGGTAAATAAGAACTTGTCCTTTTCCTCAAGTAACTCACTCATAGTCACTGAACCTCTGCAGCAGAAGTCTGCAGGGGAATTCCTTTTTTTTTGTTTTCCAAAGTAGACTTTGAGGCCAAGCATGTTGAGGCCAGAGGTTAAACTTCCCAGTCTGTCTGAGGATTTGGAACTACAGTTCATGGGGCAAATCCAGTCTGTTGCCTGTGTTTTTGTAAATAAAGTTTTATTGGAATACAGCCATGTCAAGTCCTTTATGGATTGTCTGTGGCTGCTATTGCACTCCAGGGGTAGAGTTGGCTGAGTATCTTTAACAGAGACTGCATGGCCTGGGAAGGTGAAACGATTTGCTATCTGGCTCTTTACAGAAAATGTTTGCTGACTATTGGCTTAGAGCATTCTTGTGAAGAGACCCGAATAGAAGCACTGTCATCTCTGGGCCATGATGAGTAAACAAAGTTGAGTGGTTTGGTTACTGAAACTTGGAAAGGGTAGAGGTTTACAGAGAAGGGTCCTTTTGAGCAGCAGAGACCTGTAGTGAAGGGGAAGGAGGTCACCATTCACGAGATACCTGGGGTATACTTATACCTCAACCTTCTTCCTTTACTCTAACTTTTATGAGAATTACTTGTTTAACTGTGTGATTCAACCACTAGACTGTAAGCTTCTTGAGGACAGGGGTTAGGCCTTGTTATCTTTGCTAAGTCTACTTAGTTGGGAGCGAATAATGTTTTCAAATAGTGTTTCAACCAAAGCTTTTTGAATTGAGTGAACCAGCAACCCCCCCACCCCCACTTCTGCCAGTTTTCTTCTTGGCAACCAATGCCGTATGTACATAAAGCCAACAGGGCTGGAGGAGATCCAGAGGCTGTGGTCTCATAGCTCCCTACCACCCTCCCCAAGTTAGTTGGCTCAGATGCACATGAACCTGACCCTATAACTTTGGATTCATTATCTCTGTGTGCCAGCATTCTGAGCCAATCAATTTTAGGCAGATGGCTTTTGAAAGCCAGTGACTCTGGGATTTGGAGCAGTCATTGCCCAGATTGTAAACTTCCTTCCAGCTGATTCTTATTATCCCTGTCCTGGCCTATCAGTGAGCAACTCTCTAAAAGGCCAGCCTGGCCTCCTGGAGATGAGGCAGTCCTGGCAACTCTCTAAAAGGCTGCCTCATCTCCAGGAGGCCAGGCTGCCAGGATTTTCCCAAACCTAGACGATAATCCGAAGATTTAAGTACACACTTCCAAAAGATCAGCTTTTCAAATTTGTCATGAATATCTCTGAAATGCGTTAAGTAATGCATTCAGTTTCTGCTGATGGATGAAATGCTAATGCCATTATCATAATGTCATGCCTGATTTTTTTGGATGAAACTTTTATTGGGTTTTTGACATGAGGAGCAAAGTGGCAAATTGCAATAAACGGCAAGATAAATCAGTTATAATTCAGTAGTCATAGAGGCCCCTTGAGGGAATAATAACAGCAATAATAATAAAAACAGCCCCCTACAAAGTTTCTCATCAGGTCTTAAGACTCTGAGTGGGTAATGTTTTGCTTACACATGCTGGGTCCACACATCGTATCTTGGCTGTACTGATGGGCAAACATCGATCATGTTGGCATATCTGATGGAGCCTAATAGCACGTCAATTTGATGGTTGCTTCATAAAATTTATCATCCCTCAAAACACAGTCACATATTTTAAACACTGCCACCACTAGGACCAATGCACAGGGTTGCGTATGGGTTTTAAACCCAAAGTTTGCCCATTTATTGTGCAAATGTCCACACTCTGGATGCTGTGGGCATCAGTCACTTTCACCAGAAAGCACCTGGCAGTGGTGCCTTGGAAATGAGTCTCAGAGTTGCTTTAATGCCCAGGTGTATGAATCTGGGCCAAATAGTGGGCAATTTCCAAATTATTCTGCTAATTGGATTTCTTTCAAATATAAATATGCATTTCATCTCACATAGCCCAAGTGGGAAGAGGAAAAATAACAGGATTCCAACTGCTAGACTTTTAGGTCTATTTTCCAGACCTTAGCTAAGAGAGAAGAAGAGTATGTTGGGAGTAGCAACTAGGATCTAGAGACAATACACATACACAATACACAATTTGCACATACACAATACACAATTTGCAGATACACATGTATATGTACATATAATACAAACTTCACACAAAGCACACATGCACACATGTACATACATACAATACCTATATACACGCTTACACAAAGTATCCACACACACAATACGCATACTACAGTACACACATATCCACATATATATGCACACACAATACACACATATACACATACGCATATATGCACATGCACACACATATACATGTTTATATAGTTAAGTGAGATTTTATCTGGGCGTCATTTTAAAAACTGAACAGATCAAATTCTGCTAGATCAGTTGCAGAAAAAACACACTGCCTCATCACTCCCCCTCCACACATGAACATCTGGCCATGGTTTTTCTTTGTCCTTGAGATTTTATACCCTGATCCCTGCAAGACAATATATTCTTATCCCTCCAAACCCTCAGACACCTGGTTTCCTCCAATGTTGTAAGGCTGTGTGTGAAGATGCCCTCTATTTCTTGATATTTGTGGTGCCTACTTTCGCAGTTTGGTTCAGGGGAATTTACTTCTGTCCCAGGTCCCTTTGACCTCCTCATTCCTATGATCAGTTGAACAGATTCTTTAGCAGAGCCTGCCTAGCCATGAGACTGTGTTAAAAGGTCATTAATAGCTGCACCAGGCCCTGTCCAAACCCATTCCCAATACTTCCTTTTGGAAACCTATCAGCTACACTGAAGGGAAAGAGAAGTCAAGAGCACTGCCCATCCTTTTTGATATTTTTAGCTGCATTAGGTAGCAGCTCTCTCAGATGGTCTATTAACATTTCTAAGCTTGTCAGAAATTTTCTAGTTCAATAAAAGGGGAAGAACATGATTTTTAAAAAATAAAGAAAAATTCAGCCTGGGAATACCAGCAAATCTTCCCAGGAGAGTAAGAGCTGGGTTGTCTAATGGCTCTTTGCTTGCCTTTTCTGCTAATTAGCTTGCTGCCCCAACCAAGGCATCCTTCTCCCCTGGGCCTCAGTTTCCTCATCTGTAAAAATTAGCAGGTTAGATTGCTAAGGTTTCTCTGAGTTCTATTAGATAATAAAATTCATTGAATCTCCAGGGATTCAAATTCAAAATCAGATTAATTTTTCTTGGCCATAGTTTTGACTCATGGTGAGCTTGCAGTCCACCGAGACACTTGGGCAGTTCGTGAGGAGAGCTCTGCAGCCACCACATGAATGCTTCCTTTCCTTAAGAAGGAGGTGAGTATAAAAATTCACAATAGCCATGCACACTGTAGCATTTCCTATCATCTACTTATCCCTTCATCTAACATAGGGCTGCCTCATGAAGTCCACCCAGTGGCTCATGCAGGTCTATGGTGACTATGTAATAATTACCTGCATTGATATCATAGCTTAGGTTGACCAAAGATTAGACATGGGCTAGCAACATCCCTATATCTTCATTGAGAATTGGGGTATGGCATTCGAGTAGGAAAAAGAGTGAACTATTTGATACAGACAAATCAAGTTTTGAATTGTGGCTCTGCCATGTTTTAGCTGTGAGATCTTGGGCAAGTTGTCTGATCTTTCTAAGCCTGAAGAAATAATACCTTCGCATGTTGAAGCAAAGTGGGAATTCTGTGAAATTCATAGCAGCTCACATCAATGCAAAAACTATAAACCCTAGTCACGTGGACATTACCATTAAGGGAGAGAATGTATGTACGTCATCTAGCAACATAAAAAATGTTCATTTCCTTTATGATTTGCCTTAATAACCCACTATAAGACTTACATTTTCACATTTATAACATTTGAGAAATACTTGACATATCTTTAGCATTTTCCACTTCTTCCAGTATTAGACATTTGTGATCTGCTGGAAAGGTCACAGCTACATTTAAAAATAAACCGTTTCAGCTATAGATACTTTTCTTTTTGGTACATATACCTTGCCTCCTGATTTCTGTTACATTTATAATATATTTTTTAAATTTTTAGTATTATTTTGTAACTTTTAAAGATAATTTTAAAAGATTAAGAAAATTGCAAGAAGAAAACAATGAACACCCAGATAATAGTCACTCATAGTCACTAATTGTTAATATAAGGGGACTTTAAAAAGTTCATGGAAAATGGAATTAAAAGATAAAAATAAAAAATACAAACTTTATTTATCAAAATAGGCTCCATCAGGTACAAGATATTTTTCTTTCTTTTTTTTTTTTTTTTTTAATTATACTTTAAGTTCTAGGGTACATGTGCACAACGTACAGGTTTGTTACATATGTATATATGTGCCATGTTGGTGTGCAGCACCCATCAACTCGTCATTTACATTAGGTATATCTCCTAATGCTATCCCTCCCCCCCATTCTCCACAATAGGACCTGGTGTGTGATGATCCCCTTCCTGTATCCAAGTGATCTCATTGTTCATTTCCCACCTATGAGTGAGAACATGTGGTATTTAGTTTTCTGTTCTTGCAATAGTTTGCTGAGAATGATGGTTTCCAGCTGCATCCATGTCCCTACAAAGGACATGAACTCATCCTTTTTTATGGCTGCATAGTATTCCATGGCGTATATGCGCCACATTTTCTTAATCCAGTCTGCCACTGATGGACATTTGGGTTGATTCCAAGTCTTTGCTATTATGAACAGTGCCACAATAAACATATGTGTGCATGTGTCTTTATAGCAGTATGACTTATAATTGTTTGGGTATATCCCCAGTAATGGGATGGCTGGGTCAAACGGTATTTCTAGTTCTAGATCCTTGAGGAATCACCACACTGTCTTCCACAAGGGTTGAACTAGTTTACAGTCCCACCAACAGTGTAAAAGTATTCCTATTTCTCCACATCCTCTCCAGCACCTGTTGTTTCCTGACTTTTTAATGATCGCCATTCTAACTGGTGTGAGATGGTATCTCACTGTGGTTTTGATTTGCATTTCTCTGATGATGAGTGATGATGAGCATTTTTTCATGTGTCTGTTGACTGTATGAATGTCTTCTTTTGAGAAATGTCTGTTCATATCCTTTGCCCACTTTTTGATGGGGTTGTTTGTTTTATTCTTGTAAATTTGATTGAGTTCTTTATAGGTTCTGGATATTAGCCCTTTGTCAGATGAGTAGATTGCAAAAATATTCTCCCATTTCTGTAGGTTGCCTGTTCACTCTGATGGTAGTTTCTTTTGCTGTACAGAAGCTCTTTAGTTTAATTAGATCCCATTTGTCAATTTTGGCTTTTGTTGCTGTTGCTTTTGGTGTTTTAGACATGAGGTCTTTGCCCATGCCTATGTCCTGAATGGTATTACCTAGGTTTTCTTCTAGGGTTTTTATGCTTTTAGGTCTAATGTTTAAGTCTCTAATCCATCTTGTCCCTTCTTTTTTTTTTTAATTATTATTATTATTATTATTATTATTATTATTATTATACTTTAAGTTCTAGGGTACATGTGCATAACGTGCAAGTTTGTTACATATGTATACTTGTGCCATGTTGGTGTGCTGCACCCATCAACTTGTCAGCACCCATCAACTCGTCATTTACATCAGGTATAACTCCCAATGCAATCCCTCCCCCCTCCGCCCTCCCCATGATAGGCCCCGGTGTGTGATGTTCCCCTTCCTGAGTCCAAGTGATCTCACTGTTCAGTTCCCACCTATGAGTGAGAACATGCGGTGTTTGGTTTTCTGTTCTTGTGATAGTTTGCTAAGAATGATGGTTTCCAGCTGCATCCATGTCCCTACAAAGGACACAAACTCATCCTTTTTTATGGCTGCATAGTATTCCATGGTGTATATGTGCCACATTTTCTTAATCCAGTCTGTCACTGATGGACATTTGGGTTGATTCCAAGTCTTTGCTATTGTGAATAGTGCCGCAATAAACATACGTGTGCATGTGTCTTTATAGCAGCATGATTTATAATCCTTTGGGTATATACCCTTCTTAAAATGAGTTATCCATTTGCAAACTGCTGCTTTATTTGGAGCATTGTCTTCATAAACTTTTCATAAATCATTAGTCATTTCACCATTCTGGTGGGAGCTCTTTTCAAACTGATGTCTTATCCCAGTAACTTTGATCTCTTGGCTAAGGTGGTGTCTGCCAGATTTGTTCACCATAAATACATCTGTTTTCCCTTACTCATAAACAGATAATCTATGAGAAATACTTTGAGACTGAGTAAATATCCTCTTCCCTAGTAAACTCTTAGGCAACGGTATATGACAGTTTATAAAATATGGCCCTGCAAGTCTTTGAGATTCATCCTATGAAGAGGTCTACATTCTCTCCGATCAAATCTGGGTGAGTTTGCGACGACTTTGTCTACTGAAGTAAAGGGGAAGTGATGCTGTGTGACCTTTAAGGCTACCTTACTAAAGGTCATGCAGCTTGTGTTTTGTCCTCTTGGGCTGCTGGCCTTGGGAAGAACTAGGCAGCATATGAGAAGTCCAACCACCCTGAGATTGCCATGCTAGAGATGCCAAGAGTGGATGCTGTGGTCAATAGCCCAGCCATGCTGCCAGCCAATGGCCAGCACCAACTGCCACCATACAAGTGACCAAACTTAAATGCTGCAGCCGAACTGAACCTTAAAGATGGCTGATGCTCCATCTGATACCTGTAACCACATGAATGACTGAAAGCAAGAATTGCCCAGACAGTGTCTTAAATTCTTGATCCACAAAACCATGTATCAAATAAGGTGGTTGCTTTAGCCCTAGAGATGTGGGGTAATTGCTATGCTTTAGTAGTAACTGAAAAGCATTCATTGATGATTCTTCACTGAATCAATTATTATATTGGTAGTTGCTAAAATGCAATTTTTAAATTCCATCAGCCTCATTTTATTATGTGAATACTGTTGGTTATTCTTTTTTGATATGTCTGCCTTTCTCCTGGCTTCCTCAAATCCTTTTTAGGATTTGTGTCTGCTTATTATATTATTTCTCCAGGAAAAAAGACCTCTGAGCTGGGACCAAAACAAGAAAAAAAATGAGAATCTATTTCTTATTAATCTTTAACAAATAGTCTAGGGCTACAATGTCAGTTTCTTATAATAAGATGACATTTTTGTCCTTCCCTTTGCTAAACACTAATTGTAGCTCTGCATCACAAAACACAGAAAATGCTAGAATTACATTCATTGTTTTCTAATTACAACATACTTACTTTGTCATATGAAATTTATGTCATTTTCTCAATTGAAATATGCTCCTCTAAAATGGCATTTTCAAAGTCCAACTACCATAAACAGAGCTCACCAGCCTCATTTCTCCCCTGCTCTCCTGTGGCCCCATGATGCGTCTGCTGACCTAAGACACAGAAGCTGCCGGCCTCAGCCTGACTGTGCTGTTTTTGTAATGTGCAGTTGATTATCTTTGGATGGGGCCGGCACAGGAATGTGACCCCAAATTATTCTCCTTTTGTGAATTAGGTGGGAGGATGTGTGAAGGTAATAAAAGACAAGGATAGGACTCTTAAAATCTTTTAGGGACATGAATGAAAATAATAAATCTGGGTCTTAAAATAGCCAGTGGGCTAGAATCACTCAAGAATCTCAAGGGGAGAAATATTCATCAGCTAGAAGAGGAACACGCATATTATTTGCAGCAAACTAATATCAGCTTTATCTTTAGAGCTGTTTGTGTGCAAAATCCAGGCTTCTGCATAGAGGGGAGTTTTGCACCTTAAACTCAGGAAGCAGATTTAAGGACCTACTGTGCACTCAGCCTCATGGTAGGAGCCAGGGAGGGGCAGTTAGGAATGTAAAACAGAATTCTCAGCCACAGGAACTTTCTACTTAATTGAGGGAGTCAAGACATACACAAATGTGCTGCACTTTTCCTCCATTCTTTTTCCATCTCTCTCCTTCATTGATGTGCCTCCAACCGCTTGCCACCCCCACCTCCCACAGTGATTAAGAAATAAAGCTTAGAAGCTAGATACATTTATCTAACATGATTGGATTGTAATATTCTCAAACAAAAGTGTAGAGTCTTTTTCCCGACCGTAATTTGGGGATCCTTCATAGGAGGTAGCTTGTCTAGCACTGCAGACATGTGTGTTGAACTGAGCATGACAGGCTTGCATAAGCATTGATCACATCAATGGAACTTAACAAACTCACACTCTGCTTTGCGTGACAGCCTAGGCCCTCCTACCCCCCTCAGCAATCTCTCCTAGTAGCTTTTTTATTTTATGTTTTCTGCTCACAGGGCCTTATTTGTGCCTTCAGATAGAGTTTCCTGGCTTTACAGAATAGCATGAATTCTCTTCCATTTCCCCTTTTCCCTAGAACCTTGTGAGTTCTGTGCCTTCAGATAGAGTTTCCTGGCTTTACAGAATAGCATGAATTCTCTTCCATTTCCCCTTTTCCCTAGAACCTTGTGAGTTCTGTGCCCATGTCTCTTCATCCAAGAGTTTCAGAAGTCCAGTCCAAATATTCCACCAGTGCTGTGTTGGCACCAGCACTGTCCACTCAGAAAGGCCTTGGGCTTTCACCAGCTGCTTTCTGCTGTTGTGCTGTGTTTCAGGTAAATATGAGATGACAAGCACTCAGGATCCCTTCCTAACCCATCTCCATGTTCATTCTTGGCTCACAGGGGACTCTTCCCTGTTCTGTTATTCCAGGGTCCCACTTGGTGGGACAAACACTTGAATGTGGATGTCCTACAGCTCAGCCCACAAACCAAGTCTCACATCAAAGCCTTTCCACACTACTTCAAGCCAATTTATTCCTTGTTTTGTGCTTTCCCTCCCACTGTCCTCTGCTGACATTCATAATAACCCAACAAGGCTTGTCTTCCTGTGATGGGACCATGAGCCTCTGGAGGGCAAGAGACACATCTACCAGTGTTTGGCTCTCATCCATCCTTAATGATTGCTGGTTGAATGAATAACTAAATACATACATACCAGTTTTCCAGACACCAGAAACAAAGCACCCGCTTTGTTGTCCACATTCTTTATAATAGCAATGATAACTAACAATGTCATGGCATAATGTAAGTGCTTTAAATGCATTAGCTCATTTAAACATCATAGCAATCTTAGAAAGTATGTCTTTTATAAATCCCATTTTAAATATGAGAAAACTGGAGCAAAGAAGAGTTAAGTTGATTCCTTAGCGTCACATAGCTGATGGATTGCTGAGCTGGACTTTGAACCATGGTAGCCTGTTTCTGGAATATCAGTTTTTAACTACTAAACTAAATTTCCTGTCTGGAGTAACCACCAGAGGTCCTTTAAATTTTCATCCTGATAAACCAACTACAGGGGACAATTCTCTGTCCTTCCAACCTGCCCTGCAATTCCTTCCTTTGAGTCTTTTGCTTGTCTGGTTTGCAGCTGCAGAGTCAGTGATGCTTTCTCTACCTTCTCTCCTGTTGCTGTGCTCCTGTGGTCTTCAGGCTTAGCCTGACTGTTATGTGCTTCACCAGACTCCTCAGACATCCCAGCAGAGCTTGAGATGTTCTCTTCTGGCCTCCCACAGCACCATGCTTATAAAAGACAGTTTAGTATGTATCTGTAGCTAGGTAATTATTTCTCTCCCCAGCACACTTGGATGTCTGAGTGATGAGCTTTCTATGCCCCTAGAGTATGTGCTGCTTGTGTGCAGGGTCATGGATTTCTCATTTCCATTTCTTCAGTTCCTGACACCTAGTAAAATGCTCTGAGGATGTGTACTGAATGGGGTTATTGGGAGCCGGGGTTGCTCTTATGAATGGATGCAGTTGGCTGATGTCTTATGATTTCTAGAGCCCTGGACAGATTATTTTGTCCTTGGCTATCCTTCCTGTCTGGAATCACGATGCTCGAAATGCTCCCATTATTGAACTGTTCTTGCAAAATAAGTATTTTATCCTCTAGTGTTCTCAGTAAAGCAAAATATATTTGTGGGAAGAGCAGTGTCTTAAATCTCTGAAACATGTGTGTGACTTGGAGGCGTGCATGTAGGCTGTGCCCAGGATTCTGGGCACTCACGGGAGGCAGGGAGGGGAGGCATGTGTTGCTGAAGCGAGCTTCCCCTCATTTCCAATTTTGTCGGGAGCCAGCCTCCATATATATCCCTTTTAGCACTTCTAAGTAGCGACACAAGTCTTCCAGATGGCTGTGGAATTACTTGTAAGGCAGCCTGCAGATAAATCTTGAAAAAAGAAAGTTCTCGTTAAAAGTGAATGAAAGCGTGAATTTTCAACATGTCTGTTTGAAACTCTAAGAATTTTTAAGTGAAATTAGACTTATGTGGAATGAAGCACACCCAAAGCCCTTTAAAGCTTTGGAAGTCGATCTCAGTCAGCAAACTACACCCAGACAGGGTGTTTCCCCTTTGTGTGGGCACTGCTGTGGGTGCCGGGGAGGCAGTGAGGAATGAAAGAGTCCCTGTGCCCCAGGAGATTGCAATGGTTCCACAGACCATTAGTGAGTCTTTGTAGGCAATGGTTGGAATCCACTAGTAATTTTCAGTATTTTAAAATCCTAACCAACATCTTCTTATATTTAACCATAATAGCATTGTGCAGGAGAATGGAAACATCATTTATTTGCTGTTGCCTGGAATCATAGTACCTCTGTGTGTTTTACCACTGCATACCTCGTTGGAAGACACATACTTTATTCCAAAAGCAGGATGGTTGAAGAAACCAACAGAGAGCACTATATTTTGCCCAACTTGAGGCTCATGAACAGAAGAGAATGGTAGATTTTCTTGGTGGTGACAATATTGCAGGGCTCAGATACAAGATGCATGTATGTGGCTTTATAAGAGCTGCTCTGGTGAAGCGTCTTGTAGGATAAATGTTGGTGCACATCTGTACCCCTCTGCTTCCCTGAGGTCACCTGCGAACCCTTCTTTCCCAATCTGTGGCATCATGAGTCCCTTGGCCCATAGGAGGATGCTTTGTCCGTGTGCAGGACAGGTTGGAAGAGTGGAAGGTTAAATCCCTGAAGGAGTCCTTAGCCCATGAGGGAGGAGAGGGGCTAGGTAAGGACTCCAGCTTCCTTGACTTTGGAGAGTCCACTTCTGAACTGTGCTTTGCAATCTCTCAGAGGGTCCCCTGTGGGACTGAGTCCCAGTGGCCCACAGTGGTGACCTGCTCATTACCCTAGCCTTATTAGCTTTCCTCTCATCATTGTCTCTCCTCCCCACTTATGCGCCATGCTTGCTGGAATCATCTCCCAAATATGACGCCTGTACCAAATTTCTCCTAAATAAGGCACCTGTACCAAATTTCTATCTTAGGGCATGCTTCAGAGGGAGTGCAAACTAAAGACTACATCAAAATACTGAGGAAGTAGAGAAGTACCTATGATAGAGGAGATCTGGGAAGACTACCACCGGAAGGTGGCTTTGAAGGTGATGGAGATAGGGTGTTTTTCAGTAGAAGACAGTCATGGTGCTATAGCCACTGGTGGACTTGGGGTAGTGAACCTGACACCTGTAGGCTGGGTTGCTCCAGGCAGGGGCCCTTGGTATTGCCTGAAAGAGCCTCAGCCTCTCCCCCAGCACCTCCCATCTGGACCACATGGGGGCACTCTGCAGGCAGGGTGGTCACCTCTCCTGACCCTGGAAGTCGTTGGCCTTGCCACTCTCTCTCCTGTCTTCTCCTTACTTAATATGACCTGTAAGACTGTAAACTTGAGGAGTTGAGGGTCCAGTCTGTTTCTACTTCCGGTGTATCCTCAGCATATCGCATAGTTCCTGGAACATAGTAAATGCTCAATAAATATTTGTTGCTCAATAAGATGTTTATGCTTTCCTCATTACTGTAGCCTTGAACACCCCGCAGAAGACATCTCTCCTGCCCCTCCCTGGCCACCTCCAACATAGTGTTAGAGGTGCAGGAGGACATTACACAATTTAGACACCTTTCCGCCAGCCCAGGGCTTCTCAAAATTTAGGATATGTAAGATTCAGCTAGAGAGCTTATTATGATGTGTATTTCTGAGCACCAAGATGAAAGATTCTGATTCTGGTGTGAGCTCTGTGAGTTTCCATTTCTAATAAGCTCCTACGTGATGCTGGGACCATGCTTCAAGTATTGCTACTCTAGGGTCCTGTCCTGACCTCAGCTGTCAATCAAAGATTTTAAGCTGAGTGGTTATGAGGGTGAAATTCGTTGCTCAGTACTAATTAGGGTTTTGGGACCAGCCACCGGTGCCTTTTTGCATCCCAGTGCTGACGTTTGATTCCAACAAAAGAATTGGGTGGATTTTTGATGGGCAGAGATGTACTTTGATTGGTTTCAGAGCCTAATTGCTTTGTAATTATAGTAGTTGGCTAGGGCTGCCATAACAAAGTACCACAGTTGGGTGGTTTAAACAACAGACATTTATTTTCTGACAATTCTGGAGGGCAGAGGTCTGAAATCAAGGTTTTGACATTGATTTCTTCCAAGGCCTCTCTCCTTGGTTTGTAGATGGCTGTCTTCTCCTCGTGTCTTCACATTGTCACATCACCTTCCTTCTTTTTGTGTCTATCTTAATATCCTCTTCTTATAAGGACAATAGTTAGATTGGATTAGGGCCCACTGTAATGACCTCATTTTAACTTAATTACCTCTTTAAGGACCCCATCTCCAAATATGGCCACAATCTGAGATACTGGAAGTTAAGACTTCAACATATATTATTTTGGTAGTAAGGGGCACATAATTCACCCCCCAAAATAATATTCATAAGGAAACTTAAACCTTTTTGAGACTCAGTTTTCTCCTGTGCAAGATATAGATAAAACTTACTCCAAAGTGGTGTCATGAGGATAGTCAGCTGATGCTTGCAATGGCCCTTTGCTAGTACTAAAGTTTAAAACAGAAAAAAATGCCAGCTATTCTATTACGTTTCAAGTTTTCCGAAGTTCAGTTCTGATACCATGTTAGGATCAGGTGTCATGTAAAAAGTGCATTTCCCTTTTCAGTGCTCTTACCTCATTTTGGTCTATTAATTCTGGATAGCCATAAGCAGGGTTACTTTGAGTAAAGAAGTCGCAGTAGTAAGGAGGCAGCACAACTTAGTGAATGGCTAAGATCATGAAGCCATCCTCTCAGCTACATATCCTCCTGGAATGGAGGTACTTGGTGCATCTTCATCTTCAAAGATGCCCTTTATTTGCTTCTGGCTCTCTCCAAAGTGAACTGCTTCATTCAGGGGGCATTTAGATGTAGTGCCCTGATGCCAAGACTCCTCTCTGGGCTGAATTTCAAAGAGGATGATTCTCTTATTGTGGTCTTAAAGAGTGTCAAATTTTCTCAGCATGAGGCTTTTAGAATTTGGTACCCAAATGGCCTAAGAAATTCCCTTGTCCCATATAGGTGTTCAGTGGATTCTCTGTTGTTGGCATTGATGAAAGTCAGGCTGCTGCTCCAAGTAGCTTCTGACAGCAGTAAGGTCTACAACTCTGGGTGAAGCCAATGTAGTGACTCCCGTTGTGTTTAAACTCAATGCTCCTTTCCCCTTGTTCCATATATCAAGCTGGATCTAATGTCCTGCTGAATCTACCTCCAATGTCTCTTCTGTAACTTCCCCTATTCTTCCTCCCTTCCTTTTGTCACTGCCTTAATTTAGGTCACCATCATGTCTTGCCTTGAAATAGCCTCTTAGCCAATCTCTCCTCCTTGTCTTCCTCTAATCTACTCTGTCCCCTGCTGACAAAACTGACTTTATAAAACATAGATCTATTTTTTATCATTCCTATGCTTAAGCCCTTCAAAGGCTCTGTGCTATTTATAGACTGCTGTGTCACAAATCATTACAAACTTAGTGACTTAAAACAAGTCATGTTCATCATCTCACCATTATGTGGGCCAGGAACCCAGACACTGCTTTTATAGAGACCCCTCTGTGTCAGGGTCTCTTACAAGTCTTCAGTCAAGTTGTCCGGTGCTGGGTCTCCATTGAAAAGTTGACTGGGGAAGGGTCCACTTCCAAGTTCACTGAAATTGTTGGCAGCATTCAGCTTTCGGAGAGCTCTTTGAGAGATTCTGTTCGTTGTAGTTAAGTGGAAACTGCCTCCAGTTCTTTGCCTCATGGGGCTTTCCAACATGGTCTCTTACTTCATCATAGTCAACAAGGAAGAGTCTACTAGCAAGAAGGACATCACAGTTTTCTATTATGAAAGTGATATTTCATTGCTTTTTTTATATTCCATCAGTTAGAAAAAGGTCATTAGGCCATTCTACATTCAAGAGAGATGATTACATAGGAGGAGATTACATAGGCAATTACCAAGAGGTGCATCATGGGGTCCCCCTGCAGTCTATCCAGCACAGGCCCTCACTGACCATGCAATAAATCCCAGACCCTCAGTTGGGGCAGAACTCAATGGTTAGGAGTAGCAGGGACTGTGGCATCAGACAGAACTGAGTTAGAGTCCTGAATTGGTCATTTGTTGTGCTTAAACCCTCTAGGCCTCTGTTGGTTCATCTGAAAGATAGAAATAGTCACGGACCTACCTCATAGGATTGTGGTAGTGATATAAATGAGAATGTAAAAATTTGTGGAATACCTAATTGGGAACAAAAGCCCAATGATGTTAAGGATTATTTTTATTAGTGTTGTCGATAAAGTCTCAATAATCAATGTGATTGTTTCCCTTCCAGTTTTATATTTATCCTGCCTGCGTCCTCCCCTCATGCTCCCTTGGACTCCAGCCCTGATGAGTCTCAGCACATTTCCCCAGATGTGCTGAGCTTGTTGATGTGGTGGTATCTTTCCCCATGCTCTTTCCACTAATTAGACTGTTCTTTCTGTCTCGGTCCCTCTTATCCAAGAGTAAAGGGAAATATCATGTCTAATGAAGCCTTTTATGCCCTGAGGATGGTCGGGTGCCCCACCCCACAACTTGCCCACTGTGGTCTCACAGTGTCCTGTATTTTGATCATCTGTGTGTCTGTATTCTCTAATGATACAGATCCTGTGTCTTTCCTAAACACCCATCAGAAGGTCTGATACCTAGTAAGTGCTCAGTTTGTGTTTTAGGAAAAAATATAATTATGGTAAAAAAATGTTATATACATGATATTGGGGAGGTTGGTAGGACTGTTAACATAATTAAAACTGAGAGAAATTAAGTGTTTTATCCAAGGTCACATGGTTAGTAAATAGCAGAAGTAGATGCAAACCCAGCTCTGCTGACCACATATAGGATGCTGTTTTGGGAATAAGTAAGTATTGACGTACAATAATTCTCTAAAGGTCTTTGTGGGAATAAGAAATTTTGTAAAACAAGAGAACTCTTAGAAAACTCAAGGCGTGTTGCTTAGTTTGTCAATGAGGTGCCCGGTTATTTGGAATAACAAGTGGATGACCTTGAGCCTGAGAACCTTCCATCTGTACTATTCTGGGAAGTTCTAATGGAGTTCATCTGACAGGACAGATGCAATTCATAAAAATAATCATCAGTGTTTCCTATGAATAGCCCCATTGTTTCACTGTCCCTCTGTTGAATGGAAATCAGTAATAAACATGGGAGGCAAGTAAAAGGAAACCAGCCAAGTAGTCTGTTGTATGGATCTCAAGCAGTAAAGCAGAAATTCATGGGATTTTTAAGAAAAAGTAACTAACAGACTCTGTAGTCAAGTTAATGAACCTGTGATCTCATGAATGCTTAGGTTAACGAAAATAATTTTGGTTTTTAGAACATGGCAAAGTTTTTCCTGCTATCATTGATTTTTTAATGTAATTTCATTGAATTTTTTCTTTGTTACTTTTTCTTATGTCATAAGTAACCTTGTGGCTAACATAAAAACAAAAAATGGAAAAACATATCTCATAATCCCTGGTAAATAAAACTGTATTTGTTAATATTCCCCTTTTGTCTCTACACTGGTATGCGTCCATCCTTTTACATTCTTTTAATTCCAATATTGGCATGATTTTTTACTGAGATTTTTAAAGTTAGAATTTTGGCCTTTGAGGATGCATTTGGTGATAGATACAGGTCTATTCTCACACCATATTTAGTGATTCAATATATTATACCTAGTATCCTTAACCAGTGTACATGGTTCTTGTCTCTAGGATGGGAAATGATGGATATAGAAGCCAGTGAGAGCTCAGAATGCAAATGCAGTAAGTAACAGTGCCAAACATAGTCATCGCATTGCTGCCACATGTTGAATTATGAGTTAAGTATCTTACATGAATTATTTTATTTAATCCTCATAACAACTTATTAAAGTGATACTGGCGTTGTTGGTGTTCTTACAGATGAGGGAACTGAGGTTCATCAATGCTAAGTAACTTTTCCTAGGCTATTTGTTTTATAAGTGCCAAATCAGGACTTTGTGGAGGTAGGTCTGACCCAAAGCCCCATTAATTGTCTAATAATTTGCCATAACCCAAGGCAACAAAATTCATGATCTTCCGTCAATTTCACTCATCCACTTAAATCATTCAATATGGAACTATTGATCACCTGCTATGTGCCAGGCAGTTCCTTTCTGTCTGGAGCTGTCATTTGTCACTTCCTTAGAGAAAGTGGTTGCTTTACCTTTGTGTAACATGTTACCTTTGTCACTTTCTTAGAGGAAGTGGTTGTTATACCTTCGTATAACAGGTTACTATCTCCTGCCCTCACCACAGGCGAAAGGACTTGGTGAAGGAAAGAGAGACACTTTGAATATTGGGAAGTTGAAGGGCTATAGATTCTGACACAATAACAATTTAAAGCTATTCTCAGTTTAAAGGAAAAAACAAGCAAACAAATAATACCAACAACCCAGACTGAGAAGCTGAAGACCTACTTGTGCCCAGGGGCTGTAGATGTACATGTAATAGCTGTGTAACCTTGGACCTCAACCTCTTTGTCCTCTGGGGCTTCAATTTTCTTTTTCTTTTTCTTTTTTCTTTTTTATTTTTAAATTATTATTATACTTTAAGTTCTAGGGTACATGTGCATAATGTGCAGGTTTGTTACATATGTATACTTGTGCCATGTTGGTGTGCTGCACCCATCAACTCGTCAGCACCCATCAACTCGTCATTTACATCAGGTATAACTCCCAATGCAATCCCTCCCCCCTCCCCCCCCCCATGATAGGCCCCAGTGTGTGATGTTCCCCTTCCCGAGTCCAAGTGATCTCATTGTTCAGTTCCCACCTATGAGTGAGAACATGTGGTGTTTGGTTTTCTGTTCTTGCGATAGTTTGCTGAGAATGATGGTTTCCAGCTGCATCCATGTCCCTACAAAGGACACAAACTCATCCTTTTTTATGGCTACCTAGTATTCCATGGTGTATATGTGCCACATTTTCTTAATCCAGTCTGTCATTGATGGACATTTGGGTTGATTCCAAGTCTTTGCTATTGTGAATAGTGCCGCAATAAACATACGTGTGCATGTGTCTTTATAGCAGCATGATTTATAATCCTTTGGGTATATACCCAGTAATGGGATGGCTGTCTTTAAAATGGAGATAATACTCAACCTCCTTTCAAACATTAACATGAGGATTAAATTGCATTCTTAATGTACAGTAGTAAAAAAACACCATCTACCTTCGTGTTGTTTCAGAGGTTTGCAAATCAGTGGGCCGAATTCATCCTGCCTCCTATTGTAAATACAGTTGTATTGTAACACAGCTATATCCATTCACTGTGTTTTGTCTGTGGCTGCTTTCTATGGTGGCAGAGTTGAGAAGTCACGACAGAGACTGTATGGCCTGCAAAGCCAAAACTATTTACTATCTGGCTCCTCACAGAAGAAGTTTACTGATCTTTGTTTGCTTTATATGTCCATATTTTGATAACCAGTTTACAGAGGGTTGATTTATTATAGAGGCAATGATGCAAACAGAGTCACATCTTTTGAGATCACCTATTCTGAATCATTTTAATCCTGGTCAATTGGGTTAACAGAATTGTACCTGAAGACCTAATTGGTTCGCAGGGACTCTGAAGACAGGATAGTCTAAGGGCAAAGGAGAAGGACTGTTGAGGTAGACAGGTCTGAGTTTAAAAATCCAAGCGCTATGCTACTTGCTATGTGACTGGGCAATCACATTCCTTTCTAAGTCTTTGTTTTGCCACCTGGAAACATGTGCAGTGATGCCTAAATTTCAGGGTTTTGTAAGCTTAGGGATTTATGTAGGAAGGATCCAGAGAAGTGCCTGGGACAGGGTAGAGATCTGATAAGTGGTGACTGTAATTATTACAAGTATCCTCCCCACCTTGGATTGAGTGGAGGCTTTTGGGAAGTTATATGAAAACATTTGGACCTCATGGAAAGCTTCTAAGAGGTGAGAAACACTTGGTCGTAGACAAGGGAGAAGAGATGAATATTTCAAGGAATGAAGATGAAGAGACCTTTTTCTTGAATAGTGAGACCTTGGAGGGCTTGAATTGAGCAAAATAGGAGTCCTCAGTGAGTTCACCTGGCTGTACAGGGCTCATGAAAGGGGATAATCTGCAAGCAGGAGCACCTGTTCATGTCAGAGTGTAGATAAAAGGAAGGGGGAATGCTTTACATTTAAACCCATTTTGACTTTTGTATTAATAATATCCATACCTTTAACAAAATGTTTGGTTCTGTGAGCTGGGTGGTGAGCTGTGAGATCACAGTGAAACTGTTACCTAATGATTCTGGTTTTGCTCATTCATTCCTTCAATGTACATTTAGTGAGAGTCTTTTATGAAATGCACAATTTGCTAGACACAAGGCAAATGGCAACAGACAAGGAATTCATGATCTTTATATTCCTAGAGTGGTCACTTCTGTGGGTAAGACATACGTAAAAGAGCCACTTCAAGTGAGGAGTTCCCCTATGGAAAAGGACACAAATGACACGGGGTCCTGATCTTACTCAGGGATCCCAAGAAAGCCTCACAGCTGGAAGAAGAAAATGTGAAGGTGAGAGTCCCAGCAGCAGTGAGGTTCAGAGAATGCCACCAATATCCCCTGCAGACTGGAGAGCATATACAACATTGAAGACAAGCCTTCATGACGTTGGATTGAAAGAACCCTCACCAAGAGGGACTGTATATATGAAAGCACAAAAGGATGCACTTGCATTCAAGATTTGGAGAGAGAGATATATTTTCAGTTTAAAAGACATCATTCCACCAGCCTGAAATATTTCAGTTTGTCCAATTCACATAACAAGGCATGTTACACAATACATCGCAAAACATATATTAGTTGAAAAGGTTAATGTTGAAAAGGATTAATTCCTTCTCTAGGAACACAGACCTAATTAAATCTTTCCAGAAGCAGATGGACAATTCCGCCCTCCAAATCGAGATATTTATGTAAATATCACTGAGCTAATTGATACTCAGCTGAATCAAAGGAAGGTAAACAATTCGCTTTCATGGTGTCAACAGTTGTGAGTTTGATTTACTGCATTAATGAATTCCTGGAACGAGCTATTATCCAAAGTGAGAGAGATTCTGGGATCTAATTTATTTTCTTGATTATTAGAGTCACATTGAAAATGAGTCCCGTTTACAGGAAGTATCCAGAGTAGAGGACAGGAGTTTTTCACAGGTCCTGTTTGTCCAGAGGTAAGAGTCTCCACCAAGGAGCTGTGGCTTGCATGGGCAACCCATGACTTATCGAAGACAAGGATTAAAATCTGGGACCTGTGTCATCAAATTAGGACCCCAGTGAGTCAAGGCAATAAGACTTGGGGAAGAGTCAGGACTGAAATTTTACAGACCCAAGTCAACTGCCTGGCATCTCCACCATTATGTTTTGGGTGAGTCACATTTTTCAGCCCTCAGTTGTCTAATATGAATGGACACACTAGCCTTGGCTTTATCATTTACAGGAGTGTGGACTGGGAACTGGAAAAGTAAATAGGAAATGCATTGTGAAACAGAAAGAACTGTATAAGTGGGAGTTGCCATTGTTATTAGAGGGACATTGTTAGTATTTCATTACATTCTTTTCTTCTCTAGGTTATACCAGCCTGAAGGTAAAATGATCACTCCCTGTTGCCAGCCATGTTGGCCACTTTTAGATCCTGAAATGCATCTTTCCCATCTGAAGGCTACCCGGAATTCTCTTTCCCCTGATGTTTTCATGACAGCTCCTTTTCAGTGTTTCATAATTAATCTAAAATGTTGCCTTTGGGATAGATCTTCTCCATTCAGTCTAAGTAGATGCACCTTCTTCTTTATTCTCCATTACCACATCTTGGCTTATTTTTCTGTAACTTGACATCATCTGTTTGTGATTAGTTGCTCATTTCTTTGTTTTTTTCTTTTTTCTTTTTTTGTTTGTTTTGTTAGTGTCTGTCTTTCCCACTGGTCTATACATTAATGAAGGAAGGGGTTGTGTCTCTTTCATCCACCAGCATGTTCCCAGTGCTCAGCATAGTGTCTGGCACTGGTGGATGCTCAATGAGCATTTGTTGAATAAGCAAATGGATGAGAATGTTCTTCTTCATTATTAAATAATAATAATAAATTACAATAATTACTCATATTCTGGCTGTCACTCACACCGGAAGGATTTTTGGAACTCGCCTCCTGGGATTTTTGTGTCCTCACCTCCTGGGTTATTCGGAATACCCAAAGGAAGGACTAAGTTCTCAAACGCCACTTGTATTGCCAGTTTCTCTCCTCTGGCCACACCCACTGCTGGGTCCTCCAGTGTGCACTGAGCCCAGGGAGCTTCTCACTGATAGCAGTGCCAGGCCATCTGGAGCAACCACTACCATCACTCCAGCTGCAGCAGAGAGGCACAGCCAGAGCTGCATGCTCTATGGAGCTGGTGGGAGTTGGAAGAAGCCAGTGACAAGTGGGAGCCCCACCCTTCTGACTTAGGGAGGGAACTCCCTGGGTGTTGCTGCAGCTGCCCAAGCCATGGCTGCAGACCTGGGCATCCCTGTGCTCTTGGGGCCCAGGAGCAGGCAGGAGCCCCACCCTCCTGAGTATAGCTGCAGCTGCCCAAACCACAGCTGCAGACTTGGGCTTCCTGCTCCATAGAGCAGGCAGAAGCCCTGCCCCACTGGCACAGCTGCAGCCATCCAGACTATGGCTACAGACTCAGGCATCCCTGTGCTCTTGGGGGCCCTGGAAGTCACCCCCCACCCTCACAAGTTCAGAAGTGCCTGCTCCTGCTGCCTGGCTTCTCCCTGCTGTCGGCACTTGTTCTGACCTTGGAGCAAAGTGGGGGCTGAGCCTGGGCACTATCATGGCCCGGCTGGGTATGCACATGCTCAGGGCAATGATGACATGCCAGCATCCTGCCACCCTGGCCCCCTCTGGACTTTGGGCACCAAAAAGCATAGGAACGAACCCTAGGGGGACCTGACAGCAGTTCAGCACTGGTGCCCGCAGGCATCCCTTGGCATCTACAGCCTGGGCACCATAAATGGCAGCAGAAGGCAGACAGGTTCCTGGGCAGAGGTGGGAGGGTTCCTGGTGAAGCCCAACCTTCAGGCCAGGGAGGACCCGAAAGCTGGGGACCATGCTGCCAGTCCCACAGACCAGAGTAGGAACTTGTGGTGTCTTTTCTGGGCCCACTCATAGCCACCCATGGACCAATGGATGTGCACTTCTTCCCCTCTGAGGCCCATAAAAACCTCAGGCTGAGCCAGAGCTGAGCAGATGTCAGAATGATCTGCTGCAGAGAGGAGCACCCCACTCCAGGGCCTCCTCTCTGCTGAGAGTTGTGCAGACAATGGGATGACCAGCTGCAGAGAGAAGCTACCCTATCTGCTGATAGCTGGACACCTACTAGGACAACTTGCCTAGCAGAGAAGAGATACCCTCTCTTCTAGGAGCTAAATACTCATTGGCACACCCTGACTGGAGGGGAGCTTCCCCTGAGGGTTTCCTCTGAGCTTTTCTGTCGTTCCATAAAGCTCCTCATGGTCTTGCTCACCCTTAACTTATCTGCATACCTCATTCTTCCTGGCCACAGGACAAGAACTTGGGACCCACCAAAATGCAAGGTTAAAAGAGCTGTGTCACAGACAGGGCTGAGACATGCCCCTTGCTCACCACATTGTGGGTGAAGATAAGGAAAAAAGAGCTGTGGCCCTCCAAGACCTGGGAGCTCCCGGATCCAGGGCTGTGACTCCCTCTTTGAGGGCCTGTGGTTCCTGGTATCTGCAAGCTTCCGGGCACCACCGTGTTCCTTGGTGACAGTCATGGAAGCTGCTTGTGGTGCACCTGGTCCAGCTGCAACCTCACAGAGCCGGCGTCCATGCTGGCACCTGGAGCTGCCTGCCCTGCTGCAGCAGCTGGCATGTCTGACTGTGCACAGTGGCTGGGCCCCATGCTCTCTTACATTCCCCGTACCGTTCCAAGCTTGACTTTCCCTTGGGAGGCGTGAGACCCAGGCCAGTAGCATGAGCCAAGCACAGCCTGCCAAGCCAAGTGGTCAAAATGAGCCCAAGTGGGCCTGAGCAAAACTCGGGCAAAGATGCCATTGGCCATAGGTTTCTGGCCAGAAAAACAATACCCCAAAGATCCTATAGCATCACCATGGTGCCTGCTGCCAGTTGGTGCTCCTGGAGGGCCGCTGTCTCTGCTGCACCCTTGCCGTCTGCTGGCACTGCTTAGTCCCTGCTGGTGTGCCTGCTACTGTCCCTAGAGATGCTGGGCTGGTGCTTAGCATTTGTCCTTTTATTACCCCTAAGAATGCCAGTTTCTTGGTGCCTCCCTGAGTATATTTTAGATTGGTCTGGATGTCCCACTGTCCTGAAGCCACACTTCGTTCTGTGTGGGAGCAGAGGAGACTCCTCCTGCGTTGTCCTGGTGCTTGGACGTACACAGCATCCTCCCAATGCCACACATCCGTTTTACTTTCAGTCATCTCTGTAATTTGGGTACTCTGAATCTTGAGCTTGAAGGAGTAGTAGAAGTTTAACAGATTCAGAGAGGAAGTGGAGGTGCCAGCTGTTCCTCAAATCATACTTCCTCACTGTGACCTAGGTGTTTGCAGATCAAGGTCAAGGGTTTTTCCTTCGGGATTGGTTTTTTTTTTTTTTTTTTTTTCCCCCCCAGAAGGTTTCTTACAGCCTGGTCTATCTGGGCAACAGGGAGGGACACAGATTAGACTTGGTTGTGGGTGTCCGTGATGTGGCCATTTGAACTGAACTGCTGTGGTCAGAAGAGAGAAACTAGAGTTTCTCTAATAGAGATAGAAAACGTGGCATGTGCTGAGTCTTTATTCTGTCATTTAGAAAAGAAAGCATCGCTTCTAAAACAATCAGGGACTAAGGCAGTTCTCCCACAGAGGTGTCAGGCTCCATGGGATAAATATCAGGCAATTCTGCACTTTGTCCATGCAGGTGTCTCTGTCTGGAAAACTCTTCACCCTTTTCTTTCTCTGATCAATGTCAATTTTTCTTTGAAAGCCCAGATTAAATGCTACTGCCTTTGTGAAGGCTTTCCAGTGAAAATTAGACAACAGTACGTTGTAATATTGGTCTATTGTCAGTGATACATCCATGCAGCCACACACTCACACTCACACTCACACAAACGCACACACACTCACACATGTGCACACACACGCACATGCATACACACACACACACGCAAGCACAGGATTTCTTGTACAGAACTTCATTAATAGCAATAGCAAAAATTCATTAACAAAAGTTATTACTTTCCACTTATTGAGTACCCCCTTAAGTATCTAATGTACACTATGTGATTTAATCCCTGCAACTGCACCCACTATTATTAATCTTATTTTGGAGTAGACAAAACTGAAGCTTCGAAAGCTTAAATAACTCACCTAAAATCATACAACTGGAGCCTTATTCTAGCCTTTTGTATTTGGACAATTCTAAGGCTTCCAAAATTAGCCTCTAGACTCCATACCAATGTTGAAAAAGAAAGTCACATGGGTAGAGACAGCTCATGAATGCAATGGTGGCCAAGAGCTTCCTCCTCTGCACTTCCTGGTCTGGCTCCCAAGAGCTGCCAAGGCTTGCTCCTTCCCACGTCACTAAACATCTCCTCTGATATATCATGCATGCAGTAGCCCTGACTCAAACATAATGAGCACTCCCCGTCATGGTAATCTTTCTATATACTGGTTGCTTGTTAGAAGATACAGGAAACACCACACCATCTTGTAGAATCTGTTGATTTCCTGATATTTAGATTTTCTTCACTTTTTTGTCTTCATCTGATCAAAGCACCACAAAATCATTGTAAGTACAAACAGTCTCCATAAGAAACACATTGAATAATGTATTTAACAGCATCAGCAGTCTGTTTCCTTTCTGAGTACCCTCTCCCATTAAATCCCAGATCCAGCAGAAGTGAGCCCAGTCCTATGCAGGCTTCAGGCCCCACTCCCACAACCAACTGTACACAGCTGGTCAGAGTGCCAGAAACTCTCGGCAGGATAGATTGGAGTTGCTTTCAGGGCTGTTCTACTGATGCTGGAAACTTTAAACTTCATGGCAGCCCCTGGGGCTTCTGCAGAATTACTAGACTTTCTGCTCACTTTTATCCCTGATTCTACCCACATCTGGGGTTTTATGTTCGGAGAGGGAAAGCCTAGCTTGGCATCCTCCAACAGCTGGCTTAAATCCTGTTCATCTCTTTGTGCCTTCCTGTGGGCTAGACTTGAAGAAGTTGAGTTGAATAGTGATTCAACTCCTGTGATTAAGAGCACACACTTGGGAGGAAGATTCCTTGGGTCCAAATCTCTCTCTGCCTTAGTTTCCTAATGTATAGAGAATAGAAATAAAAATAACATCTTCTTTACTGGAGTGTAACCATGCTTAGAATATTCCAGGCATGTGATAAGCAATCGATAAACGTCTCTTATTGCATCTCTGTTTAAGGACAGTATTTGGGATGACATGGCTTCATATCCAAGTCATGCTTCCTATCTGTGGAGCCGTCCACGGTATACTCCTATCTCATTTTCCCACAGTTCAGCCAACTGCCTTCTGCTTTTTAAAACTACCTAGACCTAGATTAGTTTGCTGCACCCCTCTGAGACTCATTTTAAAGTGCAATTGATGATCTCCTTAGGCAGCAGGTGTATTTGTTAAACAGGCTAGAGCTGTCTAACATCCAATTGAGGTGAAATTGCGGTGTGTCTGTGAACCCAGTTTGCTACATCTGTTCCTCTTTGTTAGAAACACTTAACACTCAATTTCTCTATCATTTTTTTTGGTGTTTGTGACCAACTCTCAGAATATTTTATAATTGGCCTTTCCTGCCTCTGATCCCCCCAAGATGCTGCAAAAAGACTGGCAACCTCATTGTCCACTATTAATGTTCAGAAGGAACGGGGAGAATTCTGGTAAGAATCATTCTTGATCTTGTGTCTCTA
Source organism: Chlorocebus sabaeus (assembly GCF_047675955.1). Lineage (NCBI taxonomy): Eukaryota > Metazoa > Chordata > Mammalia > Primates > Cercopithecidae > Chlorocebus > Chlorocebus sabaeus. The sequence continues at coordinate 138,026,649 of NC_132911.1, read as the reverse complement.
TGGCCTCACTAGCATTGAGGAGGCCCACCTGAGACCACTAGACTGGTGTTGCTGGAGGGGTAATATGCATGCTGGCCATCAGCTATGATTATTGCCATTCCTGGGTTGCAGATAAGGAGCCTAGGGTAAGGTAATTGCCTTTTCAAAGTCAGGCAGCTAGTAACTGAGAACCAGCACAGCAGAAGGCTTGGACCAAGGATTTGCTACAGTTTCTGTCCATAGACACTGACTGTATGATCTGGGGATAGTGACTTAGCCCCTCAAACTTCAGTGTTCTTAACTGTTGAATTCATGACTGATAATACCCTCCTTCAAAGTGCTGGCATGAGGTCTTTGTGAGATGATGCTTGTCTATGTTTTGCACAGTGCCGGCAGCTTGTGCAAACAGTACCACTTGTCCTGACTCTTTCCCAAGTCTTACAGGGACTGGCCACTCTTACATCTGCTGCTCCAAATCCAGCCATTGTTTCACCTGCCTTGTCAAATTCTTGACCCCTGCACAAATCAGAATGGCTCCCTTAGTCTATACTCCCATGAACCTTTCCTAGTACCCTGGTGTCAGCACATCATTCCCTTTGCTCAATTTTCTGCCTGTCTCATCCGTGGACTATAGGTCCCTGTAGGGCATGACTAAATCATTTGCAAGCTGAGTTTCTAATAGTGCACTTGACCCTTCACAGGGGCTGAGTGGGGGGAGCATATTCTCTGACATGGGTTCAGGGATGCCGACGTTTTGCCACTTGACCTTAGGAGAGCCACATCACCTCTTTGGAACTTTCATCTCCTCTTTCATAAAATAGATCTTGTATTAGTTTCCCAGGGATGCTGTAACAAAATCCTACAGAGTGGGTGCCTTAAAATGACAGAGATGTATTCCCTTAAAGTTCTGGAGGTTGGATGTCTGAAATCAAGGTGCCGGCAGGGTTGGAACCTCCTGAAGGCTCTGAGGGAGAATTCATTCCACATCTCTCTCCTAGCTTCTATTGGTTGTCGGCAATCTTTGGCATTCCATGTTTGAGGCAACATGCCTCCATATTCACTTGGCATTCTCTCTGTATTTCCCTGTGTCCAAATTTCCCTCTTGTTTTAAGGACAGCAGTCATTGGATTAGGAGTCAGTTATATCCGGTATGAGTTCATCTTAATTCGATTGCCTCTGCAAAGACCATATTTCCCTAAGTTCACCTTCACAAGTGCTGGTAGTTAGGAATAGAACACATATTTTTATGGGACACAATTAAACCACAACAGAACAAACATAAAGAATGATAATGATAATGCCTATTATTTGCTAATTATTTATGTGTGCTGTAATTTGATATCTACATGCATTACCTCTTTACTCTTCATAAAGGTTGTATTACGATTTCCAGTTTACAGATGAGGAAACAAAGACTTGCAGTTGTTGAATAACTTGCTCAAGGTCACACAGACAGAAAATACAAATGTGGTAGACTGCAGTGCTCTCACTCTGAAGCCCTCCATCATTCAGGAAATCACACCTCCCTTGTACTGTGGGTGAAATGAGATAATGCACTTGAGAGTTAAAGTCTGATGCCTGACACATGGCAGATGCTCAGCAATATGAGTTGCGTTTCAATCTGTGCAATGCTTCTGTGCCACCCTGCACTTCTGTTTCCATGTCCTCACCTGGCTGCCTCCTTCTCTCCATCTTTCGTAAGCACATTTGGCATCCTCCCTTGGATATCTGATTGGCGTCTCAAACCTAACATGTTAGAAACAGACTTACTGATTTTCCTCTCCAAATCAGCTCCCCACTCCCAAGACTTCCCTACCTAAATAAATGGTGCTGCCATCCACAAAGTTGCTCACTCCACAAACCTCAGAGTTAGCTTTGTTCTCTCTTTCACATGTAACCCATTCTCTTCCATTAGAAAGTCCTGGCCACTTTACTGCAAAATACATCCCAATTCAATCACTTCTTACCATATTCCCTGTAACAACCCCCGTTCCAGCTACCTTATTTCTCATCTTGACAAATGAAATAGTTCTAACTGGTTTCCCTCCAGCCTTGTTCCTCTGCACCCCATTCTCCATGAGGGGGTTGACTAGATGATCTTTTTAAAAGGTAATACACATGATGGCAGTGCTTCTCTTAAAACTCTTCAATGTCTTCTCATCACATGTAGAGTAAGACCCGAGACATGCCATGGCCATTGCCATCCCTTAGACTCTGTCCGCAACCCTCACCTCCACTCCTCCTGCTCACCCACACTACTCCAGCTTTTCTCTGTGCCTTGAATGTGTCAAACTCATTTCTGTCCTGGAGCCTTTGCAAGAGCCATTCTTTCTGCGTGGAAAGTTGTTTTTCCAAATGTGGTTGTCAAACGTCACCTTCTGAGTCTGTCAGAGCATGTCCTTGGCTTAATCAGTGCTTCATCCCCAGGACTTAGCATAGTGCTTGGTATACAGTAGATGTACAAGACATGTTTGTTGACTTGATGGAATGGAAGAGTCATAAATTCAGAGACTATTTTGCATTCATAGTCCACTGTGTCTGGCTTGTAGTAAGCTCATGTTAACTATGTTTAAATGAATGAAGAATGTGTATTTGTTAGATCTGGGGTTGCAGACTAGGGACTCTGCTAAGGAGGCCAGGGTGCTTCTTTCATGTTCTACACTCAGCTTTCATGGCATAGCCTCTATCTTAGAGAAGACAAATACCTCATCATTTTCTTTCTTCTGTTTCTTCTTTCTTCTCTTTCTTCTCTCTTTCTCTCTTTCTCTCTCTCTCTCTCTTTCTCTCTCTCTCTCTTTTTTTCGAGATGAAGTCTCACTCTGTCACCCAGGCTGGAGTGCAGTGGCATGATCTTGGCTCACTGCAACCTCCATCTCCCAAGTTCAAGTGATTCTCCTGCCTCAGCCTCCCGAGCAGCTGGGATTACAGGTGCCTGCCACCATACCTGGCTAATTTACGAATTTTTAGTAGAGATGGGGTGTTACCATGTTGGCTAGGCTGGCCTCAAACTCCTGACCTCAGGTGATCCACCCACCTCAGCCTCCCAAAGTGCTGGGATTACAGGCGTGAGCCACTGCACCCGGCCCCTCATCGTTTTCTAACTTTCTGTTGAAGGATGATTTTTCTAATTCCTGCTCTGTGTCTGCTGGTCTGCATTTCAGCAGTAAGCAGGGGCAGGAAAGCTGAAAACGGGACTGCCCTTCTCTCTTGGGAGAAGTTAGCATTTAGACTGCCTAATGCCTCCATTCCTGGCCACAGCTCAGTAATCCAGCCCTCAGCCAAACAGATGGACAATGGTACTGATGAAATGAAGATATTCATGTAAATATCATGGCACAAATTGATGCTCAGCTGAACTAAAAGAAGGGAAACAAGATGGGTACACGATATTAACAGCTGGGAAGATAATTTACCGCATTAACGACTTCTCCAGGCAAGCTGCTATCGGAAGGACAGAGATCCAGGATCGAATTCATTTCCTTGATCAGTGAAGCTGAATACAGAGGTGACACCTGGTACACGGAGCCTGATAAATCATACAACTTGTAAATCACCTGGCCTTGATAGGAAAATCTCAGGGGACTGACACTGGATGCATTTATCTTGGAGAGCAGGCTTCAAACAGGATTTAAATAGTTTTGTTGTTCTCATTTATCACTATTTTTTAGGTCCTACTATGTGTCACTTAGCTGGGTGCCACAACTATAAAGATAAATATGATGCAGACACTCTTCTGTGACTGTAGTCTAGAGAGACAGAGTCATAATATGTATAGTCCCAGATTGCAGAGAAATCCCAAGAAATGTTCACAGTGTGTGCACAAAGGAGAAGGTGGTCAGTTCTTGCATTGGGTTAGGAATTCTGTAGGCTTCATAAAGAAGGTAACACTTCATGAGTAAGGGGTTCAACAAAGATAAATCTGGACAGAAGGAATAGCAATCACAGTAGAATGAAGTTTGAAGAGCTATGAGTAGCAGGACAATAATAAGACTCAGAAATTTAAGGGACACACTCAGAGAAAGACTGGAGAAGTATAAAGGATTTGGATGTGAAAGGACTTGACAGGCAAAGGAAGTCGGACTCACTCCTGGAAGTCTTGGAGTGTCACTGCATAATTAGGTTTGTATTTGAGAAAACAATCTCTGGACTGCATTTGGAGGATGGATTTGGGGAAAAAAGAAGAGAAGGAGCTAGGCACGGTGGCTCACGCCTGTAATCCCAGCACTTTTGGAGGCCGAGGTGTGCGGATAACCTGAGGTCAGGAGTTCGAGACCAGACTGGCCAAGATGGTGAAACTCTGTCTCTACTAAAAATACAAAAATTAGCTGGGCATGGTGGTGGGTACCTGTAATCCCAGCTACGCGGTATACTGAGGCAGGAGAATTACTTGAACCCAGGAGGCGGAGGTTGCAGTAAGCTGAGATTGTGCCATTGCACTCCAGCCTGGGTGATAGAGTGAGACTGTCTCAAAGAAGAAGAAGGGGAAGACTAGAGGTAGGTAATAAAACTTAGGAGGCCAAATCATAGTGAGAACTGGAACTGGGGCAATAGCTAGGGAACTAAAGTGGAGAAGAGCCACGTAAGAAATGTTAAGGGAGAAAAACAGAATGATGCTACCACAAGCAGATACAGTTGGAGTGAGAGTCATGTTACACAAGTGGACAGGACAGTCAACTGAATAAAATGACATTTGTCAAGGCTTAATTAAAATGCATTAGCCCTCATATTGGAGGACAGGCAGGAGAAACATCTGATTCCTGAGTTACACGGCAAATGAAATTGAAGAGTGTACATTTTTCTCTCCAAAGTACTCTTCAGGTGTCTCAGGTTGTACACTGTGCCTGGGATGGGCTCCCTCTCCTGTGGCCATTTGGCACCCTCCAGTCTGCCCCTTCTTCCTAGCCCACAGACCAGCACTTTTTCCTGTCAGATTCCTTTAGTTGGAAAACTGTTAGATATTCACATACACTGTGTCCAACACTGAAAAAAGTACAGAGCTTTGGGTTCACCTTGACCACCCCCCATGTTTCCTAAATCCCATTTTCAATCTTCTCTGAGCCCTAAAGTTTCTATTCCCTAACCATAGTTTGTTTTACCCCCCCCCAATCCCACTCTCTACTACAATTTGCTTTTATATTAATTTTCCAGGGCTGCTATAATAAAATAATATAAACTACATGGCTTAAAACAACAGAAATTTATTCTTGGCTGGGCATGGTGGCTCATGCCTGTAATCCCACCATTTTGGGAGGCCGAGGCATGTGGATCACAAGGTCAAGAGATCGAGACCATCCTGGCCAACATGGTGAAACCCCGTCTCTACTAAAAATATAAAAAATTACCTGGGCGTGGTGGCAGGTGCCTGTAGTCCCAGCTACTTGGGAGGCTGGGGCAGGAGAATCGCTTTAACCTGGGAGGCGGGGGTTGCAGTGAGTTGAGATCATGCCACTGCACTGCAGCCTGGTGACAGAGCGAGACTCTGTCTCAACAAAACAAAATGAAACCAAAAACAATAATTTATTCTCTTACTGTTCTAAAAACAAGAAGTCTGAAACTGAGATGTGGCCAGGACCCTGCTGTCTCAGAAGGCTCTTCCTTCGCTCTTCATAGCTTCTGGTAGTTGCTGGCAATTATTCTGGGTGTTCTTTAGCCTGCAGATACATCACTCCAGTCTCTACTGGCATTGTCACATGATATTCTCCCTCTGTATATCTTTGTGTCCAAATTTTCCTCTTCCTCTAAGCACTCTAGCCATTGGATTGGAGCACACCATTGTCAGTTACGACCTCATCTTAACCTGATTACATCTGCAAGACCCTATTTCCAAATAAGATTATGTTCACATACACTGGTTAGGAGGTGAACTTACCTTCTTGGGACAGATTGCTCATTCCGCAACACCTTGGTTGCAACCTTCACTATCTCTTGTCGAGACAAATGTAATGGCTTACCAACTACTCTCCTTGTGTCCAGTGTCATTTTGCCTCCCAATTCACTTTCTATTCTGTCACCAGAAGGAATTTTCTATAATATAAGTCTTGTCCTGTCATTATCTTAATAAAAACCCATCAGTGTTTTAGCAAGTCAAATACCCTTTTGAGATAAGGCATTTTGTTATCTGGCCCTTACTAACTTTTCCATACTTATTTTTCAAATTCTGTGTTCCAGAAAAGACAAAATACTTACAACTCCATTGACCCCAGCCTCTTTATGCCTCCAGAACTTTGCTCCTTCTGTCTTCTCCGATTGAAATGTTTATCTTACCTCATCTTCCTAGTAAACTGCAATCTTACCTAATCTTACAAATCTCAGCTCAAGCATCAAGTCCATTATGCACAAAGTGGCACTTCCTTCCTCTCCAGGTAGAACAGACTGCTCTGTTTTTCATGTTCCTACTATTCCCAATAGACTCATCATAGACCTTGTGACACGTCATTACACTGATCAGTTTACATAGTTATCTCCTCTGTTAGACAGCGAATGCATAGTATTTTATCCCTAGTGCCCAGCTCAATATAATTCTCCAATAAATATTTGTCAAATGAATGCACAAATAAATGTATGAATGAATACAAAATGTTCTGTCTTTCTGTTTTCTCCAACCCAGGCAACCCAGAAGGGGTTGGCTTGAAAATCACTCTGGATAACCCTATAATATATAACATATTATATTTATAATATATTTATATTTATAATCTATTATATATTATTATTATAGGGTTACCCAGAGTAATATTATATATTATAGGGTTACTCATAGTAATATAACATAAATCAGGGTTCTTGGTTCAGTCTAGGGCAATGATTGCAGGCTCATTGTTTGCTGGGTTTTATATAGTTCTGTGCGAAGAGGCTTTGTAGTATTAGTTGTTCACTCCACAGAAAACATTCTGATCAAGGAAGGTGAAGCTTATTAAGCTTATTTTAACAAAAAAGGACATCACCTCAACAGTCTCATAGTATCTTCAAAATAAGAAATAAAGAGAGTGGATTAATAGTATTTCAGAGTAGGTGATATCTACCGTGGTTTCAGTCTTCACTATCTTTTGAGTGTTAGGGAACTGGTTGCAAGGTGGGGAACTAGTTAGGATTGAGCAGAGTTTATAATGTGAACACTTGATTTCTGTGCATGTTGAGGTGGGTGAGGGTGTTGATGTGCATATTGGTGCTGTTAGCCCTGATATGTAAACTGATCAATTAGGACGTAGTCTTATTTTTTAAGAGAAGATATATTGGAAATGAGGATAAATTATTTTTGTTTGATCTCAATATTGCTTAGCACAAAACAGGAAAATATGCTTTGTCCCAGAATTATTTAGCACAGAAACAGAAAAATATGTTGGTTCAATCCCCAGTAGGTTCCAGAAGACAGGGGCAGTACCTTACAACGAGTTGCAATGAAGCCCAATGTACTTGATATTCATTCATTTATTCATTCATCCACTTTATCTTCTTTATTTTATACACTTATTTTCCTTTATTAAGCAAATGTTTATTGAGAATTATAGATTAAAATAATTGTGTCCTAAGATTCTAGGCAAGGAGCTGAGCTTTAAGAAGTAAGAGAATGAGAAACGGGGCCCTACCGTAATGACAGGAAGGAGTGAGCAGACTACAAATGAATGACTGCAGGGCTGCAGAAGACATTCTTGTTTTTCAAAGTGAGGTCCATGGACCACCTGCAGGAATATCACCTAGGCTGTATTTTAAGCATTTAGATTCCTGAGTGCCAGTCCACATGTGCTGAGTCAGAATTTCTGGGGATGGGGCTCAGGAATATACATATAAATAGTCTTTCCCAATATCCTCATGTTCACTTACCTTTGAGAACTACTAGTCAACACGATGAGAAATTCTCTGCCTGTCGAGATCATAATAAATTCAAACATACCCCCAGTGAGATGCAAACAATTACCACATGAGTTAACAAGTATTACTAAATAGGAGAAGTGTAAGGATGAAAGGGCATTTCAGAGCTCAGAGTGTATCTTGGTTTGCCATGTCCTTGGAATATCAGAATATTAGTGGTTCATTTTCTTCCTCTTGTTCACATCGAGATGAGATTTTGTTTTATAATTATCTCCATAGACCATATAATTCTCACAGAAATCCACCATGGGACAGGACGTCCTGACACTCCTGGATGCCTAATCAAATGTGCATGGGAAATGTGACATTTCTCACTGAGGTTAAAATTAACTGGAACAGTCTGTAAGATCTCTTTTTAATCTAACTTTAAGAAAATCTGTTTTTTTTTTTTTCATGGAATAATTTAAAAATTTTAAATGTGCATGTTTTAAGCTTCTGTTGAGCATTTCATTTTCTTCTCCAAATTACATAATTCTAGAGCCCTTTTCAAGTTATTATCGACTGGGCCATTGTCTAAAGACTGAGCTTGAAATGCAGCTAAACTACTGCATGGCAGAACACTGAAAGTCCCAGATTAGAAACATGTAGCTCTGAATTACGGTCTCACTGTCTCATTAGCCAGCTGGGGGGTCTTGGGTAAGTTTCTTTACATATCAAACTTACTTTTTCCTCACTTTCTTTAGCAAAGATCATGGCTCCTCCCTCAGGATTGTGGTAATTTATTTATTTATTTATTTTATTTATTTATTTTTTCTGAGATGGAGTTGTGTTCTTATTGCCCAGGCTGGAATGCAGTGGCACAATCTCAGCTCACTTCAGTCTCCACCTCCTGGGTTCAAGTGATTCTCCTGCCTCAGCCTCCCAAGTAGCTGGGATTACAGGTACCCGCCATCACACCTGGCTAATTTTTTGTATTTTTAGTAGAAACGGGGTTTCTCCATGTTGGCCAGGCTGGTCTCGAACTCCTGGCCTCAGATGATCTGCCCACCTCAGCCTCCCAAAGTGCTGAGATTACAGGCATGAGCCACTGTGCCAAGCCAGGATTATGGTAGTTCTTAAATGAGATAATGTGTGTGGTGTTTCTGGTTTTGTATTTGACACTAAATACATGATTAATACATATTGATGCTCTTGCAAGATAGGTGCCTTTCTTTATGTATGCACATAATTTTGAGTTGGGAGTTCATGGCCATAGAAAACTTACCGATTAAAATTCTTTGCTGTTTTGATGGGTTTGGCAGTTTTGATGGTCACTAGTTGTGTCAGTGGTCTGGTGCAATGTTTCTCAAAACAAGGTGACCTAGGGATCTTATTGAAATGCACAGCCCTAAGCTAGGGTCTGAGCTTCTGTAGTTCTGAAAAGACCCCAGGTGCTGCCAGAGCTGCTAATCATGGAGCACACTTTGGGGACCTGAGGTCTAAGGAAGAGCCTGGCTAAGCCTGTGACAGATAGCAGGAAGATGCTCAGCCACCCCATCCTGCTCTGGATAGCCAGGGGAACTAGGATCTTTTGCCATACGGACCATGTGGCTGGTATCTGCTCAGTGGGATATAGGAGACAGTGGTGGATGCCTGTAAGATGTCCTATGATCCTCCTCCTTCTCTCTCTTGGCTTATCAGCAGGCTGTATATAAATCATCCAATGGAGAATTCCCAGGAGAGTATAGAGGATGGGAGAGCCACAAATAGAAGGAGCTGTGATCCCGGAACCACTATTTAGAAAACCACTTGCTACTTGGAATGCCTAGTTAGAGAACGACCCAAATAAGAAATAAACCTTGCTTGTGTTAATCTACTGAGATTTTGGTTGTTATAACAGCTGGCATAAATTGACTAATACAATAAAAGTGTGAAGCTATTCATTTAGTCCTTGGGGTGGGATACCTGGGAACTTCTGCGTGTATCTTATTTAGTTTCAGGGAGTCTCATCTATTAACTCCATTGTGCCAGACAACTGTTTACATTGTTTTTATGTGCCACAACTTGACAAAGTTGAGAGGCATTCTAAATGAAAAGTGTCCAGACTCAAGTGTTAGGAAAATCTGGCATTCCATTTTGAGCACTGTTGCTGTTTCATACATCACCTCCGTCAATTTCCATTGCCTCCATTTTCTCAAGTGTCCTGCTACACGTGGTGTGAATATTTCATAAGTCAAATGCTGGAAAACTTCGGTAGCTTGGTAGTGTTAAGGGAGAGTAGACTGAGGTTGATTATTTTTGGTGGAGCTGAAGAACTTCAGCCGTAGACAGAGCATAGTGGATGGCAGACGCCAAAGAACAACCAAAAGACTCATTGCTGGTTTCACAAATGAGGGCTGGAACTCATTTTGATAAATCAACTGGGTGTCATGGAATATTCATAGGTCCCTGTTCCTGGCCAGCACTTCATTCAGCTAACGTGTCTCCACTTACAACCCATCTCCTTGGGCCTACACACTTCTGTCTCTGTCTTCTTACCATTACAAGCAAGGTTGCGGGCTACATTTGGATGGAATTTTTCAATTCTCCTTGAATGTTGTGGGATAATGGATTTTGTTCTTGACCATCAGATACTCCAGCATTTAGCTGAGTTTTCGGTGCTATCCTTGAGGGTGGAATCATTCAGGGACTGTGTTTTAAAGGCAGAAGCATATTTTATAGAAATCGTAACACCATAGACTCACAGTGCGGGAAGCTTCAGGCCTCTGTGTTTGACCCCTTCATTTTTACAGATGAGACTCCAGGAGGGAAAGTCTCCTGCCCAAATTAGTTTTATAATTGGGACTAGGCTGTCTCTCGGTTAATCACAGAATGTGGTAATCATTACAGTTTGACTTCTTTATATAGAGAACAATGGCCACCAATTACGGGCTGACACTCAGAAGCTGTGTCTTTTATAACCCCCTCTGTGTCTTGCCAAAAAGGTGCTCAATAAATGCAGTTGAAATTAAAATCAGTTTCTTTACTTCTTTATATGGTTATATGGCAGGTTCTCTCTAGTAGGTGTCATGAAATATGTAGAGGGATGTAGGAAAACGTTCTGCTATATAACATTGTATAGAGGAAGGGGCACAGCTATTCACTCAATTTTCCAGACCTGGTTTTTTAAACATCAGCTCCTTAGCAAGACTTACCTATATATCAGGACAACAGCCAATCAGCCTTCCTGAATGGACATGTCCTAGAGTACTGCAATCGTTATTCACATATATCTGAATCTGATATTTGAAGTCAAGGACTGCATCTTAGTTGTCTTGGATCCCAGCACTGGGCACAGGAACTAGTACACGGTAGGTTCTCAACACATTTTTGTAGAGTAGACACATAAAAGACAATTCTGACTTCTCTGGCCCATAGTCAAGATATTGAACTTACATAGGACTTCTTATTTATCTAAATCCAATAAACCTCAAAGGAGAAGCAGGTGAGCATTTTTAGAAAGTCCCGTTATTCTTTCAATGGTATGCCTTTGCTCTGAGGCTGACCCGAGCCCAAATGTTAAGAGCTTTCTTTGGCTTCTGATTGTCCACATGCTGCTTTGGCAGATGACAGATCTCCCAGGTCACTCCTGTATTCTGGGGACCCAGGGGGAAATGTGACCCTCACCAAGCAGTTCTGAATTTCCCTGTCTGGCTATTTATTATTTCTTCTGACTTTAATAATGATCTCAGCTTGAGATGGGAAAGAATAATGAACCGTTCATTCACATTCAAGACACTAATTAAAAAGGCACTGTTATGTTTTCATGAGTTGTGCTGATGACTTAATTATAGCAAGACTGTGTAAAAACAGCTTCTCAATTTTAGGCTTAAAAGTGTACCTTAAAAGCATAGTGTCTGCCATAGGCAAGTGGGAGAATAGGGAAGGAGCAGGTAGAAAGAAGATAGGTAGGAAGTGGGAGTGGGGCTGGCTTCTAGCTCCAGTTCTCCTTGCAACTGGCTGAATGATCTTCATGATGGAGAGGGTCACTTTTCCCCATGGATCCCTAGGGTACAGGAATGACCTGGGAGGCCTAGCCCTCCGCTGACCAAGCAGCATGTGGACAATGAGAAGCCAGACTTCATTCCTACAGTCCTGTTTCTCCCTAAAGAACTACAGATGAAGCCTGTCAGGCTCACTTCACTTATTTGCTGTGGTGTCATATTTGCCTTCTATGGTGTCATCACCAAAGGATCATAAACTATGCCATATTACTGATGTTTGAAGGAACCTGGTCCATTATGTTTGGAGTAGATCATAAATGGTGACAGTATGGTTGTGCTTAATAGTTAGAGTGGCTATCATTTGGAAAGGCAAGAGAACATATTTATTGTTGGATAGTAAGCTTGAACCAGAGCAAATGGGCGCAAGTTTAGAGGGAATGACATATATTTACCTCCTTCCTTAAATGAGGAACTTCCTGATTATCTTATTTAAGCTTTTCACTGTGGCAGAAATTACTTCCCCCATTGTATAGATACAGAATTTCAGGCTCTGAAAGTCAAAGTCACTTACCTATAGGCACTCACCTTATAAATAAAGAACTGAGATTAGAATCCAGGGTAGAGCGACCCCACAGTGAGTGTTGTTTCCACCACAGCAGATGATTAAGTGTTACTCCTATGGCCAAATCTCTGTAGGGTCCACAAGACTTCCATCCAATGGGAATCGGGTCCAGGAAATATTTTTACCTGAGGACAAAAACAAAGGGCTCTGGGTAGCAGCTCATTCTACCTCTGTTGCCTCCCTCCTCATGTTTCTCCATTCTTATAGATAGAAACAAAATAAGTTAGCAAATAAGCATGAATTCTAAGCAAATAGAAACTTTCCCCCTAAGTTTAGAATATATATGAGTTAAAATTGTAATAATAATATGTTTACCCATGAACCTTCAAAACAACGAATAATTAGAATATTCCTGGCCATGTTGGAATTTCCCATAGGTTAATACTGGAAAAAAGGAACTTTATAATAATTCCAAGTATACAAAAGCAAACTGGAGTATCTCATATAATGATATATTCAACGCCTTTTGGTGTATTCAATTGCAAGTAGGGTCCCCTTCCTTAATCCTTATGGGGAACATCATGAAGTGAGGTGGGTAAGACTCTATTCTCTTCCTAAGCCTGGGGTAGACTATTTGTACCTTCCATCAAACTTTAGGAAAGGATTTCTTTCTAAAGATCAATTCTCCGCTTATTGATTCACTAATTTATTTAGCATTTATTGGGTGAAAATTTCAGGAACTTTGTGGAGACCTGAAATATGAAGGTGAACGATACAGTTATTATTCTCAAGGAGCTGGCAAGACCACGGGCTTTGAAGGGACACCAGGTGACATTCTATTTACCTACTTTCTCTCTGCACATTTTGTTACTGAATAGTCTTATCAGCAACTAAGTCTTTCTTTACAAATTGCAACACAATGACTCCCAAGGTTCTGTTTTTATTTTTAAGCTCTATGCAAATACAATGGCAAAAAGTTATAGAAATAGGAAATAACTGGTTAACCTCCAAATTATAGAGATTGCGAATGTTTCTTCTTCTAGTAGAAATGCTTACATTAAAAAAATGAAACTGAGAAAAGAAAGAAGGTATAAAAACGGTTGTAATCAGCCTGAAAAGGATGCTGTGAATCAGGAAATGATGCTCTAGACAAAGATGAAGACAGCATGATAGAGCAGTAGAGAATGGGGATCGAAAGTACTGTGATGGGGAGACAGACTAGACTTCATGCCTCTCCCATGATTAGAAGAGAGCCTGTTGTCTGTAATAATGAAAGGCTTGAATAAATACATATTTGCATATGTATACTTATATATATGTGTCATATATGTATAATAAATATTAATATAATTACAATAGCAACAAACATGCATTAAATGCACTTATGATTCCACGTATTTAAGCGCATTAGTCTTAGGATCTGTCATATTGGAGTTTCCTTTTCTCTCTGGGTCAGGCTGTACTCTGATTTTTTTTTTTTTAAATGTCAATGCAATGGAAATCTCATCACATCAAAGAGAGGGTTTTAAGTGCCCTTTTTTGCAATAAACAGAGTGTGACATAGTGTCCAGATATTATTTGCACTGTTTCCAGCCTTCATCCTAAAAGTTAGATTCTGCAAGGTCCTAAACTTCCAGGTCACAGATCCTTCTATCCTTCCATCCTTCCTTTAATGACTGGGGGTAGACGACAGAAGGATCTCCTATGGTCAAATTTCTGCAGGGTCCACAAGGCTGCCATCCAACGGGAATCAGGTCTAGAGGATATTTTTACCTGAGGACAGAAACAAGGGCTCTGGGCAGCAGCTCATCCAACCTCTATTATCTTCCTCTTCATGTTTCTCCCTACTTAAAGATAGAAACATAACAAGTTAGCAAATAAGCATGACTTCTAAGCAAATAGAGACTTTCCCCCTAAGTTTAGAATATATATGAGTTAAACATTATAGTAGTAATATGGTTACCCATGAACCTTCATAACAACTCATAACTAGAGTATTCCTGGTTGTGTTGGAATTTCCCATAGGTTCTCTCCTTTTTGTGTTTATCATCCTCTTATGCACTTTAAAATAATTTTAGAAACCACAAATACATCCCTTATACAAATTGATTTAGAATCGTTTAGGTTTTAAGTTTTATTTAAAAATAGTATACTTGAAGGCACTCTTTGGTGATTCACTTTTCTTCCGCTCAACATCTGTTATAAGATTCACCTTTTTCACTGTCTATGATTACAGTTCATTCATGTTGCTGTTATAAAACATTCCACTTGGTGAATAAGCCATTACTTCTTTTCTTTTCTTTTCTTTTCTTTTCTTTTCTTTTCTTTTCTTTTCTTTTCTTTCTTTCTTTATTTTATTTTATTTTTTTTGAGACAATGTCTTGCTCTATTGCCCAGGCTGGAGTGCAATGGCGCCATCTCAACTCACTGCAACCTCTGCTTCCCAGGTTCCAGCAATTCTACTGCCTCAGCCTCCCAAGTAGCTGGGATTACAGGTGCGCACCACCACTCTTGGCTATTTTTTTGTATTTTCAGTAGAAATGGGGTTTCACCATGTTGTCCAGGCTGGTCTCAAACTCCTGACCTCTGGTAATCACCCATCTCGGCCTCCCAAAGTGCTGGGATTACAGGCATGAGCCACTGTGCCCAGCTATTTCTTTACTTGTTGATTTGGATTGTTGCTAGGTTTTTATGGCTGGGTATTTGGACTTTTCAAGGTTTTTGGGTTGTTTCCAGGTTTTGCTATTAGGAACAATGCTTTCATCAACATACTTGTATGTTTGTATGTGCAAGAATCCCTCTGGGGTCTCCGAGTAGTGACTCCAACATATCCAGAAGGGCATTTTCCAGTATGTGTGGTGTATTTATGCTCAACTTTACAAGATATGCCAGTGACCTTCTGGGTGCTCACAAATCTCCGTTCCTTTGGTTACACAAGAAGACTACATTTTCCAGCCTTGTCTGCAAATAGCATAGGATCATGTGCCTGAGCTTTGGTTAATGTAATGTGAGTGGAAGTAATTTAACCCAGTGCATACCTGGCCCCATAACATTTCACGTGATCTTTCAAACCAGAAGCACAATTCTCTGAGATGGCAAAACCGTTTGATGAACAGAGCCTGGAACTCTAGGTCCACCAGTTGGAGGAGAACCATTTAATTAGGAGCACTCACATGAAAGACTAGAAACTTGTTATATTAGACTTTTATTGTGTTAAGTCACTTAGATTTAGAAGCTGGTTTTTATAGTTATTAGCCTACCCAATCTAATGCACACAATAATGCCAAATTGTTTTCTAAATTATGCTCTCACTTTGCTGTTTATAAGAATTTTGCCAAATTATATCCTCAATAATGCTTGTTATATTAAGGCTTCTTAATATTTGCTCAATGAATAGTATAAAATATTATCTCATTCTGATCTTGATTTGCACTTTCTTGATTGCCACTGAAGTAAGTATATTCATCATTGATGTTTCCTCTTACATGAAAGGCCCATTCTTGCCTCTTGTCTTTTTTTCTATTGCGTTTCTTATGAATTTGTAAGAATTCTCTCCAAATTATGGATACCAATATTTTATTGATTATATATGCAGCAAAGGAGTAGGGAGGGAGGTGTAGAATCATAGGTATGGGTGATTTATTGCTTCTTGTTTGCCTTTCACCCAATCTTCCTGCTTTTAGCTCCACCACTTAGCGGCTGCCTTCAGAACTATTTGGCACTTCTAATTCCTGAGACTTTCCAGGATTTTGCAGCTCAAAAATGCTTAATTCTTGTGTTCCAACCTACAAAAATTTAGATTTTTTTTTTTTTCTGTAATCTGCTAGTTTAGTTTTGAACCACAGTTTTGATTTACATATTTGGAACTTGCTTTTTTTTTTTTTTTTTTTGCGACGGAGTCTCGCTGTGTCTCCCGGGCTGGAGTGCAGTGGCGCGATCTTGGCTCACTGCAACCTCCACCTCCCGGGCTCATGCCATTCTCCTGCCTCAGCCTCCCAAACAGCTGGGACCATGCTATTTCCTTTCCATTGTCTATATCTGGGTGGGTTTATATATTTGTATTTCTTTGCTGATAGTAACTTAGCAGGGGCTTTATGAGGAAATGGAATAAAAGCTTGTTTGGTCTGCATAGTTTTGCCAGAAGTTGGCTATTTTTTATCTGAAAGAAAAACAGAATCAAGTTTTTTGATACTTAAGATACGGATTGATACTGTTATCTTCAATTAACTTCTATTTTCATATATGTTCACAAAATATATAACACATTGGCATTTAATTGATATAGATATATAGCTTCGAATATGCATGTATAAACATTAGTCATATTTAGTTAATAGGCAAACAAGTATACATTGGGGTACCTGCTAAATAATTTTTTACTAATAGGAGGCATGAGCAGAGTAGTTTGTAGACCACTTCACTTTTTCTGAGAGTTTGCCTCGTTTTTTAGTTCCACCTAGTTCCAGGTCTTCTCAAGTTTAGTGCAGCAATTTTTGGACTATACTTTTCTCTTTATTTGTTTGGAATAAATCAAGAGCACAGGCATACATACCAGCTCCATGTGCACTGACCTGTCCCATTTATATGGAGAAATAAAAATTGTATCACCATTCACTGGAATTAGATACAATGTTCTAGAAATTGACCAATCCATTGCAACCTTATGTCACTTGGGAGGCAAAAATATAATGCCAAGAAGATCAAGTTTTAGTCAAAAATTGCAGTGTGGTGAGTACTGTCATTAAGGTAATATGAGTGCACCTGATAAGAGGCTCTCATTTGGTGTATGAGTCCGTTTTTGTGGTGCTGATAAAGACATACCTGAGACTGGGCAATTTACAAAAGAAAGAAGTTTAATTGGACTCACAGTTCTATGTGGTTGGGGATGCCTCACAATCATGGTGGAAGGCAAGGAGAAGCAAGTCACATCTTATGTGGATGGCAGCAGGCAAAAAGAGCTTGTACAGGCAACTCCTGTTTTTACAACCATCAGACCTCATGAGACTCATTTACTATCATGAGAACAGCTCAGGAAAGACCTGACCCCATAATTCAATCACCTCCCACCACGTTCCTCCCATGACATGTGGGAATTGTTAGAGTTACCACTTAAGATGAGATTTGGGTGGGGACACAGCCAAACCATATCATTCCATTGCTGGCCCCTCCTAAATCTCATGTCCTCACATTTCAAAACCAATCATGCCTTCCAAACAGTTCCCCAAAGTCTTAACTCATTTCAGCATTAACCCAAAAGTCCACAGTTCAATGTTTCATCTGAGACAAGGCAAATCCCTTCTGCCTATGAGCCTGTAAAATCAAAAACAAGTTAGTTACTTCCTAGATACAATGGGGTTATAGGCACTGGGTAAATATAGCCATTCCGAATGGGAGAAATTGGCCGAAACAAAGGGGCTACCGGCCCCATGCAAGTCCAATATCCAGCAGGGCAGTCAAATCTTAAGCTCCAAAATGACCTCCTTTGACTCCATGTCTCACATCCGGGTCATGCTGATGTAAAAGGTGGGTTCCCATGGTCTTGGGCAGCTCCACCCCAGTGGCTCTGCAGGCTACAGCCTCCCTCCTGGTGGCTTTCACAAGCTGGTGTTGATTGTCTGTGGCTTTTCCAGGCACATGTTGCAAGCTGTCAGTGGGTCTACCATTCTGGAGCCTGGAGGACAGTGGCCCTTTTCTCACAGCTCCACTAGGTGGTGCCCCAGTAGAGACTCTGCTTGGGGGTTCTAACCCCACACTTCCTTCCTGCATTGTCCTAGCAGAGGTTCTCCATGAAGGCCCCGCCCCTGCAGCAAACTTCTGCCTGGGCATCCAGGCATTTCCATCAATTTTCTGAAATCTCGGTGGAAGTTCCCAAACCCCAATTCTTGACTTCTATGCACTCACAGGCTCAACACTATGTGGAAGCTGCCAAGGCTTGGGGCTTGCACTCTCTGAGGCCCCAGCTGGAGCTCTACATTTACCCCTTTGAGCCATGGCTGGAGTGGCTGGGACACAGGGCACCAAGTCCCTAGGCTGCACACAGCACAGGGACCCTGAGCCTGACCCAGGAAACCATGATTTCCTCCTAGGCCTCTGGGCCTATGATGGGAGGGGCTGCCTCAAAGACCTCTAACATGCCCTGGAGATATTTTCCCCATTGTCTTAGGCATTAACATTCGGTTGTTACTTATGCAAATTTCTGCAGCCAGCTTGAATTTCTCCTCAGAAAATGGGATTTTCTTTTCTATGGCATTGTCAGGCTGCAAATGTTCTGATCTTTTATGCTCTGCTTCCCTTACAAAACTGACTGTCTTTAACAGCACCCCGGTCACTTCTTGAATGCTTTGCTGCTTAGAAATTTCTTCCACTAGATACCTTAAATCATCTCTCTCAAGTTCAAAGTTCCACAAATCCCTAGGGCAGGGCAAAATGCCACCTATCTCTTTGCTAAAACTTAACAAGAGTCACTTTGCTCCAGTTCCCAACAAATTCCTCATCTCCATCTGAGACCACCTCAGCCTGGACTTTATTGTTCATATTGCTATCAGCATTTTGGGCAAAGCCATTCAACAAGTCTCTAGGAAGTTCCAAACTTTCCCACATTTTCCTGTCTTCTTCTGAGCCCTCCAAACCATTCCAATCTCTGCCTGTTACCCAGTTCCAAAGTCACTTCCACGTTTTTGGGTATCTTTTCAGCAAAAAAAAGTACTCTACTGGTACCAATTTACTGTATTAGTCAGTTTTCATGCTTCTGATAAAGACATACCTGAGACTAGGCAACTTACAAAATAAAGATATTTAATTGGACTCACAGTTCCTTGTGGCTGGGGAGGCCTAACAATCATGGCAGAAGGCAAGGAGGAACAAGTCACATGTGGATGGTGGGCTAGCAAAAAGAGCTTGTGCAGGTAGCTCTCATTTTTAAAACCATCAGATCTCATGAGACTCATTCGCTACCATGAGAATAGCACAGGAAAGGCTTGCACCCATGCTTCAATCACCCCCCACCAGGTTCCTCCCATGACATGTGAGAATTGTGAGAGTTACAATTCAAGATGAGATTTGGGTAGGGATGCAGCCAAACCATATCACTTGGAGAAGCCTTCAGATGGGGGGAAATCCAGGGAGGCCCTGGGAGAGGAGGAACTTTCCAAAGGAAAAACATATGCTAAGACATGGAGACAGGATGGATCAGAGCGAGAAGGTGAAGCATGGCTTCAGGGCACAGTCACAGAATTTCAGGGATCAAGGATGAACAGAGAGGCACCAACTGGCATGGTTCTACTGAGTTTAGATTTTCTCCCAAAGGCCAAGCTGACCCCTTAGAAGAGTTTAGTAGGGAAGGCACGTGGTTACATGGTAATTTACTTACTCATTTAAAAAATTTTATCTATTTTACAAATACTTATTGACTACTGTACTTAATAAGTCACACAGAGCTAACACATATATTATTTCATTTTTCCTCCCAACAATCTCATCATGAGCTGGTTAGTTTCATTTGACAGGTGAGCTGACTGGGAGTCAGAAAAATTCAGACTTGTTCAATATCATATTGCTAGTTAGTCACAAAGATTTTCCCAAAATTCAGATCCCTTGTTAAAATCTATTGCACCATGATGTCTCTGTGTGCAGAATTGAGGATGTTTGCTACATAAAACTGTTAGAATGAGCAGAATTAAAGCAGAAACAAGGTTCTGACCTTTATACAGCAAATGAAGAGAAAAGAAAGCTGCAAATGTATAACTAGAATTCATGAAATCATTTAGTAAAGATAAATTATTAAGCAAAACTGTAGGACCCCAACTGCAACTTTATATTGCTACATTGATGGTCATCATTATGGCAGCTCTTAGCTTTGCAGGTTCTAAAGGCGAACAAGCTAAAACTGCCCTGTCCTTTGGCCTCCACACATGGCTTACTTCATATGGGTTCCTTATTTAACTATTGAATGGGTTATTTACAGAAAGTGTTGAAAAAGAGTTCTAAAAATAAATATTTTCTCTTGGACAGGAATGTGGACATTCAGACAGTGTGTAGGTAAACCCTTGGGAGGGGACTGGGGAAAGAATGATCATTTATTAAGTACTACTATATTCTGCATATATTGTCTTGATTAACCTTTATAATCGTCTCAAGACCTAGCTATTAAGGTTCATTGTTTCAGAGGATAAACCAGAAACTTAGAAATCTATGCAGTATTGCTCAGTTGGTGAGCCCCATCTCAAGACTGAAGCTATGTCCGTGTCTGTCTGCCTCCTGTGTTTATGTTCATTCCCTTACATCGTAGTGCTGCAGAAATTCAGGGACAGCATCCCCAAACAATCAAGAGGTTTTTAGGAATGTGGGGGAAGGGGTTGCTCTTAGAGATGTAAAGCAAAAGTATCGAACTATTTCTGTCTGAAAACAAAAACAAAAACAAGGTTCATGGTTGGTATGCTTATATGTATAAATATAAATGGAGTGAAGAAGATTGACAAAATGAAACAAGTAAATGGGGCCTTGAGTCATACCAGGATTCAAGGAGTTTTATTCACTTATTCAGAAAGCACCTACTATGGGTCAGGATCTTTTAGATATTGGGGACAGACCAGAAATCAAGGCAAGCAAATGTCCCACAGTTGGAGAGTTTTCCTAAACTCTCCAAAGGAGAGGGGGCATGGAGAGCTAATAAGTCACTTAATGGATAAAATAATTTCACGTAATCAAAGCTTTTATGACATAATTAAAACATGGTATTATTACAGAGTTTATGGGCACTGGCAAATTTAGATTAGGTGGTCAGAGAAGGTCTCTCTGCAGCTTTGAATTTGAAAGATGAGAGTGGAGTAAAAAGAACAGCAATCTATGCAAAAATCTTAAGGTGAAGCATTAGTTCTAATGGTTCTCAATTGGAGCAGGGACATTAGGAAATGTATGGAAGCATTTTTTCATAGTCATAATGATTAGTGATGTTACTGGCATTGGGTGGATTTGGGGCTAAAGATACCATATATCCCAAAATGAATTAGGCAGTTACTTACAATAAAAAATTGTTCTACCCTATATTCATCTGTTCTCATGCTGCTCATAAAGACTTGCCTGAGACTGGGTAATTTATAAAGGAAAGAGGTTTAATTGACTCACAGTTCCACAGGGGTTAGGAGGCTTCACAATCTTGCTGGAAGGCAAGGAGGAGCAAAGTCACATTTTACATAGTGGTAGGCAAAAGAGAGCATGTGCGGGGGACCTCCCTTTTATAAAACCATCAGATCTCATGAGACTTATTCACTATAATGAGAACAGCATGGGAAAGACCCACCCCCATGATTCAATTACCTCCCACTGGGTCCCTCCCATGGCTTGTGAGAATTATAGGAGCTAAAATTCAAGAAGAGATTTGGGTGGGGGCAGAGCCAAACCATATCAAACCCCAGATGCCAATTGAGCCCCACTGAAAACCACAGTGGAAACTATAGTTGGAAAGATGCCATTGCTGCCCCAAGTTTGGTATTTTTGAAGAAATGTGTTGTAGATAGCATGGGACAAATTGCCGAAGCTGTAATATACTAGTGGGTCAAGTGAGTCAACACCTGCATTAACAATAAAAACATAAAAGAATAGAAAGAAATTGATGAATAGAAAGAATAGATTTAAATAGAACCAGCTTAAATATATCAGAGTGCTTCATACTTAGATTAAATACTTAGAAAGGTATTATTTCATTGAACTTTTCTTTCTTGTGTGTGTGTGTGTTTGTGTGTGTGTACAACACTATATCCAGTACACAGTTGTATGGACTAATTCATGATGCAAAATTTTTTCTCACCGTGGGTCTTGGTCAAAACATTTGAGAGCCACTGGCTTAAAACGTAGGAACCACGTAGAAACTGACATGAAGGATATGAAGATGGAAGCTCAGCTCTTGGAGCCTCAGCCACGGTAAGGAGTTTATATTTCATTTAGATGCCTCAGAGCTTTCAGGAGAGAACTGGTGATGTGACTTATTCAGCTTCTGTTTAGAAAATAGATTGTAAAGAGGTATCACAGAATGCAGGGAGACCAGTTATATAGTCATCCAGGAGATAGGTGGTGCCTGACCAGTGTCGAGATGGAAAGAGGAGGACAGAGGCAGAGACTTTTCTATGGTTGCTGAGAGAAGGACAGCCTAGTAGGATGGATAAAGACCCTGTAGGGTCACACCGTAGGTAGTTTTGGCTGTGGATAGGCTGGTGTAATCATTGGTATTTCAGTAAGATCCAACCCAGGATGTGGTGGAAGTGGGTAGAGAATGGCAGCTGCTAATTCAGGAACAGATGGCAAACAGGCAGTCAGACTATTATTAGTGGCCAGTCAGCATCTGGGACATCTCTCAGTTGGAAGCAAGGACACAGCCAGGAAAATGGAAATCATGGCAGAAATGCTGTTCCTCAGAAGAGAGCAGTGTGATGGAAAACACATTGGCCCCTAGAGAGTGTGTAGCTCCTTTTCTAGTTTTTTTAAGAAAGAGGCAGGATCAGGGGCCAAACTCCCCAAAAACCAGAGGCAGGAGTCTGATTAGGTTAGATCAGTGCCTATGGAACTGACGTGGCTACAGTTTCGTGGTAAAGCTTCAAAAGCAAATAGAGACCAAGTTCTAACAGACACTCTCCTCCATCAACTCCTTCCATGCTGATCAAATGCTGGAGAGAAGGAGAGTAAGGTCAGCTCCGTCTCATATGGTGTGCCTGTTTCATGCTGTATCAGGAAGCTTGCTCTTCTTCCAATGTGGCACCCAATTGTAAAATCCTGCAGCTCTAAATGATAGGCCAGGAGCTAATGCCTTGGGACTTTCCATGCAAGATACATTTGCACTCTCTAAAGAGCTTTGTGTCTTCTCTTCAGTGTAGCTGAGTATATGTTTTTGACTTTGCTTTGCAATGCGATGGTAAGATGAGGAATAAGCCTTGGCTTTTGGGAAATTAGGTCACATGATCCCACTTGATTTATTAGTGTTTTGTCTTAGAGGCTGGGGACAAAGTCACAACTAATGAAATGTGCTTTGCTCTGCCAGGTAGGCACTGTACACCTATCTTCCTTGGGAACCTTGCAGGGTATGGTGATATGTCCTTGCCGAATTAGCAAATTCCTGGGCACTCTGAATAAAATATCGTTTAATAGTACTTCTATTTACCTCAACTTGTAACAGCAGCCTAAAGTCAGGCAACCACAGGTTCAACTCCAGGCTCTGGCCCTTACTAAGCTTGGCATCCAGTTTTAACTGTGCCTTTTGTAGGTTACTGTACTTTTCAGGGTTTCAGTTTACTTATCTGTAAAATGAGCTTCAAGGTGCCTAATCAGGTGATTTTTTTTTTGTTATATTCTGCACATGAGATAACGTGTGAGCAAATACTCTCTAAACCCCAAAATACTACACTCATGTATAGAGGAACAAAACTTCACACTATGTTTTAGAGTAGGAAACAATTAGAGGTATACAATTATTTAAATCAAATCTTTTTTGGGAACTACTGAATAAATAATGCAGAAAATTACAACAGTTTAAAAGGCCAGATGTATACTGAATTATACTTTATTTTTAATAGTAGTGTGTTAATCGCCAGTGTCAGTATAAGATGGAAAAGCAGAACAAAATACGTTTATTTTAAGTTCAATTATATTTGAATTAACAAAAGGAGTGATTTATAAAAATTATATCTTCTCTGAGAATTATGTTTTATAATTGTATATAATTATCTAAAACATGTTTCACCAACTTTAACATTTGTACAAGCATACAGGTTTACATCTCAGACGGGCAAAGACAGTTCTGTAATAAAACAATTTGACAGTAAGGGAGATCTTATCTTTTCTGCACTGGTTGGTAGAAAATATAGCACAGAAAATCTATATGAGTGATAGAAGAGCCCTGTCACAATTCCTCTTTCCAAGAACTTTGCTTCTTCCTCTTTAGTTAGAAAATGAGTTTTTTTTTTTTTTTTTTTTGGTCCTGCTGTCAAAATATCTCGGTACTTACTCTACTTCGTTATTAAGAGAATGCAACTATAGGCCAGGCATGGTGGCTCATGCCTATAATACCAACACTTTGGAAGGCTGAGGCAGGAAGATTGAGCCCAGGAGTTCAAGACCAGCCTGGGTACCATAGTGAGACACTGAATCTTAAAAAAAAAAAAATTAGCCAGGCATGGTGGCATGCACCTTTGGCCTAGGGACTCAGGAGGCTGAGGTAGGAGGATGGCTTGAGCCTGGAAGATTGAGGCTACAGTGAGCCACAATTGCACCACTGCCCTTCAGTCTGGGGAAGAGAGTGAGAACTTGTCTCAAAAAAAAAAAAAAAAAAAAAAAAAAAAAAAAAAAAAAGAAAAAAAAGAAATGCAACTACAAAACCAGAATCTAAATAAGTAATCTTATTTTAGTGCTAAGTTAGTTGCTTTGTGGTTTACCTTTTATTAAGGCTGTCATTTTCTTAAAGGGCAAATCCTATGTCTGATTATACATTTTTTCTTCCTAGGGGATAAGAGTTGGAATCACCATCATAGCCATTAACAATAATAATCACCATCTGTATCAATTATCTACTGTTGGATAATAATCTACCTCAGAATTTAGTGACTTAAAACAACAAATGTTCATTATTGCTTTCAATTTCTGTGAGACAGTCATTTGGAAATTGCATAGCTAGGTAGATGTGACTTAGTCTTTCAAGAGGTTGAGCTACATTGTGAGCTGGGGTTGCCGTCTTCCAAAGGCTTGACTAGGGCTGCAGGATCCATTTCTACAGTGGTTCACTGGCATGGATGAAAGTTGGTATGGGCTGGTTGGTGTGTGGCCTCAGTTTCAATGCCATGTTGATCTCTCCACAGAGATAAGGGTCTCTTGACATATTGGTCCTCTTGACAACTTTTCATAGACTGAGAAATCCAAGAAAGCATGGTGGACCCTACAATAACTTTCATGCCATAACTTTGGAAGTCACATGCCATCATTTTGTTTATATCCTATTGGCTATATGAGTCACAAGGGCATGAAAGCTAGGAAGCATGGATTATTGGAAGCCATCTTGGAAGCTGTCTATCACATCATCATCATCATCATCATCGTCATCATCATCATCAACTTTTGAATGAACGAATGACTTAAGCAATGAGAAATATACAAACATTAAGAAAAGTGCTCTCTAGATAAAATTTCTTTGAAGGGAAAAACCATATTTTAGATGTACTTTCTTCACTCCTGACATGACATTCTTTAGTTTTTAGTTGGAAGTGGGCAACAATAATTTCTGCCTAAACTTAATGCCAATTAACACAGTAATTATAAGACAGTAGCTAGTCTTACATGATAATTGATGATAATTGCTTCCTGCTTTAATTGCCATGTAAACAAGACTCTTCAATGGAAATCCAAACATTTCCTCAAAAGAAAAAAAAAAAAAAAACCAAGAAAATTTGTCAAAGTCATTTGCAAGTTGATAAGGAGCTAACAAATCCAGCCTACATGTCTGCAAGTCATCAAAGCAGCTGCTGGCAATGCATGGCACTTCCTTGGAGGATTTCAGTGGTGGTGAGAGCTTCAGGCTGGCTGGCGTCAGCTCCCGGATGCTGCTGAGACATGTGCTGAAGCCTAACTGTTGGCAGCAGTTGTGCCAGTGTGCTGAAGTGCTTAATGAAACTTTGCCAGTGTGGGAACTACCACAGGTTCATCAGTGAATGGTGGGGCAATGTTCTCCCTTGTTGCTGCCTGTGCCCTCTGGAAAGATGAGTTCAAAGCAAAATGAGGAGAAGATGCGGATTAGTGTCATTTTTGTTGAGAAAAGCTCTAGAAGTCTGTATATTTTACTATCCAAAAGCTAAGGGGAAGCAAAACAAAGAAAGGCACTTCATTCTGGTAAATGAGCTAGCTTAGGTGTGTTAGGGAGACAAAGGGGCCCACTTATGAGGCAGGTTAAACCCTTAGAAACTCAGCTAAGTCTAAGCAGGTGAACAACAGATGGAAATGAATGAGTGGTAGTATGTCCAAATAGACAAGAAATAAAAGGAGAGATGGAAGAAAGAAAGGTTGTCCGAGAAAGGAACTTTAAAAACCCGAGGCAGCATCTTAAGGGCACGTTGAAGAGGTATTTGTCCTCCTTCTTTCCCTGGGACATGTGCCTCAGGAACATCAATAATGGTTGCTGTTCAGTAACCCATTAAAGATGATTCCCCAATGAGAAAAACATGTGGAAACTAGAGGAAAAAAATACTCTACAAAATTTATATCTTGAATGTAAGCAATTCCAACTAGGAATCGGAGTAGACAACCGCTGGGACACAGGAGCAGAGACATGCTCCCAGGAGACTGTGGAGCTTATTCCAGTAAGTTGGAATGCTTATTCAATTTAAAACTAGGGGTGCCAGACCCTTAAGACTCAGAGGGAAATGGAAATGGAGATATTGGAAGATGCAGGATGGAAAGGAAAACATCTTGAGTAAGATCTGATGACTGAGAGTGTCACCATCGTAACATTTGAAACTGCTAATTTGGCAACAGTCTTAAATGCTACTCTCTGGAAAATGAAAAAGCTTGCATGGGTGGATTTCCCTACTCAGTATGGCAAACCGGTATCATAACATGGTTTTATGACACTCCGTCTGGTAGAGAGTGCCGTGTTTAGTCTCACAGGTCATGAGCCCTGGACAATCATCGTTAGAATGAGCAGTGAGTTGGCCATGATGATGTTGAGAAAGATCACTTTCCCCTACCCTCCCCTTCTCTCAGTTTCATTTTTGGTGGCTATCCATTCTTACATTCTGGAAACATCATTTTGCTTGGTAAAATTGCCCTAGGAACTAGGGATTTACTTGTTTTCTCAATGTCATGAGTGTGGGCCCAGGGCTGTGATAATCTTATGCATTCTGTTAACAGTTTAGACTCTTAAAATAAGGAAGCTCAAAAGAACATTTTTTGGTTGTGGTCCTAAATAAATGGATGTCTAAGTCAACAGCTCAGACTGGACTTCTGAAGGAACCTCAGTCTTATCTCTACCTCAGCTATACCTATTAATGAAAGTCTAGGCTGAAGCTGAGCATAATAAAACAAAAATTAGGGATGTTGAATTTTTGACTTTTAAAAACTTTCTTTTGATTATGTTAATGCTAGTTGCCATAACAAGCAAACCCTGGACTTTTGACATGAAATTCTGTCTGTTGTGGTGATGTAGAGTGTTTGCCCTATACAGTCCTATGAAAACTCATTCTGATGAAGACTTTGGTAACGTGGTTGCATGATCTTTAGGGTTATTCTTGATGTAGATATTCATCAGGTGGAGGGGACAAATGAGAGAGAATGGAGGAACATATCCAGGCTTTTATGAACCTGGTCTGGACCTGGGGGAACATATCACTTCTGCCTCCATTTCATTGGCAGAACTCAACTATTTGGCCACACTTAGATGAAAGGGAGTCTGCAATGTGGGATTGGCAGCCAATTCCAAATAACAATTCTATATCATGAAAGAGGACCTTGAATCTTTATTTTTGTTTGTTTTGTGATGGAGTTTCACTTCTTCACCCGGGCTGGAGTGCAATGGCACAATCTCAGCTCACTGCAACCTCCACCTCCCGGATTCAAGCAATTCTCCTGCCTCAGCCTCCCCAGCAGCTGGGATTACAGGCATGTGCTACCACGCCTGGCTAATTTTTGTAGTTTTAGTAGCTATGGGGTTCCATCATGTTGACCAGGCTGGTCTGAACTCCTGACCTCCAGTGATCCACCCGCCTTGGCCTGCCGAAGTGCTGGGATTACAGGCGTGAGCCACCACGCCTAGCCAGGACCTTGAATCTTAGTGAAAAGCTCTGCCATAGACCACAGACTTTTAGCTGACAAAGGCAGGAGAATTTATCTGGGCCTTTACTTCCTTTACACAACAAGTTCTTCATGTTTTATCTTGCAAAAGGACTTGAATCTTTGGAGTTTAATTTCTTTCTGCAAATACTATAATGGGGCTGGTTTTTATTCAACTTCAGGGCATTTCCATATAAGTGATTTCAGGTTATCAGAGTATCTTTCTGTCATTCTTAAAACTTATCACAGAATCTCCCATGAGCAGTATTAGACAATTTGTCTCAACATAACTGGAGGTGGGAAAAAGAACTAGGAGTACATTTTCAGCTTGTATGTAGAGGTTTCTGAAGTTCATGTAATGAATTGATTATTCAGATAATTTTAGAACCTTTTACAAACAAAATCTAAATTACCCATCCACAGTTCCAGACACTGAAAGAGTGGCTGGTGTTGAATGTGAGGTCCTTCCCTGAAAAGCATAGCCTCACTCCTGTTTCAGGTTAGATTAAAAATCAAACACCAGTGAACTAAGGGGGCCAAGCTCAAGGAAATGTGAGGGTGGATTGTTTGTTTCTTGCTCCTTCATTTTGCTTTAGAAGACTTCCTAACACAGTACTCATGGCCCCTTGTGCCCAGTGGACACACTGGGTTTGAGGGGCCCCAACTTGTGGCCTCCTCTCTTTTTGGGGTGAACCTGCAAAGAGAAAGCATTCTAATCTGGGCTCTGTAAAGTACACCGGGCCGCAGGGACCTGCATTTTGGAGGAAGGGCCACCTCAATTCAGGGGAACATTATAAGTTTGTTTGGTTGCCCAGGTTAGCCATGTTCTGTTTCCTAATTTATTTTCGCTGGTCATGAAACTGGCATTAGGATTTCCATCTGTCTGATTTCATATCACCATCTGTCAGTTGATTTGAACTCAGTGGGGGTGTTCTATTTGGACCCATCAAACCACAATTACAGACTGAGTTAGAATCCTGGCTCTCCTGTTTACTATCTATATAGTACTGAGAATTTTGCTTAGTTTTTTTGAGCTTTAGTTTCCTGCTCATTAGGTAGGGATAATACCTCTTTACAGTATTGTTGTGAGAATTAAATGTATTAATGGCCATAAAATGCTTTGTATAGGCTGGGTGCGGTGGCTCACGCCTGTAAGTCCAGCACTTTGGGAGGTGAGGCGGGCAGATCATGAGGTCAGGGGATGGAGACCATCCTGGATAACATGATAAAACCCCGTCTCTACTAAAAATACAACAAATTACCCTGGAGTGGTGGTGGGCAACTGTAGTCCCACCTACTCTGGAGGCTGAGGTAGGAGAATTGCTCAAACCCAGGAGGTGGAGGTTGCAGTGAGCCGAGATTGCACCACTGCACTCCAGACTGGGCAACAGAGTGAGACTCCTTTAAAAAAAAATCCTTTGTATAATACCTATAACATAGTAAGGACTCAATAAATTATATTATTTATTGTTATGACACATTTTTTCAGGGTAATCTTGTGTGTGTGTTGTATTGGGAAATAATCAACTTTTACCTTATCTCTTGGTTATTTATGGTGACATATTGTCTTAGTTTTGTTTGTACTCCTACAACAAAATACCGCAGCCTAGGTAATTTATGAACGATAGATGTTTATTTCTCACAGATCTGGAGGCTGGAAAGTCCAAAATCAAGGCACTGCCGGTTTGGCATCAGGTTAGGTCTCTTTCCTCGTAGGTGGCACTGTTTAGGTGTCCTGATGTGGCCAAAGGGATGGAAAGGACAAAACAGGATAAATAATATGTTCTCATATGGTAGAAGAGCAAAAGAACAAAAAAGCCTAGGCTAGTTCCTCTCTACCCTTTTAAAAGACACAAGTCCATTCATTGAAGCAGAGCCCTCATGACTTTATCACTTCCCAAAAGATCCCACCTCTTAGTACCACCACAATGGGAATTACGGCTCAACACTTAAACTGTGGGAGCCATTCAGACCATAGCCCGTGGAATGACCCATGACTGTGTTATCTGCAAGTAGGAGGAATTACAAATTCAGCAGGGGCAGCAGCAACAGGGTCAGAAAGAGGGGAGGACTGGGGAAGGATTTCCAATATTTTAAGATGCATTTAGTCTGGGCAATTTTTCAACTACACCCCACCCAGCCCAATTAGACAAAACAAGTATACTCACACAGATAGTCCCCACATGCCCACTTTTTTGTTTTTTGTTTTGCCCCTTCACTTTTTGTCCTTTCCACTTACTGGTTCCTCTGCTCTAGTCAACTCTGATCTCAATTAGGACCAAATTTATCTTGTAAACTTTGAACTCCGGGTGCTAAAAAGTAGCACTTGGGGCATGATTGGCCCTCGGTAAGTGTCTGTAATGAGGCATGCTTCATCTTCTCATAATGCTCCTGTAATTCAGAGGTCCTCAGTTTTTGCTTCCCTGTCCCAACATACCTGAGAGATAGGTTAAACCTGTATCCATTCCTGGTGATTATAATGGGAGTGGTACTTTCCTAATGGAAAGTATGTAAAAACCTGTGGCTGGGGAGTGGGAGAAAGAGGGTGGTTGTAGTAATTTAAAAAAATAATAATTTTTATGGGTATATAGTAGATGTGTATATTTACGAGGTATGTGAGATATTTTGATACAGGCATACAATGTATAATAATCATGTGGTGTATTCATCACCTCAAGCATTTATCGTTTCCTTGTGTAAACATTCCTATTATACTTTTAGTCATTTTAAAATGTATGATAAATTATTGCCAACTGTAGTCACCCTGTTGTGCTATGAAATACTAGATCTTGTTCATTGTATCTAACTGTATCCCTGCACCCGTTAACCATGTCCACTCCGTCCATTTCTTCTTCACTACCCTTCCCAGCCTCTAGTAACTGTCCTTCTGCTCTTTACTTCCATGGGTTCAATTATTTACATTTTTAGCTCCCACAAATGAGTGAAAGGATGCAAAGTTTTTCTTTCAGTGCCTCACTTATTTCATTTAATTTGATGTCCTCCAGTCTCATCTAGGTTCTTGCAAATGACAGGATCTCATTCTTTCTTATGGCTGAATAGTACGCCATTGTGAATATGTGCCACGTTTTCTTTATCCATTCATCTGTTATCAAATACTTAGGTTGCTTCCAAATCTTGGCTACTGTGAATAGTGCCACAATAAACAGGGGAGTGCAGATTTATCTTCGATAAACAGATTTACTTTATTTTGGGTATATGCCTAGCAGTGGGATTGCTGAATCCTGTGGTAGTTCTACTTCCAGTTTTTAAAGGACCCTCCACACTGCTCTCCATAATGGTTGTATTTAACACCAATTTACATTCCCACCAACAGAATACGAGTGTTGCCTTTTTTTTCTCATATCCTTGCCAGTGGTCATTATTGCCTGTCTTCTGGACAAAAGCCATTTTAACTGATGCGGTGAAATGATACCTCATTGTAGTTTTGATTTGCATTTTTCTGATAATCAGTGATGTTGAGCATCTTTTCATAATCCTATTTGCCATTTGTATGTGTTCTTTGGAGAAATGTCTATTTAGATATTTTGCCTATTTTGTAGTAAGATTATCATATATTTTTCTGATTATTTTAGCTCCTTACATATTCTGGTTATTAATCTTTAGTTGGAATGGATAATTTGCAAATATTTTCCCCCATTCTGTAGGTTGTCTCTTGACTTTGTTGAGCATTTTGTTCACTGTGAAGAAGCTTTTTACCTTGATATGATCTCATTTGTCCATCTTTGCTTTGGTTAATTGTACTTTTAGGGTATTTTTCAAGAAATCTTTGCCCATACCAATGCCCTAGAGAGTTTCCCCAATATTTTCTTTTAGTAGTTCCATAGTTTGAGGTTTTAGATTTAAGTCTTTAATCCATTTTGATTTGATTTTTGTGTATGGAGAGAGATAGAGGGATAGGGGTCTAGTTTCATTATTCTACATATGGAGAGCCAGTTTTCACACACCATTTATTGAAGAGACTGTCTTTTTCCCAGTGGATATTCTTGGCACTTTTGTCAAAAATGAGTTCACTGTAGATGTATGAATTTATTTGTGGATTGTCTACTCTGTTCCATTGGTCTATGTGGCTGCTTTTATGCCAGTACCATGTTGTTTTGATTACTATAGTTCTAGTTTAATTTGAAATCAGGTAATGTGTTTCTTCTGTTCTTTTTGCTCAGCATGACTTTAGCTATTCTGGTTCTTTTGTGGTTCCATATAAGTTTTAGGATTTTTTTTCTATTCTGTAAAGAGTGTCATTATTACTTTGCTAGAGATTACATTGGATCTATAGATTGCTTTGAGTAGTATGGACATTTTAATAATATTGATTCTTAAAATACATGAACATGGAATATATTTCCCTTTTTTTGGTGTCCTCTCCAATTGCTTGCATCATTGTTTTGCAGCTTTCATTGTAGAGGTCTTTCACTTCTTTGGTTAAGTTTATTCTTAGGTTTAATTTTATTTGTAGCTATTGTAATGGGGTTACTTTCCTGATTTTTAATTTTTTTGCTGTTGACATATAAAAATGCTACTAATTTTTGCATGTTGATTTTGTATCCTGCCACTTTGCTGAATTTGTTTATAAGTTCTAATAGTTTTTTAGATCTTTAGGTATAGCCTTTATGTATTTTTCAAATACAAGATCATATCATCTGCAAACAAGGATAATTTGACTTCTTCCTTTCCAATTTTTTTTTTTTTTAATTTCTTTCTCTTGTCTGATTGCTCTAGCTAGAACTTCCAGTACTATGTTGAATAACAGTGGTGAAAGTGGGCATCCTTGTCTTGCTCCAGATCTTAGAGGAAAGGTTTTCAGTTTTTCCCTATTCAGTGTGACACTAGCTGGGGTCTGATGTATAAGGTTTTTCTTGTGTCTAGGTATTTTCCTTCTCTACCCACTTTCTTGAGCAATTTATCATGAAAGAATGTTGAATTTTAAAAAATGCTCTTTAAGTATCAATTGAAATCATCATATGTTTTTTGTCCTTTTATTCTATTGATATGATATATCACATTGATTGATTTGCATATGTTGAATTGTCGTTGCATCCCTAGGATGAGTCTCATGGGGAGGTGTTAATTTTAATCAAAGCTTCTTAAATGGTTCGAATTTGCTCTTCAATGCCCAGTTCAGAATTTCGGTATGTCATTTGTTCAAATTTGGGTCCCTGGAGCCAGAACATATCTGCAATATATACTTAGTAAAGAAAGAAATGTTTTCCAAATCCTGAAGAAAAATGAAGACATAGAGAGGGGGTCTGGTTGGTAGAGGTAAGATTAGTGAAAAGCCATATATTGATCATGGACACAGAAAGGCTGTTACATTAGTCAACTTCATGCTCCTCTTTAGTATTACCCAAACATTCTGTATAGATTCATGACTCTGGATCCATTTCCTTTTTTTTCTATTTTTTCTTTTGTCCGTCTTTATTTCATTCCCTGGCTCTACATGGAAATGAAACATTAGTACCTTATGCAGCTTCTTATGTGTAAGAGCTAATCTTATGAATTTAGAGGTTATTTTCAATTAATTGCTTGTATTAGATTGTACTAGGTATTGCAGTGAAAAACACAAAAATGAGTAAGATGTGGGTCCTTCCTTCTGAATATTCATAGTGTTGCTGGGGAGTGCACAGATAGGTACCTCTGTGTCAGGCAAGCACAATGCTAGAGATCTGGGAAATAATGAAAAGAAAAATTAGATATGGTCCTTTCTTTAATGGAACATTAGGGGGAAGATGGCCAGTTGGAAAATTACAACTATGGTAGGCACCTGGAGGGGTAAACATGTGGTGATATGGAAATGAGTAATGGGACTTGATCCAGAATTCAGGAGTCAATGGAAACAGTCCCTGAATAAATCATGATTAAATTGAGATCAAGAGAATGAGTAGTCGGTGAGTAGGTATCCAAGTATTTGAGACAAAGGTAAAACTATTGGTAAATTCTTTTTTTTTTTTTTTTGAGACAGAGTCTTGCTCTGTCACCCAGGCTGGGGTGCAGTGGCCGGATTACTTAGCTCACTGCAAGCTCCGCCTCCCGGGTTTACGCCATTCTCCTGCCTCAGCCTCCCAAGTAGCTGGGACGACAGGCGTCTGCCACCTCGCCGGGCTAGTTTTTTGTATTTTTTTAGTAGAGACGGGGTTTCACCGTGTGAGCCAAGATGGTCTCGATCTTCTGACCTCGTGATCCACCCGTCTCGGCCTCCCAGAGTGCTGGGATTACAGGCTTGAGCCACCGCGCCCGGCCGGTAAATTCTTTATGTTGGAGTAGGGAGCCTGGCACAGCCCAGGAAGTAGAGAAAAGAGACTGAGGACAAGTTCTGGGTGGAATGAGGCTGGGAACTTAGATAAGGGGTAATTTATGTAGGGCCATGGTATTAAGGATTGTGGTCTTTATTTGAAGAAAAACGGGAAACATTTACAATGGAGGGAGTAGTGTATGCGTCGTAATAACATTTGTGGTTTATTAAGTTCATGCTACCTGCCAGGTGAAAACTGGGTTGGAAGGTGGTACCAGCAAGGATGCAGTAGAACATTTGGGCTACTGTACAAGTAGTCTTTGTAAAATTACTACTATTTATAGATAGTATAATTATATACCTAGAAAATATGAGAATCAATGGAAAAGATAGTACAAACAGCAAATTTTTTCTTTTTCTTTTCTTTTCTTTTCTTCTTTCCTTCCTTCCTTCCTTCCTTCCTTCCTTCCCTCCCTCCCTCCCTCCCTCCCTCCCTCCCTCCCTCCCTCCCTCCCTCCTTCCTTCCTTCCTTCCTTCCTTCCTTCCTTCCTTCCTTCCTTCCTTCCTTCCTTCCTTCTCTCTCTCTCTCTCTCTCTCTCTTTCTTTCTTTCTTTTCTTTCTTTCTTTCCTTCTTCTTCTCCTCCTCCTCTTCCTCCTCATCCTCCTCTTGTTCTTCTTCCTCCTCTTCTTATTTTTAATATGGAGCAAGACCTTGAAAACAATGAGAATGTAAATTTCTTATAGTTTGCGAATCTTCTAAGCTTTTATGTTATTACATCCACATTAAATTGATTTTGTGTGTGTGTGTGACCTGCCATCACTTTTCCAAGCACTCTATTATTATTATTATTGTTTCATTATAAATAATCCATGAAAGCAGAGACCTTGTCTCTTACTTCCTAGTGTACCCTAGTGGCTAGAACTGAGGTTGATATATGGTTGGGACTTGGTAATTATGGTTTAATTAATACGTGATTGAAAAACAAAAAAAAAGGAGGGAGGGGACATAATTAAATCTAGTCAAATACTTATTGGAGAGAACTTGGTACCTTTTCATGAATGAGATCAACTTTTCCAGTGGGATACAAATGTCTGAGAATGAGGGAGAAGGCACAGATGGCAGAAAATGAGGCAGATAAAAAGTTTAGGCTATTACTGTCCTTACCTAAGCTGGGCTGCTAAAATGCTCTATGATCTGAGCTGGGTGATTTAACTTCTTTGCCACAGTCTCTCCCACCTCCATGCCTCACATGCCCCACCATCCTTTTATGTGAAGGCCCTGTTTCTCTGAGAAGCAAAATGTATTTGATGAATTGACATTTCTATTTCCTTTATAGGGCCATAAATGCATAATGTATATTGACTTGCCTCTAATATGTCAATAGTAGAAAGAAATGTGTGCAACATAAGATTTATAATAAATTTGAGAAGAAAGGACAAGGAATAAATCTGACCGAGAAATTCCAACAGTACGACTGAAGGACATCTTAAAGCATTTTGTGATGGGTACCATAGAGACTAGAAAGATAGCTCTAAACTTCAGCATCTAAACAGAGGACTGCGAATTCTTTGTATTCCACAACTTGAGGGGTGGCATCTGATTCCTCTCTGCTTGAGTTAAGATTGGCCCTAGTGACTTGCTTGACCAATAGAAGCTTCTGGTATTCTGAGGCCAGAAGACAGTAGGACATGGCAACTTACATCCAGGCTTTTTGTAATGCTCAATCTGGGAAAAGAGAGCCATAGTGTAAAATAGTTGACTATGCTGACACCACCATTCTGTGAGGAAGCCCAAGCTAGCCATATGGAGAGGCTATGTGGAAAGAGATAGATGCCTAGGTAGCTTCCAGATATTCCAGATAACCCAGTCGTAACCCCAGACATAAAGGTGAAGAAGGAGTCACTCCAGTCCCTCCAGACACAATGGGTAAAGAACCAGGGCACGCAGTTGGAAGCAAGAATTGAAGCTCCAAACGTAAGACCCGATTGAGCCATTGCAGCCATCTATAGTCATTTGCGTCACCCCAGATGAGGCCCACTCATTGTGGAATAGAAATAAACCATCTCTACTATGTCTGTCCAAATGCTGATCCACAAAACTGTGAGCACAATAAAATGGTAGTTGTTTTACTAAATGTTGAGATGGTTTGTTACACAGTAATTGGAGCACTCCATGAGGAGGCTGTTGCTTCATTTCTTCAGATACATTTGCTGAGCACCTACTAGTGCCAAACACTTTAAGTGATGTTTTATAAATACTATATTTTCTAATCTTCCACGTAATTCCAGACGTTCTTATATCCAACTTATACATAAAGAAACAAATGATCAATGAATTTTGGAGACTCGTCCAAGATCATACTGATCGTCTGTGCTGGGACTCAAACTCACGTTCTGCCAAAACCAATGAAAAGGCATGGCAAAGTCAAGTCACTCCCTTGAAAAGTGTGAGTTTACAGTTGAGTTGGAAAAGAAAAGTGCTTGGTGATGCCAGCTATTGTGGATTCCCCCCAGGGACTTTGAGAGGAGCAGATGAATTTCAACTGGGCTAATGATTCTGAAAGGGATTAAGTGGCAGATTGCACCAGAGATGCCACTCTTAAGAGGTTCTTTTGTAAGATTTGCTTTTGGACAAGCAGGAAAGAAAGGAAGTGGAAAGTGATTTCATGGAGAATGTTAGTAGTGATTACCTCTGAGGAAAAAATCTCTTTAATTCAAAATTTATTAGACCCATGTCTAGTTCTTGTTCTGTGAACAGGAAGTACAAGGTGAGAGTGTGCCTGGCAAACACAGCCCTTAAGCAGATGGGGTTTCCCTTCCATGGTATCATCTCAGATGCCCATGATGTCATATTTTCTCCCAGTTGTTAAGCCCTCCTCAGGAGCCACTTGACTCCACTAGCTCCAACATGCTATATTTCCTGACTGGGAAAGCTAACAGCTTGCACTGAATTCTCCATCCCCATGGTCTTCCCATCTTACAAGTATCCACCCCCCTGGTAACTTAGCTTTAGACTTTCATCGCAGACTGAATTTCCTGCTTTACGTATAAGACCTCAGTAATTTCAAACAGCGTGAAGTTCCCTGTGCAAGCTGTGATGTCTTATAATGCCATGTGATTTTCCCTGAGGAGGATGTGTGGCTCACTTTTACTAATCTTTCAACACAGCTTAAGTGTCTTTAGGGCCCTCAGAAGTGCCAATCACATCTTTTCCCCTAATCGTTTGGGGAAAAAAAAAAAAGTAAAGCCAGAATTCAGAGAGGGAGTAACACATCAGCTGTTACTGTAGATCATCCTCTTCTTAGAGGTCTTAATTCTTGTCAGGTGTGAAGCAGTTGGAGCTTCTCCAGGTGTGTGGTCTTCTCTTGAGATCTGATTCTCTCCTGTTCATTCCAAGGTTCAGAGTGATTTTGACTATAGATTCAAGTGGAGTTACATAATATAGTGTTACCAAAACAAGCAACCACTTCTTTTGCTTCTATCCTAGTGTAATATCCATGTCTATTTCTCAATTAGTTAAAATTTGAAGGTAAATGTGTATGAATCTTGCCTTGAAGATCACATCAAGAAATAGCCTGAACTTTAAGATGATGTCAAGCATTGCTTTCCCAACGTCCCATCTTTCCCCAAAGATTCCTCTAACTTGGCACTTGCAGTCACATTGGCTTATCTGTTTCCCATGAGGCTGGGAGAGTCCTTGGAAAGCTGGGACTCTGCCTCATACATCTTTGTTTTCTCCAGGGTCTCACACAATGCCTTTGCATAAGGCAGGTAATCAATGAGCATTTGCTTAATGGAATAGAACAGCACTCTTGATTCTTATGGCTTTGCCTCTGGAGTTAACTGTGCTCCTTCTACCTTATGAAGCATCTTTTGCTAAGGCTATTGCCATGGAATCTATCATGCCCTGGTTCCAAATCACTGCCTCTCCTGGTCATGCCTAAACTTCTATAAGAAACTGAGTTATGCCCAGGAAATGCCAGAGCAATAACCCACTTAAGAAACATCTGCACACTTTTTCCTGCTTCATCCTTCAGCAATCAAAACTTACCTGTTCTGTTTTCTACACCTATGGGTCAATGTTCCTCGAGCCAACTCATACATACCCAAATAAGATTAAAGTATTCATAATTAATCAGTGACTTCCAGTCCTGCACTACATGTTGAATGCACATGGATTTGGAAGCCAGACAGATCTGGATATTATATTGAATGGTGATAAACTTTATGAGAACAGTATCTTTACCCTTTAATTTAAAAATGAGGAATCTAAAATTTAAAGTAATTACCCAGGACCTCAAGTCTTATAAGAAATAAATTTGTGTAACCACAACCACAATAATGACAGAAAACTCTTCTATCACCACAAAGATCTTCCTCATGCAACTTCTTTGTAATCACACTGACTCTCACTTCCTACAATCCCTGACCCCTGGTAACCACTAATCTGTTTTCCATCTTTACATTTTATTCTTTCAAAAATTGTTATATAAATGAAATCATACTGTATATGATCTTTTGGGATTTTTTTTCCCACTCAGCATAATGCTCTTAAGATCCACCCAAGTTGTTGTGTGTATTAATGGTTCATTGAGGGGTAGAATTCCATATAATTCTATTATATGGATATACCATAGTTTGTTTAGACCTTTACTTATTGAGGGACGTTTTGGGTGTTTCCAGGTGGAGGTTTATTTATTTATTGTTTTGACTTTGGTTACCCAAGTCTTCCAGATCATTTTTTGAAAACACTGTCTTTCTTCCATAGAATTACTTTTGCAGCTTTGTCAAAAATCAATTGACCATGCTTATGTGTGCCTATCCCTGGGTTATCACTTCTGTTCCGTTGGCTATTAAAAGTAAAGCTGCTAAAAACAGCTAAAAATAGGAATTGTATTAAACATGCATATCATCTTGAAGGGAATTGATGCATTTACTACATGGAATCTTCCAATCTATGAATATGGTATGTATCTCCATAAATTTACTTCATTTTAAAATTTCTTTTGTCAGTGTGCTATAGTTTTCAACGTAAATATTCTATACATGTTCTGTTAAATTGACACCAAAGAATTTTATTTTCTGAGCAATTGTAAATGGTATTGTATTTTAATTATGGTGTCCACATTTCATTGCTAGTATATAGAAATACTGTTGACTTTTGTATATTGATCTTGCATTCTGTGAACTTAATGAATTCATTATTTGTTCCAGCAGACTGTAGATTCCTCAGCATAATTATAATATAGAGGCAATTATGTCATTGGCAAATAGAAACAATTTATTTTCTGATCTGTATGCTTTTCATTTTGTTTTATGACTTTATTGTACCAGCTGAAACTTTCAGCACTATGTTGAATAGATTGGTGTGAGTAAATGTTCTTGCCTTATTCCCAGTCTTAAAGGAAAAACATTCATTCTTAAGCCATTAAGTATGGCGTTAGTTGTACATTTTTAAGTTGTACCTTTATTAAGCTGAGAAAGTTCATTCTTATTGATAATTTTTAAAATATCATGAATGGGTATTGGATTATGTGAAATCTTTTCTGCATCAATTGATATGAATATTTAATTCTTCTATAGCGTGTTAAAATGATGAATTGCATCAATTTATTTATTTATGTATTTATGTATTTATTTATTTGAGATGGAGTCTTGCTCTGTCGCCCAGGCTGGAGTGCAGTGGCACGATCTCGGCTCACTGCAAGCTCTGCCTCCTGGGTTCACGCCATTCTCCTGCCTCAGCCTCCCGACTAGCTGGGACTACAGGCGCCTGCTACCACACCGGCTAATTTTTTGTATTTCTTTCAGTAGAGATGGGGCTTCACTGTGTTAGCCAGGATGGTCTTGATCTCCTGACCTCATGATCCGCCCGCCTCGGCCTCCCAGCGTGCTGGGATTGCAGGCGTGAGCCACCGCGCCTGTCCGCATCAATTTATTTTTATATATTGGACTATCCTTCCATCCTTGAAATAAACTTCACTTGGTCATAGTATATAATTTCTTTTATATATTGCTAGATTCAATGACTAGCATTATATTAAGAATTTTTGTATCTGTATTCATACAGTATATTGGTTTGTGGTTTTCTATTCCTATGATATTTTTGTTTGATTTTGGTATGAATGTAATAATATAATACTGACTTTACAGAACAAGTTGTGACATTCTCTTTTCCTCCATTTTTCTGGAAGAGATTGTGTATAATTCATGTTAATTCTTCTTGTAATATCTGGTAGAATTCTCTGGTTAAACCGTCTGAATCTGAAGATTTATTTTCAATAGTTCTTGATTACAAATTAAATTCCTTTAAGAGGCATAGGACTCTTCAAATTATCTACTTCATACCAAATAAGCTTTGTTGGCTTGTTTCCATGGAATTGGTTCATTTCACCTAAGTTGTCAAATCTTTTGGATAGGCTTTTTCATAATATTCCCTTAATATCCTTTTGTTGTTTTCAGGGTATGCAGTGATATCCTTGTTTTGGTAAATTGTGTCCTCTCTCTCTCTTTTTTTTTCTTTGTCAATCTTGCTAAAATTTTGCCAATCTTATTGATCTTTTTTAAAAACCATCTTGTTTTCTTGAATTTTTTATTTTTTGTTTTCAATTTTTTTCTGCTCTTTATTATTTCCTTCCTTCTGCTAACTTTGATTTTGTTCTTGTTTTTCTAATTTCTTGGGTTGGGAGATTATATTATAGATCTAAGACTTTTCCCCCTCTAACATGTAGTGCTGTGAGTTCCCCTCTCAGTACTGCTCTGGGATCCATATAGTTT
Source organism: Chlorocebus sabaeus (assembly GCF_047675955.1). Classification (NCBI taxonomy): domain Eukaryota; kingdom Metazoa; phylum Chordata; class Mammalia; order Primates; family Cercopithecidae; genus Chlorocebus; species Chlorocebus sabaeus. The sequence goes on along the minus strand of NC_132911.1, from coordinate 137,985,515 downwards.
AACATGTTGTATTTTCACTCTTACTCAGGCCAATGTATTTTTTATTCCCTTGAGACTTTCTTTTTGATCCATGGATAATTTAGAAGTGTATTGTTTAGATACCAAGTGTTTGAAACATTTTCTGTTATTTTTCTTTTCTTGATTTCTAATTTGATTCTATTTTGGTTACAGAGCATATTTTACATGATTTCAATTCTTTTAAGTTTGTTGAGGTTTGTTTTGTGGGCATGATATCATCTATCTTGGTATATGTTCTGTGAGCACATGAGAAGATAATGTATTCTGCTGTTGTTGGGTGGAATGTTTTACAAGTGTGTTTATATCCTGTTAGCATTGTTGACTTTTTCTATTTTCTTGGTAATTTCTCTAGTTGTTCTTTCTATTGTTGTGAGAGAAATGTTGAAGTGTTCAACTATGATTTTAGATTTGTGTATTTCTCTGTTCATTTCTATCAGTTTTTGCTTTACATTGTTTTTAAATTCTATGGTTTTGTGCATATACATTTAGGGTTGCTCTGTCTTCTTAGCTAATTGGTTCTTTTATCATTGCATAAGCATGCCTCTCTGTCTCTGGTAATTTACTTCTAAAGGCTACTTTATGCAATATTAATATAGCTACTTCTGCTTTTTTGATTAATATTTGATATTATTTGGTTCTGTGTCCCTACCCAAATCTCACTTTGAATTGGTATAATCCCCATGTGTCAAGGGCAGGACCAGGTGGAGATAATTTTATCATGGGGGTAGTTCCTCCATGCTGTTCTTGTGAGAGTGAGTTATCATGAGATCTGATGGTTTTATAAGGAGCTTTCCACATTCACTCAGCACTCATTCTCTCCCCTGACACTGCATGAAGAAGTGCCTTCCGCCATGATTGTAAGTTTTCTGAGGCCTCCCCAGCCATGTGGAACTGTGAGTCAATTAAACCTCTTTTCTTATAAATTAACCAGTCTCAGGTATTTTTTTAATAGCAGCATGAGAATGGACTAACACTTAAATTGGTACCAGGATTAGGCTGCTTCTATAAAGATACCCAAAAATATGGAAGTTACTTTGAAACTGGGTAACAGGCAGAGGTTGGAACAGCTTGGAAGGCTCAGAGGAAGACAGGAAAATGTGGGAAAGTTTTGAACTTCCTAGAGACTTATTGAATGGCTTTGACCAAAATGCTGATAGTCATACAGACAATGAAGTCCAGGCTGAGGTGGTCTCAGATGAAGAGGCGAAACTTTTTGGAAACTGGAGTAAAGGCCACTTTTGCTGTGCAAAGAGACTGGCAGCATTTTGCTCCTGCCCAAGAGATCTGTAGAACTCTGAACTTGAGAGAGATGATTTAGGGTATCTAGTGGAAGAAATTTTTAAGCAGCAAAGCATTCAAGAGGAAGCAGAGAATAAAAGTTCAGAAAATTCCGAAGCTGATGATGTGATAGAAAATAAAATCCCATTTTCTAGGGAAAAAAAAATCAAGCCTGCTGCAGAAATCTGAATAAGTAATGAGCTGAATGTTAATCACCAAGACAATCAGGAAAATGTCTCCAGGTATGTCAGAGACCTTCACAGCAGCCCCTTTCATCACATGCCTGGAGGCCTAGGAGGGAAAAATGATTTCATGGACTGGGCCCAGGGCCCCCCTGCTCTATGTAATCTCAGGACATGGTGCCCTGCATCCCAGCTGCTTCAGCTCCAGCCATGGCTAAAAGGGGTCAAAGTATGGCTCAGGTCATTGCTTCAGAGGGTACAAGCCCCAAGCCTTGACAGCTTCTACGTGGTGTTCGGCCTGGGGATGCACAGAAGACAAGAACTGAGTTTTGGGAGCCTCCACCTACATTTCAGAGGATGTATGGCAATGCCTGGATGTCCAGACAGAAGTCTGCTGCAGGGGTGGAGTCCTTATGGAGAACCTCTGCTGGAGCAGTGCAGAAAGGAAATGTGGGGTTGGAGCCCCCACACAGAGTCCCCAGGGGAGCACTGCTTAGTGGCACTGTGAGAAGAGGGCCATCATTCTCCAGACCCCAGAATTGTAGATCTACTGACAGCTTGCACTATGCACCTGGAAAAGCCACAGATACTCAATGCTAGCCCATGAAAGCAGCCCAGAGGGAAGCTGTAACCTTCAGAGCCACAGGGGCAGAGCTGCCCAAAGCCCTGGGGGCACACCTCTTGCATTAGTGTGCTCTGGATATGAGACATGGAGTCAAAGAAAATTATTTTGGAACTTTACGGTTTAAATGACTGCCCTATTGAATTTCAGGCTTGCATGGGGCCCGTATCCCCTTTGTTTTGGCCAATTTCTGCCATTTGGAATGGGTGTATTTACTCAATGACTATACCCCCAATGTATCTAGAAAGTGACTAACTTGGTTTCAATTTTATAGGTTTATAGGCAGAAGCAACGTTGGACTGTTGACTTCTGGGTTAATGCTGAAATGAGTTAAGACTTTGTGGGGGCTGTTGGAAGGGGATGATTGTGTTTTGAAATGTGAGGACATGAGATATGGGAAAGGCCGGGGTGGAATGATATGGTTTGGCTCTGTGTCCCCACCCAAATCTCACCTTTGATTGTAATAATCCCCACATGTCAAGGGCAGGACTCAGTGGAGATAATTAAATCATGGGGGTGGTTTCCCTATGCTGTTCTAATGATAGTGAGTGAGTTCTCATGAGATCTGATGGTTTTATAAGGGACTTCCCTCTACACTCTGCACTCATTCTTTCTCCTGCCGCCTTGTGAAGAGGTGCTTTCCATCATGATTGTAAGTTTTCTGAGGCTTCCCCAGCCATGTGGAACTGTGAGTCACTTAAACCTCTTTTCTTATAAATCACCGTTTCTCAGGTATTTCTTCATAGAAGTGTGAGAACAGACTACTATAGTTTCTGTATTACACCTTTTTCCATTTTTTACTTTCAACCTATCTATATCATTATATTTGAAATGATTTATTGTAGACAGCATAAGTTTGGTCATATTTTTTCTTATCTACTCTTTCAGTTTTTATGTATTAATTGGTGTAATTCAACATTTTACATTTTATGTAATCATTAATATGTTAAGGCTTAAGTCTGCTCCCCATGCCCCATTTGTTCTGTTTTTCGCTTCTCTATTTTCTCTTTTATACCTATCTGTGAGTTACTTGAATGCTTTTTGTAAATCCATTTTTATTTATCTATTTTTTAACTGAAATAGATTTACGTATTTATTTTTAACTTTTATTTTAAGCTCAGGGGTACAAGCTCAGGTTTGTTACATAGGTAAACTTGTTTCATGGGCTTTGTTGGACAGATTGCTTCATCACCCAGGTATTAAGCCTAGTACCATTAGTAGTTTTTTTCTGATCCTCTCCTTTCTCCCACCCTCCCCCCTCCAAAAGGCCCCAGTGTATCCCCCCGTATATCCATATGTTCTCATCATTTAGCTCTCACTTTTAAGTGAGAACATGCAGTATTTGGTTTTCTGTTCTTGTTTTAGTTTCCTAAGCATAATAGCCACCAGCTCCATCCATGTCCCTGCTAAGGACAAGATCTCATTTTTATGGCTACATAATATTCCATGGTATATATGTATCACATTTTCTTTATCCAGTCTACCGTCAATGGGCATGTAGGCTGATTCCATGTCTTCACTATTGTAAATATCTATATATTTTATTAGCTGTTTTTAGTGGTTATTCTAGGTATAACACTGCATATTTACAATTTGTCACAACCTACTGGTATGAACACTTCACTAGTTTAAATGAAGTGCAGAAAGATATTACCTCCCTGTATGTCTCTTTACCTTCCTTCACTTATGCTATAATCCATATACACTGAGAACCACATCAGACAATGTTATAATTTTTGCTTAAATCATCAAACATAATTGAGACAACTCGAGAAGAGAAAGATAGTCTATTGTATTTGTTCGTATTTTTCCTGTTTGTTCTTTCTTCCTGATCTTCCAAGTTTCCTTCTTTTATTTTATTTCTGCTTAGAGAACTTCCTTTATCCATTTTTTATTTATCAGTTTTAATATTTCTGTTTGGTTCCTCTTTATGTCTTCTGTTTGTGTGCTGAAGCTTTTTATTATATGCTAAAGCTTTCCATTTTAGCATTTGTTTTAAGTGTGTTCATAATTGCTCATTTTAATGGTTCTTGTCAGATAATCCGAACATCATTGTCATCTCAGTGTTCATCTCTATTTTTCTGCCCAGTTTGAGATCTTCTTCATTTTTGATATGATGAGTCATTTTCAGTTGAAACCAGAACATTTTGGGTATTATGTTGTGACTCTTCTAAGGATGTTATTTATTCCTTCTATTTTAGCAGGCACATCCTGAAACTAGTCTGATGGGTTAAGTGTGGAACCACCTAATTACTTCCAGGTGGGGTTGAATTACAACTTCTCCGTTCAGCCTCCATTGACATTTGTGGGTGGAAAGTGCTCTTTGTAACTGCTGGGTGGGTGTGGGAGTTCTGTCTCCCATCAGGGAACTTTCTTACCACTCCCCACATGGCCTCCCCTGACTCTGTCAGTGGAGTGCTTGCCTCAGCACTCATGAGTAGTATTTAAAGTTCTCCCATCTCCCTGTCTACCCTAATGGTAGACAGGGTGAGAAGCTTCTTGTTACTATCTAGTGGGGGTGGAAGTCCAGCCTCCCCATGTGGACCCCACTGATACCTCAGAGGAGGTGAGGGAGAATGGAGAGAGGCCTCCTTATTGCTGAGTAGTGATTAAAGGCTTGATTCCTGACTCAACCATCTCTGAATGCACCCCAGCAAGGGAGCTGGGCATCTTGTTATAGCCCAGCAAGAGTGAGGTCTATGTTCTCCACTTTACCTTTCTTTATTGGTGGGGTTACCAGCAAAGTGGTGTTTGGCTAGAGTGGAGAAATCATTTTCTGAAAGCCTTCTACCTTGCCAGGCTGCCCATTTTTTGGATCATTTGGCTAGAAAGAGCAAGCTTTCCGTGTGGCTTTTTTTTTTTTTTTTTTTTTTTTTGCCTGAGTCAGTGGTATTTCTGAGTTGCTGGCTTCTCCAGTATACAGTCTGAGATACATGAAGCAAAACCAACCAACCAAACAAATAAACAAAAAATAGAGAACTCATCATGGCATCATTCTCACGTCCTGAGGCTCCTAGCTTATCTGTCTTCCTCTCTCCACCCTTTTGTCCTTTTTTTTAAAAAATATATACATGCCATGTCCAAGATTTCTGTTTGTACTTAGGGAAGAATGGGATAGAATATATCTACTTCATCTTTCTGAAAGCAGAAGTTCTGTCCTTGATATGGTTTGGCTGTGTCACCACCCAAATCTCACCTTGAATTGTAATAATCCCCTCATGTCAAGGGTTCGGGCCAGGTGGAGATAAATGAATCATGGGGACAGTTTACCCTATATTGTTCTCATGGTAATGAATAAGTCCCATGAGATCTGATGGTTTTATAAAGAGCAGTTCCCCACACACGCTTTCTTTCCTGCCACCATGTAAATCGGTCTTTTCTTCTCCTTTGTCTTCTGCCATAATTATGAGGCCTCCCCAGCCATGTGGAACTGTGAGTCAATTAAACTTCTTTCCTTTATAAATTACCCAGTCTTGGGTATGTCTTTATTAGCAGTACAAGAACAGACTAATACATCCCCCTTTTAATTTTTAAAAGTGTGCTCCAGGTTAAAGCTTTAATCCGAAGTATATTTTTAAACTTCGTATTGAGTGACCTGAAATGGGAAGAGATGTGTGATCATGAGATCTGCAGTTTCATTTCTCCTCCACTTTGGAGTTGAAAGAGAGAGAGAGGTGTGAGATGATCATAATCTGTTTTGTCCCCAAATGAGACACACACACATCTCCTTCCTTCTCCTCATCTTAATTCAGCTTCTCTGGAGCTAGAGAAGGCAGGGACTCTATTTTGCAATGACCATGTGATAACAGTGAAGAAACATTCCTTGTTACTCTCTGGTTTGGTGTGGTTTGACCTGTTCTCGGCAATTTTATCAAAGATGGTGGCCTCTGAAGAGTGCGGGTGGTGTCCTCTGAGGAGTGCTCAGCGTTATTCTGGCCATCGCAGAGGGGACAGAGTTCACTCTTATCAGAAACACTGCTCTTCCTACTAAGGTTGCCAGATTTAGCAAATAAAAATACAGGACAACCAGGTAAATGGAAATTTCCAATAAACAAGTAATAAGTTTTTAGTATAATTATGTCCTATGCAATATTTGGAACATACTTATAGTAAGAAAAGTTATTCCTGTTGATCTGAAACTTAAATTTACCTGTGTGCCCTGTATTTTATCTAGTAACTGCATCTGCAAGGCCAATTATTCCTGCCCTTTCTTTCTTTCTCTCTTTTATACCATGATAAGAAGGGTGGGATGCTTGAAGGCTTTTACAGGGAAGATTCTTATACTTCTTAGTAATCCCTGGGAGAGAAGTACAGGCCTAATTGCTTACAGCCCTCCTTAGAATGTGGGGGTAATTAGGGCTTCCTTGTTCTCAGCTCTAAGCTTTAATTCTTAGGAAAAATCTTATTCATCATGCTATTTTAGAGAAAAGGATTAGACACTCTATAATCAAATGCTAAACCAAATGCAATAATTTTCCAGAATATATATTTTGGGTAATGAATGTTGTGGACACTGAGAAGGGGAAACACCATTCAGGGTTGGATTTATTTCCCAGTGCCTCTGGGTCTCTGTTTCCTCATTGGAAGATGAGGTGATTGAACTGGGGGACATCTGGGTGAAACATGGCATTTAATTGGTTATTTCCTGTGGCTTCAGAGTTTTGGCTGAGGATCCATAGCCGGGAACAATCAGAAAAATGATAGCTAACATTTATAATTATGGATGAGAAACTGCTGTTAGAGCTTTGCATGTATTTCCTCACTTAATCCTTAAAACACCCTCTGTGATGGGTACTGTTATTATCGTGCCCATTTCATCAACAAAGAAACTAGGAGACTGAGAGGCAAATTGGCCAAGATCACCATGGATGACAGGTTCCCCATGCAGTCTGAGACTTGTCTCCACAGTTTCACCATGAATGCCCATGCAGATCCAGTGAACATCAACCCTGCTTTGCAGAAACGGCTGGAGAGCCATTGCGAAGGCATCTTTGAAGGCAATTATGAGAAACACAGGACATGGCAATTGGGATTGTTTGTGCCAAAGAGAGGAGGGAGGTGTGGTCCCACAGTCTAACTTGAAGATGAGGAACCCTAAGTAGGAACTGACTTAGTGCCTGGTGAACTTGCTCTGTGGTGTAGGCTGAGGATGTTCAGTGCCCCACAAAGACCCCCACAGGAAAGAGCTAGCCTTGCATGCCTGCCATCACAGAGCATTTGATAGTCCAGAGAGGGCTTCGAATACTTAAGCTAAGTAAAAACACTTTTTGTGTATTTCCTCTTATCTTTCACTCTTCTCTTGTCTGGACACTGAAGGAACCCAAAGGAGCAGGTGTAGTGGAGGGAGATATGGAGCAAGGAAGGAGGTGGAACCAGGCATGTCCCTCACCCCTGCTCCCCGCTGCTGGTTCCAGAGCTGAGAAATAGGAGAGGGGGAGCTTCCAAAGAACATTGAGATGAAAGGGTTGATATAGCAAGATTAGATTTTCTGATACCTGAACATGGAACTGTTCTTATAGGTGAAAATGACTAAACATCTTTAGTATCTGCTTGAGATGCTGTTAAGGGGAAAACCAGGGAGATGCAACAGAACAGATTGAGGTAGTGCCAAAACAGTAAAAATGACAACACACAAGGAAATGACAACACACAAAGAAACGAAACCTTGTTATTGTTCCTTATCAAATGTACCTGGTTCAATAAGCCAACGGTAATGAATTGGTTGCCAGGTTGCCCAGTGCCTCTGGGTCTTTCTCCATTTCTTCATTGCCAGATTGAGGTCGTTGCATCTGGTGATTTCTGTGCTTCCTCCCTATTTCATGTTTGAAAAGTAATGGAAATCAATTCAGTGTAGCTCAGGAATCCACCTCCCAGAGGCTTACGTTATATTCTGGGAATATTTTTAAGATTTAAATACAATTATCTGAGTCCCCATGTAGTGTGTCCGTTCCCCAAGATTTCTGAGGTTCTGGAGTTGGGAGTGTTCGGGAGATTCCAGATCCACGCTCCCCTCTTACTTCGTTTTTGCACAGGAGTGATGAGAATCACTGTCTTCCAGTCCAAGAGGTAGATTCCACCCCTCCCTGCCATGTTGTTTTGGTCTCTGATTCTATCACACTCTCCACTTTTCTTTGTCTCTTTCTCATTTTTTTCCCTTCTTCTCTCTCCCAAATGCCTTTCATTTCCCTCCGTTTCTTAATTTATGAGGTTCCAAACTCTTTTTCTCTGCTTTTGCCCCTTTGTAACTCCAAATTTATTTTCCCTTAGGATTTTGAGCAATTCCTCTCTCTCTTTGCCTCCCCTTTCTCATCTGGGTTCAGCCCAGGGGTCTCACTTTTCTCCTACAAAAGGACACATCAAGATGATTCATATACAATTGTGCCTTATATTCCCTTGAATTACGCCACTCCCTTGGAGGGAAGCAGCAGCTTCTGTCAGTTTATGTTTTAAAAATTGTCTACCTTCCCTCTGCTCTAGCATAATATATGAGTCTGGTGATGATGATAATGATAATAATAGCAACAATATCCCAAGAGTCATGAAATCCATAAAAGGAAGCACTTAAAACTTCTGATGTCTTGTAAATTGACTCCATCAGAAGACAGTTTGTTGTGTATTTCACAACAGGCACAGATGACATCCATTCTCTTGAGATTTGTGTTCTTTTTAACTAGTTTGCCCACAAACAGATGGTACTTCTCGTTAACCTAGATTCACCCTTAACATAATATTATATGCAGAGACCTTTTATAGTGCATTCTTGTTTTCGAAGCACTTTCATGTGTAATCTCTTGCTTGCTTTTCAGTGCAATGCTATGCGATGCATCTCATTATGAACACCCATTTTATATATAAACCAACTGAGACATTAAATGACATATTCTGTAAGTGACAAATCCAGTTTGGAAGGCTGGATCTTCTGTCTTAAAATATCATGCCATTTCTGGGGTAAATACTCAAATAAATCTCTCTTATATATGGGGTAAGATGGGAGCAGACAGGTTCTACAGGTTCTATAGGACTTTGGGTAATCTACAAAAGTCTTTATGGAGGAGAGAACATTTGGTGAGGGCCTTGAGGGAGGGTTATATAGCACATCAATTATCTTGCATGGGAACACATGTTATATACAATTTGGGAAACCCATTCTGTAGTAGAGGATTTGTAAAACATTGTTTTATTGTTTGTTGCTGTGCCATGCAACAGTCAAAATGCTCTTCTAATACATTTCAACTGGAATTGGGGAGGGGCACTGTTTATTGAGTGCCAATCCACGTGCCAAGTAACCTATATGCATTTTCTTATTTAAGCCATACAATTATTAATGACATTTGTACAACAAGAAAACTTAGAGAATAGGAGTTTACATCATTTGTAGAAGTGAATTATCCATTAATAATTGTAATAACAAACATTTATTGAGCATGTAATATGTTTCAGACACTTTACACCTTTATTATCTCAGTCATCATCACCAAGATTGTATATGGGAAGCATCATTATTGCTGGAGTTTGAGGGGACTAATGAGTACAAAAAGCAGCGAGGCAGACAGAAGTAAATGGATCAGCTAAGATATTGATGAAAACTGAATTAGAGAACAAGGCTTAGACAAGTGGTAATATTGCACTTTCTAATGCTCTTGTATGCAAATTAGACCTTGAAAAAGCCCATTCAATTGATATTGGGGTCTGCAGAGCAGACATATGCATTATGATGCCCTTTCACTTATCCAGGTGAGGTAGCGTCCAAAGAGAGATGGAAACTTCTGTGCTTCGGACTTTGATAAATAAACTCCACCCACACACAAAAAATGTGTATCAACAGCTGCCATTCACCAACTAGGTAACTCAATCCATCTCTGACTGGGGGAGATGATGGGGCCAAGCACCCAGGAGTGTTTAGGGACAATCTCTTTCTTGGAAACCAAAGGTGAAGAGAAAGGCATCTCCTTTGTACCTCGAACCATTTTCACCATTTTGTTGAGTAAGAATTGGAGGGAAAGAACAGCTAAGTAAATTGCCCAGGTTACATAACTCTTCTGTGGTAGAGCCTGGGAGTCTGACTCTAGAGTTAGTCAACCATGCTGGGCTGCTGAGCTCACACCCAGAGGTGCATGGCTTGGGTTCTTCTACCATAGCATTGTTAAAACCTTAGACACACTCAATTTAACAGAGTTTAATTGAGCAAAGAATAATTTGTGAATTGGGCAGCCCCCAAACCAGAATAGGTTCAGAGAGGTTCCAGTGCTACTGTATGGTTGAAGATATATGGGTAGAAAAAGGAAAATGGCATACAGAAAATAGAAATAAGGTACAGAAACAGTCAGATTGGTTACAGCTGAATGTTTATTTTATTTGAACCTGGGTTGAACAGTTGGCTGCCTTTGTTTGGCTAAATCTCAATGACTGGTACAAAAGTAGGTTACAGTCTGTTTACACATCCAGTTAGGATACAATTCGCTAAGTACAGAGAAATCTTTAGGCCAAACTCAAAATATGTAAGGAGGTAGCTTAAGGCTAAACTTAATTTAATAGCATATTATTTGGCATGGAGAGATATGACCATGAAGATGGAAATTCATTAGCTGTTCAGTTTTCAAAAAGATTCTGGTGCAACTCTGGGTCCAGGCAACTAGGTATATAACTCTCGCTCACCTGCTTAACTTGTATGCTTGTATGTTCTTCGATTTTCACTGGCTGTGAATGCAACTGTCGGCAATGACCCAAGCCATACTTCACATTTCTTTGCTACTACCTTCACTCACTTCCTCCATCTCAGCTACTCAGGGCTTTCCAAACTTCCTGTCAGTCCAGTGTTTCACAATATCCTTCCAGGTGCCATTGTCAGCTCATGGCCATCCTACCTGTAGACAATACGCAGATAACAAAAAGTAAAGATTTTTGGTTCAAGTTTAATTTGATAACACTCTCCATATCTAGATATAATAATAATGCCAATCTGTTAAGTTCTAACTACATCAGTGTTTGGCAGGAATCAGCTCACTAATGCAACAGCCCTATGGTCTTATTACACCACTCTTTTTCTCTGCACTGGGATGAGATTTCAACCTGTTAACTTATGTGGTTCTTTTCTTTGGATTTTCTGCTACACTGAAATTCTTCCTCCTTGCTACAGGACACCATGCCCATCTCTTACCTTAGGGAAGGGGTGATTCTGGAGGAACAGCAAAAATACACTGAGATGTCTGATGTGTCTAATCCTGAGACTCCGAAAGATTTCTCAGGAGTTAGGGAGGATATTAAAGGGATGAAGAGAGTATGTATTGGGGTTCTCTTGGAAAAAAGTAGTCTTTTGCTCTATACTGCTCTACTCTGCATAGACCAAGCAAGAAGGATGATGGTGGATGAACCCTCTTTGCTTTGTGAGATCCAAGGGAAGAGGTGACTTTTCCCAGTTGTGCCTGGAGAGGTGATAGTATGTCAGAGAAGGTGTAGCTTTGTGGTGGGTCTAGGAAGAGAGGGCCTTTGAGAGCCTCAGGGAATCCTCCACTCAGTGGTGTGGGGCAGAACTGTGGCCACAGGGCTGTAAATGGTCTTTTGTACTTAAAGAGGCATGGGTGTAGCTGAGAAAGGGTCCAGGCTCAAGAGACCTTAATGCTGGAGATAAGGAAATCGAGCAGCATCCTTCGTGGGCCAGTAGCTGAGAACCAGGTAGGGCAGGGATTGTTCTGCAGAGATCAGATGTATAGGCAGCAACTGAGAGCACCTCCCACCATCTCACAAAATGTGAGCCATGTATCCCAACCTAATCTAAATGTTATAGAGAACTCCAGGTAAACAGAATGGGAAGAGCTCTGAAGATGCGCTGAGATGACGTTTCTGATACTACATGGAATGGGAGTTTGAAGAAATTAGGTCAAGTTAAAGATAACAAATTAAATAATTAAGCTATGAGACAGAAAACAAAATAATTTCCTGGAGGGGTGGGAACTGACTGGGATGAGGTTCAAAGAACTTTCTGGGCATGATAAATATATTCTAGATCTTGACGGGGGTGTACATTACATGGGTGCCAGTATTGATCAAAAGTTATCAAACTGTACACTTAAGATCTGAGTATTTAACTGACTATAAATTGTGCTCCCATTAAAAAATTAAAGAGACAAAAAAATTAAGGTTACATTTCTTGCATGCCTGTGTTTGCGATATTCATGACTTATAAAGGTTACGCAGACAGGACCCATTTTGTCTGACCCTAGAGTCTGTGTTCTCCTGATTGAGACATGGTGGGGCCTTATAAATGGAACCTCCTCCTGCCATTTGCAGCTGTGCAGCCTTGAGGGAGCCGTGAAAAAAGTCAAGGCCTCAGTTTCCCTGTCAGTCATATGTGGATAGTTAACAGCTCTTACTTCAGAGGGTGGCTGTGTTTTATTGCATATAAAGTCCTGAAAACAGTGCTGACATCAGTCTGAGCAGGTAGCTGTTCCTTGACAGTAAGCAAAAAAACCTCAAACTGCAGTAGGTAGGGGGAAAGCAGGGGCCCCAAATTAATGTGGTCAGTCAGCCACAGGTCCCAGGCAAGCTAGGGTTAACACACGAACTTTTGGCCACTCAGCTCAATGGGAACTCCAACTACAAATGTTTTAAAGACTGTTTACCAGGCAGGAGAATTTGATGGGAGAATTTTCTCCCAACAAATCTGCAGTGATATTATGAAACTTCTAGAAAGATATGTGACACTAGAAGAAGCATATAAGCTTTAAAAGCCTGAATAAAGCCCACACAAGGAGTTACGAAAGTTTCTCAGGGAAAATGGAAAAGAAATGCTACAGTGATTTCAGGGTTTTCTAAGTTAGCTCAGTAATTCTGAGAGGCTTTCAGGGACCTTTTCTTTCAGCTTTCTCTCGAGATAAACTATGAAGATGGTAGATATGAATTCCCTTGTGGAGAATAAATGCAGATAGCATTTAAGTAATGTTAAATTAATATTCCTTTAACACAATTATTGAGGACTTATTGTTTCCCAGACATAGCTGTGGGAGCTGAGGAGGACGTATATAGAATAAATTTTTATGGAGAATTTCAACTATGAAAGTGGAGGCAGACATGCACAAATCAGTGCAACATTGGGGAATAAAATGTAGGCTGTACTGGAGGTGTGAGTAAAGTGCTGTGGGAGGCTAGCTGGGAGCAGGGAATTCTGAATAGGGGTTGAGTGAGGGTTCATGGGGTTGGCATTTGAGTGCAGGCTGGAAGGGTCGCACTGGAGGTAAAGTTGAGGGTGATGGTGTTACAGACACAGGGACCAGGAGTGACTGAATCCCACCCTGTCCATCATCCCACTCTGTCAATCATCCCAGTAGTTTCCTTTGCATCTCTGAGAGAGGAACATACAAGGAACACGAATAGAACCGTTTTATTAAGAGCTATGCAGCGTGCAATACCTTAACATGGAGCTTGCTCCTAAAGGTTGAGATAGAGCATGAAACTAAGGCTCAAAGCAATGCCAGCGCTTCTTATTCTGCCGTCCTCTCCATCCTCACTGCCCTTACCACCACATTTGATTCTTGGCACGCTTAGGTTATTTGTGGAGAATGAGAGACTGATCTTATTCAAGTGGACTCTTGGGTTTAATTACCCACCTAACCACATGAAAGCTGGAAGAGGGAGGAAAGAAGGCAGCTGTCTGCCCTGAGATACTAGGGCCTGCCAAGGTCTGCTTACCACATTTAGGTAGAAATTGTGAGAGAGAGAATGCATGAGTAGGCCTGTCTTTAATGATTATGCCTCCTAGTGAACACAGCCTAGTAAACATCTCCAGTTTTGACCAATTAGATTAAGTCCTGTAATAGCTGGAAAAGATTGAGTGGAGACTTTTTCTACCCATAAGGAGCAGGAAAGAAATATTCTCTTCCCTCCAGTGAACAGTAGGGAATAAAAGCATCCCAACGTAGAAGAGAAGCTGTGTTTCATCCTGAATTTGTGAAAGAGTAGATGATGTTTGAAGACAAATACGTGTCCTTTATCGAAGGATAGGAAATGCAGAGTTGGTGATGGGAGATGAGACTGGGAATACATGTTGAGCTGGAAAAGCAAGATCTCTCCTGCTCCATCAAAGCTTCCCTGCAGGTGAAAGCCTCCTTTAAACACATTGTCTTTTTCACTCATATTTCACACAAATTAGGAGTCTTTTAAAAAATACGTTTCTTTATAAGAACACTGAAGATCAGAAAGGTTTAGGAAGTTGTTCCACGTCATACAGCTTGTAAATAGTTGAAACTAGCATCAGATCATCTTTCTCCTACTGCAGTACTCTTTCACTCATACATACTGCCTCAAAATTGGAACATGGCAGTCCATTCATTCTTAGAGGCTTAAATATAAAATGTAAAAATCATATACACACACACACACTCGTTTTGACTAGGGGTAATGGAGCTTGATCTACTACCTTGGCCTCCCAAAGTGTTGGGATTACAGGTGTGAGCCACTGCACCTGGCTGGTCTGTAGTCCTCTTTTTCTGTTACCTTTTTTCCTGGCTTTGATATTAGGGTGATACTGGCTTAATAGAATGAATTAGAGAGGATTCCCTTTTTCTCAATTTTTTGGAATCATTTCGGTAGGATAGGTATCAATTCTTCTTTGAATGTATGTTAGAATTTGGTTGTGAGCCTGTCTGATTCACCTGGGGTTTTTCTTGTTGGCAATTTGTTTTTTATTACTGATTCAATCTCATTCCTTGTTATTGGTCTGTTCAGGATTTCTATTTCTTCCTGATTCAAGCTAGGAGGACTGTATGTTTCTAGGAATTTATCCATTTCATCTAGGCTTCCATTTCCTCTAGATTTTCTAGTTTGTTTGCATAGAAGTGTTCACAGCCATCTCGATGTTCTTTTGTATTTCTGTAGTGGCAATTGAAATATCTCTATTTTCATTTTTAATTGAGTTTAATCTTCTCTTCTTCTCTTGGTTAATCTACTTAATGGTCTATCATTTTAAAAAAATCTTTTCAAAGAGCTAACTTCTCATTTCATTGACCTTTTGTATTTTTTTGTTTCAATTTCATTTAGTTCTGCTCTGATCTTTGTTATTTATTATTATTTTTTTAGAGATAGACTCTTGCTCTGTCACCCAGGCTAGAGTGCAGTGGCATGATCTCAGCTCACTGCAAGCTCTGCTTCCTGGGTTCACGCCATTCTTCTGCCTCAGCCTCCCAAGTATCTGGGACTACAGGCGCCCACCACCACGCCTGGCTAATTTTTTTGTAATTTTAGTAGAGACGGGGTTTCACCGTGTTAGCCAGGATGGTCTCGATCTCCTGACCTCGTGATCTGCCTGCCTCAGCCTCTGGAAGTGCTAGGATTATAGGCACGAGCCACTGCACCTGGCCCTGTTATTTTTTTTTTCTTCTTCTGCTAGCTTTGGGTTTGGTTTCTTCTTGTTTCTCTAGTTTCTTGAGGTATGTTAGGTTGTCAATTTGTGATCTTTCATACCTTGTGATGTAGAAATTTAGCACTATAAACTTTCCTCTTGGCACTGCTTTTGCTGTATCTCAGAGGTTTTGATAACTTGTGTCACTATTATCATTCATTTTGAAAAAAATTTAAATTTCCATCTTGATTTCATTGTTAACCCAAAAAATTGTTCAGGAGCAGGTTGTTTAATTTCCATGTATTTGTATAGTTTTGAAGCTTCCTTTATGAGTTGATTTCTAGTTTTATTCCACTGTGGTCTGAGAAGATACTTGAGATTATTTTAAATTTTGAAAATTTATTGAGATTTATTTTGTGGTCCATCTTGGAGAATATTCCATGTGCTGCTGAGAAAAATGTTTGTTTATACTGCAGTTCTGTGGTAGAATGTTTTATAAATATCTACTAGCACCATTTGTTCTAAAGTGCAGTTTAAAACCGGTGTTTCTTTGTTGACCTTCTGTCTTGATAATCTGTCTAGTGCTGTCAGTGGAGTGTTGAAGTCCCCCACTATTATTATATTGCTGTCTGTCTCTTTTCTTAGGTCTAAGTAGTTTTTTTTAATGAATCTGGGAGCTCCAGAATTAGGTGCATATATATTTAGGATTGTAATATATTCTTGTTGGATCAATCCTTTTATCATTACATAATGGCTTTTTTTCTTTTCTTTTTTTTTTTTTTTTACTGTTATTGCTTTGAAGTCTGTTTTTCTGACATAAGAATAGCTACCCAAACTTCTCTGTATCATTTTAATGTTAGTATTATGTTGCCAAAGTGAGAACATGTGCTGCCAAATCGAGCACCCAAGTTCTCTCTTAACATGTTGTCAAATCTGAAAGACAACCAGCTATAATCTGTTCTTCCTGTCTTGACTCTTTGCTCGTGCAACTTAATTAACACAAGCAATTAGGGTCTCGCTCCTGTGATTCCTTCTGGTCATGGGTGATAGGGGGAACAAATATTTGAACCTGTTGTACCTTCCAGCTATGTAATGTGCTAGCCAGTTGTGCTGTGGGCAATGGCCTGTGAAATGCACAAAGCTGTCAGTTTGTCAGGGGGCAGATCAGTGGGGAGCATGGAGAAATAATAGTGAGGAATACAAAAGATATTTGTGTAGAGAAGAGGTTGCACAGTCCTTCCATAGAGAACATGAGGAATGAGCTGGATGCCTTGGATCCACTGGTTCTGTCATTTATTGTATGGTGTGCAACTACCATAATTTTATTGTTTTATGTTTGATTAAGTTTTGTTATTTATTTGTAAAAAACATTTAATTCCAGAAATTATTCCCCAAACTAAAGGGTACATTCAAGGAAATTTAAATTTAATCCTGCCTTCTATTTTTCCCCAAAAAGTCTTAATGAGAAACATGTTCCTCACAAAAAAATGTCAGTTTGCCATCCACCACAAGGCTGATAATGAAATCACTGACAACCACTTAAGTCCAGAAAATACAGATCTGCTGAAGAAACTTCAGTATCTACTTCAAAGTTAGTGATTATACTTTAATACCATGCCTGAAAATTGGCAGCACATATAACAGACACACATGCAGCTTCAGAGAGCATCTTTACTCTGTAAAGTATGACTTTTCATTTAGATCAAATGATTTTTAGAAATTATTTTCACTCATATTTGATGTCATGTTTTCTTGTGAATGTTTGAATGATGTCATGTCTTGTGAATGTTTGAAAAGGGACAAAATGACGGCTAATATGCTACCACCATCAAAAGAGCAACTTTGCAAACACTTAGATGATAAAATTATACAGAAAGTCAGTTAATTTCAATGATATTTAATATTTTTATACAAACATGGAATCAAAGGGGAGGGCTTTGCAAACTCATTTCTTCAAAGGTGAAACATATATTATTGTGAATACCATTATAAATTCAGTGAAAATTTAACATGGAAGATATACATTTTCTGTTAATATTATGAATACAAGTTTTTGTAAAACAGTTCTGTGGTACAAATAATGTTAATAAATTTAAGAAAAACAACGATGAGGCAGAAATACACTTGATCTTGGTCACAGAGCTACATAATTAAAAATGCTATTTAAACAAGTGAGGGAGATCAACTATCATCTACCTACCTACCAGCCATCTATCTGCTTTTCTTCATTGATGCTTAAAATTGACCCAGTTTAAAAACCTGTCAAAAAGTGTCTTAGAGCACTTTAGAACTTCTATTATGTATAAGTCCTCTAAATTGTGGTATCGTTTTGTTCAAAAATGACTTAGAAATCTTTATTCAAGATACTTTAAAAAGTAAGCAATTTGAGGCTTAAAAGCAAATTGCTTTTACCAAAAACAAAACTTGCAAACACGAAGATACTAAAATGTATCCTTACAAAGGCAGGGGAAGAAATAAAATATTTAAGTGATAAGAGCTTAAAGGGCTATATAATATTTCACTTTGAAATGTGAAAATTGTTCAATTTAGGGAAAAATCCTTTTATTTAACTTTTAATTAATTTTTTTATTATACTTTAAGTTCTAGGGTGAATGTGCACAATGTGCAGGTTACATATGTATACATGTGCCATGTTGCTGTGCTGCACCCATTAACTCATCATTTACATTAAGTATATCTCCTAATGCTAGATAATTGATATATTGTACTAAACTGGAATTAGATTGAAAAAGCCTATAATTTTGCAGCGTCTACATTTAGCAAAATGTTCAGACAAAATACTTGACATATTTTGTCTTATAAAAATATATATTGTATAAAAGCACTCTGCACAGAGGCAAAATGGCTGTACTGGTAAAAACATATATGCCAATGTTTTTATGTATTTCAGTATAAAACAGAATGAAGAATAATCTTCATTTAGTAGAATCTACTCTGAGCTTACAAGAGGACTTTTTTCCCTAGAGCAAGAAAGTTTTCTCAATTAAAATTATTATGATCTCTACGTTAATTATTAGGTATTAAGGTTTCAGTCACTTTTATGTAAAAAAAAGATTTGTCAGAAAATATCAGTGATACTATATTAAAATCAGATATGGCTATGCATTGTATTAAAGTTGTGAAAATGTACTAAGATAAATTTTTCTGCTAGTGTTATTTTAATGTTTAGATAAAAATATAAAAAGATGTGTAATATTTATCTTAAAATGAATCTATGCTACTTAAAATTGTTAGAAAAAAATTTTGTTTTAGAAAATAGTTTTGGTATAGAACTCTTTCATAGTATAGAACTCTTTCATAGGTCTACCAATATGATACTATATTTCTTTTTTCATATGTATAGATATGTGCATACATATATGTGATATATACACACACATATATATGAGCTTATCCAAACATAGATATATATATATATGTACAAACACACAGACTTTTAGAATGCACTTTTACTCTTAAAAGTGTTGTGGTTTGGATGATAAAGTATGTGAACCTTAAAATATCCTAAAAATATTTTTCTTTTGAGAATACTTCCAAGACTGAAACATATGAAGCATTGTCTCTCCAGGTCACCTTGCGTTATTGTAAAAAAAAGAAAAGGAACTCTGAAGTCAGGCAAACTTGGGTTTAAATGAAGGCTCCACCTGTAAGGAGTAGTGTCTTGATTTAAGAGACAACTCTTCTGTATTAATTACTCATCTTCATAATATTTCTCCTTTTGGAGTACTAACTATATAATAAAGTTTATTATAAGAGTATTAGTTGAAAGGTAACCAGCAGAACAAAATTCAATTTTTGTTAAATAACCAAAAATATGAGTATAAGAGCAAGAGAGAGATAGTCTACATGATGAATTACTATGGCTTGGTATCCAGAAAATGAATCATAAATATTTGTGGTATGTTGTTATTACTCTAAGACTGTTGTCTGCATATTACAATGAAACAAATGAGTAATTATGTGATATTCCCAATACCATCTTTTCCAGTGTCATTGACTATCTAGATTTTTAGTATGTAAGAAAAGAGATATTTAAGAAACTTAAAAACCCTGAAGCTTGGCATTTGAAATGAAACCATCAGTGTATATTTACAATGTGTTTTATTTTGAGAATTATTTCCTAGCCTTGTTCTCTGAAAGGCATTGAAGCAGTCACCTCTCCATTGGCAGTGTGCATATCCTTAGTTCCCAGATTGTGGTTTAGAAATACCATTCCTTCCTGAAAGGAAAGAAATTTTTGGAAATGTTCAAGATGAGTCTTGAGCGTATTTCAAATGAGAGAACAAGGAAGTAATCCAATTACTAGGGTGATGTCTAAAGGACGTAGGACCCACTTGCAGTGGCTCCCACTGGCCAAAGATGGCATGATTTGAGCAACAGTAAGAAACATCAGTGGAAGGAGAAATGCAATATGTTTAAATCCTTTAGTTTACAGTGACACGAAACAAAAACCTAAATTGACTACATGGTGATAGATTGCAGTGAATCAATGTATCACTTGAAAACGATAAAGAAAATGAATCAAGCAATTATTCTGGCTTTCCTCCATGACTGTATATTGAGTACCAAATAGTTGATGACAGCAAGTTTTTCTGTATAAAACTATTCCAGCTAATAGGTGAAGGACAAATGATAGAATAGGATTATCACAATTTTTCAAACCCTAGTGGATCTAGGCACTGAACCTTGGTGGCTGCAAATATCATAAAAGAGGCCACCAGGAATTATGTGCCCAATGATATCAGGACACAATGCCACCTGTGAAGTAGCCTTGCCAAAACCATGAGCTTTGAATCTGATCAAGCTTTCAGATTCAGCAGTTTACAGAAAATACAGAGGACAGAGGAAAAAGTTAATGGACATCAGGGAGTGTAGTCATCAAAATCCAAACCATGAGAACCTTGGCAGCAAAAATGACCTGGTTCCTTCAATAGTAAATTGCCAAAGTGATGGTGGGGGTGGGAGTGGAGATGGGGGACAAACTCAGAAGACTTGAGAGCTATATCAACCAATTGAAATGTGTGGATATTATTATTTATATCCTGTTATAAGTTAGAACATCCATATCTACATATATGTGTGTGTGTGTGTGTGTGTATAAGGTTGGTGCCAAAGTAATTGCCTTTTTTTTTGCCATTAAAAGTAATTGCAAAAAACACAATTACTTTTGCACCAAACTAATATCTAAAAATTATCTTTGATGATATTAAGGAATGCTGCTAGTTTTTAGGCATAATAATGTTGTTAAAATAAAAAAAAAAAAATCTAGTCAGATACTTAAACCACCATTTTTGAAAATAACAAAAATTAAACCAGAATAGTCATGGAATAATCAAGCTTCTGAATTTCTCAGATAGGTTAGGATTTCTAGACAAATTCAGGCACTTGATTGTTTTTTGATACTGGGTGAACCCTTATAGAAAAGATAAGGTATATGAAAGTTCCTATAATTCAGTAAAAGTCACTTGAACTGAATTTTTGAGCCTCAATTTGTCTGATTAACTCTAAATGGTTTCCTACATTGACTTTCCCTGGCTCCAGGTCAAAGAGTTGCCAACCAATAGATGTTAGTTATAAAATATCATGTGTGCATAGTGTGTTCAGTTTTCTCAAGCAAAACAAAACATACTTGTCAATTTTCTTGATTCTCAAGAATTGCATGTATAGTCTCTTTTCATGGATGTAGAAACTGAGCATATGGTTCAGACTTGCCCAAAAATACATAACTGGACTCCTCTCTCCTGTGCCTCTGTCTGGCAAATTACTTTGATGTTGAAATGGTCATGATGAGCCATCACAGACACTGCTAATCTCCCTTCTTACCCTTGATCTCGAACTGTACATCTAACAGAGGAGGCAACTCACTAAGACCTTTCATGACTGATTCCAATCTTGCTTTTGCCCTAAAAGGATCACTGAAGAAGGATACTGATATGGTTTGGCTGCATCCCCACCCAGATACCATATTGAATTGTAACTCCCACAATTCCCATGTGCCCTGGGAGGACCCTGGTGGGAGGTTCATGGTAATGAATAAGTCTTTATTCATGGTAAAGACTCGTGGTAATGAATAAGTCTCACGAGAGCTGATGGTTTGATAAGGGGAAACCCATTTCGCTTGCCTCTCATTTTCTCTCTTGGCAATGTCATGTGAGATGGGCCTTTGTGCGCCTTTCACCTTCCACCATGATTGTGAGGCCTCCCCAGCCACGTGGAACAGTAAGTCCAATAAACCTCTTTCTTTTGTATATTGTCCAGTCTTGGGTATGTCTTTATCAGCAGCATGAAAACGAACTAATACAGATATAGTTGAAGAAGGAAAAAGATTGGAAGAAAGGAATAAAAAAGAAAGGGAGGAAACATGTTCTGGGCATTGAGAAAGACACACATGTAAATATTGTTCTTTTTCAAATATTGGCAAAGACCTGTGACTTGGGAGAATTGAAGCTCACGAATAAACAAGTTGTCTTTGCCAAGATTCCACTCAGGTAAGTCAGGATTTGAACCCAAATCTTCCTTCAAATTCAGATCTCCTCTTCTACCACTGGTTTTCTCTGGAACTCTCAAATCAGCCTGTCCTCAATCCCTGCAGCTGGCACACCAGGAGATCTTCTGAGTGCGATCTTCACACCCCTCTGGAATTGGCATTCTTCTAGTGTCCCTTCCACTGCTCCTTGGAAACAGCAAGTTCTGTTTTTAGAAAAAGATCTGTCAAAGGCATCATGTTGCTGAGCTGACAGCAGAGAGAACTTCTGTTGGCTTCCATCTGGGAACCAACAGTTACAGATGGGAAGACTTACTGCAACCTTGAAGATTAAAATAAGAAGTCTCCTGCTTGCAAGGTTAATGATTAAAAAGAAAGAAAAAGCGAGGGCTGCAAGGCAGTGCCATACATCATGGCTTTTTAAGATGTGGGCTGAGCCCAGTTAATGGGCTCCACACCTGCTCCCACCTCACTGCTCCACTCTTACCTCTCCATGTCCACAAGACAGAGTGACTTCCCTTTATAAGGCACCTTATCAGATTATTAAAGCTGGAGATTTGAGGAGAACACAGCTGACCTACCTTATAACAAGCCATTCCTTTCACAATGAGAGAGGTCTTGTGGGGATATAAAAACTATTTAGGCACAATATAATATTATAAAGTTTGTTAAAAGTTTTAAATATTTCACAGATGCAAAAGCCAAGATCCAAAGAAACCAGATGACTTGCATAGTGTCACACAACAGGTAGATGCCAAGCAGCTAGTTTCAGTACAAAGAACCCTGAATTGGAAACCAAAAACCTGATTTTCCATTCTATCTTGGATAATAATGATCAGTGTTACTATTGGCCAGCAAGTTAGTCTCTCTCAATTCTGTTTTCACATTTATAAATAGGATATAATGCAAGCAGCTTTCGTTGACTTGCAGAGTTATTTAAATTATAAACAGGTAAGACTATGCAAACTTTTGATTCCAAGTCTAGCATGTAAGGAGCTTGGAAGTCATCTCTTAGGTTCACATAAGAAGGCATAACCGAACAAACTGAAAATCAACAACTCTTCTTAGATCCATCACAGAACCAAGGTGATAGGGAAACCCACTGCCTTGAAAATTGCAGAGGCTGACAATTAGATACAAAGAATCCCAGGGGCAGAAAACTCGATGGGAACCAATAAGGAAACCTAATCTGTATTTGAGGAATTATTGGAGATTTAGTTTGAACACAAAAACCCAGAGGGGGGTCCAGAAAATGAGAAGATAAACCACAGACTGGGAGAAAATTTTTGCAAAAGACATACATGATAAAGAACTGTTATCCAAAATATGCAAAGAACTCTTAAAACTCAACAAAAAATAGAACAACCTGATTAAAAAATGACCAATATGAACAGGCATTTCACCAAAGAAGATATACAGATGACAGATAAATGCATGCTCAACGTTATATGTCATAAGAGAAATGCAAATTAAAACAATGAGATAACACTACACACCTATTGGAATAGCCAAAATCCGGAACACTGACACCATATGCTGGTGAGAACCTGAAGCAATAGGAACTCTCATGCACTGCTGGTGAGGACGGAAATGACACAGGCACTTTGGAAGGCAGCTGGGTAGTTTCTTGTAAAACTGAACATGCTCTTAACATATGATCCAACAGTCCATCCCTCCCACTTCCCTTATCCCTGATAACCACGGATCCTTCTACTATCACCATAGTTTTCCCTTTATCAGGATGTCATGTAATGGGAA
Source organism: Chlorocebus sabaeus (assembly GCF_047675955.1). NCBI lineage: Eukaryota > Metazoa > Chordata > Mammalia > Primates > Cercopithecidae > Chlorocebus > Chlorocebus sabaeus. Next base: position 137,961,819 of record NC_132911.1, on the reverse strand, counting down.
TCATACAGTGTTTTCAGATTCCTTCTTTTACCTGCACATGATGTTTATAGCAGCTTTATTCACCTTTACCAAAACTTGGGGAAACCGCTAAGATGCCCTTCAGTAGGTGAATGGATAAACTATGGGACATCCAAGCAGTGGAACGTTATTCAGTGCTAAAAAGAGATGGTCTGTCTAGCAATGAAAATACATGGAGGAATCTTAAATTCATTTTGCTAGGTGAAATAAGGAATCTGAAAAGGCTGTATAATTCTCATTATATGACATCCTGAAAAGGTAAAATGATGGTGACAGTAGAAGGATCCGTGGTTATCAGGGGTTAGGGAGGTGAGAGGGATGAACTGATAGAGCACAGAGTCTTTTTCAGCCCGTGAAACTACTCCATATGATACTTTAATGCTGGATACATTTGTCAATACCCATACAATGCACAACATCAAGAGTGAACCATCATGTGAACTATGGAGACTTTGGGTAATAATGACATGTCAATCTAGTTTCATTGATTGTAACCGATGTTGCACTCAGGTGGGGGACGTTGGTAGTGGGGCAGGCTGCACCTTTGTGGGGCAGGAGTAAGTGAGAGTTCTCTGCTTTCTGCTCAGAAAAAACCTTCATGGGGGCCCAATCTTTGGGTGCCGTCACACTTTCATGAATTTTACCCCTTAGGGTTCTAATAGGTTCTCACAGTGAAGAAAGGAGAAAATTTCCCTTGTCCTTCTGGCAGGAAGAAGGAAAGAGCAGCCATGTTGAAATACATGCAGAGCCTCTGATCTTAACAAGGCCTGCCCCCAAGAAAAACTAACTTTTCAGAGCCTAACTAGCCTGGAGGAAGAGAAATATCAAACTCTTAGGACAGGATGTTACATGAGTTAACCCTAAGCTCACAATGCACTCTGCACAAAGAAACCATTCCTGATTCTGTTTTCCATCTCAAAATATGCCAGGTACATTGAATGACAGAGATGGCCAGTAGGTATGGAATGGAAACAATGGTGGCAAAATATTCCAAATAATACAAGGTCAGCAAAATAAAATATACCCAATTTAAGCTATATGAACTTCTATTATTACATTTTTTAATGAAGAATTAAAACTCCCCAAATCAAATTTTCTTCCACTTAAAGTTTAATAAAACTGAAAGGCCAAAATTATTCCCATCTTAATTTCATATTTTGTCTCTAACTGAATATAAAAGGTAAAGACAATTATTGTACCTATCTCATGGGACTATTGTGAGAATTAAAATTTAGCTGAGCTTGTGAAATGTTCAGCTGTACCTCTTCAGAGCATGCTCAGTGAATGGTAGGAATCATGATAGCATTCAGGAAGAAAGTTGGACTCGCATCAAGGTGGTCTCTTGACAGGTAGGGGACTCCGTGAACTAATGTCTAGTTCAGTGATGGGACTCTAGAGCCCAAGAGTGGAATTCTATACACCAAGCATTGAGTGTTGCTCTGATGTTGTTACTCAAATAGGGACTGAGACCAAAACAGCAAGACTTAGGTCTGGATACCAGAGCCAGGCATGAAGTCTCAACAATGAGCTATGCTGAGTGCTGGCATTGAAAACCAGTATCTTAAATGCATTCTGTCTCTGGCTGTAGGACTGGCCTAGGGACCAGTGTGGAGCTGACCTGGTCATGTGCAAGTCACGTCTCCAGCCCTGAGAAAAGGAAACAACAGGAAGCAGGAACCAGGTGGGTCCTTACTCTTGTTTTCCCTCTGGAGAATGAGACGCTTGTTTCTCATTGCAAAGTGGCAAAGCTTTATTATGAAACTCTCTCAGACTTCAGGGAGTCTGTGTGTCTTAATCTTCCATGAACAAATAGCATTCGTACAGTTCAGTTTATGGTCCCTAAGGATGAAGAATCTCCACATCACAGAAGGAGTGGCCAAAGAGACCTGCTGAGCTGTAAAATCAGGTCAGAGCTGCAGGAGAGGATGGCTGTCCAGGGATCATTTGAGTCTCTGAAGATAGAATTGGTTGAGCTGCTGTAGAAATGTTTCACATTTCCATGGGATCTGGCCTTTTCCAGGGAAAAAGTGGAAAGGCGGCAAAGTGTGACTTTGGTGTCCCCAAACCCTTTTTGCCTTTTTAGATAATGTCTGCTCTTTCTCATTTCATGTTTACAACATGCCCCAAACCTGGAGTGCTTTTCTCCTTATGCCAAAGTATTAACTGTTTGTTTAGTTGCTTATGTATTTACTTACTTACATACCTCAGACCAGATGTCAGGTTCTTCTTGTCAACTTTCCTCTCTGCCATCCATTAGAAAATAACTTCTTCCATTTTTGAACCCCAAATGGTAATATTTACCCCTCCTTTTAACATGCAATCATAGTCATAGACAGTGCAGTTTTAGGGATATAATCTCCATGCATATCAACCTGCCTCACTGACCTGCACATCCAAACCCATTTATATAAAATCTCTATTAAGACCACTCTTGGGGTCAGGTGCCATTACATTGGAGAAATGTGGGTGACTTTGTGTGTACAGCAGGTAGGACAGCCAGGCAGTGAGGAAAATCCACCTGGAGATGAGGATCTCAGTAGTTATAGGATGAAGGCATTTCTCAAGCCTTCCCTCCCCAGCTACATCACATCCTGTGTGCTGGAGAAAGGAAAAGGAGTCTAACATATGAGTTACCCTTGAGGGCAGAGGTATGCTCCATTCTGCACAATGCTATGTGCCTGACATAGTATGTGCTTCACTACATGTGCTTAGAAAGTTAAATTCCCAGAGCATATATGCTGCTTAAGATAACCTAGCAGCCAATATTAAGCTGAAAAACTTGCATTTACCTTCAGGCAGATCCAAATAGATCTTTTCATTCTTTCCTATGTCTCTTTAAAGACATGGCCATCATAGTTTTTCTTGGAAGAAATAAAGAAAGAGGGAAGCAAAGAATGTAAGAAGCAAACCAGATGAGAGGGCTACTCAGAGAGGGAGGGGAGCATGCCTTTCATGGGGCATTTATTTATTAAAAATTCTATCTTGCCTCAGGCACCCTGCTGATTTTCCAACTAATAGCTTTGTACTTGGGAAGCTTCTTTTACTCGTCATGACTTTCTGGACTCAGTTTTCTCCCCTGAACAAATGTAAATAAAAATCACTACCTAATAGTTGTAATAGTGAACTGAGACAATCCTAGTAAAATACTTAGGAAATTGCATTGGTTCAGTCAATGGTAGCCATGATAATGCTAAAAACGACGTGATGGTGATGCCACCTTCAGAAGGTCCATGAAAAACCATCCTCCTCCTCCCCAAAATACAACATATCAGGTTGGTGCAAATGTAACTGCAGTTTTTGAATTGCTGAAATTTCCTGTTTGATATTGGAATATATTTTAAAATAAATGTGGTTACGTTATACATCATTTTAATGAACACTTCTTTGTTTTTTTGCCAATGATTTATTACTTGCGATGCATTTTGTATTTATTTTAGACTATGGAAATGATGTTAGAAAGCAAATTCGAACGAGTTTCTTATTCAAGTTCAAAGTGGGTCATAAAGCAGCAGAGACAACTTGCAGCATCAATAACACATTTGTCCCAGGAACAGCTAATGAGCAAACAATGCAGTGGTGGTTCAAGAAGTTTTGCAAAGGAGACAAGAGCCTTGAAGATGAGGACCATAGTAACCAGTCATCAGAAGTTGACAATGACCAGTTGAGAGCAATCACCAAAGCTGATCCTCTTACAGCTACATGAGAAGTTGCCAAATAACTCAATGTTGATCATTCTGTAGTCATTCGGCATTGGAAGCAAATTGGAAAGGTAAAAAAGCTGGATAAGTGGGTGTCTCATGAGCTAAGCGAAATTTTTAAAAAATTGTTGTTTTGAAGTGTTATCTTCTGTTATTCTACACAACAACAGTGAAACATTTCTTTATCGAATTGTGACATGCAATGAAAAGTGGATTTTATACAACAACCGGCGATGACCAGTTCAGTGGTTGGACCCAGAAGAAGCTCCAAAACACTTCTCAAAGCCAAACTTGCACCAAAAAAGGTCATGGTCACTGGTGGTCTGCTGCCTGTCTGATCCACTATAGCTTTCTGAATCTTGGCAAAACCATTACCTCTGAGAAGTATGCTCAGCAAATTGATGAGCTGCACTGAAAACTGCAATGCCTGGAGCCAGCATTGGTCAACAGAAAGGGCCCAGTTCTCCACCACAATGCCTGACCGCATGTCACACAACTAACACTTTAAAGTTGAACAAATTGGATTACGAAGTTTTGCCTCATCCACCATATTCACCTGACTTCTTGCCAATGGATTACCAATTCTTCAAGCATCTCAACAACTTTTTTTGCAGGGAAAATGCTTCCACAACCAGCAGGATGCAGAAAATGGTTTCCAAGAATTCATTGAATCCAGAAGCACAGATTTTTATGCTGCAGGAATAAACACACTTATTTCTCATTGGCAAAAATGTGTTGATTGTAATGGTTTTGATTAATGAAGATGTGTTTGAGCCTAGTTTAAATGATTTAAAATTCACAGTCTAAAACTGCAGTTACTTTTACAACAACCTAATACATTTTTGACTTTCCTTTCTCTTCTTCCCTCTTTCCTTTCAAATGTCAGTTATGTCCCTTGAAACATTTAAAAAATGTATTTTTTCTTTCGTTTATCCTTGGTCCAGACCCTACTGACTCACTCATACCTTTCTGGAAATAATCCACACTCTCACCTTCACTTGCTCCCTGTCTTCAGTGGAAGTGGTCTTAAACTATGTCCAAGGAGCCCTCATGTTAAAAGGGACATTCAGGCACCACCTCTTACATTCTATTCAAATCTAATTTTGGGGGAAAAATTTAAAAAAGATATAAAAATCAGGTTTCTATGTACAGCCATAACTTACTGTTTTATCTTAAACAACTATGCAAGTAGATGAAATGTATGAAGTTACCAGTAAACGGGACAGTATTCTTGGGACAAAAGATCCTTGAGAGAAGCCCAGTGTTCATGCTGGCTTTCTGCGTGGGGCACGTTTATTACCACACAGCATGAGGATGGAGCTCAAGTGGAAAGAGGCACTTGTGCTGACCCAATGAGGCAGAGACTGAAGATTCCAAGCTGGTGAAGCAGGTAGAGTTGTGGGGCCTAGTACCCATGCACAAGGCCACAGTCAGTTCAGAACCTTGCCATTTGTAGTGGATACAGAACAGTCTCTGACTGTGCTCTGTGGACTTTCCCATTCTATAAATGACCATCACAGTAATATGTCCCAAACTAAAAATGGTTATAGGAGAAGAGACCTAAGACTTGACCTTATTACCTAAGTGATGGATTGATAGGTGCAGCAAACCACCATGGCACATGTTTACCTACGTAACAAACATGCACATCCTGCACATGTACCCTAGAACTTAAAAAATAAAAATAAAAACAAGAGAAAAAACCAAAATAATAAAACAATACACATTTCCTTTGGCATAAGGCAGCCCAGGAAGTTGATTAGAATGTTTGTTAAACAAAAAAGTTAATAATCATGTAGTAAAAAGAAAACCTACAGATCAATGAGAAAATGAGAAAGAGCTCAATAGGAAAATGAGCATAGGGAATGCAGAACTATGCACTTAACACTAGATACAATTTCCTAATAAATTAGAAAAAAAAGGTATAACCTTGCTAATCTATTAATAACCAAACATGAGCAAAACTAAACATATTTATATAACCCAATTCTGGCATGGATGAGGTGAGGTGAGCAAAATAGGCATTGTTGGTGAGAATATAAACCTTTTGAAGCAGCAACATGCCAATATGTGTTAACATTAATAACGATTGACCCAGTAATTCTACCCAGCTCATAAATTCATTCTTTTGTTGAGTCAAAAATTATTTTTGGCTGCTATGTGCCAAGAGCATGTTAGATGTTAGGGGAACAGATGTTAATAAAATAAAGTCTCTGCCTCTGTTTAGCCTTCTGCACTAGTCAGGGAGGCATTCAGTAAACAAGAATATATATAATATAATGTTAGTAAGAAGTGCTCTGGTTAAAACACAGCAGGCGAAGGGGTAGATGGAGATGGAGACATATTACTGCAGACAATGAGGCCAGGAAAGTCTTGTTTGAGGTCTCGGTGAGGGTGAGTCACATAATTTCCTGGGAGAACTTTCCAAGAATAGGGGAAAGAAACTGAAAAGGTTGAGATAGGAATGCAATTGGTGTGTTTGTGAAATAGCACTGGGCCTTGCATAAACGTGAAAATATATGTTACGGAAATTTTCATTTGGTTGTAATTTTAAATTGTAAATGCCCATCAATAAAAAGTGGAAGGAGGCTGGGCATGGTGGCACACACCTTAATCCAGGTACTTTGGGAGGCTGAGATGGGTGGATCACCTAATGTCAGGAGTTTGAGACCAGTCTGACCAACTTAGATAAAACCTGTCTCTACTAAACATACAAAATTAACTGGGTATGGTGGTACATGCCTGTATTCCCAGCTACTCAGGAGGCTGAGGCAGGAGAATCGCTTCAACCCGGGAGGTGGAGGTTGCACAGTGAGTCGAGATCATGCCATTGCACTCCAGCCTGTGCAACAGGAGTGAAACTCCATCTCAAAAAAAAGTGGAAGGAAATGGGTTAAATAAATTACTGTGTATGCATCAGTGAAAGACCATATGGCTTTTAAAAAGAATGAAGTAGAGCAATGGCATTAACATGCAAAGATGCTCATGGTACATTGCCAAATGGGGAAAAGAAGGAGGCTACAGGATCATATCTATAAAATCAGGTCATTTATATCAAAAGATAAATGTACATAATACATAATTAAATGTATTTGTATACCATAGAAATAAAAATTATAAACTTAAACTAATAATAAACTTAGTCCTTGGTTATAATTATGAGGGGCTGAATATTCCAAACTATTTAATTGAAAAACTATAAAGAGGAGTGGACTGATTGACATTAATCTTTCAAGAATGCAAAGTGCAGGGGATGCCCAAGATGGCCGAATAGGAACAGCTCCAGCCTCCAGCTCCCAGCGTGAGCAACACAGAAGACAGGTGATTTCTGCATTTTCAACTGAGGTATGGGGTTCATCTCACTGGGGCATGTTGGACAGTCAATACTGGTCCGTGGGTGCAGCCCGACCAGCAAGAGCTGAAGCAGGGCGAGGCATCACCTCACCTGGGAAGCACAAATCCAAGGGAAATTGAGACACACAACACCTAGAAAATCAGGTAACTCCCACCCTAATACTGCACTTTACCAAGGGTCTTAGCAAACAGCACACCAGGAGATTATATCCCACACCTGGCCCAGAGGGTCCCATGCCCACAGAGCCTCCCTCATTGCTAGCACAGCAGTCTGAGATCTAACTTCAAGGCAGCAGTGAGGCTGGGGAAGGGGTGCCCGTCATTGCTGAGGCTTAAGTAGGTAAACAAAGCCACCAGGAAGCGTGAATTGGGTGGAGTCCACCACAACTCAAGGAGGCCTGCCTGCCTCTGTAGACTCCACCTTTAGGGACAGGGCATAGCTAAACAAAAAGCAGCAGAAACCTCTGCAGATGTAAAAGTCCCTGTCTGACAGCTTTGAAGAGAGCAATGATTCTCCCAGCACGGAGGTTGAGATCTGAGAAAGGACAGACTGCCTGCTCAAGTGGGTCCCTGACCCCTGAGTAGCCTAACTGGGAGACATCCCCCACTAGGTGCAGATCAACACCTCACACCTCACACGGTGGGGTACACCCCCAGACGAAGCTTCCAGAGCAAGAATCAGACAGCAACACTCGCTGTTCAGCAATATTCTATCTTCTGCAGCCTCCGCTGCTGATACCCAGGCAAACAGGGTCTGGAGTAGACTTCAAGCAAACTCCAACAGACCTGTAGCTGAGGATCCTGACTGTTAGAAGGAAAACTAACAACAGAAAGTACACCCACACCAAAACACCATCAGTACATCACCATCATCAAAGACCAAAGGCAGATAAAACCACAAAGATGGGGAAAAAGCAGTGCAGAAAAGCTGGAAATTCAAAAAATCAGAGCGCATCTCCCCCTCCATAGGAACGTAGCTCATTGCCAGCAATGGAACAAAGCTGGACAGAGAATGACTTTGACAAGTTGAGAGAAGAAGGTTTCAGTCCATCAAACTTCTGAGAGCTAAAGGAGGAACTACGTAACCAGCACAAAGAAACTAAAAATCTTGAAAAAAGAATGGATGAATGGATAACTAGAATAATCCATGCAGAGAAGACCTTAAAAGAACTGATAGAGATGAAAACCATGACACAAGAACTATGTGACAAATGCACAAGCTTCAGTAACCAACTCAATCAACTGGAAGAAAGAGTATCAGTGATTGAAGATCAAATGAATGAAATGAAGCAAGAAGAGAAATGTAGAGAAAAAAGAGTAAAAAGAAATGAACAAAGCCTCCCAGAAATATGGGATTATGTGAAAAGACCAAATCTACGTCTGATTAGTGTGCCTGAAAGTGACGGGGAAAAGGGAACCAAGTTGGAAAACACTCTGCAGCATATCATCCAGGAGAACTTCCCCAACCTAGTAAGGCAGGCCAACATTCAAATTCAGGAAATACAGAGAATGACACAAAGATACTCCTCGAGAAGAGCAACTCCAAGACACATAATTGTCAGATTCACCAAAGTTGAAATGAAGGAGAAAATGTTAAGGGCAGCCAGAGAGAAAGGTCGGGTTACACACAAAGGGAAGCCCATCAGACTAACAGCAGATCTCTCGGCAGAAACTCTCCAAGCCAGAAGAGAGTGGGGGCCAATATTCAACATTCTTAAAGAATTTTCAACCCAGAATTTCATATCTAGCCAAACTAAGTTTCATAAGTGAAGGAGAAATAAAATCCTTTACAGACAAGCAAATGCTGAGAGATTTTGTCATTCCAATGAGATCCTGCCCTACAAGAGATCCTGAAGGAAGCACTAAACACAGAAAAGAAAAACTGGTACCAGCCATTGCAAAAACATGCCAAAATATAAAGTCCATTGATGCTTGGAAGAACTGCATCAACTAACGAGCAAAATAACCAGCTAATATCAAAATGACAGGATCAAGTTCACACATAACAATATTAACCTTAAATGTAATGGACTAAATGGTCCAATTAAAAGACACAGACTGGCAAATTGGATAAAGAGTCAAGACCCATCAGTTTGCTGTATTCAGGAGACCCATCTCACATGCAGAGACACACATAGGCTCAAAATAAAGGGATGGAAGAAGATCTACCAAGCAAATGGAAAACAAAAAAAGCAGGGGTTGCAATCCTAGTCTCTGACAAAACAGACTTTAAACCATCAAAGATCAAAAGAGACAAAGAAGGCCATTACATAATGGTAAAGGGATCAATTCATCAGGAAGAGCTAACTATCCTAAATATATATGCACCCAATACAGGAGCACCCAGATTCATAAAGCAAGTCCTTAGAGACTTACAAAGAGACTTAGACTCCCATACAATAATAATGGGAGACTTTAACACCCCACTGTCCATATGAGACAGATCAACAAGACAGAAAGTTAGCAAGGATATCCAGGAATTGAACTCAACTCTGCACCAAGCAGACCTAATAGACATCTACAGAACTCTCCACACCAAATCAACAGAATATACATTCTTCTCAGCACTTATTCCAAAATTGACCACATAGTTGGAAGTAAAGCACTCCTCAGCAAATGTATAAGAACAGAAATTATAACAAATTGTCTCTCAGACCACAGTGCAATCAAACTGGAACTCAGGACTAAGAAACTCAATCAAAACCCCTCAACTACATGGAAACTGAACAACCTACTCCTGAATGACTACTGGGTACATAAAGAAATGAAGACAGAAATAAAGATGTTCTTTGAAACCAGTGAGAACAAAGATACAACATACCAGAATCTCTGGGACACATTTAAAGCAGTGTGTAGAGGGAAATTTATAGCACTAAATGCCCACAAGAGAAAGCAGGAAAGATCTAAAATTGACACACTAACATCACAATTAAAAGAACTAGAGAAGCAAGAGCAAACACATTCGAAAGCTAGCAGAAGACAAGAAATAACTAAGATCAGAGCAGAACTGAAGGAGATAGAGACACAAAAAACCCTCCAAAGAATCAGTGAATCCAGGAGCTGTTTTTTTGAAAAGATCAACAAAATTGATAGACTGCTAGCAAGACTAATAGAGAAGAAAAGAGAGAAGAATCAAATAGACGCAATAAAAAATGATCAAGGGGATATCACCACCAACCCCACAGAAATACAAACTACCATCAGAGAATACTATAAACACCTCTATGCAAATAAACTAGAAAACCTAGAAGAAATGGATAATTTCCTGTACACTTACACTCTCCCAAGACTAAACCAGGAAGAAATTGAATCCCTAAATAGACCAATAGCAGGCTCTGAAATTGAGGCAATAATTAATAGCCTACCAACCAAAAAAGTCCAAGATCAGACGGATTCACAGCTGAATTCTACCAGAGGTACAAGGAGGAGCTGGTACCACTCCTTCTGAAACTATTCCAATCAATAGAAAAAGAGGGAATCCTCCCTAACTCATTTTATGAGGCCAACATCATCCTGATACCAAAGCCTGGTAGAGACACAACAAAAAAGAATTTTAGACCAATATCACTGATGAACATTGATGCAAAAATCCTCAATAAAGTACTGGCAAACCGAATCCAGCAGCACATCAAAAAGCTTATCCACCATGATCAAGTGGGCTTCATCCCTGGGATGCAAGGCTGGTTCAACATACGCAAATCAATAAACGTAATCCAGCATATAAGCAGAACCAAAGACAAAAACGACATGATTATCTCAATAGATGCAGAAAAGGCCTTTGACCAAATTCAACAGCCTTTCATGCTAAAAACGCTCAATAAATTCGGTATTGATGGAACGTATCTCAAAATAAAAAGAGCTATTTATGACAAACCCACAGCCAATATCATACTGAATGGGAAAAAAACTGGAAGCATTCCCTTTGAAAACTGGCACAAGACAGGGATGCCCTCTCTCACCACTCCTATTCAACATAGTGTTGGAAGTTCTGGCTAGGGCAATCAGGCAAGAGAAAGAAATCAAGGGGATTCAGTTAGGAAAAGAAGAAGTCAAATTGTCCCTGTTTGCAGATGACATGATTGTATATTTAGAAAACCCCATTGTTTCAGCCCAAAATCTCCTTAAGCTGATAAGCAACTTCAGTAGTCTCAGGATACAAAATCAATGTGCAAAAATCACAAGCATTCTTATACACCAGTAACAGACAAACAGAGAGCCAAATCATGAATGAACTCCCATTCACAATAGCTTCAAAGAGAATAAAATACCCAGGAATCCAACTTACAAGGGATGTAAAGGACCCCTTTAAGGAGAACTACAAACCACTGCCCAGTGAAATAAAAGAGAACACAAACAAATGGAAGAACATACCATGCTCATGGATAGGAAGAATCAATATTGTGAAATTGGCCATATTGCCCAAGGCAATTTATAGATTCAATGCCATCCCCATTAAGCTACCAATGACTTTCCTCACAGAATTGGAAAAAACTGCTTTAAAGTTCATATGGAACCAAAAAAGAGCCCGCATTGCCAAGACAATCCTACGCCAAAAGAACAAAGTTGGAGGCATCACGCTACCTGACTTCAAACCATACTACAAGGCTGCAGTAACCAAAACAGCATGGTACTGGTACCAAAACAGATATATAGACCAATGGAACAGAACAGAGCCCTCAGAAATAATACCACCCATATACAGCCATCTGATGTTTGACAAACCTGACAAAAACAAGAAATGGGGAAAGGATTCCCTATTTAATAAATGGTGCTGGGAAAATTGGCTAGCCATAAACAGAAAGCTGAAACTGGATCCTTTCCTTACTCCTTATACGAAAATTAATTCAAGATGGATTAGAGACTTAAATGTTAGACCTAAAACCATAAAAACCCTAGAAGAAAACCTAGGTAATACCATTCAGGACATAGGAATGGGCAAGGACTTCATGTCTAAAACACCAAAAGCAACGGCAACAAAAGCCAAAATTGACAAATGGGATCTAATTAAACTAAAGAGCTTCTGCACAGCAAAAGAAACTACCATCAGAATGAACAGGCAACCTACAGAATGGGAGAACATTTTTGCAATCTACTCATCTGACAAACGGCTAATATCCAGAACCTACAAGGAACTCAAACAAATTTGCAAGAAAAAAACAACCCCATCAAAAAGTGGGCAAAGGATATGAACAGACACTTCTCAAAAGAAGACATTCATACAGCAACAGACACATGAAAAAATGCTCATCATCACTTGCCATCAGAGGAATGCAAATCAAAACCACAATGAGATACCATCTCACACCAGTTAGAATGGCAGTCATTAAAAAAATCAGGAAACAACAGGTGCTGGAGAGGATATGGAGAAATAGGAACACTTTTACACTGTTAGTGGGACTGTAAACTTGTTCAACTGTTGTGGAAAACAGTGTGGCGATTCCTCAAGGATCTAGAACTAGAAATACCATTTTATCCAGCCATCCCATTACTGGATATATACCCAAAGGATTATAAATTATGCTGCTATAAAGACACATGCACAAGTATGTTTATTGCAGCACTATTCACAATAGCAAAGACTTGGAATCAACCCAAATGTCCATCAGTGACAGACTTAAGAAAATGTGGCACATATACACCATGGAATACTATGCAGCCATAAAAAAGGATGAGTTCATGTCCTTTGTAGGGACATGGATGCAGCTGGAAACCATCATTCTCAGCAAACTATCACAAGAACAGAAAACCAAATACCACATGTTCTCACTCATAGGTGGGAATTGAACAATGATATCACTTGGACACAGGAAGGGGAACATCACACACTGGGTCCTATTGTGGGCAGTAGGGAGGGGGGAGGGATAGCATTGGGAGATATACCTAATGTAAATGACGAGTTAATGGGTGCAGCACACCAACCTGGTACATGTATACGTATGTAAAAAACCTGCACATTTTGTATATGTACCCTAAAACTTAAGTATAATAATAATTTTTAAAAAGAATGCAAAGTGCTGGGTTAGTCAAGATCATTTCAATGTCTTTGTTTCTACCTTCAAATGCATCCTCCCCTTTCCCTTCCTTGTGAACTTATCCTACATCATGCTTTTTAAATCCCTTCCCAACATTTAAGGCAGACTTCTCTTTTCTGAGCATCCTCTTTCTCTGTCTGTTTTTCACCATTCTCTCCTTGCATGGTTTTCATGGTATTTTATAAGCCTCTTTTCCCTATTAGACCAAAAGCTCCTGTAGACTTTGCAGTCTTTGGGCCATGACATGTAGCACAGGTGCTGATTGCCTTGTCAGAGGATTTCAAAATGGTGCAACAAATGCATAAATGAATAAGAACATGGGTACTGAGGTGGGTCTTGGAGTTGGCACTTAGGTAATGGTCATATCAACAGCTGTTTGAATGAGATGGCACATACTTATTCCTATTTCACAGGTAACAAAACTGAGGGTAGTAGCAATTCCATTACTTTAATCTGATCATCTTCTGAGATGTGCTTTGGAAAAACTCTGCTTTCATAACATTTCTGTTCATGTTTGTGTCCTTGAGAACAAGTGCAAGTTTCAGAATCATCCTCTAATGAATCTTTTTATTTATCATGTTTACCTTTCTTAAGTGTTATGACAATAAAATAAGCTAATAGATAAGAAATGTTCTATAGTATAAAAAGCATAGTAAGTTGAAGGTTTTGCTAAAAATGTTTATTTCATCAACCTTGGAAGGCTGTCAATTGTGGCAGAAAGAACACTGGATTTGGAATCCAGTGACTTGGGTAGAATTCTTATTTTTTGGATTAATCAGCTATGGAATTTATCCTTTCATTTTATCAGTCCTTATCTTGGTTGGTGGGAATTCAAGTAAGATTCTGTCTAGAGAATTTATGCCAACATTCATTTCCACTCCCAGATCAGAGTTCGTGTTTACTTTCATCGTTGTTGATTGTTGCTATTTCCAAGCTTTTTGAGTATTGATAAGACCTGGGTATAAAACAATATCTCACCCTATTTTCATTTCCATTTCCCTGATTGCTATTGCAGTACAATTATAACACTAACTACCTGGAGTTAGGCCAGACGTCACAGGTGAGGAGCACAGTCCTCCCCAAAATTGCCCTCATTCACACACCAGCTGCAAGCTCAAGGACCTCAGGCTAGCCATACTTCTGATCAAATCATTATATTTTTGGGGTTCCCCTTACTCCTTCAGATTCAATAATTTATTAGAATGACTTATAGCACTCAAGAAAGTACTATATGTATGGTGACAGTTTTATTATAGCAAAATAAAAGCGTACAAATTAAGACCAGTGAAAAGGTACATAGGAAAAGATCTGGAAGAGTCTTGAATTAGTAGCTTATACATCTCCTCACCATGAAGTCAGGATGTGGCACTTAATGTGTAAGAACATGCCCAGAGTTACTTTAACCAGGGAAGCTCATATGTGCTTCAGTGTTCAGAGTTTTTATTGGGGTTTCATTATGTAGGCATGATTGATTGAATCATTGGATGAAACAGTGAACTCAAATCTCTATCCATTTTTCATGTTGGGCTAGATGTCAGACTGATATCACATGGCTCAAAGCCTTAACTCTCTAATTACAAATATTATTGAAGAAAAGTTAATTTCTTCCTTTTATGTCCCTTGTCTGAAAAATTATTTCCTAATCCAAGATCACAAATATCTTTTTCTGTACCTTCTAATATTTTTGAAGTCTTGTATTTTAGTTGTTGATTCTGTTGAAATTAATTTTTCCCATTGCTTTGCTTGGCCTCAGCATTCTATTCTGTGAAATTAGTGGGCTGGATTAGTTTAAGATTCTATCCAGCTTTAAATTCAGTGATAAAAATATCTACCATCTACATCTTACTTTCTATATGCTAGGAGTTGTTCTAACAACTTTACACTTATTGCCTTATTTAAGCCCATTTATCACTTTTTTCACAGGCAAATCAAAGTAGAGCAACTTGGGTAATGTTAAACTATTAATATATGATGGAGGTGGATTTGAAGCCAGAAATCTAGTTCCAAGATTTGCTCTTAAGTGCCTCATTATATACCTCTCTAAACAATAGTATCATACACTACAGCCATCATCATGATTTTTATTCTCCAATTCTCAAGGGCTTAGCATATATTCAGGGTATAGAAGACTAATACAGTTTTGTTTAATTTAATTGAAATTAAATTTCTCAGCTATTTTTTATGTTTATAATAATCTTCAGCTGTTGAATCTAGTATTAGATCACTTCAATTCAGAAATAAACATTAGGGTTTTGCAGCTGTAGAGTATACATCAAAGATCCCATAGCGTGCAGGTGATGTACCTTTTCTTATGTCTCAGTTCATTTCACAGAGGGACCAGGACTCTAAGTGTGTCTTCCTGGCACCTGCCTGGCTAACATGTAGATGATGAATGTTCTTATCATCACCTTCCCTTTAAACCGTGTGTCCTATCTGGAAAACAGAGAGGCAATGCAGTTTTCAGAAGCCCCAGGTACTAGGAAGATGAGCAATGCCTGTCTAGGGAATGGATTTAGAGTTTTCTTCAATCATCTCTAATTTTCCACAAAAAACTGCAAAATGACTAGTACACTCAGCACCAGAGATTTGTCTCCTTTTCTTGCATTATGTTTTCCCACCCTGGGCACATGTTTTGTATTATGACCTTTCCCTGTCTCTCCCTGATAAGGTCTGCACCAGGGTATAGCTTGGGAGGAAGTTGGGAGGGTGTGAGAAAGGCAATCAACAATCATTATGTCCTCACTCACCTACCAAGTGCTTTCAGGGTGCCCAACATTTTGCTCTGAGTTCACATTCACGATTTCATTTAATCCCTCAACTCCCTGAGTGAGGGTGATCATTCCCATTTCAGTGATAACTCTGAGATTGAGATAATGTAACCGGCCCAGAGCTAATCAGTTGCAGCTGCTCAGTAGTGAAGCTGGGATTTCTTCATAGCCATGTCTATCTGACTTTAGAATTTCTTTCTTTCTCCGTAATGCTGACTCATGGTCAACTCTTTATAGCAGGGGTACATGACTCAAGCTAGAAAACAAGACAAAACAAAACAAAATGCTGTATGTAGTTCAGAGTTAGTGGCAGACAACATTTGGTGGTGAGATGCAATTTCTTCATTGCCATTGCCCTTTCTGATCAGCACTTCACTAGTCTCTAAGGAAAGAACTCAGGCTTTGGGAGAAACAAACACTCCAAACCTTCTGAGCCTCAGTTTCCTCATCTTAAAGAGAGAATAGTGGTACACAGCTCACAGTGTCTGTGGGGACTGAAAATGGAGACTTACATGCAGAAACAAATAGATTAGAAAGGAGACAAGAGAGTACAGTGGCTAAGCATGGGTAATCCTGCACTAGATGACCTGGGACTGAGTTCCAGATCTGCTGTCTAACAGCCATGTAAGGACACTGGGCAATTACTTAAGCTCTTGATGTCTCAGTCTCCTGTTCTGTAAATTGGGGGAAATTTCAGCACTAACTTCACAGGGTCATTAGGGATAGAGAACAGTGTCAGGCAGAGAGTGACTACTATACAAGTGTGTGCCATTAGTACAGTCAACATTCAGAAATGGTAGCTTCCCTTCTTTCTCCTTTAGGGAGGTCCCAGAAGGAGGTAGAGCTGACCCCCGATTGGTCCTCATGATACTCTCGGCATAAGGGAAATCCTTCCTGGACTCAGCAGTTGCTCCCACTGTGCTAGAGTTGACTCCAACCCCATCTCCTTCTGGGGCTCCTCTCCTCCTACTGTCTGAAAGTCTGCACAATTAACTCTTCCCTGCCTGCTTTTAATGTGAGCTTTAACCAGCTCCTGAATGGTTGTTAGCCATTTAATGTGTTCGTAGGAATGTCTCTTAACCTTACATCTCATTGGAATGAATGATTTTGGAAGGCAATAAACCAACTTTGCCTCTAATGGAACCAGATTTTAGCAAATTTTTTTTTTTTTTTTTTTTTGGAGCCTTACAAAGAAAGCGATTACAGGTTTGGAAAGATTGATTTTATTTAAAACCGAATATGTATGAAAGCAGGCAGAGTGGCTCTGACATAAATTACTTTGATGTATTGAGTGCAAAGGCAAATGCAATTTCTTTCTCCCTTTTAGCTTTCTGTGTTCAGCAGTGGGGTGGTGATTTATCTTTTTATCCATTTCAATCTGACGTAGGTTGCTTTTAACTCTTGGGAAGAAGGGACAGATGGCCTGTGTTGGAGGGACTTGCAGGGGTAGGAAAGAAAAGAAATAAGAAAAGAAGGAAGAAAAAAAAAGAAGACCCCCTCCTCTAATTTCTGGGTCCTCAGTTGACACCCCCCAGTCTGCCCAGTACCACCTAATCCAGCCTGGCCTACTGTGGAAGAAAATAAGAAACAAATGGAAGAGGCATCTCAAATGGAAATTAATAAGCAGTTTACTAGGTAGTTATCTTAAACTCAGTTTTGTATAATAAACTATAATATATAAAACCCTCCTCATTTAGAAATAAAGGATGTATTTTATTGTAATCAAATTTTCATTTCTTTTTCAGGTTCTCTGGATCTTCTTTTGGATGCTTCCAGTTCCACAAAATAGGCACTAAAAAATTCATTTTCTTATATCAGAGTCCCAGTTATCATTTTTATGGTTCTGAGAAAGCTATGAACCTTTGCTTATATAAATACCAAACATTTTTCTTAAGGTTCTGCCTCTAGTACCATGTTTCTGAAGAGACTCTGCCCTGGCTGGTATACTCTGCAAACTTCTGACTTCCTAATTTGACCCCCTAAAAATGAAAACTTGGAATCCTGAATTTTAAAAAAGCTGAAAAGGTTTTACATTGCAGGACTTCTCAGAGCTTATATTATGCTACTGTGCTTTGAAGATCTCTAAGAGCGTTAAAAGACGCCCCACTTTCCAAGATTTTGACAAGGAACAATATATCTACAGAGCATCTTGCAGCAGTCACATTTAGTGCAGATACTTGGGGGAAATGCTCCTCTCCTTTACATGGTTTTACAAGGCCTTTCTCAACCCAACCTCCTCTCACCCGTCTAACCACATCTCTGTGTTCCGCATTCTATTCTGAGTTACAACCACACAGAATTCCTTGTCATCCTTGAATATATTCTGCTTTTTTTTTTCTTTCTTATCATGCTCTCCCACACAGTCTTCTTTGAAAACTGTTTCTCCTCTGACTTCTTCTGGCAAATTCTGTCATCTTTCAGAACCTAGTTTTGTAGCCACTTCTTCTGTGTAGCCTTCCTCAGACAGAGTTATCATGGCTTCCTGGGATGCCAATAGCACCCTCAGGGCCAGATTAATACAGGCACCAGGTGTGACAGTCTAGGTGGGCATTAAATATTACTGCAGTAGTAGAGGGCTACTACGGTATTAAAAGTTTGACAGAATAGTATCTTAAAAAAAAAAAACAGCATATAAAAAACTATCAGTGAGAATGCCTTCTAAGTTTGGAAAATATTTTGGACTATCACAGAAGAAACAGGCATTTTTTGAGAGAGTAATTCATGGCCAGTAAGTTTTCTACAAAGGAGTTTGAGTGTATTTATTTGCTATGGGACTTCCTTGGGCTGGAGGGACTATGCAGATTTGGGATGAGAGCTGGATTGCTGAAGGCAGGTGAAGCTTCCAGATCAACCCTCCCTAGTGACCAGTTATTCCTCCAAATGAAAGTTAAACTCTACCAATATCTAACAGTATTGAATTGACTATTATGTATTATGTGCAGCCTTCAAGGAGTCAGTCATATACCTCAACCTCTCTAAAACCTCCCATTTGCTGAAGCCAACCAGAAACCAACAGGCAAAGAAGTCTACAGAGATTGGCTTCTTAGGACACAGAACAGTCCACAAAAGACAACAGAGAATGTGTAAAGGGAGGGTGGATAGAAAAATGGACAAGGATCAACCTGCCTTCCCTAGAGATTCTATCAATTTACATTCCTACAACAATGTAGAAATATGTTTATTAATCAATTTTCTCTTCGATACGGTATGTTATCAAACTATTGGATCTTTGTCTATCTGGTACCTGAAAAATGATATTCCACCATACTTTCAGTTGCTTTTCTTTTTTTGTAGGCAGTTAATATTTTTCAGTATTTTAAGAGCTATTTATATTTTTACTATTTGAACAGCAATTTTACATTCTTTGCCTATGTTTTACAGTAGAGGGCTTTTTTCCTTATTGATTTACCATGTATTTTATATATTAAGGAAATTGACCATTGTTTCTCCTTTTGATATTACAGATTTTTCATTTATCTCTTTATTTTTGCATTCTTTATATTTTTTTCCCCTGCGCAGGCTTCTGTGTTGCTAAATTCATCAAACTTAGAGAATCTGGATTTTATGCCATACTTAGGCCTTATACACATTGTGATTTTATGTGTATATGTATTTTTCTCCAGTTGTTGTAGCTTTTTAGAAATTTATTTTGGTGTAAGGTTCAAGATGTCCTACTCCAAATCATAACTTTTCTTAACATAGTTTACTAAATAATCACTTTTTCTCCACTGATTTATAATTTCATTTTTATCAAATGCAAAATTCTAATATATATTTTGGTTTAATTCTGGACTTTTTACTCCATCTTATGTCCTGCTTATCTGTTTATGAACTAGTACTACTCTGCCTTAATGATACACTCAATTATGAGGTCGGGTGGGTCCTACCTGACCCATAATTTATATTTATTTATTTTTCTGCCATTATATTGCATAAACTTGTATTCTGTAATTCAAATTAAGTGTGAAATTGGTAGAGTATTTTCAGTTAAAAAAAACAAAATAACAAAGAGGCTAGGCACGGTGGCTCATGCCTGTAATCTTAGCACTTTGGGAAGCCCAGACAGGCAGACTGCTTGAGCTTAGGAGTTTGAGACCAGCCTGGGCAACATGGCTAAACCCTGTCTCTACAAAAAATACAAAAATTAGCTGGGCATGGTGGCATGCACCTACAGTCCCAGCTACTCGAGAGGCTGAGGTAGGCGGATCGCTTAAGACCTGGAGGTGTAGGTTGTAGGTTGCAGTGAGTCAAGACTGTGACACTGCACTCCAGCCTGGGTGACAGAGTGAGACCGTGTCTCAAAAAAAAAAAAAAAAAAAAAAAAAAAAAGAAAGAAAAAAGAAATTCAGGGCCTCAGAACTCTGGTCCTAGAATAGGATCTTATTCTCCATCCTGAACATTACACAGGATTCCATAAGGTTTGAGTTATTACATGTTGTTCAGAAGCCATAGTGCACAGTAATTCCTTCTTTAGACTCAGACTGAGTTGGGATTCAGATATTAGTTTTGTACTTAGTAGTTGAATAATCTTGGGTAGGATTTTTTTTTTTACTCCATGTCCTTTGTTATAAGATGGAGATAATAATACATAATTAAGATGATTATTATGTGTTGTAAAATTAGGTTTAAGTTTCACTTTAGCCTTTAGTTGTTTGCAATCTTTGCCAAGCCCCTTAAACTCTCTCAATCAATAAAATTGTAGATAAAAATTTAGAATAATAATTTCCCTCATATAAATTGGCACTAAAGGATTTATATGTGTAGGTGCTCTAATAAACCATACAAAATATAATTTAGGAAAGTATTAATAGACCTGGTTACTGAAAAGGGGAGAAGAATGGAAGAAAGGAGGGAGAGAAAAGAGGTGGGGGGAAGTATTTGTTTTTGCATCCATCAAAGAAAGCAATGTTTTTGGATGCTGCATTGAATACTTGCTCCCTTACTTCCAGCCACCTAACATTGCAGACCAATTTTGCCCTGATACACAAGTAATATCCTGCTTGATTTGACCCAGTCACATCTTTAATCTTGTTAAACTACATAGCACAACAAATCCAACTCCAAGAAAGGTTAACGCAGGCCTTTGGATTGATTGAAGGTCCTTGTCAATGATGTTGTCCCTCACCATGTACAATGGATTTTCATTAGAATTTTGTTGTTTGCCTTGGAGTGGTTGAAAACATTCACATGATGGATTAATCAATTTCCAAGCTAATGCATTCATATGTGGTAATGACTTGCTGAAATGCTGCTCTGGCTGTCTGAATAGGCTTTAAGGAATTAAGTAGGACCATGGAGAAACCAAACTTTCAATTAAGAAAGAAAGTTGCAAAATACCCTTTCCTAACCTAGAAAATGAACCAAGGCTGATAATTTCCTTTATTTTACCCCATGACATATACAAGGTTAGGAACAAAACAAACAAACAAACAAAAAAAAAACTAAAAACTAAACCCATTAAAATATCACATCATTTACATCTTCCAAATTGTAGTGCTACTGGATGCATCATTAAGTATAAATGGATTGCAATAAAACACACAATTAGTATAAAATCAGCAGAAAAGCAAAATTTCAAGTTCATTGTGACTGTCCTCAGAAGGCTCAAAAGAAATATATATTTACATATAACTAGAAATAGCTAAATCATTTTTCTGTGAAGGATGCAAAAGGAGGGTATATAGAGAGAACGAAACTTTCATTTCCATAAACTGCATCTCAGTCATGGGCAATCCTTCTCCTCGTTATTATACTCATAAAATGCCTATAAAAACGATTTCATGTGGTTCCATATTTATTGACTGTCAATGTTCTACGGATCAAATTGTTTGAGATTACAAGGCAAGAGAGGATACTTCCCCCATTTTAACCACTATTCTTGTCTATGTCCTCTGGACTAGGAACACTGATTTGCTCTACAGGCATATTTTACAGACTGAGGTACAATGACAAGTCTGTAATTAAAGCTTGGATAGTGGTAGAGCTCACTGAAGCCCAAACCTCAACTTGTCCTGCTGTCACATCCATTTTATAGTTGTGAGTCCAATTACCAGCTGGGCTAGAGCTGGGGGCAAAGCAGTCTGCAACAGAAAGTGATGTTTAAGGAATGCTGTTGTTTGCAGTTGTCCGTGGCCATCAAGGGCTTAGTAGAAAAGGGTCTGCCACTGGTGGAAACAAAAACCCATAGGCTCAGTGTGCTGTGTCTTTGGAATTCTGCAGGTATTGAAAATGAAAACTTATTTCTAAGTCAAATTCTCCATTTCTGGGCTCTACCCCCACTTTGAGGAATAAGAAGGTTTCCTTCTTTTCTGTTTATGGAAGGAGTATATTTGGCTGAGCAACAATATGATTTTAAGACAAAGGAGAATTTGAGGAGGAGAGAACTTTACAAGGAGAGTCCTTTCCTATGCTGAAACTGTCCATATCACACGTGTCAGTTCTTAAAAACTGGTGAAGGCTTCCTATCTACCATTTTCCTGCTACTGATGTGCTCAGCTCCTCCCTCACTCATTTGATGCTGAGACCAAGACAGGAGGCCAAATCCACCAAGATTTGTGTCGAAGGCCCGCCATCACAGACTCAGATGTGCTGGCCCCTTGGAAACCGTTGTCCCTGAGAACCATGCTGGTTTCTGGAAATGGGAGCAAGCATTTCAATTTGTGAGATGTCAAGATGCAGGAGAGACATATGAGAGATAAAACAGCTTGGTGTGGGACATGAGGTGGGGAAGAGAAGGTTTGAAAGAACTTAGGTCAAAAGTGGCAGAGGTAAACCCAAGCCAAAGTAGTTGATTAGACGTTTTCTTCCTTGTGCCATCCATGTTGCATAGGTTTCCATCCTGGTGCTTTTTAGAATTGGTAACACTTATAAAATAGAAGCCATCTTGACTTTAAGACTTTGAGGAAGGAGAATGTTATTTTTCCCCTCCCAAATGTTCTATACAGTGCTTGGCTTAATAGTAGATCACATAATTGTAGTCAACTAATTGTTAAGAGCGTGTATAGTAGAATCAAATAGACCTGGGTTTAAGTCCTGATCTCCTACCTACCTACGTCCTGGGACCTTGCTTAAGCTACTTAATTGTCTGGTCACCATAATATTGATAATACAATAATAGAAAATAATTAATAATTATTGAGTGCCAACTATGTGCCAGGTATTAATAAGATTTTTCCATGTATTATCTTATTAAATATTCATTAAAACTTTATATTGCAGGTATAAGTTCATCTATATAATTTGATAAATAAGTAGTTATGCATACATAACTCATTTAAGTGACATCTGACACATAGTTATACAAAATTCATTGACAAACAAAGTGCCTATGTTATTATTTGTTTGATTTCCATTTTTAGTTTGAATAAGAAAGCTAAGGTTGAAGCTAAATAATCTAAAATGTTTCCATGCATTTGCTATCTGCTTTTGTGTAACTATCTTAAAACTTAGTGGCTAAAACCAACAATAAACATTTCTTATTTTACTTATCTCTATGGGTCAGGAATCCATGAGCAGCTTGCCTGGGTGTTTCTGGCTCAGGATCACTTATAAAACTGTGGTCAAAATTTTGGCTGGAACTGTAGTCATTTGAAGGCTTGCCTGGGACTAGCGGGTCCACTTCCAAGATGGCTCACTCACATGCTTGACAAGCTATTGCTGGTTGTTGGCAGGAGGCTTCAGTTCCTTGCCATATGGATCTCACCATGGGGCTGCTTGAGTGTCCTCACAACATGGCAGCTGGCATCTCCCAGACTGAGTGATCCTAGAGGGCAACTCAAAAGCCACATTGACTTTTATGATCTGATATGGTTTAACTCTTTCTCCACCCAAAATCTCATCTTGAATTGTAATCCCCATGATCCTCATGTGTCAGGGGCAGAACCAGGTAGAGGTAATTGGATCATGGGGTGGTTTCCCTCATGCTACTCTTGTGATCGTGAGTGAGTCTCAGGAGAGCTGATGGTTTTATAAGCATCAGGCATTTGCCCTGCTTGTACTTACTCTGTCCTGCCGCCCTGTGAAGAAGGTGCCTGCATCTTTTTTGCCTTCTGCCATGATTGTAAGTTTCCTGAGCTCTCCTCTGCCATGCAGAACTGTGAATCAATTAAACCTCTTTCCCTTATAAATTTCCCAGTCTCGGTTATTCATAGCAGTGTGAGAATGAACGAATACATGACCTATCCTGGAAAGCCACACTGTCATTTTTGCAATATCTCTTTTCTTATAGCCCTACTCAACAGCATGAAAATCAGGAGGTGAGAATCACTGGAGGACATCTTGGAGATTGGCTACCATAGTCTGAATTAAGATAATGAAAAAAACAGAAAGATCATAGGGACAAATCTACACAAAAATTAATTGGCATGGCTCAGGATGAGTGGGAGTGAGTGGTTCAGGACCAAGGATATGAACAACATAATGGAGATAGATCATACTCTATGTGGCTATGAGTGTGTGGTTAAAGGTAGGGATATATGACATGAGGTATCTCTCTGTATGGACAAAGTTTCTTTGGAAACTTGAATTCTCAGCATGAAAGACTAGATGAATGGATAACATTCAGCTTAGATATACAGATGGGGGAAATGTATAAATGAAGCAAATTCTTCAGAATAAAGTTTAAAAGTTAACAATCTGGTCAGCCAAAGATACAAAAGACAATGTGTTTCAGATAATGCCAACAACTGGACTAAGAGATGATGTCACTAAATGGAATCTGCAATTCAAGTAGAAATAAAAGATAATGTGGTACAGACCTACATGATTCCTGAGCAGAAAAATAATGAATAAGGGAGGAAAAATGAGAAAGGTTTTGAGCAAGAAATGTAGCTCCTGCGAAGGTTAGAAGGTTTATTTTCCAACTCTAGTGGTTGACCTATACTTATAGCCAAATAAGTCTGTTTAGAGATGAGTTTTTGCAGTGGCTCATCAAATTATATCTTGTAGTCCAAAGTCATGTGTGGGTTTTTCCTCTTCCTGACACCTTTTTTCCCCATCAGGCTGAAGGACAAATCTTGTTCGTATTTCAGCATAATTTATTCTTCATTAGTCTAAGCTATGACTTGTTCATGATTAGGTTCAATTTCAATGTTTACAGATTCATTTTCATAATGTTTCCTGAGGGTTTATTATTTCCATTTGAAAAATGCATTAAGTCCTCTAAGAGTAAGCTGATGCAGTTTTCCAGGGAGGTTTGCTCTGCCTCACTCTAGGCCAGGAGCTTTGCAACAGCAGGTAGATGATGCTTTTATAGGACTTGTGAGGAGCCCTCCAGCTTCTTAAGGGACTTCATTGCTTGTCTGAGTCTTGTGTGGTATTGGATGTAGGACAGGGTTGGGAAGCAAAAGTGGGCTTTGGAAAAACGGTGCATCCTAGGTGTGGTTTTGGTGGATCATAGATACCTATGTTCTGGTCTTCTCAATGACCTCTTTGCCAGGGCACTGCCCCTCCTTAAGACCATCCATGTGGTTACCATGGGAACTATCATGTACGTACCACATGAAATTCTCATGATAGTCATAGATGAGATATCTTATTCATGTTTCTGTCCTTGAATATGTATTAGTTCCAAAGACCTAGGTTTGGAAAAATGGAATAACTAGGATAAATTATCCATTTGTTCATTTAACATAAATTTTCTATAAGCATATTATGTGTTGGGTTCCCAGGTATGCTCTAAGGGTACAGCAGTTTCATTATCCAGGTCTTGAGGGTCAAAATCAACAAGGGAGTAGCAGGATTAATTTCTGTAATTCATATGTCTGTATTAATGTTTTAGAAGTGTCCTGGAAGGCATCTTTGGAGAAGCCACGTGGATTTCCTCTGATAATGGACATGAAGGTATTCATTTTATTGATGGCTGAACAGGCCCAGAAAATTGCCTATAAACTTGCATCAGAACCAATACAAAGAATCTTTAAGATTCTTTCTCAAGTTCTTGACTGTACTATAATCTTTTATTAATTAGTATTCTTTCAGTGTAAATTGTTTTTAAAAAACAGATTGAAATTGACTTGACTACAAAAGGGAATGTACTGCTGTATGTGACTCACGCACCATACCCGGGAATCCATCTGACTTCAAATATGCTTGCTCCACTACTTCAGCAATACCACCGGGTTGTGGTTTATCTTCTCTCTGTATCTTGGCTCTGCTTCCTCTACGCTGACTCCATTTTCCAGTAGGTCTCAGAGTCACCGAGTGGCTCAATATGGCATTTAGGCTGCATCTTTTCTAAGCTTAAATCCAGCATAAAAATGGCCACCTGAAATACACCCAATTAAAGTTATGTAGTTCACTCTGATCTCACTGACTTAAGTCAAGAGTCCACTGTCGAGCCAATTACTGTGACCAGCTGACTGGTGCAGGCATGTCCCTGCTCCTTCTGTAGGACGGGAGCAGACCTGACTCAAACAACATGGAATGAGAGTTGGGGAGCAGGCATCTCCAAACAACAATTGGCCCATTGCCTCACAATGGGAATGATTGTTGGGAAAGGAAAGAATATATGTTTACTACAGATACACTGATTGACTTTTACCCAGGTTCGATATTGGAAACATTACCTTAGGCCAGGCGCGGTGGCTCATGCCTGTAATCCCTGCACTTTGGGAGGCCGAGAGCGGGTGAATCACAAGGTCAAGAGATCAAGACCATCCTGGCTAACACAGTGAAACCCCGTCTCTACTAAAAATACAAAAAAATAGCTGGGCGTGGTGGCGGGTGCCTGTAGTCCCAGGTACTTAGGAGGCTGAGGCAGGAGAATGGCATGAACCCGGGAGGCAGAGCTTACAGTGAGCCCAGATCGCACCACTGCACTCAAGCCTGGGCAACAGAGCAAGACTCCATCAGAAAAAAATAAAATAAAATTAGGAAGGTAAAAATGATAAAGAACTAGCAGCTATATTTTGTTAATGTGATGTCAGAACCCACTTGGCTTATGAACTTTTTAACTGAGATCCATTTTGGATAAAGTGACCCATATAATGTGAGGTGGAGAACAACCTAAAACATGTCATATAAGAACAGTTGGAAGTGGGAATGTTCAGTCTGAGGGAGATTTTAAATACTTTGTTCCATAGTTGGAGAGAGATAGCATTACATCATTTCTTTGAAAGATCTTCAAGTCAAAGTAAAGACAGACTTGCTCTACGGGATTCAGGAGGCTGAGATTTCTAGTGATAAATAGCTGCCCAGTGAGGGAACATGAAGACTTAGTTAGAAATGTGTTTCCTATCACTGTAGCTGTCCAAGTACAGTTTTATCAGACAATCTGTTAAGGATGGTGCAGTCAAATGCCAATCACTGGGTGAGTGATTGTGCAAGGTAAACTTTTAACACCCCTTTGATGCCTGAGATCCAATAGTTAACTGAGTTTAACATGAAGAACTCACATTGGTAAGAAGCAATTGTTTAGATTATAGATTACCTAGCAAAAGAAAATAAGCAGGTTGCTTTAAGAAAGAACATGGGAGATGGAGCAGGTTAAGAAAGCTTGGAGTTAGTTAGAATTTTGACTTTGACATAACAAAGGAAAATAAATGAGACAAAATGGTAAACATGAGAAAGGAAAACTGAGTTAACTCTGTATTTCTGCAATGACCTTTGAACATGCTGTTTATTGGCTTTCTTGTCCCAACCTGGATAATCATGAGAGTGTAAAAGCCTAGAGATTTCAGTGGCCCTTCTGCTTTTGTCTTGGAGCAATGCTGGAAAATGGCTATCTAAAAATTGTCTTAAGAGGGCATTCTTCCATTTTCCCCCTTAATGCTCTTTAGGACATCACAACTGAGGTTGAGGACTACCTTGCTGATATTTTAGTTCATTTTCCCTTAGGATTTGTCTTTTATATGAAGTAAACCTAAAACCTGGGCTTTTATTCTGATCTAGAGCCCAAGACTCACTGTTGTTTAAAGGTAGATCATCTTCATTTGAATTTTGACAACTACTCCTCTCCAGCATACCATGCACTATCTTTTAAATTGCTAAGTTCAACCATATCCAAAAATTCAGGGTGCGCCACCATTTCACCAGCTGTCCCAGACCCTTCTGCTGACTTCTGGATTGTGTTTTCACGTGGCCCTCGTGGATGTAGGGTTGCTGGGCTATGCAGTCCTCATCTGTGAAGCAGGTATAACACTACATATCCCCCAGGGAGAGGGAGGGGATAACACTTTCAAATTCTTTGTAAATTGTGAAATGGGTAGCAGTTTTAAAAGAGAACTTCTAGTATTAGGAAGCCATTATCAAATGGAATGACCAAGGTCTGGCTTATTTTACCTAAAACCAAGCAGTTTCCGGGTTAATGTGGCACGGCCTATCCTGTGGATGAGCTCCTCCTAGCACCAGAGTGTGTCCATCTGTGACGATGTCAGGAACTAGAAACAGCTGGGCATTGTGCACTTCACGGGTGGCTCCTGAATAAAATCATCATGTTTTGGAGAATGTTTCATTTGCCATTCTCCGTATAAATCTCTGCTTTCAAAAGTCTAGGACTTAACTTACCTCCTGAGCCTTGGATGCTCTTCCTTTCAACAAGTTTCTTCCAAAATCTTATTCCCATGACTTTCAGAAACCTCTATAGATCCTTCCTCCCCCCACCTACTTGTACAGAAACCTGCAGGTCTTCTGACATCAAAGGCAAGTTTTTTGGTCATTTTACAGTACTCAGCATTATTTGTCTCTATGTTAAGATCACTTGCCTCTGATTTAAGATCTTGGAAGCCTTCCTTGCTAGATATTGTACATGTGAAGGGCAAGGACAGCTTTTGTTTGCCTCTGTATTTTCAGCACCTGACATGAGTTATGACTCTGAAAACATAGGGAGAAAGAGAGAGAAAGAGAAAAAGAGAGAGAGAAAAGAGAGAGAGGGAGGGAAAGGAAGAAAAGAAAGGAAAAAAAGAAAAGAAAAGAAAGAAGTTAGTTTTAAGAAAGGACATGGGTGGAAAGCCTGGAGATGGAATTTTGATCTTGACAAAGTGGAATAGATGAGACAAAATGGAGAACATAAGATAGGAAAATTGATAAAGAAAAGCAAGCAAGCAAGCAGATTCATATGAGCACCTCTTTCTTGGCCATCCTCGACAATCCTGCAATTAAGAGAATTCTTTATGCCAGGTCATGAAGCAGCCTTGCATTAAACATGTCCAGCCATACATATGACAGCTTACACCCAGAACACATTTTGGAAACAACAGTGATGGAACCCCCAATCATCTCCTTCTACCTGGAGCTTCACCCCAATCCCACCCATTGTTAAAATGCTCTGTTTCACTCTGAGTTGGGGATCCTCTATCTGGTGGGCTGCATCATGTCCTTACATCTAGTAAAGCAATTATATTGCACTATGACTTTTCTTCCCCATTCTGTGTTCCCAACTGAATCATGAGCTCTGCTCAAGGAGGGGGTCACACTGCATACATTTATTTTCAGTGACATCAGCTGGTAACCTTGGTAAGATGTTAAGTGAACAGACTGAGACAGCAAGAGGGAGTACTGATGGATGTTCCAAGAGATATATAATAGCAGAGCAGAGAGAAAGAGGCAGAAAGATCTCCCTGGGGTAGGATCTGACTATGTCTTCTCCTTACTGACTGCCACCTTCATATGAGTGTGTGGGTATGTGCAGGTACGTGTGCATGTATGTATATGTGTATGCATAGATGTGATATTTATTGAATGCCTACCAGGTACAATGTTAAGCTTTTTGTATCAAAATTTCTAATCTTCACAATCTTATAAGACATGATTTATCTTCCACATTTCATGGGGGACATAAAAGTCCATCAGAAGAGAGAATCTTTTTATTTGCCCAAGTTCACAAGCAAAGTTAAGCAAGGATTTAAACCCAAGCTTGTTGGACTCAAAATCCATGTTATTTTTATTAAGTAACCTTGACTTTGTATCCTGCATGCAACTTCGTCTCGAAATATCTTTTATTTCTCCTGGTTTCATTTGCAACAGGGTACTCTTTCACTTCCTTTCCTCCACAATCCTATTTCATCAAACTTAAGAGTTATCCTGAAAATATCACTGTCTTGGCCCAGACAGCTTCATTACATGTGCTGCTACCGAAGACATCATGTTAGAAAATTATACATTCTGGCAAGAAAATGCCCAATATATCATTTTCAGATCAAATTCACTGAAAGCTTTGCACATTAACAGATCAAAGGAAAACTCACAGAATGTCAGTGAGCTGTCAGTCCTATAATATGAAACCTTCTCTCACCTCTGCTGATGCCCAAATATATTTGTAAGCAAACAATTACTTCATCAAATACACTCTTCAGATTCTACACTGCCCAATTTGTCTAAGAAAACTGAAATCTGTGTCAGAAGAGAAACCAAAGCATGATTGTTCTGGTTTATCTCAATTAAGAGTTTGCTAGCCTGTGGTTACGGAAATATCTCCTGTTTCATAGGAACCCCATTCCCACGAGGAGAGTGCAAAAGTCAATAAGGA
Organism: Chlorocebus sabaeus; assembly: GCF_047675955.1. Lineage (NCBI taxonomy): Eukaryota > Metazoa > Chordata > Mammalia > Primates > Cercopithecidae > Chlorocebus > Chlorocebus sabaeus. The sequence continues at coordinate 137,931,485 of NC_132911.1, read as the reverse complement.
GTTTCTATGCACTTTTATTTCCACAAAAGTCTCCCTTCACGTCATCAAAATTCATGGTGCAGCCTCTTAAAATTAAACTAGTTACTAAAGTCTTACCATCAGGTAAATAGTAAAATTAATAAATATTTTAAAAACACACATACACTTGGAGTTCCTCAATGGTAGGAGCCATGACTTATCTATGTCAAATTTCTGGTTCAAATTTACGTTCAAATTTCTGGTTCAAATTTACGTTCATCTGTAGCACCTAATACAGAGTAAGTACTCATTAATTTTGCTTTCAATTGAATTTAAAATCAATTGTCAAAGTGAAGTCAAAACATAAGAAGGTAATTAAAATCATAACAATGAAAAACCCTTCATCAGTATTCCCTATATTCCATAAAATTCACATATTTTATTTATAATTTTTAAAATAATCATGTTACCATTCTTCTGATAAGGAAACTGAATTGCAGGTGAGGGAGGCCAGAAAAAAAGTAGTAACTGCAACAACAATATCAACCATGGCAAGGATAAATATTTGTATAGTACATAAGTTTACAGATTTTTACAATGTATAACTTGACATTTTAACCAAATATAGACAATGTAATAAATGCTTTACAGTATGAGAATTAAGATTAGACTGACGATTAAATTTCAAACTTTGGAATTTATTACCTGAGTTATCCTAGGCCAGTGAATATACCTAGAAATTCAGTCTTATCATCTCTGATATGTTATCTGTCACATAAAGTTGAGAAAATATAGTGTATGTAAAATACCACACACGTGAAAGCAACTCAATGAACAGAAGCCATTATGATGAAATGTGTTATATTAGTATTCTTGCTAGTATCCTTATTAATATATTAAAATATATAATGCATTGTCTAATGCATTATTTATGTTCAGCATAAGTTTGTTCATCACTGTCTTCACTTACTGGACCTTCTACCCTTGAGAGAATGAATGGTGATGGAGTGAGGCATGCTCATGCAGACCTCCTGGCAACTTTTGCTTTGCATCATTTCATTGTATGTTATTTAATTTCACTTCACATCATTTTTATTTCATTTCACTTTACTTGACAAATTTTCTGTCATTAAAAATATTTCCTGCACACACAGAAATTAGCTAATACATATAAACATTTATGTTTATATTAGCTATAAGCATACACTTCATAATTTTCTATATTTGCAGAAGAGTAAGCCTTTTCTTGAAGCTTAGTGGACCAAAAACCTTCTTGGGGTTAATGTGACAGAGGCAACTGAACTGAGTCTTACAGAAAGAACATAATTTGGACACAAAGATAGGACTTCACAAGGGGCATTTCGGGTTGCAGTGAAGCACTGGGGAAAGTCAAGGGGGTGGGCAAGCATTAAAACATCATTGCCCAAAGCATCCACCTTGTCACAAAATCCAGCAAGAAAGCCCAGAACTATTTCTGCCATTTACAAAGAGAAATGTTTTTCAGAGCATATGGTTTGGACTCTGTTCAGCTAGTACTCAATTATCCCTGCAGCAAAAGGATTAGTTCCAAATGCTGGACAAAATATGGTGAAAATATGGACACTGCATTTTCCTTTTAGTGGTGGAACAATGGGTTTTGGCAGCACATAATTCAGTTATTACTTTATTGAATGATTAATCAAGCAAAGGCATATTAAGCTCCAATTGTGTGCCAAGTAGTATACTCAGCAATGGAGATACACTGGTAAATAAGCCCAACCCAGCGCCTGACCTCCAGAAATTCAAAATGGTGAAGATAGATCATCACAATACAGTGTAGCAAATGATCAATTATCTATTAAGAACAATAATACCTCTCATAATGACAAAACTATTGAAAACTGAAGAATAAACTTAAAGTGGAGCTAGAGGGAAGGGGACAGAATAGGAAGCACCAGGAATCTTTCCCCATAACTAGACAACAAGTGCACTAGCAGAATCTGTATAATGTAACTATTTTGGAACTCTGGAGTCTATTGTAAGCTTCCAACGTCCATGAAAAGGCTTGAACAATAAATTATAGTTTACTTTGGTCAATTTCACCTCTTAGCATGGTAGCAGCCACCCATCCTCCACCCCCAGACTGCCTCGTGACAAGCAGCTGTGCCTGTGTTCTAGGAGTAGCTTGCATGCAACTTGCAATAGCCAGGATGGGGGAAAAAAAGAATCCTGTTTTCTAAATATCATGGATTAGTGCTCTGATCAATGATTACTGCTTCTGATCTCAGAGATGCAGTTGCAGAGGTGGGCAGTCATTTTTCCAAGCTCCTCTGCCTCTGGTGGAAGGAACTTCCAGGGGAGTTAAAGGGTCAGTGACAGTGTCTTTTTTGTTCCCCTTTATCTTTTGTTTTCAGCTTTGGGAGTTGAAAACACTTAAGCTAAAACCACTAAACCACAAAAACACAAAAGCCACTTATTTACATTTTGAATATAAATAATGCAAACACTTATTTACATTCAAAAATAACCACAAATACAATGGAATTTATTGTACATGCCAAGAAAAAGGCACAGACTCTGAAAATAAGAAGACTTTATACATTAGGCTGTCTCTGGCACAGACCCATCTTACAACAATCAAAACAACAACGACAACAAAAACAGACAACTCTAGAGAAAGAAAAGAATCGAATCTCCGGTTACTACATTTATCATATATACATATATGTATACACACACCATATATATGTATATACCATATATATACACACCATATATACACCATATATATACCACATATGTATAGTTTTCAACAAAAAATCACAGATCATACAGAGAAATGGGAAAGCATGGTCCATTCAGAGGGAAATTAATAAATTAACAGAAATAGTTCTTGAGAACAAGATGGTAGAATTACCAGGCAAAGACTTTAAAACAACTGTCATAAAAGTGCTTGAAAAATTAAAAGAAGACATGGACAAAATCAAGTAAACAATGTATTGGCAAAGTGGCAATATCAATAAAGATGTAGATAAGACAAAAAAATTAAAAAATTCTGAAGCTAAGATATACAATAACTAAAATAAGAGGGACTTAAAAGCATATTTGAGCAGTCAGAAGAAGGAATCAGTGAACTCAAAGACAGGACAACAGAAATTATTGAGTCTGAGAAACAGAAAGAAAAAACGTTTTAAATGAACAGAGACTAAGGGACCTGTGGGGCATCATCAAGCAAAATGACATATGCATTGTGGGATTTTAAGGAGAAGAGAGAAAGGGCCAGAGAGATTATTTGAAGAAATAATGACTGAAAACATTTCAAATTTGATAAAGGATATGAATATAAACATCCAAGAAATGAATTACAAGAAAAACTCAAAGAGGCCTACATTAACACACATTAAAATCAGAATGTTGAAAGCCAAAGACAAAGAGATTCTTCAAAGCAGCAAGAAAAAAGTGACTCATCACATACAATGGATCCCAATAAGATTATCAGCAGATTTCTTATCAGAAACTGTGGAGGCCAGAAAGAAATGGGTTGATATATTCAAAATACTGAAGGAAAAAACAAAAAAGGCTATCAACCAAGAATTCAATATCTGGCAAAACTCTCCTTCAAAAGTGAGCATGATTACTGTGTAATCTCTTTTTTCCCCCCATTATGAGGTCCAGCATATCCCCTAGTTGAATTATGCTGAGAACCATTATTAATAACCTGGAAGCCAGCAGGAAGGAGAAGACAACTCCTGATAAGGGTTTCTACTGCCTAGAGAGAAAGCTAATCTCTGTAACAGTCTCCTTTAATGGTGATGTGCTAGCTCTTAATAGGGTGGGTGGATCGTTTTTGCAACCTCTACTCGTTTGAGGTCAGGGATGTCTGTAAAGCCAGAATTCTCGGGGATACCGACCCAGATGTTCCCATCCCAATTTTAGGGTTCCAGATTTTTCTTACCAGAGCCCTGACTTCAGTTTAACAGAGCTTTCTCTTTCTAGCTCTTGAGAGCCTCTGGACCTCTGTGACTCTAACAGGTTTTGAATCTACTTCTCAGTTGTGAGTCCTCTTCAATTTTAGCATATGTAAGTGTCTCTTTGTGAGCTACCAAAGGACAGTTTGGCTCTGATACTTAACCTTTAACTCTTTGTTAGCTGTTGTTAATATCACGTTAATTCTCTACAGGACTTCAGTGTAACTTCATAATTGCTTACAAATCCACTATTTTTGAAGGCCTTGTCTCTCTCATATATTCCAAATGTTTGAATTATCACACAAGCAAAAGTACTATCCTCCATCATGACTTTTTTTTTTTTTTTTTTTTCCAGGTAACCACTGATGAAATCTTCAACAATTTGGACTCCACTTTATGTCAGGAACAATCTGTACCCTGCATTTCATGTAGGATATTATCTTTCTTGCTAGTCAAGTGGTGAATGATCCAATTCTCAAGTCTCATCCTACCCCTGTTTTCTGAGACTATTTCCAGTGATATTTCTGTCAGTTCTAATACTCCAAGAAGCATAAACCAATATGGAATTAGATATTCAAGAAATATATTGAGGGAAAAACCTATAATGAATAAAGGATAATGGAAAACAATAATAGGGAGATTATTATGAGGCAGATCTGGGTATCCGTGAATGAGATAGAGAAGAGGAAATTTTGAATCTCAGAGCACAGTGGATTTGTGACTCTAAGACTAATGGGGATTTATGAAGCAGAGGCTGCTTCATATTGAGTAGGAATCCTGGTCCTAGTCCTCCACCACGTTCAGTCATTGGCTGGGGGCATCCTGGGGGATGCATGGCCTCAGAGTTCAGGGGGCAGCAGTTAGGGCTGTCAGAAACTCCCACTTTACATCAAATTCTTTTGCAGGAGATCTGAGTAGAACATGTCCATGTTCATTACACTGATTTAAAAATGAATCTGGAAAATAAAAACAGGAGCAACTGAGAAGTGTTTGAAAAAGAAGAATAGTGAAACTGACTAGCTGTATTAGTTGAAAAACTTACTCTAGCACTGTATTTCAACAATGGGCTAGCATGTAGGTTAGTCTCTTAATATCTAGATTCACCACCTTCTCATTTGTTCTCCTTGACTATGGAGGCTGGAGAGCTAAATGTGTCAGTTCCCCAATGTCTCCTGCAAGTGGAAGGAACAGGCTACCTAATTCATTGTGGACCAATGAGGTGTAAGCAGATATCTGTTGGGGATATTGTGAGTTTTCTGGGAGCCACTGTTGTCAAGGACGGCAACCCCAGCTCGTTTGTGGCTTAGGCTGACCACCCTTGAATTTTGTGTTATGTGATATTAATAAATCCTTATTTGATCAAGATATTTCAATTGATTATTTCACCTAAATTAAATTCTACTTGGATGAAAAATGTATTTTTTGTTAAAATAATAGGTCATTTTAACAGCATTGAGAGCTAAAAGCAGACCTGTGACTCTATGGAAACTTAATATTTCAAAGTTGGCATATAAAATTAGTGAAGAACAGATGGATAATTATTGGTGTCGGGACAACTATATATTGGACAAAAAAATTCTTTATGTTATACACAATAATACAGTTCATATTGAATTGCAGTTGATATTAAAAGTAACATAGGAGAAATTTGGAGTACATCAGACTTTCTAAATAACTCATAATGTATAAAGTCATAAAGGAAAATAATGATCTATTACATTATTATTGAAGATTTCTGGATCACAAAAAGCCCCATAAATGAGTTAAAACTCAAATGACAGGCAAATGCATGTGACGTATCTTGACAGCCATAGACATAGAGATAGAGATTATTAAAATTCATAACATGTAAGGTACACTTCTGTATCAATAAGGCAAAACAATATCTCAATTAAAGCTATATGGACAAGTAATTTCTGGAAGAGAAACTATAAATGATCAGATTAATGGAAACTCAATCTCACTAGTAATTAGAGACATGCAAATTTTAAAAATGGCTATCATTTTTGACCCATCATATTGATGAAATTTTTAAAAGGATGATAAAATTAAAAGTGTGAGTGACAATGTAGAGATATAGGCACTTTGTTGGAAGTGTAAATGTGTAAGCCTCTTTGGAAGACAATCTTCCATGTTAATTACAAGTGAAAGTGCACATGACCTCTGCTTGGTAAGACTGATGCTACTGCCACTGTCCGTCATAGAGGAGCATGGGATGCAAAAGATCTGAGGTACAAGGGATCTTTGCCAAATCAAGAACAGGTGAACTGTGGCTTCAAAGTTATTTACCATAAGGAAGAAATTATAGGAAAGAGGAATAAGATGAACCTTTTTCAGGTATGTAATTCTGAAACCATGTGATTAGCTTTGGGAGATACTGAGGCTTTGGGTGGCCAGAACAGAGAGTGAGTGTGGACAAAAAATGAGAGATAAAACTAGAGAGTTAGGAAGAAACTAAGTCACAAACCGCCTGAATGTCTTGGAGATAAAGGGCTTGGATTCACAATGCCATGAGGAACCAGTGAAGAAAGTGACCTTACTTCATCATTAAGAGGCTCCCTTTAGTTGCAGTTTGATTGGTACAGTGGAGAGAGGAAAGTCTAGGAAGAAAGCAATGAGAACCAGAACACAGAGAATAGTCCGAAGATGGGAAGGTGGGTCCAGAAATGAGAAACTCTGTGGAAATCAGATTAACTGACTCACCCAGTGCCATGAAAAAACATTCACAGCAGAGTTGTGAGGAGCACTTACATCTAAAACAAAATAAAAAAGAATGGTAGGTAAGAAAAAGCAAGTGCATGTTTGGAAAACTGTCTAGGAAATGCCAAATGTTTTATTTTATATGACTTCAAAATGAGAAGCTCTCTTTCCCCATGCATGGTGTAATTGGACCCGATCAAAATTATTCAATGGTTTGAATTTGCTGCAACTATGAAATGGGGAGAAAGAAATGGGCTTAAAGTCATTTAAACTTGCAATCCAAGTATAGTTCTGCTGCTTTCTAGATATAAGATGTTGGGCAAGTCTCTTGACTCTTTTAAATTTCAGTTTCCTCAAATATAAAATGAAAGAGACAGTATTTTGTTTCATCATGGGTGTTCTGAGGTTTGAACACAATAATATATATGAAGGAGGCTTGTAAAATATAAATGCAATTTTAAATGTGGCTAGAAGTAGTTAAGAGATAGTGTATCTGGATTCTTAAGGTTTGCAGGTGCATTCTTGTAAGCTGTTATGAATGAAAATGTCTAAAATCTACACAAATAAGTGTTGCTTGTCCAAGACCCATCTTAGATTTTACTAATTATGTGGTATTTCTGTCTCCAACTATGACTGCAATTTTTTTGTGGGTCAAGCCTCTCCTTTGTTCCTTCTTTTGCTTCACTGCACAGAGCCTAGCTTAGCATGGGGGTGGTACAAATTCATATTGATCAAATGCAATTAGATATTGTACTAGATAATTTGGAATATGTTAATATGTAGACTAGGGATTGTTAGTTTAGTTTTAACCTGAGAAAACTGATGCTCAGAAAGATGCAGTGATTTGCTCAAGACACACAGTTATTAAATGGTGAAATGGGATATAACCCCTGGTATTTCTGACTGCAAAACTCATCTTCTGTGAAGAACTAAATTAAGTTGTATTCAATTCCTGAGCTGCGGTTGCTTCATAAATGAGCTTAGGTTTACAATCTGAATTTGGTCTTACAACTCTGTGCAGTGCTCTGGTCTGCTATTTTATCCACTGGGCACACTCTGTGAAAGTGTAAGAGGTCTTCCAGGTGACCTATCCAATTAGAAGAAGAACCAATGTCCTATATATTAACCTCAGAGGAAGAAAAGACCTCTACTGTTTTCACAGTAGGATGTTGTACTTAATAACCCTGAATCTGAAAAATCAAGAAATAAAAAAAGTCCTAATTACAACTTTTCAGGCATTGTCAGGGGGGTTCAAGAATTTGCTATTTTATCTTCAGTAAAATGAAAGAACATTAGACCTGGTAGGTAATTAGAGATTGTCTAGTACATCTGACTCTAATATCAGATGAGAAAACTGAGTCCCAGTGAAGTCAGATAACATCCCCCAGATTATACGGGAAGTTAGTGGCAGAGTTGGAAATAGATTCCATTTAACTGTCTTTCAGGAAAATACAATTCTTTCCACAATGGTTTTCGGGAGTCTGAGATAAAACATTAAGGCCACACAACTCTTAAAGAAGCAGATTGAAACACTAATGTTTCTATCATATTTTCAACTTATTCTATCCCCTTTCCCTTATACTATTGTACTGCATATAAAATGGTGTTTCAGTAAATTGTTAATTATTTGATAAAAATACCAGATTGGAATTTGCTTTAGTCATTTACGGGAGGAAAAAAAAACAAACAGAGGAGTTTTGCATGAAGTATGTCTAAGTAATTCCTCCCAGACATGATCCTCCAACAGGTAATGTAATAAATGGTGAGGGAAAAGCAAAACATGGCCTAAAGTTACTAGAAATAAACAAAACCAGGCAGACTCTGGATGGAAGACTGGATGACATGGAATAAGTGACTTTTTAAATTTTAATTAATTTTTCCTTAAAAGCAGGTTAAAGTCAGTGCCATGTTGGATGGCTACAACAAATCAACAAAACACAACAACAACAACAAAAAACAAAAATTACCAACCAAAAAAAAAAAAAAAACCACCACCACCAACAAAAGAAATTTACCATTTTTCTGGCACACAGAAGCAAAGGACAGAGAGTGGGGCAACCACAGTGATTGGAAAATAAGGGACCTTGACTGGAAGGAGGGGACAAAAATTTAAAGTATAAGCTCTGTCCAAATCTCAAGTGATTCATGAACTACACAAGTGTGAGACAGATTCTAGCTAAGGAGGAAATTTAAGCTTTTACTTAAAAGCTAGAGTTTGCAATTTGAGTCGAATCAAATTAAATGCCTGATAAAAACAAAACAAACCGACAGATAAAATTATATTTCAGAAGAATGTAACATCTAGAACCTCCAAATCTAACATTAACATGTCCAAGACATGACAATGAAAATTACTTAACAGATGAAGATCCAGGAATGTCATTAATTCTCAAAAGACAATCAACATCAATCAATCTTGAAATGATTAATGGGAGTTATCAAATATTTTAAAGCAGTTATTGTAATTATATTCAAAAAACAAGGAAAATAAACTTGTAGTCAATAAAAAGATGGAAAGTCTCATCAGAGAAATGGAAACTTAAAAAAGAGAATGAAATAGAAGTTTTAGAACTGAACAACATTATTTGAAAAAATAAGTCTAATCCAGTTCTAAGATTTTCATATATTATAGGTCTGTCTTACAGGAAAAAGAAAAAAAAAAAAGAACAAACATGGCTGAGACTCATTGGAAGTTAGAAGGAGGGCAGAGCATAAAGTGTACACCTACCTGGATGAGGAGCTGCAAGACTTGCAGAGGGTGCTGAGAAGCAATGGGTTTTCCTTTGCCTAGAGTACTATTTCCCAAATTAAATTCCCTAAGATGTCAACAGAAGTTACAAAAAAATAGTATGTGAAATTAATAAAAGAGAGGTTTTTAAAATCTGAAACTGAAGTACTTCTTGAAGCTCTCTAAAAAAAACATGCAAATGTGTGATTTGCGTCTCTAAGAAGAGGGATGCAAAGCAGGTTCCAAACATATTCAACTACAGAAACCTTTCTATTCCAGTGCATGTAGAGGAACTCGTGTTCTGCAGAACACACTTTTGGAAACAGTAGGATAGAATCCAATCTTCTTGTCATAGAATTCAAAGCTCTTTGCCATTAAGTCCCAGCTGTTCAAACTCATTACCTTTCAGGATTCCTCATAAGATGTATTAACACATAAGACTTTGTTTTAGCAATCGTGATGTATTGTTTTGTATACCAAAGCACCTTTACCTCATCATTTATGCAACCTCCCTATACACATAGAATGCTTTTCTGCAATGTTGTATCTTCTAGTCCTATCTCAATGATTATAGTACCCCCTGAGAAGTATGAGAAGAAAACAATCTGAGTTTTCATTGTGAGATGGCACAGCATGTGGGGAATTAGTCATCACTGGAGTGATTAAGCTCTGGACGAAGTGAAAAACGTTGGCAGAGTTCTAGCCCAAGAATGGACATTGGCTATTTAGGGGTCCAGCAAACTCCAGCTTTCCATCACTAATGGGCAAAGAGTATGTAATCAGAGGCACAGGTTGAAGGGAAGCCAAGAGGTACAGTTCTCACTGAGATTATTATTGTAACATTTTTAAAGAAGAAAGCTAGATTTAAGAGAGCTGGATGGTAGCCCTAGCTTTGCTTCTAAAAGGCTGTGTGGAAGTCAGCAAGTCATTTGCCTTCTTGGGAACACTGTTCATTATATACCTGAGTGAATAGGTCTCACTGGTGGTATCCTAGTGCTGTAAATGAAGACCACCAGGTGAGGTGGTTGGATGGTTGGAGTAAAGAGAGAAGGAGTCGCCCCTGGCTTCCACCAGAGCAGCTCTGCTTATTTTCTCCATTTTATATTGGGCTTCCACATACGAGTCTTCTAATGCTACTCAGAGACAGCTTGCAAACCTTTGAAGTAGATGATTTCCAAGATGATTTCTATCTCTAGCATTTTGAGAGATTATTCAATCTGTATATTTGAAAGGAATTTTCAGAAAAGCCTGTGGTCATTCCTGCTCCATAATTTGTAATTGAGGTTTGCAATAGTGTGAAACAGTGCCTCTCAAATTTTAATATATACTCAAATCGCCTAGGCTTTTTGCTAAATTCTGCTTCAGGAAATCTGGGATGGGTCCTGGGAGTCCGTACTTCTTGCAAGGGTCAGGTAAAGCTGATGCTGTTGGTTGAGAAGTCACACTTTTGAACAACGGAACACAGTTTTCTAGTGAAACACTGTGGAGAAAAGTGTCAATGGGTAAACAAGTGTGAAGGCTGCCAACTAAACCTAGCTCCTCTTATAGTCTTATGAAGCATGCTGTAAGAGACTATCAAAGTCTCACAGAAATTTGACTGGGTTTTAACTGGTGTGTCCTGAATGAATTTTACTACAGAATCCTTTCATGAAGAAATGCCTGTTTACATAACAACAACAACAAACAGGTGTTATGTAAAACACAATTTTGGAATAATTTTATTATACGGGGATCTTAAAAGAAATTGTCTGCTTATTCAATCCCTGTTTCTGTTACCAAATAAACCACATTCTCAGATTTTACCTGAGAATAATCAAATATACAGCTTCCTTGAATTTTTCTTGAAATTTCAAATGCGAAGTCTTTTGAAACCAGTTAATATATGTGTCAGGAATGGCCTTAACCAGATAAGGCTTCAATGGTATGAATAGTACTGTTCTATTTGGAAGATGTTGGGAAATGCCTCCACCTAGAAATATTTATTCTGCTAATGATTATGTACCGCATTGCTGATGAATTTTCTTTTAGGTAGCGCTTCACTGTCTCCTGTTCTCGGATGAACAGGCTCCCGGGAATGCTGAACATTGGGTCTCTAACACACACTGTGGCGAAGAGTTGCTGTGATCTCTTGCTTCCCATGATGGCCATGGAAAACAATGAAACAGTCCCCTCCCATGTCCATGGCCAACCCCTTTCAAAGTGTGCCCACATACCCCTTGACCAACTTCCCAACAATCCAAGGGTAAAGCTAAGGCATGGATTATCATGCTCATTGAACAGATGAGAAAATTGCAGCTGAGAGAAGTTATTTGTTGGAAGACCTCTCTCTATTGGCAGAGCAAAGATAAAAGGTCAATAAAGAGGTCTAAGAATTAGCAAACTTTTCTGAGGCGTTTCATATATTTGATATTTTGGTCCCATTTTGCACATAGGAAAACTGAGGTGTAAGATCATGTATCGCTTGTCTCAGTCTCCCGGTTAGTGAATGGTGGTGCCAGTATGCAAGTCCATCTGTTAGATTTCAGTGCATCAGTGTGGGTACCTTCAATATTTCTTCATCTGTTTCAGATATTAGCAGCTACTAGGCCTTGTAAATGATGGGAAAAGGTTTCACGAGGATAATGAGGTATAAGATCAGACATCTGCCACAGAGGAGTTTTCTCTACTGCACAAGTTTGCCCAAGGCCAATCATCATTTCATCACATGGTTTCCTTTTTCCCCCTTTTAAACATATTGTATAGTATTTTGTATGAGATGCTGTTATTGCTAGCTCATGATTCCTTAATGTCTTAATGAAACACTCTATTTCCTAGGTACATTTTTACATCATTCATCTCAGAGAAACTCTAAAGATTTTTTTAAAATCATATGACATGAAATCTCTATTTTGAGATTGACCCAGCCTGTACAGTTTTGATTGTCTGGAGTCTTAAAAAATGTTCTTCCTAAGCAAAACACTAGTCAGCAGAGAAAAAAAACCAAAAAAACAAAAATCATCTTATAAAGTTTTATAAAGACATCCAGACAGACTAGCCTCTTTGATAAATCAGGTCTGTAGAGGAATACGAAATCAGGTCTACAGAAGAATATGAAAGGGTCAGACCCAGAACATGCACAGACAAAATTGACCAGAAATTCTTCTGTTGCCAACACAATACAAGGCTCAGAGCAGATATTCCATTTCTCAACTCAAAATATTCTTCTAGGAAGGAAAGCTTTTGACCGTCTGCCTAGGAAGCCATTTGCACCATGCCTCATAATGTGATCTTGGTATTTTTCACAGGATTTCACACTCCACATGTTGACTGTGACTTATAGATTCCATTTCAAATGTTATTTATTTCTTCTTTTTTGATAATCAGCCAAAGTGAAAATCTGTATGTTGCCAACGAATCAATCTCAACGTCATTCTTACTGGTGCCACCTTGGGCTAGATGCAGTGGGGGTAAATGTGCCAGGGACTAGCCTAGGACATTTCCAGGATGTCTGGTTTAATACACACCCTGAGAGTGGCAGGAGGCAGACAAATGCCTACGCAGACAGGGCTGGGTCCCTGGTGAAACTCCACCTTCAAGGCAAAGAGAATTTAAAGTCTAGCTGTAAGTCCCAGAGAAACTGTCTTCCCTTTCGGTGTGCTTTCCTCTGAATGATCCCTACCCTTCACCTGTTTTACATGTACCTACCCTTCCCTAATTGGCATTTTATACTGTCATGCCCACCTTGGAATGCTGCCTTTAACTTTTTTGCATACTCACAAACCAATCAGCATGCACTCTCCTACTCTGGGCCCATAAAAGGCTGGGAGTCAGCCACACTGGGAGAGAAACCACTGGACTTCGGGTGGGGTACCACCTCCATGTCCCCTCTCTGCTGAGAGCCATTCTGTCCTTCAATAAAATCTTCTCTACCCTCCTTATCCTTCGATTGTCAGTGTATCCTCATTTTTCTTGGATGCAGGACAAGGACTTGGGAACTGCTGAGTGAGTATGAGCTGTAATGCAGGCGGGCTGGGACATGACCAGCTCAGCTGTGGGCTGAGCCCATGCACAAGCCAGGCACGGCCTGGGTGGGCCGAGTGGGCAGGCCACCTCCTGTGACAGGTAGTGTGCCCAAGCAAGGGCCAGGCGAGGGCGTTGCCAGCAGGAGGTCCCCAGCTGGCAAAGTGACTGAGAAAACTCCTGCATCAACCCTAATCCTATGAGATAGATAAGACCCCCCAAACCTATATGCCCATGAGATCAACTGAAGAGCTTTATGAAAATGAATCCCAATCCAGGCCTATCAGGTCAGAATCTCTGGGATAGAAACATGAAATTTCTATTTCAGTAGTTATCCAGGGAATTATGAGGCACTTCGAGATTTACCAGCATCTGAGAGAAAACAGACGTTGTTGTCTTAACTTTATTCATGAGGAAGCTGAAGCTCAGAGAGAGAACGTGCATCCCAGATGACTGTGGGCTGATTGTCCCTGATTTTCACCCATAGGTCCTCTTCAGAGTCTGTTGAGGACCCCCCTACAACTGGAAGTATGGTCTGCAGACTATCAGCATTAGCATCACCTGGGAGTTTGCTCCCAGGCCCCCTCACCACAATGGCAGATTCAAAATCTACATGTTAGCCAGTTCCCAAGGGGACAGGACTGCTCTGTACTTCTGGGGCTGGGAACTGAAAACACGGCATTTAACAGACTCCACTGCCAGCAAACCTCCTTTAAAGGTTTTGCCAGTGGGAGGTACTAAAGGAGATAGAAAGGTAAGAGGAAGAAAGGAGCTATTTTTGTCCGCTTTTGCATTTCCTACAGAGGCGGGAGCAGGGGCAGGGAATTTGAGGCACGCTACTGTGGGCTCCAGCGTGTGATCATGATCTTTGAGTTTCTGGGTGAGTAGGGGCTTTGGGGTTCCTGCCTGTGGTGGTGATGCAATGTAGTAACAACAGCAGCAGGGACCTGGCACTGGTGGTGATCATGAGCTCCAGCCAAGGGGCAGCAGAAGGTTCTTCACTTAAGAGTAAGTCTCTTCTCTTCTGCACCTTCAGTTCTTCCAACACCATTGTAAACAATTGCTGGCATTAAGCCCCAGTCTTCTTGAAATAACAAGAGTGTTTCTCTTTAACTGGACATTAACCAATATAATAATATAACTATCATATAACTATAGTCCTTATCAAAGACGTGGGGCGGAGATGCAGTTCCAGAGTCTGTGACTTCAAAGCTCACGTTCTTGATTGATACCAAATATGCCAAAATCGCTGTACAATAAAGCATTAACTTATGTGGGGCAAATGGGATGTCTCTTTCCTATTCATTCTTTTATTCACTTAAAATATATATGCTGAGGGCCGGACACAGTGGCTCACGCCTGTAATCTCAGCACTTTGGGAGGCCGAAGTGGGCAGATCACTTGAGGTCACGAGTTTGAGACCAGCCTGGCCAACACAGTGAAAACCCATCTCCACAAAAACTACAAAACTTAGCCAGGCGAGGTGATGGGCGCCTGTTGTCCTAGCTACTCTAGAAGTTGAGGCAGGAGAGTTGCTTGAACTCACGAGGTGGAGGTTACAGTGAGCCGAGATCATGCCACTGCACTCCAGCCTGGGTGACAGTGAGACTCTGTCTCCAAAAATAATAACACACACACACACACACACACACACACACACACACACACACAGCACTTATTCTGTGCCAATTGCTGTGATAAGTTTTGGGGATCCAAAGTTGAATACAACCTATCTCCTGCTATCATGGAAAGAAGATTCATAGGTGATTTATTATAAGATGGTGTGGTAAGTTTAACTTTGGAAAGTTAAATGAGTGACTATATGCTAAGTGCTTAGACAATGATTGGTACATGGGAATTGCTAAAAATAAACATGGTAGTTATTATTATTACTTTTAAAGCTCAGTTATAGATGACTATTCCAAAAATTTTTTCCAGTAATTTAGTTCATTCACGGTGGCAATCAAATCTGTACTTCTCATCCCATCAACCTAAAATAAAGTCAGGGTGGGGAACATGCTGGTCTGTCTTCCTCTTTTTATAAGGACACAGATCTCATCATGAGGTCCTCACCCCTATGAACTCATCTAAATGTAATTACCTCTCAAAGGCCCTGTCTCCAAATACCATCACACAGGGGGCTAGGGCATCAATAGGAATTTGGGGGGGAACACAAATATTTAGTCCATAACAGATAATACCAAGTTTTGATGAGGACACACTTCACTGTAACATTAGTGTGTTTCTGGTGGGCATGTAAAATGGTACAACCACTTTGGAAGGCAGTTTGGCAATTAAAAACAATTAAATCTGAACCTGTGAGATATATATATCACAAAAATTCTACTGTTAGGAATCTATTCAAGAGAAATAAAGATGCCTGTCTACAAAAGACACACATCTGAATGTTTACAGAAGCAGTATTCATAATAACCAAAACTGCAAACAAACCAAAGTTTTATTACCTATCAGATAAATGAAATGTGATATGCCGCACACAGTGGAGTACTATTCACCAATAAAACGTTACAAATTACTAATACATGCCTCAACATAGATGAACATTAAATATGCTATTCTAAGTTAAAGAAGCCAGACACAGAACACCCCACATCACATTTCCATTTAACGAAGTGGCTGTAAATGGTAAAATTATACAGAGAGCAGATCAGTGGTTGCCTAGGGCTGGGAATAGGAGGTATTTAACTATAAAGGAGCATAAGGGAAATTTTGGAAATGTAGAAAGTGTTTTAAAGCTGGATTGTGTTGATTGTTGAACAATTGTAAAATTTACTGAAAATTATAGAACTATATACCTACAATGGATGAATTGTACCTACATTTTATTTCAAGAAAGCTATTAAAGAACACACCAATTACTTTTTATCTTAAGGGAAGTGATTGGCAAATTTATTTTATATTTTTTCGAAGCAAAATTCTTGTAACTAAAAACATGCATTCAGGCTTCCTAATTTGAGATACAGCCATAGTCGCATTTTGTCTCTGACTTAAGTCATTTCACTTCGTCTCTATGATTTTCAGTTTTTTCATATGTGGTTAGAGAAGGCTGAACGACATCATTTCTAAGTCTCTTCTGGGATGGGTACAGTGGCTCACGCCTATGATCCCAGCTACTTGGGAGGCTGAGGCACAAGAATCACTTGAACCTGGGAAGCGGAGGTTTCAGTGAGCCAAGATCGTGCCACGGCGCACCAGCCTGGGCAACGGAGTGAGACTCTCTCAAAATAACCAAATAAATAAATGGTCTTTTCCGTCTCTGATTTTGTGGAATTCTTCAAACTGGTTTAGTTTATTTCTTGACCTGTCAGACTCAGGCTGCCAGAACATCTCCTGTAGCTTGTCTTTGTTGTCAGGTCAGAGTTTGGAAGAGATCATCTTATACTTTCCTGCTTGATCAAGAACATCAGAGAATGTCTTCATTTGATTGTCACGGTCCTGAGGAGTTGGGCGCAGCTGGCTAAAAATTGAGCAATATTCGGCCAATTTATTTTAAGTGGCTCTGCTCATTTTTTAACTGAATTTTACATGAGAGATAATTTTACTGGGTAAATTTAGCTTATCACACATAAATGGCAGCATTAAACTAAAACAGAATGGATTTTTGCCTACCAAGACGTGTTGGTCTAATTTATGGACTGCAATGTAATATCAGAAGTCCAGCAATTATTTTGTTGTCATGGATTAAAAAGTATAGATCTGTTTTTCTTTTGCTGATCCTGATGCGTTTTGACATAGGCATGGTGCCCTTTTTAAGTATTGAAGGGGTAACATGTGAAGCCACATTCGACTTTTACTTTGGGGTAATGGATTGCCATGTGTGCTGAATGTACGTGTGCCCTCAAAATTCATGTTGAGATCTTAACCCCCGAGGTGATGATATTAGGAGATGATGCCTTTGGGGGTGATTAGGTTGTAAGGGTTCACTCCTATAAGTGACCCTTGAGAGCCTTTTTACCCTTTCTGCCACATGAGGACACAAGAAGGAGATGGCCATCCATGAACCCAGAAGACGACCATGGCTGGACACTGGACCTACTGGCACCTTGATCTTAGCTTTCCAAGCTCCAAAACTATGAAAAATAGATGTTTGTTGTTGAAGGCACGCAGTCTACGGTAGTTGGGTACAGCAGCCTGAGCAGATTAAGGCATAGATTAATGTTCAAGCTTCAGTATGGGCGCAGATATGCTGGGGACCTTGTTATAACAGAAACGCTCTTTTTTGGTTTGGGTGTTTACTGTTGTTTTGGGTGTTCCCTGAGGGTCTGTATTTCTAACAAGCAGAATTTGCCATTGCTGGTTGTTGGGCCACACACTGAATAGAAAGATGTTAGGATGAAAACAGGCACTGTAAAAGGGGCCAGGTGTAGTGACTCATGCCTTTAATCCCAGCACTTTGGGAGGCCAAGGCAGGTGGATCACCAGAGGTCAGGAGTTTGAAACCAGCCTGGCCAACATGGTGAAACCTCATCTCTACTAAAAATACAAAAATTAGCCAGGCGTGGTGGCACGCCCCTCTAATCCCAGCTACTCGGGAGGCTGAGGTGGGAGAATTGCTTGAACCCAGGAGGTGGAGGCTGCAGTGAGCCGAGATCATGCCACTGCACTCCAGCCTGGGTGACAGAGTGAGACCCCATCTAATGAAATGAAACGAAATAATGAAATGAAATGAGATGAAATGAAATGAAATAAAATAAAATAAACTGTGAAAGGGAAGAAGTTACAGGGAACAGCCTCAAGATAATGACAGTGAAAACCATCTACAAAAGGAATAATAGACCTCCAGGGGCTGTAATCCCTAATGGTGGTCACAAGAGGCCGTAGAAACTGCAGCAGAAGGAACTAGTGGTTGAGGGTCTTGCTAGACCAGAAGACCTCAAACGTCTTCTCTCACTTTTCACATTTTTTGGAGCATCTCTTCTGACTTTGATGTGTATATATAACTACATATTCCTAGGAACTTTAATTTGCCCACAGATTACAAGCATTTTTGGATTTTTGGGGTCATGCTTTATTTGTGCTGGGGCCGCTGCATTATAAGCACAAGGATATCAATTGCATGTCCTGCTCCTTCTCTTTCTTTTCCTGGAGGAGTAAACACTGGTCCTTCCTGTCCTCTGGCTCCTGGTAAGCAAGCACACAATGGAAGAGCCTAGTTCTCTCTGTGACTCGTAGACCTGGGTTAGGAAGGGCGGCCCCCATCATCTTTCTCAGCAGATTCTTGTTAATGAGAGTGATAACTTAGGTCTATTTGTCCAGTGTTTATCCACAAGCTCAATCTCGTGTTTTTCCTGAATATGAAATTTTTGATGGTTAAATAGATGAATAAAGATGGCATTTTGTTCTTACTTGACTACTGATCTTTACACGTGTACTTCATTGATCAGACACTTTAAGGGAATAAAAAAGGGGGACCGTTGGACATCTACCTGCAAAAAGTGGTCTTTTTCTCTCTGAAGGATTCCCTTGAAAGGGGATCAGTCAGCTTCTCCCAGAGCCACGGTGGGGATTCTGCAGTTGCTGAGTATGTTTATTTTAATGATGCCTTTTGTAACAGGGGAAGTAACCACAGGATGGGCTCAGGGATCCAATGGTCTCATGATGAGATGGACCTGAGCTAAAACTCCATCGATCACCTCACTCCAGGCACCCAAGCTCAAACTCCATCGATCACCCCACTCACAGTGGATTTTAAGCCCTCTGCCTTGACTGGTGGGGCCAGAGTGACATTTTTGGTCTCCTGGAAACAGTATCAGTTCAGAGCCTATGTCCGGGAATCCCAGAAAGGTATGAGTATCTCCTTTTTCCCAAGGCACAGTCATCCTGGCAACAGACCATAGGAAGGGCTCATTCTCACTAGGCTGAGAAAATTTATCCTATTTAGTAGATTGAAATAATTTTCCCTGGACTATCTAGTTAGGCTGGTCCTCCCAGCCCCCTGAGTCATAACAAAACTAGTAAGAGTGGCCCTCTTCCCAGCCTGGAATAGCTCCCTGGGAATTTTCAGTTCCAGAAAATTCTGAAAAGGCCTAAGAGAGGCCTTTCTGAGCCCTAAAGTGGGACCTGCTTCCATACCAACAGCTGCTAATTCTATGTTTAGTCACCCCCACAGGAATTTAGGATACAGTACGAGTCATGATCATTATTTATTTGACAAATATATGTTGGATCCTAAGAATAGCAGATACTAAGGTGGATGCCAGGAATGCAACAATGAACAAGACAGACATGGTCCCTGACTTTAAGGAATGTGTAGTTTTGTGAACTAGATCACTTCAACCACATGTGAGAGGTGCTTGGGAGAGGCTGCTGGCTGAGACTTGAAGGCATCAGAGAAAAAATTCTGGGAAAGGTGCATCTACCCTGACACCTGGAGGAACATCTGAACTAAGAGATGAGGAGCAACAGGAACCAGACTAAGAGATTGTCATGAGCCAAGGTTCTGAAGAGGAAGGCGTTCAGAGGAGGAATGACATCACTGGAATGTAGGTTTTAATGGGTGAAATGTGACAGACTCTCTTCTTCACCAAACTTTAGTCGGGCTGCTCTTAGTCCCCCGCTCAGCTAGGTGTCAACCTTGGCCCCCATCCTTGCTGGAACTCTATAGCCCAGCTGCAGCAAGAATCCTGCTAAGTCAGTTTAGCGGGAAACCTCCACCCTTGAAATTTGATCACATTCCTCACTCCCCACTCAATATGTCATCGCCCTAGGCTATCTTCAGCAAGAATCCTGTTTTTTGTTTAGCAGGAAACTTCCTACCCTTGATATCTCCTCTTAGTAATTTTCCATCCACTAACCATCCTGCTCCTTGGCTACAAACCCTAATGCTTCCTGGTTGTATTCTGAATTGTGCTCAGTTCTCGACTGAAGTCTCTTTTCCCCTATTAAGATGGTTTCTTAATAAAATTTATCTTTACCCCCTTAATGAGCGTCGGGCTCTGATTGTCTTCAACAAAGGTAAGAGATTGAGGCTGGAGAGGGAAATATTAGCCTGGCTAGGAAGTGATTTTAATTTTTAGAGGGCCATTATATGGCTTAAGAATTCTAGTATTATGGTATATTTACAGGTTATAAAAATCAGTCTCATTAAATAATAGAATGAGGGGTAGGTGAATGCAGGAGAATAGTCAGATATCCAAATTAAATCCATACCAATAAAATTATTTTATTGTTACATAGAAAGAGGATGGTCAGGCCCCTTTAAGAGTCATTGCTTTTTTATACAACTCTAAGCCCAAACAAAAATGAAATGAGCCTAAACAGCAAGGTTCAAGATTCCTCTTTAGAGGAAGTGATGACTAAGTAACAATCTGAAATCAGGAAGATAAAGTTGTAGTGAGGTAGATGACAGGTTGGGTAAGCGCTGAGCACAGGAAACTGCATGAAGTGAGATAAAGTGTGGTGTGTTCTAGGTACACCACAGAGAAAAACACCCCCCCAAATTCAGTGAGATAAAAATATTCATAATTCCTTCTCACCATTTATGATTTTACACATATGGAACCAACACGATTTCTTCATTGCCCTCCTAAATGCCAGTTCACACTACATAACATTATGACATACCTGTAGGTACTTTAGTCATGCCCTGTGATCCATGATGTGAGGTCCCCAATCTTCCCATCACCTCTTCTGGAACACTCCCCCTCTTTCTTCTGCAATGCTGTTGAAGAGAAACACTATCATCAACTGCAATACAAAGCAGTCCCTTCCACACACATCTGAATGCCATAGTGGACACCTCGTCCCATGCTTGGAATATGTAGTTTAGGACAGAACTAAAATCTTAAACTAGATTCTTGAACATCTATGACGCTCCCACTGGGCTGAAAGCAAGAAATAACAATGTACACCTTCAAAAACTTTTTCTTTCTTTCTTTTTTTTTTTTTTTTTTTTTTTTACTAGAATGAGAGCTTAGCTACAAAGAGCTTAGTTTCTGATCCCTCTAGTATTCAACCCTATGTATTATTTGGACTTAGGACTTGATAGTAGAGAATAAAAATTGATTCCCCTCCCTGACTTTCAGAGAAACATATTTCCCCAAACAGCCAGCATGCTCTGCAAGCTAGCAGGCTTTTTGAAGTCTGTAATTTTTTTTCCCTATTTTTAGTCACATCTCAATCTCCCCATTTTAGAGGAAAACCAGATATATCAAGGTAAGAATAAAGCAATTTGGAACCATCAGTGCTGGGTATACATTTAAAGATCCCTGTTCCAAATAATTTAACAACTTCCTGGATGCAAAAATAAATTAGATTTGCAAAGTCTAATGGTGGCATTGCTCAGAGGATTAATAAGAAGCTAGAAGTTCTCCTATTGAGGAAATAGAATTAGCTTTTTATATTTCCTTTTATATTGCAGTTCTTACTTTAACTTATATTGCGTTGTATAAATGCATCATTTTTATTGTTTTAAATGTCCTCTTATTTGTATAATTTCTCAGTTTTCAAAGCATTTTCAGCCTCATACTGCATTTTTATCTTTATGATAATTACATGAGTTTGATTAGGCAGGTTTTTAAAATTCAAATTTAAAAATAAAAAAATCAAGGACAACTTTAAAATATTTATGAATATCAGTTCAATACTCTGATTTTATAAACCACATTCCAGAGCTTTTCTTTGGTGGACAAGTAGGAAATGAATTTGAAATGATATTAAGCTCAAGAAAGATGCTTGAAGAAATGAAAACATTTAAAAAGTCACATCACTATTACTTACGAAATAAATCTACTTTTAGTCTAATAGAATGCCTCTCTCAACCAAGTTTTCTTAGAATGTTTGAAAATATTAATTATTATATTAAAATGTCCTCTAGGGAATCCTGGGGAACTTCAGGGATTCAGGAATCCTACTCTACACTGTATTATCTCTATGAAGTTTGTAAGAAGATGTGCACACAGAAAACAGAAACATATAGGGGGATGAATGTTCTACTTTATTAAAATCCTGGCAGGTTGGTCCAAAGTCTAAGACCTGGGTTCAAGGCCTCCTGGGGTCTTCACCTCGCTTACTGGGGCTTGAGTCTCATGGTTTTACCATTTTCCAGTCAATATCATGGAGGGATAGAAAATAGAACAGTGACAGAATAGGTACAGAGGAAAGACAGAGACTGTGGCACAAGTACATCTCTCCTCCTTTAGATGCAGAGAAGGAAGAAGCAGAATAAAGATAGAGGTTGACCACTCGCAGGTCCTCTACTTGCCACTTCTAAGCTATAGACAAGAGAGAAGAGAGAAATTGCTGGCCTTCAGAATCAGGAAGGAAACCACAGGGGATCTCACTGCTCTCTTCTCATGGACGGCAGGGGAAGTCGAGTAACCCACACCAAGGGAGGAGATCTTTAGACCCTGCTCACTACTGAAGACTTGGTTCAATCAACATCTTGGAAACTGACCAATCTGTTTCTCCTTGGAGGGAGAAACAAGAAAGTGTGAGCTGAGCTCCCTCGCAGAGTTAGAGTCCTAGAGTTCTGATGAGGAATGTTGGATAGAAAGAAATCAAGTTGCAGGAATTTTTTCTTTCCTGTTTCATATGCTTGGCACCAAAAAGTCAGTTAATAATATCAGCAATTCTATTTCAAACACAGCCATATTGCAATCTCCAAAAACTAGTAACAGCTGGAAAGAAATATTTGTTTGGCTGCCTCTCTGTTATTAAAGATCTTGTGGTCAGTATTTTGACACTGGGAAGCAATAATGATCTAGTTCTAAAATATATGTGGCAAAGCTTACTTTAGAATGCATGGTGAATTGAACATGAAAAGAAATGGCCCTCTTATTGTGAGTACAGAATTACTGGCATTACAAAGAATGGAGAGGTCTCTATTCCATCTCCTTCTGTGAGAGAAAAGAGAGTTTAAGAAAACTAAAGCTGACACTTTTTCTTAAATTAATTTTCCTTTAAAGCCAAGACGACCACTTCTAATTGCATTGTGTTTCCTTTTGCTACAAAGGTAGTATTCTTTTAATCTGATGTTTTTCACTTATAACTTCAATACAAATAGTATAACCCTGCATTCCAAGATGTGAACTAGCAAGCACTTGATACAGGAAATTTATTTTTCTTAAAAAAAAAACCCAGAATGCATTTTTTTAATGACTTTGGGCTTTAAACTATAATTCACTGCTATTTTTATACTAAGTTGTGAGTCTTAGACAGATTATAATGGGCCTCTTCCCTGAAAATACACCAAGTTCTCACAAAGTTGTGCCTCTCACTTTATTTTGTTCCTCTTTTTTAGCATCCCATGTGAGGCCATGTGGTACCCCGGATAGGAACAGGAGCTTTTGTTTCACCCAGGTCTAGAGTTAGAATCCTGGTTAAAAGCATTATTTTTGTGACTGCAGACAAATCACTAACATGTCCAACACCTTCTTTTTTTCATTTGTATGAAGAGATCAGGAATAAGCACATGAGATATTGTGGAGATCAAATAATTTTTAAAATATAAACTATAGAATGGTTGTTGCCTCCACAATTCCCATTTGCCTTGGTACACTTGGGTTTCTTACTTGGTTTCTTGCTCCTAGTTTTCCCAACCAGGATCACTTAATGGTGGCATAGGGTTTCTTCCAGAACCAAGTGTGTTAGAGGGCTGCCCTGTTGTATTCATTAATTACTGTCACTTCTAGTTTTTCTATAATCAGGTGGACCAAGGGTAGGTGAACAATGTCCCATGAGCCAAATCTGGTCCACTATTTGTTTTTGTACAACCTGCAAGCTAATGGTAGTTTTTACATTTCTAAATGGTTGATAGAAACAAAAATAATAGTTTGTGACACATGAAAAATACATGATATTCAAATTTGTGTTCATAAGAAAAGTTTATTGTGACCTGGGTTCAAGTCATGCTCATTTATTTACATATTATCTACAGATGCTTTTGCACAGTAACTACAGAGTTCAGCAGCTGTGTCAGGGACCGTAAGACAAGCAAATGCTAAAATATTTACCATTTGGTCATATATAAAGAAAGTGTGCCAACTTCTGATACAGAAGAAAGAAGCACACTTATTAAATAAACCCCACTGCCAGTTTGATCTTTGCTACTTGATTGTCATGTGATCTTGTAAGAGTCACCTTTCTGAAATGATGTTCCTTATAGTAAAATTATAGTCTCCAAAGCATCTAGAGAAAAACAAATGGCCTATTGTCTATGAAAGCTCTTTGTAAACTGTAAAAACAATACAATTGTGATTTTATTTTCTTTTCTTTGGAGAAAGGGTCTTGATCTGTTGCCCAGGCTAGAGTGCAGTGGGGTGATCATGGTTCACTGCAACCTCTACCTCCTGGACTCAAGCGATCCTCCCACCTCAGCACCCTGAGTAGCTGGGACTACAGGTACACACCACTATGCCCAGCTAATTTTTGTATTTTTATAGAGATGGGGTTTCACCATGTTGCCCAGGCTTGTCTCGAACTCCTGAACTCAAGCAATCTGCTTGCCTCAGCCTCCCAAAGTGATGAGATTGCAAGTGTGAGCCACCGCACCCAGCCTGATTGTGATTTTCAAATCTTGTTTTTATCTTTGAAATCTTTTATTCATCTAAATCTGAAGTGAAACCTCCATATGTAGATCAGCTATAAATAGGACAGGTGTTTAAAATAGGCAGCTTAAACACTAAACACCCATCTACTTCAGTTGGGTCCTTTGCTGAACTCCTACAGCTTGAAGAAAATGAGTTTGAAACCACTAGGGGATAAGTAAAGCAAGGGCTCCTAACCTTTTCCATTATTAAAGTTTCTCTTCTCATCTAAAAATTACTTAGTTCAACCTATGTGTCCTGGAATTCACCATCTAGTGACTACAAAAGAGGACACAAAAAATGCCCAAATAGGAGAATTTCTGGTTGTTGTCAAGGTAACCAACAAATATGGGTTTCTGGCTATTTCCTTGACATTCAACCTTGTGATAACACAGAAAATGGCTATGAGGCCTATGGATTTAAGAAATGAGCAAGAAATGATGGGGGTATCCCAGGGAAGACAGAGCACAGATGGGTACCACATCAGGAGAGAGAGAGTACCATGGGGAGACACAGTGGGATGATTCAGATGGGGGATAGACCCGGTTTCCATTCTAGATATGCTCCCTTTCTTCCTCAAGATTGCCCATGGCTGAAAATGTGCCACACCTGGTGCTGCACCTGGAAAGGCTGGTGAAGGACGACAGGGAAATAGCAGGGATCCTAAGGCCTGAGTGGGTAAGGTGTGCCTAAGATCACGTGCAGGTAAACCAGCTGGCCTTCTCTACTCACTCCTCTGCACCTCATAAATCATCTTGAATGAAGAGCATGACCCTGCTAAAAAGTGCAGGATACAGTCCTGAGAGGAACAGTTTTCTGGGAAGAATTTAGTTAAAAGGAAGTTTCTGCTTTTCCCCCTGTTCAAACATTCATCAGAGGACTATGAGTTTACAAGGGAAGTATCTGGAAATGTGAGGAATACAACTTCAACAAAATAAAGACAACAGAGTAGAGAATCTAGAGCAAGTGGGCCAAAGGTTATGAACCCAACAAAGCAGGTTTTGAAAACATTTTCCAAAGAATTTTTACAAAAGTATTTGTAACATGAAGCAGAGACAAGCAATTATAAAGAACAATGGACGGACATCCTTGCTAGGACAAATACAAAAGTCTGCAAAGAACAAGTTATTGATCTGAAAGACCAGGCTAAGGATCTGTACTACAGAGCATACCCCTAACCCCCAAAATAAAGAAATTAAGAGACAGAAAACATAACAATGTAGCTACTAAATATAAGTGTAGAAACAAAATATCAACATATTTAAAACAGAAATTCCAGGAGAGAAACATTAAGAGGAGAATAAATAGTGGAGGAAATGGGCTGCCAATATTTCCATTTTAAAGGGCACACAGGGTCACATCGGTTAATGAAAACACATTTTGCTATAAAAAAGGTGAAATTTTGGAAGGTCGCAGAGAAAATTCTAAAAGACTTCAAAGAGAAAAGGCATATCACACACAAAAGAAGGAGAAATAAATTGTTGTCAACAGCAACACTGCATAAGTGTTTGGAGGCATGAAGCCAACAGAATAATGCCTTTACCATTTTAAAGGAAATATAGAATATTATGTCCAGCTTCAAAGTAAGGACAAAATAAAAATATCCTTGATACAAGGCCACTGTTTCTCATTATGCTTCCTGTGATCATCTTGGGGGGGTTGGTTTTAAGCCAACTCCTTTGTTATATGTTTTAAGAAACTGTATTCGGAATTAAAAGCCAAAAATGTGTCTTTTTGTCCTCCAGGATAAATAACTGTTTCCCATGAATGCAGTGAGTTTAGAAAGCTATTCTTCTGCCTGAATAGCAGAAAAAAAAGACACAAAAAATATGGAAAAATCAACCTGCAGTAGTATCTCAAAATTATTGTCTATAAAAGTTCTGTGATGAAGATATAAACAAAATACTCTAAGAACAAAAACAATAATGAAGAGGCATGGACTCCAGATTGGTGTGGTTTTAAGAAAGCTATAGCTTGTGTAAAGTAAGTATCTTTTTGCTGTTGTTTTGAGGTAGAGTCTTGCTCTGTTGTCCAGGCTGGAGTGTGGTGGTGTGATCATGGCTCATTGCAGCCTCAAACTCCCAGGCTCCAGTGATCCTTCCACCTCAGCCTCCATAGTTGCTGGGACTATAGGCACACACCACCATGCTTGGCTACTTTTTTTTTTTTTTTTCTATTTTTGTAGAGATGGGGTCATCCTATGTTGCCCAGGCTAGTCTCAAATTCCTGGCCTCAAGTGATCCACCCACCTCAGCCTCCTGAAGTGTTGAGATTACAGGCATGAGCCACCGTGCCTACTCTAGGGTAGGTTTCTGATACACTTGTGACTGTTTCAGCAACACCGAGGGTCAGAAAGTGCAGTCTCTCACATTCACACTCCATAGGCATGTGTTTCATTTGAAATGTTGAAACCTTCCTTGAGACAATAACATTATCTGTATTGCAACTGGGACATGCATCAGAATTTGAGTAATTAAAAGAAATCCACCTTTTATGTTTTAATAGCATGCAAAACATTGAGCTTCTCCACACTTCTTCCTAATCAATGATGCCTTCAAAAGTGAAAGATCCTTTAGACATTGTGACATGAGGTCATTTTTAATTTTTATTGCAGGATGAATAAAGCCACGCTCTTTTTGACTCTGTAGTCAGTGGACTAGATGTAGAAATGCTGCCTGGTACGGAGAGTGAGACTCAGTACTTTTTGTACTATCTTTCTGTTATATCTCTATGCAACAGTTCTACCCTGAAAATAGTTAAATCCTTTATTCCGTTTCTACACTATATTTCCAAAGAGTACATTTCTATGTTCATTATAGTTGAACCATTATTATTTTATTTCTATGATCTACTTACATGTAATGCATTTTTGGGTTGGATGAAGTATACTCATTTGTGTGATCTTTTTTGTTTTGGTTTTCAAACTGTTTTTCTAACTCACGAGAAGCTTAATCATTTCTATGTTTATTTCTATACCAGTAGATTCCTACAGCAATAATAATAAGGTGCATAGCTACCAATTACAAGCCATGTGTGCCAGTTGGGGCGATAAACAAGGCATATCCAGTTATATAATTTAATCTTTACAAAAAACCCTATGACATAACTCTGATTATCATCTCCATTTTACTTATGAAGAAACTGGGGCTCAGAGAAATGAATTCATTTATCCAAGCCTGATAGCCAGAAAATGCTTGCTACACCACCCTAGTGCCTAGTACAATGCCTCCGACAGAAAAAGTGGGTTCTGAAACTCATTTTTTTAAAAGCAAGAATACTGCACGAAATTAAACATTGTCATTAATAGTATGACCACTTGGTTTTAACTTGGGCTTCCTAAAGCCAAACCGTCCTCTCAATACCAGCTTTAATCTCAGATTCCATCTAGGTGGCCACAAACCCTCTCCCGAGCAGGGGTTAAGTGGGTAACGGCAGAGAAATTAAACTGTAATCCCCCTTTCTACCCTCTTCATAACTCACGAGAAGTGTCATCTTATGCTTTTAAATTTGTCCTTTCAGGTGGATTTCTTGGAAGAATGTCAGAGGGTAGAACTGGCCATGCGCTGCCCAATGTGTTAATGAAAGTTGACTCAGCTAACTTCATTAGATCTCAGCACTGAAAACAAAGTTCTAGTCCTATCAGAATAATAACCATCACATATTTCATCCTTAATAAGCTTTACGAATATTTTAAAAATTGAGTCCCAACCACCCCTCTGTAAGGCTGAAAAACACACACACGCCTCTATGGTGAATGGGCTCCGTGGGGTGGAATTTGAAAATAAATCCTTTCTCTCTCACTCTCTTCTCTTACTAAACAAATAGAAAAGGGAATTTCATTTCAAGCAGAAGTGAAATGGATCCCAAATGCTGACATTTCAGCTCCATTTCATTAATGCTGACCAAGTCATCTTTTTCTTTCTTTTTTCATTTCAGCTAGGAGCCTCTGCTGGTGGTTGTGTTTCAGAAGAGGTCTGTGGACTGAGCCCCATGTCTCCGGCTTCACAGTGGAGGCCGAAGTGCACTCATCACTGTTGTTAATAACAAGAGCCTCCAAAATGTCAACATGTGAGCAGCAAAGTTGTAACACATTTAGCAAACATGTAATGCAAAGTAAAGTTTCCATTATACAAAATTTCAAACATACACAAAAGTGGACAGAACAGTATTGTGAACCCCCACATACTCTTCAGCCATCTTCAACAGTTTTTAATGTTCATGGCCCATCTGGTTCGTGTATACCTCCCACACCTGTGCATCCTTTTCAACCCTACACTGAGTTATTTTGAAGCAAATAAAGATTGCCAGCAAAATGTGGAACTCTCAGCAGAATATAGTGTATAGGTTCTCTAATATATTCAACTATTTAAATCATAATTAAAAGTTTTAAAATCAAGTGAGTAAATTTTGGCTAAAGTTGATCTTATGCTATAGTTGATCCATATGTTGAAGATTTTACAGAAGAGTAATAAGAAAAGTAGAGAAAAAGAAGAGAAAAGTAAGAGACGACCCTCCATTCCAGCCTTGAGTGCCCCAAGACTAGTGGCCTGACCTTCCCCGCAGTTGGGCGTTGCCCTCGACTCTTCTTGGTCTTCAATTCCCACACATTCTGTTGACTTCTGTCTCCTAAATATTAACTGAATCCATCTTTCTCTGTGAAAACCACTGACTTTTAATTAGAGCTGCTGTCCTTTCTTGTCCTTGGGATTGGAAGTGTCTCCTAACTGGCCTTTCTGACCCGTGTTACACCCCTCCTGCGTATAGTGCACATTCCTGACACAGTGATCTTTCACAGCCAGTCTCTAATAACTCTCCAAAGGCTCCCAGTGATCTATGGGATAATGTAGAGGATGTGCATTCATACATTGTAGCAGATTAAAGATATCTGAAAATGTCTTGGCATTCATCCCATTCAAACATGGGTCCATTTCTTCTCCCATCAAATCTAGGCTGGTATATGATTACTTTGGTAAATAGAGGATGGTGGAAGTGATGTGTTCTCAAGTGTGGGTCTCATTTTAAAAAGTCTGTTCACTGCAGCCTTGTTCTCTTGGAGCCACGAACATGTGAAATATCCAAAGGCCCTACTGAAGAGATTACCTGGGGAAGTCCTGAGATTGCATCAAGAAAGAGAGGGGCCCAGCTGAACCCAGCCTTCCAGCCACCCTGTCCCCCAAGGTGCCAGGCATGAGTGAGGCAGTCTTGGACCCTGCAGATTGCTTGGTCACCACCTGGATACCAGAGGAAGGCCAGTCAACATCACTTGAAGTGATCAGGTTAATAGGAAGGGGGAAGGTAGGGTGGAGAGGTGGGCGATAGTCCTACAGAGAGAGGTATCCAGTGCTATTGGAGCGCAAAGCAGCAGTGTTATGTATGTGTGGGGGCAGGAGGAAGGGGCAGTTTTTCAGGGGAAGCTCTCCATAGGCAATGGAAATGTATAAGCCAGGACCTAAAATATTAGTAGTCCTTGGGCATGTTTTGCCAACCTGCTTTGTTGGGAGGCCCCTGTGCAAGGCCCTGCATAATTAAGGTCTGAAAGCTGGAATCTCTTTTAATATTCTAGGGCCTTCCTTTAATACTGCTTTTGGTGTTATGTGTGGGTTCCCACTGGAGCAAATCTTACCCAGGGATTAGAAAGAATGCTCCCCAATTTGATACATGCATCAGTTCCAATCATTCTACACGCCACTTAGATTCCTGGCTTCAGTTCCAAATAGATTCTGTGGAGAAGCAGGACCTCCTGGTCATTTACAAATTTAGGTTCTCTTTAAATTCTCCAATGAGTGCCTACTGAATACCCATCAGAAACCCAACCCTCAATTAGACATAGATGAACAGAAAGACATATAAAATACATGACTTTCATATTCTGAGTACTTGCAGGAAAATGCTGCAGTGGAAAAAGCTCTGACCTTGAAATCAGAGAAAGTGGACTCAGATCCTGGTTCTGTCATCAACAACCAGGAAGGCAGTCTAATGGAAGGCGTATGGGGGAGGTAGGGTAGAGAACCTTATCTATATGACCAAAGGGTTTGGGCTCAAAATCAGAAGCCATGAAGGCAAATGTGTTTGTTTTGCCCTTTAGTGATTTTGGGGGGGGGGAAAAGTACAAACATTTAAACATCCAAACATCCCACATAAAAATAAAGATTAATTTGTTCTCTTGAAAAAATCAGTGTATAAAACAATGTAAGACCCAAGCTTTCATACTATGTATACCTAATGTATCAGTCTGACCCCTGTTGGCATTTGATCCAGTTGTCTCTTGCTGCATAACAACTACCCCTAACATTAGTGTCTCAATACAACAACCATTTTATTTTATATCATGATTTCATGAATAAAAACTTGAGGCAGGGCTCAGCTGGGCAAATCTTATGCTGCACATGGCATTGGCTGGTATGGTATGGAAGGCAGAACAGCAGTTACTTTCCAACTGGGTTTCCTGTCTCTATTCTTAGCTTTTTGTATGCAAGTCCTTCTACCCTTCCTTCACAGAGTGATTGTTCTCATTGCTTTGATCATGTCATATCATTATGATACCAGGTCATTAATTACCATTCCTGACTCTCTGCTGCCCACCAAATTCAGTCCAACTCCTTATGATAGCATCAAAGTAGTTGAACCTGTGTTCTGATACCGTGTGTGGACACCTCTCACTCCAGTAAAAATGATTTGCTCACAGGGTACTCAGTTCACCTTCGACCTTTTCTATATGCTTTTGCTTACACAATTCCAGTCTCCTGTAATGTTCCACACCCATCTATATCCACATGCAATTCCATCTTCCCTTCAGCTCCTCCACATGGAAATATACTTGACTATCATCACTTCTTTTTCAGTAAAGGAGGATTTGAGACCACTCGTGGCTTGCCAGTTAGTAGCACAATTATTGAACAGGCCAATTAATGTATTTGGGCCTCACTTTCCTCATTTCTAAACTCGAGTGATATTGAATGCTGGGATTTTCAGTTCCCCAGTCAACATAAGACCCTTTTTTCTTTTTCTTTTTTTTTTTTTTTTGAGATGGAGTCTTGCTCTGTCACCCAGGCTGGAGCGCAATGGTGCGATTTCGATTCACTGCAAGTTCTGCCTCCCGATACCCAATGTCTTTACCATGACATACAGACCCCACATAA
The DNA here is from genome assembly GCF_047675955.1 of Chlorocebus sabaeus. NCBI lineage: Eukaryota > Metazoa > Chordata > Mammalia > Primates > Cercopithecidae > Chlorocebus > Chlorocebus sabaeus. Next base: position 137,899,468 of record NC_132911.1, on the reverse strand, counting down.
CCTAGTCCTTGTCTATCATCTCTGTATCTTCTTCTTACTCTTTTGTGGTGTACAAGTCCCCAAGATTCCTCACCCCCTGGTATGCTTAATCGCTCAAAACTTCAATGTTCCCCTTTCAATAGGTGGAATAGGGATATAGAAAAAATGATTTTATATCAAGACTATGGAGTCAGACAGACTGAGTTTGTATCCTGAATATGTGATATTAGCAATTTGTTCAACCCATATGTGCCTCAGTTTTCTCATCTGTAAAATGGAGAAAACGATTATAATATTTCCCACATGGGTTTCCTGTAAGAAATAAATTAGCTAGTATATGTAAAATGGGAAGAGTGTCTAGCATACAGTGTTAGATGGTTTGATCATTTTAGCCCAGATAAGGCTAGAATGATAATTATACTTATCAATATATTATGTTGAAAAACTTGAGAATTTAGCTATGAGATACAAATATGCACATTTTTGTAAATTCTTTGACATTATTACTATAGGATAAAATTTTACTTTAAAAAGTTGAACTTGACAATTTAATGAAATTTTGTCCTGGTTAATAACCCTTTCCATTCTGTGGACACTGATTGAGTTTCTGATTAATTATGGCCACCTTCCCCATGACTGTCATGGTGGTGGATTTGTTTCAAAATTGATTAAAAGGTTTCCTGTGATTATATTTAATCCTATTAACAACCCCATGAGGTAATCTGAATAGGACTTGGATCGCTATGTCCACTATTTATAGATTAGAAAATAGTTTGTGTGATTTGCTTAATGCTACAAACTAGAGTTGACTTGGAACTAGAAAAAAAGCAAAAACAATGAAAAATAGACACAAAACTCAGAATCTTTATCTTGCTCTCTTATACCATGTTAGAAATATATTATTTTGCTATAAAGCAAAGTTGCCAAACAACAAATTCCAAATATTAGCAATAGGGTTTATTGACAGTCATCCTTAATATTTCTTAAATACCCATAACTATTTTGAGCTATATATTGAAAACCAAACCCTTTGTGTAATATGTGTGCGCTATGCCTTGAGTTTTGCCCTTACAGGTCGATTTCTCTCTGAGATAAGATTATAGCATATACCTTTCCTCAAACGACAGATCCTTTGGAATCTTTCTAGGTACTCAGTTGAGTTATTCAAGCTGTTACTTGAATTATTCAACTCTTGCTTGAGTTATTCAAAGCTTGTATTCAAGTTGATGATATTGGCATCATTACATTTAAGGCATGGGTGTAGTTAGGACTGCTCACTAACATTCTGGGACTCCATTCCTGGGCACGAAGATTGAGTAGACATGGCTATGTAACTTTCTTTGGCCAATGAGATATTAGTGACAGTGACATGTAGCATTTCTTGGAAAGAAGCCTTAAGATCCATAGGGTCTTACATCTCCTCACGTCTCCTCATCTCCACTGTGGAGACTGTCAAAGCTCATCTTGATATGGCTTCTCCACAAGTGACAAGAATGTGTAGAGCCTCCTAGCCAACGTGCTTTGCAAGAGTAGCATCATCAATCAATAGATGTTGGTTGGTCTTAATGCAGAAATTTCTAGGCTGTTATCAGAGTACAATTTAACTTATTTTGATTCACACAGAAATTGACATCTAAAAGTGAGGGTGTTGCCATTATAAAATATTAAAAATAACAGTGTTACTGGTTTCTAATCTGGCTGGTGGGCAGTGAGGAAGCTATCATTCAAGACTGGAAAACAGATCTATTTTATGCAGTTCAACTATTTGACAAATATTTACCCTGTGAAAACTTGGGATGCAAATTACACAACTAACACACTTGTAATTCCGAAGGAAGTGGTCAAAAAACAGAATGTTATTATCTTCTCGGGACATCATAGAGAATGGAAATGAAGGGAGGTGACTTGGGGCAAGCTTTTTCACTTCCCCTCCTAAATTACTGTCAAAGGCAAGAGACTTCAGAAGAGGTCTTTTCTTGAGGAGGTGACCTATCACATATTTACAAATCAATAGTGAGGTGGGCATGACCCAAGTGAGCAAAAATAGATGTGTGCATTTCACAAGCCTTCAGCAAGTATGTATTGATTACCATCATTTCTCCTGGTTTGGGGAATATAAAGATGAAGACAGAGCCTGCTGCTCTCTGGGACTTCATGTTTCCAGGAAGGAAAGACAGGGATGTTCTCACCTTGACATTGGACCCGAGTTGTCATTAGGCCTTCACTGTTCACCGGCTGTGTGACTTTGACCAAATTCTTTTACCTCTCTAAGCTCAGTTTCCTCTACCGTAAAATGGAAATAGTATTGACCATCATAGATTTATGTGAGAATTAAGAGACATTCAGTGGTTGCTATTACTATTATTACTCTATTTAAATTATGATCGAGAGAATAAGTGTTGTAATGAAGGAGCAACCACTCATACTGAGTGATTAGAGTAAGTGCTTTCCATTTGCTGTAGGGCCCAGGTAAGGCTGCCCCAAGGGACATTTGTCCTGAGGTTACCAGATAGACAAGCAGGGAAAGGACATTTTAGGTAGAAGGTAAAGTATGTTCCAAAAGATGGTGCTCTGGAGCAGCATAACTTATTCTTGGGTTTAGGAGAAATTTTCTTGACTGGCAAAGGGTGTCAATTGCCTGGGTAGCAGCTGAGGTGGGAGAGCAAAGAAGGGACTGCAGGAGACTCCAGCCCTGATTTTAGAAAGGATTTTTTTCCTTTTATCTTCAATGGAAGCTTCTTAGGATAAGCCAAAAGGAAAAAAATGTGTATACAATTAAATTTCTTTTCCATCACTGTAGTTTTCTATTAAATTCAGATCTTTTTTTCCTACCCAAATTTATGCCTTTTTGCACAGGAAGAAGCAAGCTCTGTGACTTTGGATGACAGTAGGTTCTCTGTACTAAGTGGGAAGATCTTTTCAAATGAAAATTCTAAGGAAAACCCTGCACCCTACGCTTAGAGGGCCTCAATATTCCACTCCTTATCTCACCCATGAAAAATGCTTCCAATTATCTGCCTGCCTCTATTATTTGAAATAGTTCCATATCAACCATTCAACTCAGATAATTGAGCTAAACCTTTAAAATGGGTTTTTAATGGGGGAGACAGGCGGTGGGGAATACGTCGATCTAAGTAAAGTTTCTCACAATCAAAGGCAGACTAATTAAAACTTGACAACTATGTGAATATGTACATTTTAAAAACTCAGCTCTCTAGAGATAAAACACAACAGGGAGGCATATTAGCCAAGTGTCTATATTCTTTCCCTAAGGCATTGGAACATGGTGTTCTAAAAAGATGTGTAGGTTTTTTTTTTATTATTTTTTGTTGGTTTTAAAGTGGTAAAACTTTTTTTCAAATGAAAACATTGAGACAACACCAATATATTGAAAGCATAAATTTAGAGCTTCTTTGGGGTAATGGGGTAGAGTCATGCCCCTTGAAATTTCCCTGAACCCATCCCAGTGTCACAAGTCTTCTAAGCCAAGTCCCAAGGCTTTGGAGTTCACAGGGATAGCAACGTGATCACTAGGCCAGGAGTCCTGCCTCTGATTTACCGTGTAATGTTAGGCAAAGAATGTGAGGCTGAGTTTCATTATCTCCTAACTGAAGGGTGCTTGACTGGATGATCTTGGAACTTCTTCATTGCTGCACCACCCTATGAATTCAAATAGATTCTTTAATGCAAATAGGGCTTGTGCTTAGAGCTAATATTAACAGCTGCTTTTCAAGGTCTCACATCATGAGCTTTATTTAAGTAATCCCAAATTCTCATTGCAGACTGATTTTTAGATTCTACTGTTTCTATTTGATAGATAAGGAATATGAGACTTGGGGATGCTCAGACACTTGCACAGCTTGTAAGTGAAGAAGCAATGATTGAAATCCACTTCTCTTGGATTCCAAAGCCAACACTCTTTACATTTTGCCAGCCTGTCTCTAGATGGGTAATGGTAAAATTGTCTGTGTTTGGGTTTTAGGACTTTCATTTTATATGTAGGAAAAATTGGTGCTTATAATGGTAGTAGATTTTATATTCCAGTTATATCAACCAAAAATAAACGTAAATTCATGGGGTAAAATATTTTTTTTCTTTTGATTTAGCCAAGAGAATAACTAGGAATTTATGTGATGTAGTGACTGACACAGAGGAGGTGCCCAAAATAATTTGTTAGATTACATATTCTTTGAGGCCCTAAGAAATTTGAACTAAGACCAGTGGGGAAAAGCTGATTCAGAATAATTTTAAAAATATCTTTCTAAAAAGATTGTCTGGAGACTCAATGGACTGTTTTGGGAGATGCCTCATTTCTCATGCCTGGAGGGCAGTAAGCAGAGGTGACCTGTCCTCTTGGCAGAATTATTGTTGAGAAAACTCAAACACAGAATAGAGCATCACAGAACTGGAAAAGGAAGCCTTTGGGATCCTGACAATGGGAGATTCTTGGAGTGTAGCTTCATTGGATCCTGAATTCCAAGCTTGCTTCTTCTAGTAAGAGGGGGTGGCTGAGTCCCCACTCCCTGTAACAGTTGAATATGAGAGAAGCCGATGTAAGTGAGAGAAGAAGAAATCTCTCCAGTCTCGGCAATGTAAATTGAATAGATGAGGCACCAGGATGCTGAGAGTATTTTTCCCAGTGATCTCTGACTGTATCACTCTGTGTATATCCTCGCTAGCTCTCATCACAAACATGATCATTTACTTATTTTACAAGTACACTTGTTCATTTTTTGACTTCTCCACCATGTCAATCAGTTGGCACAGGGGCTGTCTCCATCTGGCTTACCATTATACCACCAGGGCTAACAGAAGGACTGATGAATAGTAAGTATTTAATAAACACTTACTTAAGTGAATGGAGGGAGGACATAAACGTAGGCAAAAAAAACCAAGCAGGTGTGACAGTAGTGCTGAAAGAATTGAATGGTCCTGAATTTCCACAACTGAGGCCATTGCTCTGTTGCTGTCAGCACCAGCCTGCTTCATCAGTCAGTACCCCCGAAAGTGTCTGCAGGCCAATCCCCATTTGCCCATTCCTCAAAGCACCAGAAACCTGCTTTGTTGAGTAGAAAGTCACTCTTCCCCACTCATAGGTGGGCTGGGGGTCCATCTCTTTTTCTTACATTAGGTGGTCCCGTGGTTCCACCAGGTGCTCCTGCATAAACTCCACACTGCACACTTTTGTCCTTCATCCTCCCATGTACTGCTCTACCTGCCTAACAGAATGTTTTTGGGATCCTGGATCCCACATAAGTTCACTGTGAGACTGATTCCAGATCCTAATTTTTGTATTGTGGTAGTCTTTGAAAGTAGGACCTCTGTCAAATTTATTTCAGTTTTCTGGTTCCTAGCATAATGTATAGCTAAGGACATTTACTTGTAGAGCAAAATGGTAGAAAGAAAAGAAGGAAGGGAAGAAGGAAGAAAGAAAGAGGAAGGGAGGAAAGGAAGGAAGGGTAGAAGGAAGGAAGAAGAAAGGAAAAGGAGGAAGGAAGAGTGAAAGCAAGGGAGAAAGGGAGGGAGAGGGGAAGGAAGGAAGAAAGGGAGGGAAGAAGATGGCAAGAGACAATAGGAAGGAGAGGAGGGAGAAAAGTGACAGAGGAAGATAAAGGGGAAAGAAAGAAAGGAGACAAGAAGAAAAAAAGGAGGGGAGAGGCAGGCTCTTCTCCCAGCCTAATATTTACTTGTCTCTTGTTTTCAGAATCTGGCTTTAGTTTGTTCTCTCCATATTGCTAAACTGCAAGAAAGGATGTCCTCCCATCCCACTGTGGTCTCCTGGAGTTTGAACACCAGGTCCTTTCTGACTACGGGACATTGGGACATCGTCTCCATCCTAGCCTCTGTGTCCTTCCTGTCCTGACAATGTCCTCTGAAAAGGCAGGGTGGGATAAAATCCTCGATCTGTCATTGGCTAGCTCTGTGCCCTTGAGCAAGAGACTCCAACTCACTCAGCTTTGGTTCCTGCATCTGTAAATTGGGGGTTAAAATTTGCTTCCAGAGGGCCATTGAGAAGAATAAATGAAATAACCTGTGCTCATTGTGTGGTAAGTACTCAATAAATTCTCAGTTGTTTCCCTTTCCCTTAAGGTACCCTTTTACTTATCCTTAAAGCAAATCGACATTGAGATGTGTTTACTTTGGAATGAGGGCAAGGAAGCATATAGAATGGTGGGGAGAGGCAGGGAGCAGGTCCATTAACAGATGCAATCGTCAGTGGCAAAGCCATTCTCTGCTTGGAGCCTTCTGCTAGTTTTCCTTGCTGAGCAAAGATTTGGGTCCCAGAAGTGATTTGATTTGCATGCTTGGGAAATAATAAAATAACCCTATTATGAAATGAAATGGCCTGTGATCTCATTGAGGAGCTTGGGCTTGCTGCAGGGAAAGCTACTGTCCAATGCAGCAAATGACCCCTTGCAAAGAAAAGGCAGGAATTTCTAAGAGCGAGCACATGTGAAGTTGCTAGGGCAAGGTATCCTGCAATGTGTTAGCAGGGACAAGACATAAAGCAAAACTTGTTTTGTGATCATCTGAACAAAGAGTAAAGGTCGCAGAGTGTCCCCAGGCTCAGTAAGTTTTGAGAAAAAGTCATCTTAGATAAATTGCATTTTTGTAGTAGACTCTTATGGAAGACTTTTGGGGAAATTGATTATTTCTGATTTTGTCCCTTGACACTGCCATTTGATTTAATTGTTTGAATGAAAATTGAGAGCTGTTTTCCTAGAGAATATCTCCCCCATGGAGAGAGGTAGGAAGGAGATTTGGCCCGAGGAAAACAGTTGATGTGCTTACATCCTTAGTGTCAGTTCTTCCTGGAGCCCAACTGCATCCCTGTCCTTTCTCATAATTCAGAAAAACAGCTCTGGGAGCTGGCCTGGCCCACAGAGCTAGACCTTGGTGCACTCCTGTTGAACATAATTTCACAGAATAGCAACCTCAGACAAGGCCACGCCGTGACCATGATGGATCAAGACAAAAACAAGACAGCTCCACCAGGAGCATAAACTTTCTCCAGACCACCAAATAACAAATGTTCCACCACCCTGACTGATATGTGTGACTGTTCTATTTTATCAATTATGGTTTACCCTTTCTCTAGTCTCCATCCTTATAGATGAGATTTACTAAAATACTCAATCACAGAATTGCCCTGGTCACCTGACAGCATTCAATCCATGGTACACCTTCACTTCTTTAAAACTCCACAGAATCACCCAACTAAAGCCCAAACCCTATTCTTTCTACCACCCCTTTACTGAGATGCCCTACAGTTTCCCAAGGTACTCATCTTCCCTTGACTTAACTTGTTTAACTACAGGTGTGTCCCTGGTAGTCTCTGACTGGACGGCATTGGCCTGCTGGTCAATCCAATCCCTGCTCTTTTAGTACGACCCTGGTATTCATCTAAATAATTTTCTTGTTCCCTTAAGCTAGTTCAAGTTGGGTTTCTGGCATTTGCCACCAAAAGTCTCTTGACAATGCGATGCAGTAAAATCTCAGTGTGTAAACCACATAGCATTTGGCTCTTCTCTGAATTAATCAAACAATTTTGCCTTTCTATACGTTTGTGTATTGAAAGTTCATTTATTCCATAGATTGAGTTTCCACTATGCACCAGGCACCGTCCTAGCTGCTAAAGGCATGACAGTGAATAAAACACATAGGCACCCTGACCTTATAGACACTACATTTTAACACTGTGTGGTTGGCTCTGCCTGGGGTAGGATTCCTCACCTTGCTGAAGTGCTTCTCGTCCTTCAACGCATCAACTAAGATAAAAGACCAGATAAAAGATAAACCAGATAAAAGAAAGCTTCTAAGATCGTCAGCACAAGTTGTTTTGTGTTTATGAACAATGTGGTAAAAAGTCTATGGTATAAAGCTAAGCAAAACAGGCAGGAAAAATAAGTATGTATGCAGCAGTGAATTCCTGCCCCTGCTCCAAGTCTCTGCTCTGTTGGAGTTTGTGCTCCCATAGGGGGAACTTGATAATAAATATAGATGAGCTATCTCAGGCTATGCAGGAAAATGTTGTCCACTAGGGCATGGAGATAGCCAGTGGCAGGGATAATATTTCAAGTAGGGTGATGGGGGTGAGGAGGTTGCCCTGCTTAGAGGGTGGCTGAGAAGCAACAGTGAGTTGTGCACTACTTGGGGAGAGATTTCTCAGGCAGAATGCACTGCAAGTCTGAAGGCCCCGAGATAGCAGTGAACTTTGCTGCTCGAGAAACAGCAAGGAAGCCAGGGTGGTTGCAAAAGAGGTGGTGAGGGTCCAAGTGGTGGGAAACAAGACCAGAGAAGTTGTGGAGAGGCAGTTCATACAGGGCCTTAAAACGTATGGTTAGGACTTTCAGTCCCATTACTAATGAGATTGGAAACTCGTCAGAAAGCAGAAAAGGGCATGCGGTGACTTCATGTTTTCAAATAGTCTCTTGGCTGTGTGGACAGTAAATAGTGGTGGAGTTAAGGGGTTTAAGAATGAAAGCAAGGAAATTGATTGTGTTTAGAAGCTGTCTAGGGGAAGATTTTGGCTTCAATTAGAGTGTTACTAGCCGAGGAAGTGACAAGAAGTGGTAGGATCTGGCTATCATTTGAAGGTGGAGTTAATAAAATTTGTTGCTAGATTATATGTGGAGTGAGATAAAAGAAAAAGGGTTGAGCTTGGCTCAGAGAATTTCGATATATGAAACTGGAAAAGTGGAATTGCCATTTACTGGAAGAGATGAGAAGGGAAGGGTCTTTCGCGGGGTAGGGGAATGGGTGATTTAAGAAACAAGAGTTTAGTGTGGAATATGATGTGTCTGAGATACCTATTACACATCCAAATGTGAAATCAGGCCACTTTGTAGATTCTTTAAAAATGTAAGTTTCCTACGACTTAAAACTTTTTCTCCAATACAGACACTTTTTTCCATATTTTCTATCTACAGAAACTCTACTAATTCTTCAAAGAATAGTTTAAAGCCTTCCTTGCCTACAGCTACATTTAATATTTACTCTCTACCAGAAACTGGGGCAGTGAGGTCCATACAGGAATTCTGCTCCATGAAGTCATTCAGGGACTCAGGTTCCTTCCATGACGAGGCTCTGTCGACCCCGAGACTGTAAATCATTCTGCTGAATTCCCGACATCTGCCTGCCAGGATGGGATGAGAGGAAGGAAGAACTGTGATAGAGGTGGACATGGCTGTCAATTTGCCTCTATGTAGAACATAGACATATGTTCCTAGCTAATGAAAAGTGAGCCTGGGAAATTTAGGTTAGTTATATGGACAGGAAAGGAAAATGGGATTTGGTGAATACCTAACATTATTGAGGTTTCATCAGCTACACCCCCATATTATGAAAAGATACAGTATTTTGTTGAGTAGTCTGATGGGCTCTCTCAAGATTGAGCCAGAAGCATTTTAGGGCCCTTTGTTAATAGGGGTTGGATGTGATGCTGTGGCTGGTGGTCCCAGTGGTCCCAGCAGATGGGGGCTTTGGACTCTCTAGCTCTAACCGACCATATGACCAGTTCACAGTACCTTGGCACCCTTTCCTGTCCTTCCCCTTGCATGTACATATCTGTGTTATGCAAAAAGGAAGAAAGTAAAGTCCCAAGGAGAGAAACAAAGTCCATTTGGGAGCCCCCATTAAGTGATGCCCAATAAATACGTCACTCCAGTCGGGCCTTTTGGATTTACAAGATTTAATTCTTCTGCTTCTCTGGAATCCCTCGTGGGTAATTGTGGTTGACAGGTTTACACCTCATGACGGGCATTTTGTCACTCAGCTCTAGCCCCTGCAAACAGTTTTACAGTCTGTCAAGCCTAAACCTCTTTAAGTGGTGGCAATTGATGTCTGATAACATCCCTTGTTGTGATTCAAGGCTGAAGCTTACTCTGGCATGAAATAAATGGAATATTTACTATGGAAGGAAATGGGAAACTGAAGGAAGGAGGACGTTTCTGCAGGGAGATGAACAGAGGCTGGCAGAGGTGGGTCCACATGGCACCTGACACATCTGTGCGCTGCGAGGGCAGGGCAGGCTGCGAGGTGTCGTGGAGATTGCCTGTACCTGCCATGAGACAGGCCTGGGTTTTAATGCAGCCACCTCGGTTAGCTGTTAAGAGAATGCGTGCAGGCTCCCACCGTGTCTCTAGTGCTGAGCTGAGAAGCTGGAGCACTTTGGGGAGGTCTGGGGACATTCTTGCAACTTCCCAGAGCCCTGTTGCTGTCTTCCATAAAACAAGAATAATAATGCATGCCTCACAGGGTTCTTGGGAGGATATAATGATAGAAATCATTTACTCACGTAAATATTTTTTGAGCAGCAGCTATAGGCCACTCACTGTTCTAGGAACTTAGATAGCATCCTAATTAAACAGTCCCTGCTCTTGTCAGCTTAGATGCTAGGGAAAGGGTAAGTGCTAATTGCTATTAAGAAAATGAACAAAATGTCAGCTGAGGGTAAGTGTTATAGAGAAAAATAAGGCAAGGTGAGGAGGAGAGACAGGGTTCTGCAGTTTGTTAGCCAGTGACCAGCCTGTGCTCGTCCAGGGCACCCCCATCCCTTCCTGTGCTCTCCATGGGCTCCTAGGGGCCTCTCTCTGGTTCTTGCATGTGGCCCCTTAGGTCTCAGAGCCAGCAATAGTGCAGTGAATTATTTCCATGCTTCAAATCCCGGAGCTCTCCTTCTGCTGCATCTATCCTGTCTCAAGTCAGAGAAAGTTCTCTGGGGATTCAACTGGGTCCACCTCGGTAATCCAGGCTCATATTTATTTTAAGGTCTGTAACCTTCATTATATCTATGGAGCCCCTTTTACCATGTACATATTCACAGGTTCTAGGGGTTAGGGTATTGATGTCATTAGGGGGAGCCATTATTCTATCCACTACAGCTGAAGAGGCAAACATCAAGAATGGCTCCAGGGCAATTTGACAGCATCTGAAAATACTTGGCATTGCACCCAGAACCTTCTTATCAGACAACGGTTTTTCCCTAGGACATCTACAAGATGACGCTCGTACAGATCCCCAAATACAGCCTTCCAGTCTGTCCCATCTCCATTTCTATAGCCTCAGCTCCTGATGATTCTTTGTTGTCATTCTTCTGCCCCAGCAAAGATATCCAGGAGCTACTTTTGACCACTCTGCCGACAAATCATCTCTCTCTGTCCCTCACACTTTACACTTTCATACATAAAAAAATGTGCTGAGCACTAACCATGTCCCAAGCACTGCTCCGGGTTCCGGTGACACAGCGAGCAAATCAAACAGTGCCTCTCAGTCACAGAGCTTACCTTGTTGATGCTTGTCTCCACCTGGGGAACTCCTACTCCACTGCCAGATTCCGGGCCAAATGCTCGCTCCTGTATGGAGTCTTGTCCAACCTTCCTCACAAAAGAATGGCAATACCCCTCTGTGTAAGTAACTCAGAAATAACTGAACCCTTAAAAAAGCATCACCAGGAGACAGCACCCTGCTGGTGTAAGCACTGGCTACGAAGAGAGGCCACGATGTTCTGTTCTACCACGAATGCCTGTCGCCCCCAGGACTCCGGAAGTCAAATGACTGTGCTTATTCCCATATTCTAGATGCTAACTGGTCTTATCTCTTATGCCAGCCAAAGCAGAAGGCCTATTTCAAGTGTCCACGAAAGGAGACTTCACTTCTATCCCTTAATTCTATGCCATATTGAGTAATATTCAGTTAATCCACCCAGTTTATATGTCCCCATGACCTCCACACCCCAAGGTGACCATTATTCTCTTCCACTCTCTCCCAGGACTGTCCTTCCTCCACCTTACTGGACTGCAGGCCATACCGACTACTCTCCCCTCAATTAGCACCACTCAAGCCTCCGCAGGGCCGCACCCTCACTCACTCTTCCCTGGCCTGAACTGCCCTCCCATGCACGTGAAAACTGATGAAAGGAGGGAAAAGCTGAAGGGTGTGTTCCCATTCAGGTGAAAGTCTTCTCCCCTAATCCCTCTCATCTTCTTTTTATAAAGGACATTTTCTTTTAATGGGCAAGACCTCCGATGAGAATGAATATTGAAGGTTTTGAGTTACGTTTAGAATATTTATTTCAGAAGTATAATGTTTCAGGTTTGTAACAAATGCAAAAAAAAAAAAAAAAAAAAAAAAGATGGGAGGTAGGAATGTTCAGGATAAACCTGACACCAGGCACAACGACATGGTCCAGCCCCAAGATAGAGACAATGCTATTGCCACAGCACCCCCACTGCCAAATCTGCATGACTCCTAACTCATGCCAAGTGAGTGAGACAGACAACCTGGGATGAATCATGTCTTCATGCCGTTGTTGACCTAGCCCTGGTGTATCTCTCAATCTAATGGAAATGATGGTTTTATAAAGATTGTCCTCTGGTTGTCAGGAATATTGCAGTCTGAAGATAATTTTAGGAAAAAAACAATTTTAAACCTTCCCGGGTATCCCATGGGTTTTGTATCCTATTGGCTTTACTGAAGAGAAATCTCAGTCTGAGGCAGCAGCTTTTGGAAAACTTGATTGCATCCACAGCTCCTCCCCCAGGAAAGGAAGTTTCTGTCCCAAAGCTGAATTTTAGTTGCTACACTAGAAGCAGAGCCTACTTACAATTTTTAAAATCGAAATTCATCTTCTAAGAAATATCTGGAACTCCATTCTTTCATTCTCTTTATACATATATATATGTGTGTACACCTATACACATTTTTATACATATTAGGATACATGTATATGATAGATATGTAGTATACACATGTGTACTATACATATATATCTGTAATATGCACATTATGGCATATGGGTTATATATGGGCTTTCAAAATCATGCCATGTAATCCTTAGTCCTATAGCATCACCCATGGTCACTTATGAATTATGAAATTTTATTTTCTTCAGTCCTTCAGTCCAAAGTTTCTATCTCAATCTTTGCTCTGTCTTTGCACTCCTGCATGACCTTGGGAGAGTCACTTAGGATCCCTCAGTCCCTGTTTTCTCTTAGGCAATTTTAACCATAAATATGCATAACTAATATATGCATGGGCTTTACAAGTCTTCAAATGCTTTCACATGCTGTATCTCTTTTGCTATACAGAACAACCAGCAAATGTGGGAAACTGCTGTACTTACTTTAAAGATGAGGAAACTGAGGCTCAAAGAGTACAAGTTACCCGCTGCGTCCCCCAGCTGGACACTGGGGCCTGAACAGGTCAGGGTTTCCTACTCCCATCTTTTTTTGTGTATCTTGCAGGTATCCAGGGGCTAGTGAGTGGGCTTGGAGGAAGAAAGGCAGGGGGGAAATTCGTAGGGCAACAGGTCAAATTATTGTAATAGTCTCTCTCTCTCTCTCTTTCTTTTTTATTTAACATGGTTCATGGAGAATAGAACCTTATTTTATTGGCTGAATATATACACTCCCTTTTGTTTTTCATTACATCACTGTCTGATAGGCATTAGGAGACCTATTTAGAGAGATTCAGCAAGGTAATTGGAAACTCCTTTGCCTAAAGTTGCACAGCTAGTAGTGACACAGAGCCTGATGTCAAGCCCACACTCCTTCAACTATTCCATGCTGCCCTTTAAAGACAAAGCCACATAAGGAGACATACTGCTAACTGCCATGCTATGGTGTCTGTTTACAGCTGAGGGAATTTGACCATCAGCAATGCAGAGTTCTATTTTGTGAGTCACCAGCCAAATAGCCCTGCCTGCAGAAGTTGAGTTAAGACCATCTTATTCCCAGTTTCTTACTTTAATCACCAGCAACGCTGCCCACTACCACTTTCTGAAAAACTTCCAACCTTATTACCTTCTCTTAGAGAGTTTTCTGCTGAAATCTCTTGAGGCAAACTTTATCCATTTTTCCCCCTTCTGCTTTTTTTGTGATTAGGGTCTTTCTGTCACTTGGCTGTTATTAAGTTTCTATTACTCTGTAGCACACATCACACAGAAGCAAGGGCCCCTTCATTTAGACAGAATGCTGCAGCTTTTGTAACCCAAAATACACATTTTAAATACAGCTAGCTCTGCAGATCCTAAGCCAGCATTGGGATTAGCCCCGGAATAGTCTTGCAAACCTTTATTCTACCTTAGCTAGTGATGTAGAACTAGAATTAAGTAATCATGCTGATAGATCAGTGTAGAACAATGTATCTACAATAGCTTCAATAAGCTGCTCAGAGCGAAACATTTAGAAGGAATTGTTCTTTTGTGTGCCAAGAAAGAACTGACTTAAAGGGAATTATGAGCAACAAGGTCTCAGCCAATATGAAAGTTAAAGTATTTACACTTCTACATACTGCTAGTTGACAACTTTGAGACATGTAGTATAGGCATTTATTAGCTACTCAGCCACCTTAGACATTCACATAGTATATTACATCGAAGTAAAAAAGACGAACTCACCCTACAAACACATATGAGCTTATTTGTTTTATTCTTTTTTTTTTTTCCTTTTCTCAGGCAAGTGGGGATAGAGATGGAGGATTCATAAAACTCCTATTATGTGATGGGTATTTTGCTTTTTCCCAGCATGGTGCAGATTATCATTTTCATTTAGCAGGTGAAAAAACGGAGGCCTAGCTAAGTGAAAGGACTTGGTGATAACAACAATGCTGGGATTCAAACCCAGGTCTCTGATGAAATATATTTTACATTATATCTCATTGCTATATGGGAATTCTCAACCTGGAAAGGCCATTCTTGTGAGTGCTGAAGATATGTTTTATTTCTTTGGTGTCACAGAACTCTTCACTCTATTGCCCACAGTCACAGCCCTGATTCATGCAACCTGGTGTATAGTGAATGATGATGCCAAGATCCAAAGGTAGAGAAAATAGTCATTGGCCAGCATGACTTCTTTCTTCATATGCTAAAGATGGCTGTTTGATGCTGCTTCCCAGTTAGGTGCAGTTATTCTCTCTGCTCTACATTATAACTTCACTTTGCAAATAATTTCACTTTTTCTAGGGTTTATGATTACATTTTATAGGATTCAACTTTATGCAACTACATCATATTTAATAGACATATTACTAAAATAGGAGTCAATATTTTTAGGGCTACTTCTGCCATGTACTAATGAAGTGATGCGGCATATTACTTCACCTGCCTGAGACTCAATTCCCTCAGTTACAAAATTCAAATACATAAAAATAGTCTGAGTTATCTCTCAAGATTTTTACCAAATATTGCCTGAGAGCAAAGGTCACCTGGGTGCATGGTAAAGACTAACTGTTAGCACAAACATCACAGACATCCATTAATCCTGAAACTACCATGTTCAAAATTCTTGATTATCTTCTTTTGACAGTCTATAAAATCTGATTGGTAGAGCATGCTTTTCTCTATACTTACACCTGTTATAATTGTATAGATTTCAACTACCTTCTCACAACTTGACATTCTTGCTTCCACTCTATTTTTCTTGTTTCCTTGTTTTCTCTATTTTATTTCTTTCTCTCTCTACCTCTCCCTTAAGGTGTAAAGAGGGAGGTGAGAGAATAGAAATGTATTCAATGTGATTACAATAAAAGAAGGAACTTGACAAGTGTTGCAGGAGGGGTACAAACAAAAAGAAAGGGAACTCTAAGGAGGCAATAATTATATCTGGTTTTGTTGGAGGTGAAAGAGAATATTCTAACAAAGGAAGGACAAGAAAAAGCCTCAAAAGGAGATGACATTCTATGTATTTAATAGAAATAGAAACATATTGCTAGGGACAAAATGGGGCTGGGGAAACTGTTTTCAAGGTAGGTGAAACGGCATGATCAAAGACACATCTACAAAGCATGAGTCCCAGAGAAAGTTTAACACACAGTTTCTACCCCACTTTCCTACTTTCTTGGGTAGTGAGATGAACTCACACCTTCCTCAAGCACTCTCCCTTTCCAGCTCCGTCCACCCTATGCACATTGTCCAAAAACAAACAACTTCCATCAGCAAAAATGATCTGATTAATATATTTGGATAGGGTTCTAAGCTTTGGAGATGGTACACAGGAGCTATCCTCAGCCACACTCATGAACTTTTGTAATTAATGTATACTCAGCTGGAGGAAGGGCCAGCAGCCACCGCATGCCAATGCAGGGACCCAGCAGGACATAATAAGGTCCCTGAGCATGGACTTCAGAGAATAACCATGGCTTCCACTTCACTCCAACCTCCTAAGTCTTGCACAAAATGTTTCTTAAGGGCAATGTTAGCCATGTAGGGAAGGGGATTCTAGAAGATGCAGTTCCAGCTGAGTGCAGCTGACAGAGTAGAAAGCCACCACAGTAAATATGAACTTAGGTCTCAAAAGTAGTGAGGACAGGAAGTTCTGGATCCAACCCACATGAGACTTAGAACCTAGACCTGTGCATAAAGCTCTGAACCCTTTGTAGAGTGGCTTATAGGGCCAATTTGAGATATATTGTATTCTCAAGTGAGTCTATTGGTCACCTGCTTTCATTTGTACATGTATTGAAAAAAGTAAACTATGATGTTAGCTGCCTGCCTCATTTTAAGACTGTCTTTACATCTTTTTTACAAAGATTAAGCTAATTGGGGTAATATTAGTGATGTCATACTGGGGAAATTATAGTGAATCGCTTTATCACCATGGTAGGTAGGTAAGATCAACCTTATATGATAGACGTAGTTTGTAAGTTATGCAAAAATATACAGTGTAAAATGTACCTTCTAAGAACATTTGTTTTACATCAAATACAGCCTGGTGCTAGTCTCAAGGTTGCAATTCAAGAGTTTTTGTAGCTGCAGTATTTTTGTAAACCTGCTTTCAATATAATAAGAGAGGCCTTTGCCTATTTTAGCAAGTCATTTAGAAAGAAACTCAGCTCTATGATGACAAGATCCAGAATAAATACAGATTTGACTTAATTTTTATGCTAACAGGTTATGCCGATATTTACTCATATTTCCCTTTTTATCTAGAAGGTATATTGGTTAGCTCACAGTTAATCATCTCAAAGTATCCGAATTAACAGACTCTCAATTATTAAAAGTTCTTTATTAACTGTTAACTGGGTTTCATTTAGACTCTGTTTCAACTATATTTTCTAGCCAAGGATGAAATAAGAAATAATGTTTATAATTAAAAGTTTCCATAGGACAGAATTTTAAAAACCTAGAAGAGAGAGATAATTTCTGCCTGGGGTCTGGGGAAGGAAAATTAGAGACTTTCCTGAGAATAGAAAACCCAGCACTGGGCTTCATATGGACCTGGGGCTTGATTTAACACTACCTGTGTGCGGCAAGAAATCCCACTCAAAGAAAGTAGCATAAAAGTCAGCCCCAGCAGCTACTCCGGAGGCTGGGGCAGGAGAATGGTGTGAACCTGGGAGGCGGAGCTTGCAGTGAGCCAAGATCACGCCACTGCACTCCAGCCTGGGCAACAAAGTGAGACTCTGTCTCAAAAAAAAAATTTAAAAAGTCAGCCTCAGGCTGAAGATAACCACTGGAGCTCAGACATCTTGAGGGAAATACAGATGTCCCTTGGTATTCATGTGGAATTAGTTCTAGGACCTCCCATCTGAGGATGCTCAAGTCCCTGATATAAAAAGGTGCAGTGTTTGAATATAACCTACACACATCCTCCCATGCAATCATGTCTATATTAATGATACCTATACGATACAACTACTTTGTAAATGGTTGTATTAAGTACGAAATAATGACAAGGAATGAAAGTCTGTATGTGTTTAATAAGGACAAAGCTTGTTTTGAATATTTTTTATCTGAGGTTGGTTGAATCCATGAATATGGAACCCACTAATTCAGAGGGCCAACTGTACTCAAAACACACAACAGGAAGGATTTTCAAGGGAAATTGTTTTAAAAAGTTTCATATAATAAAGTACTTTCATAAAAAAGTAAACAAATAATAACAAAATAAAAAATATTCACTTATGGAATAATGCAGACAAAACAAAACTGATTAGACTACCTAGAGAATGAGATAAAAGTCTGAAAATGAATACAAAATGTGTATATGTAATATAATTAAATACATAAAAATTAAATATTAGAACAAAAAATCCAGAAATACTAATAAAGAACTGCCAAATTTGAAAAAGAATATATTCAATGTTCTACAATAAAAATATTTCTATTGAGAAAGAAACTCAAAGGGAATAGGTAGATTAAACATAAAATTAGTTACACCTGAAGGAAGAACTAGTGCACTGGAAGCTCAGTCCTGGGGTAATTACCAAGCCTGTAGCACATAGTAACAAGACAGGAAATTTGAAAGAGAGATTAGAAGACACAGATAGTAGTAGATAAAATGATCCAACTTATCTCTAGAAGTTCCAGAAAGAAATGATGGAGAAAATAGAGGGAAAGACATCTTCAAAGGGGAAATGTTTGACCATTTTATGGAACGTGTGAAAAATATGAATCCTCAGATTCAAGAACAATGATAAATACAGAGTCAAAATAGAAAAATGAATTCACTCCTAGACATATCATATTGAAACAGAAGACCAAAGGGAAGGGGAGGAGGACTTTTAAAACAACCAAAGAGAAGATACAGGTTTACTGCAAAGAGGCATCAATTCCACTGATGCAATTTCAGTGATTCCTCAAGAAAAACTATAGCTAGCTATGATGTAATCACATCTTCAATGTGTCAGGGGACCATATCAATCTAGAATTTTATACTGAGCTAAATTATCACTCAAGAATAAGAAGAAATAGGCATTTCTACAACTTCTCCTCTCCCCAAAAGAGAGAAAATTCCAAGAGGATTGCCCCTCACTTATCTCAGTGAAGGATACACCAAAGCCTGGAATACAGCTGCCCTACCCCACATGTGGAAAGTGGGGGCCCTGCCAAGGCCAACTGCACGGGTGATTGATATGGGGGCACAAAATGTATCCATATGGAAGAAGCGTCAGACCATGAGCCCCTGGATAGGTAGTTCACTTTCCTATTGGAAACGGACTCTGAAAGAAGCAAGGACAAGCAAAGAAATTGATCAACATGTGAGAAAACCCGAGTAAGAACTGATCAAATGAAACAACCCTTGCCATAATGATAATGAGTAATTTCAGAGTTTACATACAATGGGAAATTAAAATGTTAAATAGCATCCTTAGTAAAGCAGGAGACGTATAACTGGAATTAAAGAGTTTTAAGATCCATGCACAATTCAAGAGAAGGGTAGGGATATTAATTAAATTTAGATTTTGCTAACGAATATGTGCTTATAAAAATTTAAGGTCATACACTGAAAAAATATAATTAAACTGTCTATAGATTATAGGACCCTTCTTAATGGTGAAAGGCAGGAAATAAGATTAGAAATAGACTCCAGAGTCATTTATAGGTTATTTATTTATAGGCAGTCATACCTTCAGTGTCTTCACTGGCCCCATGCCCAGCCACATATCCACAGCATGGATGATCTATAAGATGAAAACTGTAAACTTTATTGCAAGACATCAACCAATTCCAGAATCAGTTAAGATTTTGAGAACTCTTAGAGGGAGAGAAACACAGACCAGAAGAAAACGGCCAAAACGTAAAAAGGAGTGAGGCTGTTTTCACTGCTCTGCTTCCCCCAGCACAGAAAAGGGCCAGACAGATGCGGTATCCCACACTTGGAAAGAGGGGGTCCTGCCAAGGCTGACCGCAGTGGCAATTGACATGGGGGCCCAAAATGTATGCATATGGAAGAAACATCAGAGGAGCTCTTGTAGAGCTAGTTTACTTTCCTATCAGAGATGTGAATCCCTTCTGGAATATCTTTAGGAGGTCAGCCCTTATGCAAGGCAGTGTCCACTGAAATGAGTGAGAGTAAGAACCCAGATGTCCAGAAATGCAAAGGGTCCAACTTAGAGAAAAGGGGGTGCTTCTGAATGGACATCCTTTCGTACCTCTTCCATGCTCCCCTTTCCATATCTCATCAGTGAGAGTCAGAGAGGTTATTAACTTTTCCGAAGTCACACAGCATCTAGGGGGCCAATGTGGAACTTAAACTCAGGTCATTTACATTCCAAACTCTTGCCCTTTCTTCTAGACTACACCATATTTCTAAATGTCCTAAACATTTTTTTACTTCTCTGCATTCTTTTCTCTTTGGTCTGTTTTTAGAGAGCAACCACACACACAAATACATGAATGCACATACTTAAATCTGCACATTTACAAGCTCAGATCCACTCAGCTAGCATAGTCCTGCTCATCTACAAAGAGGGTTTCTGTTTTGCTGGTCTGAACATTTTTACCTTAACATTCTGCTCCTGTGACAGACAAATGGTGCTTAGAATTAGCAAGATAACCAGAAATAAATCTGGCTCTTATCCATCATGTCTTCTCTTTGAAACCAGATGAAAGGGGACCAGGAGGCAACCCAGGGGCTGGCACTTCATCTGTAGCTCTGTGGGGTTTTTAAGCACAGTTTCTCAGCACAGAAAAGCCCCAATTGAGGAGAGAGAAGGAGGAGGTTTTGAAGTCCAGTCTATTGTAGGTGATCTACTTACGGGGAATGAAAGGATAAATCGTGAAAACGTAGCATCAGTGCTGAAGGAACATTAGATATCAGTGTGAAACAGGGTCTCAGAGCACAGGCTTTGGGGTCAGAGGAGCCTGGATTTGGATTATAGACTGGTCTACTACTGGCCATGTGAGTTTGGGTAGGGGAGTTATGCTCTCAACTTCGTGTCTCAGTAAACAGCCTCTGCTTGTTCACCTCTTTGTACGTGGGCTCACTGCCTCACAGAGCCTCCTTTAAGTACATTATCTCATTTATTCTTCACAGTAACCTAATGACATAGGTCTGTTAGAAAGTTCTTATTCATCCTGCACTAACTTTCTTCCTTGTGGTTAAGAACATGCAGCTGAGAGTCATTCAACCTGAGCTTGAGCTCTAGTTTCATTGCTTACTTACTACATGTCTTACTTTGGACAATTCATCCTTCTGGTTCTCAGCATCCTCATATGCACAAGGGAGAGAGATTGTGGATCCTGATAGGGTTGTAGAGATCATAGGAAGTTCTATGTGTAAAGTGCTTGGCATGCTGCTTTGTGGCTGCTGCTCAGTATTTGCTAGCTGGTACCTCTCACTAGGACCATTTTCCCAGTCTGTGGGTTCTGGCCTTGTTCTTTCTAGACTGCTCACCACACTGTTGTCATTATCATCTTTCTAGTACATTATGAATCATATCAACTCTCTGGCTAACTTTTAAAACTGAGCTCCTCAATAGGATCTGGACTGTATGAAACCTGGCATTTGAGGCTCTTCCTGGCCTGTCCCTGACATCATCCTCTCTTCTTTACACTAGAAGACTGTTTCATGAACACACACACCTTTTGGGATGCTCATGCCTGCTGCCTTGAAAGTTCTCTCCTCCTTTTCTGACTGACAATCCACCACTCATTTTTTTTTTTTTTTTAATTTATTTATTATTATTAAACTTCAAGTTGTAGGGTACATGTGCACAACGTGCAGGTTTGCTACATATGTATACTTGTGCCATGTTGGTGTGCTGCACCCATCAACTCGTCATTTACATCAGGTATAACTCCCAATGCAATCCCTCCCCCCTCCCCCCCCTCCCCATGATAGGCCCCGATGTGTGATGTTCCCCTTCCCGAGTCCAAGTGATCTCATTGTTCAGTTCCCACCTACGAGTGAGAACATGCGTCCACCACTCATTTTTAAGGCCACATCAAAAGTGAACCTCTGAGAAATCTCTTTCCCGCCCTATCAGACACTGATCTGGATTCCAAGAGCACTTTGTCCATTTCTCCAGCACAATGCCTGCTATATGTTGAATTTTTCTGTTCCCTTGCTGGCCTGCAGGGGAGGAATGAAACCCTATCCACACAAAGGGATTGGAATACATCAGGTACTTAGGTCTGAATAATTTCTTCCCCTTCAAATCACACAGCCTTTGTGCCAATGATAGTTTCTCGCTCCAATAATTCAACTGCTGCTAATTGCATTTAACTTTTTTTTTTTCTCTGCAGGAATTTGGGCAGTGTACCCATGAGTCTCTCCTTATCTCTTGCACTCTTTATGCTAACAGAACATGCTGAAGAACCTATGCTGGCTTCCACACTCACCCTTCAAAAGGCTGTTCTGAAGGTTTTACCTTAGACTCTAAATCCAACAGAGACACTATGTTAGAAGTCTGGAGTTGAGGGAATCAGAGAGCCTCTGAACCATATACCAGTAGTTCCCAAAGTTGCAGATTCAGAATCGGCATTGGTGTTGCTTCGCCATGCATAATTAGATGCTGGGAAATTGATTTTAATTAAATAACCTCAACTCAAGCCGATTGATACATTATAATGTTCTGTTACTAATTCTGACTGAAAAGAGTCCAGAGTCAGCACATCTTGGTGCGAGGGTCCCTGTGGAAGATGAGCACGGTCCGTGTGTCAGCAGTAACTGGGAATAAAGTGGTTCTCAACCACAGCACGATCCTCCTCACTCTCAGGTGTGGGAGAGGGAGTTGAAGATGGGGAGGTGCAATCGAAGAAACACCTGTGATTTTCCTTTACGTACATTCACCTATCATCAGCCAAGGAGAAAGACAGCTGCAAGTAGAGTTAGAAAAAAGTGTTTGTTTTAGCAATGTTCAAGGTTTATATAATTGATTTCCAAAGGCGTTATACATATATTATCACTCTTAAGGCCCTTCAAAACCATCAGCGGGCAGGTTTATTTGTATCCATTTCTAAATGAGAAAACTCAGAGCTCAGTGACTTGCCCCTGACCCATAAAAGCTTTAACTTGTGCTAACTCATACAAGTAAATTTCTAAACCAACTTTAACAGCAATAAGAAACTGTAATTGTATGTTTTAATTTATTTGTTACTTGTTTAATGTCTCTCATCCCCATTAAAAAATAAGGGCCTTGTCGTCCTGTAAAACAAAACAACAACAACAACAACAAAACCACGCTCACTGGTTTAAAAAGAAAAAAGGGCCTAAAGGTCAGATGTGGCTCATCCTATTCACCACTATCCCCCAAATCTGGACTGAATTGGTATATAAAGCCTTCACCAATATTCATAACACAATGTTTGATTACATAATAATAAATGAGTGTATGAAACCTAAGAAATACACTACCCTAAAAAACAGAAACAAAAGGTTTGGCTAAATCACATTGCAGACAACAAAGCTGATTTGGAGCAGATGATTTTGTTGCTCCCTTTTTGTGCCCATCCTCAGTAACTTAGCCCCTTCTACAGATAAGTGATAGCCAGAAAGAAGTCAATGTTGGCCTTTGGCACAAAAACTGAAAATACAAGTGAAAGTAAGATGAAACAGACATGTATCCTAAGAATTAATTGTCCAAAGAAATTCTGGAAGGGTCTTGTACAGCTACTTCATTATAAACTCAAAGTAGCTTTAGATAGAAGGGTTTCTCCAAAAAAGGTCAGAAAGAGATGCAAAATTAGAAGGAGGATAACATAAGGCAAATGAATAAGGTTAAAATCAAGTAAGTTAGCTACAAGGCTGAGAAAAAAGGCATAAAATAGATTAAATTATAAAAATAATTAAAGCCACCTTAGAAGCAACTAAATATCTGCAAATGAAAACAGTTGGGATTGTGTTGCCCTGTCTTAAAGAGAGTGCCTAACACAAAGTGGAGAGTAGTGGTAAAAATAATTATAGGGAAGCTAATGAGTAGCTAAGGGAAGCAAAGGAGTCACATTCTGAACTTGGTTTAGTGCTTCATCAGATGATAATAGAATAGGAAAAGTCCAAGAATATATTTGAAGATCCAATAGAATGAAACTTCTGAAAAATTAGGAAAACCTTTCAAGATGGGTTCATGTATTTCAGAAATATGAAGCACCACAAGTGAGCAGAGCAATAAGGTTCCAAGAGAAATTTTTACCCAAGCATTTTACACGAAGTTGTTCCTCCAGCATAGAGGCTGGAGATGAATATCCTCCAGTATACAGTACTCATGAACACTTCTTGAAAGAATTTCTGAGTAACAAAATTCAACTGACCAAGATATCCTTCAAAACAATATGCTAAGGATTGGAGAAAACAAGAAATAGAGGTTGGAGAGAAGTAGGAGAAAACACAAGTATGTAGATGTTGTTCTATTTTTCCACTGCTTTTAAAAGTAATCAGCATTCATCATTTTTATTTAAAAAGTAAAGTCTTTATTTTATAAGTAATAAAATTTAGCCCCATCTTGAATAATTCCAGTAAGTCCCTGTTGAGGTATGCTAGGACCTTGTTAACAGGCTAATAGGAAAAAGACAAAATGAAATCACTAAATCAAATATTTCTTACATTAAGCACAGGTTTCTTGTAGACTACATGCTTGGCTCTGCCCAATAGGCCATGATACTGGCCTGAGAGTGCTGTTCTTGCAGGCAGAGCATGAACACACTCAATTCTTAGTATCCTGCTTCCAGGCAGGATGGTATGATGATCACAGGAGGGCCCTATTGAGACACAGGATTCAAGGAACAAGGGTTACTCCTGGGGAAAAGGCTAAGTGCTAAAGCTCTAAGACTGAGAGATAAAATATAAGGTTGAAAGGAAAAAAAAAAAAGCAAAATTGAAGGTTAGCCTGAGCGTGCAGAAGTGGTTTAGCATGAAGGCAGCAACTTGGTGTGCTAACAGTTTCTTAGTTCTTTTGAGGTTACTGTAATTCTGGCATTCAGACCTCATCCTTAAGTGAGTTGAATCCACTCTTGCTCTGAGTCAGACTGAGGATGTAAGTTATGCCCACCTGTAACTAAGGTAATGATTGGCTGAATAAGGTAGCACTGAGTGCACAGGTGGTCCAAATTCACCGAGTTGGTGGAGGGTGATATGGTTAAGCTTTGTGTCCCCACCTAAATCGCATCTTGGATTGCAATCTTCAGGTGTGAGACCTGGTGGGAAGTGATTGGATTATGGGGGTGGTTTTCCCCATGCTGTTCTTGTGATAGTGAATTCTCACAAGATCTGATGGTAGATTTTCGGGTGCTGACATGGGCTCTCTCTCACCTGTTGCCATGGAAGAGATGCCGCTTTCCCTTTCACCTCGACTGTAAGTTTCCTGAGGCCTCCCCAGCCATACAGAACTGTGAGTCAATTAAACCTCTTTATTAATTACCCAGTGTTGGGAAGTTCTTTACAGTAGTGAGAAAACAGACTAATACAGAGGGCAGATTGTGATTGAAGAAACTACAAGTCTGTGTGCTATAGGTCACTAGCCCAGATGTGATAAACCTCTGCCTCATATTAGGTAAAAGCAGGGTAGACAATAACAGAATTTTAATAACCTAATTATTAACTAACTTCTCTCACTCCTTTCTAAGGATGAACTATTGGAGAGGAGTTTTGCCATAAGCATTCAATAAATACTGGTTGTTTAACTGTATTCATTTTATTTGTCTTCATTCTCTTCTCCAGAATCCTCTCTTCCCTGCCCCAAATTACACTCTTTTCAGTCTTTTCAATGATACTTTGGCAAGATTTCATGCATTTATGCCTTTCTCTCTATTCCATTATAACCACCCTAATTCAAGCCATATTCATCTCTCACCTTTGGTACTGTAAAACCTCCATGAAGCAGAGACAGTTCTTGTTGAACAGCATCTATGTGCTCCTCTATTCTCATTAGCTTCCCTTGCATTTGGGTTGGCTTCATGGCTAGTTCTGGGCAATGAAGAAAGGAATGTGTGTTACTTCCAGGTGTAGATGGTTTAATGAATGATTTGCCAGGTGGTTTTCCTAAGTGATTACCCTCTGACCAATGTTGAGTTCCACTTGCATTTCACCCATGTCAACAGTCTTTTTGCCATTTTAGTGTGTCTATGCCATGGAAACACATTGTGGTCTCAGTTTTTATGTCCCTGATGATTAATAATGATGAACACTTTACAGTGTGCTTAAGGGTCATTGGTATATCATCTTTCACAAGTGTCTCTTCAAGTCTCTTGCCCATTTGTTTTTAAATTGCGTTGTCTTCCATTTTATTAAGTTGTAAGATTCCTTTGTATATTCTGGACAAAAATATTCTATCAGACATGTATGCTGCAAATATTTTGTCTCATTCCATGGCTTCTCTATTTTCTGAACAAAGTCTTTTGGTAAGCAACTTTTTAAAAAAGTTTCATAAAGTTCAGTTTCTCAATGTTGAGTATTTTCCCTTACCTCTCAAAACCTATTTTCCTACTCCAATGTTATAAAATTTTTATCTTAGGTTTTCTCTACAAAACTTATAGTTTTAATGTCTATGTTTAGATTTGTGACTCATTTTAATTTAGTTTTGCATATAGTATAAGAGTTGATATTCATTTTTTTGCCACTTATTGAAAAGTCTTTTCTTTCTCCCATTGAATTGCTTTGGAGTCCTATTAAAAATTATTTGACTGTATAGATGTGGATTTATTTCTGGACTCCCCTCCAATTCCATTGATGTATTTGTCTATTCTTTCAACAATACCACATGCTATCTACTATAGGCTCAGACCAAGTCCACTTTTTTGCCCTTATTATAATTGCTAAGGCCTCCTGGAAGCAGAATGTTAAAAGTACAAATGGTGAGAGCAGACATCCTTGCATTGTTGCTGATCTTAGAGGAAAAATGTTGATATTTCATAATTAAGCATGAAACAGGCTAGAGGGAATTCTCAGATGTCCTTATCAGATTAAGAAAACTTGCTTTTATTTCTAGTTTTTGGATAGTTTACAACATGAGGGAGTTATATGATCTTTTCTGCGCTTATTAAAGTGATCATAAAATTTCACCTTTATTTTAATCATTTTGTGGACTATGTAGATAGTTTTCAAAGGTTATACCATCTTTGCACTCCTATAATAATCCCTACTTAGGATATATTATTTTTTATATAAGCTAAATCTGGTTAGCTAATATTCTGTTCAGAAATTTTGTGCCAATGTTCTTGAGAGATATTAATCTGTAGTTTTCTTTTAAATATCTTGTTCTGATTTTAGTAACAGGGTTTTGCTGGTGTTATATTCGAAATGGACAGATGAAAGAGTTAAGATAAGCTTAGTATTCCTTTTTTTCAATGTTTATAGAATTAACAAGTGCTATAGATCTTGTATATTCTTTGGGGGAATATTTTTAATTAAAAATTAAAATTCCTTTAAATAGATATAGGTTTATTATTTTCTATTTCTTGTATTTGGTGAGTTATAGTTTTTCTAAGTAATTTGTTTTTTATGTGAGATATTAAACTTACTGGCATAAAGTTGTTGATATTTTCTAATTACCCCTTTAATGTCTATAGAATTTATAGTAATGCCACCTTTGTTATTTCTAATGATGATAGTTTGTGTTCTCTCCTTTGTTATTCTTTCCAGTGATTTTGTAATGTTATTAGTCTTTTTAAATAACCAACTTTTACTCTGATTTCTCTGTTGCTTGTCCATTTTCTGTTTTGTTGATTTCATGTCTTATCTTTGTTTAGATTAATTTCTTTAATTTGTTCTTTTTCTAACCTTTTAAAGTGGATTTGAATTCTAACTCTGACAATGCTATAGGTAGGACTTAGGCAAGTAACTAACTCTGCCTCAATTTCTTTTGCTAAAATGAGGAAAATGCATTAAATGGTTTCTGTGAGAAATCAATAACACAGTACATGAAGAGTATTTTCACCCAACTCTGTTATATGGTAAGTACTTAATAAGTGCTAACAGTTATTAACCACTTAATAATAACAGCAATAATATGCACTTACTGACTGCTTTAGCGACAGGTTCAAAATAATCTCATGAAATAGGTACTATCATTTTCACCATTTTGCATATGAGAGAACAGCAACTTAGCAAGAATTCCTGTTCAAAGAAACGGAGAAAATAAATGGCAGAACTAGCACTGAAATCTAGGTTATTCTAGCTCCAAAGTTTTATTCTTAATCACCATGTATATTGACCTTTAACAAAATAAGTAACTGCCACTTATGGGGTAAGTAGCCCGTACCACCCCCTGTGCTGAATATTTCACGTTCATTTTTTCAGTTCCTCTCTACGCGTTGATATGACTTTGGTAGTATTGCCCCTGAATTACAGATGAGGACAATGAAATGCAGAGAGGTTAACTAACTCATCAGATGTCTTGTGGCAAGGAAGTGGAACAGTAGACATTCCAACAACTCACGTTATTTGACATGACCTTTTATGCTCTTAGCTGGAAAACTAGACTACCTCTTTAGCTCTTTCTCCACTTATTTGTATTGTCCAAGTGATAACTCAAGGATAGGCTACTCTTTACCATGAACGGTTACCACATCTATGGTCTAGATGTTCAGCCGATTTTGACATGGCCTCTTTCTTCAGTCGTATAAAACAAATATAAGACAGATCATAAGTTCTCCAATATGTGACTTGTCTTCCCCTGTTTTTCAAATATGTGCTTTTAACGCTAATCTCATAAACTGCTGTAGCATTTTATATGTTCCATTTATCTGAGATAACTGTCATGTCTGAGCTACTACACTGTTATAAGTTAAAGAAATATATATAAGTTGTGTTTTACAATAAAATGAAATAGCAAATGACCTGATAATGTCCTCTTTATGGAATTAATGGAACTTCAAGTGTGATGTTTATGTACATTTTTAGAAGTCACTCTCCAGATCATTTTAGATCTAGATCATGTTATACAAGCCTATATCTCTATGCTACTCTCCCTCCATTTCTCACCCATGATTGAAATTTTACGTCTCTGGTAGCTGTGATTCTGGTATCCATCTTACAATTACTAAAGTATTATAATTACCCATTCAGAGAAATGGTTGGTTGGTTTGGTTGGTGGTTGTTAGTTTTTGTTGGGAGGTACATAGGGACAGAGATGGAGAGATTGCAACTCTTATTTGTTATTAAATGAAAGAACCCCTACTATACTTTGCATATAGGTTGTTATTTAGTTCTCACAAGAGCCTTATAAGGTAGCTATTTT
Organism: Chlorocebus sabaeus; assembly: GCF_047675955.1. Taxonomy (NCBI): domain Eukaryota; kingdom Metazoa; phylum Chordata; class Mammalia; order Primates; family Cercopithecidae; genus Chlorocebus; species Chlorocebus sabaeus. Next base: position 137,870,596 of record NC_132911.1, on the reverse strand, counting down.
CTTTATCTGGTAAATAAGGAAATTCATGCATACAGAAGTTAAGTGAATTTCTCAAGCCCATAGAGTTGTCAAATAGCACACAGGAGATTGGAGTCTGAATCTGTAAAACTGCACAGCCTGTGTTCTTCTTTTAACGTACATTCTGTAAATGAAAACTCCTCAGATTTTCCTCTGTTCTATGAAGGGCACACATTACTCTTTTCTAGCCCTTTCTAGATTTAAGGCAATAATTTCATATTTCTCTGTACTAGGGTGTTACCCCAGAGAGCAACAGAATCTTCATTTGGGGTTTTGTAGTGCAGGGTCTTGTAAGGCTTCTCTACTCCATGAAGCCCACATAGATCCAAGTGCCTTTTAACTTACCCCTTCATCATCCCTGGCATGTGACATTCAAATTTGTATCTGATTTCCAGGCAGCAGAATAGAGAAAGAAGCAAAGAATAATGGCACATGCAAGTTTATGGTTTTGTGATTCTACCAGGGTCTGGTGATAAGTTCAGACATCTTTATCAACAAGAGAATTGTTGGTTGCCTAAAGGGCTTGGCTTTTAATAAAAAGTCTGGGCACGTACTATTAATTATCCTATTGTAGTTTGCAATAGACTTCATATATTTATTAACCTGTCACTGACACTTTGAGCACCATTGGATCTGGTGGATCAAAAGGCAGCTGCTTGAACTGCAGAGCATCCCAGCTGGAGAGTCTTCATGGCAGCCCCGTCATAAACCTGACAGCCTAATAGTTACTCAGTAAATAGGTCAGATCATCATTAGCATGATTATTTTTAAGGGATGTATTTCCATCTAGCGTTTATGTCTTACTTTACAATATATTTAGGACATTTTTTACTTTGTTATTTTTTAATTGACAAATTGTATACATTTATGGCATACAATATAATGTTTTGATATGTGTATACATTGTGTAATGACTAAATCAAGTTCATTAACATATCCATTACCTTAAAAATTTATCTTTTTGTGATGAGAACACTTAAAGTCTACTCCCTCCACAATTTTCAAGTATATGTTACATTATTATTATTATTAACCATAGGCCCTGTAATGTATAATATAGTTATCCTGAATCTTTTCCTCTTGTCAATCTGAAATTTTGTATTCCTGGACTAACATCTCCCCAGTCTTCCCCTCCACCCCAGCCCAGCTTCTGGTAACCACCATTCAACTTGCTTATATGAGTTTGACACTTATAATCTATACACAAGTGAGATCAAGCAGGTTTTCTCTTTCAGGGGCACTTTCTATTTTCTGATCACCAGATCCTATCAGTAAGAAACCAAATGTGTATGTGGACCAGTACTATGTTCTGTGGCATATTAAAATGATCAAAGTTCTGTAGACTGAGTTTTGAAGAGCACGTAAGAGTTATCGTGGCCTGGGATAGTTTCAGAAGAGGTATACTGATGTTTGTGCTAGGTGAAAGCAGCCTGTTTATCATTTTCATTATGATAGGGCAGGTGTCAACAAACTTTTTCTAAAAAGATAGATACTAAATAGTTGAAGCTTTGTGAGCCACAATCTTTCTTGCAGCTATTCAACTCTGTCACTGTGGCATGAAAGTAGCCATAGGCAATATGTTAGGGAATGGGCATGACTGTGTTCCAATAAAACTTTATTTATAAAAACTGAGGATCAGATTTTACCCATGGGTATGGCTGTGGATCCCTGGGATAGAAGTGAATAATTTTTTTTTGAATAATTCCATGCTAGGTCCCAAAAGCTATGTTTATTTGATCTAGTAAAATGACTACAGCTGGAATAGCAATAGCAATTTTGGAGTCAACTCTGTTATGTTTGCAATAATCCATTGGCTGTGTCTGAAACCCATCTAACTTCTATAAGAATCAGACAGGCAAGTTAAGTGGAGATGTGATAAGACTCACCACCTTGCTTTTTTCAAATTTTCAATGGCAACACAAAATTCTGTGATTTCCCTTGATACGATTTGGCTCTGTGTCCCCACCCAAATTTCATGTGGAATTTTAATCCACATGTGTCAGGGGAGGGACCTTGTGGGAGATGATTGGATCATTGGGTTTGGATTTCCCTCATGCTGTTCTTGGAATTGTGAGTTCTCACTAGATCTGATGATTTCACCCTTGCTCTCTCTCTCTCCCGGGCTGCCATGTAAGACATGCCTTGCTTCCCCTTGGCCTATCTCCATGATTGTAAGTTTTCTGAGGCCTCCCTAGCCATGTGGAAATGTGAGTCAATTAAACCTCTTTTCTTTATAATGTACCCAGTCTCAGATAGTTCTTTATAGCAGTGTGAAAACAAACTAATATATCATACATCCCTGCAAGGTTTTAGCATTGCTTTTGCTTCTATCATGTTACTCCTTCCATCCATAATAACCTTCACTCTATTAGTGAGGAAGTCAGCACAGGGAGTTTAAATTGTATGTGTTTTTGCAAATTGAAGAACATGCTATCTTTAGAGACCCTGTAACACGGCCCTCTTGAAACTGTCAAATGGATCTCCATGACATACAGCTCCAATTCCTTAGTAGGGCAGCAAAGACTTCCACAAGGTGAGCCCACAAGTTTACCTCCCCCTAGCCTCATGTCTTCCCCTTACCCCTTCACATCAGAGTCAACAATCAAACTGGGCTTCTTAGAATTCCCCATTAACCAGGGTGTGTTTGTTTCTTCCTTGTTTGTGAAGGTCTTTTTCTCTTACCTGCTTGGTGAACAGTTCCTAGATTGTGCTACTTCTTCACTGAAGACCTCCTTCACTTAAACTGCTGGTCTACCAGCCATAACCATGATTTTATGAGACTCTTTGTAGAGTCACTTTTCATGGAAATGTATTGGACATATTCATTTGTATACATATATTTTTGAACACATAGAGGTGTTTTATTTGTATGTATGTTTAATACATATGTTTAATGTTTGAATCCCAGGAAGCTAGTACAATGCCTGTCAGCAGTATGTGATGCTGGTAGTGGTGGCTGTTGTGTTATTCAGCACTTAAAATGTGCTAGAGACTCTTTATAAGTATTTTACATGTTAATAGATTATGTCAGCTGAAAGAATAAGCACACCCTCATCTCCATGTAACATAAAATACCCACCCTACCCCTTCTCTTCTCTTTGGGGGAATTAAGATAATTTCTTAATTTTTCATTTACTCTGCCTGCCAATCTAAGGCAAAGACAATGGCCTTTCCCTCCTTGGGGGCTAGGTTCTTGAGATCCGATGAACTCTTTACCAAGAAAACAGTCAAAGTGGAGTGTCTCAGAAGTCAACACATAAATAGAGAACAACATTTATTAGCTACTTTGTCTCTCCTGGGCACAGAACTGACTCTAGCCAGACGCCTGTCTGCAGTGCCCTTTCCAGGTGCCACTTTGTATGTTAATTGCACACCCTTAACATTTGTTATCAAATCTGCTGGTTTAAATTTCTCAGATGAAGGGTAGAAGGCTGTCTTCACTCAGGGGACCCATCTTCTGTCACTTCATGGAAATGAAACCTGGAGTTTGTTTACTGCTGATCTGTGAAATCCCAGGTGGGGAAATGTAATTGTAGAGAGGGAGACTAAGGCTGAGTCAAATGTGTCCCATAAAATTGGTTACCCTGGATGCCTGAATTTGGATTCTTCTCTGCTCACAGTAACAAGATTAGATGATGGCATCTTTTTGCTTCATGTGCTTTATATCATCCTAAAAAGCATACATGGCAAATAGATTATAAGCATGCAGGACATCTTATCAGAAGTGTTTAAGTCATGTCAATTATTCAAAGCAGAAATGGTAAGCAAAAGCCAAAATATACATCAAAAACTGCTTGCCCTACTCTCACATGTTTTTTATAAGTGCATTTTCCAGGCTTCATTTAGATCTTATTTATTCTTGCTTTAACATAGTAATAACATGTTCAGAATTGATTAAAGCAGATAGACTTTGAGAAGTAACTGATAGCTGGTATAATATTTAAGAAGATAGGCTGTAGGAGAAAGTCAGAAAACTCACAATAATCAGTTTAGGAAAAAGCTGCATTCAGTTTAGGAAAAAATAGCTGCGTTCATCCACATAAACTGTTTATAATACTACTTTTATATTTTCATTTGCATTCAATTCTGAACACACTACTATAGTTTGGCATTGAAAGTGGCATCACAGTAAGTACCTTGCACCATAATGTGGAGAACAACACATGTTCCATAACCATATAGAAGAAGAAAGCAAAATGATAGTTGTTGATGGGTATGCTGTTTCTTGCTATTTATTTATGTTATCTCTATATTTAGATAATCATGCAAATAGGTTAAAATCTGATCACCTGTTGAGAGCCTCCTCAAATAGGATAGGGTTCATTTCTCATCACCTATTTTCTTTGATAAAATTAAAAATAGACACCTGGTCATTGTAACTGCGGTTATTTTGGAGTAATATGTTGGTAGGCAGGAGAGGACAGGCCGACTTTTGTATCTGAATCAAAAACAAGGAAGTGTTATACTGACTAATTTAGGAGAATTTACTTAATGCCAGAAATTTTGATAACTCCCTTATATTGCATTTTTTTCTTATTTTTTTCTCTCTCAAATTGTAGATTGCATATTCTATAATATATCCATTTTGTAGTGAGGGAAACAACAATGGTATTTCCATTTGTGACTCTATGCAGCTTCTAACACAGTCTACCTTATGGTATAAAAGTGTGTTCAAAAATGTTATTGGACCAGAAAGAGGAAGTGATTAATTCTTCCAGGGTTACTTGGAAAGACTACATAAATTAAATGACACTTGGTCTGTGGCTTCAGAAATTATGTTTAATTGTTATCATCTCACTTATTCTTGTCAAACCTAGGATGTGATAGGCTTGAAACTTCATCTGCATTTCATGTGCTATGTGTATAATATTGGACTCGAGTACCATTGAAGAGAGATAATTCTTTCTTCAATAAATGTGAAAATAAGACCTCTTATCAGCTCGATGTTAATGAGACGCAAATGTGTGCCAAGAGAAGTCTGAAATGTCTTTTTTTTTTTTTTAATTAGGTCTCTCAGTTACCTCTTGCTTCTTTTCTTACTGTTATTGCATTATATAGCAAAAATTCTGAAATAGATACAAAGTCCTTCTATAGTGTTATACTTCTGATGCACAGTTCCCAACACCCTTTGACACTGTCTTCAAAAATCTGGTGAAAAGGATGCTATTTTGTTACGTCTTTTAAACACCTAATTTGGTTTAGTTTATCTCTGTATCTGTGTATCATCTCTCCTATTTGAAATCTTGCCTCTACTTATAACTATTTAAAGAAGTTTAGCATTTAAAAAGAGAATAAATGGGGACATAGACATGATGGGCTTCATGTTGATGATTCTTAGGGGAAACTCCCCTTGGTATTATAGTCTCCCTTTTGAAATAAATCTCTGGGCAGCATGTAGTGATGAGGCATGTGTTGTTTAGCCAGAGAGTCGTCCCTGGACTCTCCTTAAAGTCTGCTTTCTGTTGGTGCTATTGCAATGAGAGATTACCTGATTGTAGGTTATAGAGGCCCAGATTCAACTGGCCTACCCAGGAAAAAGGGCTGTAGCCTGACAACAGGCACCAAGTACTTCTCTCGCTCCTTCTTATCTTTGTTCTTCTTTGCATGTTGCATTGAGTTTCTTTAACTTTAGACCCATTTTTTTGGTCTATGATGGGGGACCTGGCCAATGACAGCATATACCCTTATAGGAAAGGACACTTCTTTTCCTGGTGCAGGTTAGAAAATTATCCCAGAGAAGTCCCTTGATTGACCTGAGTTTGGTTATGTGCACATTGTAGAGGCAAAAGAAATTCTAACTTTGCTTTCTGAAGGCTTTCATCTTTACATCTGCTAAAACTAGCAACAGACAGATTAACAGGAGAAAAATGTTCAAATTTATTAATGTGAAAGCACATGGGAGTCACATTCAGCATGAAATTCAAAGAAGGCCAGATGCTTGAAGCTTAAATACCTCTTCATAGGGGAGAGAAAAGTGGGAGGTGTAAGCACTTTTAGAGGAAGAGTAAATAATATTTAGGGGAGATGAATGAGCCTCAAGAACAGGCAATAGCTTGGGACAAATTTCCTCTGAACTCTGGAGGAGGTGGCAAGAAGTTATGGGAAGGTGAGGGGCAGAACTGCACAGCCAACAAAGGTTTTCTTATGTAGATAAAGTCTTTCAGATAGCTGCCCTCAGAAGAATAGATGAAAAGTCTGTTCAAGGGAGTGTAGCATGACCTTTAGTTTCTTCTTCAGTGATTAATCTTTCCTAGTTAATGAGATTTCAGACAGGAGATTGAAGGCAATTATGTTTCTTTTGGAAGTAGTTCTGAGTCAGATAAAGGAACTCAGAGAGAGCCCCTCCCCACACTTGGGGACAGAAACAAGGAAAGGTCAGAAAGATTTTGATTTTTGAGGCAGCTTCTAAGGCCTTCCAATTTCCCTTAGTTCAAAATTCAAAGTGCTCAGCATGCCAAAGCACCATTTGGGGTATTCTTTTCTGAGCCTAACAACATCCTTGGATAAACAAGAAGGCAGCATTCTCTGGTTAGTTCAGTGTCCACCCTTTGACCAGTTGCTGTAGCAAGGAGATAAGATCATGTGCAAAGGTTGCAAGTTCTCTTTTGAATCCTATAGCAAGCAAATACAGAGGTAGGTCTTCTCTTAAAAAGAAAAAGGAGGGTGGGGGATGAATGCAGTATAACCACAGGAATATTCTAATGATTGATGATTGCCTTTTGTTTCCAAGATATATTTTCTAATTCTCAACCTGACATCCCCAGGATATAGCATGAATTTTCCTTTAGGACCTTGCCTCCTAGTATTTTTTTTCCACATACCTTAAATTTTCTGCTTGAAGGCCTTTGCTCCTATAGATCCATCCACTTGAAATGTCCTTCATTTCCATTCAGTCACTTAACTATCCAGACATTAATCACCATGTGATGAGATAGGTACTGCTACAGGAGCAACAGTGAGATACTGTCTGTATTTTAAAATATTTACAACTGGGGGATAAGACACACATATTACCAAGCAATGTGAAAATATACAGATATAGGGCTGTATGCAGTGGCTTATGCTTGTAATCCCAGTGCTTTCGGAGTCCAAGGCAGGAAGACTGTTGAGGCCAGGAGCTTGAGACCATCATGGGCAACATAGCGTGACTCTATCTTTACAAAAATAAAAATAAAAGATTAACCAGGTATGATGGCATGTGCCTATGGTCCCAGCCACTCAGGCTGCTAAGACAGGAAGATTTCTTGAGCCTAGAAGTTCAAGGCAACAGTGAGCCATGATCATGCCACTGCACTCCAGCCAGGGCAAAAGAGTAAGATGTTGTCCCTAAAAAATATATATGTGTGTGTGTGTGTGTGTGTGTGTGTGTGTTATATATTAAAATATATGTATATAAATAAATATATATTTAATATTTAAATAATAAAAATAGAAAATACATAGATTATCCCTGTTGTAGAAACACAACAGAGGTAAGTGACCAAGCCTGGAGCTACCAGGGGAGGATTTCTGGAGAGGATGATGCCTAAACTGACTCTTAAAGTTAAATGCTGGAGAAACAAAAGAAACGAGGATCACAATGAAAGTAGCAGTGTATATACTAGTCAGAAGTTGAAAATCTATAGTCATCAGATGGAGAGGCTAAATCCTACACATCAGTCAAGACATAAGATACATGTGGTCCCCTTCAGTAAGATTTCCCTGTCCTAGAGAGTTAAAAAATAATTTCTTATGCCACTTTCTCTACACTTTTTAAAAGCCCTGTTACTTTTTACATGTGTTTAATTGCTTGTATGTGCTTTTCCTTCTCTCTAAAATGTGAGCTTTTTAAAGAAAGGTATTGCATTAAGAAAGATATTGCTTAAAATGACACATCATTTTTTAAGTGTCAACCAAAAGAATGTCTCATATATATATATTAATATATATAGACATTAATAAACATAGTTCATTGAACCTACACAAAAAATTAGAAATGTACCCATTTAGAATATGCACAGTTTCCCCTGGATTTAACATAGAAGTTGCCAAGGGATTCTTGTAAGACAGAATGCATATAAAGTAGTTTCCACTGAAAGGTCTATTGATCTTATAAGGAAATGGAAATGCATTTGGGGAGGGAGTGGTAGATATATTTTGATCTATGCTGTAGGTCATTGTAATAGAAAGAATGGAGAAAGAATTTCACAGGGAAAGACTCTCCAGCTGCCTGTAACTTTGGCTCAGCAAATGTCACCCCACAATTCTTTACTACAATATTTATTGTTCTGTCATTAGCTTATAAATAACATCAGCCTAAAGACCTAGAGGCGATGCCATGCAACAGCAACCATGATAGGATTGTGCAGAAAGGCAAAGAAGCTCACATTGATGTCTGAGGAGGAGGTGCTAAAAGTAAACTCTAGCAATTACCAAGAATCATAACTTTCCCCATAAAAACAGTCTGAGCAAAGCGTAAATGGTGCTTAAAATAGCATTTCTCGCCAAAACTCCCTCATAAAAGCACAGAACGCAGTTGAGATAGCTATATCTGTCATAGGCCTTCGGCAAATAAATCTCAAATTGATGGGTATGATGTCAAATGGAATTCCTTTGAGCTTTCATATTCATGTTGAAATTCTGATTCCAGGCACCAAATGAGAGCTGAGAGCCAACTGGCTTATGAGTTGTGTTTTTCTAAGAGACAGCTGGGGGCTGTAAAGGAACTGGGTGGGTGGTGGTATGGCAGAACGTAAACCTAATCTTGATCTCCTGTAATATCATTTATAAACCCCGAATGCTTTATTATGGCCTCTTGGAATTGTAAGCTAAATTTACATTTTCCCAAATCAGTTTTGTTTCTCTGTTTTATCATTAGAAAAATAATATTCTAGAATGAGCCGAAGCCATGATTCTAGTCAACCTCCAACCTCTCTGATCACTCACTCTCTTTCAAGCCTCTTGGGTTTCTTTTTCTCATCCACTCTTCAAACATCAGAGATCCCCATGCCATTCATAAGTGGAGCTGTATCTCTTTTATCTTTGACTCTCCAGGGCCTAGTACAGGTCCTTCCCAGAGAAGAAGTCAGAAAATACGGAATTAATGTGAACAGATGGATGAAGAATGCACTTCTTCGTGCATGGTGTGCAAGGCATGAGTTGCTGCTGACACAGGAGGTTTGGTCTGGCCTTCCAAGTAGTAGGCTGTAGACATAAGTCAATCATTGCCTCTCTGGCACTTCCAAGCTGAATGACAGATGAAGAACTATCTAACCTCTCTGCATCTTGGTTTCTTCATTATCAATACAGGGATTGTAATATACTTTTTTAAGGTTTGCTGTGAGGATTAAGAAGCAAGAGAGGGCCTGCACAGTGCTAGTCATGGTGCCTCGTATCCAGGAAGTACACAATAAATGATTGCTTCCATAGGTAGTTACTTAACTCATGTTTAAGTGGGTCTGTTAAAGAATCCTGAAGTGATGAGAATCTTCTCTAGCAATTACCCAGAAAGACTATGGGTGGAGAAAGCCCACACTGTTGGGTTGTGGATCAGCACTGCCATCATAGCTAGGGTCCCCATGAGCTGCAGGAAGGGAGGCAGTGATCAGAGCCAGCACACCCACAGAAAAGGCAGCAACCTAAGTTTTCCCACTGGGAAGAATTAACACAACTGGCTACCACCAGAGAGTGGCAGTGGATGTCTGGTCAGGGGTGGGTGGAATCACCTCCTAGTCATCAGATTCCTTAAATTATTTCTCCCTAAAGACACAGGATCCCTTCTCTCCAAGTCTTCTCTCCTCATTGCTCTGCCACTACTCTGAGTTCAACCACTCTTCTTTTTCTTCACCTACAGCAAAGTACTGAGTTGTCTCTCTTATCAACTCCTCTTATCCTCCCATGTAGCCTGCCTTCCTTTCTTTTCTGAGTTGAAACCATCCACTCAAGATGCTCTGTTCCCATGCAAAGGTGCCCATAACACCACACACCCTCCTCCTTCCCTTTCATTCGTCCCTTTTCACTGCCTGCATGGAGGAAGCATATGGTAAAATTCAGTACAAATGGCCTGCATTCCCCTCCTTGTTTGCCCACTCACTCATTAGGAAAGATTTACGATCTTAATTGCATCCAATTTTTCTCATTTGTAAAATGGGGATGATAATACCAGAATCACAGCATAGTGAGGATTACACATATTAATGCAAGCAAAGCATTGAGACTGGTCCCTACACCTAGGCAGTGTTCAAGAAAGGTTAGTTATGGGCCCAGTGCAGTGGCTCATGCCTGTGATCCCAGCACTTTGGGAGGCGGAGGAAAGTGGATCACTTGAGGCCAGGAGTTTGAGACCAGCCCAAGCAACATGGCGAAATCCTGTCTCTACAAAAAATATATATATAAATTAACCAGGTGCAGTGGTGCGTGCATGTACTCCCAGTTACTCGGGATGCTGAAGTGGGAGGATTGCTTGAGTCTAGGAGGTCACGCTGCAGTGAGCTGAGATCACATTACTGCATTCCAACCTGGATGACAGAGTGAGGACTCTGAACTAAGGGAGGAGGGCACACAATCCTCACAAGAATTGATGGCAGGAGTGGGATTTGGTTGAAACAATGTTTTCTTTGGAAAGCAAGTTGTATTTGTCCATTTTCATGTTGCTGATAAAGACATACCCAAGACTGGGCAATTTACAAAGGAAAGAGGTTTAATGAACTTACAGTTCCACATGGCTGGGGAGGCCTCACAATCATGGCAGAAAGCAAGGAGGAGCAAGTCACATCTTACATGGCAGGCAAAGAGAGAGAGCTTATGCAGTGAACCTCCTGTGTTTTTTAAACCACGGGAAAAGACCCACCACCATAATTCAGTCGCCTCCCACTGGGTTCTTCCCATGACATGTGGGGATTACAATTCAATATGAGATTTGTGTGGGAACACAGCAAAACAACATCACAAGGCAAGATTAAAAACAGAGTGATCCCAAAAACTTGGATGAGAAATTGACAACCAGTGGTTGATGACAGTGGCCACTTGCAGAATCACTACAAAATAGTCAATGCTAGTGACAATAGCATTGTCCCAAGTCCCAGGCTGGATGGGGATGGAGTACCTGAAGGTAGCAGTCTGGATATAATTAATCATATAATAATTATATATCTTATATATATATTATGTATATATAGTGTGTGTTATAGACACACACACACACACAGACACAAAGAACAATTAAAAGGTGCCATGGAATTGCCCATATGATGTAAAAACAAAGAAATATATAAAACAACTCTAACCATGAGATGGGACTACAAGGGAATATATGGATATTCTATTCCTTTGGAACCTGTTTCTGTTAGTTTAGATGATGAAACAGCAAATTTTCATAAATTAGTTTCCTTTTGCTGCTGTAGCAAACTACCACCCATTTATTGACTTTAAACTGTAGAATAAATGTGTACTATATCAAGATCTGAAGTCAGAAATCAGATTCACGGATCTAAGGTCAGGTTGTCAAGATGGCTGATTCTTCCTGGAGGCCCTGAGGGGAGGATCTGTTTCTTTGCCTTTCTGTGCTTCTAGTGGATGCCTGTGTTCCTTGGCTTGCGGCCCCTTCCTCCATTTCTAAGTGTATCTCTCCAATCTCTGTGTCCATTGTTACATCTCCTCCTCCTCTGATTGACTCTTCCTTCCTCCCTCTCTTAAGGACCCTTGTAAGGTCTTGGGCTCACCTGGCTAATCAGGGATAATCTGCCCTCCTCAAGATCCTTAATTTAATCCCATCTTCAAAGTACATTTTACCATATAACATAAAACTTATGAGTTCCAGAGATTAGGATATGGATATCTTTTCAGGGGGAGGGGGGCATTATTCAGCCACAGCACTTCAGGGTCCTATCACGCGGGTTACTTAGACATAGGAGTTTGTTTTGCAAATTATGATAGAAATACAGCCATTTAAACAGAATGGAGACAGTTTAGGGATAGACATTCGAGGATAGAGACTATAAATTGAAATGATACCTTAGGGTCTTCTTGATACTGTGATGGTCAATAGAATGTTGATGAATAGAGCATTCACCCATGTAGGAAAAAATGGCGGTCCTTCTACAACCACTGTTAAGTGCTTCTGTGAAAAGCCATACAGCGTCAGCCGGGAGTGGGAAGTGCTGGAGAATGAGAAGGTATTTTTGTTTCAGAATGGCTACATGGGGCTGTGAACTTAGGGAATGTCCTCAGAGAGATCTCTAGGCTTAAATGGAGACGGCACTACTCAGAATGCATCATTATTAAAACAATTGGCTAGAGGTAAGTGAATGCAAAATTAGCTGCAAAGTAGTCAAACATCTTGTGGTATGCTATTAATTGGAAAGGAAAACTTAGTACTTAGGGACCCTGGAGTTATATAAGATACAGATTTCTTTTCCTTAAAACGAAAGAAATGCACATGGTGTGACCTGAATTAACCTTGTTTTATAGTGTTCAAAGAGAACAGAGGCTTATTTGGAGATCTCATGCAAATAGTTAGCAAAAAGATGATAAATGCAGAAAACAAAGGGAGGTTTGTGGATATTTTTAATTTTTAAAAAATGTGTTTTTATTTTTAATGGACAAATAATAATTGTATATATTAGGTACAATGTGATGCCTTAGTATATGCATACATTGCAGAAAGATTAAATCAAGCTAATTCACGTATCTAGTACCTCACCTACTTACCTTTTGTGTATGTTAAAAACGTTGAAAACCTACTCTTCTAGCAATTTTGAAATAGTTGATAGTGTATTGTGTACGATCACCATGCCTTGCAATAGATCACTAAAACTTATTTCTCCTGTCTACTGAAACTTTGTACCGTTTCACCAACATCTCTCCTTTCTCCGTCTCCCTGCAACCCTAGCCTCCACTATTCACTATCTTACTCCCTGCTTCTGTGAGTTTGACATTTTAAACTGTGTGTATTTTTACTTTAAAAAGGATTGTCAATGGTATATATTGGTGGAAAGCCCACCAATGTTAAAATGAATAAATATAGAGAGTGAAAGCAGAAGACCTCTCTTCCATGTTATGTAAGCCAGTACCCAAGCAACCTCAAAGCCTCTGTATCACATGAAATTAAACCAACCTAATGATTAGACAGCAGGCTGAGACTAACCTGGAACCTCATTGGTGGAGGATCAGAAGTCTTATACATCAATTAATTTACCTGGCCAGGAGGAGGAGTGTGCCAGTGTTTAATTAGAAGCTGGGGTCCAATTTGCTGGTCCAAAATTCTGGAAATGATTTTCCAGGATTTGAGAAACTTTTCAATGAAAAGATGTTATTTTCAGAGGTTATGAAGTCATTGAAATGTAAAAAAAAAAAAAAAAGAGTATGTTTTCTTCTACAAATTTATAGTTTTAGCTTTGCTATTTATTTAAGAGTCTTATGATCCATTTTGAATTAACTTTTGTTTGAAATGTGAGGTCAGAGTCAAAATTCATTTTTCTTTTTCCATTTGGATATCCAACTATTCCAGTGACTATTGTCCTTTTTATATTCAATTACCTTAATGTCATGTCAAAATGTCAGTTATTCTCTTCTCCTAAGCTATATGACTATCCTTATGTCTATGGACTGTAATCTTAGAGTAAGTGAGCGTAAGTCCTCTCATGTATTTCCTTTTTTCCCCAAAATTGTTTTGACTATTCTAGGTCAATTTCTACTGACAAAAATTTTTTAAAAATCAAGTATTTTGATTGGAATTGTTTTGAATCTACACACAAATTAGGAAAGAATTGACATCTTAACAGTATTCAGTCTTCTGACCCATGAACACAATATATTTCATTTTAATTAAATGTTCTTTATCTTCATTAAGCAATGTTTTCTAACATTCAGTGTAAAGTTATAATATGTTAAATTTTCTGTATTTAATGTTTTTGACACCATGTTAATAATATTGTTTATTTTACCTTTTTTGTAACTGTTGTTCAGAGATACAATTTTTTTATGTTGACTTTGTATTTTTCAGCCTTGTTAAACTCATTAGTTTTAGGAGTTTTGTTTTATAGATTCTTTAGGACTCATTAATGTACCAAAGCTTGTCTATGAGTAAAGATACTTTTACTCCTTCCTTTCCAATTTGTATGCATTTTTTTCTTGTCTTATTGCACTAGCACAAAGAATTTTCAAGACATTTCATATAAAAGTCATGACAGTAGTATCTTTTCCCCCTTCTAAGTCTTATGAGGAAGGCAGTCAATCTTTCACCATTAAAAATAACACCTCTAGAATTTTGAAGATGTACTTATCAATTTGAGGAATTCTTTTATTTCTAGTTTGTTGAGAAGTCTTCTCATGAGTGTTAAATTTTGTCATAAATAGGTGTTGAATTTCATAAAATGTTTTATATATTAAAATATTCTTTTCTTCTGTTAACATGGTGAATTATACTGATTTTTGGATATTAAACTAACCTCATAGTCTTGGCATGTACATGTCTTAATTATGGAATATTCTTTTCTATATATTGCTAAATATCTATTTTGAGAATTTTTATGTTTAGGTTTGGGTAATGAATATTACTGTAATGTCTTTTTGCTGTAATATTTTTGTCTGGTTTTGATAACAGGTTAATCCTGCACTAGTAAAAATACTGTATCTGTTTTCTAAAAAAGCTTGTGTAAGAAAGTTATAATTTCTTCCTTAAATCATTAGAACTCACCAGTAAAACTAGCTGGGTGCTGTGGTTTGGATATGCTTTGTTTGTGTCCACTAAAATTAAATTTGATCCTCAGTGTATGGGTGTTTAGAAGTGGGGCCAAATGGGAGGTGTCTGGGTCATGAGAGTGGATCCCTCATAAATGAGTTGGTGCTATCCTTAGAGTAGTGAGTTATTGCTCTCCCAAGACTGATTTAGTCCTCTGGGAATAGATGCGTTCCCAAGACAGCAAGTTATTATGCAGCAAGTTTCTTCCTCATGTTTGACCCTTCTCACACAAGTCTGCTTTCCCTTTGACCTTCTTTGCCATATTATAAGGCAGGACAAAAGCCCTTGCCAGAAGCCAAGTACAATACCTGGAACTTCCCAGTCTGCAGAACTGTGAGTGAGTAAGCCTCTTTTCTTGAAAAAGTATACTGTTTCATTTATTCTCTTACAGGACTACAGGACTAAGATACTGGGCTTGTAATTTTCTTGGTGGGAAAGTATTTAATTGCAAATTTGTTCTCTTTACTAAATAAAAGGTTATCAGGATTTCATTTATTTTCTTTAGAATCTTTATTTTTGTTGCATTTTAAAAATGATATTGAATAATAGCAAATAATTTACATTTAGTAAAATTCACTTTTCTAGTGTATAGTTCTTCAAGTTTTGGCAAAAATATACAGACATGTAACCAACACCACAGTTGAGATATTGAACAGTTCCTTTACCCCCTAAATTGCCCTGTACCACTGAGTAGTCACCCCTTTAAAACCCTTAACTCCTGGCTACTATGGACCCGGTCACCAGTCCTGTAATCTTGCCTTCTCCAAAAGTCATGTAAATGGAATTATGCTGTATGCAGTCTTTTGAATCTTGCTTCTATCACTTAACATAAAGCATTTGAGAGGCATCCCTGTTGTTGCATGTACTGCTTTTTTTTTTTTTTCCTTTTATTGCTTGGCATTATTCCATTGTATGGATATACTATTCTTTGTCTACCTATTCTTCAGTTGAGAGACATTTGGTTTGTCTCCAGTTTGAGGCAATTATGCATTCTATTATTACAAAGTGTTATGTGCATGTTTTGTGAGAATGCTTTTATTTCACTTGGGTAAAAATCTAGGACTGAGATTGCTGAGTTGTCTATATTTCTCTATATAAGAAACTACCAGATAGTTTACCTAAGTGGCTGTGCCGTTTTGCATTCCCACCAGTAGTTTATGAGAATTCCAGCATCTCCAGATCCTCAGCAGCACTTGACATTACCCACTTTTATATACTTTAGGCATTTTAATAGGTATATCTTGTTGTGATTTTAATTTGCATTTCCGTAATACAAATTATACTGAATATCTTTTCGTGTGCTTATTTGCATCTGTATATTTCCTTTGGCAAAGTTTGTGTTCAAACTGTTTTAACTATTTTTAGTCCTATCTTTTCTTGAATCTTGAGACATCTTTATGTATTTTGGACACAAGTCCTTTATCATAAATATAATGTATAAATATTTTCTCCCTATATATGGGTTATCTTTTTACTTTCTTAAATATCTTTCAAAAACTAGATGTTATACATTTTAATGAAACCAAATTTTACTGATTTCATTGTTTCTGTTGTTGTTATTAATGGACCATGTTATTTGTGTTATGTCTAAGGAGTCTTTGTGTAATCTCATGTCGCACAGATTTTCTCTTCGGTTTTCTTCCAGGATTTTTTATTGTTTTAGGTTTTACAATTAAGTTTATTATAATTTTGAGTTACTTTAGTTTTAGAGGTTGCAAGGTATAGATTATTGTTGCGGGAAGTCAGGGACCCCGAACGGAGGGACCGGCTGAAGCCTCGGCAGAAGAACATAAATTGTGAAGATTTCATGGACATTTATTAGTTCCCCAAATTAATACTTTTATAATTTCTTACGCCTGTCTTTACTGTAATCTCTGAACATAAATTGTGAAGATTTCATGGACACTTATCACTTCCCCAATCAATATCCTTGTGATTTCCTATGCCTGTCTTTAATCTCTTAATCCCGTCATCATCTTCGTAAACTGAGGAGGATGAATGTTGCCTCAGGACCCTGTGATGATTGTGTCAACTGCACAAATTGTTTGTAGAACATGTGTGTTTGAACAATATGAAATCTGGGCATCTAAAAAAAGAACAGGATAACAGCCATGTTCAGGGAACAAAGGAGGTAACTTTGAACTGGCCTCCGATGAGCCGGACGGAACAGAGCTATATTTCTCCTCTTTCATAAGCAGATAGGAGAAATACCACTGAATTCTTTTTCTCAGCAAGGAACATCCCTGAGAAAGAGAAGGCGCCCTGAGGGTAGGCCTATAAATGGCCCCTTTAGAAGCCTGCCCTCTTTTATGGTCGAAGCCGAAAGGATGAAATAAGCCCTGGTCTCCTGTAGCGCTCCCAGGCTTATAAGGAGGAGGAAAATTCCCGCCTAATAAATTTGGTCAGACAGGTTGTCTGCTCTCAAACCCTGTTTTCTGATACGATGTTATCAACGACAGTGCGTGTCCAAAACTTCATTGGCAATTTTACTTTCACCTCATCCAGTGATCCTGTGATCTCGCCCTGCCTCCATTGGCTTTGTGATATTTTATTACCTTGTGAAGTATGTGATCTCTGTGACCCACACCCTATTCATGCACTCCCTCCCCTTTTGAAAATCGCTAATAAAATCTTGCTGGTTTTATGGCTCAGGGAACATCACGGATCCTGCCGACATGTGATGTCTCCCCGGGACACCCAGCTTTAAATTTCTCTCTCTCGTGCTCTTTCCCTTTATTTCTCAACCCAGCGGAGACACTTAGGAAATAGAAAAGAACCCACGTTAAACATCGGGAACGGGTTCTCCTAATAGATTATGATTCATTATTTTTCATATAGATATCCAATTATCCCAACACTACTTGTTGAAAAGGCTATTTTATTAAATTGCTTTTGCATCTTTATTGAAAATCAGTTGACTGTATACTTGTCAGTTTCTATATTTTATATTTCAATTTTTTATTTATATGTCTATCCTTTCTCCAATACTACACTGTCTTGATTACTGCAGATTTATAGTAAATCTGAAAAACATTTAAGCTGAGTTCTTTAACATTATTGTACGTCAAAATTGTTTTGGCTATTCTTTTTTTTTTTTTTTTTTTTTTTTTTGAGACAGAGTTTCACTCTGTCGCCCAAGCTGTAGTGCAGTGGCGCAACCTAGGCTCATTGCAACCTCTGCCTCCTCGGTTCAAGCAATTCGCCTGCCTCAGTCTCCAGAGTAGTTGAGTTTACAGGTGCCTGCCACCATGCCGGGCTAATTTTTGTATTTTTAGTAGAGACGGGGTTTTGCCATGTTGACCAGGCTGCTCTTGAATTTCTGACCGCAGGTGATCCATCCGCCTCGGCCTCCCAAAGTGCTGGGAATATAGGTATGAGCCACCGCACTCGTCCTGTTTTGGCTATTCTATTTTCTTTTCTTTCCATATGTACTTTAGAACTGTAACCGGGGACCTTAATTTTAAAAACATATTTTAATCACCCACTTTCTTTTTCTTACTTCCCTCTTTTCTAACCCATTATTCCTTCCTTCTCTAGACACTCCCCTGCATAATTAGATAAACAGATGCTTATCTAATTATGTTCTTGCTTAAGAAATTCCAGAGGCTAATCTTGAAACAAACCAGGCACAGAGCCCTTACAAAATCTTCCCACTTAGGAAAAGTCATGAACAATTAATCTACCACCATTGGGCTGAAGTCGACATAATGTTAATTAGACCTCTGTATGAATAATTACCCAAAATAGCTATTAAAACAGACACACAGACCCTGTGCCCTGCACTATTCCCACATGCCTCCCATGGCAAGTTTCCCTTTAAAAACTCTATGGTAAATTCAAAATCGTAAGATGGTATTTTAGAAAATTAGTTCACCATCTTCTTGGTTTGCTGGCTCTCCACTTAAACCTGCTTTTCCTTCCACCAAACTTTGTCTGTCATGACTGGCTTTCGAGCAATGAGCAGCAAACGCTGGGTCTTGTTACAGAACCAGCTTGTTGATTTCCACCAAAAATTAACGTTGAGCATGTTGGTTTAAGAGAATTGACATCTTAACAAAATTGGTTCTTCTAATTCATGAATGTAGTGTATCTCCCCATTTATTCAGGTCATCTTTGATTTTTCTTAACCATGATTTTGTAGTTTTCAGCACACAGATCTTGTGGTATTTTCAGAAAACTGTAAGTATTTAATGTATTTTGGTTCTATTATAAATGACATTGCTTTATTTCAATTTCCAGTTGCTTGATTCCTAGGATACAAAAATTTATTGTATATTAATCTGGCGTTTTGCAACCTTGCCAAATACATTTATTAGTTTTGGGGGGTTATTTTTCAGATTCTTTGAGATATTCTCCATGGGCAATCATGTTATGTATGAGAAGAGACAGTTTTATTTCTTTCCAATCTCTAGGCCCCTTTTATCCCTTCTTCTTTTCTGCTTCATTGTACTGGCTATAACCTCTAAAATAATTTTGAGTAAGAGTCATGAATTACCTTGTTTGTAGGTTAGAGGAATTCAGTCTTTTGTCTTTAAGTATGACGTTGATTCTCATTTTTTTTTCTATATCTTTATTAAGTTAAGAAAGTTTATTTGTACTTTTACTTTGAGAGATTTTTTTTTTTTTAATCAAGAATGATGATTCCTTTTCCAAAGGATTCTTTTTGGTTTGATTGCGCCTTTTTCTTATTTAGTCTGTTGATAAGGTGAGTTTTATTAATTGATTTTTTAGATGTTGAACTAGTCTTTTATTTTCAGGATAAACCCTACTTGTTCATAATACATTATTTTATATATTGTGGACATCAATTTGTTAGGTTATTTTTGAGTGTTTTTTATTGATGTTTATAAGAGGTTATGAGATTGTGACCTGCAGTTTTCAGATTTTTATATTTTTTGGTCATTTTTGATAATTTTTGTCTTTCAAGAAATTTATTTTGACCAAGTTGTTATATTTCTTGTTGTATTTATAGTATTTTCTTCCTGCAATCTCAATGTCCTGGAAGCTAAGGTAATATCCCCTCTTTCATTATTGTTATTGGTCATATGTGTCATCTCAATTTTTTTTATCAGTTTTATTAGAAGCTTATCGAATTTATTAATCTTTCCAAAGAACTAACTTTTGATTTCATTGGTTTTCTCTGTTTGACAGCGATTTATTTCATTGACTCACTTTTATATATTTTATTTTTCCTTATTTCTACTTCTATTTAATTTGATCTTCTTTTTCTAGATTTTTCTGATGTAAACTGGCCAGCAATGCAAATTTATTTGGTTAGCTACTAGCACAGCAGTGATGTGTAATGTGTAATTAGCACTTTAAACTGTAGAACTAACTCTACAGACCTGGCAGGATTTTACCCTGAGCTGGCTGCTGGTCAGCTGGCAGCTGCTGGATGTGACTAGAGGATGTGACAAAGAAAATAATGAAAAAAATCACCAGGGATTTAGAGAACCTCATATGCAACTCTAAGTAATTGCACTTTCGCTAAAGGCTATTGACAGATTTGAGTTGCAGAAACATCGTTCTTTTTTCAGTGAGGAGAATAGCAGAGAATGGGCCTGAGTAGAGATCCAGCTCCCAGGTGGATCCTACAGTCACATAGAAATGTGATAACACAACTCTTTATTAGACACGGTGGAGATGGAGAGAAAATACAGGCTAAGAAGACTGGAGAGGTCGACTCGGTGATATGGATGCTAGTGAATGAAAGAGAAGAAAGATCACACTGTGATGGGTGGCTCAGCCAGTGGTCAGAAAATAAACTTGATTGAGAATACAGAAAGTGCCACATATAATGAAAAAATATGAATATATACAGAGAAAGAGAGCATGAGTTGGGTTTTCTAAATCATTTTTATTTTATATATTTAAGGTGTACAACTTTATGTTTTGATATACATATAATTCAGAAGTGATTACTGTAATCAAGTAAATTAACATATTCATCATCTCATACAGTTACTTTTTTGTGGTTAGAGTACCAAAAATCTATCTTAGCACATTTTCAGTATGTAATACATTATTAACTATAGTCCTCATGCTTTAATTTGATCTCTAAACTTACTTATCTTGTGTAACTGTAACTTTTTGTTCTTTAATGGATATTTCTCCTTTTTTCTCCAACCTCCACACCCTGGTAACCACCTCTCTACTCTGTTCCTATGTATTAATTTATTTCCTAGATTCTACATATAAATACCATCAAGCAATATTTTTCTATCTGAGATTGGCTTATTTTATTTAGCATACTATCCTTTAGGTTGATCCTTGTTGCAAATGGCAAGATCTCCATTTTTAAGGCTGAATAATATTCCAGTTATTCAATTCCATTACACATCTGTTTGATCACTGAGCCCCTCCATCAGTCCTCTCTTCCCCACCCTGCCTTGGGAACTGCTCACCCTCTCTGGGATATGCCACAGTCTGCAGATAGCCCTGTTTGTACTTTTACTTTGAGAGATTTTTTTTTAAAAATCAAGAATGATGATTCCTTTTCCAAAGGATTCTTTTTGGTTTGATTGCACTTTTTTCTTATTTAGTCTGTTGATAAGGTGAGTTTTATTAATTGATTTTTTAGATGTTGAACTAGTTCAGATCAATCTGTTCAGTCTGTCCCCAGTTGACTGAGTAATTCATGGCTGTTGGGGGGTCTACCAACATCTTTCAGAAAGACCCATTATTTGGAAAAAGACAAGAATGGAAGGACTATCACCCAGAGCATAATCCCTCCTTAAAGGAAACTGCAAATCCCATTTCTTGTCACTCCGAGCTGTGAGGGCAGTATCACTTCAGAGCCCGTCCATTTAGGTGACTTGCTGGGTCCCAGCTAAGTCTTGGCAAAGATTATCAGCCCCAGCAGAAGCTGTGGGATGGATTAACCCTCACCACTATGTTCTCGAAAGAGTGGTCTGTGCTGAAAGTTTCCTCTGCCCTACTGAGAAACAGACGCCAGAGGAGATAGAAAAAGGCTTTGCCTCTCTCTCCTTTTTTTAAAATACAAAAATATTATCATTTATCCTTTAAATGAAGCAGAGCAAGGACCCAACATGTTTGCCTTAAATCACCTCCCTTGCAATGTGATAATCCATGTTTCTAGAACAACCACAGGATTAAAGCAATAAAATGCAAAATCTCCAGCTCTAATTAGCAGAAGGCTCAATAAAAAGCTGGATTTTGTGGTCATGGTCAAAGCTACAGATTTAATCAGACTCTCTACATGTGGAGTTGAATCTCAAACAAATTACTTCCCACACTTTAAAATTCCAAACTCATAAGATTTTTTAACTAAA
The DNA here is from genome assembly GCF_047675955.1 of Chlorocebus sabaeus. Lineage (NCBI taxonomy): Eukaryota > Metazoa > Chordata > Mammalia > Primates > Cercopithecidae > Chlorocebus > Chlorocebus sabaeus. The sequence continues at coordinate 137,848,567 of NC_132911.1, read as the reverse complement.
AAAAGAAAGCTCACAACGAAACTGTAAACATCACATTTCTTGTCTCTTTCTTGCCAGAAAATTTAAAGCTTGATTCATTAATCAACCATGCCACACATGGCAACTGGCTCTGGAGGCATCCTCCTTCTCCCCTCTCCTTTGTGGAATTTGCTTTGCTCTGTCATTCCTTGGTTAGGTGTTTCTGGCCTCTACATATTCTCTCTTCATGTCTCTCTGACTCTTCTCTGCTCCCTCACAATCTATCATATGGAGTCACTTAGGTTTCCTTCCGGAAGGAATAGCAGGCACCTAGGTCGCAACCAGGATGCCAAGTAACAGTCTCACTCTGGATGGCTGCTGGAGTTGCTGGTAACATTTAAGTTAGGCATCCTGAGATACTCACTGAGCTGTAGTATGGCATGACCTTCACCCACTAGTACCATAATCCAAATAATTTTCTTCTTGAGTCTTGTAATTAGTGGAGAAACGTTAATATCCTTTGCTAGACCAAAAACCCATATGGCTTACTTACTTCTGTATTTATAATGCTATTAGATAAATGCTTATTGAATGAACTGTGCATGATTTCCCTTGGACTAGAAGACAACTGCCCTATTTCTCCTTTTTCTTCCTCCAACAAAACTGTAAGAGAGTGTGTGTGTGTGTGTATGTGTGTGTGTGTGTGAGAGGGAGTGGGGGGTGGTGGTTAGAATCACAAACCGAAATCCCAATGCCATTCTAGAAATAGGATGCCCAATCAATGTTGGCCATTGATGGTTTGAACCATCTTTTCCTGCACGTGTGAATTTATTTATTGGCATTATACTTAATACTTCATTCACTCATAATTTATCCAATCTTTAAAAAATGGGTTAAGTCTTACTATGTGTCAATCTCTGTACTAAATTGGAAGTATAAATGGTGAACCAAACAGAGGAAGTCCTTGCTCTCATGGAGCTTACATGTGATGGGGACAGGGGAGGCAGCAGACTGTCAGATGACTATGTAATATACATATATTAATATAATATATAATTTCCAATAGAGTGATGGGACACAGTTGTGAGCAAAACAGACATGGTCCTTCCAATGGTCAACAAGACAAAAGAAGTCAATAGGTAAAAACCTAAAACAATAGGAAGTTGTAGTTAGTGCTGAGAAGCAGCAGAGGATGAGTTAGAATAGAGAGTACTGTGTCTGGAGCATTTACATGGGGAAGAATGAGGAAAAATCTCTCCAGGGGACAGTTCCTCTTCCTGCTGCCCTCCTCCCCTCCTGTTCATATCCCATCACATAACTCAGCGTGGCCCATAGGAAGTATTTAGGAAGTATGCTGTGCCCTGTCGGAGCCATTTTAAACTGGGACATGTCACATAACTGCTGAGCCTCACCTATGGAATGGGATTCACCACAGGGTTCCTGAAGGGATTAAATAAAGTCACACAGGTAAAGTGCTTGTACAGACCCTGGCATATGGTAGACTATTCATTGTAGGCTGGGTTCTCTGAGACACAGACTGAGATGGGACTATGATATAGGAGCAGGAGCTTTATGGGGGTGTGCTTTAGGGAGCCAGGGAAGCAGGATGGGCAGATTGAGAAGTCAAATTGGGACATAGCCTCAACAGAGGCCTCCTCGGCTGGCTCTACAGGAATGTTGAGGGCTAAATGACCCTCATGAATTGGGAAAGGAGAGCTGGGCCTTCAAAGCCTCTCACTGATTAATCCCTGGTGGCTCTTGGCAGGTTTGGGGGTGAACTTTAGCAGAGGGCAGTGCTGGAGGAGGGAGGGATTCAGCTGTGAATCTTCAGCAGTGACACACCCAGCAGCTAAGGAAATGAGTACTTGAGTCCTGAACTACAGGTGGGGGCAGCTCCCCAAAGCATTCACCACTATGACCCATGCATGTTATATTTTCACTTCTACCCTATGGGAAGTGTCCAGTGCAGTGCCTGCCCCCTAGGGGATGGCCCTCATTTTATTGTTGCTCCATGGTGAGCCCTGCTATGAATACACATCTACTGAGAGCCACAGGGTGAAGGCATCTGGACTGGACTTTGAATAGGACATGGCCTTAGTGTTCTCGCAGAGTTTCTGCTGGAACTGATCTCCTGATTGCCTATCAAGGAGGAAACTGAGGCACAGCCCAAAGCCACATAAGGCAGTTAATGGTGGGCTCTGGACTCAGCATTCAACGTGTCGCCCTGACTCCTAAATTCAGGCTCCCTTCGTGACATCTCACTGCCTCTTCCCCTGCATAGCACCTTCTTCCTAAATGAATTGAGCAATTGAAATCAGTGATGGGCATCAGGGAACTCTGGCTATCTTCTTGGGTCCCCCAGGAAGGCAACATGTTCAAGGCTTCTCTGGAGGTCCTAGAGCTCAGAACACCCATGCCTTTAAGCAGGTGGGCATGTAGGTGGCATAGTTCATTAGTGACTACATTTTGGGTAAATTCTCCAGCTTCAACCTCCCTGCTTTCAATGCTGCCTCTGTTCTCTGTCAGCAGAGGTGATGGGAGCTGCTGAAAATTCATCAAGTTATTATGCCATTTGCCTAACATGACTTATGATTGACAATTATACCTGTCAGAACCCAGAGAAGATATAGTAAGTCCCTAAGGCAAGGCAGCAGGCTGGCTGCCTCTTCACCCCAAGGCCATCTGCAGGATGGAAGGGTGGTGGGGAGGCTGGGACAGTTGGGGTCTCAGCATTAAGTGTGGCCCCTGGCCTCCCACCGAAAAAGGAAAAAACTAATAAGAACGTTTCACAAAACGTGATCCACCAAATCATTTTTTTAGTGCATGTGAATAACAGTGTCTTTGGGAAGAGTGTTCTGTGGTGAAATAAAGGACAACATTTCTGGGCTAAACACAGATGAACTGGAATTATTTGGCATTATTTATACAGGACTGTATGTAAGCATTTTTCAAACATATTAAATACTCCATTTAGCCTCTTTTGGAGAACATTTTTTGCTTGTTTTTACTGATTTTTTTCTTTTCTTTTCTTTTTTGAGATGGAGTCTTACTCTGTCCCCCAGGCTGGAGCTCAGTGGTATGACCTCTGCCTCCAAGGTTCAAGTGATTCTCGTGCCTCAACCTCCCATTAACTGGGTATTATGGGTGTAATCCCGAGTAATCTCGAATAACTGGGATTACAGGTGTGCGCCAACACGCCCAGCTAATTTTTGTATTTTTAGTAGAGACGGGATTTCGCCATGTTGGCCAGTCTGGTCTCAAACTCCTTACCTCAAGTGATCAACCCTCCTTGGCCTCCCAAAGTGCTGGGATTACAGAGGTAAGCCACTGTACCCGGCCTAGGTGATTTGTTTCTATCACATATTCTTTGGTCTCCAAAACAGTCTGTGGCTTAGTTATATTTATAAGTCCCATTCTGCAAATGAGAGAAACTGAGATTTGGGAAAATAAATCTGAGAATCTTTTCCAGGAGTTTTCCGGGGGCGCGCAGTTTGCAGGAGGCAGCACCTGGATCCTAGTGCAGTTTGCTGCCTGAGGATCGGTGCTGGATTTGCTCTGAGGCCCCTCCTACTCTTGCCATCTTCACACTGGATTCATCAGCACTCACTCTTAAAGGGGTTGATGAGTTTTAAATGTAAAGGTAGAATTAAACACAGAGCTCTGTATGAATGCTAATTACAACTTTGAGAAAGTATAGTAGGCCTAACATCCTCATATGAAAATTCAAACCTTTGGCCTACTTGCATTTTTCCTGGTTTCCTTCAGCAGAATAGCTCTCTGATTTGGGTAAAAAGAGAGCTAGACTAGGGTCACATCACCAGAGCTAAGGCAGAAACACGTTGTGTTCCTTCTCTGAGTTTCAGATCTGGCTTTCAAAAATCTTTTTTTTTATTATTTTTTTTTTGGAAATGGTGGATAATGCTATTTTCTCTGTCTCTCTTACAGAACCTTTTGGAAATTGAATGTGATGATGAACACATAAGTCATTGCATGAGAACACACTCAATTGTCTGTTATTCTCTTCATGAGGCCATGACGCCAGTGACTTATGGGTCATTTATGTCTGTGCCCTCTCTTCAAAGAAAGGGACGCACCAATAGCAGGGAGAGACACGGTGGTGAATAGGACATGCATGAAGTCAGTCTTTCATGAAGATGAAGAAGGGTCTTTGGGGCAGACCCCTGGCTGCCTGGCCGGCTGTTAACTTCTCAGACAGAGCTCCTCCAGGCCTCAGAACAAGCAGCACATTATGATAGAAATGAGAATCATTTCCTTCCAAGGAAGTATTGTCCTATTAAAGCAAAAAGGAAAGGAAGTTGAAAAAAGTACAGAGGACAAGTGAAAATTGGACAGAGTTTAAAATAGTTTGTTAAGTATTTTTTAAAACAGAAGTAGGTATTTTTAGGTAGGTATTTTTTGAAACAGAGGTAGGACATGAGTTGTAAAAGAAAAAAAATCATCTAAATTTATACAAACGGTATGAACATAATATTTTTATTAAAAAGGCAACACATAGAATGACTGAGGATTTATCTGTTCCAAACACATTTCACATGTTATCTTACATATTCTTCAAAACAACCCAGCTCAGTAAATTTTATATTCTATTTTACAGATAATAAAATTAACAATTTGGAGAATTTTTTGTTTTGGTGGCCACTGTGTCTTTCTTTAATGTTTCACTTTATATGCAGGTATTGTTTTATTTTATTTTATTTTTGAAATTGACTGATAAATATGTGTCATGATTATTTCAGACCATAAGGTTCAAATTGAGCAAATCATGGGGAACACAATTTTCCTTCTTGTTGTTCCCCGTGACTGACTTTCTTCCACAATAACTTTATGAATGTACGTCTTCACTTTACCTTTTCCTACATTTCCTTTCAACCTTTGCTGTTTTGGTGACTGAACTTTTTAATCTATTCACCTGGCCATGTGGTCACATTTCTACATTCTGTGACTTATAAGTTGCTGAAGTCATTTCTAGGGGAAACTTACAAAGTGTTTGCAGAGCCTGTTTCTACAAAAGGACTCAGTGAAGGAGAAAATTAGAGGGGATTTCATCTTATCCCGGTGTCTATCCTGCATCCTAACATGGAGTTTTGCTGGGAAGGGCCTCTGCATGCCTTTGTAAAGTCCCAGATTTTCCAATGGCTTAGCTCAGAGAATATGCACCCACTGAACCTTGGTCACCCCCTCAACACCCCCCCCACCATGCTTCTCCCCTTCTCCAGATACTGTAGGCCATTCTCACCCAAATCTCTGACTGCAGGGTAGGATAAATCAATCAGTGTAACTTTATAACTAAAAAGTGATAGTCAAAGTTTTAAAATTAGGTGATAAACACTGTTCTTAGTATTTTACACCTATTAGTAAATTTACATTTTTAATGATGTTAACAGGTAGATAATATTACCTCCATTAAACAAATGAGAAAACTTAGTACAGAGAGTTTAATTAACTCACCTAAGGCAACACAGCAAGAAGGAAGGGGACTTTTATATACATTCAAGTATATTTAATTAGACTCCTATATAAACAGTTTCTTAACCAATACAGCAATGAGAGGAAATTACTTGGGAAGGAAGAAGCAAACCATTTCAAGCCCCATTCCCTCAATAACCAAATATCAAAGCCAGGCTTGATGAGCCTGAGTGACAGCAATGCATCCTATGTACTAGATGCCTGTATACTATCAGTGAGAACTTTAATGCAAAAACATTAATGATACTAGTATCTTCACAATTTTAATCATTCAATTACAGTTATTGCTTTCTAACTTTATTGTTAGAAAAAATGGTCTGCATGCTACTGATTCTTTGGCCTATTCAATAGCGGGCCAACAGGCATTTTTTGTGCCAAGTGTGCTGGTGAAGAATGTATGTTCTCTGCTTGGTCTAAGGCTCTATGTCCTATAAAACACATCTATTCTATCTTACATCAAGTGAACAATCCTTGCTTAAGATTTGATATCCTCCTCAACAAGGCATCCATGTCTTTCATCACCTTGGGAAATTCATAGTCATTTGAACACTGTCTCTCAAATCTCTCCTACCCTGCACTTTCTGGGACTCCTGCTAGATGTAAATTAGATTGCTCATTTTATTTATTTATTTATTTATTTATTTATTTATTTATTTATTTAATGTGAAGTGAGTCTCTTGTAGGCAGCATATACCTGGGTCATTTTTTTTTCTTCTACTTTTAGGTTCTGGGGATACATGTGCAGGTTTGTTACATGAGTAAATTGTGTGCTGCTGAGGCTTGGCATATGAATGATCTCATCACCCAGATAATGAGCATAGAACTGGATAGGTAACCTTCCAATGCACACCTCCTCCACCCTCCCCTCAAGCAGCCCTCAATGTCTGTTTTTCCCATCTTTGTGTCCATGTGCATTTAATATTTAGCTCCCATATATAAGTGAGAACATGCAGTATTTGGTTTTCTGTTCTGCATTAGTTCACTTAGGATAATGGCCTCCACCTGAATCCATGTTGCTGCAAAAGACATTTTCTTTATCCAGCATTGGTGAACATCTTTTATGATTCTGACATATTTGCTATTATAAATAGTGCTGCAGTGAACATACAACTATATGTGTCTTTTTGGTAGAACAATTTATTTTCCTTTGGATATATTTCCAGTAGTGGGATTGCTGGGTCAAATGAGAGTTCTAACTTTTTAAAGAAATCTTTACACTGCTTTCCACAGTGGCTAAACTAGTTTACATTCCCACCAGTGGTGTATAAGTGTTTTCTTTTCTCCATAATCTTGCCAGCAGCTGTTTTTTTGTTTGTTTGTTTTTGGGGTTTTTTTGGTTTTGTGGTTTTTTTTTTTTTTTTTGAGTTTTTAAAATAATGGATTGCTCATTTCAGTCTCCATTTTCCCCAAGTTAATTTTCTATGTTGCATTCTGGGTAAATGTATACAGTTCTACCTTCCAGTTTCCCAATTATTTCTTCATTTGTATACGTTTAGGCTGTCTAGTTTGTCCATTGTGACTTTAATTGCAATAATTTTTCACTTCTGGGAGTCCTATTTGGTTCTTTTCACTTCTGGGAGTCTTGTTTGGTTCTTTTCATGATAAGCTCTTGATTGTATCTCACTTTTTAGTTTCATTCATACTTTAAAATATTAAAAATATATTTATTTTTAAATCTCTAATGGTGATATTATCTTATGGTCTAAGGCATTTAAATATCTTGCTCGTTTGTTTGCTTTGTATTTCTGCTACTCTCACTGTCAGTGGCTTATATTTTTCTTTGCACTTTAATTTTTAATTTTGAGCTCATTCACTCTGATTTCACCTTTGTGAATCCTGAATAAAGTGGATTGAGAGTGTCCCCTACCAGAGAAGATTTGAGAGTATGTTTATCTTGTGCCTCTGGGGCATCACAAGTCTGGAACTGTGTGTTAATATTTAAGCTTTAAGAATCCTGGACTTTGCAGTCACTTAAACTTGAGCCCCATTGTGGCAGAACTGTGCTGCTTTTCAGATGCTCTGTAGATCTTTGTTGAATATAGTAACTGAAAAAAAATGAATGAAACAATTATATTTTTTCATGCTTTCTTTGAAAGAACATCACTGAAATTAAGCAAGATATTTTTTAATCAAGAAAAACTAAATGTGGTTCAGACTTTTGAAGAAGACATGCCTGTACAGTCTTTTTAAAGTGATGCAGTTGTATAGTTCCTAAATCAGTATTGACTAAATCAGAATTTATATATTCCTCTGATTAATTATAAAACACTGGAAGCTAAGTGGGAGTTCCAAGGTCATGCAGGCCATCCCTCTCACTGCACAGGCAACGAAGTGTCATGCTGCTTCTCTGAGGCCAAGTGTTTGCCAGTTACTCCCAGGAAATGATTCCAATTGTTCATATTGTACATCAAATTGGAAAGAGCAAAACGTGAATGGGAGATAACGCTTAAAGCTCAAATTCACCTTACCCAGTGAGACTTTGTGTCTCAGATCACCAATTAATACCATCCTGACAACACATTTTTGCTGTGTTTTCTCCCAACAGACCTCACTGTGGATGGCCTCTTGCCTACCAAACTGTAGGGATATTTCCAAAGCAGCACATAATGTGATTGAACAACCTGCCAGCCTCAGGCTTAAGGATTTCAAAGGATTCAGCCCTAATTTTACCACAGAAGCAGGGCATTTCAATGACTTTAGAGATTTTATTTGATCTTTCTAATATTTGCTGATTCTGGAGGTGCAGACCATTTTTATTAGTCTTGTCTCATCTTGGGAGCACAAAAACCAATTCCAGGGCACAAGTGACTTTTCTTTTTACCAATCTATTATCTAAGAGCACTTAGCATCAGATAAGCCTCAGAAGGATTGGTTAATTGGACAGTGTGGAAGTTTGCTAATGAGTATATCTCTCATCTGATTCTTTCTGGCTTTTACCTGCTCCTGATTCTTTGTTTGAAAATCTTGTTTGCCTAAACAAGACACACCGTGAGGTGAGGTGGTTCAGCCATGGTGAAACATTAGCCTTTTCTTGGTGTCCATCTGGCTTTTCCTAGCTGGAGTGATTGTTTCTATGATTGTGTCTGGAATCAGCTCCCATCTAGTCTTCAAGGAGTAGCTGATAAGGAGCCACCATCCTGAGGCCTCATAGGTTTAAAAAAGATGCCCATCTGGGGGTCCAGGCATGAGGAAGCCAGAAGACGGATACATAGGGTCCCTTTAGTGAACTTCAGAGAGGATGGGCAAATGAATGCTACTGATAATGGGACCAAAGCCATTGCAGCCCCTAATGCTCCCAAAGCCTCAAGCCTTTTCTCCCAAACATTGATATTGCATAAAATCTAATCAATTGACCCCCTTTGTTCTCTTGCTGATTTTGTGACCTGGAAGAGATAACTTGACTTTTCCAAACTTCAATTTCCTCACCTAGAAAATGAGGCATATTAAACCTGATCTCAAAGATAAACTCAAACACTGAAGCTCTGACTCAGGTTTCATCATTGCTTAGGTGGGGAGATCAAGGCCCTGAGAACGAAAATGTCTTCCCCAAATTGACATGGTCAGTAAGTGGCATTACTCAGGCCAGAGGCTAGGGCCCTTCATAGACTCTGACCCCCAGGTCCAGCCCCCTCCCACCACAGCCCACTCTCCTGCAGGCACAGAAGGATTCTTACATTCTGCAGTGAAGGGAGGAGTTTGGAGGCTATGGGCTCATCAGAGACCCTAGTTTTCATATTCACACAATTTGTCTTTCTCTTTCACAGTTTACATTTGTTAAATTGTTTATGAAGTGTTCGTGCTTTGGGCAAGTCCCTTGTCTCCTAAAAGAAAGCAGAAGTAGATTCTTCATCCTTTCATAATTAAAGAGTGTCAGCATCATGGACTGGTCTTCATACACTGATGCTCCTGGTCAGCCCCATCTGGGGCTCCAGTGATGTTGCTGTGGAACCCACAGATGGGGCAGCACCTGCTCCCCTTCCCTTCCTGGATCATCAGAAGCCCGAGCTCAAAACTATATTCCTCCCTGTGCAATTGGCATCTATATAGTAACTCCTCTCTGTGTTAGAATTAAGAGCTGACAGCATTAAAATATGCTGGCCATTTGATATAAAACATACAGGATGTCTAGTGCATCAGGAAAGAAAAACACTGGTCAATAAAGCCTGAGTCCTAGGCCGTATACTGTTAATTTACCAGCTGTGCACAAATTATTTCATATCTTTGACGTTACACATAACATCTGCAAAATTAAGGATTTGAGAAGGTCAGTCTTAAAGGTTATTTCATGGTGTAAAACAAGGTGCATTAACCTTGGCACTATTGATAATTCTTTGGCTGAATAATTCTGTTGTGGAAGCTGTTCTATGCAGCTACATCCCCAGCCTATGCCCACTTAATGCCTGTAGCACCCCCTACCAGTTGTGACAACCCGAAATGTCTCCAGACATTGCCAAATGCCCCCTGGGGAGACAAATCTCCCTACTACAAATCTCTGATCTGAAGTAATGCAGAACTAGAATCTGTACATTTTCCCAGGTACACCGTCACTTTGAGATATAAATTAAAAGAAAAACAGTCCTTGAATTTCTCTTTCACTAATTTTGCCAGATTTTTATTCGGTGGGCTAGAAGCATTTTCAAAAGTTTATTGCCTGGGATGTGGAAGTTATTAAGTCATTATATACTTTAGCTAATGTATGGATTAATTTTATATTAGTTCAAAATCATATTGTTAGAGATTAAAGCGGCAGAACATAGATAAATTTAGAAACTGCAAAGCTAAGAAATACTTTTTACTCGTAAGCTGCTTCACTCCTTGGTGCTTTCCCATCTGGGGCTGTTTCTCATAGCCTCTGGATTGTCATCTCCCAAATGCCATGCCAAAATGTCACTCACTCTTGAAGATGCATCTTACATCCCACTCGTTCCATGAAGCTTCTAGCAATTCCTGTTCATAGAAATAATTTGGTTTACTTCTCTACTCACTGGGAAATGTGTTCGCGTTTCCCTTGTAGTCAGCCTTGTATGGTCCCATCCAAGGGCCAGGCTGTTGCAGGCCAATGACCCCGTCCATTGCTGCATCCCTTTGTAACCCAGAGGAAGTGTAATGGCCCTGCCTCTTCTTCTCTGGACACGTCCCAGGCCAGGACCTCATTTCCTGTTCCCCAGATTATGGCATTACCTTTCCGGTTAATTTCCTCCTCTCCATTGGGTCCCCTGAGCTTTGCTGGCCAGGTCCTAGCTATCCCTCCCCATTTGTCTCAACAACCTGGACTCCAACATTTGTAGACACAGCTTACCTTTCTTGGACAGCTCTTCTTACCTTGCCTGTTGAGAAAACATATTGTTCTTCATAATCCAGCCAAATAATTTGGTTTACTTCTCTACTCACAGAGAAATATATTCACGTTTCCCTTGTAGTCAGCCTTGTATGGTCCCATCCAAGGGACCTTCACAGAGGTGATAATCCTCTGTGAAACCTTCTTGAGTCATGCCACTTTCCCAAACACAGAGAAATTTATTCCTTCCCTTCCCCATGTCACCCACAGGATCTCTGTCAAAACGCTCACCCTGTGTCTTCCTGCCAGTGGGTCTCTCATTCAGTATGAATGCTGGCTCTCCTCGCACCCCTCATTCAGTGAACACTCCGGCAAACTCCAATTCTCAGCTCCAGATGTACTCCTAAGGGAACCCCGTCCTGGTACACGCACGCCCCCAGTGGATAGTAAATTTCCTCAATTGTACACTGTATGAATTTTATTTAGTAACTATTTTTCTCCAATAGATTTTAACCTTTATGATAGCAGGGACATGTTTTTATCATCATAGCAATTTTTCAGTAATTTATTGATGCAGGTTAGAAGCTCAACAAATAGTATTGAATGAATACATCTACTGAGACGATCTGTCGCCTCTCTTCCTGCTGGACTGTGAGTTTTGTGGGGTGGGGACTGTGCTCACTCATCTTGTGACTTTGTGACTTCAGCATCTAGAACAGTACCAGGAAATTAGTAACTGTTTATTAATTCATCAATATCATTTTTATTGTTACTGGCACTTACTAAATGCTTAATGTGTGCTAGGTAATGTGCTAAGCACTTTACAGAAATTATTTTTTCTAACCCTTAACCACTTTTATGAGGCACGTATTATACCCACTTTAGAGATGAAGCAACTGAGAGTTAGAGGATTCAAATAACATGCCCTGTTCACATCCTAAATCTCCTCCTCTTAACTGCTGTTTCATGAAGTTTCTCAGATTTATGCTACAAATAAAGGAAATGGCCTAGAACTCTCTGATACAAGTGATTGAAACCAGAGGTTCATTAGGTAAACGAAAAATAGAAAATACGGAATATTTCTTTAAATTACATATATAGCTTGAGAATTTTATTTTAAATTACATAAATACAAATGTAATCATACATGTATTTATGAACTCTGAGGTAGACCAAGGGTGCTTCTTTGAGAATGGTTTATTTTCAAGAGTTCTGCCTTATCTAGTGTAAACTACGTCCGTAAAATGTCTCTACCCTTTCCAAATTTTTCTTTCGAGTTTAAGACATTTGACCGGCCAGGCACAGTGGCTCATGCCTGTAATCCTAGCATTTTGGGAGGCTGAGGCAGGCACATCATCTGAGGTCAGGAGTTCAAAACCAGCCTGGCCAACATGGTGAAGCCCCATCTCTACTAAAAATACAAAAATTAGCTGGGCATGGTGGTGGGCGCCTGTAATCCCAGCCACATGGGAAGGTGAGGCAGGAGAATTGCTTGAGCCTAGGAAGTGAGGTTGCGGTGAGCAGAGATGGCGCCATTGCACTCCAGCCTGGGCGACAGAGCGAGACTCTGTCTCAGAAAAAAAAAAAAAAAGACATTTGACCTGCATTCTCAATGTAGATATCTTCTAGATTTTTATGACCTTGCCTCTAGCTTTTTTTTTTCCAGGTATAAAGTCCACACATAATTGTCTGGTGATTTTTAAGGCAATCTATCTTTTCTTTCAAAGTCTTTGAAAGGTGCAAAGTTTTTTTATCGTAGTTTTCATAGAAACAATATTATCTCATTCTTCCCTAATGTATCTTTGGCTTATGAAACAGTTTTCAGAGAGCTACAGGGAATCTTAGCATGAGGCAGATCTGTGGAGAGTTGTAAAGCATCCCACTGGCTGAGGCGAGCTCACCCACTGAGAGCTTTATCCTAGAATGTTTTACAGGGTCATTGGGCTGTATTGGTTAATCAGAGAAGTCAGCTAAATAGAGTAAGTTTAGAAGAACTTTTATTATAAGTGTTTTCACTATTCAATTAAACAGAATTGAGGGGTGTAACTGTTCCAGGTAGTCAACAATTACTGAACATCTCAAAGATGCTGTAAGGAAGATGGTTGAGCAGAAAATAAAATAGAAAAATGATATAATGTAACTCCTCCCCAAGCCCGCTGGTTCTTGGGCTCCTAATTGTTCTGTGGAGATTTATGACACTACTGATTCTTCCCCAAGCAGAATGTCTCCTTCCTCTCATCCTGTAGGGCCTAATGAAGATCTATACACCTGCATATGGCCAGTCAGCGGTTTTCAATGATGGCAAAAAGGAGAGATGCAGCCAGCATGCTCCATTAGGATTTTACTTTGTGTTGATACAGATTGTCTTTGGCTAAGTGTGATCCTTTGCACCTCAATACAGGAGGCAGTGAAGAGAGAATAGGATATCATCCTTGCCACTCTGAACCTCTGGATCAATATAAGCTAAAAATAGCACTGATATGGAGGAACCTGAGTCATAAAATAAACCACAGGGGTGGGGAAAGGGGATTACTGCCTTTGTTGCCTAAGAGGCCAGACCCCTTCAGCTGGGAATTCTGTGAGGTGACAATGAGACCCGCTGGAAATCTAGCCCAAGTGACAGCTTTGGAGCCACTAGGACCTCATCCCACACTGGTGTAGAACTGGCTGGACATGCATCCCCAGCACATTCTGGAACAATTTCACCTGCAGGAACTTGTGGGGTTTTAAAAGCCTGGGGAACAAATCCCATCCAGATAGCCACACAGCAAGAGGAACAGGAGGGGCAGGGTGTGGCAGCACCTGTAATCCCAGCACTTTGTGCCTGTAATCCCAGCACTTTGGGAGGCCGAGGCAGGCGGATCACCTGAGGTCAGGAGTTCGAGACCAGCCTTGGCCAATATGGTGAAACCCCGTCTCTACTAAAAGTGCAAAAATTAGCTGGGCATGGTGGAGAGTGCCTGTAATCCCATCTACTCAGGAGGGGGAGGCAGGAGAATAGTTTGAACCCAGGAGGTGGAAATTGCAGTGAGCCGAGATCGTGCCACTGCACTCCAGCCGTGGCGATGAGAGTGAGACTCCATCTCAAAAACAAACAAAAAAAGGAACAAGAGGATGGCAGAGGAGGTAGGGAAGGAGGATATGTACCCAAGGACCCCTGTGATCAGCTTTGAAAGGAAAATGGTGATCCCCAAATGGGTGGAGTCAGGTCCAGATAATACAACTTTTCACTAGAATCGGGATTTCACATTTAGAACTCAAAAAGGTACCTTGTGAAACAGGGTTGGCATCTATATGAAAAACATACCAGACACTGTATGGGGTTATTATCCAGCATAACAATTACCCACTTTCTCTCAAATTGCTTCCCTCCTGTAAGAGTGGGTGCCTGGACCCCTGGAGGCTATCGTCTTTAACCATCGGCGGTTGGACCTGGCATGGACTTCTGACCCAGGTGCAGTAACCCACTTCCTTTCTTGGCAATTCTGAATTGGGTCTGCAAGTGAGTAAGTGTGAAATGGTCTTCTCCACAGAGGAGATGGTATCATGGGAGGTGTGGAGTGGCAGCTGTTGCCTCTATATAAGCCCGGAAGGGTAGAAAAAACCAGTCCACAGAAGCTGTGAGGAGACAGTGAGAGGTGGAGGGAGACTTCACTCTAGGCTCTTGATACATTTTCAGTTTTAAATTTCCAGAAACTTCCTGAAACCAAGTCTCATTCTCAATCTTGACTTGAAAGACAACATTGCATTTCTTGATATAAAAGTTTTCTTTTTGCTTAAGCTAGAATAATTCACCTTATGTCTATCATTTACAATTAGAGTATTAACAAAAATAAGTAACGTAATTTTAATAATTCTATATTATAGACATTTACTATGTGTCAGTTAATTACTCTAAGTGGACTGCTATGGACTGAATTGTCTCCCTCTCTCCACATTCATATGTTGATGCCATAATGTCCAAGGTAACTGTATTTGGAGATATGGCTTTTAGGAGGTAATTAAGGTGAAATGAGGTCATAAGGGTAGGTTCCTAATCTAGTAAGATTAATGGCTTCATAAGAAGAGGAAATTTGCTCAGTGTGTAGGCCAGGAAGGGAGCCCTCATCAGAAACCAAAGCAGCACAGCCTTGATCTTGGAATTTCCAGCCTCCAGAACTGTAGAAATAAATTTCTGTTGTTTAAGCCACCTAGACTGTAGTGTTTTGTGATGGCAGCCTGAGCTGACCAATACATGGACAAGGCATTATCTAATTTAACCCCCATGACAACCTGTTGAAACTAGTGTCATCCTGCCTCATAGTTGGGAGATGGAGGCTTAGCATGGTTAACTAACTTGTTCAAGCTCCTCCTGCAGGTCTTTCTAGTCAAAGCCTAGATGCACTAATACTGCTGCATTTCTTGGGAAGTGGATCCTCAAACAGCTAGCTCTAAACCCAGGCTGCTCATTAAAAATAACACTAACCATAGAGAGAGCAGGAGAGACAAATCCCAGGGGAGAAATGCGGGCGTCTACCTTGGGCTTCACAATTGACAACCGTGGGTGAACAGGGCACGTGGTTACCGTTTTTGAACAGGAAACCTGCTTCCAGCATCTTGTCCACTAGTCTGAAAGAAGTGTCCACAGGTGCAGTGCATGAGCGTGCCCTGCAACCGCAAAGCCCCGTGGCACCAAGACTGGATTCATCCGTGAGCGCGAAGCAGTTGTCCAGAATGCTGGCTGTAGGGAAAGAAGCCTGCAGTAGATTCAGCTTCAGGGCTTGCATCTGTGCCTCAGGCTAAACATTTACATGGGCCCAGTGTTTCCCAGGAGCAGTGAGAGGCAGATGGGCTGACACGCGAAGGATGACAGCCTCATAGATGGGCTCAAAATGTCAACTCAAGATATGCACCAACTTAAGCTAGAACAATCCTGCTACTTTTCCTCAAATATTTTTAAAACTAAACTTAAGTCAAATGTTTTGTACGTAATTGTAGATTCACATGCAAAGAGATTCCTATGTATCCTTTACCCCCTTGTCCTTAATGATGATAACATCTTGCAAAACTGTAACGTAATATCACAACTAGAATATTGACACTGATACAGATCACTGATCTTATTCTTATTTCCCCAGTTTTATTTTTACTTGTATATGTGAGTTTAGTGCTGTGTAATTTTATTTTATTTTTTTGAGACAGGGTCTTGCTCTGTCTCCCAGCCTGGAGTGTAGTGGTGCAATCATGGTTCACTGCAACCTCAACTTCCTGAGTTCAAGTGATCCTCCTGCTTCAGCCTCCCAAGTAGCTGGAATCACAGTTGCATGTGACCATGCCCGGCTAATGTTTTAAAAAAGTTTTTATTTGTTTTTGTTTTTTGTAGAGATGGGATCTCACCGTGTTGCCCAGGCTGGTCTCGAACTTCTGGTCTTAAGCAATCCTCCCACCTTAGCTTCCCAAAGTGCTAGGATGACAGGCATGAGCCACTGCACCCAGCCAGTTCTAAGTAATTTTTTATCACCAGTGTAAGGTCGTGTAACCACCACCATGTAATCATACAGTATGGAACCTTTTACTCGGTATAATTATCTGAACATTCATCAAGGTTGTTATGTGTATCAATAGTTCATTCCTTTGAACTGCTGAGTGCCATTACATGGTATGAATAAATCAGAGTTTGTTCAACCCTTCCCTCATAGAAGGGCACCTGAGTTATTTCCAGTTTTGGGCTTCTGTGAATAAATTGATAAAACAATAGTTTATTTTGTTTGTTTTTTGTTTTTGTTTTGTTTTGTTTGTCAGCACAAGTCTTCATTTCTCCAGGATAAATACATTCAGGAATGCAATTGCTAGGTTGTAGGTAAGCCTATGTATAGTTTTCAAAGAAGCTGCCAAACTGTTTTTCTATAGTGTTTTTTATAGTGGCTCTACTATTTACCATTCCTACAGCGATGTTTGAGTGCCTTCGTTGCTCCACATTTGGTGTTATCACAATTATTTTAATTCAGCCATTCTGCTAGTTTCATGAGCTTGCCATCTCTATACCTCTTCTGTGACGTGTCTGTTCATATCATTTGCCCATTTTCTAATTAAATTTAATTGAATTTTTTTTACTATTGAGTTGTAAGAGTTCTTTATATATTCTATATTCTAGTTCTTTGTTGGATAAATGGTTTACAAATTTGCAAATATTTTCTCCCAGTCTGTAGCTTGCCTTTTCATTCTCTTAACAGAGTTCTTTTATAGACAAAAAGTATTTAATTATGATATTCGACTTGTCAGTAAGTACTTTCATGAATTATGCTTTTGGTATGAAGTCTAAAAACTCGTTGCCAAATCATAGACCCTGAAGATTTTCTTCTACGGTTCTTCAAAGTTTTTTAGTTTTATGTTTAGTTTGTGTGTGTGTGTGTGTGTGTGTGTGTGTGTGTGTGTGAGATTTTTAGACGGAATCTCACTCTGTTGTCCAAGGTGGAGTGTAATGGCATGATCTCAGCTCACTGCAACCTCCAACTCCCGGGTTCAAGGAACTCTCCTACCTCAGCCTCCCAGGTGTCTGGGACTACAGGTGCATACCATCATGCCCAGCTAATTATTTTGTATTTTTAGTAGAGATGGGGTTTCACCATGTTGGCCAGGCTGGTCTTGAACTCCTGACCTTAAGCAACCTGCCCACCTTGGCCTCCCAAAGTGTTCAGATTACAGGTGTGAGCCACTGTGCCCGACCCTACATTTAAGTTTATAATCTGAGCAATTTTAGAGAGCAAACTAAATCCAACCAAACCATTGAATCTAACAAAAAGAGAAATGTAACCTTTTAGCTTTGTATTCACTCATTCATATCTATAGCATAAGTCTACTCTCACCAGGGTTACTTACAGTTCATTTGGCAGAGAACACAGTAGCTCTCTCTGTTATGTGAACCCCCCAAACAATTATAACAAACCCCATCTATGAGCACCTATGGTTATGTTAGATATGTCATTTCTGAGCCTCAGTTTCCTGTCTCCACCTATAGTATCTATACTTCTATAAGAGATAATAAGTAGAAGATTCCAGTAAAGTCAATGGGAATGTTTGCAATTACTCTCTAAATGAGGCAAAGATGTGGAGAGAGCAATGCTGAGCTCTTAGTACAGTGACCGATGGGTGCCTGCCTTGCAACAGAGGTGGCTTCTCCACACCAATCCAAAGTCGACTAAGTTTAGAAAAGGGAGGATATTGACATTTTGAAAGGAAACAGAGGCCCAAGAAAGAATGACCAATCAAAAGACACATTACTTGGAAGTGAAAGCTCTTCAGACACACTTAACTGTGCTACTTCTGCTAAGCACAGCACATCATTATGGGCAAAGCATGCCAGCCCATAATGATGGGAACTATGACTGTCATTAACAGATGTATGTCAAGGACCTATCCTAATATTCAGCACATAATCAATAATTAATAAATACATATAAAGTAAAGGAATGGACTGGCTCTCAGTTATTTTTGAAGATTTATTTCAGGTTTTGTCTCCTCCAGAAACTCTTCTGCAGATCTCAGAAAAACCTTCCTTCTCACAAAGCTTACTTTGTATGACTTGTGTTTCTGTGCATTCCTCCTCTACCAGACAATGACCTCTTTGAGGGAAAGAAATGTCTCATTTATGATTGTAGCCATAGCATATAGCACATTTCCTGTCACATAAGAGCTGACCAGTAAATACAAGAAAAGGAAAACTAAATTGTCTACCTCTTCATTAGACATGCTGCTCCCTCTGGAACCATCAGGATCTTTTGTATGTCTATAATTTTATCACCTGGGCAAGAAAGGACACAGGTGCTTCATGGTATACACAAGCACTTGAGTGACAGAAGGCTGCTTCTGCCTTCTAGGGACAATCTGATTTATCTAATCAGTGCATGGGTCTCTACAAAGTTCTTGATCACTTTCAGATAATGATGGAAAGGAAGAAAGAAAAGAAAAGTGAGATTTAAAAAGTGTTGCATATTCCTCAGAGCTGTTAGCAGATGAAACAGGTAGAGGTGATAGGTGTCAGTCACCTGTCTTCTCCTCCTGTTTTATAGACTATAAAGTATAGATTTCAAAAATAGAGAAAAAGAGAAGAAAACTGAGCCCAGTAGGTTATACTACTTATTTATTACTTTAACATCCAAAGTGCACGATTCCTTTTTAAGCTGCGTGAAGAACGGAACATAGGCTGGCTCTCAAATGAGGGTAAACAAAACTGAAGCTAATCACCCCTGGAAAAGGCGATATGCCCTTTATTCCTAGAGGCAGACAAATAAATAAGAAAAATTGGTAACATACCCTTGGCTAGGACCAGCAAAGGGAGGCCCTAAGTGGTTAGTTTACTATGAGAAGCCTGAAAGTATAAGCGAAGCCCCAATACCTGCCTAAGGACAGAGCAAGAGACTGAGAAAAGAAGTGAGGCTTTGGGAATTGGACTGAGGCCTCTTGAACAAGGCCACAACCCTCCAAGACCTTCCAGAGTAAAAGATTCTGGTTGCCAGCAAAGAGAAAAATGAGAAAGATCGTTTCTTTGTGGGAGTGGAGAAAGGCTCCCAAAGGCTCGATTCACTTGTGTTTTGAATTTAAATTGATCCTATCCTCACCCTACTTTTGTAGTCTGGAGGAGAGAAGCTGAGAAATAAAGTAAAGTCATCTGGGGTTCATAATACCTTTGGGTTCCTGGCAGAGACAAATGTCAACCCCTGTGGAGGTCCATGTTTGCTGTCCAAACCACTGAGGAGTCTTGGTGGCAAAGGATCTCAGAAGCTGAGTTCACAATCCCAAACTGCAAAACAGGAAGATATCCATCATCATGACTAAGTCAGGAGCAACAACAGAGCTACGCTCCACAGAACTACAGATTTGTCATTGTTGTATATGCAATACAAATTATTTTATTTTATTTTTGAGACAAGGTCTTGCTCTGTGGCCCAAGCTGGAGTGCAGTGGCACAATCACACCTCACTGCAGCCTTGATCTCCCAGGCTCAAGTGATCCTCCCACCTCAGCCTCTAGAGTAGCTGGGACTACAGGTACACACCACCATACCTGGCTAAGTTTTTAATTTTTTATTTACTTGTAGAGACAGGGTCTTGTTATTTTCTCCAAGCTGCTCTCAAACTCCTGGCCTCAAGTGATCCTTCCACCTCAGCCTCCCAAATTGCTAGCATTACAGGTGTGCCCAGCCCATAATATAAATTATGTGTTTAAAGTGTTAAAGAATGTAAAAAATGAGAACCATGAAAAATGAATAAAATACTACCAATAGCATTTCAGGCATGTTTTTAAGAGAACACATAGAACCTCTAGAAAAGAAAATGTGATCATTGAAATTCAAAAGTATTTGAGGCAATGTAAAGAACAGTAAAATTCCTTGAGGAATCGGTGCGAGGATTTGACAGAAAGACATTACCAAGAGTTCAGAACAGAGAAGAGATGTAAAGTAGAAGAAGTAGAAAAAAAGAAGGGTAGAATGGAAAAGTTTAGCCTAACTTGTTTCAGAAAAAATGGGGTACTAGAGGACATAGTGGGAAATATTTTTCAAAAGAAATTCATGATAAAATTCACAAATCATCAGATTTAGGTAGCCAGCTTGATAGAAAAGAAACCCAAACTTAGATGCTCTGTAGTTAAACTGCTGTACTTCAAAAATAAAGATAAAAGTCTTAAAGTCAACCTGAGAGAAATGTCAGATTATTTAAAAGGATGGCCGTTCAACTCAACTTTCTCTGTGGAAGCCAGGAGTCAGAACAAATTTCCTCAGCGTGCTGAAGGGAAAAGAACTACTACTGTAATATTTCATACCCAGCAATATTATATTTCAGAATGAAGGTGACATGAAAATATTTTACATGAATGAAAACGTAGAGAGGTTATCAACCACAAACTATCACTGAAAGAACTGTGAAAGTTTGTACTCCTGAAGAAGAAAACTGGTCTCGTGGAAAAGGCCTGTGAAGTCACAGTGAATGGTGATGAGGGGAACCATAAGTATGTGAGCAAATCTATGTCAACATGTGTTCTACAAAACAGCACTAATAGTAATTAATATTGGCTTGAAGAAAGCAAGGTGAAATGAAAACACCCGATCAAAATTTAAAAAATATTTCTGAAGGGATGAACTGATTTTTGTATTGTAGGATAGATTTGTAAAGATAAGATTGTGTATATTTTATTAACTCACTAGGTAAAAAACGATTAATGACTAAAAAAAGACAAATACCGTATATACATTTTAGAGTACTAGAATAAAAAGTAATAAAATGTTATTTTAATAAAAAAACAAGAAATAGGGAAAATCAGAAAAACAAGTGGAAATCAAAACAAAGTAGTATAAATAAATCCAAATACCTATATACCTGTGTTAGTCATACACATATATAATTACAGTTAATATAAAATTTACAACTCAAATATATCAGTAAACAAAAAACCCCACAATTATTTACTCATTTATTCCTTCAACAAACTTTCTTGAGGACCTACTATGTGATTGGCCTACTACAATAATGGACACAACTTACCAGTTGTTAAATATTTCCAGATGGGATAGACAAGCTAATCTAACAATACATTATTTAACATAAACTGATCTAAAAGATGTTGACACATGAAGTCAAAAGGAAAGATGTGGACAAAAGCTCTAAAGGGCACACAAGAGACAATGTAAGGCTATTGTTGCTATAGAGGTATCTGACAAATAGATTTCAAATGAAGTGTTACTATAAATATTCTCTTACAGCAATAAAAAGTTCAACTTAGCAGGCAATTATAACAATTTTAAACTTGTATAAACTTGATAATGTAACCTGAAAATATATAAAACAAAATCAGTAGTTACAAAAATACATGTATAAGTCCTGATTAATAGTGTGATATTTTAATATCACTTTCTTAATAAATAATTTATTGAGAAAAAAGGTAAGACTATAGAAAATTTTATTAAACAGTACAGTTTATAAAATGACTAACATACAAAGATATCTTGCATCCAAAAATTAGAGAACAAACATTATCTTCAATATACCAGGAGTATTTATGAATATTCATGGTACATTAGACTATAAAGAAAATACTCCCCAAATTTAAAAACTCTTTAGCAAACACATCATTTTAAGTATTTCAACATAATTAAGTCATAAATAAAAATAGTTATACATTTAAACATTTAATATAATTTCTAAATATCTCATGGGTCAAAAATAAAAATAAAACGCTCAAGACCAAAAGATTACTCAAATATTGCACAAAATCGATTCGACTATAAAATTGTACTCAGAGGAAAATTCCTTTATTCAATACTTTAATAACTTTTTATGATGATCTATGCTTTTTTCAGCCCGTAGTTAAGATACATTTGTGAGCAAAACAGACCAAAGTTCTGCCCTCATGGAATTTACATATTAGTGGGTGGAGATGGATGATTATTGTAGAACAATATTCATCATGAATATTTTTTCAGGTCATTAACTAGAGACTTAATGTTTCACTTTCAAAAGCCTGCATACTATTACTTAGTATGTATATGTAAAACATTGTGTGAGTTGTCTAAAATATATGCTGTCGCTCTCTAATAAGTCCACATCCACAGGGTCTGTCTGGGAGGCATTTCCTTTGAAGGGAGATGACTTCACCCCCTACTGACATCACATATTTCCGTAAGACTTATTTTTGCTGATGGAATTGGAGTGGGAGTTATGTAGGCAATGTCCAAGCAGAATCTCAAGAGCCACCCCATGGTTCTATGCTTGCTGTTTGATTTTGGCTATATCCTGGCATGTCACAGATGGAAGGTGATCCTTCAGCCTGGATCCTGGAATGAAAAGGATATGAAAAGAGCTGCAATCTGCTCATATGGATGGGAATGGGAGCAACAGCTCTGTTGATTTAAACTACTAGAATTTGTGTGATAATTTGTTTTGCAGCATAACCTACTGAAAGTTGACTGATACACGATGTAGAAAATATGTTCTGCTCTTTCACTATGGCAGATGTTTAGATTATGTCCTTTTTCTCCACTTCAAAATATTTTTATAACCATTCTGAGAGATGGCGATTTTGGGGGGCTGCTTTTAGAAAGATTCTTCCTGTAGTTTCAGACATGTCGAGAGGGAGAAGGACTCTAAGGTTAGTTGAAAGTTTCAGCCCTGCCAGTTCCTTGCTGTGTGGTGTTATTGAAGATTCTTGGCACACACACAGATACCTGGCTTCTCTGGCCTCTCAGTTTCCCCACTTACAAAATTGAAATGGGAATAATAATAATAATAATAATAATGATAACAATACCTCTATCACGAAGAGACTGTGTGGGTTAAATGAGAGACCATGTCATTAAAGTAATTTGAAAATAGTAAACATGTCAGTGATTGTAGCGTCTTTTCTGAGTTGCGCTGCCTAACGTGAGCTTTGTAAATGATGGTGGAATGCCCACGTCTGCTACGTAAGCCTTCTTAGGAAATCAGGATGCTTATGACACTCAAGGGTCATTGCTCCATCGAGGCAAAGGGCTAGGTTTTATGAGGAACTTACGAGAGGCTGGTTAATTCCTGTGAGTCCTGCTGTTAGTTGACACTAGGGGATTAGTGGCACCTGATTAGGATAACATAGGCAAAGCATTTGGACTTGCTTCAGGGATGGATAACAAGACGAAGCTGGCTAGATCACTCAATAATTGATCAGTGCTTTTCATGAAGAATTTAGAAAAGCACAGCCATTATTTAACTACACTTTCTAATTAGAAACAATAAAGTACTCCAGACATAAAAAAGTATTAAGGAAAAAAAATCAATGAAGGATAAAAGGTTCTCCTTTTCACTAAATGTAAGTTATGTTATTGTCAAGTTTTTAAGGAAGCATTTTGTCGCTTATTATATAAGTGGGTAAAATTAATTGTCATGATTGACATACGTTTTATCCATTTTTAAGGGAAAGATGTGAAAGACCACATTACCACGAGGTTTTGCACATGCATGTGTGTATATTGTGTGTGTCGGGGGGCAACATCAATGTATAGAACATCCAACAATTTCTGCTTTTTTTCAGTCTCTCATTCTGTATTCCAAAAAGAGGGTAGCAATTCTTTTGGAATGCATTCAGCTAATGCCTTATACACATGAGTTCTACATCAACAACAAAAAATGCTATCCCTCGGTTTGATATATCTGTAAGGTTGCTATAGTTTACAATAATCTATTATATATTTCAAAATGGCTAGAAGAGAATAGTTTGCTTTTAGCATAAAGAAAAGACAAATATTTAAGCTGGAGGATATCACATTTACACTGATTTGATCTCTACAAATTCTATGAATGCATTAAATTACCACACGTATCCTGAAAATAGGTACATCTAGTATATTTCAATAAAAATGAAATACATCAAAAAAACAACAAAAAAAGTGGTTTATCTCTCTCTGTCACACTCTGTGTATGTGTGTGTGTGTGATGGTTCTTGCCACTGTGGCAAGTTTTTTCATATCACTTTGCTTTCCTTCAAAAACTATTGAACAAAATTTAGGTTTTTTTCTAGCTGGTCTCAGAAATAATGGCAGATTCACACCTGACTTTCTAAATCCCCATCGTACTGTATTTTGATGGAAGGCAGAAAATTGGTGGTCAGAGGAAAGAGATCTCAGAAGAGTAGTGAGGAATGTATTTTTTATCTTATCCAGATAAATGTGCAAAACTTCTTGGGTTTACGGAGAAAGCAGAGGCTCACCATAGACGTGAACCACTTGCGTATGTAAGCCTTTGCGGAGGGGGCGGGTCTTGCTGACACATGGTATGGAGGATGAGCAGTGTGATGGCCCAAAGTGGACTGTCAGATTATGCCATTAGCATCTGCCCCCTGTCCTGCTGACCACTTGAGAAGTGGTCATGGTGCAAAGGGAGAGGCTTTATTTAATAAATGTCTCTTTACTCTCTACTTTTCTGCCAAAGAGAATTAGTCCCTTTGCCCCAAGTCAGCATGTACTTTCATGTCCTTTTATCTTGGTCAACGCAGATATCTCTCACTGGTTTCTACCCACTGCCTCAGGATGCACGCCCTCACTCTCTCTTTAAAACCTTCTCCAACTCTTGAGAGCATATTCAACCCTTGAGACCCCATCCAATGCTGTCGTGTCAGTGAATCTTTCTTCTAGTTTAACATGAGACAAAACAGGGGTCCACAAATTATGTTGATTATACACTTCATCTATCAAAAAACTTCAAGAAAGTCTCCCAGGAGATGCATATTTATTTACTTCAAATCATGTGCAACTATTATTTATGGGTTGAAAAATATTAAATTGCTAATGCTCAACCTTTTGGCCTTTGAAAATGGCCATTTCATACAGTTCAATCTGATATGCTATAATGATGTCCAGAAATACAAGTGAAAGGGGATGATATAAAAATTAAATAGATGATGTATTTAAAATTATGTCATTTCACTTTGTTTTTCCTAGCACAGAGAAACTTTTTCTTCACTGAAGCATGTTATTAATAATGTTCTGCATACTTAGATGTTAAATGTCTTTCTAATTGTAATGGTTTTATACTCTAGTTAGCTAATATCTCAAGGCTCACTATACGCTTGAAGCAAAATTTATCTTTAAGAACAGTGGCTCTTAAAACCATATTTCAAGTAACTGTGCTATTTCTCATCAGTCCCTTTTGGCATTGTTATTACTATGTTCAAGCTGTGGGATTTTTTTTTGCAGGATTTTTTGAGACTATTTTTCCATATTGTGGTAAAATAAATAAAACTACAGGTAATCTGTGCATCCTTTTTATTAAGGGCACATGCAATGCAATACCTTGGAATAATGGGTAAGCAAATGAACAAATGCAATTTTTAAGTTCTCCATATTAAAAAGCTGTCACTTGTCTCTACAATATATGTTACCATTACATACAAACCAAGTCGAGACCTCAAAGTCAATCTGCATATTAAACATGTGTAGAATTTAATTTACTTTTTGTTTTCATGCTAAAATAAAGAGAAAAATATTTCTACCATTTGTATTTTTGAAAATGTTAATGTATATTTTATTTAACCTCAAATAGCCAAAATAGTATTTTTAAGCTTTTTATTGAAGTATAATTGATGAATAAAAATTGTTTATATTCAAGTTGTACACCACAATGTTTTGATGTATGTATACACTGTGAAATAATCACCACAATCAAGCTAATTGGAATATCCATCACTTCACATAGTTATCCTCTGTGTGTGTGGTGAGAATACTTGAGTTTTACTCTCCTAGTAAATTTCAAGTGTATACACAAGACATTGTTATTAACTATAGTCACCTATGTTATACATTAGGTCTCCAAAATGTATGCATATGATAATTGCAAGTTTGTTCCCTTTGGCCAACCTGTCCCCGTGTACCCCAGCCTCCAATCCACAGCCACCATTCTACTCTCTGCATCTATAGTTTCAACTTCTATAAATTCTACATATAAGTGAGGTAATGCAGCATTTGTCTTTCTGCATCTGGCTTATTTCACTTAGTATAGTGTTCTCTAGGTTCATCTGTGTTGCAAGTTGTCACAATTGGCAAGGTCTTCTCATTTTTGTAAAGACCAAATAATATTCTATTGCATGTGTGTGTGTGTGTGTGTGTATGTACATATATATAGATCACACATCATATTTTTGTTAACCGTTGTTTTATCAGTAGACATTTATGTTATTTCCATATCTTGGCTATTGTGAATAATGCTTCAATAATATGGAAATGCAGAAATCTCTTCCACATACTGATTCAATTCCTTGTGGACATGTATACTGAAATGGGATTACTGGATCATCTAGTAGTTCTATTTTTAACTGTTTAAGGAACTTCCATACTGTTTTTCCACAATGTCTGTACAAATTTACATTCCTACCAACAATGTATAAGGGAATAGTGGGTAAGCAAATAAGAAAATGCAATTTTTAAGTTCTCCATATTAAAAAACTGTCACCTGTCTCTACAATATATGTTACCATTTGATATACAAACCAAGTCAAGACCTCAAAGTCAATCTGCATATTAAACATGTGTAGAATTTAATTTACTTTTCATTTTCATGCACATCCACATTCTTGCCAACACTTGCTATCTTTTTATTTTTTGACCTAGTCACCCTAACAGTTATGAGGTGATAGCTCATTGTGCTTTTGATTTACATTTCCCTGATGATTAATGATATTGGCCATTTTTAATAATATATTTAATACCTGGTGGCCTTTTGTATGTTTCTTTAAAGAAATGTCTTGTCAGGTCATTTGCCCATTTTTAAATCATGTTATGTGGTCTACTGATCCTGAGTTTTATGAATTTTTTCCATGTTTTTTATATTAACCCCTTATTAGAGATACAGTTTGCAAATATTTTCTCCCCATTCAATGGGTTGCCTTTTCATTTTGTTCATTGTTTTCACTGTTGTGCGAAACTTTTTGAGTTTGAGGTCATCCCACTTATTTATTTTTACTTTTGTTGCCTGTGTTTTGATGTTATATCAAAAAAATCATTGTCAAGACAACTGTTATGGAGCTTTTCACCTAGGTTTCCTTTAGGCATTTTACAGTCTTAAGTCTTATGTTTAAGTCTTCAATCCCTTTTAAATTTTATGTTTAAGTCTTTAATCCCTTTTAAATTGATTATTGTGAATGGAGTAAAACAGGGATACAATTTTTTTTTTTTGTATGTGGATATCTCATTTCTTTAACATAATTTATTGAAAAAACTATCCTTTCCCCATTGTATACTCTTGGTGCCTTTGTCAAAGGTTAGTGGTCTATATATGCATAGATTTATTTCTGAGCTTTCTATCCTGTTTCTTTGGTCTGTCTGCCTTTATGCCAACACTATACTGTTTTGCTTAACATAGCTTTGTAATATAATTTGAAATCAGGGAGTATGATGCCTCTAGCTTTGTTGTTCTTTCTCACAACAACTTTACCTATTCCAGGGTTTTTTCTTTTCTATATAAATCTTAGGGTTGTTTTTTCTTTTTCTGTAAGAAAAAGTGCCATTGAAATTTTAAAAAACATTGCATTGAATCTATAGACCACTTTGGGTAGTATAAACATTTTGACCATTTTGATTTTTCCAATCATGAACATGGTATTTTGAATATTTTCATTTATTTGAATTATCTTAAATTTGTTCAACCAATGTTTTATAGTTTTAAGTACACAGATCTTTTACCATCTTGGTTAAATTTGTTCCTAAATACTTTTTTATTTGTTTTACTGCAAATTGGATTGTTTTCCTAACTTCTTTTTCAGATAGTTTGTTGTTAATGTATAGAAACGCTACTGATTTTCTTTCGTATGTTGAATTTGTATCCTGAAACTTTACTGAATTTGTTTTTGTTATTATTTTTCATGGAGTCTTCAGGGTTTTCTCTATATAAGATAATGTCATCTGCAAACAGAGACAATTTAACTTTTTCCTTTCAGATTTACATGCTTTTTATTTCTTCTTTTTACCTAATTGCTCTAGCTATGACCTCCAGTACTATTTGAATAGAAGTAGTGAGAATGTGCATACTTATCTAATCACTAATCTTAGAGGAAAAGTTTTCATATTTTCACCAGTAAGATGTGTCAAATGTTGATGTGTCAAATATGGCATTTGTTTGGGTGAGATACATTTCTTCTATACTTACTATGATGAGAGTTTCAATCATAAGAGAATGTTGAGATTTGTCAAATGCCTTTTCTTCATCGATTGATATGATCATGACTTCATTCTGTTCATGTGATGTATCACATTTATTTATTTGCACATGTTAAACCATCCTTACATCCAAGTGATAAACTCCACTTTTATGATCCATTTAATGTGCTGCTGAATTCAGTTTGCTAGTATATAATGTAGTATTTTTTGCATCTACATTCATCAAGGAAATTGATCTGTAATTTTCTTGTCTCATAGTATTCTTCTCTGGTTTTGGTATCAGGGTAATGCTGATCTTATAAGTTGGGAATGTTCTCTCCTCTTATATTTTTGGGAAGAGCCTGAGGAGGATTTGTGTGGATTCTTCTTTAAATGTTTGCTAGAATTCACTAGTTACGTCATCAAGTCCTGAACTTTGCTTTAATGGAAGATTTTTATTTAATTACTGATTCAAACTCCTTAGTCATTGTTGGTTTGTTCAGATTTTTTATTTCTTCATGATTCAGTCTTGGTAGGTTGCATGTGTCTTGGAAGTTATCCATTTTTTCTACATTAGCCAATTTGTTGGCACATAATTGTTAATAGTAATCTCTCTTGGGATTCTTTGTATTTTTATGGTGTCAGTTGTAAGGTCTCCTCTTTCATTTCATATTTTATTTAATTTTCTTTACTCCTTTTTTCTTAGTCTAGCTGAAGATTTGTCCATTTTGTTTATCTTTTCAAAAATCCCACAGTTTTGTTATTTTTTTCCATAATTTTTATAATATATATTTCCTTTATTTTTTCTCTAATCTTTGTTATTTCTTTTCTACTACTAACTCTGGGCTTAGTTTGTCCTTTTTATTCTCGTTACTTGTGATGTAACATTAGGTTGTTTATTCAAGATCTTTCTTCTTTAATGTAGGCATTTATCACTATAAAATTCTTTCTTAGAACTGCTTTCGCTACTTCTCTAAGTTTTGATACATTGTTGTTTCCATTATCATTTGTCTTCAATTTCTTCTTTGACATACTGATGTTTTAGCAGCAAGTTGTTTAATTTTCTTGTACTTGTAAAATTTCCAGTTTTCTTCTTGTTGTTGATTCAATTGTGGTTGGATAAAATAGTTGATGTCATTTTAATCTTCTTAAATTTGTTAAGACTAGTTTTGTGGCCTGATATATGATCTCTCTCCTAGAAAATGTTCTGTGTGTGCTTGAGAAGAATGTGTTTTCTACTGCTGTTGGAAAGACCATTCTGTATACATATTTTAGGTACATTTGGACTAAAGTGTATTTCAATGTTTTCTTATTGATTTTCTGTCTGGCTGATCTATTCATTGTTGAAAGTAGGGTATTCAGGTTCTCTACTATTATTGTGTCACCATCTATTTATCTCTTCAGACCTGTTAATACTTGCTTTATATATTTAGGTGCTCCAATGTGAGGTGCATATGTTTTTATAATTATTATATCCTCCTGATGAAATGACCTTTGTATCATTATGTGAATCTCTTTTTACAGTTTTTGACTTAAAGTATATTTTGTCTCAGTATAGATAATCAGCTCTCTCTTGGTTTCCATTTGTGTGTAGTATATTTTTATATCTTTTCACTATCAGTCTATGAGTGCTCTTTTAGCTGAAGTATCTCATAGGCAGCATATACTTGGGTCCTCTTTTTTTTATTTCTTTAATTTAATTTTTAAAATTTTTATTCATCCACACTCTATGTCTTCTGTTTAGAGATTTCAATCTATTTATATTCAAGGTAAATAATAGATAAGGTATACTTCAAGGTATTATTAAAATGTAAGGATTTACTGTTGCCATTTTGTTAATTATTTTCTGGCTGTTTTGTAGCTCTTTTGTTCTTTTGTTCCTTTCTTGTTATCTTCCTTTGTGATTTGATGATTTTCTGTAGCAATATGCTTTGATTTCTTTCTTTTCACCTCCTATATAACTACTGTAGATTTTTGCTTTGTGGTTACAGACTTACATAAAACATAACAGTCTATTTTAAGCTCGTAACAACTTAACTTTAATTGCATATAAAACCTCTATACTTTTAATTTCCCCTCCCATATACAGTGTAGAATGATGTCAATTGTGACAACAAAATCACAATTTACATCTTTTTACATTGTATATTATTTAACAAATTATTGTAGTTACACTTATTTTTAATAGTTTTGTTTTTTAACTTTTATACCACAGATAAAAGTGATGTATGCACCACCATTATGATATTATTCTGAATTTGATCTGAATTTGGCAATATACTTATTGATATTTTCTTCTTAAAGCCAGTGGAATGTATTGCACACTCCACTATGAAACTACTAATTTAATAGAAATTACAAGCTTTATAGTCAGAAAGATCTGAGTTCAAAGCTGCATACTCACCAGTTTGATAATTTGATGGGCTTTGATTTTCTGTGTTTCAAGTTCCTCTTTAGCAAACTAGAGAGACTATATGTTCAGTACAGATACTATGTGAACAGTCGAACCTTTTTGGGCATCTGTTCAATTCACAGCCTCTAATACAACTGTGTTCCCTGCCCACCAAAGAGGGAGAATTGTTTGTGCTTCATGAGCTTTCCTC
The DNA here is from genome assembly GCF_047675955.1 of Chlorocebus sabaeus. NCBI lineage: Eukaryota > Metazoa > Chordata > Mammalia > Primates > Cercopithecidae > Chlorocebus > Chlorocebus sabaeus. The sequence continues at coordinate 137,817,612 of NC_132911.1, read as the reverse complement.
CCTGGCCAGAACTTAGTAAACAGGGATGGTCCCTGGCCCATGTTGGGCTAATTAGATTCTCTTTTCCTGGAATTTAGCATTGGGACATTGCATTGAGAAACCATGTAGTTGGGTGTGGTGCCTAACTAAGATTTGAGTCTGTTTTGTGCCTGAACTAAGAAGTCATTTACCTGCCGTGTATGCAGAGGAATAGAAAAAGCAGTTTTGCAGAGTGCAATCCATGAAGCAGACACCCAGAGCATGGCAGGGACAAGAGTTACAGTTGAATAAGCTCTCTAAGCCAACTTGAAGGACAATTCTGTGGCTCTATTACCTAAACACTTGCCTGCTTAGCTTTTCAAGGGAAAATGATAATTTCTCTAAATGGACTTATTGTCAGAAATGAAAGACTGAAAAGGTTTCATGGAAAGAGGCAGAAAGAACAAAATGATATTTTGGGTCTGTCCAAATTCTCATCATAAGGTACTTCTGCGAGACTGTAATTACAGCAGTGTTTACCCTGAGTTGCAGTAAGTCATTTCAAAAGCAATTATTGCCAGCAGCCGTTGTTCTCTGGCTGAGAGTTGAATGAGAAATTTAATAGTATTATGAGAGTTTTCCCCTACCAAACTAATTCTAAGAAATGATATAAATTGAATGTGTGTTTATTTTTTAAGACAAGCTTATCTTAATTGAGTTTTTCATAATTGTGTTCCACTGGTTACATATGAAATGGAAAGAGAGGTGTGGTCTAGGGAGGCGAGCACTTGAGTTTCTAAATTCTTTCTTTCTCTGTGCTTCATTTCAGGCCTTTTCTTGCATCTTTCAAGATACCTTGCAGCACTCAGGACCGGGCACTGCACAGAGTGGTTGCCTAGGCTTGATTACTGATTAGTACCAAGATAGTTTGGAATAATGACCAGAGAGCATTGTGGGAATAAATGTTCCTGGCTCTGACTACTGATACACTTGGGAATCTCTCATCCTATCAGTAACATCTGAGTCAATGGCTGAGAGTACCAATGAGAACACCATTTATTGATCATGAGCTATGCACTATAGTAATATTGAGAGTATTGCTTAACCAGGGTTAATTCAGTTAACCCTGACAACATTCCTAGTATCATGCTAATCTTAAAGGTAAAGAAAAGTAGGCTGGGGATATTTAAGCTGTTCAAAGCCACACCATTAGTAGATGATAATGGGTGTCCAGCCTGGGACTTGCCTGCTATGAAGCCAGGATCTCAGCCACTCTGCCTTGCTGCCTTTTAGCTATATAATATTTATTGAATGGACATTTATAATACCTGTGATAAAAAGAAAACTTCAGCCGAATTAAATTTAAAGGAGTTTAATTGGGCAATGGATGATTCACGAATTGGGCAGCCCCCTAGAGTCACAGCCAATTCACAGAGACTTCAATGCAGCAGCATGGTGGTAGAAGATTTATAGACAAAAGAATGGCCGGGCACAGTGGCTCATGCCCATAATCTGAACACTTTGGGAGGCTGAGATGGGTGGATCACCTGAGGTCAGGAGTTCGAGACCACCCTGACCAACATGGTGAAACCCTGTCTCTACTAAAAATACAAAATTAACCGGGTGTGGTGGCGCATGCCTGTAATCCTAGCTACTTGAGAGGCCAAGGCAGAAGAATTGCTTGAATCTGGGAGGCAGAGGTTGCAGTGAGCTGAGACTGCGCCATTGCACTCCAGCCTGGGCGACAAGAGCAAAATTCCGTCTAAAAAAAAAAGGAAAAAAAAAAAAAAAAAGACATGGAAATGAGGTACATAAATTGGAAGTGAGGTATAGAACAGCTGGATTGGTTACAGCTCAGCTTTTGCCTTATTTGAACAGTCTGAACACTCAGCAGTGTATGAATGACTGAGGTATGGCCACTCAGCTATTGTTACAGGTGCATACTCCTAAATTAGGTTTTCGATCTTGTCTACCTATTAAGCAAGGTTGCAGATCGTCTGCAGGAATTCAAATATAGAAGTATGGAGTCCTTCTCAGGCCATATTTAGTTCACTTTAACACCTGATTGAGTCATACTATTTGTGAGCACAATAAATGTTTAAATTGGAAGGCTGTTAATAATGATTTATATAAATTCTGCCTTTTATAGTGATTCCTTCTTAATTAACAGTGTTCAATGAGTTACCATTTTGGGTTAAATTTGTATAACTGTTAAAGAAATTCAGTTACATTACATGAATGTTCAATGACTCCATGGAAAAGATAACAGTATGTTTCAGGACTTCTTCATATAGAAGTGAAAGAAACCCATTTTTAACCAGCTTAATGACAGACAGAATTAACTGGAAAGATACTAGTTTGGTTTATATAATTGTATTGGGAGCCACAAGAACCAATAAAGTTCTGAGGATATCAGAGACCAAAAACTGAGAACTCTATGTTGGGTTCACCTTGTCTCTTCCCCGCTTGATTTTGTCTTCCTCAAATCGGTACATTGGCCACCACATGGTTTAGGGATTTATCTTTGAAGCTCTAAGACTCTTGAGAACAGAGGAGACCATCGCTCAATGGTTGTAGCAGAAAAGTTCCAAATAAAGATACAGGCTGACCTTGAAACATCCTCAGGAGACAGAACAATTTTAGAGACCTAAATGAGGATTTGCCCATATTGGTGGTAGCCAAAGGAGATTATTTCCAATTGCCAGAAGAAAGGAGTCTTGTGTACTGTTTACAATCAAGTCTTTACTTTTCTAGACTACTTACAAAATCTTTTTAGCATACCAAAATTGAAAAAAATGCTCCTTCCCAATATAACAGCTACCCATTGTAATTGCTGCTTCCAAAATTATGTCCAGATGTTACTTCTTCCATGTTTAAATGTTATGCCTTCCTCTCGCTGAGCTCTAGTTGGGGCATAAAAAGATTCTGTAAACTTTCAGCTAATGATAACTATCACTATCTGTTTTCTCTAATAAGCAGTCCCGAGGTAAAATATTAGTCAACATAATTGTCTCATGGAAAGAGGGAGGAAGAGGAAGTAATATGCAGTAGCCACTGGCCAGATACACAATACTCCAATGGATAAGGATAGAAATGTACACCCATTCATTGTCTTGCTTGTTAATAACAGACTGAGTTCCTTTTTCAACTGATATGATTGCCACAGAATCTGCCTACTGGGTGAATTCACTTATCTGGAATCATCCTGGACCATTCATAAAAGGTGTTATGCAGTGAGAAGAAATCCCATTCTGTGGTTGAATCTTTGCTAAATATGCTTGAATGAGCCTGAGGACTGTCTTAGGGAATGTGCCATCCAAACCTCATTTTTTGATATTTGGCATTTGTCTAGCCTTAAGTATTCTTTAAAATTCTAGTCTGGAAGACTGAT